>NC_092505.1:0-1200000 GCF_047511675.1 Marmota flaviventris | reverse complement strand
GATGGGTTCCGGGCCGCGGGGCTGGTGTGTGTGCAGCAGACGGGAAGGCGCGAGAGCTGGGTCTCAGCACAGCTGGGGGCAGGCAGCCCCTCGAGTGCCCACTGGGGCACCAGTAGTGCTCTGGGGCGTGGGTGCACTGGACAGGAGGACCTTGGGTGGGGCCAGGCAGCGGAAGGAAAGGGGAGGGGCCAGGAGGCAGCCTGGAGCACAGGGCCTCCCGTGCGTGCCCTGCAGCTCAGGGATGACCATGGGGAGTCCACGGGTGGAGTGGTGGAGGGTGTGGACACCATGCAGAGCCAGGACCCTGAGCTGCAGCCTCCTGGGCACTGTGGGCAGTACATAGGGGCCTGCTTCCCCATTCCCCTCTGGTTGCAGGACCCACGAGCTAGGGTTCTGGATGTGGTGTGCAATCTGTCCTTTCCTGGCCACAACTCCAGGGTGCCAAAGCCTTGGGGACCACCGGCTGCCTGTGAGCTACCAGCAGGGCACAGATCACCCAGCCTCTGCAGCTAAGGAAGGACCCATGGGTTCAGGCCACCAAGTGATCAAGGCACAAAGGAGGTGCTAGGTTCCCTGGGGACACGCTGAAAGGGGGAGGGAACTGTCTGTGGGGACAGAAGCAGGCATGGCAGTGGGGTGGGCTGTGGGGTTAGGGCCAGAGGCTGGCAGCCCTTTCCCCACAAGCCTGGGGCTCCACATCCTGACCGCCCCTGGGGCTCGGGCACAGCTTGAGTGAGCCCCACATGGCCAGGCTGTGACTGCTGCTACCAGACCTAAGGCAGGGGCTACAGGACAGAGGCCAGCAGGGATGGCCAGACCAAGACCTGCCCCACCCCACCCCAAATGCACTGGCAGCTTGGAAGATTCCTCCCAGGGGCCCTGCTTTGCCTCTGGGGCCTGACCAGGTGGGGACAGTCCTGTTCTGCTCCCTGCCTGCAGCGGGGTCTTCAGTGTCTTCCTGCAGGAGGTGCCTCTCGGGCCCACCCTCCCGCTGGAGGCTGGGAGGCAGATTTTCCTGGGGGTCAGCAGAAGGCCAGGAAGGTGGCCGTTGGTTGGGGCTCCCTGCATCCGCCCCAGAGGTCTTTCTGGGATCCAGTCTGGCAAATGTCAAGGAGCTCGTAATTTCCTTGACTTGAACGGAGGCTTATTTATGTTTGGAGGACTGGTTTCAAGGACTTTGTTCTTGGTGACAGCGTCAGGGGAAATGCAGACCCGCCAGGTAAGGGTGGTGTGTCCACACGCCCCGACCCCTGGCGCTCTGCTGGAGGCAGGTCTCGCCAGGACTTAAAAGTCTGGGATGATTTGTGCCCCTCCCCACTGAGGTCACCTGGAGAACCAGAAACATCAGGGTGGGCTTTGGGGGATGCTTCAGACCAGCCCATTGGAACACGGATTGGGGAAGGCATGGTGTGTCCGGCTGTCCCAAGAGTCCCCAAGCTGGCACCAGGTGCTTTGGGGGGACTCTGTTCTGACAGTGGATTTTTCTCAAGCTGACTCATCCTCCTGTCCCCAAGATGAAGTCCGCTTGCTCCTGGTGCATGATTCCCCACGTGGACAGCCTGGTGGACCAGGGTGTGTGTGCCCGAGTCTTGCCGTTAGTTTCTCAAGGTGTCAACAAGCTGTAAAGAATGAGCTGGTTGCTTTTGTCTGTACTGTGTGTGGAAATGCCAGTAACCCTCCGTCACGGCTGGCCGCACCAGGTTCTTACCTGCAGACTCAGAGGCCTGGGCTGGCTCACGAGTCAAGGCTTCAGCCACCCTGGCACGTGGGAGGGCGCTGTTTCCATGTCCACTTGCCAGGGGAGGATGCTAAGTGAGAGTTCCGTCTGTCCAGGCGGAGAAGGAGCCAGGTCTCCAGAGGCAGGTCCTCTGTCTCCTGTTGCAGTGATTCCTAGAGTGACTCTGGGCTTAGGACAGCTCTCTGGGCCCGGTGCCTTTTTAAGGACAAACCCAGACAGTGTTAGTTTGCACCCGGCCATTGGACCAGCCAGATTTCCTATTTCTACTTGAGTCAACTTAGAACTTTGTGTTTTCTAAAAAAAAAAAAAAAATGGCCTCTTTAGTCTCATTTTCAAAATTGCGGTGGTTTTACTCATTTTCAAGCCTCCCCCTCCCCCTGGCCTTTAGATCTGGGGGGCATCTGCCCAGGTGTCCCCTGGGTGGGGCTGGTTTACAATCCACTGCTGCTCCCTGTGGCGGGGGTCCACCCAGAAGGCCCGGGAGGACATGGGTGGACTCAGGTCAGCTCCCACCCGCACAGCGGAGCCCAACACAGGACAGCTGTCAGCACCTGCTCTCCCCGTCCTCAGGACGGTCCGGGTCACCTTCATCCCAGAAGTGGCTCACCTGTGTCTGATGGCCCAGAGAAGGCCACTGAGCATTCTCCAGAGGACACAGCACTTCTGCAGTGACCCACGTGGAACTGTGCCCTTCCACTCTGCCGAGGAAGCTGGGTTGGAGTCAAGGCCACCAAACTCAAGACGAGGGCATCCAGTTAAGGAGGTGACAGCAATGTGCCGCAAAGCCAGGGTCCCGGAGATGTCGCGGTGTTCAGCAGCCAGGCGCGGTGCAGTTAGTGGGGACAGGCGTCTGTGAGACCGACACAGACTTGCAGAGCTCCCCAGAGGGGTGAGGCCTGGGCCAGGGAGGTGCGCTGGCCACGGCTGGCCACGGCCGCTGGAGAATCACAGGGCGCTCGTCATGGCGTCTCCCTGGGGACTCTGCATAGATGGCCGCATCTGGGCACACGGTTCCCAAGGGGCTCAGTCAAAGCCCCAAACAGGGACATAAAATGCTGGGCAGTTTCACATCAAAATGGAATTTATGTCACTAAAGGCAGACGTTGGGGTAGCCTGTGCTGAGCACTTGCTAGAGGCCCAGGCGGGCGGCACTCAGGGGGCACTGGGGGGCAGTCAGGGGGGAGTCAGGGGGCACTCAGAGGGGAAATCGGGGGGGAGTCAGAAGGGAAGTCCAGGGCACTCGGGGGCACTCGGAGGGCAGTCGAGGGCACTTGGGCAGTTGGGGGCACTCGGGGTAGTTAGAAGGGCAGTCAGGGAACACTTGGGGCAAAGGGGCAGTCAGGGGGCACTCAGGGAGCACTCAGGAGGGCAGGCAGGGGACACTCGGGGCACTCAGAGGCGCAGTCAGGGGGCACTCAGGGAGCACTTGGGGCAGTCGGGGGCACTCGGGCAGGCTGTTCCCTCACGGTGTGGGGCATTGTGCTGCAGCGTGGGAACCGCACTCCCGACTTGGGCTAGGAGAAGAAGGGTCTGTATTTCAGGGCAAACTGCCAGAGGGGGACAGATGACGTCTGGGGCCTTCCAGGCGCCTTGCTCTGCCTCTGTCTCTCTTTCTCTAGCTCCCCTTTCTCCGTCTCTCCTGTCTCTGTCTCTGCCTGTCTCTCCTTCTGCCTCTCTCTGTCTCTGTCTTCTGTCTCTGTCTCTCTCTGTCTCTGCCTGTCTCTCCATCTGTCTGTTTCTCCTTCTGTCTCTGCCTCTCTGTCTCTCCTTCTGTCTCTGTCTCTCCTCTGTCTCTGTCTCTCCTCTGTCTCTGTCTCTCCCTCTTTGTCTCTGGCTCTGACTCTCTGCCTGTCTCTCCCCTGTCTCTGTCTCTCCTCTGTCTCTGTCTCTCCCCTGTCTCTGTCTCTCCTCTGTCTCTGTCTCTCCCTCTTTGTCTCTGGCTCTGACTCTCAGCCTGTCTCTCCCCTGTCTCTGTCTCTCCCCTGTCTCTGTCTCTCCTCTGTCTCTGTCTCTTTCTCTCTGTGTCTTCCTCTTTGTCTCTGGCTCTGACTCTCCGCCTGTCTCTCCCCTGTCTCTGCCCGTCTCTGTCCCTCCTTTGTACTTGGGCAGATGCTGCCCAGGGCGCTGCCCCAGCAGGAGTGCCCGGCACGGTGCAGACCGGCCAGCCTGCGTGGCTGGAGGGCCTGAGCTGGTTGGCTGGACGGGACACCTGATTGGCAGGTGCACAGCGTGTGGAATAATCAGCACTTTGGGCCAAAGCTGGACTCCAGGCCCGTGCCCCACACCTGTGCCTGGGCGTCAGACACCCTCTGCCCACGAGGAGATGGGGAGGCGAGGTCTGGCCAGGCCCCTCGGAGACTCCCAGCATCACACCCAGAGAGCCCCGCGACTCGCCCAGGCTGCACGACAGTGGTTGGTCTGGGTGAGCTTTCCCACAGTGGCCGGTCCCTGTGGACGCACAGAGCGCCCGGGAATGGAATGTGTTCCGCTAACCCACGGTTCCACAAACCGCAGCTCTGTCCTGACCCTGGGAGCCAGGGCGTGAGGCGACAGAGGTGCGGGTAGCCTGAGCACCGGCACAGCCTGGGAATGGCCTCCACACGCAGCCAGAACTGACCTGCCTGCCCGCCCTGGCCCCAAACCCCCGTGGCCAGCCAGTGCCCTGCAGTCTGTTAGACAGGAGGGCAGCCTGGGGCTTGGCCCCCAGGACCCCCGCCTTGGGCCACATTCCCTGCCTCCTTCAGTGCCTACCGTCCCCCCACAGAGCAGGCAAAATGAAAAGGACCCCTCCTGCCACCCACCCTCCCTCCCACAGGGCCCTGCCTGCATCCTGGCCACCCCAGCCCACCCTGAGACTGCCCTGGGCGAGGTCAGCGTCCCCTGGGCCTCCAGTGTGGGTGAGCCTGTGACTTCACCCCCCCCCAGCCCACCCTGAGACTGCCCTGGGCGAGGTCAGCGTCCCCTGGGCCTCCAGTGTGGGTGAGCCTGTGACTTCACCCCCCCCCAGCCCACCCTGAGACTGCCCTGGGCGAGGTCAGCGTCCCCTGGGCCTCCAGTGTGGGTGACCTGTGACTTCACCCGCCCCCCCCCAGCCCACCCTGAGACTGCCCTGGGCGAGGTCAGCGTCCCCTGGGCCTCCAGTGTGGGTGACCTGTGACTTCACCCCCCCAGCCCACCCTGAGACTGCCCTGGCGAGGTCAGTGTCCCCTGGGCCTCCAGTGTGGGTGAGCCTGTGACTTCACCCCCCCCAGCCCACCCTGAGACTGCCCTGGGCGAGGTCAGCGTCCCCTGGGCCTCCAGTGTGGGTGAGCCTGTGACTTCACCCCCCCAGCCCACCCTGAGACTGCCCTGGGCGAGGTCAGCGTCCCCTGGGCCTCCAGTGTGGGTGACCTGTGACTTCACCCCCACCCTCTCCTCTGCTCTGTTTCCAGGGGAGGGTCCCGGGCAGGGTGAGTCCTCCCTGTCCCCTTCACCTGGGTCTCATCCCCTGCATCTTCCCTAAGGGCCCCATGTGGGGGTTCTGGTAGTCTGTCAAGGGGGACCTGTGGTCCTCTCCCTGGGGTCTCTGGTGCTGGGCCTGGAGGGCAGGGACCTGCGGGCCACCCCTTAGCAGCTCCGCTCCCCTGCCCCATGTCAGTCCTTGTAGCCGCACTGGTGGGGGCACCTCTCACCCAGAGGACACTGGACCACCCAGGTAAGAGCCATGCCTGCACCTCAGATTCTGCCCGTAGGCCCCTGGAGGTCCCCGCTGCCTGTCAGTCCACCTCAGGGTCCTGCCTCAGGGTCCTGGCAGCACGGCTGGCCTCTCCCCACCAGCCTGGTTCATGAGCTGGAGTGGACTGTTCCCAGGAAGTGTCAGCCCTGGCCGGGAGTCAGACCCATGGTCAGGGCACCTTGGTTCTGCCTGACGTGGACTTGGCCTCAGTTGTCCCTCATCAATGCCAAGAGGCTGGACTAGACCATGGAGTCTGTTAGCATCTGTGTCCTCCAGGACTGTGGACCAAAGGCAGAGTCCTGAGCTTGGCCCTGGCTGACAGGGGAGGGGTCCAGTACTGACCCTGGAGGGGCGGGGCCAACCTGAGCAGGACCTATTCTTGCTGTCTGTGGACACAGGCGCACGTGAAGCCAGAGTGGCCGAGTCCTCTGCCTGGCCGGAGGGTGCTGGGCAGAGGGGGTGCCTGAGCCCTGGGTCAGGCTCCCTCCCTCCCTGCAGCCCAGCTGACCCTGAGCAGAGTGCAGCACAGCCAGGACCTGCCAAGGAGCCAAGGGGCCCCAGGACTGTCCCTGGTATTGTGGGTCATAAGCACCACCCAAGCCCCCAGGGGATGTGAAGTCTCTCCGCCAGCCCACGCTGCTGGAGGGGTCACGAGGACGCAGCCTAGGGACCGGCCTCCCCGAGCCAGCCAGCTCGCGCACCCCCTGCGCCTCCCATTTTGGGCACAGGGGACCAGGGCTGGTCCTGGGCTGGTGTTTGCAGAGGGGGACGGTGGTGCTGGGCTGGGCGGTGGGTGGGGTGGGCACTGGGGCTGCAGCGTCACTGCCGTGAGCGCTGGTGCGCCCTGCCCCTGGCGGATGGAGGAGTGGTACCAGTTTCGGGCTTGGTCTTGCACAGCCGAGGAAAGCGGCAGGCGGTGCTTCTAGATGCTTCCATAGAAGAAGGCCGTGCCACGTGGCCCACCCACTCAGAGGAAGCGTCCAAGCCCTGGAGGGAACTGTCCCCCCACTTGCCAACCCCACCCTCACCATGATGTGGCTCTGGGGACTGCCCCAGACTCTGGCCTCGCACTCTGAGACTGGGCAGGCCCCTCTTAATCAGGTGGATGGAGCGAGACTGAGGTGTGCGGGCAGCGGGGAGCCGGTGGGCTTCTGCCATGGAGGCTCGGGAGGCCGATGGTTTCTCCTCTGTTCCCATGGCCTGCAGTGTTCCCAAGTGCACTCTCGCCCCAAGAGCTGGCCAGGGGACATGGCCAGGGCTGCCGTCCGCTGAGCCCTGGTGTGGCTCCCGCCCCTGGCAGCACAGGAGGGGCCAAGGGCAGCCTGCACAGCATCGACGGGCAGCAGGAGGGACGGCACTGCCCTGCCCCGGGGGGCATGGGGGCCATGGGGTGTGGAGCCATGGTTGGCAGGAACCCGCCCATGTCCCGCCATGCTGGACAGCACCACCGGCCTCTCAAGTCCTGTGCTTCTCCTGCCTGAGGTGGGAGGTCCCCGATGCCTCCTCGAGGGGTCTCGGGAGCCAGCAAACACCTAGGTAATCGTGCTCCCAGAAGTGGACGCCTGGGCCTCAGGGAAGTCCTCCCTGGGGGCCAGCCCTGGCCAGGTTCACAGCAGCACCTCCGCCTGGCCATTTCTGTGTCCCTGAGCTCCTGCAGAGCCCCTGCTGCCTGCCCAGGGAGAAGGGTGAGGGCCGCCTGGCCTGGCCTGGCCTCTGGGCCAGGAGGCTGCAGCCCTGGACGAGCATGTGGCCCTGCTGTGGCAGACCCTCCCCTCCTTCCCGCCCTCGGGATCACGGGCAGCGGCCCCATCATGGCGGTTCGGGAGAAGCTGCACCGTCTTCGTTGCCTGGGCCTCAGCTGGCAGGGCTGCGGGTGGGGCCCTCGGCACCGGCCCTGGCAAAGGCAGCGCTCGGCTGTTAGGCTCGATGAGACTGTGTCACGGCCAGCTCGCGGCTGCCATCCGGTGCTCTGTCCCAGGTTCACGTCACCGTCCCACCCCCAGCACCCCAGAGGGCAGCTGTCTGGAGACGGGTCTCTACGGAGGTCATTAGGTGGAATGGGGTCAGTAGGTGGGTCCTGTCTGGTTGTGCTTATGAGAGGGAGAGCAGGACGCAGCCACGAGGTCGGCCCCAGGAGACAGGGAGAAGATGGTGCCCTCCGACAGCCGAGGAGGCCCAGCAGGAAGGGGCCTGCACACCTGGACCTGGGCCTGCAGCCTCCAGAACGTCAGGGACTCGGTTCCTGTCACTGAAGCCACCTGGTCTGGGGAGCTTCCTGGGGATGCAGTGGATGCCACCCAGAGGGTCCGGCGAGCTTGGCTGCACGTAGCACTGAGGTTCCCTAGGACCGTCTGTCCTGGGGACGGTGGTTTCCCAGTGTCAGAACGCCCCAGTCGTCAACAAGGGGCTGGGCTCACTACTGACCTTGACCCTCCACCCTCCACCTTGACCCTGCTGTGCCCACGGTCAAGGGTGACGCCAAAGGCTCTGCAGATCAGGCCTCTGCAGCCAGCCACGCCCAAGCAAAGCCGCCTCTGGACAGACGCCTGCCTCATGGGGCCCAGGGCAGCTCTAGGTGCAGGGCTCGGACGCGGGAGCACAGCCTCTCCCAGGTTCGCACAGGCTAGCTCCTTTACCCTCCTCGCACCCCACGCTGCAGGTGGGGATGGAGGCACAGAGAGTGCCGTAGTGGGCCGGCGTCACACAGCACCTGAGCAGGAAAGCTGATCCAGAGCCCAGCTCTGTCGGTACCTGACCACAAGGTGCTCAGTGAGTATTTGGTGACGTGAAAGCCGTCAGGGGGCTCAGACCTCAGAGGTGTCTGAGGAATTGCTCACCTTGCGTGGGACGGGGTACGGCCTCTACCTGCAGGCGTCTGCACCGCCACCTCTGCCTTCCGGTGCAAGGCCAGATCCGGGTCCTGCTTCCTGAGGCTGGAGCCCCCAGGGCAGCGAGCCAGCCATGTCCCTCGTCCTTGTGGCCCTGCTGCCAGCAGCTCTGCAAGCTGCTGCCTGCCAGCCCTTCCCACCCTGAGCTGCCAGCTCATGCTCCACACCCCACCCGCCTTGGGGCCAGAGGTGCCACCCAGGGCAGGGTGCCCTTGAGCTGTGAAAAGACAGTTGGTGGCCCGGGGGAAGCTCGGCATGTGCCTGTCTGTTGGAAGACAGATGGGACGGAGGCCAGTGAGGACCGGGCGTACCAGGGGCCATCTTGAAAGCCCAGAGAGCATCCGTCACCAGACACCTAGCCTGCTGGTACTCACACCTTGCCCTTCAGCCTCTAGATCTCTGAGCAACGTGTTTCTGCTCCTCATGAGTTCCCTGCCTCAGGCATTTTGTTATAGCATCAGTGAATGGAGTCAGACAGAAGTGGCACCAAGGAGGCTGTTGCTACAACAAACACGTGTGCGCAGGCAGCTCTGGAGCCGAGGAGGGCGGAGGCGAAGGCGGCGGTGAGGGCAGGTCCAGCGAGGTCTTGGGTGGAAACGGAAGTACAGGAAGTGCAGGCGGTAGCCCCCCACCTAGAGTCCCTAGGATGCTTCAGGGAACCTCAGGACACAGGTAGAGACCTGCCCCGGGGTGGGCCATCACGGGGAGCCCCCCACTCAGGCAATGCACAGTGGCGCCATGGGGGACAGCCCAGGGCTGTGGAGCCACCCGTGGGCACTGCTGGGAGAGCTGACTCCGACCCAGGAGAGCCCTCGGCTGTGGGAGGGGCTGTCCGGAGCCCTGGGTCCTCTCTGTCCCTCACGTCAGGGCATCAGAGAGGCGATCCTCCTGTGACGCCTGGAGGGTGCTGGACACCCTGGGCGTGGGGCCAACTCGGCCTGAGGCCTGGCCGGGCGGGGCTCTGTGGGGACAGTGGGGCACCAGGTTGAGTTGGAGCAGTCTTGCGGCCCACCCGCCCGGCCCCGTCTGGTCCTCCTGCTTCACTCCCTCAGCTCTGGGCGTGGCCTCTGCGGGGCCACCCTGTGACCCACTTCTGCTCTTGTAGGAGCTCCGAGCCCTATCACAATCGCCCTATTTAGGAAGATGCTCCTGAAACACCCCAGTGACAGTGGCCTCCCTTGCAGCCCATGGGTTCTGGAGGCAGCTCTGGTGACGGAGGCTCCAGTGACAGTGGCTCCCTTGCAGCCCGGGCCCTGGGGGACATGGGAGAGCTCTTGTCCCCGGGGTCAGCCAGACAGCCAGTCCTTCAGCCTCGGGCTGCAGCCACAGCTGCCCAAGCACACAAAGGGCCCTTGTTCTCGCCCATCATGTGCCCCAGCCCACTCTCCGGCCTCTCTTGGACATGACTAGGTGCGGAACGACGTCCCCGAGGCCATTCATGAGGAGGAGGCCTCGGGACAGAGGGGCCTCCCCAGCCCCAGCTCACTGCCCAGTTCAGGGGAGGCCACCCTGACGTGCCCAAGATGGGTCCTCGAATCAGCAGGAGGACAAAAGAAGGACCGGCAGGAAGCACAAGTACACCCCCACGCACACGCACAGCGCACACCAGACCTACGTGTGACACGCGTGCAAACCCACTCCTGGAATGCAGGAGCACACGGGCCCAGGTGCACACAGACTCACACGCACAGAAGGCCACAGCCACGAGCCAGCACAGAGAGCAGGGTGCAGGGCCCGTCCCCAGGAGGAGGCCAGTGTCACTGGGCCGGTGCCCCCCGAGGGAGGACCTGTGCACACGCCACACCCTGTGGCCCCGCTCAGTGGAGCAGCTGCTGACGGGGAGGCAACCTCGGGCTCCGCCGCCTGCTGCCCCCGTGGCGCCACGGCCCACTGACCCCCCTCTGCAGCCCCGCGGTCGGTCGGCTCTGCCTGGCTCCCTGCCGTGTGGCCAGGGGAGGGGCTGAGGGGCTCAGCCGGAGGGAGGGCCCTGCCCTGGCTCCCAGGCTCCATGCTGTTGGTCCCACCCTGGACACCCCTCCGTGGATCAGGGACCGCCGTGGAGCTCTTCTCCAAAACCGCAATTACGCAGGCGAGAGCCGGGCCCTGCGTGTTTACAGGGCGCCGAGGCAACGGGAAGAGGCTCCTGTAAACACTGAGGGGATTGCAAAACCACGCTCCCGCGGTGCAGCATGTGCAGCGGGACCTGGGGGTCGGCAGGGCCTCCAGTGACCGGAGGTCGGGGCCAGCCTGCGGCAGCCCTGGGCACCTGGGCACCTGGGCACTGTCCTTCCTGAACCTCAGCTGGCCACTCCCCCACGTGGCTGGGAGGCTAAAGGGCATCTGAGCCCTAGTGGGCAGCGGTGCTGACCCGCCCATGCCCATGACCTCCGGCAGCCCACCCCATGTGGCTCACACAGGCCGCAGCAGCCCTCCCACGCACCTCTCTGCACAGGGCCTGCAGCTGTGGCCCCAGCGGGCCACCGAGGAGAGGGGTCCTTGGCCTCGGCCTGCAGTATCCCCCTATTGCATGTCCATCCCGGGAACCTGTCAGGGGACATTGCTTGGGAAAAGTCTTGGAAGATGTGACCACCTGAGGTTCCTGAGAATAAGAGGTCACTGATGACCTGGTGGGACCCAAATGTCACCATAACTGTCCTCGACGGAGAGAAGGGAGGAAGTAGGACACACAGAGATGCCACATGACTCAAAGGCAGAGATGGAGTGAGTGACGTCCCCCAGTGCAGGGACCTCGGAGCTGCCAGCCAGGACAGTCCTGAGTGCCTGCGGCTCAGACTCCGGGCCTCCAGCGTGGTGAGGGAACCGCTTGTCACCTCGAGCCACCAGTGCGCAGCACTTTGTCCCCACAGTTGGCCCCAGGACACTAATGTGGCCTCTAGCTCTGGAGTCCCGGGACAGCAGTCGCTCAGACTGCTCTGAAGCAAGGGTGACAGGAGGGACGTTCTGACGCTGGGACAGCACTGACTCCTGATCATGGCTGACGAGGAGCCAAGCTCCCGAGTGTCAGTGACATCTGTCCACCCTGGACTTGCACCTTCTCTATGCTGAGCCCCCCTGGGCAGCCAGTCCTGTGTCACTGGGCCGGTGCCCACCCGAGGGAGGACACAGCTGAGACACCCTGGGCAGCACCAAGACAGGCCACCACCTGTCCAGCTCGGTGCTTCCTCCGGACCCCAGGAGCCAGCTGAAGGTAAATTCAGGGTGGACAGCAGAGCCCCGCCCCCCTGAGTGCTGCACCTCGTGTCCAGTTGAGAGAAGGCCTGGAGTGGACGGAGACTTGACAGGGACACGGTGCCCCCGGGAGCCAACACTCCTCCTCCCCACCCCAGTCAGGATCGCTGGACACTGCCAGGGACAGCGCAGGGCCTGAGGGTGAGGAGGGGCCGCCCCCGTGTGGAGATCCTCCGGGAACACGTGTGCAGGCCCGCACACGCGTGTGGCTCTGCGCCAGCGCACACACTCAGCCCCTGCTCAGGGAGGGGGTAGGGCGGGCGACCCAGGCCCAGCATGGGCAGGGGGTGGTGGGACAGCGGCAGGTGGGGGACAGAAAGCAGGTGGGCCTCTGACTTGGTGCTGCCCACTGGGTGGAGCTGGCCAAGTGTCCTGGAGGTGGCGACTGAATCCTCGAGTCCTGTGAGGACCCCACGAGCTAGGGCCCCTTCCCAGGAGCCCCACTGACCCGACCCGTGGGCACTGACCTTTCCCGGAGCCAGCAGGAAGACCAAGACTAAACAATCCCGTCCACTTCTCGTTTCCCAAAAACCTCCTGCCAAAGTAAATAGACGCTTATCAGCTGAGTGGTCAGCTATGGAAACACCGGGCTCGGATATCAGCTGAGTGGTCAGCTATGGAAACACCGGGCTCGGAGGCGGAGGCTCACAGGGCCGGGGGCTGAAAAGCAAACGGAGACTCTGTGGGTGGCTGTGGAGCAGCCCTGGGAGCTGCCCCAGGGGTGGACGCAGAAAGGCCCAGGCGCTCCCCAGGCCCCAGACGCCCCGAGGCCCAGCGTCTCCCAGAACTCACGGAGGACCTCCGTACGCCTCCCGGCTGAAGCTCCTGTCTGACCACAGCATGTCTGAGCGCCGGGCTGGGCTGGTGGACCTGGGCTGAGAGCCCAGACTCTGGCCCTCGGTGTCCAGAGCCGATCAGAAGGCCCCTGCATGGCATGGAGGGGCAGCGCAGGTGCCAGGCGCAGGGGCTCTGCCATCCTGGCCCACCACAACTACAGACGAGGGGCCTCGCCCGGTGGCTGGGGACACCAGCCCTGCCTCCGTCCCCACGTGACACTCTGTGCCCCAGTGGGCTGTCGGCGCAGGCTAAGGGTAGCAGGTCTTGGATTTGAATCCTGAGGCGATGTGCCCCCGGGGGGCTCCAGATGATGGCGATGTCAGCCCACCCTGATGACATGAGTGCCACCAGCGGTCTCCGTCCAGCTGCGGAGGTGGTGGCACAGGCACCTCAGGGAGAGTGAACGGTGGCAGGAGGGCCAGGGGGCCAAGCGGGCCTCCCAGGAGGGACTCGTCGGAGGACCCGCGCTGTCTGACCTCGAGACCCCGGGCACCGTGGCAAGCCCACCTCTGGAGGAAGAGCAGGCAGAGGGTGGGGGAGCCGGCACAGGCCCTGCAAGGCCACTTTCGGGTGTCCACTTGGCTGAGCCCCAGATGCCCAGACAGCAGGTTGTCATGGTTTCTGAGCGTGTCTGTGTTTCTGGAAGAGATGGTTTTCCAGCTGGTGGACAGAGGCAAGGTCATTGTCCTCACCAATGATGGGGCATCGGCCAGTCCACTGGCGACCTGGGAAGAACAGTTACTCCCACAAGTGGCTCTGGACAACTGGACGCCCACACGGGAGGGAATGACTCTGGAGCCAGGTCCTCACCTCCGTGGGACCCAGGTGTGAAGTCGATGACACCGGCAGAAGCCTGCCGGGCTTTCAGGTGCAGCCCCGAGGACCTCGTCCTTGAAGGACAGTGCGTCAGCGGGGTCTGCATGAAGGACGGGGGCCAGAGAAGGAAGAGCAGCCCGGAGGGGAGAGGCCGGGGCAGAGACCCCCGAGAAGGGCCCCTGGCCTGGGACCCGCAGAGACCTCTCTAAACAGCCAAGAGGACAAACAGCCAGTTGAAAGGGGAGGCCTGAGAGCCGCTGGGCAGAGAGGCTGCGGCCGGCTACCACAAGCTGGACACTCCCCGCGCCCAGCGCCGCCAGCAGTCGCACCTGAGCAGCACAGAGACCACTGCCCACCTGTGAGGCTGCCCCAAATCCACAGGCCAACAGCGCCAGTGCCGGTGCCTTCGACCCTGGGGGAATTTAAGAAGGTACAGCCTCTGAAAGGTGGCTCCGTTCAAAACCACAGAACCAGCCCTCGCACTCAGTGTTGAGAGCTACCTCAGGCAGTGCCCACACACGGGGGTTCACAGAGCGCCATGTACAATTGCCAGCGCTTGGCAAATGTCCTTCAGTGGGCGAATGTGTTCATCAACTGTGGTACACCAGATAATGGAATATTACTCAACCCTGAAAAGAAACAAGCTACCCAACATGACGATGCGGGAGACTGGGTCGTGCGTGACTCAGGAAGACGTGAGTCTGAAATGCAGGATTTCCACTGGGTGGCCTTCTGGGAAAGACAGAGCTATGGAGCCTTAGCAGGTCAGTGGGGGCCGAGGGACACAGCTCGATTGGCAGAGGGCTGGCCTCGGATGCACAAGGCCCTGGGTTCAGTCCCTAGCACCATACATACACACAAAGGCCAGAGGTTTCCGGGGCAGGGGACAGGTGGAGCACACAGGTGTCTCCGCACAGTGAAACTCCTCTGCGTGACCAACACAGCCATTACAGTGACCCCCAGAACCTGCAACTCCCAGGGGCCCTCACTGATCTTAACAATGGACCCTCTGTTGAGGTGGTGGAGGTGGCCCCATGGGGGACGCAGGGGACCTCTGTACTGTTCATTTTTCTGTGAACCTAAAACTTCCCTAAAAATTAGTCTGTTTGAAAAGAATTGGAAAGAAAATGTCCCCTTAATAGACGTGTACGTGCATGAGCACCCCAGGGTAAGTAGAGCAGGGTAGATCCACAGATGGACGGCGGACGGAGAGGGCAGGGTCTCCATGGCTCAGGAGGGCCTCCAACCAAGGCCAGGCAGACTGGCCTCGCTTCCTTCACGGTGCCCTTCAAGGACGTTGGAAACCAAAGATCTAAGGAAACCAGAAGGGCCCGGAGCCCAGCCCTCCTGAGGAGGCACCGGCCGGGAGGGGACTGGCCGGAGTCAGCCTTCCACAGACAAAGACCGGAAATGGGGAGGGACGGAGGGAGCCTGCCTCAGGCCTGGAGGAAGCTGGCCAGGGGGCAGGATGGCCCTGCCGCCCAGTGGGAGGCAGCGTGTGGCCGGGACTCAGGGGCAGCGCTGGGCAGTACAAGCCAGCGGTCCCCAAAGAGTGCCTGGCCTGCATGTTCTGTTTGTCACCAGAACAGGGGTCTATAAATCTGCCCAGGGCTGGGGGTCTGCCCAGGGCTGGGGGTCTGCCCGGGGCTGGGGGTCTGCCCGGGGCTGGGGGTCTGCCTGGGGCTGAGGGTCTGCCTGGGGCTGAGTGTCTGCCCGGGGCTGGGGTCTGCCTGGGGTTGGGGGTCTTCCTGGGGCTGAGGGTCTGCCAGGGGCTGAGGGTCTGCCTGGGGCTGAGGGTCTTTCTGGGTCTGGGGGTCTGCCAGGGGCTGAGGGTCTGCCTGGGGCTGAGGGTCTGCCCGGGGCTGAGGGTCTGCCTGGGCTGGGGTCTGCCCGGGGCTGGGGGTCTTCCTGGGGCTGGGGTCTGCCCAGGGTTGGGGGTCTGCCTGGGGTTGGGGGTCTGCCAGGAGCTGAGGGTCTGCCTGGGGCTGAGGGTCTTTCTGGGTCTGGGGGTCTGCCTGGGGTTGGGGGTCTGCCCGGGGCTGAGGGTCTGCCCGGGGCTGGGGTCTGCCCGGGGCTGGGGGTCTTCCTGGGACTGAGGGTCTTCCTGGGGCTGAGTGTCTGCCAGGGGCTGAGGGTCTTTCTGGGTCTGGGGGTCTGCCTGGGGCTGAGGGTCTGCCTGGGGCTGAGTGTCTGCCCGGGGCTGGGGTCTGCCTGGGGCTGAGGGTCTGCCTGGGGCTGAGTGTCTGCCCGGGGCTGGGGTCTGCCTGGGGCTGGGGGTCTGCTGGGGCTGGGGTCTGCCAGGGGCTGAGAGTCTGCCAGGGGCTGGAGTCTGCCTGGGGCTGGGGTCTGCCTGGGGTTGGGGGTCTGCCAGGGGCTGAGGGTCTGCCCGGGGCTGAGGGTCTGCTGGGGCTGGGGTCTGCCCGGGGCTGGGGTTGGGTCAGGCTTTGCAGCCAGTCTCCGTGGCTGTCCAGCTTGTGCAGCGTCTGCTGTCCCTGGGCTCAGCCCAGTCGCAGTGGCCTACTGGCCTTGGGAAGCACTTCTTCCTGCGCCCTGGGCATGCTGAGCCAGTCTGCAGCCTGGCACCCAGGCCCTGTTCCAGAGCAGATGCCCGGCAGTCCTGACCAGGTGTGGGGTGGCCTGGCACACCATGCAGAAGGAACCCTCGGGAAGCTGACCAGGCCCTGGGACGGCTGCCGTGGAAAACCCTGGCGGTGTGTCCAAGGTCCCGTGGTGTGGCTGCTGGATGTCCCTGTGCCGTCCGCAGGGCCAGGTTCCCCGGATCCCGCAGAGGTCTGAGAGGGGTCCGAGACTCCACACCCTCCCAGCACCCGGGGTGCCTGGCTGTTCCAGGACCTGGCTCGGTGGCCCTTTGGTGCCTGGGCACCTGGTGCCGAGGCGAGCTTGCCCAGGAGGTGCCCAAGTGGGCAGTGGTAGTGGACAGCACAGGGTCTCGTGGGGCAGGACTTGGGCCTGCTGTCTGCCCTCCCCCATGTGGGCAGCTGAGGACCTGAGGAAAGGGCAGAAGGCATCTGTCCTCAGCCCAGCCTCGGCCCCTGCAGCCCAGGGCCTTCCTGGACCACGGAACTGCCTGTCGGCGGGCGGGCACCCCGGTGGCGCCTCCTCCCTGCCCACGGAACGCAGCAGCTCAGGTGCAGGACGAGGCCGGCCGAGCCCCCGTGGCTTCCCTGTCCCCACTCTCCACCCCACCTGCACCTGCTCCACAGGCCTCGTGCCCTGAATCTGGAGGGCCACCCACCCTTGGCCGTTCTCCTGGGCCGGGCGGCAAGACCGCACTGGGAGCTGGAGTCCTGGCCACTGTCCCCTATGGCTACTTGGACAGGCGGGGCCAGAAGTCCTGCAGCCCCCGGGAGCAGGAGGGCAGGGCTTCCTCGGACAGAGGGAGGTCTCAGTGGCTCCATTCTGAGACACCTGCCCTTCCTCAGGCAGGGGAGATAGAGGGACAGGAGTGTGCATAGCAGGCTGGCCGGCTGGGCTGAGGCCCTGGGAGCCTGCGCCCACACACAGGAGGTCAGCAGGAAGGAACGGGGCAGCATGGACTGACCAGCTCCCATCTGGCTGCCCTGCTGCCCTCCCTGGGACTTGGCGCCGGCCAGTCCGCCAAGCAGTGAGGCTAAGGCTATTCTTGGTGCCAGTTCTGTGGTCCGGGGGCTCCTTATAAGGCTCTGTCCAGCCTTGCTGTGCCCTCAGCACCCCAGGGTCCGGCTGCCCTCTGGCCGCTGCAGAGCATGGGGGCTGCGGGATCCCTGTCCTCGTAGCCCACCTCACCAGGCCACACTCCCTCTGGTCTCCCATGAGTGACCCTCCTCGGGGGCTCGTGGGGGTAGGGGACGGAGCTGGGCACCATGGAGCACACTGTCCAAGCTGAGCAGCCGCCCGCTGAGTCACGGCCAGAGGAGGCGTGATTAGAGCTTATTTTAGATGTCTTTACCCCCACACCTGGGCTGGGCCCAAGTGATACATGTGCTTTGGTAAGTCCCTCGATGGGGAAATGTCACATGTGAGCCCGCTGGACATTTCCTGAGATGACGGCGGGTGCTTCCTCCTGTGCCCGGCACCAGACGCACAGGACGTGCGTCCATCTGGTATTTCTGCTGTCCCTTCAAGGGGCACCGGGATCGTGAGCACCTGTGGCAGTCGGGACCAGGACCCTGGCTTTGGCTGTCGCCCCCCTCTGAGGCAGGGCAGCCTCCCATGGACCTCTGCCCGTTGCAGTCCCCAGAAGGGCCAGCGTGAGCTGGCCAGCAGCCATGAATGAGGGGCAGGCTCCTGGCCAGGCAGCCTGTGGGCCAGCCATGCCCTGAGGGCTCAGGGGTGGTGACTGGAAAGCAGGCTGAGCCCACGCCCAGGGTGTGACACGCCATGGTGCTGCCTGTCACCTCGGGCAGGCCTGTCCTCAGAAGGGGCGGGCAGGCCATCTCCTGCGCCCAGCAGGGGTGTGGGCAGGGCCTCGTGAGAGCGCCTCTGCTGCCTGAATTCTGCCCAGGTCTGAGCAGGGAGGTGCCCCCGGGAGTCCAGGAACGGAGCAGGCACCAGCCAGGCTGGCCAGTCCCCATCCCGGGGAGAAGCAGCTGTCCAGCTGAGCAGTGGTCCCCTGCCTCTGTGGTCCCTGGTGCCTGCCGCTGGCGTCACCCGAGGGGCATTGCAGGTTCAGGACCTGGGCCCGCTGCAGGGCTGGAGTGCGCGTGAAGACCTCCCCTGTCCACGGGGCTGGAGCGCAATCTCGTCCGTCTCTCAGGGCCCTCCCTCAGTCTGCTCAGGGTCCAGGCCATGGGCACCGGCCGCTGGGCTGTCACCGTGGTAGACAGGGCACAGAGCAGGCCCCTCTCCTCCTGCTGCCCGCACTCGTCCTCCCTGTGTGTGCCCCCTGCGCCCACGGCGTTTCGGGCTGCATGGAGGCTCCGCTGGATGGGGCAGCCTGCTCCTAGGCCGGGTCTCCTGAGGGCTCCCCAGGGCCAGCCAGGCCGGGCCCGCAGGAGGATGGTTGCACTGCTCTCTCCCTCAGCTGCCTCTCGCTCCTCTGGGCCGCCCAGGCCGCACTCCCCGGAGGCCACGGTCCTCTGGGGTCACGGGAGTCCCGGGCGCCCCTCACCTGCTTGCTGCTGGAGCGGACACTCTCTCGTTCTCGGCACATTCTTTCCCAGGACGTGGGCAGGTCTGTGCTGGAATGAGGTGGGTGAGGTGTGCTGGCCCGAGTTCCCCACCCATGGCCTCTCCAGGGAGATGTAGGCCCCGTCCACCCAGGGCCCCAACAGCTTGCCCTCGGCCTCCTGCAGCGCCTTACGGATTCATTTCTCAGCCAGTCCCGGCCACCGGCCAAACCCTGCCCGGCACACGGCAGAGCCAGGGGCCACTTCTCCCGGAAACCACCCCTGGGAGCAGCACTGTGGCTTCCAGGTGGACAGACACACTGAGGCGCCACCTGGCCGGAGATGCCCACGGTGCTGGCGACTCCTCTCTGCTCTGGCTCCCCCGGGTCACCACCCTGAGCTCCTCCTCTAACGGCTGCTCTCGGGACTCCTGCCTGGTCTCCCCTGGGCTGCACACCTGTCCCCGTGCACGCCCTCGGTCCACTCACCTGGGACATCCCTTCCGAGGGACAGAGGTGGGAGAGCGAGGCAGGTTGGCGTCTGCACAGGAGACGTGTCCCAGGTAGCAGTGTCTCATCTCTGTCGCTCCACTGCCCCCGCCTCACCTCCTAGGCCTGCGACAGCTGACCAGGCTCGGTGGGGGGCAGGCCCTGTACTTAGGGGTGTCAGCACCCCAGCACCCAAGTGACCATGACCCCTGGGCTCCCGCCCAGCCTCTACCGGCTGCAGGACGCCTCCTTTTGCCGCAGTCTGGCTGGGCACACAACCAGGAGGTCACGAGCCACGTGTAGGTTCAAACAGGAACCACTTTATTGCCCAAACCCAACGGGAACTCTCTAGCACTCCACGGAAACTCCGCGAGAACCAACGGGAACTCCGCGAGAACTCAAAAGTAGCGGGCACCCGAGGTAGCAGGAGCCGCCTTATTGCTGGACAGCAGAGGTTTATATACACAACTGAATACACAGCTGGTTTCAATCCAGCATCATCCAGTGACAGCGATCAGTCATTACCTTAATAATTATGCACAGCTTAACTTAACCATCGTCATCTTAGTGGCTCGCTGGCGTCACTTCTCA
The DNA here is from genome assembly GCF_047511675.1 of Marmota flaviventris. Classification (NCBI taxonomy): domain Eukaryota; kingdom Metazoa; phylum Chordata; class Mammalia; order Rodentia; family Sciuridae; genus Marmota; species Marmota flaviventris. The sequence continues at coordinate 1,180,570 of NC_092505.1, read as the reverse complement.
ACCACTCCTTCTGGCAAAGTGCCAGGCGCCATCCTGACTTGGTTGTGGCTCTCAACATCCTTTCCCGTGGGTTGTGGTCCCCGTGGGCTGAGCTGCGGCCCTCATCTGCCCTCTGTAGGCTGGGCCACTGTCTCCCACGGCCCTCCTGGCCCTGACCTCCTCTGAGTCGCCCTGGCCACAGCTCTCCTGCTGTCCAGGTCTCTCTGGAGCCCGGCCTTCCTGAGGGGTACCTCTGCCCCCAGCCCCAGCCCCCCAGCCCCTGCCCCCCACCCCCACCCCAGCCCCAAACCCCTACCCCCAGCCCCCCAGCTCCCAGCCCCCTACCCCCAGCCCCCCAGCTCCCAGCCCCAGCCCCCTACCCCCAGCCCCCCAGCTCCCAGCCCCAGCCCCCTACCCCCAGCCCCCCAGCTCCCAGCCCCAGCCCCCTACCCCCCGCCACCAAACCCCAGCCCCCTGCCCCCACCCCCAGGCCCCTACCCCCAGCCCCCAGCCCCAGCCCCAGCCCCCTACCCCCAGCCCCAACCCCCTACCCCCAGCCACCAAACCCCAGCCCCCTGCCCCCACCCCCAGGCCCCTACCCCCAGCCCCCAGCCCCAGCACCCCACCCCCAGCACCCCAGCCCCAGCCCCCAGGCCCCCAGTCCCTGTCCCAGCCCCCAGCCCCAGCACCCCACCCCCAGCACCCCAGCCCCAGCCCCCAGGCCCCCCAGTCCCTGTCCCAGCCCCCAGCCCCAGCACCCCACCCCCAGCACCCCAGCCCCAGCCCCCAGGCCCCCAGTCCCCTAGTCCCTGCCCCCACCCCCAGCCCTAGCCTCCCACCCTCCACCCCCAGCCCCCACCCCCACCCCCACCCCGCCCCAAACCCCTACCCCCCGCCCCCCAGCTCCCAGCCCCAGCCCCCTACCCCCAGCCCCCCAGCTCCCAGCCCCAGCCCCCTACCCCCGCCACCAAACCCCAGCCCCCTGCCCCCACCCCCAGGCCCCTACCCCCAGCCCCCCAGCTCCCAGCCCCAGCCCCCTACCCCCGCCACCAAACCCCAGCCCCCTGCCCCCACCCCCAGGCCCCTACCCCCAGCCCCCAGCCCCAGCCCCCAGGCCCCCAGTCCCCAGCCCCCAGTCCCTGCCCCCACCCCCAGCCCTAGCCTCCCACCCTCCACCCCCAGCCCCTAGCCCCCAGCCCCAGCCCCCCAGTCCCCAGCCCCCGTCCTAGCCCCCAGCCCCCCACCCCAGCCCCTCAGCTCCAGCCTCCAGGCCCCAGCCCCCGCCCCCAGCCCTGGGCCTGTTCTGTCTTTGGGTCAGAGCTAAGACCAGGTGAGCTGAGATCACGGACAGGCCTGTGGCCACCGCTGCCTTGCTGGCTGTTTGAGTCGCTCTCTTGCGTCAGCCGCATCAGTGTTGCCCCGACCCTGGAGGCCGAGGTGGCCGTGACGGCAGAGAAGACGGCCTGCATTGAAAGGGGCTCTGTCCTCCGGGCCAGGCCCAGGATGTGCACACAAGGGCCTTTGTTGTGAGCCTGACCCCAGGAGGCCTGTCGCTCAGCCGGGGCCCCTAGGGCTGTCTGGCCTGTGCTCTCTGGGGGAAGCTGCAGGGGGGGACCCTGCCCACAGCCCGGCCCTGCCTCGCCCCCGCAGGCCTGCTGGCTCCACCGCCCAGCCCCAGCGGGGCCTGGGATCCCGGGAAGAGCTCCTGGCCACACTGAGAACCTCCTGCCGACACTCCCAGGCCTCTGCACCAGGGTGGGCGCTAGCTGCCCGGACTCTGCCTCCCCCAGGTGCGGGGGCCCTGGGCACTCACAGCACAGCATTCCACAGCGCTTAGGCCATGCCCCAGCGCTGCTGCCTCCTCAGGACGGGGGCAGAGGAGCAGGCGCCCCCCGGGGTCAGCGTCACCCAGAGGGCATCCCGAGGAGCCAGGGGCAGGCGGGCTCAGGAGACGGGGGGTCAGCTGAGCCCGGGAGGAAGCACGCAGCTCTGTCCCTGCAGGAGGCAGGACCCGCAGGCAGGTCAGCTCGGCAGGGACGGAGAGGACCACCAGCCACACAGGGGCCAGGGGAGGGACCCGAGCGTGGGCAGCAGGTGGAGACCAGAGGCAGGTGGGGGCAGCGGGGGTCTCAGGGAGCAGGGCCTGCCTGCTGGTGGTGGACAGGTGCTGGGGGCCAGCTCACAGGCGGGAAGGAGGAAGCTTGGGGGGAGGCAGAGCAGGTCTGATGGCCTGGGGCCCCCATGCAGGTCCGCTGCCGCAGGAGAGTCTGGGGAAGAGTCAGCTGGGGTGTGGCCGCTGGGCCTGGGGCTGGGGACAGAAATGAAAACCTGGCCAAAGGAGGGGTGAGGCTGGGGAGGCCGGGAGGTGCCCCTGCTGGCGCCTGCAGGAGGCCCAGCCTCATTCTCACCATCTGGGAAGTGCAGGGGTTGGAGCCCTGGCTGGCTGTGTGCAGAGGGAGGTGACACTGCTGTCCCCTGGGCCAGTGTCCTCCCTGATCCAGCCCTAGGTGACCCTCCCACCAGGCCTCATGTCTACACCTGCACTGCCGAGAGGCCTCGAGGCCGCTGCCTGCCCAGCCAGGCCCCCTGCGTGGTGGGCACTTGGCCAACACCGTCCCATGGCTGGTGGCCATTCAGATGGGGCAAGCAGCGCAGACGGCCTGTGTGTGGCGGGAGCCCAGGAGAGGGAGCCTGGGGGTGGACCCCAAGAAGCGGAAACCCAGAGAACCACATCTTGCCCAGAAACAAAGGCCCTCTGGCTCAGGGGCTCTGCAGCCACACGAGGGCCCGGGGGCGTCCGCTCCTGAAGGACACCCTGAGGGCAGGGCTGCTCCAACCTTTTCAGCTGTCCAAACACAGGGAGCGGGAAACACTTTCAGGTCCCGTGGCTGCAGCTCTCTGAATCACGGAATCCTCGGGAACTGTTTAAGTCTCCCCTGTCCCTAGATGGCAGCGAGTTCGGCTTGCTGTGACGGAGACCGAGAGAAGAGCTCCCTCCCTGAACACCTGGGGCTGGCTTTTGGAAACCTCGAATGTGGAGTGACTTAGACCTAGAGGAGGGTCGTAGGGACAGAGTCCCCGAGCCCGGCCTCCTGAGGCGGCCTCCTGTGGTCCCCGGGAGCCTCCCCCTAGCCAGACCACAGGCCACCAGACCCTGGCTTCCACACACGCCTTGCTGTCCCCGGGTCCTCACTAGGCGGCTGCCTGTCCCTTGATCAGGCAGTCCCTGCTCCCTCACCTGTGGGGAGCTCTGGGGGCTCCCATACCGCACCCCCCCTCAGCCGTCCCACTTCTCTCGAGGTGGGCTGCAGGACACGGCCACACGGCTTCTCTTCTGGAAAGAGCCAGAGGCTCTGTGGCCCCACCTGGTCAGGGCCACGGCCTGGCCTGGCCTCCTCTGCTCTGCTCAGTGGGTGCCGTCGCTAGGCCCAGCAGCTCTGCAGCGGATGGACCACCTGAAGCTCTGTCTCCTGAAGGAAGGAGTCGTGCAGTGGCCGGCCGGGAGCCCAGCGCTGGGCGGTCCCCAAGGCTCGGCCCCCACGGGCTTCTTCCTGGTTCTGCCGGTCGGGGCTTTTCCGGTTGTGATCATCGTCGGGGGCCTGGGTGCCGACTCTGCTTCCCCTTCTCTGCGTTCATGTCTGGACGACTTCAGCAGGGGCAGCACCAGTGTCCAGCTCCTCTGCCGCCATGACTGTCCACACAGCAGCTCCTGCGACGGGCAGTCTGGTTCCCTCCGAGCTCCTGAGGGAGGGTCATCGTGAACAGAGTCCTTGGCTCTCTTGCACTGGGCACGTCTGAGGACTTAACACCTGCACAGATTTGTGCCACCACCCGGGGATCCAGAACAGCCCATCACGTGAATGTCCCTGGATGTCCCCCCCTACGTCCTCTGGTCTGTCCTCACCACTGTAACTTTGTCTTTTCCAGAAGGTTCTATAATGGGCACCCAAGGTCTGATTTCTGTCTTCCTCACTCTGCTAAGTGCCTCTGAGGCCATCCAGGCTGCGTCCACGCTGTTTCCCTCTGCACTGCGGGAGCAGCCTGGTCCTGTTGGCCACCCAGGCGCTCTGGGACCCCAGGTGTCACTGTTAGGGACGCACCTGCTCTGAACTCTCTCTGCAGGTCTCTGGTCAGGAATCGTCATGTGGATGAGCCTGGATACAGCTCATCTCCCTGGATAAAGCCTGCTGTGCGTCTGCTGGCCCTGGGGGCCGCACCTTCCCACCCCCAGCAACACGGCAGCCACCCGGCTTTGGAGGAAAGCACTTCCCGGCCGCTGGGCTCCCCACGCAGGTTTTCTGGGCAGCCCTTGACGGACACCAGTCTGGCCTGAGCACACAGGGGCCAAGTGCCCACCTCGCTGCCACCGCTGGGGACCAGCTCAGGCCCTGGTTCACTTGTGCTCTGCCCACGGTGACTGGGTGAACAACGGCTGGAGAGGTGCCGATGTGGTCGCCCGCGGCCAGGCCTGAGCACCCTGCCCATCCCCCCCTCCTGCTGGGCTCACCTGTGGACACCAGCCAGGCCAGAGAGCCAGGCCCAGGTGGGCAGTCGGGCCCAGGCTTCCTCCTGCACTTTCCCCTTTTGGATCCAATGAAGCAGATGAAGGATCTCGCAGAGGTGGCTCATCGTCCCCGTCTGGTGGCCCTTCCCAGCCACAGTGGGAAAGGGCGGAGGGCGGACCAGGGCTTCTGGGCTAAGCTCGCAGGCTCAAGGGACAGAGGAGTTTCCCTCCAGGGCTGGGCAAGGGCCTGGGGGCCTGGCCACAGAAGAGGGGCGCTGCGGGGTGCGGGAGGAGAGAACAGGTGTGGTGCCCCCGGGAGCCGGGGGCAGGGGGCTCTGCCTACCCCGGGGCGGGGCTCTGCTCAGGCCCCGTCTGGGTGCCAAGCCCCGGGCTCTCCCCCCCACCCCTCTGCCCACAGGAGCCGGGCTGAACCGTGTTGAGAAGACGCGGTTCTTCTGGACTTAGGGACACCTCGGCCACACCCAGTTTTGGGAAATGTCGCGTCCAAACGTCGCCTATCTTGATGATCGAGACTTGGGGACTGTCCTCGATTTTGCCCCCAGCTAGGCACCTCACCCCAGCCTGAGCCTTGGGTCGTCTGTGGCAGGAGCGGCGTCTCCCGATTCCTTCTGGGGTCCCCTGGGTGCCAGTGGGCGCTCTGGCCCTGACCAGCGGCAGGGCTCCCTGGGAGCAGGAATGATGGCCGGGTGGTGGGAGGCCGGCAGAAGGAGGGCCAGGTGGGAGGGGCAGAGGGCCAGGCGGGGACAACCCCAGCCAGGGCAGTGACGAGCTCCTGGAGAGGGCTGGTCCCTGGGCGGCCGTGACGGGCGTGCGGGGGACGCCGGGCCGGGCAGTCCTTTCCCCTTCTCATCCTGCACGTTCCTGCGAAGGAGGGACAGTCTAGACTGTCTGGGCAGCCTTGGCCGTGTGCTCAGCCCAGCTGGAGTCTGTCCACTGCCCCCTGCACCAGCCAGTCCCACGTCGTGTCTTGGGCCAGGGAGGCCGCTCTGCAGGGACGCTGCCCGCCTGTCACCTGCCCATCTGTGGACTCCCAGCGCCCTGCAGATGGGAGAAGGAGGGAGCCCACAGATGGGGTGCTGGGAGCAGCTGTTGGTGTGCCTGGGCAGCGTCCACCAAGCCACTGCCCCCTGCAGCTCCCCGCCGCCCCCCACAACCAGAGCCTTTGCCTGTTGGACAGCAAGGTGCTGTCTCTGTGGAGGGCCAGGCCCACGAGGCCCCACTCCCGCCATTCACTCACCGTGCTGCAGGCCCCAGGGCTCAGGGACGGGAAACCCGCCGTCAACGGAGCTGGCCTCTTACCACCTGCCCTTGTGCTGGGCCAGGTCACGGGCTCCTCCTGGGCTTTGTCTCTGTTCTCAGTCCTTCCTGATGCCCTGTGCCAGGAACCCCCAGCTGCCCACAGGGTCTGTGGGGCCTCAGCCTCCCCTGGGGACAAGTTCTCTTTTGTCACACCCAGGGTGGCAGTGGTAAGCAGAGTTTGTGAGCCAGGACCCGGCTGAGTGGCCACCTCTCCTGCAGAGTCCTAGAAGGGCTTCCTCTGAGGTCAGGTGTCCTCCAAGGCAGGAGGAAACGGGGCCACATGAGCTCAGAGCTGAGGAGCTGCCCCTGCCCTGCTGGCCACAGTGGCCGTGGCGGAAGGCCAAGCATGTGGAAGGAGCCAGGGAAGGTCGGTGGGCCCTGGCATGGCGGGGGAGACCTGGGCAGTGGGCAGCTGGGGCCCAGCTGGGTGTGCGGCTGCAGGGAGGGAGCAGAGCCCCGACCGTCCCCTCCCTGTGCTCAGCCCAAGGGCGTGGGTGGACCACAGCTGGGGAGGGTGGGGTGGGTTATGGGGTAGAGGGCTGCAGGGCCCGGGAGGGCAGGAGGTGCCCTGAAGGGGTCACGGCCACAGCAGCCCATGGGCAGGGCTGGGAGATGCCGCAGTCTGGCTGGGCACAAATCACCAGCCACTGAAGCAGGAACAGACTTTATTTCTGAAAAAAATAAAGGAACAAACTTTATTTCCACCAGCACACTCCACACACGCTCCCCGGGAACTCTCCCAAACGCCACGCGGCTCCTCCAGGAACCACCAACCGGAAGTCCCTCCTCCGGCACTTCCCCAACCAACGCGAACTCTTCAGGAATCCCCGCGAGAGCTCAACCGGAACTCAACGGGAACTCCGCGAGAACTCAAAAGTCATCGTCTTAATGGCTCGCTGGCGTCACCTCTCAACCACTACTTCTGGCAAAAATGCCATGCGTCCTCCTGACTCGGCTGTGGCCCTCAACAGGAGAGACCCTCAGGAGGGCAGGGGCCTCAGCAGCCTTTCTGAGGCCATGTCACTGCTGGCCACCCCAGGCTTTCCAGGTGTCGGGGCTGGTCCCACTGGCCTCCAGCGCCTGAGCAGCCCGGGCTGGCGCACCCTCTGTGGGCCAGTGTTCCCCCAGACTCGCCCATGGAGACGGGCTGGTCCCCATTGTCCTAACCCAGGTGGCTTCTACCAGGGCCTGTGAGAAACATCAGACCCCAACACAGTACAGAGAGCAGGCCCACAGCCCCTCGGGGCATCCCTCTGCCCCATCCCAGAAGCGGCCAAGTGTCACCAGGGTCCTTGACTGAAACCCCCCACCCCCAAGCCCTGGCCTGGCCTCCAGATCACCAAGTGGCCGCAGGTTTCCAGCAGCCGTCAGGGTGCCGGACCAGAGGGCTGCACTCGGCCCCGCTGGGAGCCAGAGGGAGCAGGTCCCGGACACAGGGGCCCCCAGACAGAGCCGGGTAAGGAGACTGTGGCCAGGGTGTGGCAGCAAGAGGGAGACGAGGCCAGGAGGGCAGGCCAGGCCAGCCATGCAGGAGCACCCAGGCCTGAGGGCCTCTGGAGGGGTCACTGTGAGGACAGGGTCCCCTGGCCCCAGTGGAGGGGGTCCAGCTCTGCCTGACAACCTGGGGACTACTCCCTCCATTGCTGACCGCCAGCAGCTCCAGTGTCCAAACCCAGTGGGTCCAGTAGGCATGGCCGGCCTGGGAGCTGGCCGGGAGTGTGTGGTGGGGGTGTCCAGGGCCCGTGGGGCTCAGGTGGAGGACAGCAGCCTGCCGGGTGGGATTGCAGGGGTCCTGTCCAGCCCACCTGTGTCCCAGGACGCTGGAGGCAGGGCCGGGCTGCTCTCGCTGTCCTTTCCTGGTGCTCGGAGGTCCACCGTGTCCATGACGCTCGCTGGCCTCACCCTCCTGGGCTGGGAGCCACGTACCACCTCCGAGTCTTCTGCCCCACCCTGGAGTGGGAGCCCAGGGGTGCTCAGCTGAGGACCTCTCTGCAGTGGCCCCTGGTCGGCCTCGGGGTCTGGCACTGGTCGCCACAGCTGCCACCTGTGATGGGCGTGGTGCCCTGCTCGCCTGCCCGGAGGCAAGACACTCAGGAAGGAAAGGCAGCAATCCCAGGCCCTTCGGACTTCCAGAGAGGGGGCCTCCTGGAGTCTCCGGGTGCCCCCCGGGCAGAGGGGCCTGTCCTCTTCCCCAGGGGCTGCAGGACAGAGGCCCTGTGATGGCATCACCAGGGTGGGGGACCTCCGTGGGTCAGCCGCCAGGCCTGGGGGTGGGGACGTCCGTGGGTCAGCCGCCAGGCCTGGGGGTGGGAATGTGCATGGATCAGCCACCAGGCCTGGGGGTGGGGGCGGGGGATGAAGCCTCCCTCCAAGAGAAGCCCCTGCATTGGACCCACCAAGCCCAGTTAGGTCCGAGATGACAGCAGCCCCCCAGAGTGGAGCTGCCTGTGAGCTGTCCCCAGCCAGGGCACCTGCTGAGCTGCTCTTGGCTCCTGGCCAGAGGAATGGGCGGGGCCAGAAAGCTCCCTGTGAGTCTCTCCACCTGGGCAGCTGGTCAGGAGGCCACGGTTGGTAGCAGGCCGTCGGGTGGAGTGGGACTCCCGCAGCCCGGGGAGTCCCCCTGTGGGCCCTGCACACGGAGATGTTAGTCATGTGTCGGGCTGTGACCTCCCCAAAAGGATGTGCTGGACCCCGGTGCCCATGACTGTGGCCTCGCATGGAGGCAGGGGCTGAGCCCAGGCGCGTCAGGGAGAGGCCTGGGTGGGTCCTAATCTGTGTGATGGTGTCCAGACACAGGCAGTCTTGGTGGCTCATGACTTCAACCCCAGTGGCTCAGGAGGCTGAGGCAGGAGACCATGAGTTCAAGACCAGCCTCCACAACTTAGTGAGACCTTGTCTCAAAATAAAAAGTAAAAAGGGCTGGGGGTGTGCTAGAGCACCCTAGGGCTCAATACTTGTCCAAAGATTAAAATAACGATGGCAATGAACTCGGGTGCTCACTTGTTGCTGTTTTATTCTTGCCAAGTGCGGAGGCTGCTTGAGGAGGTCAGGAAATGTGAGGGTGAGCTTCGCATCAGTGTGGGGTGCTTACCTGTGAACTCCCCCCTGCTCGGCTCAGGGGCAAGGCCAAGCTGCACAACTCCTGCTTAGGAACAACAAAAGCACTTACAAATGCTTAGTCAGTAACTCAAATGGAGAATCACCCCAATGCCCAGTCTCTCCCCAGAAACATCACATGGAAATCTCCAAACTCGACCTTTAAGATGATTGACAGTACCCTTAGGACAAACAGCAGCCTCAGCAGAGAAGGGGCTGGGGTTTGGCGTTGTCTTTGGAGCAGTCTTAGATTTGCAGAGCAACTGGTGCAGCCAGTGCTGCTGTGTAGCTGCCCAGTGGCTCTGTTGCTGCTGTCCCTGCACCTGTTGTCCTGGGGCCTTGGCTGTGACAGCACAGACTTGTTTTGATTACCTGGAACCCCTGGTTTGCTGGGGTGCATTCTGTGTCCCACACTCTGTGGGCGTGGGCGAGTGTGTGAAGGTCTATGTCCACTACTTGGCTCCTCCTACCAGGTTAAAAATAAATGGGTCTGCCCAGCTGAGCGCGACAGTAACAGCTTTGTCATATTTTTCCTTCTGAAAAGATCGGCCTTGGAGGGAAAAGTCCCAAAGGCCAGCTACTGTTCTGCGTCTCGGGCAAGCGTCCACGGCCAGCGCCGTATCTTATCTATTTTGGGTTGTGTTGCCAAATTACAGACGAGTAGCCGGAGGCTGCCTTCCCCGGGGTGAAAGCTGATCCCCACGGGGTCCTCACTGGCTTCCTGGGGGAGCTCTGGTCTCCCTGGAGGGGCCCACAGGCAGACGGGAAGCCTGCCCTCCTCTCCTGCCCTCACCACTGGCCCTGCCTGGGCGTCTGCGCTGCCCCAGAGCCACGGCCTCTCGGCCGCCTCTTCCCGTACAGAGTGCTCGCGGTGAGGAAGGAATCCGGAGCTCAGAGACGGGCGCTCACCGAGAGTCGGCCTCAGACGCCTGCGGCCCCAGCTCCACCTGCCCTGGCCCCACCTGCCCTGGCCCCACCTGCCCTGGCCCCACCTGCCCTGGCCTCCCGACGTCCCTGGACAGAGGGAGGGGAGACAGGGAGAGCCAGGGGTGTCTTCCAGGGGAGGACGGTCGGTCTGGTTGGAGGGGGTCGCTTGCCCAGGTCTCCCTGGACGTTCAAGTCCAGCCCTCAAACCTGGACGCTTCATGTGGGTGTTCACAAGACCACAAACGTGCCCCTGTCCAGCTGGGAGCCTCCACGTTACTCCGACACTGTCTCTCCCTGAGGGCTTGGGGCTCTGCCATGTGCTGCACACCTTCCGCCAACAGAGACCTCTCTGCCCCTCAGCCTGGCGTCCACACGGGGGACACCCTGGCCCAGAGAGCAGCTTTCCTCTTGGTGGTCCAAGGCCCCTGGGGCCAGAGGCGGCCCTGCTGCTGAGGGCGGACGGTTGCTCTCTGAGCCCCTCAGGGAAGGACACCCGGGGAGGAGCTGGCATCTGGTCCAGCGCTCACGCCGGGACTCCACGGCTGGCTGCCCAGCTGGGGACAGAAGCCCAACGCCAGGTGCTACAGGTCAGCTGCTCCAGTCAGGTGTTAGGGCCAGCCGTGGGGCCCTGGGCCTGGCAACTGCCCAGGCGGGGCCTGGCTTGGCCACCCTGGCCCTGCCAACCCGCGTGGGGAGGGGGCATGGGCGGGCGGAAGTGCCCTGCACAGGAGGCCCTGGTGAGTAAGAGCTGGGGTCGTCCCAAGCCACCCACCCGCTCAGGGCTCCTAACCCGACCCTGTCTGGCGGCCGAGTCTGGCTCCGTGCGTACACCTGTGCCCGCTGTGGACCAGGGACCGCGTGTGTGTGCACGCGCCCCTCGGCCGCCCCTCGGACTCACCACCCCCGGGAGTCGGCCTTGTGCTCACCTCGTCCTCTGAGTTTTCCTGCCAGTCACACAGTCACACGTCCAGGGAAACTGGATCATCTGTGGCTGGACACCCAGCTGAAGTGGACGCGGAGCCGGCCTGGTGGTGCCCACCGGTGGTCCCAGCGACTCGGGAGCCTGAGGCAGGAGGGTCCCAACTTCAAGGCCAGCCCCAGCAATTCAGCAAGGCCCTGAGCATCAGTGAGACCCGTCTCTAGATAAAATGTACAAAGGCCTGGGTCTGGCTCAGGGGTTCAGCGCCCTGGGGTCAGCGTGCGTTGGTCTGACGTGGGCGGCCGTTCTCTTGGTTGGATCTCTCACGTCTGTCAATATGGACACAGCGGCCTCTTACCCTGAAGTAGAGGAGCTGCGCCCCCGTGGCCCTGTGAGGTTTAAAGTGGGCTTAGCCAGGACCAGGGCAGGAGACAGCCCTGTGACGCTCACCACGTTGGACTCAGCCACAAGAGAGCGGGAGCTTCTGCGAACACCACTCCCACGGGGTCGGAAGCCGCCAGATGCCTGTCGGGACTCTGACGAGGACAGAACACTAGAGGCACTCACTGGGGTAGACGAAAGAGGACGTCAATCAGCGAAGGGACACGGAGTGTCCACGTGTGAAGAGGTGAGTTACAAGACGGAACAGGGGTGTGGGTCTACTCGATCCCAGGGAGCTCTCTGCAGACACGCGTGAGTGTGTGGCCCGGGTGTGGCCAGGCGTCAGGACGTCTGCGTGGAGACGCGGAGACTCAGTGGCCATGCTGAGCCTGAAGACCAGGGCGAGGGGTCCCACCGGCCCGAGACCAGGAGTCAGTGCCTGGTGACAGCAGTGCAGACGGGCAGAGGGCCCAGGGACACACAGGACACCAGGTGCTTGGTTCAGAGAGTGGCCTCAGCACACGGGAGACGGAGGCTCTCCACATGGAGACCAGCACGTGAGCCGCACCCCCCCACAGTCAGGGCCCAGGAGGACGTGAGCCGTGGCCTGTCCAGACCACGGCGTGGGCCCCTGCGGTGCTGGCCCAGGACCCCGGGTGGACCTTGCCCTTGTATGGGGTCCATGTGGGCTGGGGCAGGTGCAGACCACCTGAGACGAGCTTCAGCAGCTGTGGGGAGGCAGGTGTCCCCTTGCTGAGGAGGGGCTGGAAGGGAAGGACAGGTGTGGACACTGGCAAGCCCCGCGTCAACCAAGAGAATGCGCCTGTCCACACAGAACTCCCCACGGCCACTCAGGGTCTGTGCGGACCCCCAAGGAAGAGACCCCAGGTGGAGTGGCTCTGGGTGTCTGTGGCTCCGGCAGGGTGGCAGGTGACAGGCACAGGATGGACCGAGGCCCTGGGTCCAGGCTGCCTCCAGGCCCCTCTTGCCCCCGCCCCCACAGGATGGGACAGATCCAAGCTCCCCGGGGTCCACTGCTGGCTCCGCTGTGACCAGCAACCTCTGAGCTGGCGCCACGCTCCAGGCTGAGCCGGCTGCTGGGGCAGAGATGACCCCCCTGTCCGTCTGGGAGTCCATGTGACTTCCCCTGCAGAAGCCGAGCTGCCAGGCCAGTCTCCGTCTGGCATGGCTCAGGGTCAGGCCAGTTGACCGGCCCTCTGCACCCACTCAGGCCTCGAAGCAAGGCAAGTCGGGAGACTGAGTTCCAGGAAGGGGACAACTGGCTTGTGGTGACAGGGCTGGGCAGGCACAGTCCAGCTTTGTCCCTGCAGCGGCCTCGCAGGCCTGGGGGCCAAACCTACCTCCTGGCAGAAGCCGAGTCCAGCTGGGTGACCTGGCCATGTGATGTACGGTCCAGCCACTGAAGAGCAGAGCACGAGGCAGGGCCTGAAGTCCCAGAGTGGGGTCAGGGGCCAGGTTTTGTGTCATGGCAATGGCCGTGCCATCCAAAATGGTGCCCGCTGAGCTTGGAACAGCAGGAACTTGACCCTGCCCCTGTGGAGCCGCACAGAAACGAGCCACACACGGCAACAAAGGTTGGTGACTGCATCAGCCTGCTGTCCTACAGTGGGACATGTACAGTTGCAAATAAGGGAGGACAGAGCAAAATGTGCACTGCTGGTGTCACAGGGACCAGGACTGCCCAGGTGTGAGGGACCAACATGGCCCAGGTGTGAGGGACCAGGATGGCCCAGGTGTGAGGGACAAGGATGGCCCAGGTGTGAGGGACCAGGGTGGCCCAGGTGTGAGGGACCAGGATGGCCCAGGTGTGAGGGACCAGGGTGGCCCAGGTGTGAGGGACCAGGATGGCCCAGGTGTGAGGGACCAACATGGCCCAGGTGTGAGGGACCAGGGTGGCCCAGGTGTGAGGGACCAACATGGCCCAGGTGTGAGGGACCAGGGTGGCCCAGGTGTGAGGGACCAGGGTGGCCCAGGTGTGAGGGACCAGGGTGGCCCAGGTGTGAGGGACCAACATGGCCCAGGTGTGAGGGACCAGGGTGGCCCAGGTGTGAGGGACCAGGGTGGCCCAGGTGTGAGGGACCAGGGTGGCCCAGGTGTGAGGGACCAGGGTGGCCCAGGTGTGAGGGACCAGGGTGGCCCAGGTCTGAGGAGACACAGCAGGAAATCAGGGACTGGCGGGGATTCTGAGATCTCCTTGGAGGTGGCAGCTGGGACTTCTGAGCTTTGCGTGTTTCTAACCAAGGACAGGACACCTGTGCCCCTGGACCCCAAGGGCAGCCTCCCAGCCCTTCCTCTCCGGGACCCAGGGCTCTTGGGGCAGGCGGCTGCCTCCCAGGGTGGGCAGGACAAAGAGTGCCCAGCGCACGGTGGTCCTCGAAGGCTCCTGGAGCGCCCTCTGCCTCCAGCAAGTCGCGCTGCCATCCTGCGGTAGGTCGAGCGGCTGGCTCTGAAGGCTCCCAGTGGCCGGGGGTCCAGTGGGCATCGGGCAGATAATGCCCACGACCAGTGGGAGAACATGGAACAAGGTCGGAAGAGCATTCAGAGTCCCTCGCAGGGGCTTAGGCCCGGCCGTGGCCGGGGGCCCTGCAGGGAAACAGAGTGGGCCTTCGCCTGGCTCCCTGCACCAGCCCTCGCCCGCCGGGGCTGGACAGCTCACAGGAGAGCTCTCCCTACAGGGCGTCCAGCGGGCTGACGCACACGGAAGACGGAGTAGGACACCACTCTCCCCAGAACAGGAGCCGCCAGCAGAGGTCCTGAACCTGTGGATCCAGCTGTCCTCAGAGGAGGGCGCCGGGTGCCGTGGGCCTCCCCAGAGGCTCTGCCTCTGACCAGCCCCAGGACCAGAGCCCTGGATTCAGGAAGCGCAGGGATGGAGGAACCTGTCCAGCCAGGCCAGGCGGGCCCATGGAGGCACTGGACGGCGAGATCCCCAGGATGCCCTGGAGACGAAGGGGGCGACCAAGACACGTTGCCCTCGAGGTCGGTGAGGGCAGTGAGTTTGGATCCTGATTCCGATACACACCTACAAACCCTGTCAGAGACGGGCGAGCAGCGGGTCCCGGCATCGCTCTGGGGGGTGCACCGCGACTGTTCACGGAGGGGGCTCGAATCTGGAGTCACCTGGAGCACAGATGCGCTGTGCAGGTCGGGGCCCTGTCCAGCCAACCCACCTGAGCCGAGAGCCTGGGAGTCAGGCTGTACCTACCCACGGAGGGAGGGAGCAGCCTCGGCCCCGTCAGGTGCTCAGAGACGCACCTGGGCCACAGCCGGCCCGCGGGTGGGGGAGACCCCACGTGCGCCACCCTGGGGGCATCTGGCAGTGGTGCCACAGTCCTGTGTTCCCCCGACTGGGACGCACTGAGGGCCATGGGGGCGGGTAGTCCATGGCCTTGGTGACGTGTGCGTGGGACTGTTTTCCTAACCAGAAGTTCAAGGGTCTTGCAAGGCTGTGCCCAGGAAGGGCAGAGAGTGAAGGACGCACAGGGAAACCATGGACATCACTGTGTCTGCCTGTGGTCAGCTGCGGCCCTGATGGTCCTCACCGTGGACGCACGGGGCCTGCTCGGAGACTCAGACCTGGGGTGGTGGCAGGGCCCCAGGGTTGTCACAGCCCCCTTCTGTGGGGCTGCAGAGTACCAGTGCCCAGCCCTACCCCAGTTCCCCTGGGCGCAGAATAGTTGTGCCCACAGCATGTGAAGCCCCAGGAAGCCACATTGTCAGCCTCCCAGGAAAGCTGCGACAAGGGCAGGGGTGGGGCAGTGGGGAAGGCCTATGTCCAGACCTCTTCTCTAACTCCTTCCCACTGTGCAGTCTTGGGTAAGTTACTTGACCTTGCTGGGCCTCCAAGTCCTCATCTATAAATGGGTGCTGTGGCCACCGCAGGGCCTCTGCGTAGACGTACATTTGAAGAGCAAATGGGAGCATTGTCAGCATGTGGCACCTGCCTGCTCCATGTGTCCATCTGTGGTCCCTGGAGTCAGCTCTGGCCTCAGGCCACAGGTCTCTGAGAACAGACCGCCTGGGCCCCAGCAAAGCAGTCAGGCCGCGGGGCCGTGCGCCCCCTGCCTCTGTGAAGTCCAGGAGCCCCTGGGCCCGAGGCTCAGTCCCAGCCTGGAGAAGAGCATTGTGAGCTGTGGGAGGGCCCGGTGCCCACGCTGAGAGGCCTCCCGCTGCTCGGCGCTCTGCAGGACTGCCTGGGACAGCCTTCCCTGCCCAGGAGAGCCTTCCTACTGCCCGGGACAGCCTTCCTACTGCCCGGGACAGCCTTCCCTGCCCGGGAGAGCCTTCCTACTGCCCGGGACAGCCTTCCCTGCCCAGGGGAGCCTTCCCCCAAGCCGCCTTACCTAACCCCAGGGGAGGCGTGGCGTGGGCCCGTGTGCATGAGCATGCGCGTGGTCAGGAGGGCCTGGGGCTGCCGGGCTCCTCTCTCTTCCTAATGAGCCTCCTGGGAACCTGCAGCCCTGGGGGGAGGGACGGCAGGGACAGGGCCTCACGGCCACGCGGTTCTCATGCTGCGGATCTCACAGCCCCGAGAAAGTGTCAGGGCCGCCATCTCTACTCCTGTCTCTCCACTCAGGGCAGCAGCCCCTGGGTTTGAAAATGGACTCATACCCACGCCACACAGGTGTGCACATGCACTCCCACACACCACACAGGTGTAACGTGCACACACCACAGGTACCCATGTGCACACGTACATGCACACAGACACCTGCTCACCCAATCACATGTGCTCATATCACACATGTGTGCACAAGAAGCCCACACATGGCACATGTATGCACATGTACACGCAGCACACACACCCATACCACATGTGTGTCCCCCACATGTTCATGTGACATACCACACATGGTGGCACGTACACTCACACATGTTACATATATGCACATGTGTGCACACCTCACATAGGCATACCACAAGTGTGCCCCCATGTTCATGTGACACTACACATGAATGTACATGCACTCACACAGTGCCACATACATGCACATGTGTGCAACCACGTGTGTCCCCCCACATGTGCACATATATGTTCACGTGACACACCACACATGTGGCCACACATAGGCTCCACATGTGTGCACACATGTGCACAGCACATGCACCCACAGCACATGCATGTCCCCACACACATGTGCACACACATCACACATGCAGCTGCATTTTAACACCCCACACACCGGGTCCATGTGCTCAGCTCATGCCTTGTGTGCACACATGCAAGGGCACATCTCTGCCTGGATTGGGGGACACTGGGCCCCACCAGGGCTGCCTGGGTCCAGCTCTCTGAGCAGGACTCTCCTCCCGGGTCGGCACGGAGGTCCTGCCTCTCTGCAGGACGAGGAGCTCTGACTGTTGGTGGGAGTCACTTCTGGGGGCTCCAGCCGTCATCAGCCCAGGCTCCAGCTGAGGCTGGGAGATGAGGCTGGGGACAGGTCACGCAGGAAGCATCTCTTTTGTGGTAAGCGTCTGGGGCAGAGGCCTTGAAGGGCTCTGGGTCCTCTGCACACGCTGGGCCTTGGTGGGCATGTGGCCGTCACCCAGGACTGTGTGTACAGCCTCAACCTGGGCCGCTCAGGGCCTAGCTGCCAGGGTCAGCCACACCTCCAGGCCTCCCCTTCCTGGGGTCAGGACTGGGCACCCTGGGCACACCGACTCACCTGGGACAGCTCAGTGGAGCAGTGCTGAGCACCTGCTGTATGCGGGTGAAGCTGATGGAGGTGCTGGGTCGGCTCCCCTTCCTCAGCCCTGTCCCGTCTCCAGGGACACCATCCCGGGGCAATCGGCCTGATCCTAACAAGCAGGCAGCTGTGCTGGGAAATACCACAGGCCTTCAGGCCGGGCTTTTCTCAGACTGGAGAGGACTGGGAGAGAGGGAGGCCCTCCGAGCCCACAGCAGGGCTGCCGTAAGGAGCGGGTGACCAGGAGATGAACTGGGGCCAGGAAGGGAGGCCCGCTCCTTCCAGGCCCCTGGAGCAGCTCTGGAATGTGGGACTCACAGACGCTCAGGGCCAGTGGGTCAAGGATCTAACGCTGGGCGGGGAGCTGGGTGGATAGCCAGCCCAGGGGTCTGTCCTCTGTCCCCGCTGCTGACCGAAGCCCCTCTCCAAAGTGGCTGCAGCCCCTGGGCTACAGTGGACAAGAATGTGCTCAGGTGCAGCAGGACCACATGCCAGGGGAGCTGGGGGTCCTGCAGAGCAAGACCCGGGGAGGCCAGAAAGGGCTCTGGACAGCTGGGGGGGCAGGGCGTGGGCAGCTGACGGGCCCCACGGCAGCACTGGGACAATGTGGGGGTCAGAGCTACATGCCACGGGCAAAGGTTCTGCTCCAAAAATTAGAAGGAGCTCAGCAACTTCCTTGAGCAGTGGTTGATTCCCCGGCCAGAGGCCTCAAGCTGTGCAGGAATCCGGCTCCTCTCCCGCGGGCCTCCTGAGAACCTTGGGCCCGAGCCCAGCCGAGGCCCAGGCCTGCCGCCTGCCCACCGGCCCCAGCCCAACCCAGCAAGCCTGGATGCTGCTGGTTCTGTGAGGGGCACCCTGCTTTCCTCCCTGGCTGGGGCCCCAGTGGGGAGCCCCTGCTTTGGGGGTGCATGTAACTGTGTGTGGCCCTGACGGGCTGCCTCAGCCTGCCCCTGCCCCACAGGTCCCTGGGCGCTCACAGCCCCCGCATTCTGGGGACGCAGGGCCCAGGCAGAGGGTGTGTGGCCCACCCTTCCTGCAGGGGCTGGAGGGCTGACCTGCCGCTCCCAAGACCACTTCCTTCCTCCTACACGGTGACCGGCTGAGCTTGGAAAGTCTGACCGGCTTGGCTGCAGCCGAGCTCTTTCCATACATTGGGAGGCTGCACGCCAGCACCTGGGGTCCACTTCCTGCTGGTGGCTGGCTGCCCACCCACGGTCAGCCCTGAGGCCAGCAGCCTGCACAGAACCGACCAAAGCCGGTGCTCCTTCCCTCCAGCTTGACCTGGGGCGGGGGGGGCGAGGCGGGAGAGCTGGTGGGTCCTGGAACCAAGACTCAGGCCTAAGCACAAGGCGCTCTGTGGAGGGTGCTGCAGGAAAGAAGGGCAGAACTCCATGCCCCGCGGAGGAGGCCTCGCGGAGAGGACAGCCTGCCACCCACTCGGCAGCAGAGGCTGGGCAGCTGTCCAGACCTGAGCCCTGCCCCTTCATTTGCTTCTGCTCCTTTCCCTGACCCGCGGCCGAGTCTGGGGGGCTCTGTACTGGGCTCGTCCTGCTGGTCCTCTCCCCAGCCTCCCCCGCCCCTCTCTTCAGGGCCCCCTGCCACCCTCGGCCCGTGGCCATCTCCACCCAAGCACACACAGCCCTTGTTCTCACCTGTCTGTGGACAGTTGGAGAGCCGCAGCGGCTGACCCTGGCTCGGGGACCTGCTGCCCATTCACTGTCCACAGCCAGGGCAGCCTGACCCTGCAGCCTAGAGAAAATCACCCTGGGAAGGCGACTGCTGGCCCCTGCACTGGGCCCCAACTCTCCCCGTCAGCAGAGACAGGGCTCACAGTCACGCAGCACACGCACACACACGTGTGTGCACAGACACGTGTGCAGTCCACCCTGCACATGTGTACGCCATTGAGGGTTGGATCGTGTCCCCCCAGTTCAGTCCAGCCTTGGCCCTGGCAGAGAGGTGATTGGTTTCAAATGAGGGCGTTGGGGTGGCCTAACCAACACATGGTGTCCAGTGGGAAGGGAGACGTGGCACAGTGTCCACGCGGGACAAGGCCACGTGAAGGCCGAAGCAGAGGTCAGGGTGGCGGCCACAGCTCGGCAGCAGTGCGCTGGCCCCGCTGGAGGCTGGGAGGCCTGGACGCGGTCCCCACAGGAGCCATCCCTCCCACACAGGTTCCGGGCCCTGGCCTGCAGAGCGGAGGCCAGCGAGGCCTGCGGTCGGAGCCCGGTGGGTGCTGTACGGGGGCAGCTCCAGCAAACAGACATGGGACTCACGTGAACGGGCCCTCCACACCCCCGCAGCTTCCTACCACATCCTGAGCCCCAGTTTTCTCCCCTGAAAAGTGGGAGCAGTGACAGCCCTTTCCACAGGCTGCTGACAGAGAGATGGGTGCTCTGCCCTGTGTCCAGACGGGGCTCAGTGTCCCACCCAGGTCCTGCAGGTCTGGAAAAGCCTCGGCTGTTCGGAAATTAAGCGCTGCACATCTAAGGAGCTCACGGGTCAGAGGAGAGACCTCAGAGGAACCGGAACACTTTAGTGATGACGATGAAAAGTCAGATGAGCCACCCGGGGGAGGGCGGGGGAGGGGCTCAGGGGACATAGGGGACATGGGAGGGACATGGGAAACTTCAGGTGGCTTGGTATCAGTTGTCTAAGGTTCCTGTGCAGAGTTGGGAAAGGCAAGCCAGCTAGACGCCAAGAGTAGAATAGAAGAAATGATAAAAATCGAAGCAAAGATGGAGAGACACAAGCAAGTGACCAACAGGGAAGGGGACAGTCAGCTGGCTTCAGTCCCAAGATGGGGGACACAAGGACGACGCGCTGCTGCGATCGGCCCCGGGAAGGGAGGCCACGTGGGCAATGGGGCAACAGCGAATTCACCAGCTTTATGTCAGGGCGCCCCGTGGCTCGAGTGACGGAGCCCCAGGAAAGCAGAGCGCGCCCAAGCTGAGGCCAGCGAGAGGTCAGACAGGCACGTCTCGGTCTTCAGCTGGAGGCCACGCCAGGACAGTTCCACTGGTGACTTTTAGAAAGTCCTTAGGGAGAAATCTTTCCAGCCTCACACAGACCATGCACAGAATAGAGAAGAGGGAGGGGTCCCACTGCAGGGGGACCGCACCCCAGCCTGACGCCATGTCTCAGAGCTGGGCCCACGGAGAGCCCCATTGAGCCGAGGTCACGGGAGGTCCTGACCCAACACAACTCAGTCCTGTAAGAAGACGTCACAGTCCATGGGGGGCCTGGAGAGGACACGGGGAGATGCTGCATGAGCCAAGGAGGGGGCTCGAAAGCTCCTGATCCCCTGGCCCAGACCTCCAGCCTCCAGGATGTGAGGCCCAAGATGCCTCCTGTCTAGGCCCTCCCACCTGGGCCTGTTACGATGGCCCCAGGACACCTTTGCCACATCCAGCTCATTTACAAGGCTGAGGGGACCCTGGCACCCACCTGACCAAGGCGTCACAAGGAAAGAAGACCAAGGACCAAATTCCTAGGTGGACGTCGACACAAGACAAAGTGCTGGTAGGTCCCACCCAGCAGCAATGAGGAGCGGACCACACACCTGCCCAGCACTGAGCCCACGGACCCCTCCAAGGTCAACCACGTGGCTCTCCACATTGGCACATCAGAGGGTCAAAACACGTGACTTCAATGAATGCAGGAAAAAACACTAACGAAAGAAAATTCAATACTCCCTATCATAGATAGAAACGAACCAGGCCAAGAACAAAGTGGAACTTCCTGAAGCTCACGTGGGCCACCGCCACACCCACAGC
Source organism: Marmota flaviventris (assembly GCF_047511675.1). Lineage (NCBI taxonomy): Eukaryota > Metazoa > Chordata > Mammalia > Rodentia > Sciuridae > Marmota > Marmota flaviventris. Next base: position 1,159,963 of record NC_092505.1, on the reverse strand, counting down.
TGCAGTCGGACTGTGGGTGGAGTACCGAGTGCTCCCCCTGCTGGTGAGCGGGGCAAGGCTGTCTCTGTCTCCTGCACCTGGCGCTAGAGATGACGGCCAATGCAATAGAGCAAGACAAGTGGGCACGGGAGGGGTCTGAGAGCCTGCTGCTCCTGAGCGGCTGACTTCCACAGTAGAGCCCACCTCTCCACCTGGCCCTGGGCTGTGGGGGCAGCCGTGCCCTTCATGGAAGCGGGGCAGACTGCCAAGGGCCAGGGGCAGGAAGGTCAGGAGATGCTGTGATGGGGGATTTCTCACGTCCCTGGACACCCGGACCCGAGGAGCACCCCTGGGGCCACTGGTGCACACCATGTCCTGCGGTCACTGAGGGTCTGTAGGAGAACGTCATGAGGCCTGGAGGACACACAGACATGGTGACTCCCACTGACCCCCGCTTTGGTTCCAAAACCCCCCCTACAGAAAGGGAGAGAGTGTGGGATAAAGGAAATGGGACAAGAAGTAAGTGCTCAGCAGCTGGGATAAGAGTTTCCAGAAAGTTCCCTCTCTATTCTTGCATCTTTAATTTTCTTCTAAGTTTTGAATCATTTCAAAATAAATCACTGGAAAAAATGAGAAGAGTTAAGTTGGGAAATAAATAAATGTTCCTTCAAAAGGAAGTGACCATATGTTCACAATCAGAGCAAGTGGCTCCAAGCCCGAGTTCACGGGTGGCTCGCTGTCGGACGTGCTGAGGCTGCACATTCCCAGGCTGACCTCGCTCCCTGACTCGGAAGCATCTTCCAATCAGGAGGGGAACATTCCGGTCTGGCCTGGGTCTCCTCAGGAACCATGCTGGATGGGTGACCACGGGTGTCACCACAGGCCTGCCTCACTCAGTTCTCCCCTGAAAAACTTCAGGGTCACCGTCCACTGGACGAACACCAGGGACAAAAGGCAGTAACTCGGCGGTCGGGAAAAAGAGTTTCCAGAAAATTCCGTCTTTATTCTTTGATTTTCTTCTAAGTTTTAAATTATTTCAGAACAAAGCCTCAGAGAGCAGGAGAGCTGCGGGGTGAGCAGCTCACCTGGGGTGAGCACAAGGCGGCAGCAGGCAGCCTGGGCCAGGCCCCTGAGCCCTCCCACAGGTCAGAGCCCCAGGGAGGTGGCTCCCTGAGCTCAGCCTTCAAGCCCTCCTCCAGTGCAGCCCTCTTCTCCTGAGCCCCTAACAGGAGGGAACAGGTCTCAATCAAACCGCAGCCGTTCACGGTGTTCAGGGCAGGGGCTGTGCCGCGGCATTGGGGTACCTGGGGAGGGGCCGGCAGGCGCCCCGGGTCCTCACAGCATCTTCTGAGGGCAGGACTGAGCCCCGGGCCTTGCCCCTGTTATCCTCCCAAATGCCAAGGAAGTAGTACCGGGAGCACAGTGGCTGAGACGGGGGTGGGCCGGAGAGGCCAAGCACGGAGACGAGGCGGCAGAGTGATGGCCCTCGCATGGAGACCACCTCCAAGGTCTCCGACTGTGGTTGTGAATGAGGCGTCTCCCTCGACTCCTGTGTCACTGAGGAATGCTCAGAGGTGAGATGACTGAACCGTGAGCGCTGTGACCTGACCAGTTTATCCTCGCGGGAGTGGACTGACCAGGGGTAACTGTAGCAGGTGGGTGGCTGGAGGAGGGGTCTCTGGGGCTGCCTGGAAGGGACCCTCTTCCCTGTGGCTCCTTCCTCCCCCACTCTGCTTTCTGGCCACCATGTCCAGAGCAGTGCTCCTCTGCCACACCCTTCCACCATGTTGTCCTGCCTCCTCTTGGACCAAACCTCTGACACCGTGAGCCCAAATAAACTTTCCCTCCTGTGAGGGACCTTGGTCAGGCGTTTTGATCATGGTGATGCAAGGTGGACCGAAACAGAAGTTGGTACGGACAGGGGGGCTGTTGCTGCGACCACACTGACTGTGTGGTTCTGAAGCCCTTGGATCTGGCTTTTAGGAGAAGTTGTTTGGAGGTGCAGACTAGAGAAGTCTTAGAATGGGGTAAGCAGAACTTAATGGTGATGCTAGTGGAGCTCAGAAGACCAAACGCTGATAGGAATGCAGACAGTGAAGGCTGGGCTCATGAGGTTCAGAGGGGAAGGACTATTGGGAACTGGACCAGAGGCCAGTCATACAACATCCCGGCAAAGAAGTTGTCTATATTTTGCTCATTCATGTCCTGAGACTGTGGAGGATGAATTTAAAGATGATGGACTGATTAATCTGCCAGAGAGAATTTCAAGGCAGCACAGCATTCAGGCTATGGTGTGGGTTTTGCTGGTAGCTTTCAGTCAGGCTTACTATGAGAATCAGGAGAAAGCAGAGAAGGATTTTTGAAACTTTCAGTTTGGCCAGAAAATTGTGAGCAACAAGGGACCAAGGAAGGTGTGTTTATTAAAGAGACTATAGCCCCTAAAGAGATGCTAAGTACTTTGCACAGAGACAATAGGAAAGATTGCTGGGGGGCATCTCTGACATTGGCACGACCACCCCCAACACAGACACAAGGTGTAAAAGTGTCTTTGAGAAGAGACCCTAGCAGGACCTGGCTTGCACAGGCAGTGGGGTGGGGGTGGAGTGGGGGGTAGGAGGTGGTTTCACAGGAACTCAGAGGTCACCATAGCCAGGATCCCAGGGAGCCCAGCACTCAAGTGGGGCCCAGACTTTGGCCTCATCCATGGAGGTTCCACAGGAACGCAGAATGCGGGAGTCACGGGGTCACCGAGGCTCCGCTGAGATTTCACAGGAGGCCAGGCAAAGTGCAGCAGGGTCAGAGTCCCTGAGGGCGGCTCCAGAGAGAGTGACGTAGCTGTGAGGGTAAAGCTGAGACTGGAACCGAGACCCCAGGAATTAAGGGATGCAGTAATGCGGACTGCTAGGACAAGCTGCTGGCTGTGGAGGGACAGTCTGAAAAGGACCCAGTGTGCGGATGCGGGGAGGCAGGGGTGCCGAGCTCCCTGGAGACCACATCTCAGTGCATGTCCCATGCTGAAGGTGGACTTGTTTGCCTGGCGTGGGTCTGGTCGTTTCTGTCCCATCCCTTCTTTCTATGGCCTTATTGTCCTTTTTGGAAGGGGAATGGGTACTCTGTGCCCTCTGTTTGGTAAATTTGCTTTGAATTTTTACAGGGACTCACAGCCAGGAATCTTCCTTGAGTCTCAGATGAGCCTTGGGACTTGGACTTTTGGGCCATGTTGGAACTGTTCAGACCATGGACCTTTGGAGATGGACTCAATGCATTGTGCATCATGAGGTGGACATGCGCTTTGGGGACCGAGGGCAGGATGCTGTGGTCTGGGTGTGAGGTGTCTCCCAGGTGGTCCTGTGTAAACGTGGAAGCGTTAGGAGGTGAATGACTGCACTGTGAGAGCTGTGTCCCACTGGTCACTCCTGGCGTGATGGGGCTCACCTGGTGTGATTGTGGGGCAGGTGGGGCGTGGCCGGAGGAGGTGGGCCACAGGGAGCTGCCCTGGAAGGGAGCATTTCCTGTGGCCCCTTCCTCTCTCTCTGTCTCTCTGCTTCTGGGCCACCCTTCCTTGGGGTGCCCTGCTGCCATGCATTGAGGTCTGAGGCCAGCTCACCATGGACTGACCCTCCACGAGCCAGAATAAACCTCTCCTCCTCCAAGTTCTTCTGTTGAGTGTTTTGTTCACAGTGACCAGAATTCTGCCTGATACACTGTCTTAGGAGCTTAAATCGATCATAAATTTACATTATGATCTAAAATCTAGAGAACACAAATAATACAGGAAAATAATACAGGGAGAGGAAGGCACTAGGAACCACGTGGGGGGTGGCCCTGTGGGCAGCACGGGTGGTCGGACTCTGTGTGTGTTAGAGAGAGGGCACCCTGCATTCCTGTGCTGTCCATGGCTCTGGGGATGGGGGGACGGGGGCCGGCCAGGACAGCTCCCACCCTCGGGCCAGCTGTCCACCGTTTCTTATGCCAGGCAGGGCCTCCAGGGTCTGTGGGTTGATGAGTGAATAATCGATCCGAGTCACCTCATCTCATGGCCCCCACCCTCCACACACCTTGTCCCCATCCTTTGTCCCCCTCCTTGTTTCTCCTCCATCACCAGGGCCCCCACCTCAGTGCACAGTCCCAGGGTCGGGTCTGAGCGCTGGCCCCAAAGCTGGACCCAGGCTCTGCCCACCCCCGAGCTGCACGCTGGGTCGGGCTCTGGGTGGGAGCTGTCCCCGGAGCTCTCCTTTCTGCAGAGGCTCCAAGTTGTGTCTTAGATCCTGTTCCCCGTCAGAGCGGCGGTGAGAGACGGCAGAGGAAGAGGGCAGGCTCAAGTGCCCCTCCTGGGCCTGTGGCCACGGGCTCAGCCTGGCAGTCCACCCGTCCACGCCGCTCTCAGACAGCCGAGCCGCCCTGTACGTCTGCCCCTCTCGTGTCTGAGCTTCCCGCACCAGGACAGGGGCGTCCACTGTGAGAGCCGGCCACCGTGGGCTGTGTTGTCCCTGTGTCCATGCACAGCAGCCGGGGCCCCGGGCCCCCTGCTCTTCCCCCCCCTCATCACCAGCACCTTCCCTGTTGGCTGCTCCTGCACGGCACCTGGAGGACTGGCGAGGAGGGCTAGCTGCCCCTGCTGTGGGCACCACCAGAGCCCCACAGTGTGGCCAGGCCACCTCCCAGCCTCGTGTCCCACACTGCCCACCCAGCCCAGCCACCAGGGCCACGAGGGGACCCAGACCTCCCCCCAGGGTCGCCTCCACCAGGAGGGCTCTCTCCAGTGCCCTCCTCAGGCCTCTGCGGGACCACATGCCATGGCCACGGAGGAGGGCTGAGCGGGGCAGAGGCCGAGGGAGGAGTCCAGAGGCAGCCTGGCCCGAGGAGTCCACAGTGCATGCACGGCCTTCTCACACACACACACACACACACATACACACACACGCACATGCACACATGCACTCGCACACATACGCACACACACACATGAACACACATATGTGCGCACGCACACACGCAGACACAGGCTTACAGCGCACACAGCTCCACTCGTGTGCCCCTGTGAGCGTAGACGCTTGTGTCTCCAGGATGCCTGCACTCACAGCAGACTTACCCACAGGCTCTGTGCCCACATCTGTGTGCAGGCCCACGCACACACACACCTTCACCTGCACACACACGTGCCCCCTCCACAGTCTGGACTGTGTCTGGGCTGGGAGCCCTGGGGCAATGTCGCGGGCATGCGTGGGGTGGGGGCCTCGCCACACAGGAGGCACCTCGCTGGGCTGGCCTGGACATGGCCCCGAGGAGGATCAGCCCTGCAGAGGGGCAGGCGTCTGGGGTGGGCATGGTCCCACAGCACTGGGCTGGGGCGGGGAGCCAGGCTGGCCCTTGGTCTCCAAGGACATCTCCTCCCAGCCTCTCTTTCCTCTTGCAGACGGGCCTGCACTGTGTCCCCCCCACCGCTGGCCTGAGTCACCTCGAGGACTGCTGTGTTCCCAGGCCCCACTGACCCAGCTGCGAGCCTGGAGCTGCCGGCTGCCCCCACCTTCCTCCAGCCTTGGCTCCCCACGCCGGCCGCCTCCCCTCCCCCGGGCTCCCCTGCTGGTCCCCGAGCACCAGGACTGCCCCAGAGGACTGGGCTGTGGTCCCTTCCTTTCATTCAGGTGGCCTTTGCCCTCCGTGTGGGTGTCCCTCGGCGTCCGTGGACCCCTAAGCAGCCTCCACCCGCGGGAGCCCCCGGCCGTGGGAAGGTCCTTTACAGCACACAGTCCTCGAGGAGCCGGGCAGCCTCAGGTCTCCGTGCCTGGCACTGGTCTGGAAGGGGGTCAACTGAGCAGGTCCCTGTCCCCATAAGTCTCCCCTGGGCCAATCACACGGGCTCTGGAAGAGTTTCCCTGTGCAGCCGGGTCACTGGTAAGAGACCACTGCCCAGGGCAGGGGCAGCAGGCGCAGGACCCTGGTGGTTGTGTGGAGGTGAACCCCGTGCATCACGGGAGACGCCAGCTCCTGGAGTGCGGGTGGCGGGTGCAGAGGACATGTTCCCAGGTCCTCGGGCTCTGCACTAGAGGAATCCCACCTCCCAACAGGAGACTCCCAGAGCGGTGCCCCCAGCCCTCGGCGCGTGTCCACCAAGACGCTGAGCATGGACGCACACATGAGTCTGAAGGCAGCTCGTCCTCTCTCTGCAGCGGGTGCTTCGCCGGACGTCCACAGTGGCCAAGTTCCCCAGGAGTGTCCCCCCAGCCTGCCTGGGTCGACGCGTGGACACAGGCCTCATTTCCTCCTCCCCTGGGTTCTCTCTCCCCGACTTGGGGCTGCTGGTCTCTCCATGGGGTCCTTCAGGTGAGCTCCCTCTTGGGCCTGAGTGCTGGGCTCCTGTCCCTGTGGTCAGCCCAGCTGGCCTTCTCTCCTCTGCCTGTCCAGGGCCCCTGCAGCTAGACAGGAGCTCACCTTCCTTGTTGGGGGAGGACGGCCGTGTGTCCTCGCCCTCCCTCCCCCGGCCCCGGGTGCTCCGTGGACTTGGTCCCAGATCCTGTCTCTCTTCCATGTTTATCAGATCCCAGGCGGAAGCCCCGGCCGCCCTCTGGGTCCTGCGGAGGCCTCTCGAGCTCCACAGGGAACGGAGGGTTGGACATGGTCTCCCGCCTCAGCCAGGATTGCGCTCCACTCCAGGGGCCTCAGCTGACCAGGAGGGACAGCATCTTGGAAGACACTTGACGGCACTGTGTGCCCTCCCCTAGGACCCCGAGGCCCAAGCCTTCGGCCCACATGGACATACGATGTCCCCAGCCTTTTGCCCGGGTCCCAGGACATCTCCTCTCCCATGAGGCTGCTGAGAGCCACCATCCTGCCACTGGTTCTACGGAGGGAAGGGGACATGGCCATCAACGGGAGGGCACCTTGGTGGCTGTTTCCATCCCACGCTGGGGAGTCACTGTGAATCTTGGGGTTCGCCACAGCCAGTCTCTGGTCAGGCCACCCAGGCACCCCTGGATCCTGGAGGGAATCCTGACTCTGTGGGAGCCTCTTTGAGAACCTCGCCGGGGTCCACGTCCCCCACTGCCTCCTGCCGCAGCCCTCTCTGCCCGACTCCTCTTCGTGGGACACATCTGACGGACTGTCCCCAGACGTGTGGGCTGGTAGTGTTGTCTGCCGTCCCAGTGTTCAGAGGCGGTGCCAGGATCACGGCTCCACATGGAGGGAAGGAAGCCAGGGCTGGCGTCGCTGCTGGGGGCCCCCGCCAGCTGGACAGGAGTCCTTGGGGCTGCTCACCCCGCCAGGGTTCAAACAGCCCGGGTGAGTCACACTCCAGCCGCTTCCTTCAGGGTACATTTCCCAGCAGCCGGGAAGTTCCCGTCTGTCAGGACATGCGACGGAGAGCAACGCAGACCCGGGAGAAGCCGTGACTCAGCAGGCCCCGCCGCTGGCCGCAGGAGCAGGCTGGCCCAGGCCGGGCTCCACAGCTCTCCCAGAGTCCACTCAGCAGCGCCCGCCGAGCCCTGCCGTGTTGGGCACCATGTAGGGACACCCAGGGGGGCAGGGGCGTCCACTCCAGGAGCCCGCAGGGCAGGAGCCAGGGCAGGTCAGGAGGGGGCGAGGCCAGAGTGACGCGGAGGACCAGGACAGGACCCCCCCAGGTGCTGCCTCACACCTGCAGACAGGGCAGGGGGAGACAGGAGGACGGGATGGAAGAGGGGACAGTGGAGTGGAGGAGGAGGATGGTGTCAGGGAGGCCCTGGGCCCCTGGCTGTGGGCAGCTGGCGGCAGGTCGAGGCACGAGGCCATGCTGTGGCATGAATGGCGCTCTGTCGGTGGCAGTGTCCTGTTCCTCTGGGGCTGGCTACACCTGTCCCACCTGCTTGACACACCTTTAGCTCCAGGGGCGCCAGCAGGTATTCCCAGGAGACACACACCCTGGAGCAGGATTGCTGGCCTCGGTGTGGAGCTGCTGGACTTCAGGGACAGCAGGGACTTGTGCTGGAGAGCTGGGCAGATGCCACCTCCTCTGAGGGGCCTAGGCTGACACCACCAGGAGCAGTCAGGTGGCGTCCCGCCCCTGGTGTCCTTCCTAGAAGTCCAGGACCCTGCCATGGGCCCCAGTGAGGCCGTTCTGCAGAGGCCCTCGCCAGGCTGCTGGGGCCAAGTCTCGGACAACCAGGAAAGACCGAAAACGGGCCCCCACCCGGGACAAGGACGATTTGGCAGACAAGCACGGCGGGAAGGCTGAGGACTCGGACAGTGCGTCGTCCACAGCCTCGACCCCGGTTCACCTCAGCTCTGCTGGTCACAGCGGGACAGATGGCGCTGGAGTGAGTGTGCAACTCTTCTTACACAGGAAGTCTGAAGTCACCTCCAGATAAGCAGTTAAATAAATTAGTTAAGACCCCAAGTCTTTGCTGGAACTTAATATTTTTCAGCAAGTTGGGGGGTCCTGGGATTGAACCTGGGAGGACTGTGCCGCTGAGCCCCAGCCCCAGCCATTTTCACGTCTGATTTTGACACGGGGTCTTGCCAAGTTGCTTCGATCCTTGCTGAGTTGCTGAGGCTGGCTTTGAACCTGCGACCCTCCTGTCTCAGCCACCCGGTGGCCGGGATCACAGGTGTGGCCACAGCCCGTTCTCTCAGTGTTTGTGAAGATCTCCACCCAGAGTTTTGGTTTCCGTGGTTTCCCGGGGAGTTAGCTGTGATCGTCTTTCCTTTGATAGAAGCTACCACTTTTCCTGCTTTTAGGACTTTCTCTGTCTTATTCTCCGCAGCCTGTCTCTGGTGGGCACAGCGTCCCTCCTTCTGCCTTTGCCTTGGCCTGGTCAGGGCTGGCTCCCCCGGGAGCAGGCTGGCTGGTGCCTCAGGCCGAGGTTCATGCTCCCCCACCTCCCTCAGACTGGTGTGGGCATGGGCTGATGGGCATGGGCTGGTGGGCATGGCTGATGGGCATGGGCTGAAGGGCATGGCTGATGGGCATGGGCTGGTGGGCATGGCTGATGGGCATGGGCTGGTGGGCATGGGCTGGTGGGCATGGGCTGATGGGCATGGCTGACGGGCATGGGCTGATGGGCATGGCTGATGGGCATGGGCTGAAGGGCATGGGCTGAAGGGCATGGCTGATGGGCATGGCTGATGGGCATGGGCTGATGGGCATGGGCATGGCTGATGGGCATGGCTGATGGGCATGGGCTGATGGGCATGGCTGATGGGCATGGGCTGATGGGCATGGGCTGATGGGCATGGCTGATGGGCATGGGCTGAAGGGCATGGCTGATGGGCATGGCTGATGGGCATGGGCTGATGGGCATGGGCATGGCTGATGGGCATGGCTGATGGGCATGGGCTGATGGGCATGGCTGATGGGCATGGGCTGAAGGGCATGGCTGATGGGCATGGCTGATGGGCATGGGCATGGGCTGATGGGCATGGCTGATGGGCATGGGCTGAAGGGCATGGCTGATGGGCATGGCTGATGGGCATGGGCTGATGGGCATGGGCATGGCTGATGGGCATGGCTGATGGGCATGGGCTGATGGGCATGGCTGATGGGCATGGGCTGAAGGGCATGGCTGATGGGCATGGCTGATGGGCATGGGCATGGGCTGATGGGCATGGACTGATGGGCATGGCTGATGGGCATGGGCATGGGCTGATGGGCATGGCTGATGGGCATGGGCTGAAGGGCATGGCTGATGGGCATGGCTGATGGGCATGGGCTGATGGGCATGGCTGATGGGCATGGGCTGATGGGCATGGACTGATGGGCATGGCTGATGGGCATGGGCTGATGGGCATGGGCTGATGGGCATGGCTGATGGGCATGGGCTGATGGGCATGGCTGATGGGCATGGGCTGAAGGGCATGGCTGATGGGCATGGCTGATGGGCATGGGCTGATGGGCATGGCTGATGGGCATGGGCTGATGGGCATGGACTGATGGGCATGGCTGATGGGCATGGGCTGATGGGCATGGGCTGATGGGCATGGCTGATGGGCATGGGCTGATGGGCATGGGCTGGTGGGCATGGCTGATGGGCATGGGCTGATGGGCATGGCTGATGGGCATGGGCTGATGGGCATGGCTGATGGGCATGGGCTGATGGGCATGGGCTGGTGGGCATGGCTGATGGGCATGGGCTGAAGGGCATGGCTGATGGGCATGGCTGATGGGCATGGGCTGATGGGCATGGGCATGGCTGATGGGCATGGCTGATGGGCATGGTTGATGGGCATGGGCTGATGGGCATGGCTGATGGGCATGGGCTGATGGGCATGGACTGATGGGCATGGCTGATGGGCATGGGCTGGTGGGCATGGCTGATGGGCATGGGCTGAAGGGCATGGCTGATGGGCATGGGCTGATGGGCATGGGCTGATGGGCATGGACTGATGGGCATGGCTGATGGGCATGGGCTGGTGGGCATGGCTGATGGGCATGGGCTGAAGGGCATGGCTGATGGGCATGGGCTGATGGGCATGGCTGATGGGCATGGCTGATGGGCATGGGCTGATGGGCATGGGCATGGCTGAAGGGCATGGGCTGATGGGCATGGCTGATGGGCATGGGCTGGTGGGCATGGCTGATGGGCATGGGCTGAAGGGCATGGCTGATGGGCATGGGCTGATGGGCATGGCTGATGGGCATGGCTGATGGGCATGGGCTGATGGGCATGGGCATGGCTGAAGGGCATGGCTGGTGGGCATGGCAGAGCAGCAGAGAGCACACCTTGCCACATGGCCTTGCTCCAAACCTGGACACGTTTGGTGACACCCTTTCTGCAAAGAGTTTCACAGCAGGGCCAGCATGAGCACGGGGGACCTGTGTCCATGGCCAAGGCGGGGCCCAGCAAGCCATTGTTTCAGTCCCCTGGCCTGCTCCCTCCCAGTGAAGGCCTGCCTCCCCTGCAGGGCGTCGGGAGTGTGTATTGGGACCATCCTGTGATAGGACTTCTCTGCGCACTCCATTCCCCACGAGGCAAGTTGACCAAGCACCCCATTTTACAAAGAAACTAGCTCACTTGCTCACAGCACCCACCAGTTTGGAGCAGAGCTAGGGCTGCTGTCTGGGCCACCACCCCATTCTGCTAGTGTTCAGCAGCTGCACACTCCACCTGATGGACACTCCACCTGATGGACACTCTGAGGTCACACACCCCAGCTGGCCAACTGAGAAGTGTCATCCCACCTTCAAGCCCAAGGCGAGGCCCCGTCTCCCCCACCCATCATCCTTTCTCAGACACAGACTCTGACAGCTAGGGGCAGCCTCTGGGTCCTGCCTGGGGACTGGCTCTCCGCTGGCTGTGAGAACCTGTGCTGTGTTTCTCTGGGCCTTGGAGTCAGGGTTCGGGTCTGAGAAGGGATGGTTCCCCCAAACCCCTTCCTCCTATCGGCTGTCCCTGGTCTGACCTAGACTCACCCTGGAGGCAGGTCTGGATGACCCCCCCTCAGATGGGTGAACTCAGGGACGGATGGAGCCCCTTGAGGGTGGCCAGAACCTCAGGGGCTGAAGTCAGAGGTGCCACTGGGCCCCAGGAGGCTGGCCAGCACTGCCGTGCTGCACAGTCTGCGGCCTGGACTCCCCTGGGGGGAGTGTCCACCAGCCCATGTCAGGATCCTGCCCCTCCTGCAGGGGGCCCAGCCCCGGAGGAGGACCTAGCTCCTTGGTGTGCCCAACCCGATAGGCCCAGGTGGAAGGGGGGCCTACCTGGGCAGCTTGCAGGGATCTGAGCAGCCGGGAAGGAAGGCGGAAGGCGTTCCTGGATCAAGGGCGGGGCCCTCTCACCCTGAGCTAGGCCCAGAGTGTGCACGGGGGTGGGGCTGCCACGGATCAAGGAGCACTGCCCAGAGCAGAGGGACCCACAGCCACGCCAGGGGGCCGTCCTCCTTCCCCTCCCCTGCTCCCCACCACGCTGTGCCCACTGAAGTCCACGGCGCAGACCTCCAGCTCACAGCTGACCACTGGCCACGCTGGGAAGTGCGACAGCAATGGCACGCCCACAGGACATTCTCTCCCCACACTTCATCTCTCCCCAAATTACAAAAGGAAAGGAAAGGAAGGGAGGGAGGGAGGAAGGAAGGGAGGGAGGAAGGAAGGAAGGGAGGGAGGGAGGAAGGGAGGGAGGAAGGAAGGAAGGGAGGGAGGGAGGAAACCAGAGAAATCACTTTGGCATATTCCTGACCCAGCACCAGGCAGGGCCCCAGGTCCCAGCTCGGAACCCCCAGTGTCGGCAGCTCTGGCCACCAGCGGGGACCTTCTCCCTGAGCGGGTCCTTTGGCCCCATCCACCTCCCTGCTCTCTATGAAAGTGACTCAGAGTCCCTGCTGTTCTGGTCACTGGTACCAGCAGAGCTGCCTGGAAGTGCTGGCTCAGCATGGGAGGGGCCAGGGGCCACATGAGGCCCGAGGGCACCAGCTTGCAGATGGGGTCTGAAGTCCATGTCATCACTGCCGTTGCTTTCAAGGAAGTGTGTGGAGCTGGCATGTGCACGAGATGCCGTGCCCGCCCTGTGCCCTGAGCCCTGTGCCCTGGGCCTTGTACCTGAGCCCTGAGTCCTGTGCCCTGAGCCCTGTGCCCTGAGCCCTGAGCCCTGAGCCCTGTGCCCTGGGCCTTGTACCTGAGCCCTGAGCCCTGAGCCCTGTGCCCTGAGCCCTGAGCCCTAAGCCCCGCTCACTGAGCCCTGAGCTCTGAGCCCTGTTCCCTGAGCCCTGAGCCCGGAGCCCTAAGCCCTGCTCACTGAGCCCTAAGCCCCGCTCACTGAGCCCTGAGCCCTGAGCCCTGTGCCCTGAGCCCTGAGCCCGGAGCCCTAAGCCCTGCTCACTGAGCCCTAAGCCCCGCTCACTGAGCCCTGAGCTCTGAGCCCTGAGCCCTAAGCCCTAAGCCCTGCACCCTGAGCCCTGAGACCTGTGCCCTGGGCCTTGACCCCTGAGCCCTGAGCCCTGTGCCCTGGGCCTTGACCCTGAGCCCTGAGCCCTGAGCTCTGAGCCCTGAGGCCTGAGCCCTGAGCCCTGTGCCCTGAGCCCTGAGGCCTGAGCCCTAAGCCCTGACCCCTAAGCCCTGAGCTCTGAGCCCTGTTCCCTGAGCCCTGAGCCCTGAGCTCTGAGCCCTGAGACCTGTGCCCTGGGCCTTGACCCTGAGCCCTGAGCCCTAAGCCCCGAGCCCTATCCCAGATTCCTGACTTCCCTGGAGAATCCCACCCGGGGACTGGGCCTTGGAGGAAGAGAGGCAGGAGATTGCTTCCCCCTCGACACCAGAGCTGGGGTTTATGTCGTAGTCCTTGTGGGACGTTCGCTGGAGCTGGTATTTATTTGGAAAGGAAAGCAAACACTGAAACATTCTCTGTTACCAAATAAAAGCCGCATTCCAGGAAGGACAGGAGGTCTGGGTGGGCTGCAGCCCCAGCGCCTGGCTCCCTGCACAGAGGAGCTCAGCAGGCGGGGGAGGGCGAGCCATCTTCACACAGACGGCCCAGTGGGAACAGCGGGCAGGACCCCCGGGAGACGCACCAGCCCACAGCCCACAGGCCCTGGCCCTTCTGGGGAGAGGTTAGGTGTAGAGTGGCCGTTTTCCCCAGCACAGTGGACCAGGCTGTGGGACGGCAGGATTGCCATCTGAGACTCCCGCCGGCCACAAAGCTGGTGCCCTGGAGGGCTGACCCGGCTCCTCCCCCTCACCCCTCCTGCTTGCCTGCTGCCCCTTGGCAGGGCTGAGGCTGCCAGCCTTCCCTGTGACTTGCTGAGTGGAAGGCAAGCTCCGGCCCTGACCTCTTCCCTCACAGCGGCCTCCCCCGCTCCACGTGGCTCAGGGCGCTGGAGGCTGGCCAGTCTAGGGCAGCTCGCCCTGCCCCCGGCCCCTTCCTTGGAAGCTCCTCTGAGGCTCGGAGTCACCCGCTGAGTTTGAGTCTTCCTCTGGCCGCTCCCGGCCTCCTCCCCACCCTGCAGCCTGGGCTCACCTCTGCACCGTGTCTGGGTGCCCCTCTGGGAGCCTCGGTCCAGCCGCTGGCTGCTCCCCTACTGCCCCTCCCCAAACCAACAGACCCAGAGGGAGGCTCGCCTGCCCCAGCCTGGCCGCGGGCAGGGTCCGAGAGCCGCGTCACCCGTCCCCACAGGCACGGAACAGCCCCTCCCCCCACGTGCACCCTGGGGTGACTGTGGACCCAGGAGCAGCGTCCCCGTCCTCTTTCTCCATCCGCCCAGCCCCATCTGTCCATCACATCCCTCCGTCCAGCCCCTCCCCAGTCACCCTTCCTCTGCGTGGCTCTCATCTGTCCCTCTGCCCGCCGTCCCTCTTCCCCACCGAGTCCACACACCCACCATGTGCACAGCCCTGAGAGGGAAAGGGGGCACCAGGGGGTGGGCCCGGGGCATCCACCGCTGACCACCCCCAGCCCTAGTCTGCCTCTTGTTTAGAGACAGGCCCCCACTGAGCTGCTCAGCACCGCACTGTGCTGAGGCTGGCTTTGACCTCGCGGTCCTCCTGCCTCAGCCTCCGAGCCACTGGGATGGCAGGTGTGGCCCACCGCATCCGGCAGGAGGGAAACTTCTAGGTGTGGCGGGGGGGGGAGCAGAAAGGTCAGTAGTGGGTCGGAAGTCCCCATCTGAAAACAGAACTGAGGGTCTCTGACTCAGGAGCCGACAGGAGCCCGTCAGGGTGGAGACACCAGTAGGCCCAAGGCGCAGGCCGAGAGGAGAGCGTGCAGAGCCCTTCCTGCTGCGGGGTGGCCGGCCTGGAGTGGGGCCACTGGACACTGGACACTGACCAGCCACGTGGGTGTGTGCGCGGCTGGCCTCGTCTCCGCCCAGGCGGCTCAGGTGGTGCTGCTGTTTATCTGCCCACAGCTCCGGGCGGAGTCCTCCCTCTGAGAAGCGTTTTTTCAGTAAAGACACAAGAACTCAGTTCCCAGGCACAGAGCCTCCGAGGAGGACATGCCCCTGTTTTCTCAGGGAGCCCCGAAGCTGCCCGAGCAGCCCGCCCCCTGGACACAGGCAGGCCGACCAGCACCTCGCTCTCGGCACTCCTGGCCCCTCAGGGCCCACGTGGGCACCCTGGCCCCCTGTCCTGCCTCGAGCTCCCACGGAGCTGCTGCCTGTCCTCCAGCGCCGCTCCCCGCATGGCCGCACCAGGTAGCCAGGAGCCCAGGCCTGCACTTGGCCTCTGTAGACCATCTTCCAGGGCCTGCCAGCCCCAAAGGTGACCACCTCTGAGGCCACTCAGTGCCTGACGAGACCGTCAGAACAAGAGGAGCCAGAGACGGGGAGGGGTGGAGGCTGAGGGTGAGGATGTGCATGAGGAGAGATGGGGAGGAGGGCGCTGAGACGGACCAGAGACCCAGGGCCGTGTGGGGGAGGGTCTGCCTGCAGTGGGTGGGCAGGGAGTGAGGCTCTCCCTGTGCTGCTCTCGGCCAGCTTCCCTGGGAGGCCTCTGGGCCGTGGCAGGGGGCTGGCCCTGCCCCAGTCTCCACTTTGAGCCCAGTGATAGCCGAGGGCCAAAGGGACACCCCCAGAACACTGTGGGTGGGCTCCCTCCACACAGCTAGGAAGCAGGCTGCTGCCCGGGCCGCTCAGTCCTGCTGGGGGTTCAGGGGGCAGCAGGGGCTGATTCAGACGCTGATGAATGCCACTGTCTGCAGGACCCCGGGTCCCCATCGCCCCGGGATCATGTTCCCGCAGCCCCTGTGGCGCAGCCTGACGGGCAGTGCTCAGGTGAGAGGGGCAGGCCAGGCAGAAGTGGGCCCCAGCAGCCACATTCCAAGGGCCCCCGAGTCCCCACCCCACCTAGGCTGCAGCTATGTGAGGAATCCAGCAAGTGTGCAGCCCCCAGGCGTCGGGGTGGCTGCCATGGCAACGGGCACCGTGGGGTCAGGCACGTCCCTTTCAACATGAATTCCCCAGCAGGCACAAGAGGCTGGACCAGGGGGCCGCAGAAGGTCCAGCCAGGTGGGTGGCCCTCGCCTGCCAGGTGCTGTCCCCCCGGCTGGGCCTGGGGACACACACCTTTACAGAACTCGAGCCTGCACGCTCGGGCCTCTCGGGTGCTCTGTGGACGAAGGAGGTGGAAGGACATCAGCAGCAGGAGTGCCTCTGTGCCGGCGTCCTCCTTGCCGAGCGGAGCATCCCCGTTTGTCCCACGAGGTCCCACAGCTCTCGACTCTCACGTCCGACTTTGCCCTAACCCAGCCTGTGAGAGTCACCGTGACCCTGGGAGCTCCTGGCTATTTTAACATGAGCGGCCCTGGGGACAGCACAGATGACTCACGCTGTGACAGTGCTCGCTTGAGGTTTCTGTCCCCACGTCATTCTGGGATCCGGCATCCCTGGGTGGGTCTGCTTGGACTCCGTCCACTGGCTTGTGTTTCTAGGACGGAACCCTCTGGAGGACACAGGGGCCCGCCTGCCCCACGGGGCTGTGCCCGAGAGCCCCCAACATGGCCCACAGTGGTGTCCGGCTGGTCTCCTGGAGAAGCTGACCTGAGGCCTCTGTTTAATTAGAGCAGGTTCTTCAGTGCCGCGGCCAGCCCTGCCACGCCAGGGAGCCGCGGAGACACTCAGCTCAGTGCCGCCGAGCCCCACAGCCCTGTCTGTGGGAGGCTGCTTCCGCCCTGGGCGAACTTGCCACCCTGTGATGCCCTCTGCAGCGTCTCTGCAGCCTCCCTCTCCTGAGGGAGTCAGGTCTCAGCACCTTGGGGCCAGATTCACAGATTCACCTGCTGAGTGAGATTTCCTTTGTAACCCCAACTCCTGTGGCACAGTCAGGGACGCCCACAGATGTCCAGAGAGCAGAGAAGATGTGGACTCGGCTTCCTGACAGGCTCAGCAAGGACCGCCAGGCCGGTGCGGTGGTGCCCACCTGTGAGCCCAGCCACTCAGGAGGCTGAGGCAGGAGGATCGCAAGTTCAGGGCCAGCTCAGCAACCTAGCGAGATCCTAAGCGACTTAGTAAGACCCCGTCTCAAAATTTAAAGAATGAAAAGGGCTGGGGCTGTGGCTCAGTGGTCAGCACCCTGGGTTGTATATGTAACATGAGCACATGTGCGTGGGCGGCGTGGGTGTGTCAGTGTGGGCAAGTGTGTGACGGCGAGTGTGAGCGTGGTGTGCTCCCACCCTGACCCAGGCCCCGGGGGCTCGCAGCGACTGCTGTGTCCAGGCCCACGCTGCTTCCCTGTCTGGGCCTGAGGTTCTGCGAAGACCCTGCTCTGCTCACGTAAGGGGGACTGGGCTGAGAGGAGGTGAAGACCCCGCGGTGGACCCTGTGCCCGGGAGGTGCTCAGGCCCAGGTGCAGCCCTCGGGAGCCTCGAGCCCTCAGACTCTGAAGGCTCTGAGCCCATAAGGACTCGCGGGAGGCCCCGGCAACTTCCGAGCCTCACAGCCCAGGGTGGGGACAGGGACCAGGCCAGGGCAGGCCAGGGGCCCGCAGCCACCCTGCCCTCCTCCTCTGTGTCCTGCACAGGCCAGGGATCCAGGAAGGAGGCTGGGCAGCCTGGTCTGCATGGGAACACCCGGCTCTGAGAACAGCTCCGTGGCCCCCAGGGTGCTGCCCTTAGAAGGGCTGTCCCCCGCGGTCCTGTCCTGGGGCCCCCGCACCAGCGTCTGGGGTGGGAACGCAGGCTGGAGAGCAGCTGGGCCAGCCCCAAAGGCCTTGGCTGCTGAGGGCCTGCCGGCTGTCTCCGGCCCCGGGACTCTGAAGCTATTTTGGACATTGGGGTCCTTCCTAGGCAGCCCAACAGGACTGTCCCCGTGGGAAGAAGCCATGGGAGTGAAGGCCAGGGAGGCTGGGCCCCGGGGGCGGGAAGCTGTGACCACCACTGCCCGGCCTCTCGAGCTGCAGAGCCGCACGCGCCCTCCTCCCACAGGGTGGCACTGCCCAGCTGCCCCTTGGCCATGGGCTTCCTGTGGGAACCTCTCCAGTCAGCTGTGGGCTCCCTCAGTGCGGCCCACTTCCTGTTGGCCCGGGGATGCCACCGCGTCCCACCCCACCTCCCTTCCTGCTTGACTGCCTCACGTTCCAGAAAAGGTGCCGTGTTGGGGTGTCTCCAGGCTGTGGGAAGGCCACGTGACCTGCCGGCCACCCTCGCTTTCCCTGTGCGCAGCCCCGGGGCCTCGGTGGCCTGCCAGCTTCTGTGGCTGTCTGTGTGGACGGCCACGAGCTGCTCCGCCGTGTGGGTGTCTCGGGGCTTCCTCTGGGCTCTCCTGGCCTTTGTGGTTGTGAGCAGAGCTGCGTGGACCCCCCACACCCGCCATCACAGGACGAGAGCACCCCACGGCCCTGGGATCCAGGAGGCGTCCAGATCGCACCAAGTGCTCGCACCGGTCGGCTCTCCACCACGGCACCTGGGGACACGCGGCACGTGCCCGTCCACCGCCCGGGCTGCTCGTCACCGTCTGCTCCCGTCACCGTCCTGCTCCCGTGCTCCTGGTTCTGCGGTGGCCGCGGCCCTGGGTCCATGGTGGCGGCCCTCTGTGCTTGTGTGGCCAGACTTTTTCTGGTGTGTCCTGGGCTACACAGTGTCCCTAGGCCTCCTCAAAGCTGCCCTTTGAACCACAAACGCTCTTCCCGGCTGTGCCCAGTGACTTCCGGACCCTCTCCAGAGCCCTCCTCCTCTGGCCCAGCGCCACGAGGACAGAGTCTCCTGGGCTGCTGCCCTCCGGGGGTCTGCCCGCAGGGGGCGGCAGGAGAGGCAGAGGGGCTCAGAGTGCGGGCAGGGTGCGGCCCTGGTTCTCCCTGCCGCTGCGGCCCCCTGGAGTCTGTCGCCCTGGCGCCATCTCCGGCTCTCAGGAGCTGCCAGCACCCGTGTGCCACCCTCTTGGGCTCTTTAAAGTGCCCCGGCCTTTGTAAATACTCTCTTTTTCAAATTCTCCACAAAATATCCATGGGGAGTGTGTTTCTGGTTCTGCTGGCCCTAGTCTGACTGTGTGGCCGTGCTTGCGGAAGCTTTGCTAATCCCAGCATCTCCGAGAGCTGCTCACGCGTCTGCTTAGAATGTGTGGTCTGTCTTTCAAACGCAGGCCCCGGCCCACGACTCCGCCCACCACTGCCCTGCCCTGCCCTCCGTGGGCTCTACCCACGCACAGGTCTGTTTCTGGGCCCCCCAGTCTCGGCACCCATTTGTCCAGCTTCACCACCCTCACATCACCTCAGCCACCACGGTGTCCTGGTGACCCCCAGGTGGCAGGGAAGTCTGCCTTCCTGCCTCAGAGACACCGTGTGCTCTTTGCTCTCTGTGTGCTCTAGAACAGTTCCATCCAGTACCAACAAGCACCTGAAATAACTCGATGCCTTTTTTTTAACCACTGAGCCACATCCCCAGCCCTTTGTATTTTGAGACAGGGTCTCACTACGTTGCTTAGGGCCTCACTAAGTTGCTGAGGCTGGCTTTGAACTTGTGATCCTCCTGCCTCAGCCTCCTGAGTTGCTGGCATCACGGGCGTGTGCCACTGCACCCAGAACTGCGTTGGGATGTTGAGTGGAGGTGCGTTGGATCTGTGTCTGATTTGGGGGAATTTTCATCTTCAGAATATGCATCCCTATCCATGAATATGGTGTGCCTCTCCACGCCCGTCTTACCACACGCATCTCAGTGGAGCTTCACGGTTTTCATTACAGAGGGCTCACACACCTTTTTCTTAGACTTGTCATCAGATACTTGGGTTCTCTGATGTTGAAGTAAACATGTTTTCTCTTTATTTTTGTGGGATGTTTGTCCCTGATGTGCTGAAATTCAGTGGCTTTTGTTCATTCTTCTTCTATCTGGGGACTTGATTAAGTTTTCCTGTGGTTTATGATAGTGTATCTGTTAGTCTTTGGGGTTTTAATGTGAACGAGCGTAGCTCCTGAATGATGACCGCGTACAGCCTCCCTCTCCACTCCTGATGGAGCAGTGGACAGCTCTGTAGGTCCCAGGGCAGATGCCGCAGGTGGCAGGCAGGTTCATGTGAGAGCACACCACCAGGTGTCCCGGCCCTGGCGCCTCCAGGCGTCTCGTCCTCCTGCCGCCGCGAGCTGCCCCATCTCTAGATGCAGACAGAGTGCCCCTTCCGCAGAGCCCTGCCTCCCAGGGTCGCATCGTGCCTGTTTCCTGTTATGACTTTTAAAGTGCCCTGTGCTCCCTGGCATGTCCCACTCAGATGACAGACCCCGTGGCATCCAGCCGCTCTGATGCCATCGTGACACCTGTCCTGCTGCTGGGGATCCTGTGGGAACCTCTCCAGTCAGCTGTGCGCTCCCGGAGGTGGGGACTGGCTTCCTATCATTTCTCCTGACGGGCCAGCCGAGGTGCAGGGCAGCCGTGGGGCACCTGCCAAGGAGGAGCCGAGGGCAGACATGGCCTGTCGTGGTGCCTCCATCCTCGGGCTGCGTGGGGGAGAAGCATGAGGAAAGACAGCAGTGGGGGCTGCCGGCTCCTCTAGGCCCTCAGGCCTTCCTGCCCGACACCTGCCTCAGGGTGGCCACATACGCGCCTGTGACCTCCTCCACTTAACATCGACTTCAACATCATGTAATACTCCCTTAGCTGATGGGCCCAATCTGTCCAACTGTTGACAGGCTCAGGCTCCTGGTTCTGTGTGTGTGAGCCACCAACCCACCTGTCCTGTGCATCCCACGAGTCTTGTGAGCCTGTGCCTGATGGTGCATGAGGCTGAGGGGTGGGAGCATCTCAACATTTTCATGGCCTTCAATAGATACTGCTAAATTGGTTCTCCTTCCTCCCCAGAAAAACCCAGGAAGGACAGTGAGGTCTCTGGTGTGGGGACAGAGGCTGTGCAGGTGTAAAAGGGTGTTTGGATTTCTCACACGAGGCAGACAGAAAACACACCCGTGCACACACTGAGGCACACGGGCACAGGCACGCACAGGCACAGGCATGCACGGCACATGGACACACAGGCACATGCTGTGCACACAATGCCCACACACACATGCACACAGGTGTACACGTGCACACAAGACACGCACACAATTCTTTCGCAGGCATTTGCACATGATACTCTCTCACACACACACAGTTGCATGCACACAGCCCCCTCGACTGAGAGTCCAGAGGGCTGCTGCATTCCATCTCCCAGGGGACACAGTGAGGATGGTGGAGACCCCATGGGGACCACAGCCACCCGCTAAGCTCACAGTGGGTGTCCACCATGGAGGAACTCAGCTCGGGGATGGTGTCCACCGTGGAGAGGCTCAGCTCTAGGTGGGCGTCCACCGTGAGGGCTCCCAGCCTAGTGCCTGCAGGTCAGGAGGTGAGCTTGCAGCCGTCCCCTGGGGCGTGGTGTCTGTGTCCACCCAGGACCTGCAGTGCACTCTGCTCACTGCTGACTACATCCAGGCAGGCTCCTTTCCACCTCCAGTGTCCCCTCGGAAGCCGGGGGTGTCCTCCCGGTCCCCATTCCCACCAGCCACCCCAGGAGACACCTCCCGCCCCATGGTTTTGTGTAGGGGCAGGGCCTGACGGGGCTCTGTAGGAACACTGCACCTCTGCACAGGTGCTCCGCTCCTGGGGCAGGCAGGTAACTGGTGTCCTGCACTGGTCTTTCCCAGGACTCACATTGCCACCCATCAGCACAGGGTCTTGCCTCAACACTGGGCAACAGGGAAGGAGGACACAGGTCTCCACTCTCGGCCCAGGCCAACGGGGCCTTCTGAACGCCGCTGCCCAGCACCGACAGGCCAGGTGGGCCGCAGCAGCTCCCTGTCACCACAGAGTCCACAGCATGTGACAGGGCTGGCTGGCTGCCCGGGGGGCTCCCTTTCACCAGAGCCGACCGTAAGGGGCTTTGCCCTGGTCCGCGCTGCAGGCGGGGCTGGCTGCTGGCACAGCCGTGGGCTCAGCCCAGCAGAACGGCTGCAGACCCTGCAGCACAGCCACTTCCCAGGGCGACAAGTCGGCTGGCAGGAGTGCCCCCCAGGCATCCTGCAGGCCAGGCAAAGGGCAGCAGCCATCTTCCTTGCACGGGGCTGGGCGTTTGCCTTTTCCTCTTCCCTCAGCCACAGAAACCCCTAGAGGGAGGCTGAGGTGGGGGAGAGAAGGGCCAGGCAGAAAACAGGAAAAGGGGAAGCAGATGGGGGGGCAGGGCAGAGCCCAGAGGAAAGCAGGGACAATGGAGTGGGGGAGGCAGGAGAGGGGGCTGGGGCTGGGGCAGCCTGGGGCGCCGTGAGTGAGCTGAAGACAATGCAGCCTCCCCAGACCCAGGGCCCCAAGTCCTGGATCCGGCAGCCCTGCAGAGGCTTCCTGAACCCCCAGGTCTCTCCCGAGAGTCAGGGCCAGCAGCTGTCCCTGTCCCCAGGGCACCTCCATGGCTGAGGAGGAGCTGGGTCTGGATGGCCCCTCTTGCACCCAGAGCTTTCCTAGAGTTCAGTCTACAGGAGAAGTTTGCTGACCTCCGCGTCCCCAGGCTGCAGTTTAAAATCTCCTTCCCCTGTTGTAGGATGCCTGATGCCCGGAGAGCTCACAGTGCGTGTGTGTGGGCTGAAGATAGCCTGAAGGACCACCGCCGTCTTGGCTCAGAGTGCTCCTGAAGCCCACTCGGAGACAGCCTCCTGGCAGGAGGTGACCCCTGGAGACCCAGGAGGCTCATGGAGAAGTGGGGCCAAGAGAGTAGCCACAGAGGGGCACACTGGAGACCCAGCAGCAACCAGTCTGCCAAGCTTAATGCTGGGCACAGAGTCTAACCTCTGGTGGGCCACACAGGAGACCTCTAGTGGGCCAGGCTGGAGACCTCTGGTGGGCCATAATGAAGACCTCTGGTGGGCCAGGCTGGAGAGCTCTGGTGGACCACGCTGGAGGACTGTGGTGGGCCAGGCTGGAGACCTCTGGTGGACCACGCTGGAGGACTGTGGTGGGCCAGGCTGGAGGACTGTGGTGGGCCATAATGAAGACCTCTGGTGGATCAGGCTGGAGAGCTCTGGTGGGCCAGGCTGGAGGACTGTGGTGGGCCAGGCTGGAGACCTCTGGTGGGCCATGTGACTCAGAGTAAGCCCTGCTGTTGGGTGTTGAGCCAAGACCCACTGGCTTGCTCTGTGCTCCTCAGCAAAGAGCAAGGGAAGTTGGCGGTGCATTCGGGGCATTCATCTGGAGTGAGTCCTGAACAGCAGTGCCCTGGGGACCCGTGGGGCTGAAGACTCTGCTGCACCACCCACCTGGAGAAACGGAACTTTCCTGAGCACCTCTCTCCCCACTTCCGGTTGCAGTCCTCCACCTACATCCTACCTGCAGACGTACTCACATATTTGGTTCTGTTTTTTGCACGTTACAAAGGAGAAATCATACTCTGCATAGTCTCCTGCCTTTTCCCACAATTGTGTACACCTGGCTCCACTCACGTTGATGTATGTTTTATATATTTAAAAAGTTGAGATTAAGAGATTGAAGTGGAGACAGGGACGCACAGGCTGCAGTTGACTCTCCTGCACTCCCTGGGTTGCCGTGCATCCTGAGGCTCCCAGGCAGTGGCGGCCAGAGACAAGGTGAGTCAGCGGCTGTCTCCCATGACCTCAGGCAGCGTCTCCTTCCCGGTGCAGGCAGCCTCCAGGGGCCGACCCCACCACAATGCCCTCTGGAGCTGCACGGAGGCTTGAGGAGGCCAAAGCTGCAGGGAGAGTCTCAGCACTGCTGCTAGCCAGCCTGGTCTGAGGGTGCCTCCTGGGGACCTGTCTCTGCAGCAGACCCTTGACAAGAAGTGACAGTCCTGAACTCCCTGGGACTGCAGAAATAGACTCACATGGACCAGCTCTTGAGTGCACGTTGCTTCTGGGCTGTCCTCAGACACGAAGGCCTCCAGCCGGCTAAACGTGAACTCACAGTGAGCCAACGCCCACCCAGGAGCCCGTCCAGCACATGCAACTCAGGGATGCAATCCAGGCAATGCAGGGTGCACAGGGACACTGCGGAGCAGGGCCGAGGGTGCAGAGAAAGGCTGCATGTGCTGGGGACACGATGGGGTCCATGTCCAGGACAAGAGGGGATATGGTGGCAGGAGGGAGCCAGAGGAGGCTCCCCAGGTTAGAACAGGACGGTGACCTTGTGCAGTGAGGGGGAAAGGCAGCCCCCGTGAGCAAACAGGATTCGGAGCAGGACAAAGCCCACCCAGACAGGGGCAGGAAGCAAGTGGGAAGGAAGGAGGAGGTGGCCCTGAGAGCCGGGGGCCCAGCAGCTGTGGTCTACAGGTCATGGACCAGGCTATCAGAGGGACTGAGTTGGAATTGTCCCTTGAACTCCAGGGGGAGGCTGGACTGATTAGTGAGGAGTGAGTTTGGTGGCTCTGCACCACTCTAGCTCAGCTAGTGGGTGGTGGTGAGATTGGGATGTGCAAGGCTCAGGAGAAGCCTCATAGACAAAACACAGGGCTAGGAGCACGTGGGGAGAGAAGGGGGCTCCCTCTTGGAACTGGCCAGGAGCAGGGGCACTGAGAGGGCTGTGTGTGGGACCACACTGAGTGCAGAGTGGCACTCAGAGGGCCACGTGGCTGGCGTGGACTGAGCACGGAATCTCAGGTGTGGGCTGGAACTTCAGCCCCAGATGCTCCTCGCAGCTAGATGGCTCAGGGAACACTGCCTGTCCTCTCTGACTCCATCTCTGAAGAGGGGTCAGATGCCCATCTGGCTCTGCATGCTGTGAGGCTGAGGGCTAGAGGTCCCAGTGCACCCTCCCCCAGGGCTGGGAGAAAAAGACCATGACTAGATTGTGAAGCTTTTGCCAAGGCCACACTGGTACCTGGATGCCGGCCAGGCAGGTCAGCCTAGTCTCTCCGTCTGCTGGGCTGCCCCGAGGGTATTCCTAAAGTCGAAGGACATCCTGACTGGCTCTGTGCCCAAAGGCTGAGACCCAGGGTCAAGTGCAAGTGCCTTGTTGGGACTGAGATCCAGGGGGCAGAGACGGAGGGAGAGCTGTGGCATGGCACCAAGCTGGGTCTCCAACCACAGGGGAAGCTCGGCCATGACCTCGAGGCTCTGCCCCACCAAAGCAAGGAGGACCCTCGGGCTACTGGGACTCCCCACCCTCGGCAGTCTTCTTCCATCAAGCTGTCCGCACCTCTTGTGGGTCCTCTGCAGGGTGTCTTGGTTTTGTTCTATTGTGGGATGCATTTCCATGGTGTGATTGATTGTGGATGGTTTATGAGAAAACTATGGGTGTGAGTTTATCTTATCCCTCACCACTTTTTGTTTATTCTGATGCCTTTGCAGTGTTTGGTCACTTGCAAATACTCCCTTAGAATATCTGCACTTAATTTCTTTCCTTATCCTATCACATTGTCTAGCATCCCCAGAATTGTCAAATATTTATTCTTATCAGATGCTTATCATTTTATTTCTGATGGTTTTTAAATGAAATATGTAACCTTTCACAGTCGATTTTAGATAACTGTGAGAAGACTTTTATCAACTTAAGAAAGCATGCTTTGCCTCATAGCATGAGTTTTTTATCAGTCACTATTGAAATTTACCAGATACCTTGGATTTTACTTACCTAGTCACCGGCTTTTGCCTTTTGACCTGGAAAAGTGGTGACTTGTAGTAATAGCTGTCCTGATATTGTCCCAGCCTGCCATCCTGGATGAGTTGGAGGTTAGTAAATGCACAATGCATTCCACTTGATGGGATGCAGTTCCCCTGGGATGAGGGAGATCAGTCTGTGGTGTGTGCGTGTGTGCATGTGCTGTCTTTGTCCAGTGTAATTTGGAGGGTGTACCTGTCTTGTCTACCAAACTGGAAAATGTCCCAAACTTTCTATAATCAGAAGAACTGACGCTGTGTTGTTAACTATCAAGCAGTAAGAGCTTTGTCTGTGTGGACTTGGGGACCGTACCCTTCAGCTACGCTGCGGCACCCTCCTTTTCATACGGTGTTGACAGCACAGGGGACTTTTTTGCTCTGCTGTTAATGGACTTTGAGGCTGTCCAGGATAGTGCTGCCCTGAACTTTCTTTTGGGGAACATGCATAACCTCATCAATTGGATGCACTCCCCAGAGCGGGGTCCCTGGGTCGGGTAGCTGCAGGCTTCTCTCACTGGACGTGACCAATTTCCAAGTGGTTCTACCACACATGCCCGCAGCAGGGCCATGTGACATCTGGCTGCTCCGTGTCCTCCTGGGACTCGGTGTGGCCTGCTCGCTCTGTCCAGCTGGTCTTTGGTGGGGGGAAGGCTGATGTAACCGTTTCTCACTGCTGTGGACATGTGGGTTTGTTTGGGGTTCAACTTTCTAGCTCTGTGCCCTAGAAATCTGACAAAGGTAGAATGCTACCTAGGGACAGAGCTAATGACAAGAATGACCCCTGCGTAGCACGTGATTTCAGTGCCCCCAATTCAAAGTCTCTCATTTTGGTTTGGATGACTTTCTTCCTCCCGCCCATCGGGTCTGGCTACCACTTCTCGTGTGAGGTACCAAGGGGACCCAAGTTGGTGGCTTTTCCCCCAGATGCTTCCAGGGCACACAGAGACTGCAAGGGGAGACCCCTGATGGAGACCCTCCGAGCTTCTAGAGCTACACGTGACGCGGAGCTGCTGCGCCCAGTGGCTTCACCACCCTCCAGGGCCCTGTCCTTCCATCTGAGCTGCCACTGCAGGAGGTCAGAAGAGGCACTTTGCTGAGAATCAGCTGATCACATGCCCACGGGCGCACCTCTGGGCTCTGTGTCCTGCTGCGGTGATTGGTCCACGCGCCTCCCCCTTTTCCAGTGCTGCACCGTTTGGATCGCCGTGGTGAGTCATGAGATGCGAACGAGCAGTGGACGATTGAAGCCAGGCTGGGCAGCTTCTTCATGGCGCATCTCTGTCTCCTGTTGTTCTGGCTGCTCTTGGTCCTTCGCATTTGTACATGAACAGCCAAGCAGCTGGCTGATGGTTACCCAAGACCCTTGGATTTGACTCTGGCTTGTGTCGTATTTATAGTCCAGGTAAGCGGAAGCAACATCCCAACAGGACTGAGCCTTCTGGTCCAAACACAGGACATCACCCTTTGTCCAGAACGTCCTCACTCTCTGTGACGGTCTGTGGCGTAGGCCCAGAGACCTTGCCGGTATTTTATTACGCTTGCCTCTCTACGGTTTGTGCTTCTGCTAACTCTGTTCTTAGCAACCCGTAAGCCTCTGGTCACTGCTGTCCTGTCCCTGCTTCTGAGTCAACTCTTCTAGTCCCGCGTAAGAGAAGTGCAGTTTTCTCTGGCTCATTTCATTCACCCAAGTTGTCACAAAGGGCAGGACGTCAATTTCGTGACACTGGTGGCCTCCTGTGTGTGTATCCACACTGTGTCCCTCCTCTGTCCTGGACATGAGGTCTGCATATCTTGATCACTGTAAGTAATGTCACTATGAATATAGGGGTACAGAGGACCCTCGATTCACAGGTGTAATTTTCCTGTGGTCCATACCCAGAAGTAGGCGTCGGGATCACAGGAGGGGTCTACTTTATGTTGATGACACCTCCGCACTGTTCTCCATGGTGGCTGTGGGAGGCCATCGTCGCCCGTGGTCTGAGTCACCTCCCTGGCTGGGTGAGAGGCGCTTAGACACAGCAGTGTCAGAGCCTTCCCCACCCTTCTCCAGGTCCAGGGGTGTCCGTGCAGAGGCGTGCCTGGCCACTGCCCTGAAGACCCAGTTGTCGCCCCTGACCTTGGGGTGCTGCCCCCCTTAACCTTCATTGGATGGGTTTTCCCTGGAATTTTTTGTTCCCCAATAAAAGCCCACTCCCTGGAGTGCGCTCTCTCTCCATCTCTCTCGCTGGCCTCTTCTGTGACCTCACCAGGGCGTTAGGTGGCTGGAGGCGGGAGCTAGGAGGAGCGTCTGCAGCTGTGAGAAGGTGATGAGAGTCCGTCTCTTTGACTCAAACTCACTAGCAGTTTCTATGCACCGCACCTTCTTCCAGGAAGCCCGCGCGGGCCGCGTGGCAGAGATGGCTGTGCCAATCTCCATCCATCCTGGCCAGTGCTCACCTCTGGTCTTTTGGACAATGACCATTCTTGAGGAGAGGTGATGTCTCATTTCCTTTCTCTGAGGACTAGTGACACTGAGCATTTTGTCACCCAGCCGTGCCCTGTGCCTCTTCTGGACCCTTTGCTGTCCTTGGCAGGCGGCTTGTTTCATGACTACTGAGCGGCTGGCTTCCCTCCCTTCTGGCCGTCGGCCCGTTGTCCGGGGTGGTTCGCAGCACCCCTCCCAGCCCGCGGCCGTCTCGCGCTCCGCCCACCACCCTCACCGGGCAGGGCATTTTAGTTTGGTTTAAACCCTTTATCTACTTTTGCTTTTGTTGCATGATTTCAGGGTCATACATAAAAATCGTCACCCAGACCAACGTCAGGTGTCGATGCTGTGTTTTCTCCTAGTGCCTTTACAGTGTAAGGTCCTGCTGCTAAGGCGTCCATCCCCTTGGAGCTGGCCTGTGCACCTGGTGTGAGGGAAGGAGCCAGTTCTACTTGCTCATTGCTAGTGCACGGGAGCACAACCATGTCTCACCCTGCCCTCTGTCCTGCACGGTCTGCAGGTTAGCCGAGGGCCCCTGTAGGTCCCTGGGGTCTCTTCATGCAGTCGGCACGTGTGAGCAGGGGCACTTCTTCCTTCCCCACCTGCACACTGTTTCTTCTTGCCTAAGTGTACCTCTTGGCTGATGGTCGATGGCGCAGCACCTCCTGGTTTGTTCCCTATCTTAGGGAAAGCGCATCCGGCTTTTCAGCACCTGGTGTGACGCCAGTGGTAAGCTTCCCGTCCGTGCCTGCATCAGGTTGAGGAAGTCCCTTCCATTCGTAGCTGGCTGAAATTTTGAAATTGCTGAAAATTTAAATGTTTAATTCTGTCATATTCTCTTTCTGTATTTAGAAAATGTTCCTATGATTTTTCCCATTGTTCTATGAATGCAATAAACTACACTTTTCAATATTGCTAGACCAACCTTGCATTCCGAGGACAAAACTTACTGGACCATGGTGTACTGAACTTCAAACAGGCTACAGGTTTTATCTGCTGCATTTTGTGGAAGATTCCTGCACATGTGTTCATGAGGGACGCAGCCCGTAGCTCTCTTCTCCTGCAGGGTCTTTGGGTTAGGGAAGCACAGACTTCTGAAATGATCCACAAGTGTCCCTCCCTGTCTTTGTTTTGAAAGGTCCTCTGTAGATTTGTGATTATTTCTTCCATAACTGTGTTATGACATTCACCAGTGAAGATCCCCGGGTCCTAGTTTTCTTGGGAAGATCTTTAGTTCTGCATCCACTGTCTTTGGCAGATGCTGAGCTATCGGTGTTTTCAGTTCCTCCTGCGTCAGTGTGGATGAAATGTGTCTTTCAGGGAATTTGAACATTTACTCCACTATGTATCTTTTCAGTGCCTGCAGGATCTGTGTGATTGATGTCCACTACTGGCAATCGATCTTGTCACTTCTTTTCTTGATCAGTTTGGACAGAGTTTCTAAAAAAAAAAAAAAAGAAAGAAAGAAAGAAAAAGATCCCAAACCAGTTGGCGTTCAGTTTAAACGCCTTTTCCTATTGCCGTCTGCTCCTACTTCCTTGGTCTCTGTCCTGGTTGTCACTTGTCCTTGCTCCTACTCTGTTGGAGCTTAGTTTGCTCTTTTCTCCGAGTGCCCGAGCCTGGCAGCTGAGGCCACGTCTCTGGGCTCTTTGTCCTTCTCCAGCACAGACATTTAGGGCTGTGAATTTCCCATGAAGCACTGCTCAGCTTCTCCCCACAAATTTTGATGTTATATTTTATTTTCAATGAATTCGAAATAATTTTTAATTTCCCCTTGACATTTCTCTTTGACTTATGATTTACTGAGAAATGAGGGAGATTTTGAAGTTTCCTAATATTTTGGGATTTTCCAAATATCTGCTTTGGATTCTTGCTCCCTTCCGTGAAGCGCTGTGCGTGTGTGTTGCGTGGTGTGCGTACCTCGTGGCCAGAGTGTGGTCCCTCGTGGTGAGCAGGGAGGAGCCCTGGACAGGGCAGTGTGAGGCTGCTGCTGGGTGCGTGCTCGCTCTTCTGGGTGGGGCAGTCCGCTCACGCCAGCTGCAGGCTCCAGATGCATCTGGTGTCCCGACGGCAGGGGAGGGTGAGACGTCCCCAACACGCCAGGCTTCTCCTCTTCTCCTTGCGGCCAGTAGACTGCGTGGGGGGCTCAGAGTCCTGCTGGCGGCAGGTCTGCGATGGCTGTGGCTACCAGGTGGCGGCCCTCCTGTCCCTCTCTGGAGCCTGCCTGCCGGGATGGCGAGCTGCTCGGAAATCTCCGCGGGCTCTTGGAGGCCACGGGCTTTCTTCCTGGCACTTGCTGCTGCTTCTCGAGGCTGGCCAGGGCCTGGGCGGGCCAGGCCAGCGCTGCCACTCGGCACCGTGGGTTGGTTTGGGTGCTTGTTTGTTGGGAGTGGGGCAGGTCTCTCCAAGCTGCTGAGGCTGGCCTTGAACCTGCCATCCCCCGCCTCAGCCTCCCAGGGGACGGGATGACGGGGGCAGCCACACAGCGGGCTCATCCTGAGGCTTTAAGTCTATATGTGGCTTTCGATTTGAACTAGCTTTCTTGGGGACGTTATGTGATCCAGCCTCTTCACTGACGGGTGGACTGAACCTGTCATTCCCCACGTGCGTTCCGGGGTTCCCACAGGGTCTGTTCCCTCGTTGTGTCCGACTCCTCCTGATTAACTGGCCGTGCCCTCTCCCTCCACGGTCCATCCCCACCTCTTTGGCAGCGTTCTGAGGGCTGAGCCAGGTCTCAGGCAGGACGTCAGAGCCATCAGGGTCCACCTTGGAATAGCCCTGCTGCCTGGCCTTGGGCAGGACCGCTGACGGGGCTGTCCTGCCACTTGCTGACACCCCCACCCCTCGCCGCCCTCCGGGACCCCCGTGAGACGCTGTGCCGATTGTCCTCACCAACTGCACCCCCAGCGTGGGAGCTGGTGAGGTCTGGAGGCTGCGCTGACCCCGTGGCTGCCCCCTGCCAGGTGCCCTGAGCCCCGCGGCTCTTCCCCCTCTCGCGGTGCTTTCCCACAAGTGCCCCCTTGGTCCTCCGCACGGCCATCCTTTCCCCGCGGTGCGTGGTGCAGGTGAAGCTCGGGCAGCAGGCTGAGCCAGGTCAGCAGGAGATCCCAGGGTGAGGAGCTGCTTCCGCCCCTCGTCTAAGTAGACTTGGACATGCTGTCACGGAAAGATCTAGAACCCACACTGGGCTCCAAGAGCAAGCCGCGAGCCAGAGTCAGGAACAGCTGCAGGGCACATGTCTGCAGGCCGGACGGCAGTCGGTCCCTCTGCAGGAGGTGGGTCTGCTCGCGGCAGCCTTGGCACCTCCCACGAGGACACTGTCCTCAGGTGGCCCACACGGAGGCCGGGACGGACCAGCCTGACACTCTGCACACTGGCCATGCTGCAGCCACAGCCACCATGTCATCAGGCCCAGGGAGCGGGTGGACCGCAGGGGAGAGCGCAAAGCTGGGACCGCAGGCGTGTGGACTCCTGGTTCGGCTGGACGCCAGCGCTGCTCTGGGCAGCTGCCAGGAGAGCTGGTGAGAGGTGGGCCCGAGGGTAGAAGGGACAGCCGTCCACGGCCAGGAACTGAGTGTCGTCACCCAGCTTCCAACAAACCCAGATTCTGCAATGTGTGGGCAGCACGCGTGTGCCATGTGCCGTGGGCTGTATGTTGTGTGCCGTGGGCCGTATGTTGTGTGCCGTGGGCCGTATGTTGTGTGCCGTGGGTGTATGTTGTGGGCTGTATGTTGTATGTTGTGTGCCGTGGGTGTATGTTGTGTGCCGTGGGCCGTATGTTGTGTGCCGTGGGCCGTATGTTGTGTGCCGTGGGTGTATGTTGTGGGCTGTGGGCCGTATGTCGTGTGCCGTGTGTTGTATGTCGTGTGCCGTGGGCTGTGTGCTGGTGGCTGGGAGCACCGGGGCCTCCCTGTGCTGGGCAGTGGTCGGTGGTGCTGTGAGGCCCTGGGTCTGCGTGTGGGTGTGGGGAGGAAGCTGCGAGCTGCAGGGAAGGATGACCGTGGCCTCCGGCCGGCTCTGCACCGGCTCGGGGTGGACGCAGAGGCTGGGCTTTCCTGTTGTGGTGATGCACCTCGGCTTAGTCACCATGGCAGCCTGGAGAGACAAAGCTCCATGATGCCGGGTCGGGTGACGCCCTGAGGAACACGGACCCTCCCGGTCCGTGAGTCACTGCAAGGCGGTGCCCTGCGGCGGGGCAGGAAGTGCACCTCCAGCGCGGATGCACATGTGAAGGCCTCAGAGCAGGCACTGCAGGCAAAGGAGCACAGCGCCCCGCTCAGCCGAGACCCCCTGCCCAGCGGGCGTCCTCCCCTGGACCCCGATCACACGTGGCACGTGTGATCACACGGAGTCAATTAAGGTCTGTCCTTGGGGCCCAACATTTGCTCCCCATTTCCAAATCCGTCATGATGGATTCTGAGGACTGACTGGCTCCGGCTCTGCGCCCCATGCCCGGCTGCTCAGAGGCAAGGCCCAGCGGAGCCCTCCACGGCCAGGCCGCCAGGCAGGGCCGAGATCTGCAGGCTGCGGAGGCAGCTGCTCCTCCGGGGTCTTTGACGGGTGTTTACTGAGCACCTACTAGGCCCAGCCCCCGCTGGGATGCAGGTGCAAATTAGACATCTGCAGCATCAGGCCTTGCCCCAGGGAGGACCCAAGGGACCGCTCTACAGGGACTCTGCAGGGAGCGCGAAGGCAACAGGGACAGAGCAGACAGAGGGCCACGGGCACCTGCAGAACTAACCAGTGACAGAGCACGCGGCACGAGCTGAGAGCTGGGAGCTGAGCGCAGGGACAGGACCAGCCTCCCTGTGTCTGTGGGCCTCAGGAGCCAGAGCGGCACCCCACACGGTGCGGGGTGCACTGTGTGGTCAGGGCCTGCGAGCTCAGAGTGGGACCCGCCTCGCAGGGGACTTCCCAGCCGCCTCGGAGCCTCTGCGCCGCTCTGCCCAGTGGAACTCTTCCTCCTTCCTGCTGCGCAGTCTCCCCGCCGCCCAGTGGGGTTGGGGTCTGGAGAGGCCCAGGGCCTGGGTTGAAGGTGGGCCCCCAGCCCACAGTGGTGTCAGAGGTGCTGGGACCCTCAGAGGTGGGGCCTTGCGGGGGGATGCCCTAGAGGGGCACCGGGCCCCTGCCCTTCACCTCTGTCTGCTCCTGCCTGCCACAGGGGAGCAGGCCTGCGCTGCCGTGCGCCCCCACCACACGATGCAGGCACAACAGGCCCGGCTGTGGGCGGGAGCCCGGGAGTCAGTGGGCAAAATAAACCTCTCCTTCTTATGAGGTGACTTCCTCAAGTGGCACGTCCCAGCCACAGCCAGCTGACTAACAGAGTGGCCCGTGGCCCGACCCCACAGCTGGAGGGAGAGCACGGCCCCTCCACGTTTCTCACTGTGAAGAGTCACGATGGATTCCGTGGACTGACCCGAGGGCGGGAGGTGGAGGCTAAGAGAGTGAGTCAGAGATCTCAGCCCCTCCAGGGTCAGAGCTGGGGTGAGTCTAGACCAGCTCAGTGTAGACAGGTTTCCGTCCCTCCGAGACCCGGTCATTTCTGGGCTCCCGGGCCAGAGAAGGGGCCTGGCTGGCCGGCTGCAGCCGAGAGGCTTGGGCACCTGCCTGTCTCAGGCCTCAGTCCCTGTCTGGCTCGTCTGGGCCTGGACAGGGCCGTTCCATCTTCTCTCCTCTCCCCCCGCACAGACCCTCAGTCCCCAGGGAGACCCGCTGCTCAAGGAGCAGGACAGTCCCTGTGGACAGGCCTGGGCTGCTGGGAGCCCACTGTGCTTTGGGCACCCTGACTGCCCTCGTCCCCTGCACCCCAGGGCCTTGGCTCGAGTGGTCCTGGTCCTGAACGCTCCCTCTGCCCTGCCTGCCCCCCTTCCCAGGGCCCACAAGCCTCCGCTGCTCCCCACTGTCCAGACCCGGGCTCCTGGACCCTGTGGCCCTTGCCCTGGCCCTGGACCATGGGACTTCTTGTCGTGGGGAGAGTTCACTTCATCTGCTCCTCCCAGAGGGCACAGATGGTGAGCGGGGCCAGCACAGCTCCTGGTTCCCAGGAAGAGGTAGACAGACCCACAGCCAGTGTCCGCCGAGGGACACTTGGGTCTCGTCTTTTTGTGTGCATATCTGTATTCTCTGTTTGTTTCCCACAGTGATCCCATCTTATGTGTAGAAAGGAAAAAATGAAGTTGTAATAGAAAAAAGATGTGACTTCCACAGGAAACACGGGGACACCGAGTGAAGGGACATGCTCGTCCAGCCGCGGGCCGAGTAGGCCCAGGGCTTCACTGCAGAAAGCCGCGGGTTTGCGGTGGCCAGGAACACTTTCTGCACGCAGAGTGCCCGCCGAGAAGGACTCCATGGTGCCTGGCACCCCACCAGGCCACCTCCCCCTGCTGGCCCACAAGACCCCAAAGACGGGCCCTCCTCCGCCTAACAGGGGGAGGAGAGAGGGGACACCACAGTCCCGCACATGGCAGGGCCCAGAGCTGCCCTGGCCCTGTCCCCTGGCTGCCTCCTGGGCCTGCTTCCCGACCCCGCAGCGAGTCACAGGCGGGAGACTCACCTACTGGGCGGGGTGGGGTTGAGTCCCCGTCCAGCACGGGCTACTGAATCGGGGTCACTTGGGTCACTTGGGCTGGCACGAAGTAACCACATAGACACACACAGCAGTGCCTTTTTCTCGGGGGGTTCCGCCGGCTTCTCTGCCTCAGGTGAGAGCCCCAGGGGCAAGAGAAAGACACCAGAGGTGGGGGAGAGCTCGTTCTGACGCCCGGCTTACTGAGGGGAGACATCCGATGCTCCACCCCAGAAAGGGCAAGGGGTAGCGTGACAACAGGCAGGGGCGGGACTCAGCCCAGCGGTGGCGCCCACTCCCAGAGCTGCCCCTCTCCTGGCCGAGCAGAGGCAAGTCCACATGCCTCGCAGCGGGTGCTACGCAGTCCAGGGTGGCCCGACATGGGTGACACAGGGTAGGCCGGACAGCAGAGGAGGAAGACAGGAGCTGTCTGATGGACACATGGGCCTCGAGCCCCAGGCAGGCAGGCCATCCGGATCCAGGACGTGGCCACCACACGTGAACAGGCCCACACCACATAAACTCAGAAATGACAACACGGGGCATGTGCAGACACACACGCACGTGCACACAGACACAAGGGCTCGGAAACACACCACACGGACAGGAACACAGACTCACTGCCCAGGGCACCGCGGGGCCCACCCTCCATCCCCGTCTGAAGCCATTTTGGCAAGAGGGCACCTCATTTCTCTGTTCAACAGGCTGGTCACAGTCCTCAGAGCAGACCACAGGCCTTGGCACCTGGGTCAGGCCTGGAGGCAGTAGACCTGGGCATGTGGGCCAGGCGGATGGGCAGGCCTGGGCAGGCCCCAGGTCCAGGGCAGGATCCAGCCCCAGAGGCTGAAGTAGGTGATGTGAGTGGATCAGAATCCCCAGCAGCCTCTGGCCGCAGCTGGAGAGCCAGCAGGCAGAGGGGAGGTGCAGGAGGCAGAGCCAGGGCAGGTGGGAGGCCCCAGCAGGCAGGCCCAGGGAAGCAGGATGTGAGGCAGGGGGGTGCTGGGGGTCGGTGTGGAGGGGCATGAAGCAGGCAAAGATGGGGATCAATGTGGAGTGACTGGGGGAAAGCTGGGGGGTCAGGCTGGGGGAAGTGTGAAGTCAGGCAGATGCTGGGGGCTGGGTGGGGGATGGACAGGGAGGGGGAGGGGCAGGAGGCTACTGCCGGTTATGCCTCTTTGTGGTCTGGGAGATGAGTCCTGGTTGGGTAGGGACAGTGGGGATGGGCCAGGGTGGGACCCAGCATGTCTGGGAGAATGTCACTAAACCAGGGATAGCTGGGCTTGCTCCTGTTTTCTACTAACTGGGAGGGGTCCCTGTCCAGGGAGGTGATGGATGGAGGGTCCTGGTGTGTGGCAGGGCCAGGAGTGCCACAGAGCACAGCTGCTGGGGCAAGGCCCCGGCCTGGGTGGGCGGGTTCAGGAATGCAGAGCCCACAGTGGAGGGGGGGTTGAAGGCTCCCATGAGAAGCAGCTGACCTCCGGGAGGGGAAGGAGCTCTCCTGAGCCGGGAGGTCATGGAAGGCACAGCCTGCCTCTCACTGCCCCTCCTGGATCCCTGAGGAACCTCCCATCCCTCCAGGAATCAGGGACGGCCTGGAAGTGGGGGCAGGATCCTGAGAAGGTTGCTCATGGGGCTTGTAGGCCCATGTTGGGGTCTGCCACTGGCAGGGAGCCCCAGTAGGAGGCACGGGCCACATGATTGAGGCCTCTGGATGCACTTATGTCCTGGGCCCAGAGCTCATGGAGGCAGGGAGGTCCCGTGGCCTCCACCTCTCCACCTCTCCACCTCCGCTTAAGCAAGCTGGTGGGAGGTGCCCAGCTGCCTCCTCGGCCCACTGTCCTCTAGTGGTAGACGTCTTTGTTCAAATCTCTGACCTTCCCACTGCTCCACGGACTCAGGGCCTAAGGATATATCCCTGGGGAGGCCGCAGTGAACTCCTTCCGGAATGAAGGCTGGGCTTGATTCACTGGACGTTCTGGGACCTTGACCGGAATTTGAATCCCGACCCCGTGCACGCTTTGGCGGCGGCGGGAGGCCACTCCATGCGGAGGCTGGCCACGCACTTAGGAGTGCCAGAAGTCGGAAGAACTGCTGGTCCGTGTCCGCCCCCGCTTGTCTCAGCGGGTCACCAGGTTCCCGGTCCGCCCGCGTCCCTCACCACCCCAGCCCAGGCCGGGCCCAGTGCCCGTCGCTCCGCCCATCCCGCTGTCCCCGCCCCGGCCCGCCCCTGCCCGGCCCGGCCGCGGACGGGCAGGCGGGCGCACAGCGGCTCAGGGCTCAGCATCCGCGGCGTAGACGGGTCGGCTGCGGAGCATGGCGCCAAGGTGCGGCTGGGGGCGCGCGTGCGGGCTGGGGTCTCGCGGGCGGGCGGGGGGCGTGCGCAGCACCCTAACTTGTGGCTGTGGCACGCAGGTGGTCCTGGCTAGCGCCGCGGCGGCGCCTCCTGGATGAGTTCGCCCCCTTGGTCCTCCTGCTCGCGGTCCGCGCGGTCTCCACGGAGCCAGGTGAGACCCCCGGGGACGCAGTCCGCGCGCTCGTGCCTGCCGGCCTCGGGCGCCCTTTGTGCGGGTCTCCCGCCGGCCCCCGGCGGTCCTCTCACCCCAACCCTGCGCGCTCGCCCTGGGTCCCGGGAGGGCTGCTGCGCCTTGGCCCTGCCCACGCGCACAGGTGCCCGGCGGCGGCTGGAGCGCGGCGGGGCGGGCTGGGCGGTGTGTCCCAAGCCCCGCCGCCGGCCATTCATTCTTTGGCCGCTGGGGGATCGCACCTCCTCCGCGTGCCGCTGGACCCGGGGTGAGGGCTGGGCCCCCGGGCGTTGCGAGCTGTCGGCGCCCAAAGCCCCTTGTGTCGCGACCAAACTTGAGCGGCCCTTCGGGGAAGTTGGTGCGCCCAGCGGGCAGCGGGCAGGTGGCCGGCCAGCGAAGAATCAGGGCAGTGGCTGTGGTTGTGGTGTCTCCGGAGACCCCGCGGTACCCCCAACCAGCCCTCCGGGCCTGTGTCGCCCTCACGGCCGCGTCCCCTCCAGCGCCTGAGCGGCCGCAGCGGGTCATGCCTCCCGGTCCTCGGAGTGACCGTGGGCGGTCAGGTCTCTGAGGAAGACCGTGAAGTGCGTGGGGCAGGCTTTGAGTCTCGGACCTGTGGTGGCTAAACCGCAGGGTTTCTCGAGGGCCCAGCTCCAGGCGGCCCGGTCAGCCTTTGTGCGCCGCGCCAGCCTCCAGGCCTGTCCCCGCGCCCGCCACGGTGTCGGGTTGCGCGCGGTCCCCTTTGATGCTGCCTGCGCCGAGCTCGGCCGCCCCGGAACAATACTCTGAGGTCCGTTGTTCGCAGGCCCGCGCTCTCTCCTGCGCAGCCGGCAACCTGTGCGCCCGCCTGCCCTGGAAACTTCCTGGGCCACCTCCTGGGAGCGGTTCCCAGCCAGGGCCCGGGGTCTTCTGCCTGCGGGGGAGCGCAGCAAAGGCCCAGGAGGTGTCCCCGGTGGTGTTTTCTCATAGGCACAGATGAGGAGGGGTGTCCTGGATGAAGGAGGAAGGACCCAATCAGGTCGGTTAGCAGGAGGGCATCACCTGCCTGGCCCAGGCTGCCCCAGGCCTCTGGCCACAGATGGTGGGAAAGGAGGACAGCTGAGGAGGGACGGAAGTCATCTGGGAGGGAAGATGACGTGTTTCATTGTCTGCAGGGGGCTTGGTCACCGGGCTAACCCGAGGAATGGGCCTCTTTAGAAAGTTAGCTGGGCTGGGGCTCAGTGGCAGAGCAGCACCTGCCTGGCAAGTGTGAGGCCCTGGGTTTGATCCTAGCACCACATAAAAACAAATAAAGGCATTGAGTCCAACTAAAAAATACACTAAAAAAAAGTTAGCTCTCTGCTGGGGTTGCAGTTCAGTGGCAGAACCTTGTCTAGCATGTGTGGGGCTCTGGGCTCCATTCTCAGCCCCAGGTAGGAATAAACGAAATAAAGGTCTGTCGACAACTACATTTTTTTTTTAAGTTAGCTACTTTGTAAGCAGGCTGCTGGCACTTGTTGGTTGGAGACAGAGGATTCCTTACTTGTTTATGTCAACTGCAAAAAACCTTGCTCATGGCTCTGAGGTGGGGGTTCTGCTGGCTGGATGGGGCTGTCTATCATGGCTGCAGGGGCTGTCCCCTCTGCACTGTGGTCAGCCAACACTGGCTCAGCCCAGGGCGCATATACAGGTATTTGTGAGGCTGAGGACTCTTTTGTCATCCTGAGATGACAGAGGAAAGGGAAGGCCTTTATGGCCAGCCCCTGCCCCTTGGGAGGCCTCCGTACCAGTACCAAGGGGTGGCCATAAAGGCGAGGGGTTTCAGCCTGTGGCTGGAACAAACGGAATCATGGTGGTGTGGGTGAGCTTTGGCGAGATGGAATCTGGAGCCCTGAGGGCAGGACATGGACGTGAACTCATGACTTCCTAGGAAGGTCCTGGTTGAGCAGGTGGCCTGAGCCACAGCTTCCAGTCCTGAGGACCAGGAAGTCCCCTCCTAGCAGTCAGGAATGCCCTGGGGGTAAAGCAGGAAGTGCTCAGCAGGGGCCGTGCTGCCCCGCCCCTCCCCCAGCACCGCCCAGACCCCAATCCCAGCAGAACCCAGTCCCTGGACACAGTAGCAGCTGCCCTGGTGGAAAGAGGTGTTTTCTCACAGGCACAGATAAGGGCACAGATAAGGCAAGGCGGGTGTCCTCGGATGAAGGAGGGGAGCTGGGTGTTGTTGGAGGAAAGCTCATGTGGGTGCAGCCTGACTTAGCAGGGGTCGGCTTGTCTGGAGTGCACATTTTTTTCTGACCAGAACACAGGCGTTTTCCCCTCTGTGCTGCACTTGACCCCCAAAGGAAGCCCTCTGCTGTTTTATTGCGGGGCTGGTTCCTGCCATCCTCCTGCTTTTGACTGCCCTGTTGTGTATTTCCCCATCAGAAATCTGAGGCCCATGGCTGGTGCCTCTGCACTGGGGCTGCTTGTGGTGTTCCCCAGGCCCCTGGTGTGAGGCATGGGGCAGACTGGCCTGCATGTCTCCCCTTGGAGCCACATACTGCAGAGGCCCGGGGTCTTGGGAGAGGCTTGTGAAGAAGGCCGTGCTTGGTGGGCATGTGCAGAAATCCTGTGGTCATGCCAGGAGCCTGGTACTGCATGCCTCCTGTCCTCAAGCCTCTCATGCCCTAGGTGCCACCCTCACACTGCCCCAGCCCCATCTTTTCATTCCGCCACTGTTTGGTGGTTAGTACAGGCCAGGGCCCTGACCTTCTCCCCAGGCAGCCTGCAGGGGTTGGGCTTGCTGTCCAGGTCTGTGGTGTCCACCGTCCTGGGACGTGCAGGCCCCTGAGTGGAGTCAGACCTGAGCCGGCAGGAAAGGGCTCTGCTCCTGGGCTTGCCCACTGGGGAGTCTTCAGGATTGAGATGCAAGGACCTCGAAGACAGTTTTGAATTTCAGCAAAACTTGTTTTTCAGGGTGCTCCTGTTTTCCTTTAAAGGAAGGAGGAGGGGGAGAGGGACTCCTCCGCAGGGAAACCTAGAAGGAGTGTAACTGAGCTCACCCAGAGGGCAGGCACCCACGCTGGGCGGGCCGGGCAGGGAGAGCCCTGCTCACTCACCACCGCTCTGCTTTACCACCACACACACAGGAAGTCCATGCATGCCTGTGCTCATGCAGACACACATGCCCACACGTGCAAGTACACACACGTGCACAGATAACATTCCCCTATCTCAACGTGCACACAAACACAGGTACACATCCCGTGCAGGCCCGTGCCAAGCCCACAGACAGGACCTGCAGAGCACATGCCCACTCCCTGGATTCACGGCCACGTACGTCCACACACCTTTTCTCCATCGAGGGTGCCTCTTTCTGTCGCCAGCTGTGTCGTTGAAAATGTTGGTTTCTCTGGATCCCTGTGAGGGCCAGGGGACCTGTGTGGGATGTCCAACGTCTCCATCTCCTGCTGTGGACAACACCACTGCCCTCATGTCGGCCCCTGGCTACAGGGGGCAGACTAGGGTCTGGGCTGGGTGGGGAAGCTGCCACCCCTGGATGCAGGGAGAGGGTCCCCACGTGTCCTCTGCTCCCTGTTCAGAGGTGTAGGATGCCCAGCAGCATCTCCTGCCCAGGGCTGTTCCATCAGGCTCTTCATACTGCCCACACTGGGGACCACCTGAGCTCCCCAAGGTCTGGCACTGGGGTGCATGGGTGGGGACCCTTGTCTACTTCCCAGGGGGCCAAAGCCTAGTGTTCTGGGTCACCGTCAGGGAGCCCCTTCGTTTCCCCTGGGAACCTCCTGGGAGGGGTGAGTCGGCTGAGGGGCCTCTGTGCATGGGTGCTGCTGTCCACCGGAGCGAGCTCAGGTTCGGTGGGGAGACCCAGGCAGAGGCAGACAGAGCTGGCTGTCAGATGTGGCCACCAAGATACCTGTGCGGGCCAGTCGCAGCTGGAGGCTGAGTCTGGTGCTGTGTCAGAGTGGACAGAGGCTGCCCAGGGATGGCCTTGCAGAGGATGCATCTGGCTGAGCCACAGTGGTGGGTTACTACTGCTGCTGTGGGCAGCAGTCAGCAGAGCTGGACAACGCAGGGCCTGTCACATACGAGCCCCCAGCCTCAGTGCTGGCGTGTGTGGGTGCCTGTGTGTGTGAGTGGAATTCTGCAGAGCTGAACTCCACGTTCTGCATTGAACATTGAACTTGGCACATTTTGAAATGGAAGGGCCCAGGAAGATAATG
Organism: Marmota flaviventris; assembly: GCF_047511675.1. NCBI lineage: Eukaryota > Metazoa > Chordata > Mammalia > Rodentia > Sciuridae > Marmota > Marmota flaviventris. Next base: position 1,118,790 of record NC_092505.1, on the reverse strand, counting down.
GACCGGTTTGGGGCACTGGCCACCTACCCATGGCTCTGCAGCCCTGTCTGCTTGGTCAGACCACCTACCTGCTCTCTCTGAACCTTCTTTTTCCAACCCCGCCGGGGGCGGGGCGAGCTCCTTCTCCGTCCTGAGCAGCAGCTGGTCATTTGTGGAGCCCTTGCCTTATGCGCCTGGGTCCTCCGTGCACGTTGGCCATGTGGTGTATGCGGCATCTTCACACAGGTGCTGTGTCCCCTGGGGACGGGCAGTCCCAGGCAGGCACAGAGCACCGCCAGTTTTGTTCCCCAGCGCTGCCGGTGCTGGCAGGGGGGACGGCAGAGCCTGGTGGCTGGCCGAGGGGTGTGTCCTGGATTGGCGGGTCTGGGCCAACTCCGAATGGCTGTCAGAAAGAGCTTTTGATCACAGAGGCGCTGAGTCAGATTAGATTTGGAGGCTGCAGGCTAATGTCTGCGCCCTGTGCCTGCAGGAGGGCGGCTCCTCCCAGGGCCTCTGCGCAGGCAAGCTCCAGCACAGCTCCGCGGCTCCAGCCAGAGCCGCGATGGAGAACCTGTTCACAAGCCCGTACATCTTTCTGGAATTTCATGCCTGCGGTCGGGGTCACTCCGGGCTGATCCCCTGTGGTGCTCTGTAACCACGGGGGCTTTGTGAAGCGGCAGGAAGGGCAGGGGCCCTGGGCACAGGCTGCATGAAGACCAGGTAGCCCCAGCTCCGCAGGCAGTGCAGGAGGCGCTGGGTCCACTTGGCCTGGGGACTGGCCTGGGTCAGGGGGACCTCTGTAGGGTGTCCCTTGGAGAGGACGCTAAGCCAGACAGAGCAGAGCTCTGACAGGGCCTGCAGGGAGACTTGAGGAGGCTGCACCTCGCGGGAACCCCCTCGCCGGTCCCTTCCTCGACCTGGGTCTGCAGCACGGTGCTGTGTGCTGCTGCAGAGAGTGGGTTCAGGACCAGCCCCGGTCAGGCCCCCGTCGGGGTCCCCGCTCCAGGACAGAGCCTGCCAGCACAGGCCCTTCTTGGTGAGCAGGAGGGCACCTCCCCGCGGGGTGACTGGAGTTGGTGACAGAGCCGCCGGGAAGGCCCCTGAGCTGCAGGGAGCATCTCTTCTCCGGCGGGTCCGACTTGTCCTGCCCCTTCCCGTCCTGGCCGTGGAGAGCTAGGGCCCCATCAGCTGCTGGGAGGCCACGCTGGATGTGCCTCTGTTGACCTGAGTCCAGATGTGGCACGGCCCCAGGGAGCCTCTATCCCTTGTCCACTTAGACCACCAAGGACTTCGCCTTGGAAGGGACCAGGCTGTTCACAGCGCTGAGCCGCTCTGGCCCTGTGAAGCCGAGTTTGCCCTGGGCCCTTGGTGGGCAGGCTCCTGCGAGGGGAGGGAGTACTGTCCCAGGACCCTCTGTGGCCCACGGCAAAGTCCCAGCCCCCTGGTGGCCTGCCGCAGGGTGGGCCTGCCGGAGGAAGGGGTCAGCTGAGGTGGCCTTTCCTGAGGTCCCCTTCTCCTGGGTGAGCCAGACAAAACCAGAGGGATAGTGTCTTTGACCTCTTCCGGCCAGAGCTCGAGAGGCCAGCAGGGTGGAGACTGGCATTTAATGGGGAAGCCACCTGGCCAGGGCCTGGGAGATGATGGGTGTGAGCCCTGGGGGCAAGTTCGGGCACCTGGCCTTTTCCGCTGTGCAGTGTGGGCACCTTCTGTGAGGGGCCTGCTTGCCCCACAGTGGGAGGGTGGACAGCAGTGTGTCTGCTGACCAGGGTCTGAGTGCCCGGCCACGTGGAGCAGGGCGGCTGTTATCTCGGAGACCGGCAGAGTGCCCGGGTCTGGGTTCCATCCAGCTCCGTGTTCTCACGGTCCTTATCTCGGGTGCCCCCGGCCAGAGCTGGGCTGAGTGGTGGGGTGGGGCCATCAGGAGGGGGCTCCCTGCGGACGGGCGACTGGTTTCCACCGGCTCCCAGCCTGCGGCGGCTGTCACCCCAACCCTGGCTCATGTGACGGGTAGAGAAGTGCCCTCCCAGAGCCTCTCTGTAAGCCTCACCAGGGAGGTGAGCGTCCTGACACCTGGGCCGGCTCCATGTGTCCCCCGGGTGGCCCTTTTGGTCTGATGTCCTCTCCTGGTCAGGATACCTTTCCTGTTGCTTCATGACTGTGAATGGGGGCAGCTGGAGCGTCACAGTAGTGTTCGTGGTCAGCCTTTGGCTGGGACATGGCACTCCAGAGGCGTGGCGTTGTTCCTGTCCTGTGGCCCCTCACCCACCCCCCGAGAGGGACCCTGCGATGGCAAGCCGCTCGGGGCCGGCACCCAGGCAGGTGGACCCCGCATGGCCTGGCTCACTGCTTTGTAGTCGGTACCCACAGGCAGGGCACCCCTGGGTGCCGGAAGTCGGCCGTCCCCCTCCAGTCTGCCTTGTGGTGTGGCACGGGAGCTGGTTCTCACAGGAAGCAACTGGGAGTCACCAAATCGTCAGATATTGCCGTGTCGGGAAGCCTGGCCACCTACTTGGCTTCCCTAGGTGGCAGGGTGCCATCTGATGAGATGATGGACAGTCGTGTCATCTCTGGGTGTTGATCTGGCTCTACCCCAAGGGCCACGTGACCTTGGGCATGTTACTCACCCTCTCTGTGCCTTAGTCTCTAACCTGTGGATGGGGATGCAAGGGGGTTCCTCGTGTCCCTGAGCCGCTCCGTGGGGGCATGCAGGGTCAGCAGGCCGTCTCTCAGGAGGCATAGTCCCATATCAACTCCAGACATGAGTCCTGATAGCCCCGCCCGTCGGGGGCTCTGTGATTCCCTGCTGTGGTTCCATCCCAGCCGCCAGGCAGTGCCCCGGGAGGGTGGGCCTTGCCAGGGTCAGGACATGGTCAGGACCAGGACGCAGCTCCTATTCCTACAGGTCATGAGCTGTGCCTGAGGGTTCATGTTAGGAGAGGTGGCTGCCCAAGCTGCCCTGGGCTCTCAGCTATGAGGATGGCTTGGTGACATCGACTTCACACCCCTCTCAGAGGAACCCACGGCCACCTGCCTTCCTCTGCATGCTGGATTTTGTCACTAGCACGCTGTAATCTCAGAAAACAGTGGTGCACCCCTGTAATCCCAGCCGCTTGGGAGGCTGAGGCAGGAGGGTCTCAGGTTCACAGTTAGGTTCAGCAATGTAGCAAGGCCCTAAGCAACTTAGCAAGACCCTGTCTCAAATTAAAACATAGAGGATAAAGCTCCCTGGGTTCAATCTCTGGTACCAACAAAAAGCAAAAAAAACACTGGGCTGCCGCTGTCGCTGTCACTGTCACTGTCGGAGGCTCCTGAGAAGAGGAGCCTCCCCGTGGAGAGGCTGGGTCCACCGCTGCCACCTGGCTTCCTCTCTGTTCCCTGACCCCTCAGCCTCTGACCAGAAAGGAGAGCCATCCTTGACTCTGGTCCCCAGGCACTGGGGAGGGGAAGGCCCCTCTCTGTCCACAGGGATTCCCTGCACACACCCCGAGGGCGGCCCCTTGCGTCACCTCCTTCCTCTGCAGAAGACTTGAGGGCTTGTGAAGGGAAGTTCCCTGGGAAATTCCCCCAGGAGGGCAGGGTGGGGTGGGGAGGGGGGGAGGGTGAAGGGGGGAGGGTGGAGGAGGGGCGGAGGGGAAGGGGGGAGGGGGGAGGGGGGAGGAGGGGGGGAAGGGGGAGGGGGAGGAGGGGGGAGGAGGGGCGGAGGGGGGGCTCTGGACCAGGCAGGGGAGGGTCAGGCTGGCTCCCGTGCACCGCGGCTGGGAGCAGGAGAGGCTCTCTGACGACTTATCCTCTCTGCTCAGCAGCCCCTGCCCCTGGCCCACCCTACAGCTCTAGCCCCCGGCTGTCCCTCTGTCACCCCACAGCAGGGCACATGTGCTCCCACCCCAGCTTTGGCCTCTGACTTGTTGTGTGTCCTTTTGGAGTCATACCACTGGGGGGGACACATCTTGGCCAGGGCTGCTGGTCCCCTGGGGGCCATCAGGATCTTCCTGTCCTCTGGATGGACTGGTGTGCACCCTCCAAGGAAGGGACCCTGCCACAGCTGGCTGGGAAGGTGGCTGCTTGGGTGTCACTCGTAAATGTACCTTTGGGAGCGGTTGAGAATGCCAGGGAGGTCTGCTGTCCAGGAAGGGACGTCCCCCGGCCTCACGCCACGTCCTGTCATCACGGGGACCTCACACTGTGAACCTGCTGTCGGCTGCAGCCTGGCCTGCGGGCACAGCCCTCTCTTGGGGTGCATGAGTCCCGGGCCTCTCAGCTGGACGGCAGACCTGGCAGCGAGAGGGCCAAGGCCAGACTCCAGTGATCTGAGGCTCGGCTGAGGCTGGGACCCACATCTGTGCTCCTGCTGACCAGTGGTGTGTGTGCCAGGCCAAGTGACGGCCCCAGGTTGCCAGCACCCTGCTCTGAGAGCCATCACGGGTCTTGAGCTGGGGAGATGGCCCTGGATCAGTGGGCCTCATAATCCCAGGGTCCTTGCCAGGGACCGGGGTGGGATGCAGAGGTGCTGGGGTGCTGCGCTGCTGGCCTGGAGGCAGGAAGGCAGGGAGGAGGTGCGGGCCCAGCAATGCAGGCACCTCTGGAGGCTGGCGAGGCAGGAACTCTCCCCCTGGGCTCCCGGGAGGAGCGGCCCTGCCCACACCGTGGTCGCAGCCTTCTGACTTCAGGGCTCTAGGGGACAAACTCCGGTTTCGGTTTCAAGCCACTGACGCGTGAGCTTGCTACGGCAGCCCTGGAGACAAGCCAGCATGTCAGGGGCTCATGGTGCCTGCAAGGACAGGTGCCACCGTTGGGGGCCGTGGTGGGAACCTGTGCTGTGTCCCACTCCACCCCCCTGAGCAGGAGCCAGGAACCTCTGGTGAGGCCCTGGGGTCCTGGTGCCAGCTCCTCCTGCATATCTAGGGCCACCGAGGCGAGGGCTCCCCTGGAGAAGTTGATGGGTCCCTGCCCTGAGGACAGTCCCTGATTTTCAGTAGGACCTCTGCCGTCAGGTCCCCAGAATGATCTCCCAACAGACCCTGGCAGAGCAGTGAGGAGCTTGGACACCCAAGCTTGGGCTCAGGGACAGCCGACGGCCAACCGGGAGGAGTGGGCGGTGCCCTGCAGGCTGGCGGCCTCGGTGGCCGTGGCTGGGACTGTGGTTTTCCAGACCCTCCGGGGCTGCCTGGGACCTGCGGCCACACGGCCTCTGCAGAGCAGAGTGGGCTCATCCCAGGTCAGAGGCCGCTTGGTTCTGCTTCTGGACCCTGAGGCGGGGGGTACAAAAGTGGGTTCCAGAAAGTGCCAGCCCACCTCCACACAGCGTTCCCAGCCCTGGGTGCTGTCACCGCCACGGCCAGCGTCACCTGCTTGGAAAGATTTTCACGAAGTGAAGCTGCTGGCCCTGCGCCCGGCCGGCCCTGGTGGGGAGGAGTCAGTTCCGCCCTGGCCTCCCCTGTCTGGAGCCCACCGACTGCCCTTCAGCTATCCAGAATGCTCCGCCAGACCCACTGCCAGAGACACGGGCAGCTGGCAGTATGTGGGCGCAGACCCAGCTGCCTTGTGAAAGTGGCCAAACTGGCCACCCGGAGAGGCCGGCTCAGAAACGTGGATGAAGGCTCTGCCCTGTGCCTTCACGAATGCCTGGGGATGGGCCCTTCCTGAGAGCCCTGCGCCCACAGCCCCGCTCCTGGCTGGGCAGCAGGCCGGGAGCTCCTCCTGGTTCTGCCCTGGCCCTGTGCCGGGAGCAGGAAGGACAGAGCAGGGGAGATGTGTGGGGCTGTGCCTGGGACCTTTGGGGTGCGGTGTGTCTGCGCCCGTCTGTCTGCCCATGGAAGCAGACACCTGCCCGCCACAGCTCAGCGCGTCTGCGGAGCAGCCTGGTTGGCAGCAGAGGGCTGGCCTGCCAGTTAGCTCAGAAGGGACCAGCCAGCCCTGGCCTGGCTCCTGCAGGCCACTTCCTGGCCAGGGTACTGGACACTGTGCAGCTCCCCCTCCCAACTCTGCTGGGCCTCCCTGGGGCCAGCCAGCAGTTAATGGTTGAACTGTACAGCAGGGCCGGCCTCCCACCGCCCCCAGGCCAGTGCTCGCCCCTCAGCCCCCTCCTGCTGTGGCCTCAGTTGTCCCTGGCCAGCTGGCGTCCCTCCTGTGGTGGTGACACTGATGAGGCCCCTGGGCCAGGCTCTCCTGGGCCTTATCTCCTGGTGAGTGCTCAGTATCTGGGAGCATCTGATCTGACCTTCGCCCTCTGGCTCTGATCCCTGCTGCTCTTTAGTGACCAGTGATAAGGTTTTCTTCCCCTTTCTTTCTTCTTTTCCTGGCTGACCCCAATCAGATAATGTGCGTTTGGGGTTGTTCTTTGACAAGGCGGTTCCGGTCTGGCTGGCCTCCATCTGAGGCTGCAGGAGGCTGGCTGCCTCCCCACCCAGGGCGCCCTGCTCTGCTCCGTTCAGCCTGCCAGTCTTTGTGTCTGACCTGACACGAACATCTCCAGTGGGTGGTCACCGGGGCTCTGGCACTTTGTCCCTTTCCTGCTGCCCCCGGCCGCCTGGTCAGTGTTGGTGTCACTGGAGCATCTGCAGCGTGCTCTGCCACAGTGCCCGCTCGTCAGGCCTCGGGTCTCTCCTCTGCTCTCCCACTTCTGAACCTTCCAACACAGGACACCGGGGTGGAGCCTGTTGTGGGCCCACTGGGACGAGGGTGACCCGATTCCTCTCATGAAGGCAGTGGTCACAGTGACCCCAGCAGAGCTGGGCCACCTCTGTGAGACGTCACAGCAAGAGCAGGACGGGCCATGCAGAGGCCTCCTGCTCGCTGACCTCCTGGCCACCCACTCAGCGTCCTGTCCACCATGGCTCTTTCTGCAGTGCCCACCCCTCATCCCAGGCCTTTCCCCTGCAAGTCTTGCCGGGGCCTCTGTGTGGCTGGTCACTCCTGCCACCAAGCCAGCAGAGTCCTGCCTGAGAAGTGTCCACATGGGCCAGGAACTGAGGGGACAGGAGTCCCCGCCATGTGAACAGAACCCACGGCGTTGGCAGAGACGCGGGGGGCGTGGGAGGAGGGGTGCGGAGGAGGCCTCGGAGCCCTGGCTCTCACCCAGGTGGTCTGGGTGTCACTCCCCTGGAGGGCAGTTAGCAAGGGGTCCAGTGGCTTCTGCAGTCGTAGGGCCTGCCAAGGTGAAACTGGCCATTCGGGGACCTGGAGTCCCTGTCCTCCCTGGCTCTGGATGTGACCTTTGACCCAGATGCCAACAAATCAGGGGGCTGCATTGTCCCCCCGGGTCCTGCCGCCCTGAGGAGCGGTGACCCGTGGAAGCTAGCTGGGTGCTGCTGGGGTACGGGAGCCCCTCTCTCCGGGCAGCAGGTGCTGGGCAGAGGCCATCGGTCCTGGCTGGGGCCCCGGGCGTGTGGCTGCTCAGACTGGACTCTCTTCCCCAGGTGCGAGCCTCCCTTGTGGACTCAGCGGGTGTTCCAGGTCGAGGCCAGGAGCGCGCAGGTGCCGGGGGTGTGGGCCGCTCCTCGGAACCTGCGGCAGGTGCTCAGGAGTGGGTCTGACGACCTGGGAAAGCTCTGGGAGTTTTTAAAGTTTTATCTTTAAAAGTCGACATCCAGTGGGAATGCGAGCTGCCTTCGAAACCCTGGGCCACGCCTGGCTGCAGGGAGGAGGGACAGGCCTGCGTGCCAGCCGACGCACGTCGGGCCACCCCCACACTGTGGCCACTGCTCCTGGCCCAGGTGGTGTGACTCGGGAGCAGATTCATCCTTCCCTAGGTGCAGGATTCCAGAACCACTCCTGGAGAACACCGGGCAGGACACAGGTGGCCGGTCCCTGCCCCAGGCGCTGCCCCTTTGGGTTCTCTGTGCTCCCAGGGCACAGACGGGCACGGGCACCTCAGGACCCAGTTCTACTTTCCGTGGTGGCCCTGGGGACGGGCTCTACTCCTACTTGGGGCAGCAGGGGCTCTGCCTGGCTGGCCCTGGGCACCTGGGGTGTGTTGGTCGAGCATGACAGGGCACCTGTCCCAGGGCCGGCCTCAGGGCCTGGCAGGACTGTGGGCCGCTCAGAGTTCAGGGATGGCTCCCTGTGGGTGCTCAGGGCGGCTGGTGGCTCCCATCTTGGCCTCTGTCATTGCTGACTGAAGACGTGACTTCCCTGGGATAAGCCCCTTTGTGACAGCCCTGCAGTCCCCCCCTCGCCCCCCGGCGGGGACAGGTAGGTGGTGGACGGCCCTGGCTGAGGAGGGTCCCCACAAGGCCCGGAGCGACTTCCTCTGCTCTCCTGCTCTCAGCTCACGGTGCCTGTGACTTGGGTCCCAGCTGCACAGGGACCTGGGAAGGCCCCTGTCTAGATGCTGCCCGTGTCCCCCGCTGTATCCCAGAGACCGGGCAGGGCTGTGAGGGGGACGTGGCCCAGGCCTGGAGGCCAGGGCTCTCTGCACACGTCTCTCTCACCGGAAGATTCTGTTCTCAGCAAGGCCTGAGGGACTTTCCACGTGGACGCACTTGGCTGAGGGGCTGCGTCGGCCGAGGGGGTTGAGGTGAGGGGTGACCCGTAGTGCCAGGGCTGGGTTGGTGGAAGCCTGTGGGGGCAGCCACTTCCTCCCTCTCTCCACCTTGGGGCTCCTGCCTGCCCTGGCCCTGGGCTCTCGAGTGTCGTGTGGCCCTGACAAAATCTGCCCGGACACTGCCGTGGGCTCAGCAGGAGTCACTGTGCACCCGCTGCAAGCCCCTCCTGGCTGGGCACCCCGGGGTGTAAAGGTGGACCCGCCCAGGGTCAGAGCAGGACTGCAGGGAGCGGGCTAGGGTACCTGGCTGGGCAGGGGTCAGCAGCACAGGGGTCTCCTGGTGGCCACTCAGGCACAGGTTGGCATGGCTCCTTTGGCTGCCCTGCTCCCTGGCAGGAAAGTTCTTCCCATTGTCCCCCCACACAGCCGCCAGCTCTGGCATGCTGCTGTCCTTTCTGTGGAAGTTGGGGACCTCGGGTCACCCTGTGACACAGGGCTGAGCAGGGCGGGAGGGCGTGTCGTCGGAGGCAGAAGCTCTGCTCCCTTGTCTTTGCCCACTGCCTGGGCACCCGTGGGGCGTCCCCGCCCGCCTCCTGGGCACCCATGGGCAGGTTCCCCCCAGCACAGACCTGCCCCTCTGCATCTGGGCTCTGGTGAGCCCACTGTCGGCTCTCCGCTGCCCTCTCCTGGGCCAGCTCCCTCTGGAGCCTTCGTGAGGTGCCTGGTCAAGGGGAGATTCGGGCTTGATGGTGACGAGTGGCAGCTCACGCTGGCAAGCAGGCCCAGCTCCCTGTTTATGGTGATCGATGTTCTCTCCCTCCTCGGCCTCCCTCCTGCTGCAGGTGGTGTGGACCCCAGGAGGCCAGCGCAGGACACCCTGCAGCAGCCCACGCCTGCCCAGGCCCCACGCCCGCCCAGGCCAGGCCCCATACGGTGACCGGTGCCTGCCTGCGCCTGACCCCTGGGCTGTGCCCGGCTCCTCCCAGGCAGGCCCCCTCTTGCTCTGGCCTCGCTGGCCCCTGACCCCCAGCCTCTCTGTGCTTGTTGGGGCACCGCCATGGCGTGGGCTGGCGAGCTGGGATTCAGGAAGCTCTGGGTGGGGCGGGATGCAGGAAGGCTCCCGGGCACAGTGCTGACTGTGGAGAGGGCCGTGGGGTGGTAGGTGGCTGGGCTGGCTCTGCCCTCAGGACGGCGGTCTCCTCCATCAGGAGGCCCCCCCTCTGCTGGGTGGGGTGTGCGGGCCCTGTGCATCCTAAGCTGGCTGTTGTCACCTGGAGGCCTGTCTGCCCGGCTCTCGTGTCCCGTGGGTGCTGGCCCCTGTTGGTCTGCCAGCTGCAGTGCTGGGCGGGCGGGGCCCAGGAGTGGGGCTGGCACCGCACCTGGCAGGGAGCTCAGGTCTGACTCACCTGCAGGGGCCCAGGCAGGCTCCCTGCCCCCCGACAGCTGCCGGGCTGGGAGGACACCAGTCCCCTGGGTCGGAGCCAAGTCTGCCACCGCAGCAGTCGAGGCCCGTCCGCGCCACCTCCTGTCTGCCACCGCTGGTCCTGAGGTGCACCGTGGCAAGGTGGGGTCAGCCTGGGAGCAGAGGGCTCGAGGGCATGGTGGGCCTCGGACGTGCCACGCAGCGGGGCTGGAAGACAGCTGAGCAGACCGGGGAAGGTGTGGGAGTGTGCACAGGGCACTCCTGGGCCAGGGGACCTGGCCTTGCGAGGACACCGGGTGGCAGTTCCTGCAGGGCCACAGGCCATCTTCTGCAGTCAGGGAACAACTGGACTCTTGACCTCCTCGTTGAGGTCAAGTCCACCCAGCACAGAAGTCACCATTGAGAAGCAAACCATCTGGTGACCTTTGGCACAGTCACCCTGTGCTGTGGCCACCACCACCGGGTGGTTCCAGAGCCTTCTCCCCTCCCAGGAGGAAATGCCACCCCGCCCTGCAGTGGCCCCCGGCCCCAGGGCTCCGCTGTGTCCCTGGGGTGAAGGGACAGCCCTGTCTTTGCGTTGTCTACTCCACACCCCCTCATGGAACCCAAGAGCCCTGGGTGTCTGGCCTCCCAGGTGCAGCCGGAGGCCTCGGCCGTCCCGGCTGAGCATGCTCCTTGGAGTTCTCTGACCTTGAGCTCCTGGACGGGCCTGAGGGGTCGACGGGCGCCGGGGGTGTGACTGCCTCAGCCTTCGCCCTCGCACAGCCTGTCGGCAGCTCCTGAGTCGGGCCAGTCCCTGGCCAGGGGTTGCAGTGTCCAGGTGGAAGCCATCACGGCTCCTGCTGTGTCCCTGGAGTGAAGGGACAGTGCTGAGGTGCCCACCTGCTGTGTGCCCTGCCCCCACCTGGGGCTTCATCCCCCGCAGGCCCGGTCCTGTCTCCGTGGCGTGACAGGAGCTCTCTTGTCCCCTCCCTGACGGCTCATGAGGGGCTGGCACCTGCCTCTGCTTCATGCTCATGAGCCCTGCGCCTGGCAGCAGGTCAGGGACAGCCCACTCCCGGCAGAGTAGACGGCTGTCGGGGCCCACAGTGTGGACGGCTGTCGGGGCCCACAGTGTGGACGGCTGTCGGGGCCCACAGTGTGGACGGTTGGCAGGGGCCCACAGTGTGGACGGCTGCCGGGGCCCACAGTGTGGACGGCTGTCGGGGCCCACAGTGTGGACGGCTGTCGGGGCCCACAGTGTGGACGGTTGGCAGGCTCACTGGGCTGTAGCCAGTGTTTGGGCAGTGGTACACCGTGCCCCTGTCCCCCGAGAGCCACGGTTCAGCTCCTCATGAGGTACGTGATGGCCCCTGAGCTGCTCCGCTGCTGGCACCCCTTCCTGTCCCCCGCTCCTCTTCCTGGACCTGGACCCCACACCCACCCCAGCACCTGTCTCCTGGGCCCCACAGAAGGCCTTTGGTCACCTTGCTGGGCATCTGTGTGGGGCCCAAGCTTTGTGCCTCTGACGCGGGGTGTGGACTCGGGGTCTTGCACCCTGCGGCCCTCCCCGTGGACTGTCCGCGTGGGTCAGTGCTGGGGCTCTGGGCAGGTGGTGTCCCCAGCCCCCTCCCTGGTGCACCCTATGGGAGACCAGCCCTGACCGGCTCTGCTGCCTGAGGGGGGCCCTCCCACGCCCCAGGGGCCTCCCACCTGCCTGTCTGCTGGGAGACAGACTCCTGGGCTTCTGCCCTGGGTCTGCTCAGGCTGCAGAGGAGCGGCTGGGTGCAGGGGGTTCCTAGAAGGACCCGGGCAGGCTGGTGTCCCTGGGTCCCATTACGAAGGCAGATTGGGAACCTGAGTAGTTGTCCCTGGAAGCTCAAGAATGTGGAGGCGGCTTGCGGGGCCTGGGTCTCCTGGGTCCTGGTGCAGACCACCTGCAGGGGTTTTACGGGCTGGCTGACTTCCAGCCCCAGCGACAGCCCTGACGACAAGGTGACCTGCATGGGTCTGGCTGCCGCGGGGGCCAGGCCTGATCCACAGGGTGCACCCGGGGGCAGTGTGGTGGGACCGGGAGGCACGGGAGCAGCGGTGGTGAGTGCCTAGCCTCCCTTGCCGGGCCGGGCCATGGCAGCTCCCGTCGGTTGAGGTTAGAACACGTGAAGCCTGGGGAACGCGCCTGTGGCCTCATGTCAGCCCGGCCGCGCTGTCAGGGGGTGACATCTGGCTTCCAGGGGCTGGTGTGCACGCGGGGGCTGGCCAGGCGGGGAAGGCCACATTCCGCTCATAGCGGCTTATCTGGCTGTCAGGCAGCCCGGGAGGGGCCTGATGCCCAGCAGCCCTCTCCCATCCTCTGGACCCCTCGCCGGGTGCTGCTGGGCCAGGGGAGCAGGGGAGAGTGGCAGAGCCCTGGGAGGGACAGTGCAGGCACCGACCAGGCCAGTAGGAGGCCGAGGGCAGCACCCACCCCACGTGGCAGTGTAGGGGCCAGGCGGGGGCCAGGCCTGGATGCCCAGGGAGAGGGAGGGCTTGCTCTGGGGGGTTCCTGGAAGGACCCTGAACCGTGGCCTTCTCCAGGACCCCAGAGAACTGTCCCCGAGGCCCTGGACAGCAGCCCTCCGAGGTTCCCTCACCTGTGTGGAGACGCTTTGGTTGGACACGGGGAAGGGCACCCGCTAAGCCCTGAGTAGAGAGGGCCCTGCCCTGCACCCTTGGAGACCCTGATGACTGTTGTGGGCATCCGTGGGTCTGCTTGGGAGCAGCTGGTGTCCAGCTTGGAGGGAAGGAAGGTGCAGAGCAGAGCCCAGGCCTCCTCTGTGCTGAACAGGGTGCCCGGCTGAGAGCCCGGGGAGGGGCTGGCCTGGGGCCTCCCGGAGTGGGGGACGGTGCCCTCACACTGGCAGTGCTGGGGCTGGGCAGGCTGTGACCTTGGAGGAAGGTGAGGTCCTCGGTGTTTAGGGCACCTTCAGGGGCCCCCTCTGTCTTGGGGCCTGTGGGGCCTGGGAGTGCCGCGTCTCCTGAGGAGCTCCGAGGGTGACCATGTGGCAGGGTCAGGGTGGAGTGGCCGGGCTGGGAGGGCTGGGACCTCACCCGCGCTCATCTGTTGTGTGGGCGAGGTGGGTGGCAGCCAAGGGCAGGGGGTGACAGGAGGAGGCAGGTGACAGGAGGGGGTGTGCCTTATAGTCCACCCCCGCCCTCCCCACTCTGCCCCCTGAGCAGGCATCTCCCCTCCGCCATGGCCTCTGCCTCGATGCTCTGCCTCGCCTTGGGACCCTGGCTGAGCCTCTGATAAATCCCCTCCTCCTCCACGTGGTTCTTGTCGGGTCTCTGGTCATCAAGATGAAAAGCTAACACCGGACCCCGTGGTCCAGCTTGCCCCAGACCAAGGGGACACGGCCTGGGGGTGACTGAGTTGGCAGGTCAGCTGAGACTGGGGGCTCTGCAGGACTCTACCCTGCCTGAAGCCTGCTGGCCACTCCCCAGGACAGAATCCCACACCACAAATGCAGAAGCTGCCTGTCCACTGCCCCCTCCAGCCCTGTGGCCGTCTGCTCGACCTCCAGGTGATGCTGAGAAACGCTTGCTGCAGGGAGAGGCCCAGACGCACTGTGCTGACCGAGTGGGCTCCAGGTGGGCTCTGGGGAGTCTGTGGCTCCCACAGAGGCTGGTGCTCTTTGGAACTCGGGGTGATGGTGTACCGAGGAAAAGAGCCACAGCTTCCATTTCCAACGGTCGCAGGCTGCCTTTGATGTCGATTCCTGTGCCACATTGGAGCAGGCGAGGGGAACCTCTGGGCTGTTGGGAGGGCCGTGGGAAGTCTGGATGGTTCCGTCTTTGAGGTAAGAAGTTCTGAGGGCTTCGTGTTTGCAGGTAGCATTCTGAGCTCAAGGTGCTGGCCATTAACACCTCTGTGCGTGTGGATGGGTGAGTGCCCTGCTCCCCGGGCAGCCTGGGCTCTGCGGTTCTCTCCACCTGACGGCCAGCCTCCCTTTGACCTGAGGTGACTTCCCAGGCACCTGCGTCCCCACGGCCTGTTTCTCTCTCCTGCCGTTGGGTTCACAAAAGCACCGGCTGGAAAGGGGCTTGGGCATCCCGGGGAGCATGGAGCCCCTCCAGGGATGCCCGCAGGTGGTGGGTGAACTGCCCCTGGGCAGCAAGCTGCCTTCTGGGGCCTGGGCCGCGGTGCCCGCGTGCCGTGGGAGCAGGCACTTCCTGGCTCGTGTGGGGCCTGTGGCCTGGGAGCAATGCCTGCTGCAGTGTGCCCTCTGGGGGCGGGCCCTGTGCCGGCACTGGGGGGCTCCTGGCCTCTGCCTGTGGCTGGGACACAGGCGCGTGTCCTGTCTGACCCCAGGCGGGTGTGTCAGCGTCCCCTGGGACACTCCTCTCCTTACCCTCAGGACACCCTTGGGACGACGCTCAGTGGTCCTGACGGGGACCAGGCGAGGGCCCCCTCCTTTCTGGCTGGACGTCTAAGCAGGCTCTTTGGTGGCTCTCAGGCCACGTGGAGAAGCCCAGCACATTTTTCCTCCAGAGGAAGCAGTGGGTAGAATTTGTCCCTGGGACTTCTGCCCCACCTCTTTAAAGTGAGTGTTGACGCAGGTGTCCTGGAACAGCGTCCTGCTGGGCCCCCCCAGGCGGCCAACCCCGGGACCCAGCTGCAAAGGGATGCTCCGGCTTCCTGGCTGTGCTGGGTGGGGCTGATTTGGCTGCAGGATGACCCCAGGGCCTTTGAACCACCAGCTCTAGACAAGGCTGTTTGACAGGTTGCAGTTTAAGAGCCTGGTACGGAGAAACCCGGGGTCCCAGGAGGACAGTGAAGGAGTGCGCTTCTGGCCCCATGTGGCTTTCTGAGGAGGGTGCTCCACCCTGGGAATGTGCAGTGGGACTTGGTCCTGGAGCACCTGGGACTGAAGGGAAGCCCCAGCCCTGTCCCCATCATGGCAGCCTGGTCCCCGAGCCTCAAAGTACACAGAGGGCAGGTGCTCCGCAGGGAGCTCAGGGGCAGGGTGCTCCGCGGGGAGCTCGGGGGCAGGGGCAGATCCCGTGCTCCTGGGGACTGGGGGAGCAATGCACACCCCCTCTGTGCCCGGCCTGGGGACCTCCCTGCAGACCCACAGTGGAGGGTTTGGGGCCATGGTGGCTGGTTGGGCTGGATGTGGGGACAAGCACGGGGCCCAGGTTCTCCCTTCCATCAAGACCGTGGGAGGAGCAGCCGTCCTCGGTGCCCCTGGGCTGGGCCGCCCTGTCCTGGCAGAGGGGCCCAGTGTGCCCCACGCTTGTCTGTGGGGTGTGGGAGGTGGCCAGGCTTGGTGCACGGGGTGGGCAGGGCAGGCTGGCTGGGACCAGGAGGGACATCAGCTCAGTTGGTGGGAGCAGAAGAGTCTTGGGGGCACAACGTACGCAGCGGGGAGCTGGGAGGTGTCCCGGGGTGCAGCGGTCAGGTCTGCCTGTGAGCAGGGCATGGTAGGTGTCATGAGCACCTGTGGCTCCCACATCCACCCCTGGCACCCCCTCTGTGGGACATGCTCCAAGAGGTGCAGCCTCTTTTATTTTATTTTATTTTATTTTTGGTACCAAGGATTGGACCCAGGGGCACTTAACCGCCGAGCCGCATCCCCAGCCCTTTTTCATTTAGAGACAGGGTCTTGCTAAGTTGCTCAGGGCCTCAGTAAGTTGCCGAGGCAGGCTTTGGACTTGTGATCCTCCTGCCTCAGCCTCCCAAGCCGCTGCCAGCCTCCTTTATGTCAGAGGCCGTGGAGTGTTAATCGGGGTGACCGTCGAGGCCTTCCATCCCTAACCCTGGGGAGCCCTTCCCTTAAACCTGTGTGAAGCACCTGAGTGGCCATTCCTTGCTGTCAGGGCCTGTGTCCAGGGCAGGGTGCCACTGAGCCCTACCTGGTCTGGTGAGGGGTGCCCTGGGGCCTCCAGCTCTTTTTCTTGGGGAGGGAGGCTCCATAAGCCAGCCTGGTCTGGGGCCTTGTGACGCCATTGCCGCTGAGAAAGGGTGTTCACAGGGCTTCATCTAAACCCTACGGAGCACCCTCACCCTTCCTACCCCTCGGGTGGGCAGTGAGGGGAGACCTGGTTGAGAGGTGGGTCAGGACGACCCAGGCGCAGTCTCCCTGAGCGGCCGAGGGGGACCTGTGTGCCGGGCGGGGACTGGGAGGGGTGCCAAGCCGCAGGAACCGGCCTCATCCAGACGAGTGGAGGCCTCTGCGACTTCCTGAGACCTCGCCTCGTGGGACTCTGAAGCTGGGTGGGTGTCCACTTCCAACTTCTCTGGGGCAGGAAGCCTTTCAGTTCGGCAAAAAGGTGGCCTTTGTGGGCGCCCGCTGGCCGGGCTGGGCGGAGGCTGGCCGGCTGGCTGCGGGGGCTGCAGACAGGAAGGGGCCGGTGGAGGAGCAGGGCGGCTCGTGTCCAGCTCGACAGCTGGTGGGAGGGGTGGACCGTCCTTCACGGCGTCCCTGTCCATGGGTCCTGGAGGCAGGGTGTCCTGCGTGCCTCGGCCTCAGCAAGGCTCTGGCTCTGCTCTCAGGGCTGGTGGTGGGGAAGTCCTCCCCAGGAGAGGGAGTGGGCCCGGGCCCTCGGCGCTGCGGTCACCAGGGGTGTCTGCTGCTGCCCCGAACGCCTCTGGCCAGGCTGTGATGCTGACCGACTGCCGTGTGGGGAAAGTGGCCTTTCAGTTCTGTGGGCAGGGCGGCTGGTTACTAGATGGTGTTAGCAGATCTGTCTGCAGCTGGAAGAACCCGTGTGACATGACCTGCAAAGATGAATTCCAGATGGGCGGCCCGGGCTCCCGGTGGAGGGCTGGCCGGGTGGGACGCAGGTCTGTTCAGGGAGGCTCCGCGAAGTGGAAGGCCACTCCGTCCATCCTTGCTGGCAGCTCGCACGGCCGGCGTTCCCTTCATGTGCACAGGAGTGCTTGCCACAGCAGGAGCCGGGCCTGGGGTCCAGAGGTCACAAGGACACCATGACAACTCCTGGCTTCACTTAGGAGAGCGCCTAGGGCCTCTGGCGGGGGAGGACCTTCCAGTCGGGAAGAAGACAGCAGGGAGGAGGGTGCGTGGTGGACACGGAAACGAGAGGAGTCGGAGCTGAGAAGAAAGCCTTCGCAACCGTGTGGCCAGTGGAGGGGACGGCCTGGCCAGCAAAGGGTGCCTCCACAGGAGCTGGCAAAGATGCCCACGGGAAGCAGGGCAGGGATGCGCAGGGGTGTGGGCCGCCTGCTGCGGGTCCCACAGCCCAGCTGAGACGCCCACCTGGCCGGCAGGGGTGCAGGGCGCATGTGCCTCCCGCAGCCGTGGTCACAAGCGACCAGGAGTTCCAGCGCATCCCTCCCCTGGAAGTTGGGAACGGGCCTCACTGCTCAGCCAAGGTGGCAGGCCCAGGATTCCCTCCTGCTCCTCTGTGTCCCCAGGTGCCTGCTCGGTGGCTCTGGCCCCTCCTCGGCCTCCCTGGTGCCGTCTCAGAGCCCTGGGCCTGCCTGGCCTCTCCCACTGTGAGCACCTCCACCTTACCCCGCGACATGTGGCACCACGAAGTCACAGCTCCAAGACACCATGTGACACCTGGGGGCTCCGAACTTCCCCGGTACACAGAGGAAGGACAAAGGCCCTCTTCCCACCTGTGGGTGACTTGCTGGGGGGCTGCCCGGGTCTCACCCTGGGGGCCGGCGTTCGGGGGGCGGGCTCCCTCCTGCCTGCCAGCGCCTCCTGTGTGGCAGGAGGACATGTTGGTGCCTGTGTGGGCAGGTGGGAGGGCGGGAGGGTGCAGGTGCCAGGCTCGTGGGCCGTGGGCAGAGGCCACGGGACCGAGCCAGGCCCTTCTGCCTTACCGTGCGTGCGTCATTTCGGTAATAAAAGTCCACAGAAGAACAAGAGCAAACCTGGCTGAGCTCTGGGACCCCTGGGCCCAGTGCTGGGCCTTGGCGCCCCCTGGTGGCCGCGCTGGTCTGCCGTGTGGGGGTCGGCTTCTCCCGGAGCCTCAGCCGCGGTCAGCTCTTCTGGAGTGGGGCAGGCAGTTCGTCTGCCTTCGGGCCTCCACAGAGCCTGGTGTTTGAAAAGTGCTGCGAGAACACCGACCTGGTGGCCCGCCAGGGCTGGGACTGTGCCCGTGAGGCGGAGGACGGTCAGTGCGTTCAGCAAGAGGCCAAGGGAAGGAGCAGAGCGGGGCATTGAAGCCGCATCTTCCCGCTGCTGGCGACCTTGAACTGGGATGTCCCGGCCCAGAGGCTTGGTCCCCCCCAGGGGTCCTTGCACTCTGTGTGGCCAGCAGCTGAGGCCGGGTGCGCTGGCCAGGCTGGCTCCATTCATCTGGTGAGTGCCTCCCATCTACTCTCCAGCCCCCAGGACTCGGCTCAGGAAGGGCAAGGGTCAAGCCACAGCCCGCAAAAGTGACCAGTGACCCTCTCCAGCTGGCCTGTGCCTCTGGCTGGACTCGGTTGCCTTCTCCAAGGGCGAGCTGCCGGGGGCCGGTGGTTGGTGGAGGACTCAGAAGCAAGCCGCCCAAGCTCCCCAGGGCCCTGTGGGTCTGGCCGTGGGAGGGGTGGGCAGAGGTCTCCTCCTGGGGCAGTGGAGGCTGATCTCAGTCTCTCCCTTCTCCTGGAAATGTGGGGAGGGTGAGAAGTGACCTCAAAGAGCGTGCTGGACCCTAGCCTCCCTGGGCACAAGCCTGCAGGCAGGAAAAGCCAGAGGCTGGGACTTGGGACCCGTGGTCATCGTGTTTAGTTGACATGTCAGGGCTGCCAACGGCACCTGGACTGTTAGAGGACAGTGAGGACTGTCCCCAGGGGACTCGGCAGGGCCCGCCAGGGGCCTGGGGCCGGTGCCTGGGTGTCGGGGCTGGGAGGGGCGTGGGGGCTGCACGGCTTGGACATGGCGGGGCCTGCACACTTCCCCGTCCTCTGGAGGCCGGGGGCTCCCGTTGCCTTCCTGGGCCTTGCCTGGCTCTCGACCCCAGCCCGTCCGCAGAGGCCTGTGCCCGGGGTCGGGGTCCCGTCCTCTGTCTCTCATAAAGACGTTTGTTAGGTAGGACCCAGCTAGGTGATCCCGGAGGGCCTCCTCTCGAGGTCCCTAACTGACTCCATGTGCAGAGGCCCTTTGTCCTAACGGGGTCCCATCCTCTAGTCCCAGGCAGAGGGACGAGGACGTTCACCCGCTGCAGACCTCCACACGGTCTTCTCTCCCCCAGAGGAGTCTCAGACCCTGCAGAGGGACTGGCTGCAGCCCGGCCCCTCTGAACATGCCTCTGACCAAGGCTCCATGTCCCTGGGGCACACACGCTGGCCCGCGCTCACCTGCCTTTGACCTGCAGGCTGCCCACTGCAGAGAGCACAGTCTGGTGCGCAGCTGCCCAGCCAGGGCCGGGCTGCAGTGACTGTGGACGGGGGGGGAGCCCAGGACAGCGGACGCGCAGGCTGGGGTGCTCTGGGGCCCAGCCACACCCTCGGCCTGCTCCTGGTGCCCCTACAGAGCCCAGGAGGGAGGGGACAGGGATGTAGAGGAGCTTCCCCAGAGAAGACTGTGTCCACACAAACCCCTGGGCTCGGCCACAGCCTCACATGGGCAGGACCTGCCCAGGGGCCATCTGGCCACCTAGGGGCACAGCCCTGGGCTGGACGGGGCTGGCCACTGCCTTGACCACTCTGCTGGAGCCTTGTTTTGTCCCCTTATTGCACGTTCTGTCTGTGTGGGAGGCCATCTGTCCTCTGCGTTGTCACATAATGGTCTTGCCCTATGTGCGTTATGGCCCGTGCCCTGCAGCCTGGCCATTTGGCCACCTCCTTAGCGGCGGGTGGGGTCATCGTGTGTAGGTAGCACTGAGCCGACCTGCAGGTGAGCACTTCCAGCCCGTGGTGGGGCTGAGGATCCTGCTGTCAAAGAAGGGACCTGGGTGTCTCTCAGGATGGGTCACTTCCTGCCATACCTGGCCTTGGTGAGCTGGGAGTGTGGCTCCTGCTGGCTCACGGGGCCCCGTGCATGCCAAGGTCTGTAGCTTGGCTGACAGCGGCCATGGCACGTCGGTCGCCTGCTGGTCCTGGCTGTGTCCACCAGGGTGACCCATGGTGCTGGGTGACCTTTGCCGTGCCTGCTTCCCCCCCACTGTGAGGCTGGAGGCCCTGCGAGGTGAGGCTTGCTCTGTCCCGGAGATGGTTCTGGGAAGCACAGCGTGGCCGTGGCACCCCGAGGCTGCGGAGGTGGGCGACGTGCCCGACACGGGTCCTGGCAGCCGGGTGCTTCATCCTGGGGCCCCCTCCAGCCCTGAGCATGGCCGCGTGGGGCGGCCCTGCCCGTCTCTCACCCGTGGGAGCCTGCTGGCCGGAGCATGCCCTCCAGCCTTCCACAAAAAGGGTCTGGTTAATAAGTGACTGTTGAGCCCTCAAAACCAAGTGGGCTGTCTACCTGCTGCACAGCCGCCCCACCTTGCTGCCCGGCAGTCCTGGGGCCAGGCACCACGTGCTGCCAAGGTGGGCCCCGGCCCAGGCCCCCCACTGGCCTCCCAGTCTTGGGAGGTGGGGTCGGGGAGAGCCCTGTTTCCCATGGGCTGAGGGACAAAGCAGGAGGTGACCCTGTGCCATGCTGGTCACCTCCAAGGCACCCTGCCAGCCCCCAGGGAGGCCCCGTGAAAACACTGGTCAAATATTAATCCTCAGGGTCCATAAGAGATGCCGGCCCTGCGCCTGGCTGTGGAGAGGGGCCCTCGACTGCAGACGCAGAACCGTCGTCCTGGTGAACCGTCCACAGGCACGTCCCAGGCCGACACCAGCTTTGGTTAACCCCCGAGACCCCCGAGGAGGCTCTCCTCCCTGCCAGCCTGCTGGGGCTACATGCCCTCCCCTCTGGTGGCCTGGACCCTGCTGGCCAAACCAGCACCTGACCCTTCCACGAGGCAGGCCAGGTCACCACTGAGGATGTGCTGTCCCTCTGGGAACATGCTTCCCCAGGGCCACCATGTGAGAGGCCCCATCCCCATCCCCCAGCCCAGTCTGGGCAGTGGTCACCCTGGTCCTGTGTCCTTTCCTGCTAGCTCTTCCCACCTCCTGCAGCCGCCTCTCTGACCACTTTGCAGCAGGGTTCCCTAGTTGTGACTCACAGTTCCCTGTCCCCTGTGAACCTGAGGACCCAGAGCAGGTGGAGCACACAGTCGGAGCTCAGTACATGCTGCTGACCGTGAAGAACTACTACTGCCCAGGGCCAGCTCCAGCCCCTCTGGGCTTCGGCGCCACATCCCCCAGGGGGCAGGCTGCGTGCTCCCCCTGAGTGGGCTGCGGGAGGTACCCCACCAGCAGCCGGGATCGGGTGGTCCTCCAGGAGGGGCTGGGAGGGGACTGCAGGGCCCCTTGGGTGAGGTAGGCGGTGGTCTCCTGACCAGCACCCGTGGGTCTGGGCACAGCGCACAGCAGAGAGGCTGCAAGTCATTGTCCCCGTCTGAGCCACGGAGGAGGACAGTCCTCAGCCGGTGGGGGCCGCGCGTTAGCCTTATTGAGGTGAGTCACTGCACACGTCATCCAGGTGAACGGGTCAGGGCTTCCGTGTGCCCACCACCTCAGGCAACTCTAGAGGTTCCATCGCCTCAGCAATGAGCCGTGGCCTCACTGCTGCCCCCTCCCTGGCCACTGGCCTATCGTCTGCCCGTAGGTGGCCCTGGTCTGGCTGTTTCACGCAAGACTGATCTGAGGACATATGGCCCTTTGGTCTGGCTTCTACTTGGCATGAGGTTTGCAAGGTGTTCCCGGGTGTCCCACATGGCTGGTGGCTGAGCGGCGTCCATGACTTGGCAGGTGGTGGGCGTCTGGGGGGCTCCACTGTTGGGCCACGATGACCAGCACCATGGTGTACATGCACGTTGGATGCAGGTTTTCCCCTCTTGGGTTGTGCTTGAAGTGTTTTCCAAGATGAGTGGTCAGCTGAGGAATGGCCACGCTGCCCTCCAGCCCAGCAGAGCACAAGGCCCCTCCTGCAGCCCCCCTGCCTGTGTGCTGTGTTTTCCCCTCCTGATGGAGAATCTGAGCGTCTTCTCACGCCCTGGTGGGCAGTCTGAGTCTTCCTGGAGCAAGGACTGGGCCGGTTCTTCATCATTGGACTGATGACCTGTCCTTTATCGCTGTCCCTTGTGCACTGCAGACGGAACCTTTGCTGGACGCAAGCTCTGCACACACTTTTTCCCCTTCGAAGGGCTGTCGTCTCGCTTTCTC
The DNA here is from genome assembly GCF_047511675.1 of Marmota flaviventris. NCBI lineage: Eukaryota > Metazoa > Chordata > Mammalia > Rodentia > Sciuridae > Marmota > Marmota flaviventris. Next base: position 1,096,734 of record NC_092505.1, on the reverse strand, counting down.
GCTGTGTCCTTTGAAGCGCGGGCTCTGCAGTCTAGGAGGCCAGTTGCCTTTTCTGTCTCTTCACTTGCTGCTCAGGCGTTTACTGCTGGATCTCGGAACCCTCTGCTGGTCCAGGCTCGTGCAGCTTCATCCCTGTGGTTTCCTTCTAGACGTTCTGAGAGTCTCATCTCCAGGTCTTGGGTCCATCTGAACTTGGCCTTCCTGTATGGTGTGAGGTAGGGATCTGACGTCATGCTCTTACAGGTGGCCACCGGCTGTCCCAGCAGCACTTGCTGAAGGGACCAGTCTTTCTCCTCTGGATGGGCTCGCCCAGTAGAACTACCTCCACGTGTGTGGGTTGATTTCCGAATCCTCAGTCTGCCCTGGGCCGCTTTCCTTTCCCGGTGCCGTGCTGCCTTGAGGCTGTGGTCTGTAATAGGCTTTGAAGTCAGGAGGTGTGGACCCTTCAGTGTTGTCCTAACCCAATTCTGTGAACTCTCCAGATGACCAGGGATCTGGAATCCCTGGAAGGACACGCTGGTCAAACTGACTCAATAAGAAATAGACCACCTCAATAGCTGTATGACAAGTGGGGAGAGAGTGAGCAGTCCAAGAGCTACCCTGAAGGAAAGCAGGCACACGGCTTCACAGCCTCTCCTGCCAACATCTAAAGACTCAGAATCAGTTCTTCACAAAGCAGCAGAGCGGAGAACCCTTCCCAAATCATTTTTTTGAGACTGGTATTATCCTGATACCAAGACCAAACAAAGGTATTGCACATAGACCAATTTGTTATGACTATGGACACAAAAATTCTTAACAAAATACTAGCAAACCAAATCCAGAAACATAAATAGGATCACGCACCATGACCACGCGGGACTCACTCAAGAAGGCCAGGTGGTTGTTTTAACATCCAGAAATGAGTGGAACCGTGTCAGGTAAATAGTGATGAGCCCATTCTCAGTAGATGCAGAACAGGTATTCGACCATGACCAACAACACCCTTTCATGGAAAAATTCTAAAAGCAAAAAACAAACAAACAAACTAGGGATAGAAGGAATCGTCTTTCACATGGTCAGGAACATCTGTGAACAATCACAGCTGACATCAGACTTAATGGGTAATGGCGGAACAGTCCCCGAAGGCTGGAACAAGGGACACATCTGTCACACCGTACTGAGGCTCTGCGGAGGCCAGGAGAGAGGACATCCACATGGCAAAGCCAGGGGAGACCGCTCCTGTCGGCAGACACCGGGTCTTGTGTATGTAAAGTCTGAAGGCATCCATTGAAGGAGAGTTCAGCAAGGTCGCAGGATACACTTCAGTTGTATTTCTACATACTTGCAATGAACAACCCCAAGCTGAAACTAAGAGATAATAAAACTCCAGGAATGAATTCAACAAAAAAGTACAAAACCTCTACTCTGAAAGCTACCAAGCAGTGTTGGAAGACATGGAGGGAGATCTGAACAGATGGACAAGCACCCAGGTCCACAGGTCACACTGGCAGACTCCCGAGTGTCTGGGTAAGTGCAGCCACATCGGAGAGGCCACGGCAGGCTGACGCTGGTCTTCGTACTGAATTGCACAGGACCTGGAACAGCTGAAACAGTTTTGAAAAAGACCAAAGGAGGTTCGGAGAAGAGCTCTCGGTCTGACAGCGTCTGCTGCTTGGGGTTGTGTGGACGCTTCCCAGAGTCCATGGCTGACTCAGGACCCAGGTCGGTCTTTTCACCTCATGTGAGTGGACGTTGGATTGCACAGTCGAATGGGGCAGCCAGGCACGCGTCCGTGTTCGGGCACGTCCAACCGCAGAGCACCTGTCCTGAGCACGGGGCGGTTGCCGGTACCGCATCCCTGCCGCACTTGCCAGACTGCGGCAGCTGCCTCGCCAGCCGCGGGGGCTCCCTGCCACGTGGGTTTGGAGGCTCGGCAGGAGTGACACCTCCGCGGAGTGCCTGGGGACAAGGATGGCTGTGTGAAGAGCATTTCTTCCACCCTCTGCTGAGTCCCCTGCCTCTCAGGTGGGGCCCGTGGAGCGTCTCAGGAGGACACGGGGAAGGAGCTGTGCTCTCCCAACAGACCTCTCACAACTGCAGAAGAGTTGACAGGACGGTGCACCCGGTGGAGCCCGTCCCCAGACGATGACATCCACCCTCTCCTCCAGGCACGGACTCTATCCTGCCATGTCCACGGCCACACACACGCATGTCCCTCTGTGAGCACAGGCACGTGCAGCACAGCCACACTCGGGCACCTGCTGTGTGCGTGTGCACACAGGCCCACACACACACACCCATGAGCAGTGCGCAGGTGAGAGCACAGGCACATGTGTGCATGTGAAATCCAGAGGGCTCTGCCTGGGGCCACGCGTGTGCTCGCACACCCACGTGCACCTGCACACTCTTTTTCTTGGTGGAGTGAATCTCACCGTCCTGCCCCTGTGCCCTTCACACATCTTAGGACAAGGACGTCCTGCAGACCCACAGTGTCTGGGGACACCTGCTGGGCCTGGCCTGTTTGGTGGGCAGGGGGCACTGCTCCAGGGCTGACTGGCCCCTGGCCGGCCCATGACGTGGGCAGTCTGTGGTTCCTGAGGGAGGGGCAGGAGAGAGGACCATGTCCTACAGGAAGGGTCTCTTTAGGACACAGCTGGCCCTGGCAGGTGTGCACAGCGGGGCACAGCCTGAGGGGACAGCCGATTGGAGGTGGCCGGGAGTCCTGGGGGGAGCCTGCCTAACTGCCTAGCCCAGCCTGAGGGCCCAGGGAGTAGGGAGCCCGTGGAGGCCCGCAGGGACGCAGGAGCTTGGAGCCTGGCAGACGCGCTGCTGGCAGCCGGCAGCGAGAGCCCTCTGAGCGGCCCCCGGCCAGCCTCCTCCCTCACCTGTGGGTGTTCTCCGTGTGTGTTTTAGTGAAAATAGAAGATGGCATTCCTCAGGAATCCCAACCCGGCGGCCAACAAGACAGAACAGACCCGGCTCAGGCAGGCGTCTTGCACCGCCGCGAGTGGGGCCTTCTGGAAGGAGCCGGGGGCTGGGAGAGACGGTGGGGCGGGGAGCACGCCAGTCCCTGTGCCCACGGCGCTCCGAGGGACCATCCCAGGGCTGAGCACCCTGCGGGCAGGCTGTTCCCAGCTCGTGTCCTTGTGACCACATTGCCTGACGGTGTCATCGTGGAGGAGGACTCGGGACGGTCAGCCGGCTGCGCTGCTCTGGCCTGAGGCGAGCGTCCTGGCAGGAGGGTGTGGCGGGAAAGCAGCCTGGCTCACCAGACAGGAAGGCAGGGGCAGGAGGCAGCCATGCAGTGTGACCCCAGGGGCCACCAGGAGTGCCCTGAGGTCACAGAGCCTCCCGTGGATGTCCCTGGTCAGGATGCAGTACTCAAGACCCCATCATCTCTTCTCTGGACTGTCCTGGTCCTCGTGGGCTTCTCCGGGACACCTCATGCCCACACAATGGCCCAGGGACGACTGAGGCGGGGTGCGGGGCCAGGCTGAGCCGCAGAGGTGCCCTGCAGGCCACGGGTAGGGGTCCTAGGAGGCGTGGTAGCAGGGCGGGTCTGGGGCCTCGGAGCCGCGTGGAAGTTTGCCACAGGGAGTGGCTTCCCTCTCCTCCCGGGCCCTGGAGAGGGGACTCCTGCCCCAGGGACCCCGGGTCCCCCACTGCAGAGCCGCGAGTGCCTGCGCGCCGTGTGGGGACTTGCCGTGCCCGGGAGGACCTTGGCAGGGGGCGTGGGTGTCTCACATCTTGGTACCTGCCATTATACTCAGGGGACACTCGGGCTTCTGTGGACAGAGTGACCTCACGTGTTGGGCTTCCCCGGAGGCCACCCACCCTGACGCTTCGTTGCTCCCTCGTCTGTCTTGGCTTTGGGGCGGCAGGCAGGGGTGAGCCCTGTGACAGTCCGAGGACACTGGAGGCCAAGGGAGGGCAGGTGTCGACTGGTGGCACCTCAGTAGTGCAGCAGGTCCTCGAAGGCCAGGTGATGCCCAGAATCAGGGGACTCTCATGACCACCCTGGCTGCACAGTGGACTCGGGAGGGGGCTGGGCAGAGCACGGCGCAGCAGCAGGACAGCAGCTGTGTTGGGCAGCGTCCTGCAGTGGGCGTGGGCGTGGGCCTCTCTGGCCTCAGCCCCCTTGAGAGAGGCTTCTTCCCAGGGTCCCTTGTCCTGCACCCAGATGGCCTGCAGCCGGGTTTCCGACAGGCAGCTCTAGTGCCCAGGGGATCGACGGGCAGCGGCCACTGTCACCATGCACTGTCGCCTACCCACAGAGTCCCGTGGTTCCCCGGGCAGCGGGGGGCAAGAGTCAGCCCAGGTCACACTGGAAGGCAGGCTGGAGGCCAAGGCCTTGCCCAAGTCATGGTGGCCACCTGGTACCGCCAGGAAGGGAGCCCTTCTGTCCACCTGCTTCCACGGAGCCAAAGAAGGGAACCCCACAGGCACCTGGGGTGGCTGCGTGGTGGGTGACCTGCGCTTCACGGCACTGCCCTGTGCAGGGGGGCTGCTCTCGCCCTGGGGTCCTGCTGGGGAGTCGCGATGGATGTTGCTGTGTTGAGTTCCAGTGACTCAGGGCCGGCAGCTTCCTGAGCTCAGTGCAAGGGAGACGCAAGGGCAGAGGACTGGGCCCCTGGGCCAGCCTGCCTCCCCTGCCCCACCCCTGCTGGGCCCCGGCTCCCTGCCCGCCCTCCATCTGGATGTGGGACCCATCTCCTCCTGCTGGGTCCAGTCCATGAGCAGCGAGCACCCGCTGGGCCTCCCAGGTGGCCTCCCCTGAGCCTCTGGGTTGGCCTCCTCGGACCCAAGCAGGCTCCTCACTCCCTGCAGGTCCCTTGAGCCCTCGCTGCCCTGCCTCCAACGGCAGCCAGCCCTGGCCACCATGATGCTCCTGGACAGGCAGGTGCCCACGTGAGCGTGTGAGCGAGGGTGCACATGTGTGCCCACGGACACTTCCTGGTGGCCACCAGTCCTGAGCCTGGAACTGGTGTTCTCACCCCAAGGCGGAGGTAGCTGCATTGCCAGAGCCCAGGTGGGCCTTGTGAGACCCACCCTAACACAGGAGGCCCCTGAACACATGCTGTGCCTCCAGGGCAGCTGGTGAGGTCAGGGCAGCAGGGTGGGTGGGGGTGGGGGGAGGGCGGGCACCCTGCCATGGGCCTCAGGGGTGCTGCATGCGTGTGGGGGCAGCTGCTGTCCTGGGTGCAGCCCCGAGGTTGGTTTCCCACGCCTGGCTCTGCCCAGGTGTTCAGTGCTGAGCACATGACGCAGGGCCCAGCTGTCAGCGGCCCCAGGAGAGCTGTCTGAGCACCAGAGGCATCTGGACGGAGGTGGGGCTGGACGGGGCACCCCTGACATGAGTCCAGGGCCCCTCAAGCTGGCCCGAGTCCCCTGTGCATACGTGCCAGGGAAGGGCCTCTGGGGTTTCTGTTCTGAGATTTCCCAGAGACAGTAGGAGGCGTAAAATCACATTAGCGCAGTGGGTTTTCAAGTGAAGAGACTTCTCTGGGCACTTCCTAGACACCCCCGAGCGTCATGGGGATTAATTTTGGGAACAAGGCCTTGCTGAGGCAGATGTTTGCATATGGTGCCCCTGCCTCGAGAGGGACAGAGCGGTCAGCTGTTTGAAACTGAGTTCTGATCTCAAACAAGCAGCCCTGCCCTTTGGACGCCATCGATTGATGACTACCCTGCAGCACGGCAGGGCCTGGGGAGGGTGGCGGTGACCTCTAGCACATGGTGACCTCTAGCAAGCACATGGCCTGCAAAGATAGGCAAGGGGGTCTCAGGCAGAGGGCACCACTGGTGGGCAGAGCACCAGGGGTGTAGCATGAGTGTGCACGGACCCGTGTGGTTACATGTGAGCATGTGGGTGGGCTGCCAGGGTGCCCTTGTGATCACATCTGAGCCTGTGTCTGAGTGTGTGAGCGTGTGTGCGTGACTACCCCATGAGTGTGTGTGTGAGCGTGTGTGCATGACTACCCCATGAGCGTGTGGGCGTGACTTCCTGTGAGCGTGTGTGTGAGCGTGTGGGCGTGACTGCCCTGTGAGCGTGTGTGCGCACACGTGTGTTCGCTGCCTGGTGCTGTCCTGGCTCTGCCTCCTCCTGGCCTCTGTGCCTCGGTCTCCTCATCTGCAGAAGGCCATGCAGCGCTCTGCAGGGTACCGGCCAGCTGCTGTGAACAGTGCCCAGCGCGGCGGGCCTGGCAGTGGCCTCTCCTCCTCCTGGGCTCGTCCTGGTGCATGCCTGCCACGTCCTGCTTGCTGGCCGTGGACAGCAGCCTGTCTGTCTTCTCTGGAATGCTCTGGTCTCATTCCCAGGCCTCTGACTGAACCCAGGCTTCAGCCCAGGAGCCCAGGCAGGCCACTCCTTGCCATGCTGCCCTCTGTCCTGACTTGGACTGGGGCTCGGGCACTGGGTCCCTCTCTCTCTGGGGGGTCACTCTCTGAGGGTGTGGCCCAGGCTCTGAGGACCCCGAGGAGACCTGAGCACCGGCCTGGCATGGTGACCAGCAGGGAAGTGACGGTTGAAGGGCGGGGTCGTCACATCTTGGGTACAGGGTCAGCCTGCTCCAGGAGGAAATGGGTGCACAGGTGTGGGCTCACCTGAGCCCCGAATCTGTACTGCCAGGGTCCCGGGAGCAGTCCCAGCACCCCAGGTCTGTGCCCTCGCCCCACTGCCCCGGGCTCCGTCTGGGGGGCCCACCTGCCCCAGGCCTCGGGGTGAGGCAGTGTGACCGTTGGGCCAGGGGCAGTCGTGCAGCGAGAGTGAGTAGGGAGGAGCAGCCTCTGCGCCAGCCAGTCCCTGGCTTCGTTCCTACAGAGGTTCCCATCGGTGACGCAGGACTTCACGGACGCGCCAGCACTTCCAACTGCTGGATCATCTCAGCTGGTCTTGGCTTCTCAGACTTATTATTTAAACCTCAAAGTGAGCAACTCTTGGTTTCCTTGCAAAAGCCCATGTTCCCACAGCCTGCCTGCTGGCCAGGGTGGGTGGGCTTCTGGGGAAGCACCTTTAGCACTTGGAGGGTCCCTATGCCGCGGTCCTCTGTGCTCAGAGCTGCTGATATCACAGACACGGGGCGAGGCACTGAGGGAGCTGGTCCCAGTGGGCTGTGCCCCTCCTCTCGAGGATCCATTCCCACCAGCACCCAGGGCCGTGGGGCCTGGCCTCCTGCCCTGCCTGGACCCGCCTGGAGTGGCTGCATATCACAGAGGAGGCTGGTCGGGTGGAAGAGCACCACACTGGCAGAATCTCAGCACCAGCCCCTGCTGCAAAACATCCACCCCAGCTGCTGCTTTCTGGCCACTCTGTGGTGTCCCTGAAGTACTGAGTCTTCCCTACCTGCGGTGGTGTCTACCCACCGCTGCAGCCTTGGGCTGACGTGGGCTCACCTGGGCAGACATGATCCTCATGGCTCATGGCTCACCTGGGCTGACGTGGGCTCACCTGGGCAGACATGATCCTCATGGCTCACCTGGGCTGACGTGGGCTGACGTGGGCTCATCTGGGCTGATGTGGGCTCACCTGGGCTGACATGATCCTCATGGCTCACCTGGGCTGACGTGGGCTCGCCTGGGCTGACATGATCCTCATGGCTCACCTGGGCTGACGTGGGCTCGCCTGGGCTGACATGATCCTCATGGCTCACCTGGGCTGACGTGGGCTCGCCTGGGCTGACATGATCCTCATGGCTCACCTGGGCTGACGTGGGCTCGCCTGGGCTGACATGATCCTCATGGCTCACCTGGGCTGACGTGGGCTCGCCTGGGCTGACGTGGGCTCACCTGGGCTGACATGATCCTCATGGCTCACCTGGGCTGACGTGGGCTCGCCTGGGCTGACGTGGGCTCACCTGGGCTGACATGATCCTCATGGCTCACCTGGGCTGACATGATCCTCATGGCTCACCTGGGCTGACGTGATCCTCATGGCTCACCTGGGCTGACGTGGGCTCACCTGGGCTGACATGATCCTCATGGCTCACCTGGGCTGACGTGGGCTCGCCTGGGCTGACATGATCCTCATGGCTCACCTGGGCTGACGTGGGCTCGCCTGGGCTGACGTGGGCTCACCTGGGCTGACATGATCCTCATGGCTCACCTGGGCTGACATGATCCTCATGGCTCACCTGGGCTGACGTGATCCTCATGGCTCACCTGGGCTGACGTGGGCTCACCTGGGCTGACATGATCCTCATGGCTCACCTGGGCTGACGTGGGCTCGCCTGGGCTGACATGATCCTCATGGCTCACCTGGGCTGACGTGGGCTCACCTGGGCTGACGTGGGCTCACCTGGGCTGACGTGATCCTCATGGCTCACCTGGGCTGACGTGGGCTCATCTGGGCTAATGTGGGCTCACCTGGGCTGACGTGGGCTCACCTGGGCTGACATGATCCTCATGGCTTACCTGGGCTCACCTGGGCTGACGTGATCCTCATGGCTCACCTGGGCTGACGTGGGCTCACCTGGGCTGACATGATCCTCATGGCTCACCTGGGCTGACGTGGGCTCGCCTGGGCTGACATGATCCTCATGGCTCACCTGGGCTGACGTGGGCTCACCTGGGCTGACGTGGGCTCACCTGGGCTGACACGATCCTCATGGCTTACCTGGGCTGACGTGGGCTCACCTGGGCTGACATGATCCTCATGGCTTACCTGGGCTCACCTGGGCTGACGTGATCCTCATGGCTCACCTGGGCTGACGTGGGCTCACCTGGGCTGACGTGGGCTCACCTGGGCTCACCTGGGCTCACTCGGGCACTTTTGGCCCACACCATGAGGTGGAGCCGGGCACAGAGGAGGGGCCTGCAGAATGGTGCTGACCAAACAGAGCTCAGCTCCTGACCCTCCTGGGCTGCCTCGTCCCTTGGGTCCCCAGTTTCCTCATTTTAAGGTGACAGCAGCCTAGCCTGCCTCAAGTCTGGCTTTACCAAAGGCCGTGCTGTCACGGGGGCCAGGTGTCGGGCTGGTCCACCCCTCCCCCCAGCCTCCTGCTGCTGCAGGGCTGGTGGCCCAGGCAGGTAGGCACTGGACATCAGCACAGAGGGTGGGTACTGGGTGGGCCATTCAGGTCTCCTCCATGGAGTGGGCAGGCAGGACTGGCCCTGCCACATGGGGAGAGTGACGGCGGACATGGGAGTGTGACCCAAGCATCACTGCCTGAGCCACAGAGCCTTCTGCGCCCCCGGAGGAGACGCAGCCAGCACGTGCAGCACCTCTAGGCCTCTGGGTGTCAGGAGATGCCACCTGAGGCTGGGGGAAGGAAGCCAGGGCAGGACTCCGTGTGGCCGCAGGCTGTGGGCCTGGAGAGCTCCCTTGCTGGACCAGTGGCAGTGCCCCAGGACTGGTCCCACCCAGAACGCCGTCCTGAGGGCTGCCCGGTGACCATATGGAGCTGAGATGGTGGGGGCCAGGGCCTCAGGGCCACCAGCTGAGGCAGCCCCTGGGCTGGCATGCAGGCTGTGGTCAGTACCTGCCCACCTGCCCATCTCAGGGGACTCAAGGGATTGAGGTATCCCACAGGCTACTGGGCAGTGCCGTGCCTGTGTGCCAGGGAGCCTGCTGACTGTCGATGGTCCCTTGGATCCCAACAAACCCCTAATGTCCCTTTGCCGTCACAGTGATCCCCACTGATGCTGCGTTAGCGTGGACACGCCTGCGGGACCTGGGTGCCCAGGAGAACCCTGGGGTTGGGGAGAAGGGGCTGCTTTCCCCTGGGTGGGGAGGGGACTTCCGATGCAGGGTTAAACATGAAGCAGGAAAGCAGTGTCCACCCAGGCCTGCAGGGAGGTGGAGGGGCCTGGGGTGGGTGGAGGTCCAGGCAATGGCCTCAGGGGCCACTCCCTCCCCGGCCTCCATGTTTCGCCCCTGGGAGGCAGCAATTGCAACAGAGAGGAATTGCAGCAAGTTGAACGGTTTTCAAGTTCCAAGTTTACCACAAGCAGCCGTGGCTGGGGGCCAGGACTTCTGGGTGTGCTTTGCTGCAGGGTGAGGGGGACTGCGGCTGCCTCAGTGTCCCCAGGGGCTGGGAGTCCTGGCCTGAGGCCCCCACGCCTACACACTCCCCAGGCAAAGACTCTAGAGCAAGTTGGGAATTCTGCTGGGCGTCTTCAGAATGTCCCTCTGTCCTGCTTCTGTGGGAAGGAAGGGGTTAAGGTGAATCCAAGGGCACAGGTCACCTTGACTCCCTGGTTTGGGCCTTTTTGTCCTGTGGGAGTGAAGTGTGGAAGAAGGGACTTCCCGAGGAGGCTGGAGAGGGTGGGGAGGCGGAAGGGCGGGCCGGCTGGCTCCTCCTCCCGGTGGCAGAAGACGCCCCTGCTCCTGCGGGCGCTCACAGCCCTGATGGCCCCGGACCCCAGCAGACGCCTTGGCCGGCTGCTGCTGCTGCTCACCTGCTGCCTTGTGCCCTCCTGGGCCAACCTGCTGACCCTGGACTGGCTGTGGTCCACCGACATCGCCGACTCCGAGGACACACTGGTCTCCCAGCCCCAGGGCAGCCTGCCCGTGCAGCCTGCAGCGGCCCCCGCCACACACGTGGCCCCCCAGGATGACCCCGCGGAGCAAAGGACGGCCCCTGCCAGCCCCAGGCCACCCTTGGAGAATCCGAAGGCCGCCCCAAGCAGGGCTCCTGGCGCTCCCATCAGTGCCGCCGCCCCAGCTGCAAGCCCGGACACGAGGGAGGAGAACGTCGCGGGAGTGGGAGCCAAGATCCTGAGCATAGCCCAGGGCATCCAGAGCATCGTCCAGCTGTGGAACGAGGCCACCCCTACCCAGAGCTCTGCTGGATCCACCTCGGCCCCCACGGACCCTCTGGCCCTCGCGGGGCCCTCCGGCCCGCCCGAGGAGAGCGGGACCACTCTCGGGCCTCACAGAGGAGCTCTGAGCTCTCTGGGCACCTGGACGGCCGAGTCTGGCACTCTGGCTGTGCCCACCCAGTCGCCTCCCTCCCTGGACAGGCTCCAGGCACCACTGAGGGGGCACTCGGTGCCACTGGAGTCCCCAGGTAGAGCTCCTCTCTCCTCCGTGCTGGGCAGGGACCCTCCCTGGGGAAGCCAGATGTCCCCAGGGAGGGTCCAGCATCTGAATGGGAAAGGACACTGGCCTGCAGCAGCTGGTCCCAGCCAGCCCCACGGACGCCCTGCGTTTGGCTCGCCTCTCGTGCTTCCCCTGGTGACGGGTCCTCCTGGTGCGCACAGTGCCCTCCCTGCTCTTTCCGCACACCCTGTGGCAGCTTTAACGGGGAACCGTGGTGCTTGGGTTTCCCACGTGGCTGATTCTGCGGGGCCTGGTCTCGCTAATAACTCTGCACTGCTCGGGGCTGGCCCTCCGACTCCCACTGGCCGCTGCCTGCCCCTGCCGCCCACCCTGCCCATCTGCGGCCACCTGGGCCTAGGGCGCTCCTGGCTGCCCAACCATCTCCACCATGAGAGCGGCGAGGAGGTGCAGGCCGCTGCGCGGGCGTGGGGGGGCCTCCTCCAAACACGCTGCCACCCCTTCCTCACCTGGTTCTTCTGCCTGCTGCTGGCCCCGCCCTGTGGCCAGGGCCCCCCGCCCGCCCTGCCGCCCTGCCGCCAGTTCTGTGAGGCTCTGCTGGAGTCACCTGGATGGGGGCCGGCTGCCGGTCGCCTGTGCCTTGCTCCCTGCCCAGGAGGACGGGCACTGTGTGTTCATTGGGCCAGCTGCAGGTAACTGGCCGGCTTCTGGACTCCCCACTCTCCTTGGAGCCTGGCGGGGGGTGCCCAACGTGGGCGCCCATTAGCAGCAGCTGGGGAGGGGGAGGCTGGGGCATGGTGCCCTGAGCAGAGGTCCTGGGTCTGGGCAGGGCCAGGGGGTGGATGTGACCACAGGGGCCCTGTTGCCGTGCGTTGGGGTGTCATCAGGGCCAGTGTCCCCCACATTTCAGTGTGTTCAGTTCTCACCGTGGTCTGAGGTGGCCCTGGGAGACAGGTGTGGAGCAGTGACGTGACTTGACCCAGGGAGCAGAACTCCTACCAGTTTGGGGGGTTCTGTCCTTGCTCCTGGGCATCAGGCTGCACGGTCCCAAGTTGACCCTGGGCGCTCAGCCAGCTCTGCTGAGTGGGCTGCAGGGATGGACTTGGCAGGTCTGGGCCACACCGGGGCCCACTGAGGCCCGGCCTGCTGTGCACACTGGGCGGTCACTCAGCGCAGCCTGTCTAGCTTCTGAACAAGCAGCCTGCCTGTCTTGGTGGCAGTGTCCCCACCCACAGAGGCCCGTCACTCACGGCCTGCCACTGTTGCTGGCTGAGCAGGGCAGAGGCGAGGGCAGAGGAAGGAACAGGCAGGCTCTCCGACCACCCCCGGCACAGGGCAGTCATGACAGGCCCCAGCCGCTGGCCCCTCCCAGTCCCAGCTCCTCAGCGGCAGTTGGTGCCCGGTGACCTTGGCCACTGTACAGAGCGTGGGTGTTCTGTTCTCTCCGTGGGGAAGCAGGCTTGACCCTCGTTCCTGGCCTTTGGAACGGGGCAGCCAGGCTGGACCTGAGCTGGGTGTCTGAGGTTGGGGTTTTGTGTGGATGCCCACTGCTGGCTCCATGGGGGGCGAGCTTGGGTACATCCCAGCATTCTCAGGGCCCAGTTTGCTCAGCAGAGGTCCCTGTGGACGCCAGGCAGGTCTGGGGTGCACCGAGGAGGGCCACAGGCCAGGCCGTGCCAGATGCCGATGATGGTCAGTGCCCAAGCCCAGGAGAGAAGCACACGAGGGGCAGGACTGCCGGGGACAGGCAGGCAGTGGAGGTGGCTCTGGGGGCCCCGTGGCTCCTGCCTGGTGGCTGTGAACGAGAGGGGTGGTGGATGTGGAGGGGTGGGGCGCAGGGCCTGCTCAGGGGGGCCTGGTGTGCAGAAGCCAGGGGCCTTATCTGCATTAGGGACCAAGCAGGGCCACTCCAGGGTCAGCCTAGATTTTATCAGAGGGCAGCTGGAGCCGCAGTAGTGGCCATGTCCCTTAGCCCCCCACGGGGAGCCAGCTCTGGCTGCGGCCCCCACAGGCCACAGCTGGCTGAGCTGCCTGGCTCTGAGCCCCTAGCTGTGCTGGTCAGGGTGGGCCCCAGGGAGGCGTCTGGCAGGAGGGCTTGGCCTTGTGGGAAGTTGCCCATCCAGGCCCGAAGAGACGGTGGGGGTGGGGTGGGCGCTGCCAAGGGCAGGGGAAGGGCCTGGCCCACCTGTTCCCATCTGTTTTGGATGTAGCCCGAAAGCCGTGGGCAAGCCCTGCTCCTGCCGGGTGTTAGTGAAGACCCCCTCTCCTCTGGCGGGGGTCAGTCCTTGCAGTGTGGCCGGGGCAGCTCAGGCCGTCCTCACAGCATCTCACTGCAGTAAGCTGCTAGGACATCTGCACGTACTGGCTGTGTCCCCAGACGGGTCCTGGGGGACCCTTCCAACCCCATAATTGGCCCACAGCGCCTCAGGCCAGAGGTGGGTGGCAGTGTCATTATTCCAGGAGCCCTTCGCAGGCCTGGCTGGGAGACAGGGCGGGGGCAGGGAGGGTCCTCCCTGTCCTGGTCACTCACCCCCTCCCCAGTCTCCTTTGCCCTGGAGTGTGCCCCCATGCCTGCTGGCCCCTGTTGGGCTGGACACTCATACTCCAGTGGGAGGCGGGTGCAGAAGCACAAGGCCATGGTGGGACAGGAAAGGATGGGTGGGGGACCCAGACAGGGACTCAGCCCTCCCCACGCTGGTGCCAGGTCCCTCGGTGGTGCTGAGGTCCTGGGGGGCATGCTGGGCTCTGGTCCTGGCATCAGGAAGTGACTGACTCGGAGCTGGCAGGTCTCGGCTGCATCTGAGGCCTGGGGGGGTTAGGGAAAGTGAGCCCCTGCAGTGGGGGGAGGCCCAGGCCTGCTGCCTCCTCCCCAGGGCCTACCTAGAGCCAGCAGGGCCTCCCTGCACACCTGGCTCTGCATACCACCCTCACCTGCACACCTGGCCCTGCACACTACCCTCACCTGCACACCTGGCCCTGCACATGACCCTCACACCTGCACACCACCTGAGGTCTCTGTACTCATGGGTCCAGCTGGGCTTTTAACCTGTCCCCATCTCTTCCTTAGCCCTCCCAAGAGATTTGAGGGGATGGACTGGTGCATGGTGTGTGGGGACAGGGCAGCACCTGGCTGGACTTGGGGAGGGGGAGGCACCCTGCAGGACCCCTGCACTGCTGGAGCTGGCAGTCAGTTCCCAACTGGGGACTCTTCAGGAGCTTGCTGTGTCTGGGGCCTGTCCCTCAGGCCCTGGGGAACGGAAGTGAGGCCCTGCTGGGTAGAGCCGGTTGCTGCTTTGGGACTCCTGCAGCTGCTGAGAGTGAACATGGGCCTGCCCTGCCTCCAAGAAGCCCCGGCTCCATGGAGGCCGCTGAGCGATGAGTGTGAGTGATGGGTCCAGGGCCATGGCGCTGGGCGCTGGGCCGTGCTCCACACCTCTCCTGCTGCCTCTAAACCCCGCTGGCCTGGGAGGGAAGCCGAGGCCGGGGTAGCCGCTGGGTCCTGTAAGCTGGTGTGCTCCCTGTTCGCCTGAGAGGGAGGGGCGCAGGGAGATGGGCTCCCTGCGTCTGCCTGGGGCTCTTGGCACTTTGGGGGCTCCTGCTGGACACGCTGGGCTGCAAGCATCTCCGGCTTCTCTCAGAAGTGCCCCATCCGTGGCACCTGTGGGACATGTGGAGGCAGGGGAGGGCCTTCGGGTCCCTGGGAGGCTCCTTGTGCTGGCCCAGGACAGCAGTCCCTGCCCCTCTGCCAGGAGCTCCCAGGCTTCTGGGCCATAGGGCGTCCACATCCAGGGCCTCTGGTTAGATGCAGATCTTAGTAAACATTGCTATGCTTTAGGACGCTTCAGTTAGCTCGAGGTTTCTGTTTAACTTGATTCAAGGAGGAGACAAGACCACCTCCTTGGGAAAATGCCCAAGTGCTTACCTCTTGCTCCTGGCAACCTACAAATATTTTTCGTATGATGCCGGCTGAGCCCTGCACGGATTCCCGCCCCTTCAAGATCACGAGCCTTGCACAGCTCATTCTGCCCGGTGTCCAGGCCCAGGCAGGACCCAGATGGTCCAGAGGGCCGGGAACCCGTGTGACTGCAGCACGGACCCCAGGTGTGCACACCTGGCGGCACGGCCACCCGCGCCAGCTGGCTGCGCGTGCACACTTCACTCCTCCCGCATCAGCAGGCACTTAGAGCAGAGCTCACCTGAGCGCAGTCCAGTGTGGCTGGCTTGGGCCACAGTGCTGGGCACTGGCCCCCAGAACACGTTCTCAGGCAGCTCTCGGCCCTTTGAGGGACGTCTCCCCTTCCTCCCCTCCCAGCCCCGGCACCACCTTCGCGCTGCACAGCCAGGCTGTGCTGGTTTCCACACGCGGGAGATCATGCAGCGTTTTCTTCCTGTGACCTTTTTCACTTGTCTGCGGTCCTCCAGGCTCACCCGGTGGCCACAGTGTGGCAGTCCCTCCTTCTTAAGGACAGCTCTGGGTCCAGCACCAGGTTCCCAGCTTCTGTCTGTCAGCCCTGGTTGGTTCTGTATCTGGCCATGAGCTGAGAGCAGCCGTCCCCTGTGCACACACCCGTCAGCTGGTGTGGGTGGTCGTGCTACAGGTGTGCACACCTCTGCAGGTGGTTCAGAGCCCTTCCCTCGGCAGTTCTCCCCTCGCTCAGGGCTGGCATTTTGTTCTTGGTGATGTTACTGCAGATGCATTGTGTCCTAGCCTCTGCAAGTCGCACCTCGTCCTCCTGGAGAGATGCCATCATTTTGTGTTCAACTATGACCTGCCACATGCTGAGCCCTGATAGCTCTCGAGACCTGTCACGAGACCTGAGGATGTCCTGTATGAAGGCCCTGTCATGGGCCAGCAGGGTATCCCTTCTTCCTTTCCCCTTGTATCGTTCCTCTGCTTCTTCTTGCCTTGAGTTAGGACCCTGCTGCTGGCATGGAAGTGGGAGGAGCAGGTGCTTGTCCTACCCCTGGCCTCGGGGTCCACGGCCTGCGCCCCTGAGTGAGGAGCCTGCTGCGGGTTTTCCACAGCGGCTCAGGTGGCACTGAGTGGCTTGTGTCCCCTCCTGGCTGGCCGTGGTGAATGTGGGTTCTCTGCACCGTGGATGCCCTGATCCGCCCTCCATCTGCAGATAGTCTAGCCTGCTGACCTAGCTCCGTCCTGGAGCTCCAGGGTGGACCTCGATGCTTACAGCAAGTGCCCCTGATGCGGTGCTGCCCACTGCAGTGTGCCAGAGCTTTCCCGCAGGCTGTCGGGATTGGGGTGTCTGTAGCTGGGCTTGGTGACAGGCAGATGCTGGCCTCAGATGGAGCTAGGAAGTGTCCTCGCTTCCTCAGTGCGTTTGGCAGAGCTTGGGAGGTGACTTAGCTTTTTCGCTGCTGCAACTAAAAGATCCGAACAGATCAACTGCAGGGAGGGGAGTTCATGTGGGTCCAGGGTTCCAGAGGTGTGAGCCATGGAAGGCCGGCCGCATTCCTCACGGCTCCAGGGGAGGCTGAACATCACGGTGGGGACTGTGCCCAGGGAAGCAGCTCCCACGATGATCAGGAAACAGACTCCACTGTCCAGATACAGATACAGACCCCAAAGCCGCACCCAGTGCCCCCTCCTCCAGCCACCACCCACTCACCCCCTACCAGGACTGAGACCCTTACCACCCCATTTCTCCTCTGAACCTTCTTGCTTGTCTTTTGCCTTTTGGGGACACCTCACATCCAAACTGTGACAGGAGGGACTGGTGCTGGCCCTTGGTAGGTGGCTGGCAGGGGTCTCCGTGAGGCCAGGCCCAGGGCTTTCCTGTGTTGGGGATGCTGGATTTCTCCGTTCCCTCTCCTGCTAGTTGAGATCTGCTCCGAGTCTTTCTTCGTGGTGTGGTCTTGGTCCTCTCGTGTTTCTAGGGTGGATCCATTTCCCTCGCTTTCCGTTTCCCATCGTTGGCTCGCAGTTGCTCTTGCTGCTTTCTCATATCTGCTCTTCTTATTCCTGTAGAATCAGTAACGTCCCCATTTTGCCTTTGACCTTCTGACTTGAGTCTTCTCTCTCTCTTTTCTGGGTTCATTTAGCTGAGGATTTGTCAATCTTGTTGATCTTTCCAAAGAGCCGACTTTGGTTCCATCGATTTTCTCTGCTGTTTTCCTCTTCTCTATTTCATCTGTTTATTTGACTTTCTGCTCTCTTCTCTGTTTAGTTTTCATGAGGTTTGGGCTTAACTTTTCTGGCTCTTTCTTTAGCACTTGAGTAGACTGGCCTCTGGCCTCTGGCCTCTGCTGGTGACCCCGGGCTGCTCTCAGGACTCCCTCTTCTCTGTCTTAAGGAGCTGGAGAGCAGCAGGGCTCTGGGGGGTCCGAGTCCGTGTGTCACCCAGGGGGCAGCTCTGGGGGGTCCGAGTCCGTGTGTCAC
This sequence comes from Marmota flaviventris, assembly GCF_047511675.1. Lineage (NCBI taxonomy): Eukaryota > Metazoa > Chordata > Mammalia > Rodentia > Sciuridae > Marmota > Marmota flaviventris. Next base: position 1,079,362 of record NC_092505.1, on the reverse strand, counting down.
CCAGGGGGCAGCTCTGGGGGGTCCGAGTCCGTGTGTCACCCAGGGGGGCAGCTCTGGGGGGTCCGAGTCCGTGTGTCACCCAGGGGGCAGCTCTGGGGGGTCCGAGTCCATGTGTCACCCAGGGGGGCAACTCTGGGGGGTCCGAGTCCGTGTCTCACCCAGGGGGGCAGCTCTGGGGGGTCCGAGTCCGTGTGTCACCCAGGGGGCAGCTCTGGGGGGTCCGAGTCCGTGTGTCACCCAGGGAGGCAGCTCTGGGGGGTCCGAGTCCGTGTCTCACCCAGGGGGCAGCTCTGGGGGGTCCGAGTCCGTGTCTCACCCAGGGGGCAGCTCTGGGCCTGTCCCTGCTGCTTCCCCTTCTCGGTCCCCACACGCGTGCTGGTCCTCCTCCACCGTCCTCCAGGGGTCCCCGTGGTCTGGTCCTCCGCTGACCAGCCCTGTCTGTGCGCAGTGTCTTGGCACTGCTCGTGGTGACTTCACCTGACCTCGCGGAGGACTCGGGAGGGACTGCGTCATGGATCTCGGCCTCTGTGCTCCTCAACGCCACACTTCCTGTTCTTCTGCGTCCTGGTGGACACCCCTGCTTGGCTCAGCATTCTCTCGGCGTCCCCACAGCTCCCTCCGTCCTCTGAGCCTCTTCAGAGTGAGGACTCGCGGCTGGTCTGTCTTGGGGCGGGTCTCGGGGACGTTTCCCTGGAGTGGCCTCTCTCCTGTCTCTGTGCGCCTTGGCCTGAGTTGTTCTAGCTGGACCTCAGCTCTGATGATGCCCCTCTGGACGCGGATCTCCCGGCCACCCCGCGGTTTCTGTTTATTCCTTGGCTTGCTCCTGAGGCTCTTCTGGCCCGGGGTCAGCCCGAGGCGAAAGCCGACGGTCTCCTGGGGTCTTGGCCGCGCTGAGCTGCCTGAGCGCGTTCTCCTCGTACCCTCGGTTCCTTTTCAGTCCTTGGTCTTCCATGTCAAGAGGAGAGTAACAGAAGAGGGAGGGTAACAAGGAGATGCAGCTCTGTGCCTCCTGAGGTCAGCAGGGGCACGGGTCCCCAGCGTCTGGGGAAGTGGCAGGCCTGCGTGGGCCAGGGACTCCAGCACAGCTCTCAGGCCCAGAGGCCCGTGCCTGCTGCCTCCAGTCAGCGCCCCCACAGTCCTCCGGGAAGCCACGTTTGAGTGTTTGCCATCAAGAAATCACGTGTGGAGGCGCCGGCACCATCGGGCTAGTGCTACGGCTGACCTGGGTGCCACCACGACTCACCTGGGAGGACAGGCTGCTGTGGGCACCACCACGGTCCCGAGCTGCGCCATGCGCCTTCCTGCGCGGAAACCCGGGCCGGGGGTCAGGACGCACACGTGTGTTGGGGTTCCTCCTATCTGCAGGCCTCAGACTTGGTCCCGCACCTCTCACTGCAACAGGGACGTCTTTGGGGACCATCATGCTGCCCACCGGTCTGTGTGGATGTCACAGGTGGCGGCCCATGTGGGCAGGGACGTGCCATTCTCACTTTGCAGGAATGGATCGGGCCTGCGTCCGGGGACGCCCGTCTCCAGGGAGACCCGTGTGCTCTGGTAGTTTCACCCCCAGGCGCGCGACTGCTGGAGGACAAGTCCCGGCAGCCGGCCCGCCGGGCTCGCTGGCATTGCTCCTGTCACCCAGCTAAGGAACATGGTGTGGCCTCTTTGGGTCCTGGGGCAGCCCTGCCCAGATGGAGCTGCCCTCAGGGAGCATCCTCATGTCCCTGGGCCTCTCCTCTTGTAGGCCATCAGAAGCACCAGCCGGGCAGTACCGGGCGTCGCTGAGGTTGCTGGGCGGGTGCAGCTCTGAGAATTACAGAGGAGTCGGCCTGGACTGCTGTCTCCACCCGGTGACAGGGACAGGCACGTCCCTCAGGTCGGTTTCGGCCCTCTGGTCACAGTGTGGGTCCTCGCTGCTGCTCAGGATGCCTGTTCCTGGAGTCTTTCTTTTGATGTGGCGATTGGGTTCCCTGCTCACCCGGCCTTCCCTCTGTCATTGCCACCGTGTGACAAAGTGCAGGTGCGGGTCTGTGAACCCTGCCGAGCTCAGGAAGTGCCCCTGCTCCTGAGGCTGTCATTTTCTGTTTTGACAGGCTCCTGAGGGCCTGTCGTTACCCACAGGATCTGTGATCACTTTGGCATCGGGGCACCATTGTGGGGTGCACGGTCGTGGCACCTGGCCGGTCAGACGTGCAATGTGTCGTCCCTGTCCCCCGGGACTCGGCTGGACTGTTGACTGAGCAGTGGGTGGTGGTTCTGTCACCGTCCCCTGGTGTTAGAAGTCAGGCAGCACAGAGCTGGGTTTCCCTGCTCCCCGCCTGCTCTGCTCCTGGACTCTCGCGGTCCCCGAGTACGCCGTCCCTGGGAGCGCTGCTGCCCCGCGCGCCTCTCCATGGCTGGCGACGTGAACTCGTCCCGTCCTCCCCTTTATGGCTTCTCGTGGCTCTGGCTCTTTTGCTGCCGGTTCTGGATTGGCCGTCACTTCTAGGTTCCAGGGGACTTGAAATGAGTGTCTTCAAGTTGAGGGTGCTGTGGGCCTCCTGAACCCTGAGCCTGGTGCTTCTGCCCCTGCTGGAGCTGGACCAGGAGGGCAGGGGGCCTCTGGGAGTCCTCAGGGTGGGCCCCTCCTCTGGGAGTCCCAGTGCAGCTTTCAAAAGCTGCAGCTCAGGTCTGGACCATTGTGGATTGGACGGTCCTGGGTGGGGAGGTCCTGGGTGGGACGGTCCTGGGTGGGATGGTCCTGGGTGGGGAGGTCCTGGGTGGGACGGTCCTGGGTGGGGAGGTCCTGGGTGGGAAGGTCCTGGGTGGGATGGTCCTGGGTGGGACGGTCCTGGGTGGGGAGGTCCTGGGTGGGGAGGTCCTGGGTGGGATGGTCCTGGGTGGGGAGGTCCTGGGTGGGACGGTCCTGGGTGGGGTGATCTAGGGCTGGGAAGGTCCTGGGTGGGGAGGTCCTGGGTGGGACGGTCCTGGGTGGGGTGATCTAGGGCTGGGTCGGCCCTGGGCTGGGTCGGCCCTGTGTGGAGGTGCTCGTTAGGTGTTGCTCGTGGGTTCTGGGCTGTGCAGCCATGCTCTGGTGACCCTGAGGCAGCAACACTGGAGACGCCACAGTCTGCCCTGGGCCCCTGCATCTCCTGATGGCCACTGGTGCATAGACTTCTCAGCAGGCCCCGAGGAGCTGGAAGGGGTAAGGGGTGGTCAGAGCTCCCTCTGGTTTGAGGGAAGAGTGCATTTCACAGCCGGTTGTTGAGGTCCACAGTAGCTGCTTTGATTTGCAGTTGGGTATCTCAGAGCTCCTGCCCCCGTGTGTGTTAGAAGTTGTCTGATCAATTCTGCACCCACCTGGTGGGGCTGGTGCCCAGACTCAGCACAGGAACAGAGGCCTGAGTTCCACACAGGCAGGAGAGGGACCTGGCTCTGCTGGTCGTGGGGAGGCTGGTGAGAGCAGGTCATGGCCGACTGCAGCCCTTCAGAGGTGGGTGCAGCTGCGTGGTCGGGGGCTGTGGAGTCTCAAGGTCACATCCCTAGGAAGCCAGGCAGGTGAGCTGGCTCTGGGGGCAGCTGGGGTACCTGGTGCCAGTGCATGGTGTGACGGGGTCTGCTCATTCTTGGGGCCTGTCCCCTGTAGGGATGAGGAGCACCCGAGCCTGCCTAGCGGGGTCTCACTAGCAGGAGACTTCCAGACCTCTGGTAGGGATGGACGCTGCTCTTGGTCAGGATCCTAGTTCGGGGAGGGAGTGAGGGCCTCGTCCCTAGAGATATTCAGGTGGCAACAGAACTCCTGGAAGGGGCTGGGTTCCCTTCTTCCAGGACCTCTGACTTGTGTGCTGGTTTGGGGGACATGGCTGGATGCATGTCCTGTCCCCAGTGACCCTGACCAGGCCCTGTCCTAGTCGTGAAGGTCATGTGATGGTCATGATTCTGGAAGGTGGCACTTCAGCCCAGGAGGTGGGCTGGCTGCAGTCCTGGCTGCCCCCGGGTGCCAAGCCCCTTCCCCCAGAGCCGGGCCCTGGCTGCCCATCCGTGGGGCCTGTGGGGATGAGGCGGACTGAGACTGTCCTGGGGTTTAGGGACTGTGTGAAGCACTGGGCATCCAGACCTCCGCTACTCGCCGTGGTCGACAGTCTTCCCCCAGGCCAGTCCCGAGTTCTGGATCTACCAGGAGGAGGCCACGCTAGAAGGCCCAGTCCTCCTAAGGGGCCGCCTCCTGCCTGGGAAGGCGTCCTCTGTGCTCAGGGGGCCCGGCCTGGGCATTTGGAGGGAGGCTGGCTTTGGTCCAAGTCAGCGGGCCAGCCTCAGTGTGGGCGGCAGGGCCTCCTCCGCTCGCAGGAGAATGGAGCCTGTGAACTTGCTGCCTGGCGTTCGAGGGGCCCCCCACGGGACCCTCAGGAATTTCGAGGAGAGGAAATGGGAGAACTCTGGACAGAGCCAATTGTGTGTCCCTGGGGTCCCTATGCTGCAGTGTGACCCTGCCCCTGCTGCTGCCTCTGGCACCTTGGCACACTGGGGGACACCCTGCTGCTGGAGCAGGCCTGGGGCGCCATCCCCAGCACTTTGCTGGTGGGTTCCTGACTCCTGACCTTAGACACAGGGCCCAGCACTGCTGGTCCAGGGGACTGTCCTAACGGCTGCAGGGCATCTCCCGGGGCCCAGGCTGGCCTGACAGACTTCACTCCCAGCCAGCAGACAGGGCTTAGCTGCAGGCCACAGGGGCAGCCGGGAAGCCCCGACTGGCAGGTCAGGCTGCCCACGTGGCCTGAGAGGTCCGTGAGCACAGGCTACGGTCCGTCTTCTGTGCTGGGTGTGTTCTTTCTGACACAGGCCCTCCGTGGGTCAGGGTGGACGTTATTCCCCTCTGCTCTTCCCTGGCCCCGCCTCAGCCTGGCCCCACGGCAGGGGCTAGCCCCCACAGCTCACTCAGGACTCCGCACACCAGTGACCCTTCCCCAAAGGCCTCTTGCCCATGAGCCTGTCTGCTGCCCAAGGTCCCTCCTCTGTGACTGTTGCCTTCTGGGGAGCAAACCATGCCCACACGTTGGCCAGGGTCAGGGTCTCTAGAGAAGAGACAAGGCCCCGGGCCCAGACCACAGCCCCGGTGTCCAGCCTCTGCCTGGCATGGTGGGTGTTCCGGTCCATGGAGGGTCAGGGTCTCCTGGAGTCCCTCCTGTTTCCAGCAGTGACCAATTCCCCTGGATATGAGGTGTGTCTGCTGCTCCCAGCTCCTGATACCCCAGCCCCTGGGACCTCAGCCTCGGGGAATCAGTGCAGGCCCAGGAGCCATCGTCGACAGGACGGCCCGTGACCTCCTACCCTGGCCTCACTGGGAAAGACAAGAGGAAGTAGGAACAGGTGTCTGTGGCTGCGTCCCCAGCCTGGGCTCCCGCGGCGAGGCTGCTCCCTGAGGGTCTCAGGTCAAATGGCAGAAGCTCTTGACTCCAGGCAGGGCCAAGTGGGCCTGAGCGTGGAGAGTGGATGAGCGAATCATGGGGCGCTGGGGACTCAGGGGACAGTGGGGCAGTCCCTGGGAGTCTGCCTGCCCCCGTGGGTGATGGCGGCACCCCAGTGAGAATGGCCACCCTGCCTGGGGCGCCCGCCCAGCGCCCCGCCAGCGTCGCCACTCCATGTCCAACTCCCAAGCCGGGGGCAGGATTCCTGTGCTGCGGCTTCCGCTCAGAAGCCAGTGAGCCGGAGAGCAGCAGCCCCGTCCACGCCCTGCGTCCCCAGGAGTCTCTTGCTCCCAGGCCGGTTCCCAGCGCAGCTCGCCAGGGAGCGGCTGGGTCTTGTCCCCGCTCCCTTCTTACCCAGGGAGAGGTCGGAGCCAGGGGTGTGGGTGGGGCTGTGTCCTAGCTCCTCACCCTGTCTGTGTCCCCCGCCCGTGGCCGCCATGCCCCCTGCAGACGTTGTTTTGGTCTGGATGAGCTAGGTGATGTCCAGGAGGTGCTGGGTGGCAGAGCCCAGAGGACAGGACGGGCAGACGTCGGGAGGCCCTCGGACCTCGTCCCCCTGTGCCTGCCCGGCCTGCGCGCCCAGCTCCCTGCCCCCTCATGTGCCCCCTCACCCCGTGTCCTCCTCTTTGCAGACAGTGTCCGTGAGGAGGTGGGGCTGCCGCAACTCCTTGGAGAGCCCTCGCCCCAGCAGATCACCCAGATCGAGGACCCCGACGTCGGGCTAGCCTATGTCTTTGGACCAGACACCAACAGCGGCCAGGTGGCCCGGTACCGCGTGCCCAGCCCCTTCTTCCCTGACTTCTCGCTGCTGTTCCACATCCGGCCGGCCTCGGAGGGCCCCGGGGTGCTGTTCGCCCTCACGGACGCGGCGCAGGCCGTGGTCCTGCTGGGCGTGAAGCTCTCGGGGGTGCATGATGGGCACCAGGACATCTCACTGCTCTACACCGAGCCGGGCGACAGCCAGACCCACACAGCGGCCAGCTTCCGCCTGCCTGCCTTTGTGGGCCAGTGGACACGCTTTGCGCTCAGCGTGGACGGCAGCTCTGTGGCTCTGTACGTGGACTGCGAGGAGTTCCAACGGCTGCCGTTTGCTCGGTCTCCACGGGGCCTGGAGCTGGAGCCTGGCGCTGGCCTCTTTGTGGGGCAGGCTGGGGGAGCCGACCCCGACAAGTTCCAGGTAGGCCCTTCCGTCCTGCCTGTGGGGGTGGACCAGCTGGGACAGGGCCGCAGGCCTCTTCTGTCTGGTGCTGCAGCCGGAGGAGCCAAGCCACCTCCCGCCCAGGGCCAGCCGGTCTCTGGGGCCGGCCATCAGGTCCCTGGTCCTCCTCTGGCCATTTGTTGCCTTAGAAGGGTCGCCTGGGCCTTTGAGTTTCTCTGAGACCCTGGGGTCCAGCCGGGGAGGGCCTCTGAGGACCATCTCACAGTGGGATGCCCACCCACCACAGTCAGGGGCCCCTTCTCAGGCGTGGGCTGGGACCTGCAGTGGGCTGAGTCCAGGCTTGGTCAGGTGGGTGCGTGGCCAAGTCCAGGCCCAGCCCCGAGCTGCAAAATGGAAGTTCAGTGGCCCTGGCTAAAGAGCCCTCAGGGGTTTGAGGCTGTGGTGGCCTCAGGCATCGCCCTCCAGGAGGGCACACTGTAGGGGTGGACGGTTCACCCGCGGTTGTGGGCTGGTCATTGTTTTAGCAGATGTGCAACAGCCCAGCGTGGGGTTAGCTGGAGTCCCTGTCTCCTGTGGGTGACCCCAGCGGGCACTAACCACACCCAAGTTCCAGTGCTCCAGACAAGCGTCCCTGTGTGTGCTAGTGAGGCCACGTCCCCAGGGACAGAAAGTCATTATGGACTGACAAGGGCCATTTGTCTGACGTTGCTCAGAGGCCTGGTGTCTCTGGCTTTGAAAGCTGACCTTTAGCCTTTGGCAGGAACTTCTAGCCCCCAGGGCTCAGGAGCCGCCCGGACTTTGACACCAGCTGGGCCTCTTTGTGTTTTCCTTTCGATGCTCACACTGATTGGGGAAGATCAGAGAGCAGTAGCTCTGGCCAGGACAGTATGTGGAACACCTGCCCAGGCACAGCTGGGTGGCTGGAGTGTCCCCTGAGTCTTGTGCATCTTTCACACCCTAACAGAAAAGATGCTCATGGGACCTGGGGCACAGGCCGTGGAGTGCACACCACGTCCCACGGTGCCCAGCGAGGCGGCCTCGTCTCTGGCCTTGCCAGCACTGTGTGAAGCAGGCGGCCAGCAGTACCTGAGTGTGTCCACTTCTTGGACTGGTGGTGGAGGCAAACTTTTATATTGTTTCCACCAATTTGTTGGCTATTTTTACTTCCTTTTTTTGGTGACTGACTGTTAATGTTCTTTTGTGGGGAGTAGGGAGGTCCAACCATTGATTGATTTGTACAACCTCGTCATGTGTGAAAGAAATTGGTCCTTGGTCTCGTGGCTGTAAATCTTATTTCCTAGTTTGCCATTAGCATCTTTGAGTTTTAAAAACCATTGGGATGTTTAAAGGATCTATTCTGGTCTGGGAAGACCCTGTGACTAGCAGAACCTTTGATGGTTGGAAGGTGGAGGTGGAGGGGTTCCGGGTCCTGCATCTGGCAGAGGGGGGCTCGCTTTGGTAGAAGACAGATTTGGTTTGGCACAAGGTACGTTCAGACTCTTGGGAAGGGGTCATCTGAGTCGTGCGATTGACAAGGTTTGGCAGAAACAAGCTCAGAGCTGTGGGGCCCAGGAGGCTGGGGTTCCTGGGAATCCCCTCTGGACGAGGATACGGCCCCTTCTGTCACCGGGGCCTCAGAGAGTCCAGCTGTGCTGCGAAGCTCCCTCCACACAGTGCAGGGCCTGGACAGGACAGCCAGGCAGGACGCCCAGCACGCAGGGTCCTCACTGAGCTGCATGTGGAGTCAGAGGGGTGCTGAGAAGGACTGCGGGACCACAGGAGAGGCAGCCAGAGAGGCCGGCTTTGCAAACCGAGCTGTGCCTGGTGGCCAGAGCCACCCAGCTGGGAAGCAGAGAGCAGAGGAGACCTGGCTGCCCTACTGCAGCTGAGACCCCCCAGCCACGGAGGCATGGGGGCACCAGGGAGCACCAGGGAGGCATGGGAGCACCAGGGAGCACCAGGGAGGCATGGGAGCACCAGGGAGGCATGGGAGCACCAGGGAGGCATGGGAGCACCAGGGAGCACCAGGGAGGCATGGGAGCACCAGGGAGCACCAGGGAGGCATGGGAGCACCAGGGAGCACCAGGGAGGCATGGGAGCACCAGGGAGCACCAGGGAGGCATGGGAGCACCAGGGAGGCATGGGAGCACCAGGGAGCACCAGGGAGGCATGGGAGCACCAGGGAGCACCAGGGAGGCATGGGAGCACCAGGGAGCACCAGGGAGGCATGGGAGCACCAGGGAGCACCAGGGAGGCATGGGAGCACCAGGGAGCACCAGGGAGGCATGGGAGCACCAGGGAGCACCAGGGAGGCATGGGAGCACCAGGGAGCACCAGGGAGGCATGGGAGCACCAGGGAGGCATGGGAGCACCAGGGAGCACCAGGGAGGCATGGGAGCACCAGGGAGCACCAGGGAGGCATGGGAGCACCAGGGAGGCATGGGAGCACCAGGGAGCACCAGGGAGCACCAGGGAGGCACGCACACACAGGGGGAGGGCTCCTTGGCCTCCACCCTTCTCTGCCAGGAGGCGGCATTTTCAGGCCAAGGGCTGGGGGCAAGATGCCACCCCAGAACACAGGGGAACCCCAGACAGGGCCATGGGCAGAGGGAGGGGAAACCACAGGCAGTCCACACCACGCCCGCGACTGAAGCTGCCGCCTGTGAGCAGCGTGGTGTGAGGACTTCTCTGGCCTGGTGATGAGTGGAACTCTCTGACCCTCAGTGTCCATGTCTCCAGATTCCACAACTCTCGTCCAAGTCCTTGGGTGTCCACGGGGCACTGCTGACTTCTTCCCCACTGACCGCCCAGAGGAGGGGGCGGGGCTGCGGGCCACACTCTGTGCTCTGGCGCCCCCTGCAGGCTCCCAGCAGCAGGCACAGCGGCCCTGCAGAAGGAGCCGCATCGTGGTGGGCTGGTCTGCGGGGGGCGCTCAGGGGCCAGGGCTGGGCACATGTGGCGGGGGAGCCCCGGCCCCCTCCATCCTGGACACCACCCCTGTTCCCCGGGCCAGTGCCACAGCCGAGAAGCACTTCTCTAATCCAACCCTCCCTTCCCTGGGAGGTTCTCAAACTTGGTGACAGGCCTGGCGTGGGCCCTGCTGCAGCAGGTCCCTGTGGGTGGAGACATCCTGGACCTTGCTCCAGGCCAGGTTGCTGGCCTGGAGCTGACCAGCAGGAAGTGCCCCTCCTCCCACGTTCCCCCTGAGGGGCCTGGCTCCTGGGTGGCGTGGGCTCCCATGTGTGGGCACCTGGGCAGGCGCCTGGCTCCATGCTCTTCACACCTCCCACGGGTGCACGTGATCACACAAGTGTGCGTACGCCACACATGTGCCCACGCCTCACAGGCACTGGCCAGCCCTCCGTGACAGTTGTGCTCCCAGAATCCCTGGCTGGATTGGCCACCCCTCACCTCTCCCATCACTGTCTAGTGCCTGTCCCTCCGTCCCTGTTGGGATGTGGAGTTCGGCCCTGGCCCCTCTCTGCTGCCCTTGCCCTGAGTAGGGGCCGCCTGCCCCTCAGATCGCCTGTTTACTGTCCAGCGTTATGGAAAGCGAGCTGACCCCTGCCCTAAGCCCTCTTAGTATGACAGTGGTCAAAATGTGCATCTCCGAGTCCATGAGCTGTGGTCTCTGCTCAGGTGACAAGTAGAAACATTAAGTGAAAGACACAGGAGATGCTGGAAGGAGCGTGTGGACACTTGCTGCCCAGTGGGGAGGTCCTCCCAGAGTGAGCTCCAAGACGGGGGTGCTGGCGCAGGCAGAGATGCTGGCGGCTGGGGCGTGGGTGCCTGGCGTGGAGGCCTGGCACCCGGCCACCTCTCGCCAGGTTTCTGACGTGGCGCTGCAGACCCTCTGCGCTGCGGCTCAAGACGCTGGAGCCCTGCTGTCCTGTCCTGTCCACCTGCCTAGCGCGTGTCCTTGGCCTGGGGCCTGTCTGGTCACCCCTGCAGTGTAGCCCCATCCTCGTCCTGGGGTCCTGGGTGGCGTTCCCCATTAGAGACCACACAGAGAGCCCTGCCTGGCGCCTGCCCAGGGAGCCCGAGGGTGCTGGTGAGGCTGCTCGGGTGGCGGTCACCAGGGTGAGGCTGGGTGGTGTTCAGTGGGAAAGGTGGCACTGTGCGGAAAGTCCACCTGGTCCTGCCCAGTGGCCCGAGGCAGGACACCTCTAGCACTTCCTGAAGTGTCACCGCATGCCTGACCCAAACCAGGACCAGGGCTGCTGGACCAGGGCTTTGTCCTCCAGGACGCTCATCCTGTGTGCTCGAGGGCAGTGTGGCTTAGCCCCTCCCTGCCCCCAGCCCAGGTGTCTGTGGTGGGTGGTGCCTGGGTGGCCTCCCCAGGCACTGGATAGGGATGAGAGTTCCCTCCTGGGTCTTCTTGCCACTCGGAACCTAGCCAAGAGAGGCAGCAGGATCCGGGCCTCTCGCACCGGCCGGCGGGTGACCTGAGCAGCCTGTGTGGCTGAGGAAGCCCTCCCGGGCCCCCCTCGCCCTCCTGAGGCGCTGGGGTTGGGCTCAGGCGCTCCAGGCTGGGCGTGGGGCCAGCAGGAGTCTGGGTCTCTGCACCCAGGTACCTGCCCCAGGAGCCACAGTGACCCCTCACCCTCTGTGTCTAGGGAATGATCGCAGAGCTGACGGTGCGTGGGGACCCCCAGGTGAGCCCCCTGCGCTGCCTGGACCAGGAGGACGATGACGAGGATGGGGTGAGTGACCACGGGACTGGGACAGGTCCCCATGGGTGGTGGGGCTGGGGGAGGTGGCCCTGCCCTGGGGTCCCAAGTGATGTGCTGGGGAAAGTCCCCCGAGATGTGCATTGGGTGCCAGGAGCCGGGGACAGCTTGTCCTTGCTGCTGGCCTTGAGCTTCCCACTGGTGACCACGGAACACAGAGCAGACCTCAGGATGCCGTGGGGAGCCCCAGCAGGTCACTGGCAGCCTGGAGGGTGCAGCTGGGCTGCGCCCAGACTCGCAGCACCTAAGGAACAACCCCATGTGTCCACTCCCCTGAGCCCGGCCGAGGCTGGCGGTAGGCAGACGTGTTACCACTTCACGGCCGCGTTTCCATGTGTGTGTGATGAAGCTACTGCTTTGTTCCCGGAGGGAAGTCCAGGATGTGGTCGGATCTTAGCCGGTGGCCAGGACAAACGGCTGCTCAGGCTGTGGGCACTCAACCCCAGCCTTGACACGGAGGTCACTGGTGGGCCCAGATGCTGGGTTAAGTTCACAACACCCTGGCAGAGAGAAGGGCCACCCCTTGGGCCTTCCTGGCCCAGCCAGGGGCGCCGTGGAGAGCAGAGGCCGTCCAGTGCAGGACTCTGTTCAGAGGCCAAGTCCACTCCGTGCTTGTCGGCCTGGGCAGGCAGTGGAGGAGGGCTGCTCCTGAGCACCTGCCTGCCCCTGGTTTCCTTCCCGGCAGCCACAGGATGGTGGCCAGGCGGCAGGAAAGCCGTGGGTCCTAGCCGTCCTCTGCAGGATGGTCCACTTGGTCAGATTAGACACGTCTGCCTGACCAACAGGCGGACACTCAAATGGCCTTACTGGGCTGGGGTGGGCTGTGGTCACACCTCCTTCTTCGCTTCCCCACCCTCTGCAGGCATCAGGAGACTCTGGAAGTGGCCTCGAGGAGGAGGACCAGCTTCGCAGGGAGGGAGCGGTGAGTAGCTGCACAGGTGGGACCTCCGCCTGGGCACAGGGCAGGCCTCTGGCCCTGCCCGGCCCAACCAGCAGTAGGGGGCATGCACACCTTGGCATGATTCCCCATGTGCTCATGCTAATGGGGCATGCCGAGGGCATGTCCACTGGCCTCCATGCTCCAGAGGTGCCCTCTGGCCCTGGTGAGGGGCCCTAGGCCCAGCCCTGGTCACGCCCTCTGGCCCTGGTGAGGGGCCCTAGGCCCGGCCCTGGTCACGCCCTCTGGCCCTGGTGAGGGGCCCTAGGCCCGGCCCTGGTCACGCCCTCTGGCCCTGGTGAGGGGCCCTAGGCCCGGCCCTGGTCACGCCCTCTGGCCCTGGTGAGGGGCCCTAGGCCCGGCCCTGGTCACGCCCTCTGGCCCTGGTGAGGGGGCCCTAGGCCCGGCCCTGGTCACGCCCTCTGGCCCTGGTGAGGGGGCCCTAGGCCCGGCCCTGGTCACGCCCTCTGGCCCTGGTGAGGGGCCCTAGGTCAGGCCCTGGTCACGCCCTCTGGCCCTGGTGAGGGGCCCTAGGTCAGGCCCTGGTCACGCCCTCTGGCCCTGGTGAGGGGCCCTAGGTCAGGCCCTGGTCACGCCCTCTGGCCCTGGTGAGGGGCCCTAGGTCAGGCCCTGGTCACGCCCTCTGGCCCTGGTGAGGGGCCCTAGGTCAGGCCCTGGTCACGCCCTCTGGCCCTGGTGAGGGGCCCTAGGTCAGGCCCTGGTCACGTCCTCTGGCCCTGGTGAGGGGCCCTAGGTCAGGCCCTGGTCACACCCTCTGGCCCTGGTGAGGGGCCCTAGGCCCGGCCCTGGTCACGCCCTCTGGCCCTGGTGAGGGGCCCTAGGCCCGGCCCTGGTCACGCCCTCTGGCCTGGGGTGCCCTTGGCCTCCTGTTGCCCATGAGCTTGTAGATGGCCTGGGGGACAGACAGGCTTTAAACTGCACATCCAGGAGAGGCCTCCCCGCAGGGGCCACAGGGGCTTCCTGAGGGGCCCAGCCGAGCAGAGGAGCCACATTGAGCCCTGTCCCAGGAGGTACAGAGCCTGGACCCCTGGTCTCCCCCCCCAGGCCTGGGCCTCTGTGGGGCCAGCAGTTGGCAGGGTCCCAGGAGGCCCCTGGTGTCCCCCCACAGGCCTGGGGCTCTGTGGGGCCAGCAGTTGGCTGGGTGCCCACTGTGTCCATGAGCCACGGCACCAATGCTGTCCCCAGGAGGCAGGCCACACAGCATGGCTGGGAGGCTGCTGGCCACGGCCAGTCTGTGTCCTCGACGTAGCACAGCCACCTGGGAACCAGGGAGGTGGTCTTCAGAGCAGGCTGCTTCACCCTGGTAGCACCGTGCTGGAGGCTGGGCCAGGCAGATAGTCCCGCTGTGACCCTGAGGAGGACATCTCCCCAGTGTGGCCACAGGTCCCCTGGAACACTGCTGTGTGGCACTGTCTGGCCCTCCCGGGTCCCCACGACCGAGGGGCCTCTGTCCCTGGTGCTCAGAACGCAGAGGCTTGGGGTTGGGGACCTGCCGGGGGCCGAAACCACCCCACATCCTGAGCCAAGGGCTCTGCAGAGGCCGGCCTCCTCCTGGACAGCGGGGCTCTCTAACCTGCGGACGCCCACACAGAGCCATTCCCAGCCCGCCATCGAGCCGTGGCTGCTGGGCACATGCACAGGACCCTCTTCCGCTCCCCTCCGTAGGTCGTGGCCCTGAGACCCAGCCTCCCCCAGCCTCCCCCCGTCACCTCTCCCCCCTTGGCCAGCGGCAGCAGCACAGAAGATTCTAGAAGTGAAGAGATCAGGGCAGGCACCACAGAGGCTCCGCCAGAAGGTAAGACTCTCCTGGGAGAGGTATTGAGCTCACACACGTGCACGCATGTGTGGGGTGTGTGTGTGTGGTGTGTGTGTGGCGGGTGTGGTGTGTCTGTGTCTGTGTGTGTGTGTGTGGTGTGTGATGTGTGGTGTGTGTGTGTGTGGTGTGTGGTGTGGTGTGTATGTGGTATATTTGTGTGTATGTGTGTGTGGTGTGTGTGTGTGTGTGGTGTGTATGTGGTATATTTGTGTGTATGTGTGTGTGGTGTGTGTGTGTGTGTGGTGTGTATGTGGTATATTTGTGTGTATGTGTATGGTGTGTGTGTGGTGTGTGTGTGGTGTGTGTGTGTCTGTGTGTGTGTGTGGTGTGTGTGAGTGTGGTGTGTATGTGGTATATTTGTGTGTGTGTGGTGTGTGTGTGTGGCATGTGAGGTGTGTAAGGTGTGTGTGTGGTGTGTATGTGGTGTGTGTGTGGTATGTTTGTGTGTGTGGCGTGTGAGGTGTGTGTGTGTGTGGTGTGTGTGTGTATGGTCCTGGTGAGGAGGCCCTAGGCCAGGCTCTGGTCACAGTGTGTGTTTGTGTGTGTGTGAAGTGTGTGAAGTGTGTGTGTGATGTGTGTGAAATGTGTGGTTTGTGTGTGGTGTGTGTGAAGTGTGTGTGTGGTGTGTGTATGAGTGTGTGGTTTGTATGTGGTGTGTGTGAAGTGTGTGTGGTGTATATATGAAGTGTGTGTGGTGTGTGTATATGTGTGTGTGAAGTGTGTGTGGTGTGTGTCTGTGTGTGTGTGTGGTGTGTGTGTCTGTGTGTGTGTGGTATGTGTGTGTGTGGCATGTGAGGTGTGTAAGGTGTGTGTGTGGTGTGTATGTGGTGTGTGTGTGGTATGTGTGTGTGTGTGTGTGTGTGTGTGTGTGTATGGTCCTGGTGAGGAGGCCCTAGGCCAGGCTCTGGTCACAGTGTGTGTTTGTGTGTGTGTGTGAAGTGTGTGTGGTTTGTGTGTGGTGTGTGTGAAGTGTGTGTGTGGTGTGTGTATGAGTGTGTGATTTGTATGTGGTGTATGTGGTGTGTGTGTGGTGTATATATGAAGTGTGTGTGGTGTGTATATGTGTGTGTGGAGTGTGTGTGGTGTGTGAAGTGTGTGTGTGTGTGTGTGTGTGGTGTGTGAAGTGTGTGTGTGTGTGTGTGTGTGGTGTGTGTGTGTATGGTCCTGGTGAGGAGGCCCTAGGCCAGGCTCTGGTCATAGAGTGTGTGTTTGTGTGTGTGTGAAGTGTGTGTGGTTTGTGTGTGGTATGTGTGTGGTGTGTGTGTGAGTGTGTGGTTTGTATGTGGTGTATGTGGTGTGTGTGTGTGGCGTATATGTGAAGTGTGTGTGGTGTGTGAAGTGTGTGTGAAGTGTGTGGTGTGTGTGACCTATGTATGTTGCGTTTGTGGGTGTGGTGCGTGTGGTAGGTGAGGACTGTCCCCCTGGCTGGGGACCCTCGAGTGGGGTCTTGGAGGGACAGGCACCTCCCTACCCCCTGCTCTGCACCTGGCAGGCCATGGACTGTCCCCCTGGCTGGGGACCCTCGAGTGGGGAGGGACAGGCAACCCTGCTGTGGCCCTGGCCTCCTGCTCTCCCTCACTTCCTGTGACTCCCCCGTGGACGCCCGCTGGCTGGACCTGCAGGGCAGGCCTGCAGCACCTCAACACAGCACAGTGACTATCTGGGACGTTCGCTGTCCAGGGCAGTTACGAGCCCACGGCTTCGGCGGCTTGGCACCCACGCCCGGTCCTCAGTCCTGTGGGTGCAAGCGGCTGGGCCTGGGGGCGGGACCCAAGCGCGGGCTCTTCACCCCATGTCCTCTTCAGGGAGGCTCTGGGAGGAACAGTTCCTGGGTGTGCAGGTCGCTGGCAGAGCGGGGCTCCGCCCGGCTGGGCCTGGGGTCCCCGATGCCCTGGGGGCGTGGCTTGGTCGGGGTCCCTTTGCGTTGTTGTTGGGTACAGTCCACATGCCCCAGCCGCACTCGCTTCGACATGCAATTTGATGGGTTCTGACCTATGTCTGCCCCGTGGAGCCACCCCACGGGGAACAGTGGACGCTGCAGCCCCAGGGCCCCTGCTGCCCCTTGTGGCCCCAGCCACCCGTCCCAGCAGCTCTCCAGGTAGTGACGACCTCGAGTCACTCAGGCGGGCATTGCCGTGTGGGGCTTCTTGGTGTCCTACTCAAGACTTGTCCACGCCGGAGTCATCAGCAGTCCCTGGCCCCTGTTCTCTTGCTGCATGGTTCTCCGTGGTGGAGGCCACCACCTGTCCATCTGTTCACCTCGCCACAATGTCAGGGCTGCCCCTGGTTTGGGGCTGTGACAGAGGAAGCCTCCTGAGGGTTCCAGGGAGCCCCACCCCTAGGCCTTCCTGGGCAGCAGGTGCAGGCCAGGTGCAGGGTTGGCCCAGTGGCTTGCACTGCCCTGGAAGGCCACTGGCCACTGGCAGCTGTGTGGCTAAAGAGCCTCGGATGCTGCCGCCACCACGCTCAGCCGAGGACAAGTGTCCGGGCACCGACTCAGACCCAGGGTGGGGGCCACGTGTACAGCCGAGGTGGTGAGATTCCCCCGAGGGACTCAGGACGTGGCAGCACCTAGGTCCCCAGGAAGCCTGGGGCTCGGCAGGAGCTGCTTCCCTGCTGACTGCGTGCCAGCGTGGCTGGGCAGAGGCTGCCCGGGAGCCATCTGCAAGCCTGGCCCAGATCCCGAAGCCGGGAGGGCCCGCCCGTGTGTGCCCCTGGCTGGTGGCAGCAGCTGCTCCGGCTGGGGAGGGCAGAGGAAGGGGCCAGCGCCGCTCTGCGTGGTTCCCGTTGTCCTGGGCCTTTTGTTTCTACGAACCTGGGAAGAGCAAGAGACGGATTGGCCAGGCTTCGGCCTAGGGGAAGCAGTTTGCTGACCACAACTGTACGCCGCAGGAGAGGAGATAGCACAAGGCGTGATCCTGGTTGGGTGTCCCCAGCACCACTGTCCCAGAGAACAGGCCACAAGGACACTGAGGGGCCAGCGGGAAACAGGGCTGTGTGGCAGGTCAGCCTTAGCTTTGCCGATCGTGGCCACTGGTCCACAGAGGACCTCTCGAGGTCCTCGCTTGGGGGGAGGCCACAGCATTCACAGAGCAGCGTCATGATCAGTGCCATAGACTCTCAGGTGGCTCTGAAAGAGAGGTGATGGAGAGGTCGTGGGAGAGGGAGGGAGAGATGGGGGAAGGAGATGGGGGCGACGAGGCCGTGGGTGACTGTGATGGCCGTGGTCTGGCTGAAGGCTGTGGGCCCTTCCTGTTGGTGTTTGGTAGATTAAGGGCTGGGAGGGAAGTAAGTGTGGTGGAGCTCTCGTGGGCAGGGTCTGTGGGTTGCTTAGAATGCTGCGTGGTTGTGTAAGGTTGGGGACTCTCCCCTGGGTGCTGCACCGTCCCCCAGGCCCAGGCTCTCCTTGGGAGCGTCCCTGGGGCAGCACAGCCCAGAGCAGGAGGGCAGAGCCTGGGGTTGGAGGCTGACCACAGTCTCTCTGCCTCTCTGCAGTTCAGACCCTCCCTGGCTCAGATTTGGATGGCACTAGCGATGAGAGTGCCCGGCGCCCTGGAAGCAGCCTGGAAAGGGTGAGGCCACTCCCATGACCCTGAGCCTGGGGACCCAGTGCCCTGGGCACCTCCAGTTCCACACACTGTAATTCTAACAGAGCCCCTCGAGGCCCATGCCTCGCCCCATGCCCTGTCCACCCTGTGCTCGAACACACAGCCTTTGTGTTCTGTGCACGTCCATCCCATATCCTCTCTGCTCGTCCACCCCATGTCCTCTGTGCACACCCATCCCATGTCCTCTGTGCACGTCCACCCCGTGTCCTCTGAATGCCCACCCTGTGTCCTCTCTGCACATCCACCCCGTGTCCTCTGTGCACGTCCAGCCCGTGTCCTCTGCATGCCCACCCCGTGTCCTCTGTGCACGTCCAGCCCGTGTCCTCTGCATGCCCACCCCGTGTCCTCTCTGCACGTCCACCCTGTGTCCTCTGCATGCCCACCCTGTGTCCTCTGCACATCCACATCTTGTCCTCTGTGCACGTCCACCCCATGTCCTCTGCATGCCCACCCCGTGTCCTCTCTGCACGTCCACCCCGTGTCCTCTGCATGCCCACCCTGTGTCCTCTGCACATCCACATCTTGTCCTCTGTGAACGTCCACCCCGTGTCCTCTGCATGCCCACCCCGTGTCCTCTCTGCACATCCACCCCGTGTCCTCTGTGAACGTCCACCCCGTGTCCTCTGCATGCCCACCCTGTGTCCTCTGTGCACGTCCACCCCGTGTCCTCTGCATGCCCACCCCGTGTCCTCTGCATGTCCACCCCATGTCCTCTGCACGCCCACCCTGTGTCCTCTCTGCACGTCCACCCTGTGTCCTCTCTGCACGTCCACCCTGTGTACTCTCTGCTCATCCACCTGGTATCCTCTGTGCACGTCCACCCTGTGTCCTCTCTGCATGCCCACCCCGTGTCCTCTGCATGCCCACCCCGTGTCCTCTGTGAACGTCCACCCCGTGTCCTCTCTGCACATCCACCCCGTGTCCTCTGTGCATGTCCACCCTGTGTCCTCTGCATGCCCACCCCGTGTCCTCTGTGCACGTCCACCCCGTGTCCTCTGAATGCCCACCCTGTGTCCTTTCTGCACATCCACCCCGTGTCCTCTGTGAACGTCCACCCTGTGTCCTCTGCATGCCCACCCCGTGTCCTCTCTGCACGTCCACCCCGTGTCCTCTGAATGCCCACCCTGTGTCCTCTGCACATCCACATCTTGTCCTCTCTGCACGTCCACCCCATGTCCTCTGAATGCCCACCCTGTGTCCTCTCTGCACGTCCACCCCGTGTCCTCTGAATGCCCACCCTGTGTCCTCTCTGCACGTCCACCCCGTGTCCTCTGCATGCCCACCCCGTGTCCTCTGCATGCCCACCCCGTGTCCTCTGTGAACGTCCACCCTGTGTCCTCTGCATGCCCACCCCGTGTCCTCTCTGCACGTCCACCCCGTGTCCTCTGCATGCCCACCCCGTGTCCTCTGCATGCCCACCCCGTGTCCTCTGTGAACGTCCAGCCCGTGTCCTCTGCATGCCCACCCCGTGTCCTCTGTGCACGTCCACCCCGTGTCCTCTGCATGCCCACCCCGTGTCCTCTGCACATCCACATCTTGTCCTCTCTGCATGTCCACCGTGTCCTCTGCACGCCCACCCTGTGTCCTCTGCACATCCACATCTTGTCCTCTCTGCACGTCCACCCCATGTCCTCTGCACGCCCACCCCGTGTCCTCTGAATGCCCACCCTGTGTCCTCTGCACATCCACATCTTGTCCTCTCTGCACGTCCACCCCATGTCCTCTGCACGCCCACCCTGTGTGCCCTTTCTAGGGTTCTGTGGCCGCAGCATGGAGAAGAACTGGGTCAGGTCACGTAGCCCGTCTTCTCCTGTCTTTGTCTCCAGGGAGGCCTGAAGGGACAAAAGGGTGAGCCGGGAGCTCAGGGCCTGCCTGGCCCCGTTGGTCCTCCAGGCCCTGCAGGCCCAGTGGTGCAGGGTTCCAGTGCACAGTCTGTCCCTGGGGCACAGGGACCCCCGGGACCTCCAGGGCCACCAGGGAAGGATGGTGCCCCAGGAAGGGATGGTGAGCCGGTGAGTACTGTCCACCTCGTGGTCTGGCTGGAGGTGGGGCTGGTGAGAGTGGACTCAGGCCAGAGCAGCAGCACCCTGGGACCCTGGGTGCCCAGAAGCAGCCATCTGCCTGGGACGGGAGGTGGAAGGGGGTCGGGGTGTGGGAGGTAGGACCTGGGGAGAGCAGCCCCCGAGACCTGAGCTCTGGTGCAGGCTGCCTCACTGTGGCAGAGGGTGGTTCTGGGGCTGGCTTCGCAGCGTGGTCTAAGCTGAGGTGCGCTTTTGTGTTCAGACTCCGGGAGGCGCTGCAGGGTGGCCCCTTGGTTAATGGTTTCTCTTGCACGTTCCAGGGAGACCCGGGGGAAGACGGAAAGCCCGTAAGTCTGCTTTTCTTTCTGAGCCAGATGTTATCACGGTGTCAGGCCTTTAGACCCAGCCGGGGCTATCGCAGAGAAACCGTCTCCAAAGTGCAACTTCACTTTGTGAAGAAAATTCCAGTCTAAGTGCTGGTGGATCCCACTTAGGTGCTGGGACGCTGGGCTGACTGCCAGGTGCCCGGAGGGAGGCGGGGCAGGCCTGGGAGTGGGGGCCTCCGGACCTGGAGTTCCTGCCTGGAGAGTGTTGAAAACAAGGAGGGCCACCTCCAAGGACAGAGGACGCAGGGCGGCAGGTGGAGGGGAACAGCTGGCCAACAGGCTATGCCGCCCAGGAGGCAGAGAGGGGGGCCCCGGCCAGCCCCAAGAAAGCAGGGGCAGGTCTTCCCGCTGGCCAGAGGAGCCACTGGGGACCACTGTGCCCCTGGAGGCAAAGCCACCCGGAGGCGAAGCCACGTGAGGCCCGAGAGGGTCTGGCTGGCATGGTCACAAGCAGTGTCCTAGCCTCGAGTTCACAGGGTGGACACGCATGAGCATCCACGTGTGTGTGGCCAAGCCTCCGCTGTTGGGCAAGGTGTGACTCCCTGGTAGGGATGCCACACGCAGTCTTGTGTGCTCAAAGGGGGTCCCTCGCAGTAGGTGTGTCACCTTCGAGTCCCCACTCTGGGGGCCCCTTGGTGACATGGTGCCATCCTGGTTCCTGGACTCCTCTGTCCCTTGCTCTGTCCTTTGCAAGGGCTCAGGTCCCTCTGTCCCTTGCTCTGGGAGAGGAGCATCCAGGACAGCAGGCTCAGGCTGACCCCAGCACCTTGTCTTCCAGGGTGACACTGGGCCACAGGGCTTCCCGGGGACTCCAGGAGATATGGGCCCCAAGGGCGAGAAGGTGAGTGTGCAGAGCCCCCCGTCCCAGCCTCTGGGCCATGAGCTCTGGTGTGACATGTCTGTCTGGTGTCCAGGGAGATCCTGGGATCGGGCCAAGAGGACCCCCAGGACCCCAAGGGCCTCCGGGGCCACCAGGACCCTCCCTCAGACATGACAAGCTGGTGAGTCCTCTTCCTCAAGCCTGAGAACGGCCTCCTGGTGTCTGGCCTAGGGGGACCACCTTCCTCTGGCTCACAGGGCTTGCAGGGCCACGGCCAGCTCTGAGTGGCCACGGGTGGCCCTGGACCCCTTTGTGTCTTTGGGGCCAGTACAGGGGTGTCCTGCATGTCTGCTGTGGGCAGTGGTCAGGGTACAGCTTGACAGGGCCAGCCTGGTGCTGGGCAGGGCAGGGCCTCTCTCCTAACGACAGGCCTCTCTGGCTGTCCCCTCAGACCTTCATCGACATGGAAGGCTCCGGCTTTGGTGGTGATCTGGAGAGCCTCAGGGTGAGTGGCAGCTGCCTGCTCTCCCCCTGGGCAGGCGCAACAGTTGTGGCCCCCATGAGGCCCAGCAGGGACCCTGGGGTGGGCCAGGCTGGTCAGGGATGAGGTCATCGCTGGGCCGGGCGGTGTGGGCCCTGATGGTCTGTCTCTGTGCAGGGCCCACGTGGCTTCCCCGGCCCCCCGGGCCCCCCGGGTGTCCCAGGCCTGCCTGGCGAGCCTGGCCGCTTTGGCATGAACAGCTCCCATGCTCCGGGACCTGCTGGCCTTCCTGGGGTTCCTGGGCGCGACGGATCCCCTGGGTTTCCAGGCCCCCCGGTGAGTCTGGCTGTCCGCCAGCGGGGCCCTGTCTGCTGGGAACGGGGTCAAGTGCCTACCTGGGGCCCTCCCCTTGCCACCTGGCCTCCCCAGTCCTGGCCCCCAGCCCATTCCTCCAGGTGGGCCATGTATCTGGGCCATTCCTGGGGTCAGAGAGCCTGTGTGGGCCACCCTGTAGTCCTGGGGGTGCTGATGGGTTGGTGGACCTCTCTGGACTGGGCAGGTCTACTGAGCTCACAGTGCCTCCCGGTGGGGACGGAGAGGGGGTGAGCCTCCCAGTGGGGACGGAGAGGGGGTGAGCCTCCCGGTGGGGACGGAGAGGGGGTGAGCCTCCCGGTGCGGACGGAGAGGGGGTGAGCCTCCAGTGGGGACGGAGAGGGGATGAGCCTCCAGTGGGGATGGAGAGGGGGTGAGCCTCTGGTGGGGACGGAGAAGCAAGAGCCTCATCAGGGCCCACTGGGGGCAGGTGGAGCCCCTGTGGCCTGCTGCCCGTCGGCACGGTACCCACAGAGTCATTGCTGCCAGCAGCGTGGCTCCTTGGCCACATAATTCAGTGGGCACGCAGGGCTTCTTCCACAGCACGCTTCTGCACCCGGGTGACCAGGAAAGCCAAGTGGGCCCCCTGCCAGCCGGCCTCTTGGAAGCACGTCCTGATATTCCCAACCACTGCGAGCTACCCGCCGTGCCCCACGGGATCCCTCGTCACTTCTTGTCCTCTTGAATGTGACTGGCAACTTGAAAAGGAGAGACAGGGGCTGGGTGTGTGGCGACACGGGCAACCCCAGACACCTGGAGGCTGTGCAGGAGGGCTGCAAGTTCCAGCCCAGCCTGGCGGCCTAGTGAGGCCCCGTCTGAAAGCAAATACGAAAAGGCTGGGTGCAGCTCCCAGGTCGCACCCCTGCCTAGCAGGTGCCGGGCCCTGGCCCTGGGAAAGGAGAGAGATGGGGACCAGCCCTGAAGGCAGCTGTCTTAGGGCCAAGTCAGGTGCCCTGTGAGCGGAGGGACTCGCCCCAGGTCCAGGGACATGCTGTGCCCTGGCCTCTGGGGAACCTGAGGTGCAGCTGACTGTGAGCCGGCCCCAGCTCTTCAGGGGGGGCACCCAGACCCTCACCGGCTCCTCTCTTGCAGGGCCCCCCCGGAGCTCCAGGAAAAGAGGGTCCACCAGGAAAGACGGGCCAGAAAGGCAGCCTTGTAAGTCACCTGCCACACGTCCTGTGGACTGACCCAGCACCACCGAGCAGCCAGGGGGTGGAGGGACCCTGCACGTTTGGGACAGGCTGGGGACGGGCCGCAGCCTGGGAGGTCTCTTGGGACGGCGAGGAGAGCTCAGGCTCTCTCGGCGATGCCAGGGGCACAGCTTTTAAGGCCGACTCTCCATCTGTGGAGGTTCGTTTTGCGTCTCCGTTGGGTGGGGTGGGAGCTCCTGGGGCTGGCCGGCCTCCCGTGGCCGCGGTGGGATTTCTGTGAAGGAGGCGTAGGTGGGAGGCCCCCTGGGGACAGGAGTGAGGAAGGCCCCCACGGAGCCCAGGAGCCTAGCAACGGGCTCCTCTGGGAGGGAGCTCTCCCTGCCAAGCCCCAGGCCCCACCCAGAGCGGGCCCACGGGCCCAGGAGGCAGCATGGCCGCCCTGGTCAGAGCTGGCCTGGGACATCTGCCTTCCCCTGGCTCCCTCACTGGCCTGGACCTCATGGTAATGCTGTCCTTCTCCCCGCAGGGTGACACAGGCGCCCCAGGACCCAAGGTACAAACGCTGGTGCCATTCTCCATGAAGTGCCCCCCGCGGGTGCAGGGGGCGCTGTGGTCAGGGAGTGTGCTCCTGCTGCTGACCACGACCCCAGCTCTGTCCATGCTGCCAGGAATCGGGCAGGGCCACGCCTCCCCTGGTGCCCCTTGCCCTCGAGTCCTGCTGTCCTGGTGAACACTCCAGGGGGCGGGGGGCTTCAGAGGGGCCACGAGCCGCAGGGTGGGGGCTGCCCAGGCCCAGCAGGACCCAGCGTCCCCACACGGCTTCCCAGGGGGGCACACTCCCAGCCCTGCCCGCACTCTGAAGGGCAGAAGGGGAGGCTGAGGCAGCCTCTGCTCCCCAGGCCTTCCCTGTCCCCCCTCTTGTGGTCCCAGCCTCCCTGGGACAGGCCTGAGGTCTGGGCCTGCCCTGCCGGACCCTCATCTGACTCAGCCAAGCAGCCTGCAGGGAGACCCTGGGCCACCTCCTCGTGAGCCTGCCCAGGGGAGAGGGGCAGGGACAGCACCCTGGGAAGGAGAGGTGCTGCCTGCCAGCTGGGCGGGGTCTCTCCCCCGCTGGCCACCCTCCACAAATGTCCAGGACAGTCCCCACCAAGGCACCCTCCACCCAGAAATGCCCAAGACGCCCAGGGCTCGCCTCCTCGGCTGGGCGTGGTGGGTGCCCACCCGGATCTAGGTGGAGGCAGATTAAAGCAGAGTGGAGGGGTGTGGAACCAGCCCTGGGTGGAGTGGGTGTGAGGGTGGAGCAGCGGGAGGGGCCGGGACGCGCAGGAGACTCTGGGACCAGGGTTGGCCGTGGCTGCAGCAGCCCAGGGCTGGGCTCAGCGCCAGGCACCTGCGGGGACAGTGGGCAGTGGGGAGGGGCTATGCAGAGTGGCCGGTTGCCACCCTAACAGGTGGTCACATTCCTGCCGGTTTCCGGCCAGCACTGGGCTCAGGGTCTCACAACACCGTGTGCCGCTGTCCCATGCCGAGAGATGTGCTGCTTGTCCTGGTTTTCCGAGGAGGACCCTGAGGCTCAGGGAGTGACGTGGCCGTGAGCGAGCGTGCTGTGCCCCGTGCATGTGCCGGGCTCTGGGGAGCAGGCCGCAGGCTCGACGTGCAGCTGCAGGTCTCGCTCGGCCCTTGGTGCTTGTGGTTGAGCGGCCTGGACCCTCATAAGGACTCGCGCTGCTCCAGCGTGTTCGCCTCTGCACTCTGCATCTCTGCAGGACACGTAGCCATCCTGGGGACACGGTGGCCTCTGGGGTTGCTCTGAGACCCAGAGGCAGAGGGTGGTGACACTGTTCTTTGCCCTGTGCAGGGAAGCAAGGGAGACCCTGGCCCTGTCGGTGCTCCCGGGGAGAGCGGCTTCGTAGGAGCCCCTGGTCCCGCTGGACCTCCAGGACCGCCGGGCCCCCCTGGGCCACCAGGACCAGGACTTGCTGCTGGATTTGTGAGTCCTAGCTCCTAGGAGGCCAGCCTGCCACCCCACCTTCCCCTCGGGCAGCTCCAGGCTGCCCCGCTGTCTCGGCCAGCATTTGCCACACAGCCTGGGCTCTGTCCCCGGTGGCCCCCGTGAGCCCTGAGGGGCTGAGGGCTGGCCGTGCCGGTGGCTCCCATGTACACTGAGCACAGGTGTTCATGCCCAGCGTCCAGTGATCACAGCTGTCCTCCTCAGGCCCCTGTCCCTCAGGTCCCCAAAACCCCTCAGGGGACAGCCGAGGCACAGCACATGTGCAGACCAGGCAGATGAGCCACACTGGAGGGACTGTACGGGCCCCACCCCACCAGGGTCCCTGTCACTGCAAAGCCCCCCAAGGACAGCTGTTTCCCAGGTGGCCTGGCCCTGGGAACCACCCACTCTGCTACGGCCCAGCTCTAGTCTCCCAGGCCCAAGGTGGGGTCCTCTCCTCTTTAAGAAGTGTCCCTCTTATGTCCACTCCAGGACGACATGGAGGGCTCCGGAGCACCTTTCTGGTCGACAGCCCGCGGCTCTGAGGGGCCACAGGTACTGCCCATGAGCTGGGGGCCCCTACGTGCCTGTAAAAGGCTCCCGTGGGCCAGGAGCGGCCACAGTCGGGGGGCTGTGTTCCCAGGCACTGTCTACCCTCGGCCCCGCCCCCTGGGGACACTGTTGAGTTGAAAGTCCCAGGGCTGGGACCTGTGTCCCTCCAGAGGGAAATGCAGTGGTGGTCAGGATGGACGAGCCAGGTGGACAGGCCTAGAGGACCAGTCTTTCCTGGGAAAGGAGACGTGGAGTTCTCTCTGTGGCTCTGGTTTGGGGACGTAAGGAACAAGGGCCTGAGCGTGATCTGACTTACACAGAGGGGTCCCGAACGGCATCTCCACCTGCTCTGCGCCACCTGTGACCCGGCAGGATCGGTCAGCCAGGAGGGTCTTGGGGAAGATGGGGCCCTAGTGTGGCGCCAACAGCCATGTCGTCTCTAGAGGTCACTGTCCCCCTGTTAGGAGGTCCTGCCCTGCTCTGGGCCACAAAAATGGCTCCAGAGCACCGTGGCGTCTGGCGGGACACGCCTGGGTCAGGGTCAGCTCACCACTTGCCCTGGGTGGGCGGCTCCACACCAAGTGTTTATGTGGCGGTTTCGTAAGACGTGAGTCTGCTTGGTTCCGGACGGGCAGGGTGGCTTGGGCACCTGGGGCCCCGGGCTGGCCCCGGCCTGCTGCCGTCTTGGGGCGCTGCTCCCCCACAGGCAGCGAGCTTCATCTGAGGTTGCCGCTGAAGTGCTGGTGTCAGGCTCATTTTCCCATGGGAGGGAGGGCTCCGGGCAGGGCGGGCTGCACTGATGCTGTCTGCTCTGCCCCACAGGGACCACCCGGCCCGCCAGGACTCAAGGTCAGTCCCCTGCTTCCGCGCTGCCGGTCACAGCTTTGGTGACTCGGTTTCCTGATCCCGGGAGGGAAACTTGCAAAGTGGAACCAAAGCCTGATGGGAAGACAGCGCAGGGGCGCGGCCCTCTCCCCAGGCCTGCAGGGCTTCCTGGCCCAGGCACCCCGAGGGCACGGGCAGGGGCCCCTGGAGGACCCAGGGACCCAGCCCCACCCCTCCCCAGGCCTGAGCTGGTTCCAGGCAGGGCCAGCGGGGGACCACACGGAAGTCCAGACCGGGGTCCTCGGCCCCCGGGCAGCGGCTCTTTCACCCGCCCCCGTCAAGCCTTCCCCAGCAGGAGCTCCAAGTCGGGGGTCCCCTCGGGGTCCGCTCCGGCCAGGCCCTCCTGTCCCACTGCCCCTTGGCTGGTGAAGCCTTGGGCCAGCTCAAAGGCTGAGCGTTCAGAAGGTCACTTATGCCTCTCTGGGGTCAGTGGGCTCTGCCTCCAGCCTCCGGAACCGTCCAGCCAGGTGCTGCGGGAGCAGGGGGCCACTCAGCTGCCCACTGTCCAGGGCCTCTGCTCTTTGCGGGCTGCACCTGGCACTCAGCCCCTCCTCCACGGCTTGCCCACCCACTCACTGAGTCACTTTGTCCATTTAGGGGGATCCTGGAGCCCGCGGGCCACCTGGGGCCAAGGTAAGCCCCTTACTCAGGGTCAGGAACTGGACCACGTGGGGGCGGCGGACAGGGACCCCGGGAGCCTGTCCTCCCCATACCGCAGTAGATGGGGCCATTGGGCTCCCCCCGTGACAGCCAGGCCTGTGTGGAGGACACGGGTGACAGCAGGGTCAGGTCCCGCACTGCCCCTCCTCCCTGGCCTGCCCCTTTTCCTTACACTTGAACCCTTCCTTTTTTCAGAGGCGGCCCCGCAGGGCACGCAGGCCCAGCCCCGCCCCGTGTTCCCTGGGTTTACCAGCGGAGGGCCCAGACCCCACCTGCGCCCCACGGCCATTCCTGGGAGCCACAACAGGCCTGTGGCCAGGCTTCCCTCCTCACCCCCCCACAGCCCCCAGTGGGTGACAGGCAGCATCACCCCGGGGTGGAGCCAGTGACCAGCAGGAACCCAAGGGTCCTCACGGTCACGGCCACTCTGGGCTTCCTCTTGGTGAGTCTCCGCAGCCCCAGGCCCGGTGGCTGACATGCTGGACCCTCTGTTCATTCCAGGGGGAAGTTGGAGCCGACGGAGCCCGCGGGTCCCCTGGCCTCCCTGGCAGAGAAGGCCCGGCAGGGCCCCCGGTGAGTGACCGTGGTGGCCCCGGGTGTGGAGGGATGAAGCCCCTGGAGGAACTACCCCGGAGGAGAGCTGGCCCACCAGCCACCTTGGGTCTCCTGGGGGCCTGGCCCTGCAGGTCCCCGTGCTCCAGGACCCAGTGTGCCTGCCTTGACCCCGGGGGCCTTGGTGGCTGTCCCTGCCCAGCCCCCGCCTGCCTGGGGACGAACCCCCTCACCAATCAGCGCCTCTGAGCGCCGCCACCTCCTCGTTTCTGCAGGGACCTAAAGGAGACAAAGGGAGCCCCGGAGAACGAGTGAGTGTCCGGGGGCAGCGTGGGGCTCAGGGCCCACAGCGGGTGGACAGTAGGGCTGGCTTCGGGGTGCTGCCCTGGGGGTCTGCACCCACGTGGCTCCAGATGGGACAAGACCCTCAATTTGGCAGGAGTGGCTCTCGGGGCTGGGGCGCAGCATGTCCACACCCACGATGCCCCTCAGACCCCGTGGACTCCGGGAACCACCTCCAAAGCCAGCTGGGCTCTGGGTCCTGGCCAGGGCCGCTGTGGTCACGGGCTGGACTTGTGGCTTTTTCTTCCAGGGTGACCCAGGAAAGGATGGAGTGGGGCAACCAGGCCTGCCTGGGCCCCCAGGACCCCCGGGGCCCGTGGTCTACGTGTCTGATCAGGACGTAAGGACGCTGTGTGGGAGGGGGGGCTGGGGGAGACAGACGTGTGGTCAGCAGCTCAGGTTCCTGATGTCCCTGGAAGGAGCTGCCCTATGCAGAATTAGAGCAGTGATGGGGGTGACCAGCAGGGCTCAGGTCACATTCCAGCACCGACAGCTGTGTGACCCTAGACACTTACTTAACCTCTCTGTGCACAGCGTCATTTTCAAAATGAGGAACACTGTAGTCCTGGGGCACAGGTTGGATTAAGTCTGAGAATGGTCAGAATTGCGCCTGGCCTGGGCCCATCTGAGTACCAGGAGTGGACAGAAGGGCAGATGGGACAAGCACAGCAGTCTGAGAGGAGGGAGGGACGGCTCAGGGCAGACCCGTAGGCCGGGGCTAGGGACCCTGGCCAGGGCAGTGCACGCAGGCACACCTGCCCAGTCACTGGAGAACCCTGTGGGTGGGGCCTGGAATGAGGGTGAGTATCCGGGAGGGGTCAGCGGGAGCCTGCAGCAGAGCTGGAGAGGCGGGCTGACCAAGAGGCTTGTGGCCTGGGAGCCCGTGGCCTGGGGCCGAGCAGTGGCGTCCACCACGTCCCTCTGCCCCGGATGTCCCTGGGAAGGGCCAGGCCAGGGACCCTCGGGATGGCTGCCTGGAAGGGTCCTGCTCCCCTCCCGGCGCAGAGCCCTGGGGCCGGGTCCACTCTGAACTTGTTCTCCCTGTTTCTCTGCCTTCTGCTGGCTGTGGACAGGGAGCAGTGACCAGTGCACCGGGGCCTGAGGTATGTGCTTTTGTCGCTGAGCAGCTGCTCGGTCAGTGGCGGGGTGTCCTGAGGGCGTGGCCGCCCTTGGCTGACGCTGTCCCTCTCTCTGCAGGGCAGGCCGGGCTTCGCAGGCTTTCCTGTAAGTGGCCCCCTCCCGAGCTGGCTGGGTCTGGGGGGTCTCCCGTAGGGCAGAGCAGAGGGGAGCTGCGCGGGCCTCGGAGGCCCAAGGGGTGGGCGGAGTCACTGGACTGGAGGACAGGAGCAGGACTGAGCACCTCTCTGCCCCTGGCCAGTCAGGACCTCGCGATGCTGGTGCCAGACCAGGAGCAGCCGCAGGGCAGGATGTGGGGGTCCTGGGAGCTTGGTGAACACTGGTTCCAGGGATGCTCATTTCCGCTTGGTCTTCCCTCCAGGGACCTGCTGGACCAAAGGGCGACCCGGGCTCCAGAGGCGAGCAGGGCTTCCCAGGACCCAAGGTAAGGGCTGGGGTGCCATCTGCCCAGCTGCTGCCGTCAGCCAGGGGCCAGCATGACTGGCACCCAAGCTTCAGCCAGAGCCAAGGTGTGCTTCTGGTGGACAGCCTTCCTTGACCCAGTGGACAGTCTCCATCTGCCCAAGTGGCCACTCTGGGGTAGACAGAGCCCTAGTACAATGGGGCTGTGTTGCCCCTAGTGACCTCTGAGCAAGCGTGTGGCCAGCTGCAGCTTGGGCTGTGTCCGTGTCCATCCCTGTTCCTGGGTGTTCTCTGCGAGGCCTGGGGACACCATGCCGCCCTGCCTGCCGGGAGCCCTGACCTGTGACTCTGCTGTTCCAGGGGGAGAAGGGAGAGCCTGGCGGTGTCTTGGGCCCTGACGGCAGAACCCTGGGCCCTGCCCAGAAAGGAGCCAAGGTGAGGGCAGCGCCCCCTGCAGGCCACCAAGGAGACATGGGGGGGCTGGTCCTCAGGGAGAGTGGTCCTGGCACACGGCCCCTCCTGCCGCCTGGCCCTCATGGCACTCCCAGGTCCACCTCTCAGCCATGTGGGGCGTGCCTTGCACTCCTGTGCCTGCTGGCCAGTGCTCGTTGTCCCTCTGACCCTGTTGGCTGGGCCTGCCTGCAGGGAGGTGGGGTCTCAGGGCCCAGCTCAGCTGCTGACTCCTCCACTGGCCTGAGCCAGGGCGGTCAGGACAGCGTTGAGGGGCCTGTGCCCTGGGCCCAGCCCAGCACAGCCCACAGCAGGCCCTGAAGAGCGGCTGACTGGCCACCTGTGCGGGGAGCCCAGAGCCCCTTGACTGTTGGGATGGACCAAGAATGTTGGATCCGCAGGCCCAGAAAGACTGTGTCCTTGGCTGTACCTCTGCGTAGGGCCTGAGATGACCTGGCCAGGCCTGGCACAGATAGGCCTCGAGCCTCAAGACCCAGGGCATGCCCTGCCTGTGCAGCTGCCCGGGTGCAGACGCTGTCCAGCAGCCCTGCTGGGTCTCCCGACCTCCCTGGTGTGGCTGGCAGCCCAGGTGCCACCCAGCTTGTAGCTGTGGCTCCGGAACCCCAGGCGGGGAGCACTGCACCACCTGACAGTGCCTCTGTTTTCTGTCCAGGGAGAGCCGGGCTTCCGAGGACCCCCGGTGAGTAGCACCCTCGTCCTGAGCCACTGTGCTGTGGTCGGAAATGACCTCGTCACCTTGCCTGGCTGCTGGGCACGTGGCCCCAGTGCCTAGATCTCAACCGCAACTTGAAACTCAAGGGGCTGTTGGGCGGGACACAGTGGGCGGCTCACAGTGGTGCCCAGCGTTCTGGCCCTTGGCTGGCCCTTCCCTTGGCCTCAGAGCCCCCCGCTCAGAGGTCCTGCAGCCTCAGTGCACATCCTCTCTGCAGGGTCCGTATGGGCGGCCTGGGTACAAGGGTGAGATCGGCCTTCCTGGACGACCGGTAAGCATCTGGGTGTCTGGCCGGGCCTCTGCCCCAGTGGGCAGCAGGCCCAGCCGGACAGGTGCAGAGAGCCCTGACCCACCGCAGGACTGGCTTGGGGAAGGGTGGGCAGCTGACCTCCTGGGCACAGCCCATATCCTGAAGTGGCCAAAGGATATCCTGGGCCTTGTCCAGGGAGAGCTCAGGCCAGAGGACACCTGGGTGTTAGAGGGTCATGGTCTGGTCCTGCTGGGCCAGCCACCTCCCACCCCACCCCCTGGGTGCTAGGGCAAGAAGAAGGGGGGGGGGGCAGCGCAGGGCAGGAAGGAGCTGCCCAGTGGGTGTGGGCGGCTGAGCTGTGGCCCAGCAGCCTGGCCGGCGGGGGTCTGCAGCTGTCCCCCACAGTGCCCAACAGCCCCCCACTGTGCTCTGGCCCAGGGTCGCCCTGGGGTGAATGGGCTGAAGGGAGAGAAGGGGGAACCTGCAGACGCCAGCCTCGGACTTGGAATGAGGGTGAGTGCCCTGTGATGGGTGGACAGGGGTGGCCAGGACAGCCAGGGACAAGGAGTGGCCTGGCCAGCTCTGGGGTCCCCAGTTCACCTGTCAGAAGCTTCTCAGAGCTGCTGGCAGGGTGACCACAGAGTGCTGTCTTCTGACACACGTACACAAAAACACACAGGCAGACACGCACATGTAATGCACACACATGCACACTCCCATGCCACCCATATGTGTATGTGTGCTCATACGTGCACACCCGTGTGCTCACACTCACGCTCCTGTGTGCGCTCAAACGCACCATTCACACATGCACATGCACTCACATGCACACTCACACACATGCACACACACATGCACACACGGGCCACTTGTGCACCTGCACGTGTGCAGCGTGTCAGAGTCGCACATGACCCACGCCCACCGGGAACAGCAAAGCCACGGGTTCTCTCAGGAGGCCCACGCATGGAGGTCTCCTGGGAGTCTGGCCACCCCCATTGTCTCCCCCGGCCTGTGTCTTGCCTCTTCCCTCCCTGGCCACGTCACACAGCTGCTCAGGAGCCACAGGGGTGGGCTGGCAGGTGGGCCATGGCAGGCCTGGGGCTGGCCCTGCACATGGTCCCCTCTCGGAGGGAGCAGGGCTCCCAAGTGGAGCCTCCCGTGCTGCAGGCTGAGCCCCCTCAGGTGAGGAGTGAGACCCCGGTTTGATTGACACACACACCTCCCAGTCACCCCATGACCAGAGCTCTCTGTCACTCCACAGGGCATGCCCGGCCCCCCAGGGCCTCCTGGGCCCCCAGGCCCTCCGGGGGTGCCCCTCTACGACAGCAACGTGAGTCTCCAGGGCCCCACGGCACTGAGTCCCTGCGCCTCCCACTCTCATGCGGAGGAGCCGCCACCTCCTCTCCCTGTCACTGGTTCCAGTCCTGTCCCCAGGGCCTCTGGGGTGGGCTGGGCTGGGGGCTGCATCTGGGGCTGTGGATGAGGAGGCGTGTCCCCCAGGAAGAGCGAAGGCCCAGTAGGGCGGTGACCCCCACAGGCAGTGCGACGCGGCCAGGGCTCCTGACTCCACGCACCTGCCCCAGGGCTCCCCTGATGTGGCCTGTCAGAGGGGCTTGGGGCTTCTGGGTTTGGGGACCCCAGGTGGCTGGTGGCCTTGGTTTCCAGAGCATTGTCCCTCAGAGACCACTTTACCCTGTTCTTTGCAGGCATTTGTGGAGTCTGGCCACCCTGGGCCTCGGGGACTGCAAGGTGAGAGTTCCAATGGGGCTGGGGGACAACAGCTTTCCACAGGGATGTGGAGGACATTGTGCTCCGGACTGCACGCTGCTGAGCACCCACTGGCTGACCAGACCTCCCCAGGTCTCTTCCCAATCCTCAGGGCCCTCCCAGCAGGGCTCCCAGGACCTGCCATGGTGGGGCTACCCTCGGGGGTCCACCCATGTGCTGTCCTTGGTGTGGGTATCAGCACAGCCTGCAGGGTGGGCCTGGAGAGGTGGTGTGGTCCCTAAGGCCTGCAGGGTGGTCCTGGAGAGGTGGTGTGGTCCCCATGGCCTGCAGGGTGGGCCTGGAGAGGTGGTGTGGTCCCCATGGCCTGCAGGGTGGGCCTGGAGAGGTGGTGTGGTCCCTAAGGCCTGCAGGGTGGGCCTGGAGAGGTGGTGTGGTCCCCATGGCCTGCAGGGTGGGCCTGGAGAGGTGGTGTGGTCCCCATGGCCTGCAGGGTGGTCCTGGGGAGGTGGTGTGGTCCCCAAGGCCTGCAGGGTGGTCCTGGAGAGCTGGTGTGGTCCCTAAGGCCTGCAGGGTGGGCCTGGAGAGGTGGTGTGGTCCCCATGGCCTGCAGGGTGGTCCTGGGGAGGTGGTGTGGTCCCCAAGGCCTGCAGGGTGGTCCTGGAGAGGTGGTGTGGTCCCTAAGGCCTGCAGGGTGGTCCTGGAGAGGTGGTGTGGTCCCCATGGCCTGCAGGGTGGTCCTGGAGAGGTGGTGTGGTCCCCATGGCCTGCAGGGTGGGCGTGGAGAGGTGGTGTGGTCCCCAAGGCCTGCAGGGTGGTCCTGGAGAGGTGGTGTGGTCCCTAAGGCCTGCAGGGTGGTCCTGGAGAGGTGGTGTGGTCCCCAAGGCCTGCAGGGTGGTCCTGGAGAGGTGGTGTGGTTCCCATGGCCTGCAGGGTGGGCCTGGAGAGGTGGTGTGGTCCCTAAGGCCTGCAGGGTGGTCCTGGAGAGGTGGTGTGGTCCCCATGGCCTGCAGGGTGGGCCTGGAGAGGTGGTGTGGTCCCCATGGCCTGCAGGGTGGGCGTGGAGAGGTGGTGTGGTCCCCCTGGCCTGCAGGGTGGTCCTGGAGAGGTGGTGTGGTCCCCATGGCCTGCAGGGTGGGCCTGGAGAGGTGGTGTGGTCCCCATGGCCTGCAGGGTGGGCGTGGAGAGGTGGTGTGGTCCCCATGGCCTGCAGGGTGGTCCTGGAGAGGTGGTGTGGTCCCTAAGGCCTGCAGGGTGGTCCTGGAGAGGTGGTGTGGTCCTCTATGGCCTGCAGGGTGGTCCTGGAGAGGTGGTGTGGTCCCCAAGGCCTGCAGGGTGGGCCTAGAGAGGTGGTGTGGTCCCCCATGGCCTGCAGGGTGGGCCTGGAGAGGTGGTGTGGTCCCCCATGACCTGCAGGGTGGGCCTGGAGAGGTGGTGTGGTCCCCATGGCCTGCAGGGTGGGCCTGGAGAGGTGGTGTGGTCCCCATGGCCTGCAGGGTGGGCCTGGAGAGGTGGTGTGGTCCCCATGGCCTGCAGGGTGGTCCTGGAGAGGTGGTGTGGTCCCCATGGCCTGCAGGGTGGGCCTGGAGAGCTGGTGTGGTCCCCCTGGCCTGCAGGGTGGGCCTGGAGAGCTGGTGTGGTCCCCCTGGCCTGCAGGGTGGTCCTGGGGAGGTGGTGTGGTCCTCCTGGCCTGCAGGGTGGGGCCTGTCACCTCTGCTCCCCACGAGCGCCTGTCTGACTGTCCCCATCCGTTGCCACCCCTTTCTGGTCTAGGACCTCTCTTTTTACACAGTGCCTAGAGGTCGGGGCCCACATGGGTAGAGGGGCCCTCAGGTTTCCTTGATGGCACTAGGTCTCTGTTCCCCCAGGGCTGCCAGGACCTTCTGGACCAAAGGGTGACAAAGGAGAAGTGGGACCACCTGGACCTCCAGGTGAGCGTTCTCTGTGGGCCCCAGGCCCAGGGTGTGTGGGCAGCCTCCTGGGGTGGGCCCTGGGCCCTCTGCAGGGCAGTCGCCGTCTGACCCTGCTCTAGTGGGAGGAAGCCCCTTCTCAGGCCATGGATCTGGGGACACCTGGTCAGCCACACAGCTAGGACCTGGGAGGGACAGGGTTCCAGCAAGAGTTCCCCACCATCCCACCACTGTGGAGCAGACAGCTGCCCACCTGCAGCCCAAGGCTAGATCCAAGATGCCCGCCCTCCCACAGTTGGTTCCAGAGAGTGTGCGTGGCCAGGGTAAGCACAGAGGCCCTTCTGTCCAGGGGCTGCACTGGGCCAGCTCTGAATGAGGTCATCCAGGTGGGTCCCTGCACTCCCTCTTCCCCGAGGGGAGTGAGGGTTCCCTGCTGGATCCCTGGCTGGCGCCTGCCCTGACCAACCAGGCAGGCTGGGTGGAGGGTACAGCAACTGCATGACTGCTGGGAGCCAGCCCATGGACGCCAGAGCAGGGGCCGGAGGGACTAGTCGGCCTGCCCCCCGCTGGGGCCACCTCTGAGCTGGGAAGCAGCCCATGCAGGTGGATGGTCCCCAAGGCCTGCCAGGAGCAACAGCGTCTCTCGGAGAAGGTGGTGGGAGCTTGGACCCTCCAGCGTCTGCACACCACACCTGGGGTCTGAGCAGGGACAGGCAGGCGAGGCAGGATGTGACTCTGACCACGTCCAACAGTGACCGAAGGACAAGGTGTAGCGCACAGGGGAGGTTGGTTCTGGGCACTGGTAACTGTGCTGAGGCAGCTGAGGCCACCGAGGAAAGAGCACGAACAGGAAGAGGCCCGCAGAGCGCCCAGCCGGTGCAGAGGATGGGGTCAGTCCAGGGTGCCTATCACTGGTCAGCCAGAGAAGCTACGGTGACGGCAGATGGCCCAGAGGCTCCCAAACCGGAGGCGAGATGTGGCGCCCTCTGCACCCGCACAGGATGGGCAGGACCACTGACTGAGTGAAGCCAAGTGGCCACGCCAGGGAGCTGCGTGGACCCAGCTGGCCAGGTCCAGCCACCTGCCCACATAGGCAACACGTAAGCCAAGTGAACGATGAGGCGTTGAGCCTGGAGAAGAAGCCAGACTGGTCCTCCCTGCCCCCCAGAGGACGTCACCACAGTCACAGGAGCCCTACTCCCAGGGCCACGCTCTGCTCTGCAGAAGGACCCCAGCCCGGCAGGAGCCACTGCTGGCAGCTGGCGGAGCCCAGGGCCCAGGAGGGGGATGGCGCTTCTCGCAGCAGGTCTGCCCACAGACGCCAGCAGGCCACCCAGCCACGGGGTGTAAGGGCGATTTAGGAAAAGCAACGACGAGTCTGAAGCAGTTAAAATTGAGATTTTGAAAAGAAACCGTTAGCAAGAATATTTAAAAACCAATTAATTAGGAGTGAATTTAATGAAACCTGCACCCATTTTCTGTAGTG
Organism: Marmota flaviventris; assembly: GCF_047511675.1. NCBI lineage: Eukaryota > Metazoa > Chordata > Mammalia > Rodentia > Sciuridae > Marmota > Marmota flaviventris. The sequence goes on along the minus strand of NC_092505.1, from coordinate 1,043,342 downwards.
GACACAGGACAAACGAAGGTGGAGGGGGGTGACCCCTCCACGAGAGGGTCATCCAGGGGTCTCCCACCCGTCTCTCCTCCCCTCTGCAGGGCAGTTCCCCGTGGACTTCCTCAGCCTGGAAGCTGAGATGAAGGTGTGTGACTGTGCTGGCCACATCGGGAGGGTGGGTCCCTGTCCCCGGCTTGTGCCGAGGCAGGTCCCCAAGTCCTCAGTGCTGAGTGTCAGTCTGAGACGAGGCTGGCTTCTGTGCTGCCCAGACAAGCCACCACCCGTGTTCACTCCCCTGAGGGGCATGGGCCCCAGAGGGCACCCTGGGCACCCTGGCACTCTGGAATGGGGGAGGCCTCCCCTGTGGCTCGTGGGGTCAGTGTCCCGCTGCCCTCCCCACCCAGCAGCAGGGCTCTCAGAGCAGCGTTTCCCTCTGCAGGGAGACAAGGGGGACCTGGGGGACACTGGACAGAAAGGAGAGAAGGGGGAGCCAGGGGCCAGCGGCGGATTCTTCAGCTCAAGTGTGCCTGGACCCCCAGGTCCCCCCGGCCCACCAGGCTACCCTGGGATTCCGGTAAGACTGGGCCCCAGGCTGGCTGAACTCTGCCCACCCAGGCCTGCTGACGCCCCCCCAGGCCTGCTGACGCCCACCCAGGCTGAGGCAGCGCCTGTGAGCTCAGGGCCCAAGCCACCCACGTCTTTGTCTGCGACCAGGGTGTGGCAGTCCCCTTGGGGACATAGTGCAGCTCCCAGGGTGGGCACAGGGGCTCAGACACCTTACAGTTATCTCATGGCTGCGTCCTGCCACTGCCCCGAGAATCCCAGGGAGCATGGGCCCGCTTCTGCCTGGATTGCCGAGGGGCCTTGGGGGGCAGGGAGGTGACTGTGGCTCAGAGGCCATTCCCGCTGTAGGGACCCCTGGCTGGCTATGCAGGGCATGACACAGCGTGTTTGGGTTTTTTCCCAGGGTCCAAAGGGAGAGAGCATCCAGGGCCAGCCGGGCCCACCCGGACCTCAGGGACCTCCTGGCATTGGCTATGAGGGGCGCCAGGGCCCTCCTGGGCCCCCAGGCCCCCCTGGCCCCCCGTCATTCCCTGGTCCTCACAGGCAGAGTAAGTCGGGGGAGGTGGGCCTGGGCAGGGTCCTGTCGGGCTCCCCCCAGAGCCACCTGCGTGGCTGCGTGGGGCCACCTTGGCTTCTTTCTTGTAGCTGTCAGTGTCCCTGGCCCCCCAGGCCCACCTGGCCCCCCAGGGCCCCCTGGAACCATGGGCACCTCTTCAGGGGTAAGCTTCCAGGCAGGTGGGGGTGGAGTCTGGGACGCTCGGGGAGGGGTGGCCTGCCCTGGGTGCAGAGGCCGTGGCAGAGGGACTGGTGTGGGCTAGGCCCCACATCGGTCACTCACCTAGGGCCTCCCATGGGTGGCCACAAAGAAGAGTCCTGGCTGCTCTGAGCCAGCTCCCCCAGGGAACCCCCAGAAGTCCACACAGCCCAAGCCACACCCAGGTTAGGCCCTGCTCCCCTCCCCGTCCCCCGGGGCCCCAGCAGTTGCCTCTGGGCAGCAGGAACCCATGCAGCTTGGGTCCCGCAGGTGAGGATCTGGGCCACCTACCAGACCATGCTGGACAGGGCACGAGAGCTGCCCGAGGGCTGGCTCGTCTTTGTGGCTGAGAGGGAGGAACTCTATGTACGGGTCCGAAACGGGTTCCGGAAAGTTCTGGTGAGTTCTCTGGGCAGCACTCTCCCTGTACACAGAGGGCCCGCCAGGCGTAACCTGGGGAGATGCGAGGCATGGGGCTTGAGGAAGGCGAGGAGCCCACGCCCACCCAGCAATGGCCGGGCCCTCAACAGCACCCACAGCAGGGCCAGGTGTCCCCAAGCAAGGCTCCTGCCACTTGTCACTTTTTAAAAACTCATCAAACTACTTTTGAGCATTTTGGGTAAAGGGAAACGACGTTATGTGTGTCACGTGTGCTAGTGCTGGGCACCCGGAGCTCACGTGGGCATCTGTGACGGCAAGCCCCACACCGTCTTGAGGCAAGGCATCAGTCAGGAGAGGCGTCGGGCCCTCGAGAGCCACACGCCCTGGCTCGGCCCTGCTGGACAGGGCTCGGCTTTGTGTCCACATGGTGTGCTCTGAACCCCGCTGTGGGGGAATCCTCGGACACATCTTGGCTGCCCAGCACCAGGGCCCAGCTCCTGTGACACATTGGGGATCACACACCCAGCCTGGGCCCAGAAGACGAGGCCCAGGAGGGGCCCAGCCGGCACTCCTGGGGCCGTGGGGGTGCGTCTTACCTGTGTAGCAAACGTGAGGACCGGGCAGCCAGCCTGTGCCCTCAGTAGCCCACCTCATCCCTGGGAGTCTCTGTCCACCTGAGCTGAACTTCTGGGTGTCCGGGTTTCCATTGCCTGTCCCCAGGCCTAGCCAGACCACGTGGTGCCCCCCCAGGGCCCCTGCTGGCCAGGGACAGGCTGAGGGCTTATCAGCAGACACGGACCGGGTGCCCACAAGTGCCTGGTTCTGGGAAGCACCCTGGGTGGCCTCTGCCCTGGTGGGAGGGCTCATTTGGGGGAGGGATGAGCAGAGGGGGTAGGCTGTGGCCGTGTCAGAGTGACCCTGCTGTTGCCTTGCAGCTGGAGGCCCGGATCCCTCTGCCATCCAGCACGGTAAGGGGATGCTCTCTCTGCACAACTCTGGGGGCTCAGCAGGGGACTCCGGGCCTGCACTGACATGTTTCTGGAATCACACTTGGTGCTTGGAATCCTGGAGCCGAATGTGTGCTATCAGGGTGTCCTTGCTGGGGAGAGGATGAAGACCCACAGGGACACTGCCGCTGGCTTCAGTTGTGTCTGCACCTCATTGCCCTCCTCAGCCTCGCAGTCCCTGGGACACCGTCCTCCTCTGTATCTTTCCTCACCTGCAGTGCTAGGCATGCCCCAGGGCGAATGGGTGTGGGCGGCTGAACAGAAGAATAGGTGGGTTGGTGGGCAGTACAGGTGGGTTGGTGGATGGATGGACATACAGATGGACAGACAGGTGAGCTGGTGATGGCTTGGTGGATGAATGGACAGGTGGATGGATGTATGGACAGGTGGGTTGGTGGGTGAGTGGATGGATGGATGGACATACAGATAGATGGACGGGGGGTTGGTGGATGGATGGGTGGACAGGAGGATTGGTAGATGGATGGACGGATAGATGGATGAATGGACATACAGATGGATGGACAGGTGGGTTGGTGGATGAATGGACAGGTGGATAGGTGGATAGATGGATGGACAGGTGGGTTGGTGGGTGGGTGGATGGACAGGTGGTTGGTGGATGCATGGGTGAATAGATGGATGGACATACAGATAGATGGACAGGTGGGTTGGTAGATGGATGGACAGGAGGATTGGTAGATGGATGGACGGATAGATGGATGAATGGATGGACAGACAGGTGGGTTGGTGGGTGGATGGATGGATATACAGATGAATGGACAGGTGGATAGGTAAATGGATGAATGGACAGGTAGCTAGGTGGATGGATGAGTGGGTAGGTGGATAGAGAAATGTACAGGTGGGTGGTGGATGGGTGGACCATTGGTACCTGGATGGTAGGCAGCTGGGTGGGTGGACAAGGGGTGGCTCAGGAACGAGGCCGTATGCTATGCAGTGCGTCAGGCTGAGCAGAGAGCAAGTCCAATGACTCAAGTATCCAGAGCTGGCTGGGCTCCCACCCCTCCTGCCCCTATACCCAGGGTCCCCCAGGGTCTGGGTGGAGCTCCCTGCCTGTCATCTTGAAGCCACACCCCCTCCAAGTGCACAAAAGGACATGCAGGGGGAGGAGGGTCCTGGTGTGTGGGAGCCCACTGCACAGACCTGCACCTGGACCTGCAGGACAATGAAGTGGCTGTCCGCCAGCCCCCAGTGGTGCAGCTGCACGAGGGCAACTCATATCCCCGGAGGGAGCACTCCTACTCCACCGTGCGCCCCTGGAGAGCAGACGACACCCTGGCCAGCCCCCAGCGCCTCCCCGATCCCCAGCCCTACCCCGGAGCTCCGCAGCACCACGGCTCCTATGTGCATCTCCGGCCAGCCCGCCCCACAGCCTCACCTGCCCACACCCATCAGGACTTCCAGCCGGTGGTGAGTGACCCCAAAGTGGGTACTTGTCCACCTGGCCCCTTAGTCCTCAGGGCAGTGTAAAGGGGGTTGGCAGCCACAGCTGCACTGCAGGTGGGCTTCTGACTAGGCAGTGCCACACATGGTGGCCACTGTCCAGCCTGAGGCTCGTCCTCTCATGGCCAAGTGGCTGTCAGTCCCCTTGAGGTCCTAGAGGCTCCAGGTGGCAGAGGAGCTCACACAGCCAGGTTGGCCCACTGCTCTGGACCTGTCAAGCAGAGCTCATGGGGAAGGACATCAGGGTCCATGTGGGGGTGTTTCCTGGGACCACAGCACCTGCCTCTGCAGCCCTGGCTGTCCTCTGGCACCCATCAGAAGGCACTTGGGGCTCGGCCTTCCGTGCCTGTCCATGTGGTACTGTAGGTGTGCAGGGGTTCAGTGCTGTCCCCAGGGCCTCTGAGGTCATCTGGGATGCAGTGTCAGCCTCTCCCTGCAGCTCCACCTGGTCGCGCTCAACAGCCCACTCTCGGGCGGCATGCGCGGCATCCGAGGGGCCGACTTCCAGTGCTTCCAGCAGGCCCGAGCTGTGGGGCTGGCTGGCACCTTCCGTGCCTTCTTGTCCTCGCGGCTGCAGGACCTCTACAGCATCGTGCGCCGTGCTGACCGTGGGACCATTCCCATCGTCAACCTCAAGGTGAGCGGAACATGTCCTGTGGGGCCCTGGGCTCGCGAGGGTGTCCCCAGATGGACCCAGGCCTGGGCTGGGGCTTGCTCTGAGGGTCCTTCCCCGGCAGAGGCTTCCTCCAAGGGGCCTGGAGGCTGACTCCCGGGCAGGCACGGTGGGTGCGGGAGGGCAACCCGATGTTTCCAGGAAGCCTTGGGCATGCTCACAAGTGACAGGTCCTCACACACCCGCCAGGTTGGGAAATGCCCTAATACATCTGTGCCACCCAGCCCAGCAGCCCTGCCACGGTACCCCTCACGTGGCTTCCTTCCATGGCTCTGGAGTCTCTCAGGACCACTGACGGTGGATGTGCAGACCCCAGGCCCAAGACTGGGGAGAGTGGCTGGGAGCAGGAGGCCGGCATGAGGAAGAGACCCCTCGGCCTTAGTCTAGGGTCCCAGCGTGTGGCTAAAGGGTGGTGAGGGTCTGCTGAGGCACCTGGATGGGGCTGGGCTCCCTGGTGCTTGACACTGGCTGGGCATGACCAGAGATTGAGGAAGCCCCTGCCAACTTCCCTCTACAGGATGAAGTACTGGCTCCCAGCTGGGAGGCCCTGTTTTCCGGCTCCGGGGGCCAGCTGAAGCCCGGGGCCCGCATCTTCTCTTTCGATGGCAGGGACGTCCTGAGGCACCCTGCCTGGTAGGTCCCCTGTGCACGGGATGGCAGCATGGGGAGAGCCCTAGAGGAGAGATGTGTACACCTGGCCCCCAACACAGAGCCCAGCCTCTGGCCTGCCCTACCCTGCCCCATGCATGATCACGAGACCCAGAGGAGCAGGAGAGATCCCTGCTTAAGTGCCCCCTGTCCACGGTGGACAGCTCCACACTCACCGTCCGTAACTTGGCCAGTCTGTGCCCCCAATGTGAACACCACAGGGAACTAATGATCCTGAGAATCACTGCCCAAGGCAAAGTCCCAGGTCAGCTGTGTGTGCTTGTATACTGATGGAAATGACCACTGTCCCCCAAATGGCTTCACGCCTAGCACCCCTCCACCTGCCGCTATAACAGCATGTTCCGCCAGTGCTCCTGCCTTTGAAAGGGTGGTTAGGGTGTCTTCTGGGCCAGTGTGTTCCTGGAGGTGCCCAGATCCTGGCCATCCGCTCTGAGAAGCACCCAGCCTGAGAGCCACGGGTGGGACTGTGGAACAGGACGCCCTGTAGGTGGAGGTGCTCCTAGCCAGGCAGCACCTGGCTCCCTTTGTCAGTGAGGGTTGCCGGGAGCCAGGTCCACCCAGCTGGTCAAGACTGGCCCTGAGGTTGCCTGGTCCAGACTCTGCCCCAACACCTACCCCTTCTGCAGCTGGTGGACCCAGGAAGTGGAGCTAAGGAAAGCATGGACCTCGCAGCCTCCCTCTGCCCAGGGCCAGCTAGCTGCTGGCCTTCACCTTTCCTCCCCCGGGGGCAGGGGTCTCTGCTTGCCGAGGGGTGGGTGTGGGTGTGACTGACAGCCAGGTGCATCTTGCAGGCCCCAGAAGAGTGTATGGCATGGCTCAGACCCCAGTGGGCGCAGGCTGACGGAGAGCTACTGTGAGGCGTGGCGGACAGAGGCTGCCGGAGCCATGGGCCAGGCATCCCCACTGCTGGCGGGCAGACTGCTGGAACAGGAAGCCACAAGCTGCCGCAACGCCTATGTGGTCCTCTGCATCGAGAACAGTTTCATGACCTCCTCCTCCTAATAGGGTCTCTGCTGGCTCGGACGTGCATGGAGCCCGGCTCTCAGGACAGGCACAGGGCAGGGAGCACCTAGCCAACCCCCAGGACCTGGCTGGGACATTTCTACACAGTCCACATTTCATGTAATCCTCCAGAAATAAAAGGAAGCCAAAGAGAGTAGTTTTCTGAAAGTTTACAACAGAAAGCCCGATGCCAAGGCTTCCTGCCACTCCCCTGATGGCCTATGCTGGCCAGTCTGTCAGGGCCCAAATCAGACCTCAGCTGGATTTCAGCAAGAGGCTGACGCAGGACTTCCAGCCCAGAGACCTGTGCTTACCCCACCTGCAGGCTCCTGAGCTCCCGGGCACTGGGAAGGGCCCCCTGCCACTCTCCTGCCTCCACCTGGTCTGCAGGGCACCTGGGCCCCCCCTCCCACTCAGGCTGTGCCAGAGGCAGACAGGCATGGGCTTGCTCAGGTGGTGAACAGGACCGCCAGGCACGGGGCAAGGGCCACCTCTCCTCGGCTTCCTGCACTCTACAGCAACCACAGTGCCCCCACTGGAGCAGAGTCCAAGCTCAGGGCCCACGGCCACCCCAGGTCGGGCCATGTTCCTAACACTGTGCAGGGCCAGGAGTGTGGCCGGACTTGGTGTGTCTGCGGCTTTCCCCAGAGCCGGCCGACGTGGGGTCCTTCAGGCCTCTCCCTGGCTGGCCTCCCAGGTGACCCAAGACCACAGCAGATCTGATTGGAACCTGACCCCAGCCAAGTCGGAGCAGGAGTTCTGTGGGGCTCACAAGTCAGGCTGCGGCTGTCCCAGTGCTCCGCTGTGCTCGGAAGTCCAGGAGTCTGGCAGTGTGCGCTCAGGGCCACGCTGGGCTGCCCACAGCCAGTGCCAACACACCCCTACCTCGGGGTCTGCTGTCTGAGGACTGGGAGAAAACTGGGGGGCTGGTTCTGCCCCTGTGTGTTTCGAAGCCATTTCAAATAGGCACCAAATAAAATGCCCTTCCACGGAGACCATGTTTGTGAGCAGTTTCCCCACGTGAGAAGAGCAGAGCCCTGCAGAGTGAGCCCTCTGTCCCTGGGTGTCCCCCTGCTGGCACACACAGCGTGCTTGGGTGTCAGAGCACGTGAAGAGGCATCTGGTGTGCAGATGTGCACAGACGCATGACACACACTGCGGGCACCCTCTTCTGGTGGGGCCCCCTGGCAGCCAGCAGTGCCCAGGCTGACCTCAAAACCATGCCTCAGGTCTGTGTGAACTCAAGTGCTGGGTCCTGGCAGGACCTGACCCCAGGGACAGTGTTTCTGTCCCTCCCCTGGCAGCCAGCAGGGCGCCCAGGAGCGGCAGAGAAACTCGAGTGCTCACAGCCTGTGTGGCCAAGTGCAGCGGCCAGCTACAGGCCAGGGCTCCTTTGTGGGTGCCCACGGAGCCTGCACTGCTGCAGTGGCCCAGCACAGGGCGACGGGGTGTCATGCTCTTGTCCCCTCCACAGCCTGGCCTATGGCACAGGGCTGCCCTTCCTGTGTGGATTTGCCTGGGCCCACCGCCCTGAACACTCTCAGCTCGGGCCTGGCCACCTTCACATGCCACCTCCTGGACCCTGCGTCCCCCAAGGTGCCCACTTAACCTGTTGGCCTTGGTGGGTCCCTGGCTGCCAGGGCCTGGGGTCAGCACCCTCACACTCAGGTTCCAGGTTTATTTGGGTAAGGTGTTCACAAAAGACCCTCCTGTCACAGAGGGACACGCAACCAGCTCGGACCCAGAGGCCACTGGCACCCAGACCTCCCCAGGAAGGCAGACCTCTCCAGAAGGTCCTACTGCTCCCAACAAGCCCAGTTGACATCAAGGTTGCACGTCCATAGTCCTCTCTGACTGTCCAAAGCGTATGACCAGCTCCAAGCCGCCCTGATCTCAGGTCACTCCGGGAACAGAGGAAAGAACTAAAGGCCCTGGGCTGAAGCCTTGGTGAAGGACTGGCTCTGAGGGCCCCAAGCCACCACTCCATCTGATGGGTTTTCTGTCACACCCCTGAGACCAGCTTCTCGCACACAACGGAGAAGCCAAACGGTTCCTCAGTTTACAGATATAAAAACAGCATCGTCCACAATGCAAGCACCTAGGATGTGGGGAAGTGTCACAGTAAATGAGAGCCCCAGGCCCGTGGCGCCAGCATGCCAGCCGCTGGGGACACAGCATCTGCCTCCAGCCTCCCCAGGGGGTGCAGGCAGGGAGGCCTGGTAGACCCCGGGGACCCCACCACGGGCCCCTCAGCAGGCAAGCCCAGCCCAGTCCACAGTCGCCCGAGGTGTGGGCCACATCCAGGCAGCTGCCCTGAGTGTCCCTGGCACACTCTGGCTACCACCAGAGTGGAGCAGGGCTGAGGGGTGGGGGTCCGAGGCCCCCAGTGCTAAGGCCCGAGGAGGCACCCCCCCACGCCAGGCACTGCAAGGGGGCACCCACACAAGGCCCGCCCTCCGCGAGGGGGAGTCTGACGGTGCTGGGGCTCGTCGGCCCGTCAGGCCGGGCTGTCAGGACAGAGTGTGGAACCTGCTGAGGGAGGTGAGGCCGTGTCAGGCCTTGGCCCCAGGCCCCAAGGTCCCAAGGCCGTCTTCTGCGCTGTCCTCCAGGGGCAGTGGTGGGGCTGAGGGCTGAAGGCCGCCCAGGCCCTGTTCCACACTCGGCAGCCGCACGGGCTTCTCCTCCGAGGGGCTCCTCAGCTCCTGTGCCAGGGGCAGGGGCTGGTGGCGGTCCCGCTGGCAGTGCCGCAGACCGTCCAGCCCGGCTCCCAAGAAGTAGATGACAGACAGCACCAGGAAGTACACACAGTAGATGAGGAACTAGAGCAGAGAGGGTGGGTGAGGGTGCCGGCCCCGCGCAGGCCTCGCGGCCTCGTCGGGGCGCCTGCTCCTGGCTCCCCAGCCCGCCAGGGCTGCTCCAGAACTCGCACTCGGGCTGGAGCGGGTCACAGGATGCCCACTGCCCACTGGTGAGTCTCCCCAGAGAGCCCCTGGCGTGCGTCCTGCCCACGCGTGGCCTCCCCAGGCTGCTCCCCAGGCTCTGGTGCCGGGGGCTGGGTTCCAGAGCTACCCCGAGACCCCGGAAAACACCGGCGACGCAGGCTTTCCCTCAGCAGAGCCCGGCCAGGCTGTCCAGGGCAGCAGGCCGCCTGCTGCCCCCTCTGCATGCCCCGGCTCCAGCTCAGAGGCAGGAGTTGCACGGCAACAACTGGGAAGAGCCAGGCCAGCTGCACAAGTATCTCCTCCCCCTCCCTGGGACACTAGGGAGGGACCAGACCGACCCAGGTGCTGGGGTCTAGAAGGCAGAGGGTTCTCAGCACCAGCAGGTGGGGCTCCAGCGCCCTCTAGGGCGGGCACTATTAAGAGAGTCGGTGAGAACTCGGCTCCCAAGAGGTCACCTCTCCCTGTCCCTGTCCCCAAACCCCAGGACTCCGCAGACCGTCAGAGCAAGTAGGTGGACGGGTGGGGAAGGAGCCCACCACCAGGCCTCCGCCACGTGACGGCAGGCCGCTGGGTTGGTCTCTGCCTCACGTATCTGGAACTGTGGAAGCAGCAACCCCGACATGGTGACTGACGGGGAAGAAGGCCCGAAGGACCAGGAGGGGCAGCCGGCAACGGGGAGACTCCCCAGGAGCCTCTGCTCCTGCCAGCCCACCTGCCCACACGAGGTTGAAGGAGGGCCCCAGAGCGAGTGTGACAACCCCAAAAGTCGGCAGTGGCCACACAGGGGTCTGGACTCACCCCAGCGGGTGGTGAGAAGGCTCCCATGCCCCTCTACACTGGGGGGCATCAGAGACCCCGAGGAGAGGACGCTGCCCCCAGGGCTTCAAGGGACTATGGGGAGCAGCGGCTCCCAGCCCAGGCGGTGGGGGGGGCCCGGTGTCACAGGGCCTGGCTGTGCCAGCTGCAAACCCCACTGCTTCTGCGGGAACTGCCATGGAGCCAGTCCCCACTCGCAGCACTCACAGCCACCAGGCCTCCCGCCCAGCGAGGGCCACTGCAGGCCAACCCAGACGGCGGTGCTGCAAGCTCTGCGACGGCCTTCCAAGCAGACACCGTGAACAGCCTCACGGGCAGCAAGACCCGCACTGGAGACCAACAGAGAAGCAGATGGCCTTGGCAGAGCAGCCGGAGAGCCACAGGACCAGGAGAGAAACCAGGACAGACTCAGACGACCAGCAGGCCTCTCGCAGACGGTGGCAGAAGCTGTCTAAACAGACAGGGGAAGACAGAAGGGAGGAGAGACAGCAGGCAGGACAGAGTGGACCACCGCAGGGCGCCGCGGGCCTCGGGCTCTGGACAAGCGCACCACGAGCAGGGAGGCCCAACACCAAGGCTTCCCCTGCCACAAGGTGACACCAGCAACCAACAAAGCCACCAAACACACCCCCAGAGATCAAGGCCCAAGTTCTACACACATCAGAAGTCTCAAAAAGGAAAGAGAAGCTGAAAGCAGGGAAAAGGGAGACTGAACGCTGGGATGCTGGACGTGATCTCTAATAGGTAAAGTACGACATTAAATATAAATGGCCCAAACACACCAAGCCCAGGGCAGAGACTGCACGGATGGATTCGAAACAGGACACAACTCCCCGCTGTCTGCGATAAATTCACTCAGGTAGCTTAGAGGGCAGGCCAGAAGTGAGGGGAGAGCCTACCTCCTGCCTGTGCATACTGGGAAGCAGGGGGGCTGGCCTGAGGACAGGCTGACTTCAGAGAGGCAGGGGCCACAGATGTAGCGATGGAAAGTGCAGTTGCAGGCCCTGCCACGTGCATATGCAGCACACTAGAGAGCCACAAGCACGGGAGAAATGGAAGGAGGGCCAAGCAGAGCCACAGTTATCCAGGAGAGTTCCACGGCCCTCTCACCAACAACAGAACAAGGTCCCCAAGGGCAGAGAAGAAGTCAACACATCAGCCGGGGGGAAGGCATGCAGGTCCACATTCTTCTCAGGCAACAGCAAAGCACACATCAACACAAAGTTCTGCTCAACAGATTCAGAAGCTCTCAAATCACAGAGTATGGGTTTTCTGACCACCAGAGAATAAGAAAAAAACTAACAACAGAAAGACGACTTTGGAAACTAAGGGACACACTGTGAAATGCTCATTAGTCAAAGAGGAGGTCTCCAAAACCTAAGAGAGAACAAGTCTAAAGCAACCAGAAAAGGAGAAGGGGACTCAGCAGGACTGCAGGGTGCACAGGGGACACACCTTCACAGATCTGCAGACCCTCAGGAAAGGAGAAGGGGACTCAGCAGGACTGCAGGGTGCACAGGGGACACACCTTCACAGATCTGCAGACCCTCAGGAAAGGAGAAAGGGACTCAGCAGGACTGCAGGGTGGACAGGGGACACACCTTCACAGATGTACAGACCCTCAGGAAAGGAGAAAGGGACTCAGCAGGACTGCAGGGTGCACAGGGGACACACCTTCACAGATCTGCAGACCCTCAGGAAAGGAGAAAGGGACTCAGCAGGACTGCAGGGTGGACAGGGGACACACCTTCACAGATGTACAGACCCTCAGGAAAGGAGAAGGGGACTCAGCAGGACTGCAGGGTGCACAGGGGACACACCTTCACAGGTCTACAGACCCTCAGGAAAGGAGAAGGGGACTCAGCAGGACTGCAGGGTGGACAGGGGACACACCTTCACAGGTCTACAGACCCTCAGGAAAGGAGAAAGGGACTCAGCAGGACTGCAGGGTGGACAGTGGACACACCTTCACAGGTCTACAGACCCTCAGGAAAGGAGAAGGGGACTCAGCAGGACTGCAGGGTGGACAGTGGACACACCTTCACAGATCTGCAGACCCTCAGGAAAGGAGAAAGGGACTCAGCAGGACTGCAGGGTGCACAGGGGACACACCTTCACAGGTCTACAGACCCTCAGGAAAGGAGAAAGGGACTCAGCAGGACTGCAGGGTGGACAGTGGACACACCTTCACAGATCTGCAGACCCTCAGGAAAGGAGAAAGGGACTCAGCAGGACTGCAGGGTGGACAGGGGACACACCTTCACAGATCTGCAGACCCTCAGGAAAGGAGAAAGGGACTCAGCAGGACTGCAGGGTGGACAGGGGACACACCTTCACAGATCTGCAGACCCTCAGGAAAGGAGAAAGGGACTCAGCAGGACTGCAGGGTGCACAGGGGACACACCTTCACAGATCTGCAGACCCTCAGGAAAGGAGAAGGGGACTCAGCAGGACTGCAGGGTGCACAGGGGACACACCTTCACAGATCTGCAGACCCTCAGGAAAGGAGAAAGGGACTCAGCAGGACTGCAGGGTGCACAGGGGACACACCTTCACAGATCTGCAGACCCTCAGGAAAGGAGAAGGGGACTCAGCAGGACTGCAGGGTGGACAGTGGACACACCTTCACAGATCTGCAGACCCTCAGGAAAGGAGAAAGGGACTCAGCAGGACTGCAGGGTGCACAGGGGACACACCTTCACAGATCTGCAGACCCTCAGGAAAGGAGAAGGGGACTCAGCAGGACTGCAGGGTGCACAGGGGACACACCTTCACAGGTCTGCAGACCCTCAGGAACGCGACTCACTTTTATGACTGAACTGAGTCCCTTCTCCCCAGATTCACAGCTGACAGCCAAGCCCCTGAAGCCTCACTGGGACCAAGGGCTTTGAGAGAGGTGACTCAGGTCAAATGAGGCCGTGAGGGCGGTCCTGGTCCTGTGTGACTGTGGCCCTGAGGTGACGACAGTGGATACCCACACAGATAAAAGGCCACATGAGGTCACAGTGAGAAGGCACCAGGCCAAGGGGAGAGGCCTCTGAGCACCAGCCCTGAGACAGCTGGACCTCCCACCTCCACAACTGAGAAGATGAATTTCTCCTCTTTAAGGCACCCAGACTGTGGTGTGACAACAGCCCCAATACAGCCACAGAGACACTGAATGTTAGATGTTGGCCTCACGCTGAGGCTCAGCAGTAGAGCACTGGCCTAGCACATGAGAGCACCATATTAAAATAAACAAAATAAAGGGACTGAATTCAAGTACAACTAAAAAAATAAATATTTAAAAAAACGTTAGATATAGTCATTTACCATTGTGCCCCCCAAAATGAAAAACTTAAAGTATACATTTAACATGTTCAGCACTTAATACTTGAATGTTATAAACTAAGATGGTTAAAGAAATCAAAGATTATTAAATAGATGGAGACGCATACCATATTCATGGACAGAAAGACAATGAATGTCAACTTTCCCCAAACTGATGTTTGCTTAGTGCAATTCCTAATAAAATCCCCAAAAAAATTTTTGTAAAGACAGTACTCTAAAACGTACACAGAAATACGAAGAGCTATAATAGTAGGAAAATTTCTTTAAAAAGACAAAATTGGAGAAATCAGTCTGACCAATTTCAAAACCTACAATTAAGCCCTGTAACCAAGACAGTGTGGTGTTGGTGGAAATTTAGCACACAGCTCAGGATGGAATAAAGATCTCAGGAAAGGACTTGTGCAAAGGCGTAAAAGCAGTTCACAGAGGAAGGTCAAGTCTCAACAAACCACACTGAGCAGAGGACCCACTCGGGCTACGGCATGAACCTTGGCCTAACTCACACTTAGGCACGATCTCACTCTCGGGACCGCAGGCTCAAGTACAACTATAAACCCATTCAAAGGACGTTGGGGAAGTTAGGGCTAAATAAGACGCCTTGAGACTCAGCCCACAGTATGAACTACAGAAGGAAAAACTGATGGGCCAGCCTCCCCTGGCCCAGCACCTCCCACCCAGGGAGGGAAAGAAGAGGCACTCTGAGGGGCCGTGCCCGCCCAGGCCACCACAGCGACTCGCTCATCCTCAGCAGGGCACAGGGGCTCTCTGGAGAAGTGAGCCGCAGCCCACCTTTCTTCGTCCTGGCAGGAGCGTGATCCACCCTCCGCACACCCCAGGCAGTGGGCCTGCGGGCACCAGGAGGCTCTCCCAAGACCCCACCATGGTTTCCCTCCCAAAAAGGACCATGTGAAATGGGGTTCACCTGGCAGCGCACTGGGAGGCCCAGGCCCCGCTTGTCAGACACGATGAGAGTGATGGTGGTCTTGAGAATGGTGGCGAGGAACGTGTTGACCCCGAAGACCAGGGCACAGAGCTCTTTGGACAAGGAGGATGCGATCTGAAAACTGGGCAGAAGAGCAGGTCAGACAGGCTGGAGAGGACGGGAAGCAAGAGCCAGGGCTGAAGTGGGACCTCGGGGAGGGTCCAGAGGAGCTCCAGATGCAGCGTGGTGGGAGGGAGGGAATGTGGCTCCCAGACACCACCCCACCCACATCGGCTACCAAAAGCCTGCCCCTGCCTGCCCACAGGCCCTGCCCCACAAAGCCCCGTCCCAGATGCCTGTTCCCAGTCTCCCCCACCTCTGCCCCTGGCCCTGTCCCAGACACAGGACCACCCAAGGCACACAGGGCTGCTCTCAGTCTCGCCCCTAGGTGCACAGTGAGGCTCAACAGGTACAGTCTATGGTACCCTCTAGCCCCGCCCACAGCCACCCGGACAGCTCCCAGGAGCACAGCACCCCCCAGCCCAACCTCCTTCAGGCACATGCCCACCCACCACCAGCCAGCCGCAAGGCAGACCCAGCTCGGAAGCAGAGTGCGGGCCCCTCACGGCCACAGAGAGCCACATCCTCGACCTAGTAGGACAGGCACCAAGAAGCACACGTGCAGGTGCAGGAAGATCCTACAGAACCTGGGACCACGTGCTCGGGAGGTCCTCCCGAGAACAGGGGGCAGGGGAACGTGCACAGTGGAGGTCTCTCTGGAAGACAGGCAGGGAATTAGGACAGGAGGCAGGGAAAGCAGGGGACGAGGGGCAGTGAAGTCCTCCAGGCCTCTGGTGCCCCCAAAGAAAGGGACATCTGAGTGCAGTTCTGATGGATTCCCCAGAACATGTTCCTTGAAAGAAAGAACTGGACAAAAGTGTTCTAGAATCCACTCAAATAAAAATGCCTAAGAACCTTTGAAAAAGAATGACCAAGAACTGATGATGGACAGGGGACGCTGGGGTCAGGAAGAGAACCCAAAGCACCTCGCAGAGGAGAACTGTGCACAGGAGCTGCAGCCCATGAGAGCAGGTGGGGTTGCAGGTCAGCTGGGGAGCTGCCCAAGCCAGGGTGAGCACCCCACCACAGTGGAACCTAGCAGAGGGCGTCAGAGATACAAAATGGGCTCAGGAGGCTGAGGCAGGAGGACCCCAAGTTCAAAGCCAACCTCGACAACTCAGCGAGGCTATAAGCAACCTGTCTCAAAAAATAAAAAAAAGGCTGGGGATGTGGGTCAGAGATGAAGCACCTCTGGGTCCAATTCCCGGTACCAAAAAATAAACAAATTAATGTTAAAAAATATACAAGTAAAAATAAAGTTAAGAAAGGCCTGCAGGTCAGAGGCTCGTGGCTGGGGTACCACGAGGACAAGCATGCAGACAGGCTGCGGGGTTCCTGCAACGTCTACCGGAACCCCCTCTCAGGCCCTCTCCTGGCCTTCCCCCTGCAGGCAGCCACCTGTGAGCCACCATCAGAATGTGGCAGGGAAAGTGCAGACAGGAAGCCAGCTCAGCACTGTGGCCACCAGCAGCAGGAACTGACCTCACAGTCACCGGGGTCTGGCTGTTCCAGGAGTGACCTGCACATGGCCCAGGGAAAAGCCTGGTGTGGCTCTGCAGCACCTGTGCCCTGTGGCGACGTCTGCTCCTCCCATGTGCTTCCCACACTGTCTGGGGCCCGCCTAGTGGGCCCCACACCCTTCGTGACTAGCCAAACATGCCTGATAGCCTGGGATGGCCACACCAGCCTAGTGCCCTTGTCAAAGTGGACAGGCAGCAGAGGTGAGTCCCACCTCAGAAACACTGTGGGCCTCCACAGGCTGGGGGCAGGGTCAAGAGGGCCTCCTAGGGAGAAGGCAGACTGGGACATGGGAGACATGAGGGGCAGGCGTGGGGACAGCGGCCACAGACCAGGGAGGTCTGCAACCCAGAGTGTGGTCAGGATGGGACAGAAAGGACCCTGGGTTTGAGCCCCACTTCCAGTACCCAAGAGAGCAAGCGTTCAAGGTGCAGAGGGCAGGGAAGTCCAGGTGCAGGCCACATCCCACAGGTGGGGCAAGACGGGCTCAGCGCTCCCAGGGCAGGGGCGTGTGTGCTGACCGTGTATGGGGGCCCACGGCCCTAGTGGGGAGGGAGGCAGGGCAGCCCTGGGAAGGGTGGGCAGGGGAGTGGGAGGCCAAGGGAGGCAGCACCTGCGTGGACAGTGTGAGCAAGAGCACGTGACTGCATGGTGTGTGGTAAGTGAGTGTGTTACACACATCTGGTGTACACACAGAAAGAGCCTGGCATGGAGAGTGGGCCCTCTCAGCTGGTGGTAGTGCCCAGGCAGCTTCAGAGAAGAGCCCAGAGGGTCTGGGCGAGGGGCAGTGCAGGGGTCCCGGGGGGCTGGCAGGTTGGGGCAGGGAGCCAGAGGGATGTGGTGGACCTCAGCTACCTGTGAACAAGGCCAGTCTTCCACAGGCCTGCCCTTGCTACCCATGTGCACACCTGCTGCTCCCTGCAGAACCTCCTGCTAGTCCCTCCCCTCAGCCCACTCACGTGGCGATGGGCACAAGGAACTGGTAGGCGCCGCGGAAGAGCACAAAAGCTGCGTAGCAGAGCCAGATGTCCTGGGTGCTGGTCATGAGAAAGACCAGCCCGGCCTGCACGGCCACGATGCTCGCAATGACCACCTTCGACCACAGAGCCCAGCGGATATTCACAAAGCCCGCGGCAAAGGATGTGATGGCACCTGGGGATAGGAGATGTCACGGTCACGCTAGGGCCGGGTAGAGCAAAGGGAGGCCAGGGAGGGGGCTGGGTACGGGCTGTGCAGCTTGCACTGGGGGGCAGGGAAGCAGGCCAATGGTGGGAGCTAGCTGGGCTGGAGGTGGGAGTGCTGGGGGCCAGGCCCAAGAAGGGGGGGCTCGGGCTGGTGTTGGGTGGGAGTGCTGGTCATGGCCCAGGTGAGGGCTTGGAGGACAGGGCTCCACATACCCAGGAGTGTGGAGGCAGCGTCTGCGGCGCCGTTGTAGACCTGCGTGCTGCTGGCGGTGGGGCACAGCTCGTTCCACAGGACGTGTACGTAGTAGACTATCAGGTAGTAGCCAGCAGAGTTGGAGACCCACCAAAGGGACCAGAGGCGCAGCTGTGGCCGCCGCGCACTGCCCACCAGCTCCCACAGCATGTGTGCCAAGAAGGAGTCCCTGCAGGCACCCAGAGCACGCCCCAGCTTCCCGCGCACAGGCTGGTCAGGGGCCGGGTGCATCTGGTCCAGCTCGCTGGGTGCGGCTCCACGTGCAGGCGCACTGCGGTTGAAGAAGAGGCTGCGCTTGGGACGCCTCAGGAAGAGGGCGAGAACCAGGCTAAAGGTGAGGAAGGCCAGGGAGATGTAGTTGAGCATGGAGAAGGACATCTGGCCCACGGTGACCAGCAGCTGGCCCAGCACGGAGCTGGTGAAGACGCCCAGCAGCACCGCGGTCCTCGAGTAGCTGGCCATGCGCTGGTAGCGGGCAGGGCGCACCAGGGAGAAGATGTAGGAGGAGTAGGCGATGCGGGCAGCCATGGTGATGCTGTAGCAGACCTCCATGAGCTGCATGTGCAGCACAGAGTGGCCCAGCAGCAGCAGCAGCCACACACTCACGTAGCTCAGGCCCTGCAGCACCAGCACGGGCTTGTAGCGCAGGTAGTCGGTGAGCAAGAAGACCGGGACCAGCACCACCAGGTAGGAGTAGGACAGCACCGGAATGACCTCGTTGGTCACCTGCGGACAGGGAGCAGCCGCTGTGAGGAACACTGACCACTCTGCTAAGTGCACAGGGGTGACTCAGCAGGGGCCCACACTGCCGCAGTCATCCCTGCTGACCACTTTCTGTGGCAATGGCTGCCTTGCCACCATGAGTCAAATGCCCACATGGCTCCCTGCGGAGTACCCTGTCCAGGCATGCCAGGGGGACCTGGGGACCGGAGAGCCTGTAGCCCAAGAAACTGCCGACCCCAGGCAATCAGGAGGAGGCAGCAGCCGGCCACAGGAAGTGGCCATTACCACTGAAAACGACCCACTACATCCCAGGTAGTGGTGATCTGGACTGACTTGTTTTTCCTGGACTCAGAATTTGGTTTCACCTTAAATACAACATGAAAAACAGCACTGTGGGCAGTAGGTGCCACCTGAGCCACCTCAGCCCTTCCAGAGGGCAGGGCAGGACAAAGGAGGTCAGCGGGTGGGTTACCAGGACCTGGGGGACGAGCCACCTCAGCCCTTCCAGAGGGCAGGGCAGGACAAAGGAGGTCAGCGGTGGGTTACCAGGACCTGGGTGGGCAGGGGGCTGTGGTGAGAGGGAAAAAGGAGGAAGTGGACAGGACGGGCGGCAAGGCAGCAGCTGGAGGCCCAGCCCACAGGCCAGAGCCCAGACTGCACCCAGCACCTACACAGGAAGGCCAGGCAGAGGGAGGGCCTGGAGCAGGTGGCCAAGGGCCTTCATCTCAATTAACGGAGGACATTTGCTCTCTGCCTCGAGAGCCTGAAGACAGACCACGGCCCCAGGCCAGGACCCAGGAGCCTGTGGCACACTGCAGGAGGCACGTCCAGCCAAGCAAGCTGGGAACGCCCCTAGGGTCCCAGAATGCTCCCTACACCCCAGACCTGAGGATTCTGACAGATTCTTACACCCAAAGCAGAAGCTCCTCCCCCACCGAGAAGCACTGGAGAAATGGTCTGTGGCTCAACTGTAGGCGAGACTCCAGCAGGACCGGCCCTGAATCCACACAGATGAATGTCCCCCGTCAGATGGGCAGGAGGCAGGTTCCAAAAGAGGTGTCATTAGACACCACTTACGTGAACTTGTGGATCCAGGCCCAGCAAGCACTGGCCTGCTCAGTCCCTGCAGCCAGAGGGGCTGAGACCAGAGGACTGGCCTATGGGGCCAGAGGGCAAAGCCTGAGACCACAGTCCCCGAGGACTCCAAGGCCTACTGGGACGGTGTGACCTCTGCAGTCTACTTTCTAATCAGTGTGGAATGTGAGAGGGCGGGAAGGCAGGACCAGTAAACATCTCTGTGACGGTTTTCCATCTTACTATAAAGGGTGCTTCACACACACGCTTGTTCCTATCCGTGATGACGGTGGACTGCAGCCCCGGGTGGAGAGCAGAGAAGCCTCTGGCCAAGCGGTGAGCGTGCGGGGTGAGGGCTGTCCTCCATGCTCCTGCTCTCTGACCACATTCTACACGGCACACCGTGCAAACTCAACGAGGAAATGACCCCAGCTCTGGGCCACGCAGGGCCCTGGGCTGCATGTCTGCACATAAGCCCATTACAGGGTTTCAATGGACCCTGTGTGCCCCTAGCCAAGTGAAACAAGTGAAAGGACATTCCTTTGATAACCTCTAGGCAGACACCTGCTGGCTCCTGGCTGGAGGCAGGTGCCCGCATGGCTGGACACGGGCTCCACCGGGATGGCAGATGAGGGGCCTGGCGGGGTGGGGGCAGCACCTTAGACCTGTGCTTCATCTCTTAGAACCCAAGACCCTTCTAACTGGCCTGAAGAATGTGTCAAAGCAGGGCCCCTCCCTCCGACAGTGCCTATTGTGGGGAGCATGGGGTCCAGGACCCGCCCAGAGCCCTCGGGCCCCTGTGTTGTGCTCACACAGCCACTCACCTTCTCCAGCCTCAGCTGCCCATGCATCAAGAGCCGCCTTGCTCCCCTGCCCACCTGTGAAACATGGCCCCTACAGCCCACACCCACGTGCCTGCTCCCGGGTGAAGTTCTTGTCGGGCCCCAGGAGGTAGGGTGTGATGAAGCTCTCCCCGGGCCGCATCTGGGCCATGAAGCCGTAGAAGCAGAGGTAGAACACCAGGCATCGCCATGAGTGGGGCTCACGGCCGGGTCCAGGCTCCTCGGATGCCTCCTTCTCCGCCACCTGGCCAGAGGGCACCATGCTGCCCAGGCCCACACTCAACCCTGGTGGGGGCTGGAGGTGACACACCTGGAAAGAAGAACAGAGTCAGGCAGGCTGGCAAGAGCCTGCGGCACCCCCTCCTCCCCAGAAGGCTCAGCCCAGGGCTCCTCCTCCCAGGCCCCACCACACGGCCTGGACAGCCAACCTGAGGACCACCTGGGCCCTCCCACCCAGGGCGATCAGGGCAGCATACCTCCCGAAGTCTCCCAGACAGAAGCTCCAGCCACAGGGGAGGGACTGCTGGAGGTTAATTAAACCAAGCAAACAAATGCACTTAGTTAACAGATTAATGACGTTTAAAATTCAGCGTCTGGGGGCACACTAGATTCATTTTCAGTGCCTGGCAATGTGTGTGGTCATGGCTACTGGGCTGGACATGGCTCCCCTACCCACAGGTCTCAGGGGACAGGTCTTAGGGACAGCTGGCTCTGGCGCTGGCCCTGGCAGTGACTACTGCACAAGTGTCCCACAAAAGCTGCTACTCAAGTGGCATCCAAGGTGGCCAGAGAGGAACAGCGCTGCTAGGACACCAGGCATGCACAGGGCCATCCCACAGGTGGTCAGCAGGGCTGGCTGGGGGCACAGGCCGGAACCCCTGGATGGTCCCCCACATAACCAGGGGGCTCTACTGTGGAATGCAGTGGGTAGGCGCTGCAGCAGGGGAGGAGGCTGTGGAGAAGCAGGTGCCCTCCAGGGGCCAAGGGCAGCCGTGGGCAAAACAAGGCAGAAGAAGGGACGGAGACAGACCCAAGGCCTAGACTTGCACTCAGGGGCCCCAGTGTCCTAGAGAAGCAGCTAGAAGCTGACATCCCAGACAACAGGCACCCAGGTCCAGCTGCAGGGGGCCCATCCAGCCTGCCGTTCCCAGAGGCTGGCCTTGCAGCACAGCCCGGGCACTTTGACGGGTACATGTGAGGACTCTGTGCTCAGCAGTGTCTTCACCTTCCAGATGCTGTCCAGGACAAAGGCTCTACCCATTGCTGGGGGTAGAACAGGCACTAACAGGGCAGGAGCCACCCCCAGGCCCAGGTCCCCAGCGCCCTGTGGCTTGTGCTGGCCCCCACACCTCCACGTGCCAGGCGCTGCAGGCTTCCCACATGGCTAAGGAGGCTCCGGCCGGCTGCCCCTGTGACCGCAGCTCCAGTCTGCTGGGGGACCTCCCTCCTGGAGGACGGCGTGGGGGATCCTGTGCAGAGGCGGCCCCGGAAGCACAGGGAGGCCCGCGGGACTCCGGCGGGTGGATGACTCTGCCCCTCCCACAGCCTGCCTGGGCAGGTACAGTGTCTGCAGTGGTCTCCAGAGGGTCTCAGCTCAGGGAGAGTCCCGAGGGGTGAAGAAAGCTCCAGAGATGTGGCGCCGGCTCTGAGGGCCCAATTCCTGGCACTGGGACCCTGGGACCTGGGACACCTCTTAGCTGAAGACACCTCTGACCCTCCTTTACGTGACAGAGGCCCAGGAAAGTGAGGTGACTTGCAGGGACCCACTCTGGGGCTCCCCTACCCCACGGCCCTTGTCAAGACCATCCGAGATTCTGCCCTCTCAGTCCCAATGTGCTCCTTTCTGTGCCGAGGGGGAAGGCAGATCAACCCCTAAAGAGGCAGGGGCCGGTGGCCTGTTTTGGGTGGCTGCCAGGGCGGGAGGGCAGGGGCCAAGCAGCTGCGAGGATTCCAGAGAGTTCTATGGGGGGGGGTGGGGGATGATGAGAACCAGCAGTGGCCCCGGAAGTTACAGGGCCTGGGACAGGACCCACATTCTCAAAGGGCCAGAGGAAAAACAAGCAGCCAGGCAGGGCTGACAGCAGGACACAACCACCCAGGAGAAGCCCCGCCCAGCCCCGGCTTCAGCTGGACAAACGCTGAGGTCCACTCTCTTGGCCCCACTCTTCCCAACCTCCCGGGGAGCTCTGGAAACAGCTGAGAAGGGGTGGGAGCCAGGCAGGCCCAGCCCTCAGGAGGCGGCTCCGTTCCTCACTGGGTGTCCACTGGGAATCGGGGTCACACTCCTTTTACTTCCCAAACCCTGGAGGGACGTGAGGCGTCCCCAAAGCTGATGTCAATGCAGAAGTATTGGGAGACGAGATGACTGGATGGTGAGCGCTGTGACCTCTTGATCCATCCTAGTCTGAAGGGACCTCCCAGGTGGTCACTGAAGGCAGGTGGGCAGGGCTGGAGGAGAGGGTCATTGGGGGCTGCCCTGGAAGGGTGCCTCTTCTGTGGCCCCTTCCCCACCCCTGCTTCCTGGCTGCCTGCCTGGCGCACGATGATGTCCTGCTTCACCTTGGGCCCACCACAGACCGACCTCTGAACTGTGAGCCCAAATAGACTTTTCCTCCTAAGTTGTTCCTGTCGGGTGTTTGGGTCAGTGTGACACAAAGCTGGCGTCTTGAGCTACGATGAGTGCTCACCAGGGGCCCGCCCCTCAGGTCCATCTAAACCCTGGTGCAGCCGAGGACACCCTGCAACATGTCCCACAGGGGAGCCAGAACAGGCCACCCACCACACCCAGAGAGCACAGGAGTCTCAGGACTGCTGTATCTGCTCCTGCCAGCTCTGCCCCTCCCTTCCAGTCCCCTCCCTGCCATCTGGGGACACTTCTGCAGCACAGTGGGGGGCTCTGAAATCTTGTAAGGAGAATCAGGAGGCTGACAGGGCCCTGCACCATCTTTGTTCTTGGAGTACATAACTGCTAAGGGGCCAGCATGTCCCCATAGGTGGGGCTTTGTGGCATGGGCACATTTCCAGGTTCCCATCTGCAGCCCAGCCCCTGGTTGGCATCACCCCTGCATGGCACTGCACTTCCACCTGCACTTCCACCACTGCTCAGCCGAGAAGCCCAGCCGAGCCAGGACCGACTTCCTGGTAGGGTGCACACAGGACGGCCAGGCAGGCTCTCAGGAAGGCAGGCTCCCTTCCTGCTCCCTGAGCCCTTTCGGGAGTCCTAGGATGCTCCCAGACTCCAGAGGACCTTCGCTTCCACAGAGGCAGCAAGAGCGAGGCATGCTAAGGAGAAGAGAAGCAGCTGCAACCCAGGTCCCACAGGAGCCACCTTCCTACTTTAGCCTCGTTCCTTGGAGTGTTCTCAACCTTCCCTCCTTCAACACAGGCTCTCCCCAGCTCTACAGCCCTGGACCACCCTCCCTGAGCCACAGCTCGTGCTGCAAGGGTACTGATGGAACACTAAGAGGGGGGCACACCCATGCACACCTCCAAAACCTTCCAGAATCGGTGCTGGGGCTGCCAACTCCAGCACCTACTGGGCCAGTGGACAGCATGACTAAGAGGCAGGCCGGGACAGAAAACTGGCCAGGGGAGGGGCTCAGCCCTGCCCCAGAAGCAAGGGCTGTCACACAGGAACAGGGGTCAAAAGTCCAGGTCCATACTTGAAATACACTTTTAACACTGGCCCCTGATGGACAGTGTTGAGCTCCACAAGTCCAAACACTTGTTTACCTGCACAGTCTTTCGCAACCCAGGGCAGGGCACCCTCAAGCCCTGTTAGTCAGCGGCCAGGACAAGAGGCCGGGACAGCCCTCCCCGGGCCAACCCCTGAGCAGGACTGAGGCAGGCCAAGGTCTCATTAATGAGGCTGGGCCCCAACAGCCCATTTTCCCTGCCAGTCCACTCCACTCCACCGGAGGCTATTCAACCTCTCACACAGTCAGCTAACAGGCCAACTAGGTCCCCTGGCCTCCACAGCAGAGCCCCAGACACCTCTTCCCCACACAGGCTTGGAGCCACCTGCCGGAGGAGAGCAGCGGAGCCCACGAGGCGGGCACAGTCTCAGAAACAGCACGGGCGCTTGTGGCAAGCAGGTGGCACGGCTGGGTTCAGAGACAATGCAAGAAGTCCTCCCTCCAGCAGAGTGACATCCTTCCCGAGCAGGACTGCCCTCTGACTGTGGCTGACATGCCACACAGACAAGCATGGTTTCTCAGCTGCCCAGCACAGACCACCAAACATCTGGACGACAGGCCTCTGAAGCACCCAGGCGGCTTTACTGGGCCAGAGGGTCCTGCATGCTGCTGGGTCCATCTGGGCTCCGGGGGGCAGGCAGAGGAGCAGGGAAGGACCACGCTCCTCAGCAGGGTGGAGCAGCAGGCACCGTGGAGGACTTTATCCTGTCTCCACGGTGCAGTGCTGAGAAACAGCTTCTTGTAGATACCTTCTGGACTCGTTTGGGTTCTGACTGGTATCCCGAGACCAGGACGACTGGATGGTCAGAAATTCCCTGAAGACACAGCATGTGCCTGGGCCACCCCCCAGCCTCCCCCAGGAGCCTCCCATGGAGACTGGGACAGGACCCTGGGAAGCGGTTTCCTGTTATAGACATGTTGGAGGACCTCTCAGGAGAGGCTCCCAGGCCCCTGTCCAACAGGGAGACACCTCCTATTCCCTGCCAGAGCATGCCAAGAGCCGCTCCAAGGGGAAGTTGTTTGAGCCCTATCTACAACCTCCAGGCGCGACTACAAAAGGCCTGGAGGCGCGCCAGGGAGCTTTACTGGGCCAGAGGATTGGGTGGCAGACTCCCGCCAGATGGAGCACGAGCACAGGTGCAGAGGCACGCGCATCAAGGCGGGTCCACGCGCATCAAGGCGGGTCCACGCGTTTCTCCTGGCCCGGGGAGAAGACGGAGAAGAGGAGTGGCGCTCCCAGCCCTCACCAGACAGACTGGCGCGAAGTTACCAGAGGGTTCAGACACCATGGGCGCCCCGCATGCACGCAGCCCATAGCACCTGGACCTTGGCGCCAAAACTCTGAGTCCCCACTCCACACCCTTCACGCCCCCGGCGACCCTTGACATCCCGCAGACCCCGGTCTGCAGCCCTCATCCAGGTTCTCCAGGTATTTCGCAGATCCTGGCCCGCTCCCGCGCTCACCCTGGCACCCCGCAGACCCAGGCCCGCCCCCGCACTCAACCAGGGACCTCTGGCACCCCACGCACCGCGGCCCGCACTCACCCCACGGACCCCAGCCCTTCCCCAGACCCAGCCCGCGCCCCCGGCAGCGCGCCCCGCAGGCGGGTACCTGGGCTGGGCAGCAGCGGCGCTCCGGGTCCCGCGCACGAGGACGCTCGGACTACAGTTCCTACAATGCCGCGCGCGAGCGCGGGACGGCGGGCGGGCGTGACCAGTGCAGCGCCGCGCAGCCGCAGGAGCGTCTCCTGGAGTAGGCAAGCGCCCACGCCCAGGGCACGCCCACAGACCGCCCACGCGCCCGCAGCTGTGCGCACGCGCTCTCCGGACGTCGCCACCCGTCAGCGTCGGGGTCACGCGGCTCCTCGTGCAGCCGCGCCCCCGCTGCGCGTCCCCAGCTGCCCTGGGTCTCCGCACCTCCTTCTCGGCCCGGCCGCCCCCCACCTCCTCCACGTCGGTCCCTCGCCCTCTCGGCCCGCCCCCGTGTCCCGGCGCTATCCCAGTCTCTGCCCCGCGTCCCCTGCCCCACCTCGCCCTTTCCGTGTACTCCCCCCCACCTCTTCCGCGCGACCCTCTGCCCTTCGCCCACCAGCCTCCGCGCCCCCACTTCCTGCCGCAGTCCCCGACCACCCGCCGGAGCCTGCTCCTGGAGCCCCTACCCGCCGGCGCCTGGCCTTGGTCGCTGCGACGTCTGGGACCTGCCTGGACAGACCCGAGCGTCGCTCCCCGCCCCCTCCCCTACCGCGGCCGCTGAGCCTTGGGGACCGAGGCCCCTCCCCGGGCCCGCCCCTGGACCTGGCCGTACCTTGAGGACCGAAGCCCTTCCGCGGGCCTGCTCCTGGCCTCTGTCTACACCCGGGAACAAAAGGTTCTTGCCCGCTTTCTTTCAGGCACCTTTAGAAACGTTCGCTCCCTGTCGGTCCGAAAGCCCAGTCCAGGGGCCAGAGCTCTGGCCAGCGGCGGACAGCGAGCTCAAGCTGCACGGCAGGTACCAGCCTGAGACGCGAGGCCCCAGGCACCGGTGCGGCCCAAGACCCCATTCCACCTTGAGGCTCATCTTGAACCAGCAAGGATTTGTTAACAGGGGCAGGGAGCTGAGACGGGAGGGTCCCTGGGCTGCCGCGGCTGGCTCTCATGAAGTTGGGGCTGCGAGATGCCCAGGCCGGGGGCACTGGCAGCCATCCCTTTCAGGGCCCTGGGTTTGGCTGAACGCCCAGTGCTTGTGCCCATCAGTGGGAAAGCAAGGCGGAAAGGCAGAGGGAGAGCCAGGAAGAATGACCAGGAAGTCTGGGGGATAGAACTGAGGGGATGCAGGGACCACCTGTGCTAACTCGGGGTCCCTGGTGTGGACACCCACAGGTTCCCCACCAGCACAGCTCTTCCCCAACTTGTGACTGTTGTACTCTTCTGGACTTGGACCTCAGTGGTACATGGCCACCAGTCACTGCCCAAAGAACTCCAGCCCTGAGTCCAGGTTATTGGGGGTGCCCAGGCTGTGTTCCACAGAGTGGGGCAGGGGGAAGCAGCTCCATGGCAGCTCAGGAATTGTAGGAGCCCCTCAAAATGCCCCTGCCCTTCCCTTTTTCATATGTGAGTGGTTTGGACCCACTCCTGGCCTGCTGGACCTGCTATTGCTGTCCCTTCGGGTGTGCAGAGTCCCGCAGGATTCTGTCCCGTCCATTCCATGCCTGGAAGCCTGCATGGGTCCTTGCACTCAATGGCTGTATGCTCAGCCAGCCTTGGTCCTGTCCATGGGTCCCTGTATGTGGAAAACAGCAGGAACAAATATCAATAACCGAAAACAGTTGCAGCTTGGAAGTGGGTTCTGAGATAGCTCACAGAACTTTAGGGAGAGCTGCATGTGCCCACCAGCACTCTGGCTGTGCCCAGTCCCCACTCCTGCAGGCAGACCGAGGGGCAGAACTCCAGAGGGTCCCTCCTTCCTGTGTGTGAGTGGCTCAAGACCTGGGGGACAGGGCGGCATGGTCCTCTGAGCAGGTCAGGGGCCACTACTAGAAGTGGACAGAGGCAGGCAGCCTGGCCAGTGCCCCCATGGGGCTTAGCAAGGAGCCTGCCCACAGGAGCCCTGATGGTGGCCACCCTACCCATAGGCAGGAAGGGTGGGCACCAGGGCAAGGGCAGCGTGCAGAGGCCACAGAGAGCGGCAGTCTCCCCCACCGTCTCCAGCTGTGTGTAGAACTGCGAGACTCCTGCGCACCTGCGCGGGGAGGGCTGTCTAAAGTCTCCTTCCCACAAGGACTGGGATCCCAGCTGCAGCAGGCCCTGTTGGGTGGGCTGGAGTGGAGGGGCCCACGGTGAGCAGCAGCACCTGAGGCCCGTGGTCACTGAGAGCGGTTGCTCTGAGGGAGGACAGGCCACTCCAGGCGTTGGCTGGAGGAGGGCTCTGCAGCAGCATCAGAGGTGTGCATCGCACGGTGCTGGGGGTCAGTGGACAGTCTGGTGGGAGCCACTGCAAGCTTTGAAAGGCGCAAGGTGCTGTGGCAAAGACAAGCTGCAGGGGGGTCTCCTGGATTTGACAGTCTGTCCACGTCAGGGGAGGGCAGCAAGGGCTGGTCCCTGGGAGCAGCCATAGGCTGGAGGGTAAAGCCCAGCTTCTGCAGGCCCACAGAGACTCCTTGCCTCCCAGAGGCGTTTAGGTGGCGTCTGCAGCCTAACCCAGCAATGCCCAGCTCCAGGCCAACCTGGGGGAACTGCTTGGTGGTATCCCCCGTCAAGTGTAGCTGCCCACTTTGTCCCACTGCCCAGGACCATCAAGAATACTCAGACCCGCCTGAATTGATTTGGGCAGATGAGGAACAGAGTTCCCCTGCAGTGCCCACTCCCACCAGGGAGCATGGCAGCTATGTTCAGTTAGTGCTCCCAAAGTCCAGAATGTTCCCAACCAACGTCCTGGCCACCTGAGTCTACCCCAACCCTCATCTGGCACAGGGAAGTCCCTGCAAATGTCTTTCCACAGTTTCAGGGCTCCCCCCAAGAGCCCGCTTCCAGCAGCAGCAGCCATGGGCACAGGACAACCCCGGCTTTGGAAACAGGTGTGTTCTGGTGGTAGAGCCCTGGTGCCCACAGTCTGGATCAGGGCCTTCCCTGAGCAAGAAACCCAGAGCCCAGACACGCACACATGCACAGGCATGCCACACATGTGGACATCAGGGCACAGCGTTGGGGGCGTTGCATGTTGTTGACTGCGCACTCTTCTCAGCCAGCGTCCCCACATGCTACACGTGGTCCCAGGAACAGGGCTGGCTCGCAGTGTTTCCTTGAACCCAGTACCGGCACGCAGAGCTGGGGCCTGGTTGAGGATTTCTGAGTCTCCCACTCTTCGTTTCTGAACAGCACTGTCCATCTGTTCTCAGTGGTAACTTCTGCTGGAAGCCACTGGACAGAGATGTGTCCCCAAGGAGAGCTCTAGACCTGAGAACAGTTGGGCAATGCCTCTGTGCACACGTTCCTTCTCAGCATCGAGCCGGTCTCTCTGCCTTCCCTGTCCTGGGCTTCTCTGCCTCTCCCACACCAGGGCCCTAGAGGTCAGACTGAGCTGGGCTCCAAGTGGACCAGGTCCAAGCAGAGCCATGCAGGCCTGTCGTGGTTGGAGGCTCTGGCCCCTTAGCATCCCCCATCCGCATGGGTATGGGTACCTTGAGAGGAGCAGGGAGTGCCCGTGTCAGGGAGGACCCAGTCCTCTCCTCCCACTCCCTGAAGCCTGCAGCAGCTGAGTGGAGGCAGAGGACCCAGTACCCTTCTTGCCCACCTACTGCTTTAGCAAGACCTCAGCACAGCCAGCAAGCACCCCCAACCTCATTCCTGAGCCTACTGTCCTCTCTGGAGCCTGTCTCTGCCCCTGGATTGAACCCTGACCCAGAGCAGAGCTCCTGCAGCAGCCTGAGAGTGCCCCCTGTGGGCACCAGCCCCTCTGAGCACCTCTGGGCTGGGTGCTCTGCCTGGCCAGCTGTAGCATGGCCTTCCTTGGGAGGGCTCCAGACACCAGCGCTCAAGTCAGCTTTTCACAAACCCCTGGGTGCTCGTGCATGTGGGAGAGAACAAGGGAGGCTAGTTCCCTTTTGGGACCACAGTGAAGCTGCTGGAGAATGACATGAAATCACAGTAGGAGATGTGCAAACAGAGCAGGCAGCACAAGGTGGGTTTGAGGCCACTGCTCTGGAAGCCCTCCGAGCACTTATCCACAGGCAGGAGGTCAGAATGAGCACCCCAGCCTTCTCCTGCATGCAGTGAGGGCTGGCCACACAGCACATCCCGGGCAGAGAGGACCTCCACTGAGCCCATGGTCACTGCTGGTGGACACTGGTGGCAGAGGAGCTGTTCAAGAAACCTGCAGGTGACATTCTCATTGTGAAGGAGCATGTGCTGTCAGTCTAGGTGGGAACAAGGCACAGAGAGCCAACACATGTGGCAAGAAGGAGAACTGGGTCCTAGGCAGAGACTGAAGGGGCAGAACTTGCTGCTCACAGGTGGTGTGACCGTCATGCCACGTGTGAGAAATCTACCAGAGACAGGAACGGGTCAGCTCAGCAAGGTCGCAGGAAACCAGGTTCACAAAGAGCACTGTGCCCCCAACACAGGAGCAGATGATGGGGAAGTCCATGACACCATTCACATCAAAAACGTAAACACCTGAGAATGTAGGAGTCGTGCCAGCCTTCTATACTGAGCTACAAAGCACGAGAGAACAAGCATCTAGACAAACCGGGAAGAGGTACTTGTTCACGGTTGCAAGGCTCGCTTAGGAGAGTATCTCCCACAAGGCATTCAAGGTAATCCAATCTGAATCCCAGGCTTCTTTTGTAGAAAGGAAAAGCTGATTCCAAACAGACAGGAAAATCGGAAGGACCCACCACAGCCACAGCTATTTTGAGTAAGAGGAGCCAATGTTGGGGTGGGGGTTCTCACAGAGAGAAGGGCAAGAACAGCTTCCAGAAAGAGACCTGCGTGTCCAGGAAGGTGCCCTGTGGCCCGGCTGGGCACTGCCTTTCAGAACTACTGGATGTACACAGACACATGGTCCTTAGCTGGGACAGGCGCAGCTCAGTGGCAGAGCACTGGCCTTGCATGCACAGGGCCCCAGGATCCCTCCCCATACCACAGACAAAAAGAACATTGACCCTTGTTTCATACCCATTCACAAACACCAATTTGAAATAGATTCTAGGCCTACATTAAAAGTAAAACTTGAATATATTAGTGTGGTAGCCATTAGCTATTTAAATCACAGCTGGTGGCTACATGCAGGGCAGCTCAGGTAGGTAAGCTTTCCATCAACACAGTCCTGCTGGGTAGTGACTACAGTAGTCTGCTTTTCATCTCTAAGAAAATGCCTGAGGTAGTCGGCTCGTAAGGAGGAAAGGTTTACTTCTGCTCAGTGTTGAAGGTCTTAATATTACTTGGCCCATTGATCTCTGAGCCTATGGCATACTTCATGGGGGAGCATGTGGTTTGTCACAATTGCTCACCTTGCTACAGGAAGCAGAAGACAGAAAGGGGCTGGGTCCCCCAGTCTCCTCCTAGTCCCCAGCCCATGACCTAGACCTCCCAGTAGGCCCCACCTTGCCCAGGCCTCACCACCTCCCTGGGCACGAGCCTTCGACACAGCCTCGGGGAACACCTAGCATCCCAACCAGGACCTCTCCGGACCTCGGCTGGAGGCACAATCCATGAGAGGAAGTGCTACCAGACTGGACCAGGAGCAGTGGGAGGAGGCCAGAAGGGGCAGGAGAGGCCGGCCACCTGGGAGAAAGGTCTACACTCCATGTCCACGTTCCTGACACGGGGCTGGTGTCGAGAGTAAGTGAATAACACTTGTGACCTGGGAATAAGAAGATAATCCAGTTTTTTAAAAAAGCAAAAGTTTTGAGAAGACCCGGAGGTGCACAAATGACCAATAAGCATGTGGAAATATGCCTGATATCAGTCACGCATCACCAAGATCGAGGGTCCATGGGGTGCCCACTGGATGCTCACCCTTAAAAATAGGCGCCAAGGGCTGGCGAGCACACGGAGCAGCCTGGGAGCCTAAGAAGCCCGTGTGGCCATCCCTCCCCACGCACCTGCTCAGGAGGGCGGAGGCACGTGCACGCGGTGCACCCCATGTAGCTGTGGTTGCTAGAAACCAGCAGGGCCCAGATGGGCTTAGGAGGTGAAGGACAAGCATGCCCGGTGCCTGTAAGTGCTAGGCAGGCCAGACCACGTGGGACAGGGGGCTCTGTCCTGACAGGAATGGGTCAGTGCCGGCCTGTGGCCAGAGGAGGGTCAGTGGAGCAGTCCTGCCTGACAAGCACAGTGGTCAGGAGGTATGTGTCTGTCCAAGCACATTTAACCTTGTGCTTCCATGCCTGTGAATTGCACCTCAATAAAATTAATTTTTTAAAAGCCTGTTGTGCTGTATGTGGGTGAAAGGCCTCAGGGGTGCTGAGAGCTCACAGCTCCCTCTTCTGGGAGTGGGTGGAAAGGCATGAGAGGAAGGCATTGGAGCCAGGGGTCCGAGAGAGTCTGGGAGGCCATGGGTGGCTGGACGTGAAGTGGACAGCAGGGCGCCAACACTCTGGCCCTTGGTTGCAGGTGGGACACAGAGCCCTGGAGGCTGGCTGTGGGTGCAGGCCCAGTGTGCTCCAGCCATAGAGTGCTCCACATGGAGACTCTAGCCGTCTGGTTGACCCCAGCTACAGACTTTCTACATCTCAGGGCCCAGCTCTCCTGGGGCCTTGGGTTGATGCACTCAGTTGTTCGAGGTCTCACCTAAATGGTCAGGGTGGGACAATGATCACCCCCACTACAGACTGTCCC
This sequence comes from Marmota flaviventris, assembly GCF_047511675.1. Lineage (NCBI taxonomy): Eukaryota > Metazoa > Chordata > Mammalia > Rodentia > Sciuridae > Marmota > Marmota flaviventris. The sequence continues at coordinate 1,011,111 of NC_092505.1, read as the reverse complement.
ATTCCCACCTCCCAGTCGCCTGATCTCAGCATTCCCAAGCCTGGTCTGCTGCTGCCGACCTGCCCCAGTGGCTCTCCTCTCGGCCTCTCCTGACCACCATGAGGGCCTCCAGCTCACCTCCCTGGTTGGCTCTGTCTGGGGCTTGGGAAAGGGTACCTCTGGGGAGCGTTCCATGCCCCAAGGCCACATGAACTCCCCAGTTCTGTCAGTCCATCCTCAAGTTCTCTTGGGCCCTGGCTGGACCCTCAAGTCTGCACATGCTAAATCCCACAAGAGTGAGGACATTTGCTGGTGCCCTTCTTCCCATGGACCCTGCTGTGTGGCCCTTCCTACACCACTCTGTCTGTACTACCGCAGTGCACAAGTGGACATGGAGAGCGGACGGCTTCTGCTTGGAGTCCTCGGGACCACGTGGTCTGGTTGGCTCTTGAGTGCACATGCCTTAAGTGATAGGTGGACAGAGCACGCATCCCAGTTCCTCTGCTAGGGCTCTTCACGGTTCACGGAGAGTGGGCTCCCCTCTAGGCCAGTGTCCTCCAGGTTGGAGTTCTGTGAGCCTGCCTTCAGGTTCCTTCAGCTGACCTTCCTGCGACCTTCTCCACATGATGACACGAGCCTCTCCACATGCTGACACAGGGGTGCCTGGAACAGGAAGGGCCACCCCCACCCGCTCCTTCTGCACCTTCCTCCCCCTCCTCCACCTTCCTCCTCCTCCCCTCCACCTTCCACCTCCTCCTCCCCTCCACCTTCCTCCTCCTCTCCACCTTCCCTCCTCCTCCCCTCCACCTTCCTCCTCCTCCTCCCCTCCACCTTCCTCCTCCTCCCCTCCACCTTCCTCCTCCTCCTCCCCTCCACCTTCCTCCTCCTCCCCTCCACCTTCCTCCTCCTCCTCCCCTCCACCTTCCTCCTCCTCCCCTCCACCTTCCTCCTCCTCCTCCCCTCCACCTTCCTCCTCCTCCCCTCCACCTTCCTCCTCCTCCTCTCCTCCACCTTCCTCCTCCTCCTCCCCTCCACCTTCCTCCTCCTCCTCCCCTCCACCTTCCTCCTCCTCCCCTCCACCTTCTCTCCTCCTCCTCTCCTCCACCTTCCTCCTCCTCCTCCCCTCCACCTTCCTCCTCCTCCTCTCCTCCACCTTCCTCCTCCTCCTCCCCTCCACCTTCCTCATCCTCCTCTCCACCTTCCTCCTCCTCCTCTCCACCTTCCTCCTCCTCCCCTCCACCTTCCTCCTCCTCCCCTCCACCTTCCTCCTCCTCCTCCCCTCCACCTTCCTCCTCCTCCTCCCCTCCACCTTCCTCCTCCTCCCCTCCACCTTCCTCCTCCTCCTCCCCTCCACCTTCCTCCTCCTCCCCTCCACCTTCTCTCCTCCTCCCTCCTTCCTTCCTTCCTTCCTTCCTTCCTTCCTTCCAGCTAGTAACTCTGAGGTTTCTACCACTGAGCCACACCCCCAGGCTTCTTCTCTGAGACAGAGTCTCAGGAAGCTTCTCAGGGCCTTTTACGTTGCTGAGGCTGCCTGTGATCTTGGGATCCTCCTGCCTGGGCCTCTGAGCTGCTGGGTTACAGGCGTGGGCCACTACACCTGGCAGGACTTTGCTTTTCTACCTGAGGTGGTTCACTCTTTGTGCTGACCCTGCATCCTGTCCAGTACCTGCCAGTTCCCCACAAGGCTGGTATGAAGGGGCACAGTGGTGGCCCCAAGAGGGGACCCTAGTAAGGGGTCACAGGAGATCAGAAATGCTGGCAATAGCTGCTTCTGCCCAGGAAAGCTTCCTCCTGACCACCACTGGCCTAGGGCTCGAATCCTCCCAGAGAAAGTGCAGGCCCGAGGCCCAGGCCCCCAGTGCTGGGCACCCACATCCCAGTCAGGGGACAGGACTGCTCCTGGCCACCAGGAGCCCGACAGCCACCCTGAGAGGGCTCTCCCAGGCAGGCAGATCTCACGGGTGATTCCTGCAGGCCCATCTCAGGGCACCAGCAGCCTAGCAGGGCTACCTGGAGGGCTGAGCCCCTGTCCTCTGGCTCAGAGTGGGTGTCTGATGCTCATTTCCTTCTAACGGGATTCCTTTCTCCTTATTATAGGGCTTGGGAGATACTGGTTCTCTTGCCATCATACTTGGCAAGATGTCACCAGAGGGCATGCGGATGTCACCATGGGGAAGGTGGGCCAGAGGGTCCTGGGGTCACCGTGCTGTTCCTCGGGATGCATGTGAATCTACAGTTATCCCAGTTGGGGAACTGAGTAGGACAACCATGCAGTAGGCCCACCGATGACGAGAAAGCTGCCCAGCTCTAGGGGCCAACTTCCGGGTAGTCACCGAGCGCGGCACTACGTCCAGTGCTGGGGTGTGCCCGGCGCTGCTGGGTCCTCCAGCCTCCCAGTGCTGACCACAGTGCTGGGCTCCTTGACCTCTCGCAGCCAACTCTTGTCCCCACAGCTCCGCAGCTGACAGGTAGGGCCCTGCCTGTGGTGGCCGTGACCCAGGCTCCAGGCTGCCTGGGTCCAGCTCCTTCCCTGAGCATGTGCCCATGGCCTACTGGCCCCTGGGTCCCTGGGAGACAGTCCCAGCAGGGCAGAGACTGTCCCCAGGTACAGGGCCCAGAAGAGAGCGTATGCGGGGAGCACGGAGCAGGTGCTGTCCCCATGGTGCGCCCAAGAGCCCATGGCACTCTCTAGGCTGACCTGGGCTGTCTACTGCTGAACTAGCAGAAACCGGGAGGAGCAGAGCCCGTGAACTACCCCGTGCAGACAGGTGAGCAACTGTGCCACAGGGGGGCGCTGTGGTCCCACGGGTGACAGCAGGTGATCTGGGCATCCTGCAGGGTCAGGGCTGCCTAGAGGACCGCCCCTGCCTGGAGGTTCAGCTGCCTGGAGGCCCGTGCAGCAGCCCCGGGTTGTAGAGACCCCCACTCCTTCCCCAGGGTCGCAGGGCCACCCTGAGTGTCCTGGGAGAAGGGACAGTGAGCCAGCACCGTCCAATCACAGGCAGGAGGTGCGTTGCCCAGAATGGGAAGGCTGACCCCATGCAAGCCAGGCCTCGGCCTCCCTGACCCGGCTTGGAGGCCCGCTGAGCCCAGGGTTCACACTGACTCAATAGGGTCTGCAGGCAAGAGGAGATGCCTCCACCCACCACGTCCTTCCTCTGCCTGACCAGATGTGCATTCCTGCTTCACGTCCAGTTTCACCCAAACCTGAGTTTCCTCCTGGCACTGGAGGGACAGACTCCTCAAATTCAGAGTTTGTGGGTCTAGGGCATCCTTGGCCTGGTTTGTCCCCAAGACTCGGCTCTGAGGGTAAGAAGACACCTCCACTGACCACAAGGCCAGTGACCAGGACTCGGGTCTGGCCGCTGTCCCTGGATGCGGCCCCTGGCTAGAGGGACGGGGGCCTTCCCTGGGACAACCAACACATCCTCCCCTGTGAGTTCTGTGGGTCTTCTCTCCTTGCGGCTGCCCCGTCGTGGTCTGAGGGGACAAGATGCTGCCCATTTAAGATCTGCCTGAGTGCCACCAAGTTCCTCCTGCCAGCCACAAGGGTCCCCAGGACTGTCCCGAGCAGTGACATCAGGATGGCTGCTTATTGATCCCTGTGCCTGTGCTAAATGACCCTTTGGCAGAGCTACCCCACCCTGACGCAGGCCTGTCCCCCGGCTTTGCTGATCTGCGTTTCTTAACTGTGGTAGAGTCCACACGGCACAGCCTGTGTCGCGCTGGGGCACAGGCAGGGGCAGCAGGTCTGAGCAGGTGCAGGCCAGCTGCCCAGCAGACACCAGGGGTCTGCGGCCCGTGCATTTTAAGCTGCAGTGGTGTGGGCTAGGCCCTGCCCCCTGCTGGACAGCCTTCCCCACTGCCCATCTCCAGAACCCCACGCCTCCCCAGCCGGCCCCCCGCCCCGACTCCCCCCAGTGGCCCTGGCAGCTGCCTCCCACTTCGTGTCCCCCCGCAGGTGAGCGGGTGGGAGCCTCCTGGTAGCGTCCTCAGCTCCTCCCGCCACGCACCAAGCGGGTGTCAGGGTGTCCTTGCCTTGAGGTGGAGCATGGTCTGAGGGCCACACTGTCCTTCCTCAGCCCTGAACTTGGGGGCCTTTGCCCCTGGCTGCTGCCAACAAGGCTGCCAGGCTCTCGATGGACCACCACTGCTGGCCAGCCCTGCTCTGCGTGTTCAGCCCCTGCAGCACTGCTCCTGTCCCCAAGCCTTCGTGGGGTGCTCCGGGGCCAGCACTGCCCGCTCGCTGCCCTCCCCATCACAGGCCAGGCCTTCCTAGCTCCAGAACAGGGTGTCCTTCATCAGACAGACTAAGTGGCGTGGCATGTGCTCTGCTGCTGAGCTTTTCTTCTGATGTCTTTTCTGAATTTGTTGTTGACTGGACCCTCATAGGGGTCATGGCCACTAGGGGATACGCAGCTCCTGGCACCTGGTCCTTGGCTCAGCCACTTCTTTGGACTAAGAGTAGCAGTGGACGAGGATGCCACCCCACTGAGGAAGCCTGTGGGCAGTGCAGGCAGGAGAGCCACAGGGCGGGGCCTGCGAGGGGCACAGGCAGGGGCAGCAGGTCTGAGCAGGTGCAGGCCAGCTGCCCAGCTGACACCAGGGGTCTGCGGCCCGTGACTCCTATCAGAGCAGGCTCTGCTCATGACAGAGCCTGAGGCAGAACCCCACAGTGGGGTCACAGGCCTCGAGGCTGGAGCTGACTGGCTGTGATCACCAGGAGGACACTGTCCACAGAGGGTCAGCATTTGGAGACGCCCACTGATGCCCATGATGCACGTTGTGAAAGCAGCTCCCCGGGGTGGCACCACACAGTGGTCTCCTGCCGCCGCTCCGGGAGGCTCAGAGCTAACGAGCTGGACAGTGCAGAGCCACCCAGGACTCGACTCTGCAGCTGGAGGTCCTGCCCCTGCTCCCCCTAGCCACCAGTCACTGTGTCCTCGGAGCCCCCAGGGCCAGGCCCGGCTGGGGAGGGGGAAACCCAGGCAGAGGCCAGGGTCCAGGCCGCTTTGCCCCAGCCGCTGCTGGCCCTGGGGTTTTGGGGTGGCACAGCCCACCCTGAGTGACCTCCACACTGCCCATCAGTCCTGGCTTCTGGTTGTTTTGGGGGCTGGATGGAAGGGGCCTCTGTGACACTCTGCCCTCCTGTGGGCAGGAGTCCCAGGCCCCAGGGCAGCCTCCAAATCTCAGAGCTCGAGGTCAAAGCCAAGATGCATGCAAAAGCTGGAGGTGGGGACCCAAACTGAAACAGGCAGCCACTCCGTGTCCCTCTGGTCCTAGGAACACTCCCGAGGGGAGAGAAGGGAGGGGTGGACATCCAGGTGTCGGGCGAGGGCAACTCTGGGATCTGGGCCACCACCTGGGCAGTGGCCCTCCTGGCCTGGCCTGTGGGGCAGCGTCCTCCATGAGCAGGTCCCAAATCCATGGCTGGTCGGTGCTCCAGGGGGAGGTGCCGCCCGGGACCCTGGCCTGCAGGCCACCAGATGCAGGGAAGAGGTGGGTGGTGTGGGTGCAGTGGCCGCCTGCCCGTCCGCTCCACCCCGAATGTCCCACAGGGCTGTGTCCTTGGTGCTTTCAATCTTTAAAGAGAAGCCTGAAGTTGGAGATTCTCATGTTGAAAACTCTAATTTTTAACTAATTAAAAATTTTAAAATTAGTTCAAACTAATTAAAATTGATTAAATTTGCACTAATTAAAAGTAATTGAATTCCTTTCAAAACACTGTGCACACGTAACCAATGGGCACCCTGGTCTGCTGGCAACGTGCTGGGGAGACGCTGGGCACAGCCACCATGGGAGTGGAGGAGGGCTGAGAAGGGCCGGCCACCTTGGCGCAGTAGGAGGAGGACCAGGTGGCCATGGGCAGCCACATGACCCTCTTTCCTCTCCTGACAGGAGGATCTTGACCCAAGCAGCCCAGCCCCAGCCCAGCCTGGTCCACCACTGCACAGGGTCCACTGGGCTGCCCTGGCCCTCCGGGGTGGGCGGTGGGCACGGTCCTCCAGAGCACCAGCCCCTTGTACGTGGTGCTGGCCTCAAGTGGCTGCCTTGGGTGAAGAAAGAGAGTGACGGTGGAAGGACTTGGGCAGAGGGCCGTGGCGGGGCCCTGGCCGTGGGCAGTGCAGGGTTTCCCTCAGCCCACCATATCTTGCCTTGTGCTGCCACGTGTCCCCGGCTCTGACCACGCTGCTCCTGCCACTCGTCCCAGTGGCTTCTCATCCACTCTGGTGAGCCAGGTCTCTGCCCCTCAGGGTGCCCACCTGGCTCTGTCCAGGGCAGCATGCGGGCGGGCAGAGGGGCCACGCCCAGTGAGCCAGGGTGGCTCTTCTTCACCTGCAGCCAACACATTGTGCTGGGGGATGAGGTGCTGGGCTTGACCCACGCATGAAGTGGCCATTGTAGTGGGTCCTAGACCAGTTCAGCCTCACTGACCATCCCCCTCCACCCCCAGTCCCTCTGACCAGGACTTGGCAGGAGGAGGTAGCAGCTGTCTGTGTGGACAAGGCCCACAGCTCCGCCTGCCCGGTCCCAGCACAGGGTATCCTGGTCTGGCCACTGACTCCTGTGGGGATACTGGGCCCTGCCAGGCCAGGGCACACTGAGGGATGTGAGGGGGGTTGTCCTGGGCATCCCACACTGGACCAGTCCTTGGCTGCAGTCTTGGGTCAGTGTCCATATGGGAAGAGGGGTACTGCCTTCTTCCTGAGACCCAGACAGGAAGACTTGGGGCCCCACTGGCTTGAAGGTGACACTAGGCAGCTGACTCCTGACCCTGGGTGACTGGTTGGTCCCTGGGGCTGGAGGGGAGCCAGCTGACCCCCTGTCTAGGTTGGTCCCCATCAAGCCTCAGCAGGAGCAGATTATGGGGCTCTGGACCCACCCTCAAGGATGGAGCTTTTGAGTCTTGGGACCTCCGTCTGAGGGTCCCAGTCTGCCCACAAGGTCAGGAGCCACCTGGGCTTGGAGGTGAAGGTCCCCTGAGGCCTGGCAGGTCAGGCTGTGGCCACACAGGAAGGCTGGCCTGTAGGGCTTTGTGGACCACAGGAGAGAAACGGACGGCTGAGAGTGGCAGCCTGCGGCTCCACATGCCCATGTTCTGGGCTCCACATGCCCATGTTCCATGTGCCCGTGCTCCCGCGTGCCCGTGCTCCCGCGTGCCCGTGCTCCATGTTTCTGTACTTCTGCGTGCCCGTGCTCCATGTTCCAGTGCTCCCCGTGCCCGTGCTTCCCGTGCCTGCATGTTCGTCCATCTGACTGAGCTCATTAAGAGTTGGCTGCTCCAAAAGAGGACTGGAGAGTTGAATTGAAATCTGCAGCAGTGGGCTGGGGCTGGGGCTCAGCGGCAGAGCGCTCGCCCAGCACATGCCAGGCCCTGGGTTCGAACCTCAGCACCACATAAAAATAAATAAATAAATAAAGGCATAAAAAAATTATATATTAAAAAAATCACCAGCAGGCAGCGTCTGAAGACCCAACCTGCAAGGGCTTCTTGAGATCGGCCCTGCCGGTTGTTTTCACATCTGATTTCCAGGATAGGCAGTAGGCTTCATCTGCCTAATCTAGATGTCAAAACCCACAGAAGTTCATGCAGTTAAGAATCCTCCCGCCCTCCCTCTCCCCGACAGGCAGCAGGTTCCAGTCTGCAGCTCCCAGTCCCACGGAGCCAAGTCACGGCCTGGTGCGTGGTGCGTGCTGGGCAGAGACTCTCCTCTCTGCGCAGGCGCGGGCAGCACTCACTGCCGTGAACCTTGTTCTCACTTCTCGAATCTTGGAGATGGTTCCAAATCATCAACACTCAAAAAGCTTCCGTGTTCTTTTTTTTAACAGTAGCAAAGAACTAGTCACCTTGAATATTCGTCATTCGACTGACACGCCAGGATATTTATGAGGTGAATTGCTAGACACGGGTTTGCCTTCAGAGTGGCCCAGGTACCATGCAGAGATCTATCCTAACATAGCATCCGGCTCTGGTGGCCATGAGGGGCAGGCCGTCCTTGCCAACTGCAGGCCCAAGGACCCCTGTCCCAGAGCTGTGCAGGACACGCAGGAGAACTTGCCCACAGCACAGGGCCCCACAGGCGGTGGACGCTCTGTGTCACTGCTGGGGCAGGGACAGGCAGTGAACTCGTGCACAGCGCGGGACGCGGGCACAGCCTCCTGCCTCAGCAGCCTGTGGCCCAGGTAGGCTCAGCCCCTTGCTGAGTCAGAGAGGCCTGTGTCTGTCGCGGTGACCTCAGGACATGGAGTTGGCAGGGGCTCTTCCCAGGGTTTCACACACTAGTCCCAGCGTGGAGCACCTGGCAGAGTCCCCAGCTGGCTCAGTGGATGTGGCTACAGAGTGGGTTTGGTCCAGTGTGAGGCTGGGCCTGGGCGGCACAAGAGAAGGCTTCCAGCAATGGGCACAGAGTCCAGCAGTGTCCCCAGGGCTGCGTAGGAGCTCTCACACACCCTCAGCAGCCTTAAAGGAAACCCAGTAACTCGCTGCGTGGCCCAGCCCAGGCTTGCTATCCCACAGAAGATCTGCCTGTGCTCTCGGCAGGGAGGGAGTCCAGGCAGAGCCCCTGGTCTTCCCCATGGCCGGGGAAACAGCGGAGCCTGAGGGGCAAAGGGGCTGAGATCACAGGACAGAGTTCAGAAAGCAGGAGAATCCAGAAGTCTGCAGCGTGGACTGCAGTATCGGGCAGGCACCAGGCAGGGTGCTGGGAGGGAAGCCCAGGAAGCTGCTGAAGAGCCACTGGCCACGGAGGGGACGTCCACACTTACACTGCCAGGTGCCAGGCCACCCCGCCCAGCAGAGAGGACAGTTCTCAGCATCAGGAGGGTTCTACCTCAGTCCAGGAGAAAAACCAGCACCAGGCTGACGAACTCTGGTGTTGCCCGACGTGTGCAAACCAGCCTCGAGAGAAGCAGACCGCTCCCCCGAGGCTCAGTGCTCCCAGAGCAATGCTGAGAGGCAACGGGTCCACCATGTGACAAGGACAGGCCACTGGCTGCCAAACTGCAGGAGTGAAGAAACAAAGCCAGAAAATAGGACCCCAAGTGAGGGGCAGTCAATGGGAACAGAGCCAGAGGGGCCACCAAAGTGGACAGCAGACATGGACACTCTGGCAGTGTGAAAGCTGTGCTTTGGGGGCTGGGCGAGGGGCTCGGTGGTGGAGCACTTGCCTGGCATGCGTGAGGCCCTGGGTCTGATCCTCAGCCCCTCATGTAAAAATAGATAAATAAAAGATCCACTGACACCAAAAACCGTTTCAGAAGGGCTGGGGGTGTAGCTCAGTTGGTAGAGGGCTTGCCTCCAATGCAGAATCCCCAGCACCACCACCCCCAAAAGCTACGCTTTTATGTTCAGGAAGGTGGAGAAGGAGCAGAGGGAGCCACTGCGGAGAGATAGACAGGGCCTGAAGACAGCCTGGCCCGGGGACCACAGGCCAGGCCTCCCAGCTCAGAGCCCTCACAAGTGAGCGCTAAGAGGCCAGCAGGGCAGGTAGAGCAGGCACCCTCACAGCACCCCGAGGCCAGCCCCCTGCAAGGCAGACACAAAACACGCCCAGCCTCCCCGAGGGACTCCGCAGACCCCAGGAGGGAGCTCACGCTGGGCACACCCCAAGTTGCCCCAAAGTAGCGGCAAAGCAAGACCTTGACAACCAGAGGAAGGAAAGCGCCACAGAGGCGCAGAGCAAGGGCAGCTGGATTTCACTGGACGCCTTGCTAGGGGGAGGTAGAGGGGGCCTCTGAGGTGCCCAAGGACAGCCTCCCACCTGGGCCTTTCAGACGACGCAGCAGGAAGTCCTGCAGGCAGGAGTGGGGAGCACAAAGGAATGGAAACCACAGGGTGGGGAGCCGGGCACACCCGAGGTCCGAGGTCCTCAGAAAGCTTAGAAGCAGGTGCAGCTCCGTGTGCGTGGTGCTGCGACGGGCCACAGGGCTTGAAGGCCGGGGGCGGGGGGGTCCTGCTGTTGCGGCAAAGCACCTGTGAAGCAAGGCCCATGAATGTATCCACAAACCGGAGAAAGAGAGCCACGCTAATAAGCCAACGGAGGAGACCAGAGGGACAGAAGGCAGAGGGAAGGAAGAGTACCAGAGGGACAGACAGCCTGCAGCCAGCAAGCTGACCGAGTAGCACCCAGGCACCCCCACAGCCTCAGGGCCGGCAAGGGCTCCAACACCCAGCCAGGGTCCTGGGACTGAACAGGAAGCAAAGAGGCCCAGAGATTAAAGGATCACAGGGACAGTGTGACCGCACCGTCCAAGTCGGCTGGGTGGCCATAGGTAGCAGAGCGAGAAACAAGGGTGACTCAGGGAGACGCTGGACCTAGGCACGCACCTCACAGCAAACTTGGGCAGGTGTGGAGCAGACTCCACCAGGAGCAGGCGAGGCAGTGGGTCGCCCGTGCTCTCTGACTCGCTCCAGCGACTGGCAGGGTGCATCGCCAGGTGTCTTCTCAGGAGACTGTGAACCAGCACCCAGAGCAGCCCTCAGAGAAATACCGCGACAACGGGACAACGTTCTCCCCAGCACAGACGGCTCCCCAGCAGGCCACATTCTGGGCACAGAATCATTGTTACTCAGCTTAAAGTATTTGATTCGTCCGAAGCTGTAATTAACAACACAAAGATGTTTGAAAAATATCCAAATATTTAGAAACAAAAATCCAGATATCTAAATAACCCACAAGTCAAGGAAGGGGTCAGAGAGCCTTTAGAGTTAGATAAAGATCAAAAAGGAGCGTTTCAAAATCTGAGAGTTTCCTTGCTTTCTCTGGTTTTAAATGAGCTACTTACATTATTCCAGGTATAGACTGTTTTCCTCTCTTTGCAAATCACTTGTTGTTTAAAAACTTTACACAGTTATTCTGGGGTTTGGAAGCACATCGGCAACTAACACACTCCCCATTCCATCAGCAATGCCTGCCTTGTGGACAGTGCCCTGCCTCCTGGCCCTGTCCTGACCCCTCTCCATCCCTGGGCAGCTAGGGGCCTGGCAGAGCCCCAGTGCCTCTCTCCCATTGTAGTACCATTGCTTCCAATCACCCAATCTGTTACTTTTGCTACTTTTAAAGAACAGTTATATTTTAGATCGATTAATAATAACAGGGATTTTGTCTTATTTTCCTACTTCTCAAACACCTAGTCCCTTGTATGGACTCAAGTCTCTGCCCCAGAAGCCTTCCTCTGGTGCTCCCTGTGGGGCACGTCTCCTGGCGATGGATTCTGTCTGGTTTTGTCCGTCCTTCACGGTGTGGGCCTCCAGTGGGCGGTTTCCCCTGTGTTGTGAGCATACCATTGCTCTCTCTGCTTGGTCCAAAGCAGAGGCAGAAATTCTCAAGCACATGTCAGCAAATTGGGTCCAGCATTCAAGGAGGAGAACGTATCATGACCCCGTGGTTTTATCAGTTGAAAATCAATTAATGTAGCTCAGTGTCCGCCTGGCACAGATCCCGAGGGCCGGGCGTGTCTAGAGATGTGCGCAGGGTGAACCCATCTGCACATTCCCCTCGGCGTCAGCTGAGGGTCGGAGGCACTGCAGCAGCAATGCTCACAGCCAAGGCTCAGGGCTTGGCTTCTAACACCAGTTTCCAGAGGCAGTTTCCTCATGGAAGTGGCTGGTTCTGAACGGGGGCAGACACCGTAGGAAGAGGAAGCCGGAGCAGCCATGGTGCTGCCCGAGAGTAAAGAGGTCTCCAAGAAACAGGCATATAGAAAGGCCACCCTGGCCAGCAGGTCAGAGCGTCACAGGAGCAGGCTGCAGGAGCTGCGCGGTGTTGGATTAAAGCCCAGGTGTACAGTGAACACCCAGTGTCCATGCCGACAGAACAGGATTCCACAATACACAAAGGAATCATGGGGGGAAAGAGGTCTGAACAGAGACTTCCAAATATTCATGTGGATGGTGTCCTCAGGAGGCGGAGTGTGAGCCCACCTGAGCATGAGCATGTGGAGACCTCCTCCCAAGGAGAGGACGATGGAAAAAGAGAAACAGACCCTGTGAGAAACCCCCGAGCCCCTCCCCCAGGTGTCCAGTTCAGCAGTGAGAAACCAGGTGGACACCATGCCCTTGGTGGATGAGCTCAACTCTGTGGTCTTCCTTCAAAGTTCATAAACCCAGTCCAACCACAAGAAAACACTGGACGCCAGCAGCTCCCAGGGGAGCCGCAGTCTACAAAATGCCTGACCAGCCTTCCTCAAAACCTTCCACGTCATCGAAAACAAGGGAAGTGTGGGAAAGTGGCACCGCCTCTAAGAAGAGCCTACCTAGACATTATGGTCACCTGCAATGAGGTTGCTGGTAGGATCCTGGAACAGAAAAGGACACCGGGGAACACTGAGGAGTGTAAAGGACAGACATAGCTACAGCAGTGTCTCAGCACTGGCCCTCAACCATGACAAGCGTGCACACCTGGTGTGGAGAGTGAGGGGACTTTCTACTCCATCACAAAATCAGCAAAGGTCTCACCTGTGGCAAACAGGCACAGATGTCCTTATCAGCAGGCGAGACACATGGGCCCCGGGAGTAGCACTTAACCTAGCCACCCCTAGGGAAAGCCCGAACCTACTGAGTGTTGGGAGGAGGCCACGCCTGCTTCCCCGGGCACCACGGGAGCAGAGCAGGGGTAGCCGCTCCCTGTGGGACCCCAGCGTGGCCAGAGCTCATGAGCTGCACCTGCGCCCACCTTGTGGTCCTGCTGATTCTCTCCGAGGTGTTCGCCCAGGGACAAGAGCATTCGTTCCTGGTGGGACCATTGTAATTGCCAACACTAGAATTAACCCAAAGGCCCACTGGGGTGGGTGGACAAACGGTGCCGCATGGTGGAACAGGGTGCGGCAAGGAGAGGGGCCGGTGTCAAGGTCGTCATTCCCCGTGACAAGTGACGGCCAGTCCAGAGTGCACACTCTGGAGTCTGTCGTGCGAAGCTCTAGGAAACACAAGGCCACCAACAGCGACCAGAAGCAGATCAGCCGTGGCCTGGACGTGGGTAGGGCAGCTGCCAAGCTATTCCCAGAGGCAGGAAGGAATCTCTGAGCCTCGGTTCTCTGGCAGTCTGCGGGTAGCCCTGGGGTCTGACTGCGTGCTTGGGGCTCCCAGCAGACCAGGCATCCAAGACGTGGAGGTCTCCTGACTCGTGGGAGGAGTCTGAGGCCGTGGGGGCCGCAGTGCTGTGGTCCCACTCACCCCAGAAGTGTGTCCAAGTGCTTCTGGACTTTCCAATGGTGGCTGTGACCTGGGCACCCCAGGTCTGCGAACAGCAGCCGTCCACCCTGGCACCCAGGGACAGACCCTCTGCCCCTGGACGTGCTGCAGTCCACGCCATCTCCTTGCGCAGCGAACGGCCTGGGGGAGCAGAATGCTGGGACAGCCATGCCTCTCGTGCGCCCCGTGCCCGTGAGACAGCGCTGCGCTGCTGGCCGGCCCTTCCCGTCTGGCGGCGTGGGAACACGCCCGACCAAGCTTCCTGGCCCTGGGCCATCCCAGTGGGGGTGACCAGATCTGGTCCCCAGCTCGCAGGTGAAATTTCCAGACATCTTTTTCCTTCGTCACGTCTTTAATTTTTCAAATGGGCCTCTCTCTTGCCCGGCTGCCAGGTCAAGGCTGCTGCGGAGACGAGCAGGATCGGCCGCCTCCCCAGGGAGCCGTGTCCATCTGGAGGGCACACCAGACCCTCTCTCCATCCGCTGTGGGTCTCCAGACACCCCTCCAGGGGAGCCAGGCCGGGCCTGGGAGGCCTAATCGGATCGCAGCTCTGGGTTTCGGGCTCATCAGATTGGCAGCCTCCCAGACTGCGCCTCTGAAGACGCACCTCCCTCCTCACCCCTCCTCACGCCCGCACAGGGCGCAGCTGGCGGCTCACAGGGGTGCTCTCTGCCCCAGGTCTGTCTGATGGGGTTCCCTGACCGTGGCCCACGACCTTGAGAACACACTTCACTCTCTCTGGGCCTCAGCTCCCCGCCTCCCGCAGTCTCTGGGCTTTCTTCTTGGACTCTTTGGACTCCAGTTCTGTGCTTTTGTACAATGAAACCAAAACAAGACACGTCTCTCTGCAACGCAGGGTGACAGGGGACGCGCCTTGCTGGGCTCTGAGCTCTGCTTCCAGGAGAGTCAGTTGAGCCTCCCTCCCTCCCCCTGGCCAGCACACACTGTGCAGCACCCTCAGAGGTCCAGGGCGGCCGCTGGGCAGCTCCAGGGCTGTGGTGACTGCAGCGGGGGCTCAGCTGGCCTCGGGGGTGAGGGAGGAGCTCCTGGATGACAAGGACCCTGGGGACCTGCATTCTCATCTGGGGAGGGGATTGCAAGGAGTCTGCGCTGGTTGGGCTAAACACCTCCCCCGTGGCTCAGAACCTACCCTAATTTTGCCTGGGTGTCCACTTCCCTCCCCCACAGCCCCCACGGGGCACCCACCCCTCCCCAGCTAGTCTGAAGCAGTCAGCCCAGTGTGCTGCCTCCACCACCGTCTGTATGTGGAAGTCTGGGCAGACAGTCTCACTCCCTCTGGGATGGCCTGGACTGTGGATGTGAAGGCTGGAGTTACTGCTGCTACCGTGATACCAGAGGGAAGTGCCCTGAGGGTAGGACACATGTGGAGTGCTGCATGGCAGAGTTGTGCAGAATTATGACTGGGACCTGGGTCAGACGGCACCTGAAGCCTGCCTTCCCTGGACTTTGCAGTGTTAAGAGTCAGTGTTCATCAAGAGATGGTGTTTAAAGTTTGAGCTGGGATCTTTGGGACACGGAGTGCCCCTTTGACCCCAGTGCTAGCAGCACCCCTGGGTCTCTGAGTTCTTTCTGGGGGCTCACACGTGTAACAGGGTACAGATCTAGTGCCTGCTAGGTCTAGCCTGCTCTGTGCTGGACACTGGTCGAGGCCTTCATGGCCGAGTGGAGCTCCTTCCCAGCCACACCTGGTGACACTCTGCAGAGGAGGGGCTGAGCCTGGAGAGGGAGCCCAGGCGCCCACCCACATCTCCAGTGCGGGGGGAGGCCAACCTGGAGCTCCAGGCTCAGAGCCGGGGCCACCCTTCTCCCCACGGTGCAGGTGTGTGGGGCCCGGGAGCTCGGCTCCTTTGCTGAGCTGCTTCTCCGTCCCCCTCGTCAGGCTCACGAAGGATGCCCCCAGGACCCCTGTCCCCAGCACACGTCCTGTTTCTTGCTTTGCCTCTTTAGAGCAGAAGCACAAACAGTGACATCTGCACCAACAGCCGCCCCGGCCCCGGGGCCCGGGGAAAACAGTGCCGTGAGGGCTACAGTCATCGTCCCCACTTAGCTTGTTTTGCACTTCCCCTGAGTGTCCAGTGCTTGCTTGTAGGGACCCGGCCTCCCCTGACCGTTTCCATCACCTCTGTCTTTCCTTGGGTCTGGGCCATGCTGCGGCCTGTCCTCCGGTTTCTAGATCTGACCCCTGACAGTATCTAGTCTGCGATTCTGCCTCCTGACGACCTGGGCTTCTGCATCTCGCTTCTCTGGAACCCTCCCAGGCTCCACACGCTCTTGACCTTGGCCTCTTCCTCACGATGTCCTGCTGCGTTCTCACCTTGCAGCTCAGCCCCTCTCTCTGCGTGGGGCTGTCTCCCAGTGGTCAGGCTGAGGCCTTTTGCTGGCTGGGCCTTCCCAGTCCTGCCCATCCCCAGGTGTGAACACCAGCACTTGCTGGGCACCCCTGTGGCTCCCTGGCCAAGCCTCTCCCCTGTGCTGGGCAAGTCTCTGCTTCCTTCAGCAGCTACGTGGCCAGGGCAGACCCAGGAAGCTCCTGGCTCCTGGCTTCCATGGTGACCACTGCTCTACACTGGGCCCGACTTCTCTGCCCACTGTGGCAGGGAGATACCCCAACTTCCTCTCAGGGCCATGGGCACCCCAAGCTCCCCCAGCATCACAGGACACCCAGGGAGTCCCGGTGGCACAGCACGTGGCCATGGTTGGTTTTCTCTGTGGTCCACAATGCTGTGTCGAGGGCTGACTTTCAGTGGGTGACAGTGGGGGACTGCAGGTCCTTGCACTTGTCTAGAAGCACACTGAAGTTGGCCGTCCTGTGGGAATACAGCACCCAGGCCCCTTCCCGGCCTTGCCTCCTGGCCCCGTGCCCGGTGCTGTGCTCCCTGGCCTCAGGGAGGGCCCTCTGTCTGCCCTGTGAGCCCGGCAGCACCCTGCAGGCGTGGCTCGGCTTGGCACCTCGGGAGGCAGAGACTGCTGTGGTCCTGCCTGTGCCAGTGTGCTATGTGGGGCGGGCTGGGGGTCCGCCCTGCCCTGTGTCTGGGGTAGGGCTTGCAGCCCCAGTTTGACGGGTGGGTGTGAATGCTGCTGACCACCCCCACCAAGACGGAAGGGCAGCAGGACTTGCAGAAAGGTGCTGAAGGGCTTTATGTGACCAAGGCTAGGCCCTTGACCTACGTCTCGTCCTCCTCCTTGGGAACGCCCTTGGGAGGTGAGGGCACAACCCAGGCTGGGGAGGTCCCCGGGCAGGGAAAGATGCGACTTCCAGGCCTGGCCGCCAGGCAGCGCACACCTGGCCACTTCCGTTGTCCCTGCTGTGGCATGTGCTGGCTTCCAGGCCCGCATCACGGGATGCTGTGTGGGGGGCTCGGGTCACCGCCCGGCTCCTCTGTGTCGACTTTCAGGGCTGATTTGTATTTTAGGCACAGAAGCGCCGTCTCTCCCAGCCCGCACACTGTGCTGTGTTGCCGGGTCCTGTTCCATTAGCTAATGACGCCTTTCATCGTCCTTCATCTGTCAGAAACAGAAGTTGGCTGGAGTCTCCAAGCTTCACGGGCACCATGTCTCCTTTGTCCATGTTTCTGTCTTAACAACAGAGGTCTTTCCTGGTCCCTCCCTGCCCTCCCTGCCTGGCAAGGGGAGACTTCAGCCTGACTCCAGGGTGAAGGAGGAACGTGAGGCCCGGGGTCACTGGCCTGGGGCAAACAACCTCACCCTCCTACAGGGCCACCCTGCTCTTTCTGCCAGACCGCGGCTTGCAGTTCTGGGGAGCTGTTCCCCCAGCTCTTGGCTCGCACTTGCTCCCCTCCACACGCCGAGGCCACAGGCAATCTGCGCCCACACCTCTCCCTGCCAGGATGACGTTCTTCCCAAGTGACGGGGAGGCAAACAGCAGCAGACAAGGGCTCTGCGCCCCTGCAGTCCAAGTAGGGGACAGAGGGCCCCTGAAGGAATCTTTCAGAAGGCAGAGGTGACGGGGCAGGCTCCCGTGACATCAGCACTAGCCTGTGTCACCCGTGGTCACGGAATGTGATACCCCAGCAGGATGGAGGGCCCCTGCCCTGTCTTGCTGGCTTTGGGCCCTGTGACCTCTGAGCCATGTGGCACTGCCGCGAGTGAGCAGAACCCTGCCCTAGACTCTCCTCAGGCCCCCCACCAGGTCCCCAAGTCACCTGACGGCTGGGGGACAGGCATCCAGCCCCTTGAGCTCTGTTCACACTCCTGGACCATAAGGCTGCCTGGCTTGCCTGAGCCACCCACGGGTCTGGGTAGTAATTTACACCTTTTTGCAGAAAATAAGGGGCAGCTGTGGCCTGACCCCCAGGGATGTCACGTGGTTGGAGAGTTTTTCCTGAGCTCAGTTCAGTGAGAACTTGAGACACTAATTGGAGAAACAAACTTTCAGCACCTGCTGGGCACCATGGACCCTGGGAATTAAGGGATGAGCGTCCTGCCCCGCTGGGGAGACACACTGGACAGGCACCATGACATGGCAGGGCAGTCCCAGGGAGCTCCTGGTCAGGTCACCCTGCCTTCATGGGTAACTCCTTCCACAAAAAATATTGAAAATCCTGTTTTCCAACTGTTGATAAAAAGACCTATGTGTTAATAGTATGCGTGAAACATTTTCTTCTAAGAGCTCTTTTTCTTAAGAGGTTAACAGTAACTGGAGGGTGCTGGGGGGCTTGGTGCTCCCCAGGAGGCAGTGGTACTCCTGCAGCAACGGAGGACTCAGCGTGAGGAGCAACCTGGGGGCGGCTGGGCCGGCGGGTGGGGGGCGAGTCTCACCTAGGCATGCAGGTGTGAGTGTCTGGGGTCAGGGGAGGCAGGTGACGGTGTGTGTAACTGAGGTGGGAGTCGGCCCAGCGCAGGGACGGGGTTCTTTTGCTCAGTTCAGAAGAGAAATCTGCCAAGGCAGAGTGGGGCCCGATGGAGTTGCCAGCTGTCACTGTTACCAGCTCATCCTGGGTTCTGTTGCCCACTCTCAGGAATCGCCAAGAGGCCGGCCACACCATCCCAGCAGGCTCTACGGGGGCTTGTGCCCAAGCGCAAGGGGCCAGTGCAGGGTAGGCTCCCAGAGGTGCTCAGCGCTCGCGGGCCCCTGCAGACTCGGGATTCCTGCTCACGCCTAGTCGGTTGTTTGCGGCAGCGGGGTTGGCACTGGACATGTGGCCTGCACATGAATGCTGGGTCCACCGTGTTGGGCCCACACTGCCACTCCAGGAGGGTCTCCTGTCAGTCAAGTGGAGGCCCACAGTGCCCGCAGGGGGATGCCGGCTGGCCTGGGGGAGGGGTCAGCAGCTGCTGGAGCCAGGGGTGGAGACGATTCTGCCAGGGCCCCTTGGGATGGTGGAAGCCGCAGGCCCTCCCTGAGCTCAGATCCTGAGCCTGACTCGCTGCCCCATGAGATGCCATCCCTCCTCCTCTGCCTGAAGACCAGTTTCTATGTGTGGGGGTCAGGTGCGCAGTGAAGCCTCCTGGGAACAGGCTGGTTTGTCTTATCACTTGAAAGGCCTGTGGTTGGACCTGAGGTGTCCGCCTCTTTCTACAGCAAGTTGTCACTTTGATGGGATTCCCCCTGTACTGGCTTAAATACTGGCTGGACCTTTACATGTGGCCTGCATCTGCCCCGACTCATCCTGGAAAGCCCGTTCTTGAAGGTGTCCTGCGGACTTCCTGCTCCGTCTCCCCACTAGACACACCCAGACCTTACCCGACCCACAGTCCACCCGGTGCTGGGGAAGGGAGGGGTCATGCCAGTGCACAGAGCCCTTGGTGGGCGCCCACCTCTGACAGCGGTCTGTCTCTGGTCACTCTGTGGCCCTCGAGGGCCCTGTGCCTTCCCCCCACTAGAGGACAAGGGAGTGCACAGGTGAGCCGCGAGTGTGCAAGTCATGAGGCCCCCCACCCCCGGTGGTGGGCGTGGCTCCAGGGAGGGGTTTGGCCCGGGGAGAGGGTAGTGGGCGTGGTTCCAGGGGTGTGGCCTGGGAGGCTGGTGGGCGTGGCTCCAGAGAGGGTTGGAGCCCTGGGAGAAGGCCCTGATGGCCAGGGTGGTGCCTCTTCCTGGCGGCCACTCAGTCCCCAGCCCCTTGCAGTGGGTGCCACTCACTGTGAGAGCAGCAGGGAGCGGGCGGCCAGGCCCAGGACCGCAGCCACGGAGCTTGGGGAAAGCGGCCGGGCTTCTTCCCCAGCGAGGTCGGTCATGTTTGGGTACACATGTCGATTCTTGTAGTAAACAGACTGATGTCCGACTGCTGTGTTGATTTCCATAGAAAACAGACTTAGCATGATTGTTCCTGTCACCCACTTGATGTGACACAGTGATTGGGAACCAGCTGGATTCCTTTTGCAAGGAAAGTTAATTAATCTGACTTTTTCAAGCTGATTTTTCTTTTTCCTCCTTCCCTTGTTTTAAAACTAGTTATTATGTGTACATGATGAACTGTAAGCGTGATAAAGGGAGTAACAGCTTGTGTCTCTGTACAAGCTTGGACATGAAAAACCAGTGTGGGCAGGGGTTGTGCTCAGGGGTAGAGCACTTGCCTAGCACGTGTGAGGCACTGGGATGGACCCTCGGACCACCTAAAGATAGATAAAGGTATTGTGTCCATCTACAACTAAAAAATAAATTTAAAAGTGTGTGTGTGTGTGTGCATGTGTGAGGAGCACAGGTATAAAACACAGTGAGCACACTCCACAGTCCTGCTCTGCCCCTGACCTCTACAGTCAATGCCATATTGAAGAGACCTTCCCAAACAGCAGGAGGGACAGGTCGCCCCAGGAATGCAGGCCAAGCCCCACCAGCCAGCTGCCTTGCTTATGGCCTTGAGCACTTCATCCCCTCAGCCCTGGGGCTGCCCTCACAGCCAGGAGGTTGGGTTCTGAGAGTTGAGGACAAAGCCCATGTCCCCACTCCCCTGGGGGTCCTCCAGGGAAGCCGGGGTTTCTGCCTGGTGTCTGCTCCTGGCCCCGCAGTCACTCTGCTCCTGCTGTCCTCCTCCCAGATGTCCACGTCACTCGTGTCCAGCATTCCTGCTCTGAGCACAGTGGGATTGTGGGCACCGCTGCAGGGGTGCTCTGTTCCTGCTGGACCCAAACCCCGAAGCACAGAGGTGCCACTGGCAGGGGGCTTGGCAGTTGGCCAGCCAGTGTGACCCAATTGGAGGCGTGGGTCAGGGCGCGAGGGAGCCGTGCCAGGCACTGGCTGCCTGCTGCTCCCACCAGGACTTCCTCCTCGAGGCCTCGGTTTCCTGTCCTTGCTGGTACTTGGCTGCGTGTTCCCTCGGTTACTACGCAGCCAGCACTGCAGGGCTGGTGTGTGAGGGGCTGCCTCTCCCTCAGACTGCGCCTTGGTTTTCTGCATCTTGAAAGTGGGCTCAGCCTTGTGCCCTTGGGCAGGAGGCCTGCTTGCTGGCCCCGGGCCCCTCCCTGGCTCCTCTCCTAGCCTGCGCTCTGCCTGTGTGCAGCCCGGCTCTGGCTGAGAGTCTGGCAGGGCCGTGGTGAGACCTGCCTCTCCCACACGGGCTTGCCGTGTGCCTTACATCCACCGGCTGCAGTCGGCGCTCCTGTTTGCCCTGTTCCCTCCGCTCCCCTCTCCTCTGGGGCTCTTTCCGTTGGATTCATTTTTATTCCATGCCGATCTTCTCTGAGCTTACCAGTTGTAAACTACTTTCTACTCTCTCAGCAGTCGCCCTTGGGATCAGAGCATGGTTTGGGCTGGTTAAAGTCTAGTACAGGTGACGCCTCTTGTCTCTGCCCGACCTCCAGGCCTGAGAGCTCCCTCTGCCTTCTGTCCCTGCCCTTGCCGGAGTGTGCTGTGGGCTCAGTTCCTGCAGTCATCACGACCGCTTCCTGCCTGCCTGTGTCCTCAGACCACCCGGCTTCCTGGCCTCCCTTCCTCCCCACCCCGAGCCTCCCCCTGGGATCTCACACGTGGCCCCAAGGCCAGAAGCACACCTTCCTTCTTAGGAGCAGACCCTGGCTGACGACACCCGCTGTCCCTGGCAGCCTCTTCCCCCCTTTCTTGGGTGGACTTTCATCCCGGAGCCCAGTGCCTTTGATGGAGGGTGTTCTTTAGGAGGGTCTCAGAGGCCATTGGAACCGCTGATAGTGTCTTCACAGAGTAGAGGACTCTTCCCCACCTGGGGAGGGAGGTGCTCGGCCAGGAGTGGACTCTGGGGGAGTGGGATTAGGCCTGCTCCCACCCAGGTTCTTGCTACAGCAGGACCTCACGGCCCTCCTCCTGGTCCTCTAGCTTCGGGATGCTGAGACCCAGGTCCAGGCTCCGATGCTCGGCTCCCAACACCTGCCTTCAGAGCTGTGGCTCTGCCCTGATGTGGGTTCCTTGTTCTTGTCTTCCCTCTTCTTTCAGACCTTGGTCCTAAAATTTCTGACTGCTTTAGAAATTCTCTGTTGCTTTCAAACAGACACTTTAAATGTTTTTTTTCCCAAGCCAGTCATGATGATGCACATTTGTAATCCCAGGGACCTGGGAAGTAGGCAGGAGGATCACGAGTTCCAGTTCAGCCTGGGCAACTTAGTGAGACCCTGTCTCAAAATAAAAATAAAAAAGGACTGGGGATGTAGCTTAGTGGTAGAGCAACCCAGGTTCAGTCTCCAATATACAAAACAATTTTTCCCCAGGTTTTCTAACTTTTGATGGGCGAGTTGGTCAGCCTCTATTGGAACAGTCACGTCTACGGAACCTTGAATTTCTTACTGATTCATTAAATTTCAGTCAGTCCCTGCAATATGTGTATGAGTGTGTCTTTGTGTTCACGTGTGCATGTATGCACATGTATATATGTGTGTTTGCGTGTGTGTGTGTGTGTGCACATGTGAGGTCCTCACACCTCCCCCTTAACACTGCTGCTTTTTGCTCCTGCCCCTCTGGCTGAGCCACCAGGCAACGTCAGACCCTGGACAAAGCTGTCTCCAGCTCGTCAGACCTTCAGACCCTGGACAAAGCTCCAGGCCTCTGAGCAGAGACAGATGGTGTATGGGTGGGCTGAGCAGTGGCCACTCAGGTGGGAGTGGTGGGTAAAAGGTCCAGCTGGCTCCCAGAGCCAGACGTAGTCATGAAGCTAGTGAGTTCCAATTCGGGGGGTCCGTGACAAGTCTGGAGGGGCAAGCTGCAGCCCTGGAGAGGAGCACGCCTGCCCTTTTCCCGACCTGGCAGGAACCAAGCGTACACAGGTCCGAAGCGAGCTCTCCAGGGGGTCCCCTGAAGCTTCCTTCTACGCCACACAAGCATTTGTTCAGGAAATACTTTAAAAACAAAGCTGCCTAATGAGCTGACTTCTGCTTGACAGGACACATCATTCCAACTCCAGTGGAAGCTACTTTGTCCTGCTTTTTGAAAGAGGTGGCCAGACGGCAGACAAGGACAAGCTGTGCATTTCCATTCTAGTTCTGAGAGTGCTTAGTGGCCTCTGGGGAGGAGGACCCATGAAATATTCAGAACAGAAGTGAATAAAACATATAGGTTCTAGACACAGGCCAGGAAGAGGCTGGGTCCCGCGAAGCCTCTGAGATGGGGAATCTTCTGGAAGAGGCGGCCGCTGCTCCCGGGTCCTCCTGGGACATCTGTGAAGGAACAAGGCACCCAGTACAGCAGCTTGGCTGATGGGACGAGCTGGGGACAGCTGGCTGCAGGCCACGCTGCGCATAGGTCCTCACACACTGCTCCACACCACCCACCCTGAGGTGCAGTGGGCCTGGGGACCCTCCTCCAGAGTCCCACCTCTGGGCTCCCTCTGTCACTCATCAACCCAGAGGGCGGCACATGGCGCTCCAGAGGACCACCTAACACAGCTGAGGAGAGAAGCGGAGGATCTTCTGAACTCTAACGGAAAGAATTCTTTAACTTTTCATCAAAGTTGTGGGAACAGTCCTCCCTGCAGAATTGTCCTTTTGTATCTTCAAAGCAGACCTCAAGATGGGCTTGCTGAGAGTTTTCAAGATGCAGAAAACTCCGTGGAGTGAAACCAAGGCAGCTTCTCGGCAAGGTGGGTAGCAAAAAGAAAAGGGCGGGACTTTACCGGACTTTAAAACTGGACATTCAAAGCAGGTTGGGGACTCACGAGGTTGGATATAATAAAATAAGGAAGGAATGGCCAGCGGCCAGCTACTGCCACAGCGGGGCCAGAAGCACAGGCCAGAGCAGTCTCTTGGTGAGCACAGGGGAGGGACACTGGAATTAAAGGAACCAGGCAGGTCTCGGTCCAGAGGTGTAGGGATCAAGGACGTTGTCTGGCAAGTCTGAAGGACTTGCTGCCCGATATCCAATGGGGGGGAAGAAGCCGCCATCTCTCCGGGTGGAGTGAGGAGGACAATAGAAAGAACCATTTTGCAGCTCCTGTTCGGGGTGGCAGCTGAGGCGGCCGGTTCCTGGCAAGCCTGAACTTGCCCTGAAATTCAGGCCAGTCATCACCCACTGCAATACACAGAGTGTGCTTAAGTGACAGGGAAAGTCAAACAGAAAGAGGTCGACACAGGGACAACTGGCTCTACCCTTCCCCCTCCAACCCGACTGCTTGCAGGACCGGCTGGGAGAGACCATCTGGCAGGGAACTCAGAGTGTCAGGGGCAGGGGAGGTTGTTTAGAGACTGAACCTGAGACCAGGAAACGTGGGGTCCCAAGGTGGCATAGGGGACTAAGAATTGAGACCCCGCACATGGGTGGAACAATTCCTGGACCATGGAGGTGCACTGATTTAAAATCTCCAGACCAAGTGGCATTCAGCAAAGAGCCTGGAGCCCACCCAGCCTAACCCTGCCTCCCGAGTCCCACCTCCGGGCTCCCTCTGTCACTCAGCAATCCAGAGGGTGGCGCATCGCGCTCCAGGGGACCGCCTAACACTGCTGAGGAGAGAACTGAGGATCTTCTGAACTCTAGTGGAAAGAATTCTTTAACTTTTCATCAAGATCTTTTTTAAAATTCTTTTTCATTGTTTAATTGTGACCTTAATGGTACATGAACATTTATACATATTCATATTTAATTTTTTCTCATTTCTAGCATTTTTGAAGCCAGTTAGTTTTCATGGATTATTTTTTTTTATGAACTAGGATGTTTGATTAGTATGTTTTGGTTTTGTTTTTTATTCTTTTATTTATATTTTTAATTTAAAAAAATTTTTACTATATATATATATATAATTTTTTTCTCTTACCTGTTTCCCTTGATTCTATCTTTTCTTCTGCTAACAGCCAATCTCTATTTTTCTCTTTCACTCTTTCTTGATATTTTTACTTCTTTTTCTCTCCTCTTCCCTCATAATCATCACATCCTATATCACTTCTGTTCTCTCTCTGTCCACTGTTGAAAATTATAAAACTACATACATGTATGATTGCACTACCAGTGTGACTCTATACCATTTTCAGCCAGATGAAGGAGAAGTTGTGCTCTATTTGTTTACAATGTGTCAAAATGCATTCTACTGTCATGTATAACTAATTAAACAAATTATAAATAGATAAATAAATAAATAAAAATTAAAAAAAAAGAAAATTATAAAACCTTTTGCAAACTTGCTGTTTCTATTATAGGCTATAATTGATCATACCATTTCTGTTTATTGTGATAATTAACATTGTATGTCATAGTAGAAAGTATTTGGTTTAACGCTGTAAGTTGTTTGCATTGGTTGTTGTTATTATTTTTCTCCCCATAAACAGTGAGGTATTGGAAACCTTCAGGGACTCCAAAAGTTCACAGGATAGTAACTTGACTGCCTCAGATCCATACTGTTAAACAACATGAAAAAGCAAGGGAACTAATTGCTCCAGACAAACCCAGATACTCCAATAACAGAATCCATTGACCCCACAGGGGAAGAAATGTCAGAGAAGGAGTTTAGAATATTCTTAGTTAAACTGATCTTCAAAGTCAAGGATGGTATAAGGAATGAAATCAGAGAAAAAATACAGGAAGTGAAATATCACTTCAATAAAGAGAGAGACTCTGGAAAATAAAAGCAGAAATCCTCAAAATGAAGGAATCAACAAACCAAATTAAAAATTCAATTGAAAGCATCACCAACAGACTACAACAGACTAGACCACTTGGACTTCAGAACCTCAGGCAATGAAGACAAAATATATAATCTTGAAAACAGAGTTGACCAGAGAGAGGAGTTTTTAAGAAACCATGACCAGAACTTCCAAGAACTATGGGGTAACATGAAAAGACTTATTGGGAGAGATGAAGGTGCAGAGACACAAACCAAAGGAATGCACAATCTTTTCAATGAAACGATATCAGAAACTTCCCAAAATCTAAAGAATGAAATGGAAAATCAAATACAAGAGGCTTACGGGACCCCAAATATACAAAATTGCAACAGACCCACACCAAGTCACATTATAATGAAAATGCCTAACACATAGAATAAAGACAGAATTCTAAAGGCTGTGAGAGAAAAATATCAGATTACATATAGGGGGAAACCAACTCAGATCTAATGATTTCTCAGCCCAGACCCTTAAAGCTAGGAGGTCTGGGAATAACAAATACCAAGTTCTGAAAGAAAATAAATGCTAACCAGGAATCTTATATCTAGAAAAATTAAGCTTCAGATTTGAAGATGAAATTTAAACCTTCCATAATAAACAAAAGTTAAAAGAACTCACAACTGGAAAGCCTGCACTTCAGAACATTCTCAACAAAATATTCCATGAAGATGAAATGGAACAAAAAAGTGAAACCAGCAGAAGGAGGCACTACAGTGAAGGATGGTCAAGCACAGGAGAAACTAGTTCAAATTAAAAACTAGAAATGAACCCAAATGACCAGGAACGCAAATCACCTCTCAATAATAACCTCGAACACCAATGGACTGAACTCGTCAATCAAAAGCCTCAGACTGGCAGATTAGACTGAAAAACAAGACCCAACAACAGGCTGTCTCCAAGAGAGTCACCTCCTAGACAAAGACATCCCCAGACTGGAGGTGAAAGGATGGGAGAAAACGTGTCACTCACATGGACTGTGTCAACAAGCAGGGGTTTCTATCCTACCAGATAAAGTGGACTTCAAGCCAAAGTTAATTAGGAGGGACAGAAGGACATTTCATACTGCTTAAGGGATTCATACATCAACAACATAGCAACTGTAAATATTTATGCCCCAAACAATGGAGTATCTAAATGCATTAAATAAAGCCTTCTCAATTTCAAGAATCAAATAGCCACACGATAATTCTGGGTGACTTTAACATGACTCTGTCACCACTGGATAGATCCTCCAAACGAAAGCTAAATAAAGAAGCTATAAAAGTAAAAAATACAGTTGATAATTTAGACTTATCAGACATATATAAAATACTTCATCCATCAATGACTGAGTACACATTTTTCTCAGCAGCACACAGATCCTTCTTTAATATAGACCATGTTATGTAACATATGTTGACATACAATTGTAATATTACCTTATATATTCTTACCATCTGTGGGGTCATTTTGAGAGCTCCCTTTCCATTGATATTAAATTTTCTGTTCTTGCTTTTTTCTTGATTAGACTTGTTTTTTAAATAAAATTTTAGCTGTATTATTTCTTCTCTATTTCATATATTCCTGCTCTTATTTTTCCTTCCTACTATATAATTTGAAAACAATTTGATTGTTATTGTAGCTTCTTTCTGATACAAATGCTTCAAGTTATAAATATTCATCTGATTACGGTTTCATTCCAGACATCCTGATATTTTGAGCTTTTATTATCACTTAGTTCAAAGCACTTTTTATTTACTTTCCTTGCACTTTTTGACCTCTGAGTTACTTAGAAGTGTGCCATTTAATTTTGAAATAGTTGACATGGGGTGGGGTTCTATATATCTTAAGGTGACTGATTTCTAATGTAATAAATCAACCAGGAAAGAGTCTGCATGATTTCAAATTTTAAAAAAGTAACAGAAATGCTTTTTATATTGATTGTATTGGTTACACACATGTCAAAACTGAAAAATTACATACTTCAAATACGTGCATTTTATTGTACTTCAATTTTTACCTCAATAAAGCTATGGGGGGAAAAGCAAAAAAAAACACACCAAAACACAGTGCTTGCCATCAGAACCCCGTGACCTGCTGTTACAGGAGGTGAGCTCATTCTGGGGGATAAACAAACTCCATGTTTTGTTGCTTACTGGGCCTCTTCTGGCAGGTGCCAGGGAAGACACTCCCTCATAGTCCTAGGACCTCAGCTGTCCCCTGTCCCTGAGCCCCGAGTTCCCTCTGAGCTTGCCACAGCCATGGCTGTGTCCTTGTCACCATGGACACCTTGAGCAGGGCTGCATGGCAGTTACAGGGCCAGGCCAGACTTGTCCCTCAGTCACCCAACCAGAGGTCCAGCTCTTGTGGCCAGCTTCTATGCAACTACATATGTGACTGTCTTGGAAAAGGATCTACAATCCTGACCAGGTCATCCCCAGGGAGGGAGTATCTGGGTCAGCACCCTCAGGAATCTCAAAACTTTCCCCATGAGCCAGGGATGTTGTCGGTGTTGCCACCAGTGTTTAAAAGAAAGAAAAGAAATGGCCTGGCTTTGGGCTTCGGTTTCCCCTGAGACGTCAGTGATGGAGCAGGGTCATGCTGCTAAGGCCTCTCGGTACAAAGCATCAGGATTTCGTAGTTTTGTGAGTGCTTCCTTCTGCGGACATGGCAGAGGGTGACATGTCCCCGAGGGGGTCCCAAGCATCACTTGAATCACTCATACTGTGGTCCCACCATTCCAGTCCTGGTAATTAGCCAAAACAACTTAAATCATATATCCTCCAAAGAGTTGTGCAAGCATGTTCTCAGCAACTTCACTCATGATACCCCAGAACCAAAAGTGACCCAAAGCCTGTCAGCAGGTGGGGGAGAGACATCTCCTGGCAACGAGACAGAAGGATGAGGGGTGTGGGCCATGTATCTCAAGACAGGTACTGTCCACTCAAAGAGCCAGATGAAGAAGAATACATAGTCTGACTTACTGTTTATAGTGTGATTCCAGGTGCATGAATCCGGAAGCTGCAGGCCAGTCCTCAAGGACGGGGCACACCTGTATCTATCTGTGGGACAGGAGGGCAGGACGGTGGGATCACAAGGGCAGGAGGAAACTCCTGGGGTGGCTGATGTGTTCCTCATCTGAACCACGGAGATGGCTTGGGGCACATGTGTGTCCAAAATGAACAAACTGCAACTTTAATCAGGCGTGGCTTACCATGTGTCAGCCATACCTCAATACAGCTGAAGAGAAGAAACACGGTAACAACCCACACCACTCAGTGAGAGTAAGGTGATCTGCATGTAAAACGCCAGGTCAGAAATCACAGACCTGCGGCTGGGGTTGTGGCTCAAGGTAGAGTGCTTGCCGAGCAAGAGGCCCTGGGTCCGATCCCCAGCATCACATAAAAATAAATACATAAATTGTGTCCAACTACAACTAAAAAATAAATATTAAAAAAAGTCACAGACGTTAGCAGCATGACCCTGCTCCATCACTGACGTCTCAGGGGAAACGGAAGCCCTCAGCACACTTAACACCTGCTCCACTGGGGTGCAGGGTGCTGCTCCAGTGGGCTCTTCCCCTGGCCCCGGCCTCAGCTCCCTCAGCTACTCCACCTGTCAGCCTGGGTCTCGCAGAGGTCTGAGCCTGGGTGACGGCTCCTGCAACCAGAGCTCCGGCTGCCCCTTACCAGGCCAGCAAGCCGCTCCTGACGTCCAGCTCCTTCCAGGTGTCGCAGCGGGAGGGGCCCTGCGTGTGCACTGTGCTGGGCTGTCCTCTCCTGGGTCCAGCCTTTGAGATTCGGGGCATGGGCTGTCGCCTGCCTGCTCCTCCCCTGCGGGGCTGCACCTCCTGTGGATGCCCCGATGCGCATGGTAGGTGTTGCTCCTCTTTCCGGCTGTGGTGAACCAGGCGCTATGGACACCTCGTCCAGGCTTTTTCATGGGGGTGCGGACATCGGACATTGGAGGTTTTCCCAGTGGCTGTCCTGCGTCCGCCCACCCGCCATGCACCTGGGGCTGCGGATCTCCCCTTCCAGCCACCCCCGGGCCTGCCAGGACTTCCCCTTCCACGGGCTGTCCGGATGTCCTGCCCTGTAACTGTCTAAATTTAATTTTGTTTTGTGGTGCTGGGAATCAACCCAGTCCCGGCGATGCTAGGCAACCGCCCTGCAGTCCTGGTGCAGGTCACTCAGGTCTGTGCCAGCGGGGGCGAGGGGGGCTGGGCTTTCTCCTGGTCCTCACAGTTGGCTCCTGTTCTGGACAGGAGTTTGCCCTACAAATGTATTGCGATGTTTTCATCAGAGCTGAGCTGACTATTTAATTTTCTTAATAGTGTCTTTTGATGAACAGAGCTTTTAGTTTCAATGAAGTCTAAAATGTTGATTTTTTAATTTTACCTTGATTGTAATTTTCACCCTAAGAACTCTCCACCAATGCCAGGGTCAGGGGACACTCTCCTGAGCCTTCCTCCAGGAGCCCTACAGTGTGTGTCCCTCCTCCCAAGCCCTTTTAGGTCTATGATCCTCCCCGGTGACTTTCGAGTGGGTCCTGCAAGGTGTCACGGGGGGTTGCAGTGCCCTGGCTTGGGCTGTCTTCACCCTGCCCATGTGGCCCTTCCAGGGTGGGGTCCCGCGGTGGCTGTAGGTTTTCCACAGAGAACTTTATCAGCTGAGGAAGCTTCTGTTTCTGGCTGGCAGAGAGTCTTATTGTCAGCAGAGGGAACTTCTGCTGGTTGATGGTGGAGGGGGCAAGGCCTTGCCTCTGGGCGGCTCGTTTTGGCCGTGGCACAGCAGCCGTCTGATAGTGCCTGAGCACTATCCTCTGGTTTGGATGCGGGACCCCGTGCCACGTTGGTGAGGCACACGGCTGTGCTGTGGGGACCCGCTGTGTGCCTGGTGGGAACGTGTGCTGCTCTTTCCTGAGGGAGCTCCCAGGAGACTGCAGAGACCCTTCCTCCAGGAGCCCGAGGCCCTGCACTGCCCCCGCGGGAAGGTGTTCATGACTCCATTTCTCTGATCCCACAGGACCTCTCAGCGCTGTTGACTCTGGTACAGAGAGTTCCTCGTGGAGTCTGTCATTTTGGATTGGGACTAAGTTCTCACGTGACCCCTGTCCCATCTGTCCAGTCTCTGAAGGATGTGCAGGGAGTCCACACCAGCAGTCCTGTCAGCAGCAGTGATTTGTGGTTTCTTTTCTCTTTTTTCCTCTATCAATTTCATTGGTCCTCTCAAGGAGTCAAGTTTGGGTTTGGTGGACTCCACTGCTGGCCGGTCCCGTCACTGACCATCCTTCTGTTGCCTCTTCCCTGTGGTTGGCTTGTCCACGTATTGGGAGTCCCAGGTGGCCCCACTCACCTGTCCCCCTATGGTCCTCACTGCCTCTCCACTCTGAAGTGACCTCCAGCTCAAAGGCTCTGGGAACATCCTGGGGAGAAAAGGGGGCTCGGGCTGGACTCCCCACACATCCCCTGGCAGCAGGAGGGACGGGCTCCTGCCTGTCACACAGCCACACCCTGATGCACCCTCTGAGAGAAGCCAGCGCTGCCCTCGCAGGGACCAGGTGGCACTGTGGCTCTTCCCAGTTGTCAGCTGCTGGCACTTCCACAAGAGCGTCAGACTTGACGCAAGCCTGGAGTGACTCATGCCGTGTCCCTTGGGACTGCCTCCTGAAGCCTCCAGGTGAAAGAGGCACAGTTCAGGTGTCCTCAAAGCACAGGAAGCCCTGGCTCTCCTGGAAGTGCCGAGGAGGAGCCGAGAGAGGTGCCTTGTCCTGGCGCATGGGTCAGACCCCGTCAGGTGTCTGGTGCCGGTGAGACCGCCCTCCATGGGTGCCAGGGGAGTGGGGGACCAGGGCCTGTTCTCTGGGGCTTGGGGAGCCAGGCAGGTCTACCGTGGAAGCTCAGAGCTCCTACAGTGGCATTGCACACACAGACTGGCAGGCCAGTGTGCCAGAGGACCCCATGTCCATGTGCACACACCAGCTGGCTGAGGTGCAGGACCACGGAGGACACCTGGGAGTGGGGCTTCCCCTCCGGCTTAGGAGGAGGCACTGCAGCCACCTGCCGTCCTGGCTGCATGCCATCCTTGAGAGGGGCAGGCACCTTCAGGCAGCAGAGGACCATGCCAGAAGAGGCCAGCAACTGGAGGGGGGAGGGGAGAGGCACTGAGTGGAGGTCAACTCAGTGTAGTGAGTCCCAGGAGGGAGGAAGGCATCGAGAGAGAGAGGAGCAGCTAGATTGAGGGGCTCCCAGGCGGTTCCCCACCGCATGGCTGGCCTCCTAGCAGCTTCCCATGCATTCACACACGCCATTTGGTCCTCACAGTGACCTCGGCTGAGTGTCCAGAATAAGAGGAAAACTGAGGCTTAGAGAGTCAGGGAGCCCAGGGGAGGCTCAGGGTCACTTCACCCTGGCAAGCTGGAACCCTGCCTGGGGAGAGGACTAGGGCCTGAGAAAGGCAGGGAGTCAGAGGACAGCGACCATTTCCCACTCGCAGCCGTTTAAGCCCATGTGGCGTGGCTGGTGATGTCCCTGCTGGCTGGGCGCAGCCAAGCTGGGCGGGCCACTCAGCTGGGCTGTGGCGCGTGGGCCTGAGCGGCGGCTGTTCTTCACCTTCTCACAAGCAGGTCACTTGGAGGGATGCAGAGTTTTCAGGACACAGGAAATGAATATCTTGGCTTTGTAAAATCACTCTTGGGGAAAAGTATGTGCTGGACGGCTTAAAGAGAAAAATAAGCTTAAGTCAGATACGTGGCTTCCAGTGACAGGCGGCGAGGAGCTCCGCTTCCACGTCTGAGGGCTGAGGCTTTAATCCGAAGCCCTCCCCGGCTGAGACAAACTCCCAGGAAGGATCAGTCACTTCATCCCATCAAAATCATCCGCAGATTTCTTCCCTTGAACATTTTAATGCCAAGTTTTGTCCCAAGATGTGTGTCATTTGTTATCTCAGTGGCACACAGGGTGGCAGGATTTCCAGGGTTAATGTGGCTGATGACCAAGGCCCTGGGGGGGGGGGCCTTCCCGGAAGGGGGTTGGGCGTCACAAGACTTGTGCTGCTGAGCACTAATCCCAGGCTTACGCCCGCCCCAGTTTGCACAGATTAAAATCCTGCTCTAACGTGCTCCCAGGCGTGCGGCCTAGGCAGTGCTGGGGTGTCTGCATTGCTGTCTCTTTGCTTCTGCTTGTGTTTTAAATGAAACAAAGTAATATGCCGCCTGCCTGGTGACCAGGCCCGGCCATGGCTCTTGGCCAGTGACCAGTGACCTGAAGTGAGTGGGGGTCCAGGAGCCTGTGTGGCGGGGACCCTGTGCTACCCACACTTGCATCCCCAGTGCTGGGTGCAGGGAGTTGGTGGACTCGTCCGGGCTGCTTCCCTGACTGGCCTCCCGGCTCTTGGTGAGCTGCAGCGGAGGCGTCCCTGCCGGTTCCCTGTGGCAGCCAGTCTTTGCTTACGAGCATCGTGGCCTCACACAGCTGCTCCTCTGAGGCTGGGCCTGGGTCAGGCGCCAACCCTTGGTGGCTAAAGCAACAGCAGTTGCCTACCTTCTTGCCCCTCTGGGGTTCCAGGGTGGACTGGGCTCTCACTCTTGACTACTGGTCCCCAACTAAGCAGGTCAGTTGCTGTGGCTGGAACAGCTGCCAGGAGCGTACTGTACCTCCGTGTGCCTCTCCAGCACAGAGGCTCAGGCCAGTGGACCTTTGTTGTGGTGGCCAGGCTTCCAGGGGCTCCTAAGAATGGCAGAGTGGCGAACACCACGCTCTTTTTCCAGCCCAGCCTCAGAGGTCAGGGGCACCACACTACCACCCTCTGAGTAGAGGTATTCTCAGAAGTCCACTTTGGCTGAGGGGAGCAGGTACAGGTCTGCGGTCTTCCTGGGTGAGCACTGAGCTCTGGAAGACATGTGGGCAGGGAACACTGTGGCCACTTGACATGTCCACCCTTGCCTCCTCACTCCTGTGATGGGGAGCCAGTCTGCAGGGCAGTGGGACTCTGTCAGGCTCACGCAGCTCCCTGGCAAGGACAGTGTCCTGCAGACAGCAGCCACTGCACTGGGCACTGGTGGTTTGGTCTCTTCACCCGATCCTCCTGCCAGCCTCGAGAGGGGACTGTTACCTCTCTGTTCTCAGCGGAGGATCCAAGGCAGGGTCTGGTGTCATGTGCTGGTCACCCGAAACTCCTGGCTAACTCCACTTTGTTCTGTGCAGGCTCAGTTTTTCTCTTAGTAGTTTGAGTGCTTTTTAATGCTTAAAAATTTTGTAGGGGATGGAGTCGTAGCTCAGTGGTAGAGCACTTGCCTAGCATGTCCAAGGCCCCATGACAATTCCCAGAACAGAGAGAGACAGAGAGGGAGAGAGACAGAGAATGAGAATTAAAATTCTTTAACCTTATGGTCGTCTTGAAACATTTTTGATCAGCCGGCCCATTGTCAACAAGCACCTGAGAAAATTTCCTCAAATGTATGTAATTTCACTTGGTTGAAAACATTAACTATAAAACATACATAAAAATGAAAACGGATGAGATGAAATAAACAACTTCAGGATGTTTCATCTGTGATTTAGAAACATTGTGCACGCATTTTAACACTATTACTAATTTAAAATTAGTAATCATAGTACTGCTGAGGGAGGTTGGTGTGAATGAATATGCGCTATTGTCTTAAACACCTCGTTTTAGTACATTGTGAAACTGCGATTTCAAGGGTCTCGTCTAAAATGCTTGTTTCAATAGCTGGCTGTCAAAGCTAAAAAGAACACCTCGGAAAAATATGCAAATTCAAGTTTAAAAAGTGCATGTTGGCTGCATTTCCAAAATCACGGTATTCTTTGCTCAGTCCATCCATCAATTATGCAAAGGCTTTTGGTGGAATTCGGCTGGTAAATTTCCATCTTCCCTGTTGCCAGTCACTATTTCCAGCAAACTAATTAGAAAAAGCTACTTTAATATATTTTAAGCAAATGGGTTCAAAACTCACTGAAACCTTTTATTTAGGAGACTTTTTTATTTTAACAGATTGTTTCTTTGTGGTGAAGTGAGCAAACACGAGAGTGGTCACAGGTGACAGGTTTAACAGGTTTGGCGACAAGGTGACATGATATTAGGAACGGTTCCAAACTCCTGTTGCCTGGGCATCTCTCACCCCTGGTTTCTAGTGAGGGCAGTTGCATTCTTGCTGGGGGCTACAGCTCATTCCCACCTGAAGAGACAAGTGCTTAAGCTCTCTGCTCCTCAGGAGGGTGCTGGTGGCATTCACACCCAGGCTGAGGGAGCCTCGCGGTGTGGTGTGCTGCACATTCTGCCTTCTGATGTGCCCTCAGAGCTGCAGGGAAGGGAGGGGGGACCATAGTGTCTTCCCACTACCCCTGGGCCTGTTCTCAGGCGTGGGGCTGTGTGTGTGTGTGTGCACGTGCGCGCGTGCCTGCATACTAAGGCCACTTGTCTACTTTTCGAGAAAGGCTAATTAAAGTGCAACAAGAAGTCTATAAACCTTGTCATCTGGCACATACCTGGAGTGTCCACCCTGCGCCTGACACCCTCTAGCTCTGCTCTGCTGCTACCTGACGGACAAGAAGTCTGTGGGACCAAAGTGACATCCCCACTTGGATCCCACACTTTTGCCTTGTAGACCCCAGTCTGGGTCCCCATGCCCTGAATTTGCTGTTCCAGGGAGGGACAGTGCTAGGGATGAGGGGAAGGGGCGGGGCTGGGTTACCCCTGAGGATAGATAGTTCATGGCCCTGAGAGGGGGTGGGGCACAAGGCCAAGCTCTCCACAGCAAGGAAGTCCTGCTTGTCTCCACTCTGTGGGTGGATGAGTAGCCTGGTGCAGGGGTCAGTGTGGTCTATACCTTCCCTTGGGGACTCTTGCGGGTTGGGGTTAAGGAGCAACTGCAAAGAGAAGCCCCAGAGTTTATCTTGCAGCCAAGAAGGCAGCCGAGCCCCTGGTTCTATCTCCAGATTTGCTGTGGCAGCCGGCGTCTGGCTCTGCTGTGTCCAGGTTTGTTTAGAGTTAGCTCACTTCTGGGTTGTTTTTTTTTTGGTACCAGGGAATGAACTCAGGGGCTCTTGAGCACTGAGCCACATCCCAGCCCTATTCTGTATTTTATTTAGAGACAGGGTCTCACCGAGTTGCTTAGTGCCTCGCAGTTGCTGAGGCTGGCTCTGAACTTACAATCCTCCTGCCTCGGACTCCCGAGCCGTGGGGATGACAGGCGTCACTTCTGCTTTTTAACTCACACCTTCCTTCTGGCCTTGGCCCCCTCTCCTGGGTGTGACTTCCAGCGGTCACTTCAGAGCTAGTCTGAGGCACTTCTCAGCTTCCCCACTGAATGACAGTTTCGCTGGGTGTAATTCAACCTTCCTGGGCATGAATCCTTGGGTGACTTTTATTTTCTTTCTGCGTAGTACAGACCCTGCTTCCCCCCCAGCAGGCATCTAGATGCTGCTGCTGCACCTCATCAGTCTCACGGCCCTTCCCTTTAGCGTCGACGCTCTCTGCTCACCTTTCCAGTTTCTCTTCTTTGGGATCCTGGGTTTTCCTCTTGCTTAAGTCTCACAGTCGCCCAGGCTCTCTCAGTTGGTCACTTTCTGTGAGGGGCTGGACTGTGTCCCTCGGCCTCGTCCTCAGTTCATGTGTTGAAGTCCTCGGTCTAGGAGTTAGCTTGCTGTGTGTCTTTTGGAGATAGGGCCCTGCAAAGCCTGATCAATGTAGAATGAGGCCGTTGGGGGTGGGCGCTCATCCAACACGGCTAGTGTCCTTATTGGAAGAGGAGACGAGGAGAGGACACAGACAGGCACAGAGGACGCACCTGTGAGGTTCAGGGAGAAGACACTGTCTGCAAGCCAATGAGAAAGGTCTGGGAGGAGCCACCCCGAGTCCTCTTGATCTCAGACTTCAGGCTCCACGATGAAGGAAACCATTTCTGTTGTGTGAGCCCCCAGTCTGGGTGCTTTGTTATGTGGACCCTAGAAATCTTCCAGTCTGAAGATGCGCAGTTACTTTGCCCCTTGAACATTGCCTCTTTCTAGTCTCTCGACTATGCTTTGAGTATGTGTCCCCCCAAATTCGTGGACCTGAGATAGTATTGAGAGGGGGGCCTCTAGGAGGTGAGCAAATTGGATGATCAGGTGGGTGACATACATTAGTGTTCCTCTGACAGGGCCCACGGGAGCCAGCCGACCCTGTTTCTTCCTCCTCCTGCCATGTGAGAAAGTGGAGAGCAATGCTCACTGGATATGGAAACTTCTGGTGCCTTGATCTTGGACTTCCAGTTTCTGGGACTCTGAGAAATAAATTCACGATGTTTGTAATCACCCAATCTCAGGAATTTTGTTATAGCAGCAGGAATGGGCTGATACCGGCTGTGTTGAATCATCTCATTCTGTGTTTCCTCTCCTGCGGGCCTGTACCCTCTTCTCCCTCTTTCTGGGCTCTTTGCTGGACATGTTTTCATCCTTGCGCTGGTTTCCTACTTCTCTTTTCCATGTGACTCACCTGCTTTCAGCCTTTCTCTTGAGTCTTTTCTTTTTCTTTTTTGGGGTTAGACTTTTCACTTCTGGAGTTTCTAAACTGTCTACCTCTGTAAGCATCCTGGGCCCCTGTGCTGGCCTTTAGTTTGTCCTTGTTCCTCTTCTTCCCCTCGTCCCCAGTTCTCAGGTGCACAACCCCGTGGCGGCGGCTGCCTGGTGGTCTCTCTGCCTCCCCTTCCCTTGCCTAGCTTGAGTGCTCCCCACAGGAAGTGGGAACTCTCTTCTTCCCAGGCACCAGGGACATGGATCCCATTAGACGGGTTTTCATGTCCCTTTCTTAGCTGAGACCCACACTCCAGCAATGAGGAGAAACGCAGGCCTCACACCACACCTCTCACACCCTCGGGCTTCTTTCTCTGGTCAGATGGGAAACGCACTTGCTGATTGCTCGGAGCAGAGGGTAGGGCTTCTCCACCTTCTCATAACAAGATGGCCCTCCAGGCTCTGGGGGCCGCAGCCCCACAGCATTCTACCTGGCCCTGCCTGTCCCCCCAGGGCCTCTTTCTGCTCTGTTCTCCCTGAGGCTGCCCCAGGTGTCTGCTCCCATGACAGCTCTGGCTTTGACCTCTCACTTACTTTGGCACTGTACCATTCTTTTTCTTTGAAACAAAGCTATTTAGAAAGCGTCCTGTTGTTTGTTTTATGTGCTTGGTCCAGTGTCTGTGGGGAACAGTCCCTCGGCAAGGCCTGTCCTGGGGAGTGCCAACCCAGGGAGGGGCTTGAGGCCGGAAGGGCAGAGCTGTGAGGATGAGGAGCCAGTGCCTGCTCAAGGCTGACCACTCAGCGTCCAGCTGCCCTCAGAGACCGTGTAGCACCTAAGCTCTGAGCAGTCGCGGCAGGCACAGGCAGGGATTGGTCGGCTCAGTCCCTGGCCAAGGTGTACCAGTTCTGCAGATGGCATGTGTGTGGTGACAGATGTGTCCTGGTGCCTCGTACCCTTCACAAAAGGAAGCACAAAGAAGGCTGTGGAGGCCCCTCATGTGAACCTGGGGCCAGGCACTCTTGTGTCGTCTTGCATGTGACGTCAGGTCCTGGAGACAGAGATGTGCTTTGGCTGCAGGGGCAAACGCAGCAGACAGTCTGAAGTGACTCATTCCCAGAGTCCCTTACAGTGCACCTTTGTGTGTTTGGGTAGTCAGCTTTGTAGCCTTGTAACAAAATGCCTGAGATAATCCATTTAAAAGGAGGAAAGGTTAATCGTGGCTCATGGTTTGGAGGTTTCAGTCCATGGTGAAATGGCTACTATGTGTGAAATGTGCATGTATGTGGTGTGTGTATAAGTGTGTGCATGCATGTGTGCCTATGGCATACGCGTATGTGTTTGCACATGGTGTGTGCATGTGTGTATGTATGTGCATGTGGTGTGTGCAGGTGTGCTGGTGGAGTGTGTGGCATGTGTACATATCGTGGGTGTGTATGTATGTGTGTACACGTGTGCATGAGTGTGCATGTGTATGTGTGTGTCCATGTGCTTGTGTTGTGTGTGTGGTGTGTGTGCACATGAGTGCATGTGGTGTGTGCATTGTACGATGTGTGGTGAGTGTGTGTGCATGTGTTGAGGTACAGCCTGTTCCCTTACTTAAAGTGCTCTGCAGGTGCAACACCAGGTCTCTCCTCTCTTCATCACCTGCCCCTCCACATCCTCCAATGAGGAATGTGCAGGTGATATGGAGCATCTGGCCCCCATGTTCCCGGTGGCGATTTGTTGGGCACTCCCGTTTATCATGGTCTTGATGTAGGAGCACCTTCATTCATCACTGGAGATATCCTTTAGCTGTATAATTCTGCGTCCGTCCAGTGGCCCCAGTCCCTCTCGTGTCTGCTGTGCTCTGGACGGCCAGCTGTCACTTAGCCTGTGTGTGCTGCTCTGTTGCAGAGGGCACAGCAGCCAGAGAAGGAGAGGCAACGCCATCATCTCGTGGTGTGGCGCTCTGTGTTTGCAGAGTCAGCCAGTGTTCAGTAAAAGCCATTACCCCACCCTGAGCAATTTCCAGTGTTCACACCAGCAGGGCAACTGTCTCAGGCTCCTGCTGGGGCCCGTGAGAGTCCACAAGGGATGGGCAGTTGGGCCCAGGAGGGCAGAGGGGTAGGAGGTGCTGATGGCACAGGCTGGCCATGGGTGGTGAGGGGTGTGGTCAGGGTCAGTATGCGGTGGCGTGCTGGGAGCTGCCCTGTGTCCCAGGCTCTCTGGGCACCAAGACCCAGGAATGAAGAAGCAGACACTTGTGCATCCCTCCACCTGTCCCTTCAGGAGCTGAGCAGGGATCTGCAGCAGGGGGAGAGAAGAGGCCACAGGACTGGGGCTTAGGAGACCTGGTGCCATCCAGGCTGTCCTCAGCAGGGTGCAAGAGGGAGGGACTCCATGAGGGTCAGGAGATACAGCTGTCTCCACCTCAGTGCGGGGGAAGCCCCTGCCTTTGCCATGTGCCTGCTGCACAGATCCTGTCCTAGAGGCAGGCTAGTGAGGACTGCTGATCCCATCTCAGGAGGCAGGCAGGGCAGGCACTGGAGACCTGGTGATCTCTTTGCAGCCTAGTCTTGCTCAGGGCTTTGCAAGTGCAAAGGCTCCCAGTGGCCCCACAGGTGCCATAAAGGCACTGACTGACTGGGCTCAGGACTGCAGCTGTGGGATGGGAACTGGGAGAGGGTGCTCGGCAGCACTTTCCCTGAGTGAAGCAGCTCCCAGAGTATGATCTCTGCAAGAAGGTCTCCTTAATTTGCATTTAAGGGGTGTGCTTCCCAAGGCTTGCATTCTTGAACTTTCACCTTGAAACACTCAGCAGAAATCTCTGGTTGCAAGGAGGCTAAATGTGCATGCCTGCATTTTCCAGTCTAGCAGTCGCTGTGACCATGTGGGCGGGACACTAAGAAAGCTGGTATCCTAAGTGAAGAAAGGCTTGGGAGGGCTGGGCCACACCTCCACTGCCAGCATCTTTCCTCATAGGACTTGACTTCTCAGCTGAGCAGTACTGTGTGTTTAAATTCATCTCTGCAAAAATTAGAGATCATTACGTCAACCATGATTTAAGGTGACCCTAAAAAGACAAAATGCAGCAAATGATTGTAAAAGTCAGTTTTAAAATGTTAAGTGTATGTAGGCAAATCAAGGGCGTTCAGAACACCTGCCCTCATCGGCAGGGGCCCTTCTCGGGATGCAAAGCCTTCACACTTCCCTTCTACGCTTTTCCCAGACCCCAGCCAGTGAGGCTTGGAGGGAGGTGGTGGTCCCCCGGAGGCTCACTGCCAAAACAAAGAGTGGTTCTACTTTTGTCTTCTTGGTGCCTGTAGAGGCCTGCAGAGAAGGGGAGGGTTGGGGCCTCCACTGCATGGAGTCTCCCAAAGCGAAAAGTGTGTCAGCTGAGGGGCTCTGCCTCCTTCCCTTGCCATCTCTCTCTTTTCTCTCCATCTCTCTTTCCAACTCTGTCTCTGAGGGCAGAGACTTGAGCTCCAGAGTCGGGGAGTCTGAGTTTCAGGGGTGTTACTTCAAGGCAGGGCTGGTCATTCTCACTTTTTGGTGTTGAGGTAAGATAGAAGAAATAAGAAATAGAAAGGATACATAAACAAGGAAATAAGATTCTAATTCAAAAGCTCCTCATACTTTTCAAGCCTGTTACTCTCCAAGCCGGACCCTTTCCCAGGCCTGTTACTTCAAAATTCCTTGGAAATCTGTAAATCTACCTGTGCAGTGTTGATTATCCTCCCCCGCAACAAATAAAGACAGATCCAATAATTTAGGGGACTTTCCAGCACTATCTAGTGATTAGATAATGAAGACCACAGTATCCTAAGGACCGAGATTGACCAGATCAACATGAACTGATCACCAGACTTAACAAACCGGCACCATTCCTACATGCCTTCCCAAACACACCCTCAGGTTTCCTTTTGAAGAAGAGCTGAGAACCCCCAAAGCCATCTCTCACTCTCAAGATGGCCTACATTCTCCCTTGAATGGGATCTGCTTCCCTAATAACCTCTGTCTGTGGCTCTGACTGGCCTGGCCTGAAATTCTTGTCCATCACCCAAGCCAAGGATTTCACTGGTCCTGGGAGAAGTTTTCCCATCTCTGCAGGAACTTCTTGGACCCTTCTCTGGGGGCATCCCTTCTCCCTACACGGTGTGAAGGCTGAAGGCAAGCTGGCATCCAGCCCCAGTCTACTGGAGATGGTGGGGACAACTGTAGGGACCTGGCCCCTCCTGGAAGGCCATAAGCTAGTGCCTGTGGGCCTCTTTCTCACCCAGGATGATTCCTTCTTCAGGGTTCAAAACCATCTGCTCCACAAGGGCCTGAATCCACATTGCCAACACTGGGATGCCTTTGACGTCTGCAGGACCAATATCACTACCAGCCCCTCACATCTCAGAGCCCTCTGGGGAGCTCTCCGTGCCCGTGTCCATTCTGCTTCCAGCACGGGGAAGGTGACACGGGTCTGGCTGAGTCTGGAGGGATGCGAACACACTGAAGAACTTCTGTAGAACGTGGTTCTGGTCTGGGAGGCAGAAGTTTAGGCCGGGCAGCTGGAGGGCACAGGCTACGCCCCAGCCCCAGAGGGGAGAGCGTGGAAAAACTGTCTCCTCACGGGAGTCCCCGTGGACGCCCCCCATGCATGCCGGCCACCTAGGCGTTCCAGTGGGGCCGTCTGTGGGCGGCGCGGGTCTCTGCTTTGCGGTCTCTCTGTGGGCGTCTCTCAGTTCCCGTAGGTCAGGGACCCAGCAGGCCACGCAGCACACAGCTGCTGACCCGCCTCTTCCAAGGGGCGGCCACGAGAGGGGCCCACAAATTGCCTCATCCCTCGGAAGTACGATTGACTTCAGGGACAACCAGATAAATTAGGTCAGGCCCACTTGTTACACACACACACGCGCGCGCACACACACG
Organism: Marmota flaviventris; assembly: GCF_047511675.1. Taxonomy (NCBI): domain Eukaryota; kingdom Metazoa; phylum Chordata; class Mammalia; order Rodentia; family Sciuridae; genus Marmota; species Marmota flaviventris. The sequence goes on along the minus strand of NC_092505.1, from coordinate 969,525 downwards.
CGCACACGTATGTAATTTATTTTTTAGTTGTAGTTGTCAATACCTTTATTCTATTTATTTATTTTTATGCGGCGCTGAGGATCAACCCAGGGCCTGGCATGTGCTAGGCGATGCTGTACCGCTGAGCCGCCACCCCAGCCCCCATTTGTTATCTTTGATATCAAAAAAGAAGAAAGTGACGTCCAGAGCGCGGGTTTGTGTTTTCGCAGTTCCCGGCCCCGGCACCTGGTACCGGCGTTAGCTTCCTGCCTTGCGGTTTCCGCACCCTCCTCGCACTCCTCTCCCAGAGCAGACTGCCCCGCGCACCCTGGGCGCTGGCCGGCGCTTCTGGGGCGGGTCCTCGCCGAGGGACTTAGGCGGTGCTGGGTGAGGAAGACCAGCGGTAACGTTCCGCTTCGCTTTCCACCAGGCAGAACTGCGGGTCAGGGGCGGCCCCGCGAGTTCCTACCGCAGAAAGGCTCAGCACCGAGGCGGAGTCCTCCTGCAGGTCAGCGGAGGTCAGCGGAGGCCACACCTTCCACTCCACACTCAAATCTGAGAGCTGATGTCGCCTGGAAGGGCTGAGCTCTGCGAGGCTGCAGGGCGGGGCAGGCCTCCCTGTCTCCGAGGACTTCGACATTAATTACCACCGTGACTGCTTTCTGTGTCTCACTATTTTCCTGGCACTTTTAGCCATCTAACATGGAGCTAAAGAAGGCTCCCGCCCGCATCCCTCCAGATGTCCCAACTCTGTGGTGGCAGGGATAAGCGTGACAATCAGGAAGGCCCAGCTAGAGCTTGGAGACTTCCTAGGGCTTGGTCTGACATCACTCCCAGCAGTGATAATTATAAGGCTCCTTTCCTCCCCTCTCCACGCCCCTAACAAGACAACATGGAGCATTTATAAATAGGAGCTCCAGGGGGCACTTCTGGGAAGGCCGGCAGGGGTGGACAGCGCACTCTCAGGGATAATGCGAGGCAGGAAGCACAGGGAGGGCTGGGCAGAGGTGATGCACAGACTGTGCATTGCCAGTGCTTTGCGAGGTGATGTGGGATGTCAGCTGCCAGCCTGGGTGGGGGCTGCCCTGCTGCAGGTTCAGAGTGTGGAGACAGGGTGAAGCAGATGGGATTGTCTTGTGTGTCAAGGGCGGGGCCGTGAGATGATCTGCATTTTTTCTTCCCAGGGTTGGCAGGAACTGGAAATAATTGAAAGTTGTTAGGGTCCAACTCGCTGCCCTGAAAACACTATCATTACTCTTCTAATGACTAACTGTGCCTTCCAGGAGGCAATGCAGGCAGCTGAGAAGCCTGGCTCCTGGAAGGTGGGTGTGGGAGGCTGGCAGCCTGTAATCTTCGGGCATAAGAGTACTCTGCCCAGAGTCCCACCCCAGCTCCAGCCTCCAGAGGAACACCCCCAGGGTCCCTCTAGCCCTTCTGCATGCAGAGTCCTGGGGAGGCTGACAGCAGGGACATGGGATCAGGTGCTGTGAACCCTTGCGACCTTGGCTCGAATGAGGTTGGGAGTGGGGGTCCCTGGCCCCAAGTCCTGTAGGAGGGGTCTACCTCAGACCTCTCTTGTTCATTTATCCCAAGGTCCTGGTTCTCAGCATCCTTTCCCAGCATTCCTGGTGATCCTCCACCAGGCCTCCCTCTCCTCCTTTGTCCTCCTCCCTACCATTGGAAGGGTTTTCCTAAAGCACAGGATTGGAAATCTACCCACATGTACATCCGGGTTCTCCAGGCAGGAGCCTCAGGGACACCTTCTTTTCAACCCCTACTCAGGTCCTTTCTTTTTTTAAAGTTTGTCTTTGAATTACTCTGGTGACATTTAAAGATAAAGGAGAATGTACTTTTCTTACCCATCCCACCCAGTAACTGCGGCCTGTATCTCATGTGGAATACAGAACTTTGTCCCTGCCAGTGGATTCCACAGACACCTGTCCTTGAGCCCTACCTGTTTCTTGATGTGCCCATGGGCTCAGGAACCATAATGAGGTTCAGGTCTATGAGGCTCTTCATGTATTTGAAAGAAGAGAACTTTAAAGTGCTGTGACAGGCAGGAGTGGCAGGCAAGCTTCAAAGGCCCTCTTACCCCTCAGGGGAGGCAGGGAGTGCAGCAGGGGGTCCTAGGCCTTTAAGGCACAGTATTGTCCTCACTGGGTGGTCTGAAGTGTCTGAGGTCTCTGGGCTGGATGATAGTTTTGTTTGTTCAGTTTGAATCCCACCTCCTCCTGCCTCTGCCCACCTGTTCACTGCTCACAAAGGCCTAGAGGTAACAGAGAGGCCACCCATCTTCCCACAGAGATGGCTGGGAAATGCTCCTGCCCCATCTCTCAGTCAACTTTGCCAATGGGCACTGTTAAAGCTACCGTGGAGGAAAAAGTCTGGCACCCAGGCCTCGTCCCACAAGGCCTGTGGCCTGGGCTTTTGGGGACTTGGGTACTAAGTCCCCAACCTCCTGGAGACTTCTAGTGTCTGTCTGGCCCTTCTCCTTGCCAAAGACCTCAGGAAGGCAGTAAGGCGGGACCCTTGGCTCCAGGGAATGAGGATGCAGCAAGAAGCAGGTCTCTGAACCACACCCGAACCTCTGCCCAAGGCAAGAGTGTCTGCTTTTTCCCTTTGGTGATGCCCTGGAAGCAATAAGCATGTGCTAATAATAGGCCAGGATCACAATGAGACGAAAATGACCATAATAGAAACAAAACAAAGAAAAACGCAGCCAAGGAAGAGTGGACAAAGACTCCTGAAATAAAAAGTACTAAAACATTCCGTTCCCTGAAGACGGCCAAGGCAGCCAACTCTTCGGACAGCTTCAGCCACCTATGGACAGGTATGCTGGCCCAGGCATCTGCGAGCAGCACGCTAAAGTTCAGCCCTGAGTCTGGGCCGAGCAGGGGTGTAGAGGTCGCGTGCGCAGGAAAGGATACCCGGGGAGGGGGCTAGGGTCCCGGACCCGATCGCAGGGTACCCAAGGCCGCGCATCCAACTGACCGCCGCAGGACCCTGGCCCACGGAGCTCAGAGGCTGCAGCCTGAGCCAGCAGCGCGCCTGAAACCCGCGGGGATTTGGAGGTGAGGCCGCGGGGACTACCCTGGGAACCCGCACCGAGCGGCCTCTTGGTATCCACTCGTCGCCCTCTAGACCACGTGTGGCCCCGCCCCCAATCCCAGGCCCGTGCGTGGGGGGGGGGTACCCAGGTTGCATCTCCTGCCGCACCCCACCTAGGCCGCCTACGTCTGGCAGAGGTCGGCCACCGGCCGCGCCCTTGTCGCCCCGCCCAGGCCCCTCCCCGTATGGTCCCACCCCTTCCCTTTAGGGATTCGCTCCGCCTCTGTCTTGGGCCCCGCCCCAGAATGGCTCCGCCCCCGACCGCCATTGGGTTGGATTTCCCTTATTCCCCGGGCCCCGCCCCCGCCCCGGACGCTAGTTGGCTTCGTGTTGGAGAGGTTCCCGGGCGCGGATTGGCCGCCCTGCTCGCCGTCCCGCCGTCCGATTGGCCCGCGTTGCCCGCTTTCGCGAGCCCTGCCTCTGGAAGGGGGAGGGGCCAGGGGCAGCGCGCGACTCGGGATTGGTCGGCGGCGAGGGGAGGGCGGGCCCGAGCCGCGCGCAACGCTCAGGCTGGAGCGCGAGGAGCCGCTGCCGCCGCCTCAGCCCTGAGGAGCCTTCACCCTCGGCGCCTGGGTGGCCGCTCGGTCTCCACAGGCTCCGCGCCAAGCGAGGTCCTCTGCTTCAGCCCTGCCCGGCCGCCGCGTCCGCCCCGCCCGATCTCCGCCGCTGGCCCGTGGCTTCGCCGCCCGCCGCGGGACAGGTGAGTGAGTGGCCGGGGCCGGGGCCGGGGCCGGGGCACAGCGCACCCCGCGTCCCGGGAGGACGAGCCCCGCCAGCGGCCGAGGACCCTGAGGCCCGCGGCCCGCAAACTTCCCCCGGGCCGGGGCGGGCAGGGCCCCTGGCGCCCGTTGAGGGTCCCAGGCTGAGCAGGGTCCCGGGGCATGGGCCCGGGCCAAGGGGCGGTCCCAGGTGGTGGGCGAGGGTCTGTGGCGGGCGGGAGCCCGGGCCCGAACTGGGGCTCCGCGTGGCGGGCGGAATCCGGTGGAGCCGGGTCCCGGGCGCGGGACCTGGGTGGGGACCCCGGGCCCGGACGGGGTCCTGGACGGAGGTCCACGACGGGGCGGGTCCTGCACTGGGCTCCCGGGCCGACGCGGTCCTGCGCGGAGGTCCGGGCGCGGGGCTGGAGTCCTGCGGATCGCGGGTCCCGAGCCCGTGCAGGTGCTGCCGGGATCCGGGCCGGGCGTGTCCTGGGCGGCCGCCGGCGGGGCGGGGGTCCTGAGCGCGTCTGGGCCCGGGCCGGGCAGGGGTCCTGCGGTGACCGGCTCTGGCTGGCGCCCAGTGTCGGGGAGCGAGCGGACGGAGCTGCAGCGCGCCCCGGAGGACCTGGGCTGCTGCCTCCTGTCCTTTCCCTGAATTGGGAAGTTGTCAGCGGTCAGGCTCCTCGCTCGCGGATCACTGACCAGGGCTGGGTCGTCGCCCTGGACTTGGGAGGCCTTAGTTTCAAAACCGCACAAATGTTTTTTGAAGAGATTTCAGGAAAAACCCCGGACGGGTGGGTGGATGCAGGGCGTGGGGTGCAGTCTCCCGAGCCATCAACAGCTGCCTTTCTACTTTCCCTGACCCCCTCCTTTCTTTCCTCTCTTTCTGGTGACCCTGCGAAGGAAGAGGTAGGTTCCTCTGATGCTGATGCAGGTTCCTCTTTTTGGGTCACTGTACTTTCTTTTCTGGCAGAGAGGACCTTTTTCTTATTGTCCCTACAAGTGTTTACTGAAAGTGTTTTCTTTTTCTTTTTTGCTTAGTATTTTCCGATTTTTTTTCCCTACATTGTCAGTATGTTTCTTCTTTAGGAGATTGGAAAAGTTGACCAAAGCTGGGACCTTCCCTCATGATCATGGACTTGAAGGTCTACTTCAGTCTGTATGTGAGCCAATAGCGCTGTTGGTTAATGAGGATTTATAGTGTGTAGTGCCCCAGAAGGAACTGTGGATGCAGAGCCTTGCAGAACAGCCCTTTGAATCTAGGTAGATGACATACAGTCCCTCCATTCCAAGCCAATCCTCTGTTTTAAGCCTTCACTATGCCTCTGAAACTGAACTTGCCTCCTGAAGCAAACCGTTGCCCTTCCTCTTCTTTGGACTTACTCATAAAAGGTGTGCAGGCGTGATTCCTTTTTGAGAACTAATTGCCAACCTTCTCATCTGCAAGAACAATTAATCAACTAAGAAATCTCAGAGAAATGTAGATTCTAGAAGTGTTTGCAAAATTGTGCACTCTGGGGGATCATTGTTCATGAGAGGGGCTGGAGAAGCTTGGGACAGTGTCTTCAGACATGAGATCCGTCACCAGGCAGGGGGTTTCCAGACACAAGTGCAGTCATGGACTACTGAGTGTTCCACTTTGAGTAGTGTCCTTTTCACTTGTGTGTAGACTCGGTTGTTATACAGTGTAAATTCAGTACTCATGTTTTGGAATATATAAAACTTTATAAACTTAGTCAATTTATGCTCAATTTTAAAGATTTGAAAGAGTTTTGATGGCAAATGGGGTCTTTATAACTGAAAGATTGGAAGTCCATCCTCAGCTTTCAGTGCCAGTGGCAAAGACTCTCACAGGCCCTGTATGAGCCCACTGTCCATGGTGCTGAATCGGTGTCTTCTATTTCTTCCTCTCACACCTTCCTTTCCAGTGTGAAATTGATTTTTAGAGTATGTTTTAAAATTAATTTCAGATTTCACATTTTAAAAGAAAAGTTGAACAGGAAAGTTCTGCTGAACCTGAATGGGAGAATGCCTTTAAAACGCTCAAACCATATCATTCTCTCTTTCTCTATTTAAAAAAAAAAAAAAAAAAGCTGATAATTATGCTGACTCAGCATTCTCTTTCTTTTGCTTAGTCTTTCTTCTCTCCAGGGGGAGTTTTCTTGCTTAAGTATGAACATCAAGTAACAAGCCATTGAAATTAAATGAGACTGTTTTCTTAATAACCACCTTCTAACAAAAAGAACCCTTTATTGCAGTATGCATGTATATTTGTGTGCATGGGGCAATTTGTCTCCCTAAAAAGCACCATTTGTTCCACCCTCACATCTCCAGCCTTTTCAGGAGAGGGCTGAATATGTGGTGGTTTATTGGTGGTTGCCAGATATTTCTGCTGTTAGAGCAGTGTCAGTTCTTTTATATAATTTTGAGGAATGTAAATAATTTCTGATAAATACTTTATTACTCATGGGGTTAATTTTATCAGTTAGTTTAGAATGGCCCCACAGGTTAGCAATAGAAATGGTGTTGCTTGTGTTACAGAGATTCTTCCACATGATAGTGGATTTCATATTAAGTCAAGCAGTGGGTGATTGAAGTGTTATTGGTATGATTATCTGAACTAATTCATATTAAGCCAAGCAGTAGGTGATTGAAGAGTTATTGGTATGATTATCTGAACTAATTCCTTGGCCCTACTTGCTGTACACTTAGTCCAGTTTATTTGTAACATCTTTTTTATTGAGGAAACTCAGCAAAATGTCACTTAGGATTCAGGAACACTCTGAGTGTCTCCTTTGCTAGTTGCTGTGACATGGGAACCTCAGGGAATGAGGCCTGTTCTTGTCATTGAAGGGCTCACCAGTTGGACTGAGAGGGGCTTGAAAACAGATGGTTTCAGGGGCACAAAGTGCTGCAGTTGGGATATACAGAAAGTCCAGTGAGAGTGTTGGGGCTTTGAGTGATTAGACTGGGGATCTCCTTCAGAGAGGAGGCAACCTGAGCCCTAGAGGATGAATTATAATTGTGTACAGATATATAAAAATTGATTAGATAAACATGAGAAGATTGTTGTACTTGGGGAACAGAGTGTGTGGTGGTACAGATGCTGGAGGTGTGAGTGGAGGTGTGAAGGAGTTGGAACCCTGTAGGGAAGAGGGGGGAAAGTGGAGCAAGGATTGTCTGTAGGTAGAGTGATGGTGTTCTAAGGCTGTCCACATCCTAATCCTCAGAAAATGTGATGTGTCAGTTACTTGGCAAGGGAAGTTAAGATAGTAGATGGAATCAGATTGCTCACCAGATGATATTAAATAGGGAAATGATCTTGGGATCCTCGATTGTCTGGATGGGCTCACTAATCACAAGGGTCATTAAATGTGGAAGAGGGAAGCAGAAGTGTCACTGTCAGAGTGATATGAAGGGAGGATTTTAGTTGTCTTTGCTGGCTTTGAGGATGGAAGGGGATCATGAGACAAGGAATGTGTATAGCATCTGGAAAAGGCAAGAAGATGGATTCTCTCCTAGAGTCTCCAGAACTGCAAGATGAATATGTGTTGTGCTAAGTCACTAAGTTTGTGGAAATGAGTTCCAGCAGCAGTAGGAAACTGGTACACACTGGAATTCTGCTCTGTGCAGTCCTGGCTGGAAAGTTTGAGGAGGAAATAACACAATCAAATTGACTTTAGATGATCAAAATAACTCAGCTGCTGTTTGAGGGTGTTTGCCACAGTTGGCAAAATATGGTTCTGAGCCCCAGTTTTACCTCCTGGGCAAGATTGACATATGATGCTGTCGTTTCTGACCTGAGCTCCACCTCAGTTTCCTGCCAGTGGTCTGCCCAGCCTTGCCCTTGCTGATTTTCATGTCCGTTTGGCTCACATTTCCTCTCTGCTGGCTACTGGGGGAGAGACCAGGTACATACAGCTAGGACCATGGGGGTCACAACCCCATTGCTGTTGTTGCCTCTCATTCACACTAATCCTTTGTATCTTTTAAGTGTTTTAATTGTTGTCAATTGGGTAGGTATGAAATATCTCACTGTTTTAATTTGCATTTCCTTGATTACTGGTGAGTTTCAGGATTTTTCATCCTTTTTTTTTTGGTCATTTGGGTTTCCTCTCATTTACTTTGTAATCTCATCTTGTTTGTTCATCTATTGTCTCATTTTTCTTTTTTGTAGCTTTTTAGAAGTTCTTTATATATTCTGAATTCTATTTGTGTCCTATTCTTTATCCTTTAAAAAATTCTCTTTTGATGAACAGATGTTAATTTTAATGTAGTTAAATTTGTCAATCTTTTCCTTATGATTTGTGGTTATTGAGTCTTATTTGAGAAATCTTGTATTACTTCAAGGTTGCAAGATATCCTTTTCCTTAAAAAAAATTTAAATATTTTCTTTTATATTATGCCTGGAACTTATTTTTGTATGGGGTATGAGCTAGAGACCCAGTTGTAGAATTTTTCCAAATTTTCTCCAATTGCTTTTATTGAATACCATCCTTTCCCAGTGATCTTCAATACTGCCTTTGAAATGTACCAAATTTTACAAATGGTACGAATCAGTTTCCTGATTCTCTATGTACACAATGATAATTTCTTTCTTCCTAGTCCTTAAGCTGTTATGTATGTTTTATCTTATTTACTTTACTTGCACCACTAAACAAAGTAGCGTAGAAATTGGGTAAGAATATCATTGTATTGTTTTTCACTTGAAAGGCAATCCTGTTAAATCCTTAATTGTGAACTTTGCTTTTGTGTTCTGGTAGATTCCTTTTATTAGGTTATGGATGGTTTCATCTACTAGTAGTTTGATAGAAGCTTTTTTTAAAATTCTAGATGGACATAATACCTTTATTTTACTTTTATGTGGTGCTGAGGATCAAACCCAGTGCCTCATGCATGTTAGGCAAGCACTCTACCATTGAGCCACAGAAATTAAAAAAAAAAAAATCATAAATTTTTATCCAATGTTTTTCTATATTTATTTATATAATTTAATGTTTTTCTTCTTTAAACTGTGGCTGAGATGAAGTATTTTAATCTTTTAATTTTATGCTACCATTGATTTCCTGGGGTAAACTGTACTTTGTCAAGATATGCTACACTAAACGGTTCTGTTGGATTTCATATGCTAGTATTTTACTTGGAGTTGGTGCACAGGCTCTTGAGGGTGCTGGCCAATGCTGGCCTATTCCCACAGTGACTCATTCAGCTTTGGTGTCAAGAGGGTGCTTTATCCTTTCTGATAGATTTTAAAGGGAGGATATTTAGTCCTCTGAAAATCTGGAAAATTGCTTCTTAATGGTCTTAGTCTGGACTCTTTAGAAAATGGAGACTTTTACATTTGTATGTAATTGTTTTGGAAGGGCTACTGGTCTATCTGCTCACATTTCACTGGCCAGAAGGACTCATTCTGGCACACTTGGTTTTAAATGGGGTGGAGTCTTCCATGTACCAAAGTATAGGAAACTGAACACAGGTCACTCTTGATAATATTCCCCATATTGGGCAGGCTAATTGATGTCCGTGCTACAGAGTGGGCCCAAGCCTGTCCTACTGCCTTCCACGTCTTGTCCATAGATTTTTCAAGTGTGTTGATCATCAAGGGGCCATTAGAATGTGAAGCTAGGTAGCCTAGGTAGCTTGTGTTTGTTGTGAGCAAATGGTCTGGTTAGTCTGCTTTGCATTACTATGATGAGATACCTCACGTAAGTCACTAAAGAGTAAAGAGAGGTTTATTTTGGCTCATTGTTGTGGAGATTTAAGTCCAAGATTAGGTGAACCCCTGAGTTTAGGCCTCTTATATATAAAGTCCTGTCATGCTAGGATATTTGATTTACAGACTCTCTTTGTGGTTTGAGGAAGTAAGGGGCCATGTTGTGGAAGCACATATGGCTAGAAACGGGTATCTTCTGGGAGTTGAGGGTGGACTCCAAGGACTGACAGTAGGAAGCAGGGGACAATCAGCCTATGGTGCAAGGACACAAATTCTGTCAGTCACCATGGCAAACTCTACCAGTCAAGCCTTCATGTGAGCACACAGCTTGGCTCGTACCCTGAGTGCAGCCTGTGGGACCCCAGGCAGGGGACCTGCAAGCTGCTCAGCTTCCTGACTCAGAGACTGTGAGATAACAACTGTGTCCTGTTTAGGGAGCTGCACTAGTGATAACTTGCTATGCAGCAATGCACAGCTAATGTGTGGATCTCTGTGACCTCCCAGTGCTCTCACTAGAAGTGGATTTGGGTTGGTGAACAGTGTTCAGATCTATGAAGTAATCAGTTTGTCATGTATTTTATCCTTTAAAACATTTTTAGAAGTAATACAAATGTTTTCAGTAGAAAAATTGGAGCAAACAGAAAAGTAAAAAAGAAGATGAACATCATTCAAAATCTTACCATACAAAGATATCCAGTGTTTTTCCTACATATATGCATGATATGCATATCCTAAAGTTGGGATTCATTCCATGATGTATTTTATAAATGAATATTTTCGTTTGAGCTCAGGAGATAACTTTGTGGTAGAGCATGTGCTTAGTACGCCCAAGGCCCTGTATTCAGTCTCAGCATCAAAAACAAACAAGTAAATAAATAAAAAATAAAGCATAAAAATATCCAGACCAGACTTTTAGTAGCTTGTGGTGCTTCCTTCTGTCATCTTTCATTCTTCTGACATGCTATCCTGAATGGCTGCATACTATTCCATGGGTGTCCAAGTTCATTGAGCCACTTCAATATAGCTGAACATTTTTATTGCTCTAAGATATGCACCATCATAAATAATGCTTTGGTAAATATTCTATATAAAAATCAGCATGTTTCCTGCTGATCTTCTGGAGGATAAATTTCTGAAGACATAACTATTAGGCCAACGCTTGCAAATGTTTTTAAGCCTCTTGGTACTTAGCCTATCCAGCTTCCAACATTTCTAAAAAATAATGTAAAAGTTGGATGTCTATTTCTATAACACGCCAGGTTGGGATGGGACAAAACTATTGATTTTTGAGCATTTAGGTTCCTATTTTCTTAACCCTGTTTTCAAAGTGCTTTTAAATTATTCATTAAAGTGCAATATGGATTCTATTTATAGACATGTTTGCGTGTGAGACTGCTCTCTTAATATTTGGGAAAAGGCTTATGAATTGCTGTTATCACATCCCTATCTTTGTAAATCTTTATCCATTCCTCTCCACCCTTTCTTTGTTCTTAGTCAACGAAATAGAGATACTGAGACACAGAGGCCTCGTGGCCTTGTGTTACTCAGACAAAATGGCTGTTCTGATCCAGCCTTGTTCTTATCTTCTTGCCATTTATTAGCTAGCTGACATCATAAAGATGAAAGGTCAAATATTAATTATTAAGTCAAAAATATTTCTGTAATCCTAAAGTAATGGTTGTTTATTTGGAATATTTCTAAAATAAAGACTAGCATCCTAAGCAAAATAAAAATCTGGACAGTCAAAAAGAAAATCTGTCACCCGCTGATGACCAGTGTATAAACATAACTTGGTCATGCTGCCTGTTCCTGTACTGTCTGGCTGGTCTTGATGACTGATGTGTTGGAATGTTTGCATGTAAGCCTATCAGAGAAACTGGTGATGATTTTCCTTTCTTGTGGCTGTCCTCTTTATAATCTGAGATGAATATTCAGTTTATTAATTTGCAGCTTTTTTGTTTTTCTAGTATGTGTACTTAAAGGTGATGTATTTCCTTATAGATAACACTTGAATCACATTATACAGAGATTGATTTGATACATTTCATTATTGTTTAATATATTTTCTAATTTCCATTATGATTTTTCCTTTGATTTGTAGGTAATTTAGAATAGTTTAAAATTTCCAAACATTTGAATATTAACATTGTGTTTTCCAGCAAAATTACATTGCCCAAAGATCTTTCCATGATTTTAATTCTTTGAAATTTGCTGATAAGCTTTTTGTAGATATTTCTGTGAGCTGCTTGAAAAGAATTGGGTTGAAAGTATTATATATTCTATTTAGCTAAGTTGATAAGTGTATTACTCAGATCTGTTTTCTTATTGGTTGAAGTTTAGTTCTTTTTTTTTTTTTTTTAAAGATAGAGTGAGGGAGGGAGGGAGAGAGAGAGAGAATTTTTTTTTTAATATTTATTTTTTAGTTTTCGGCGGACACAACATCTTTGTTTGTATGTGGTGCTGAGGATCGAACCCGGGCCGCACGCATGCTAGGCGAGCGTGCTACCGCTTGAGCCACATCCCCAGCCCCTGAAGTTTAGTTCTTGTATGTTAGTAAGATAATTATACAATTTCATTATGATTTTGGATTTGTCTTATTTCTCCTTGTAGTTCTGTCAATTTTTATTTGTATATTTTGAGGCCGTGTTATTAGGGGCATGCAATTTAAAATTGTTGTGTCTTCCTGATGAATTGAGTAATCAGCATGAATGTTCTCTCTTTTTTTTTTTAAATATTTATTGTTTAGTTTTCGGCAGACACAACATCTTTGTTTGTATGTGGTGCTGAGGATCGAACCCGGGCCGCACGCATGCTAGGCGAGCGCGCTACCGCTTGAGCCACATCTTTTATCCTTAGTAACGCATGTTTGTCTTTATGGTGGATATGTCTGATGTTCATAAAGCCAGACCAGACTTTTCAAGCTCATATTTTCAAAATATCTTTCTTTTCCATCACTTTACTTTTAACGTTACTATAGTGTTATACTTTGGATGTCTCTTTTGCGAGAAAGGAGTATATTAGATGTTTTCTTCTAATCTGACAATTTTATCTTTTTGTTAGAACATTCAATTCATTTACATTGAATGTAATTACTGATACATTTCAGTTGAAATCCACAATCCCTATTATGTATTTTTCTTACATTTTCTGTTTATTGTTCTCCTTTCTTGCATTATTTTAAATTGATGTTATGTTAAAAACAATCATCCCATTTTCCGCCCTCTCCAGGGATTGGAGGTCAGACTCTATTTTTCTTGTTCATAGTGGTCACCGTGAGTTAGATGATATGCTGGTAGCTTCTTCAGGCACACAGTGGCACCCTCCCTTCCTCTGGAGCACTTGGGCTTCTCTCACCCTCCAGGCACAGATGTGCTTGTTGCTGTGCATGTAATTTCCTATGTTCTTTTAAGTTCGGCAAAACGATATTAACAGTCTTATTATGTTTATAGTATTGGTTTTAACTGCATATATGAACAATAATGTTAACAGCAAATGTTCATTTAGATTTGTTCACATTTTTATCCTTTCATTGCTCTCAGACATTTCTGACTTTTATCCTGGGATCGTTTCTCTTCTGCCCAAAGAGCCTTCTTTAGAGATTTCTGTACAGCTGGTCAACAGTATTTTTTCTCCTAAACATATTTCTATTTCAACTTAAAAAACTTAAATGTAATTAGCATACCATAAAATTCACCCTTTTAAAGTATACAACTCAGTAGATTTAGTATATGCATATGGTTGTGCAACCATCACCGCTACCTAATTTCAGAACATTCTCATCATCTTAAAGAGAAATGGCATGCATTTATGGTAACCCCGTACCTCCTTTCCCCAGTCCTCTGCAGTCCTTGGTCTACTTTTTATCTCTAAGGATTTGTCCATTATGGACATTTCATATGGAGTCATATAACATGTGACCTTTTGTCTCTGGCTTCTTGTACTTGGCAGAATATGGTCAAGCTTTGTCCATGTTCTAGTATGTATCAGTAAGTATTTCATTCCTTTTTGTGGCTGAATGATATACCATTATATGGACATGTGACATTTATTTGTTCAGCAGGTGTCATTTGGGTTGTTCCCTTTTCTGGCCATCATGAAACATGTGCCTATGTGCTATAAACAATCATGTACTAGTTTTTGTAGGAATCTATGTTTTTAGTTCTTGGTTTATACCTAGTAGTAGAATTGATGGTCATATGGTAACTTTTGTTAAACTTTCTGATTAATTGCCAAAGAGTTTTATAAAGATGCCATCCCATTCCTACCAGCAAAGTGTGGGAAGCCAGTTTCTCCACATCCTCTCCAACACATCTTATTTTCCAGTGTCTTTGATGATAGTCATCCCAGTGGGTGGGAAGCGGTATCTCACTGTGGTGCTGGCCAGCATTTTCCTAATGATGAATGTTGAGCATTCGTGTGCCTATTGGCCATTTGTATACCTTCTTTAGAGAAATGGCTATTTAGATTCTTTGTCTATTTTAAAATTTGATTGTCTTCTTTTTCTTGAGTTGTAGGAGTTCATTATATTTTCCATCTACTGGTTCTTTATCAGATACATTGTTTGCAAATATTTCCCCTCCTATCCTAAGCAGTCTTTTTACTTTCTTGATAGTGTCCTTTGATGCAGAAATGGTTTTCATTTTGATGAAATCCAGTTTATTTTTTATTTTGTTGCTTGTGATTTAAGTGTTACATTTAAAACAGCTTTGTTGGGATGGGGCTATAGCTGGTAGAGTGGTAGAGTGCTTTCCTAGCATGTGTGAGGCCATGGATTCCATCCAGCACCACAAGAAAATGAAAAAGCAATCAGGAAGACCACATTGGTTAATCCCAGGTCATGATGATTTACACCTACATTTTAGTCTGAGAGTTTTATATTTTTAGCTCTTAAATTTAGATTTTTAATGTGTTTTGAGTTTTTTTTTTTTTTTTTTGAGAGAGGGTCTTACGATGTTGCCCAGGCTGTGGCTAACCCCTCCTCCTACTCCTCCCTCAGCCTCTCCAGTGGCTGGCTAGTTCTTATATATGGTGTGAGGTGCCGAATTTCTGTTCTTGCTACTAAAAGGCTCAGGGGTCACTCCAGTTGAACTGGGCTAACTGGGCTGTGCAAAATAACCACACAAGAGACACAAATACCTTTTTTATTGGGGTCGCTTTGGTGGCTTCTCTGACGTAAGGGTCTGCAGGAAGAGAGAGAGAGCACACGCTGACCCCTTTTTTTGAGGAGAAGCTATTCAAATGAGGCAAGGGGTCAGGTTTCAGGGGCCTGAGTCTAACTTCATGATGTCCACTGTCAGCAGGTTGACTGACTTCTGGGTAGGCCACAACTGAGGGCACAGTAAGAGAAGGGGACACATACAAGGCACTTCAATGGAAGATTCTATCCTAAATAGGGCAAGGGGTTATATTACAAAAGAACAGGTGAGCATAGCTCCACCCATGGGGCTGTAAGAAAGACAAGCCTGGGCAGGAAGACACAAGTCCCTCGAATCCTAGAAGAACAGGGCAGTCTAGCAGCATGGGTGCCTGACTGCCATATCGCCCAGCAGGGGAGTTGACTCTGTCACTTGGAAGGTTGGTCTCCCACAGTGAGGGAGGAGGATGTTTACTTCATTGTTTTGCATGTTGGCTATCCAGTTCCCAGGTATTATTTGTTGACAAGACTATTTCCCCATTGAATGGTCTTAGCACCTGTGTCAAACATTAATTGATCATGGACTGGGATTGTGGTTCAGGGGTACAGCACTTCTTTAATCCATGGCCTAGCATGTGTGAGTCACTGGGTTTGATTCTCAGCATGACATAAAAAAATAAATAAAATAATGATATTGTGTCCTTCTACAGCTAAAAATATAAAAAAAATAATTGATCATAAAATATGAGTTGATTTCCAGACCTTCAATTCTATTTCATTGACCTACAGGTCTATCTTTATGATAGCTTCACACAATCTTGATTATTGTAGCTTGGGAAGCATGAGTCCTTCAACTTTGTTCTTAAGACTGTTTGGGCAGTTCCTGTCCCTTGCATTACCATATGATTTTTAGTATTAATTTGTCAATTTCTGCCAAAAAAAAAGGGCAGCTATAATTTTGATAGGGATTGCATTTGAATCTGAAGATCAGTTTGGAGAGTGCTATGGTTTGGATGTGTGTGTGGTTTTTTTTTTTTTTTTTTGGTACCAGGGATTGAACACAGGAGTACTTAACCACTTAGCCACATCTCCAGTTCTTTTTTTAAATTTTTTAAATTTTGAGACAGGGTCTTGCTGAGTTGCTTAGGGCCTCACTAAATTGCTGAGGTTGGCTTTGTACTTTTGACCCTCTTGCCTCATCCTCCTGAGTCTCTGGGATTACAGGTGTGCACCACCATTCCCAGCTTGGATGTGTTTTGTCTCCCAAAGGAAATTTGGCCCCCAGTGTAATGGTGTTGAGAGGTGGTTCAACCTTTAAGAGGAAGGGCCTACTAGGTGGTGATTAGATCTTTAAGAGGGATTTACACTCTTTTTCCTGGTGTGCTTTCTTAGTCTTGAAGATATCTCTGCAAGAGCAGATTGTTATAAGATAATCTGGCATCGCTCTGAATCTCTCCTGCTTCCTTGTTTACTCTTGTGTCCCTTCTGCATGTGACAACTTCTTTTTCTGCTTCTCTGCCACATTGTGGCACAGCTAGGGAGACCCCAGGACATTGGCTGTATATTGTTTGGACCTTCTGGCCATCAGAATCATGAGCCAAACAAACCTCTTTATTTTAGAAGCTACCCAGCTTGAGGTGTTTTGTTACAGCAACACAGAATGGACTAGAACATAGCATATTGTCATCTTAACAATGTTAAGTTTCCCAGTCCATGTGCAAGGGACTTATTAGCTATAATATTTTTTTTTTAATGGATTCTTGATGATTTCTATCTTTTAATTATGGTTTCCTTTAGTTCTTTAAACATATTTAATGCTGCTGTGAACATGAATATACAACTATGTGAGTTTCTGCTTTTACTTCACTTGTATGCATACCCCAAAAATGTGATTGCTAGATCATATGCTAATTCTGTTTTATTTTTTGAGGATCCACCATATCTTTTCCTTAGCAGTTGCACCATTTTTTTATTCTCATCAGCAATATACAAAAGTTCCAGTTTCTCCACATCCTTGTCTTGCTACTTTCTGGGACTTTTTTTTTTTTTCTTTTTCTTTTTTATAATAACCACAACTGTGGGCACGAAGTGTATCTCATTGAGATTTTGGTTTGCATTTTTGTAGAGATTAGTAATATTGAGCATCTTTTCATCTGCTAATTAGCTATTAGCATGTCTTCTGAGAGAAATGTTTATTCATCTTTTGCCCATTTTTAATTGGGTTGTCTGAATTTTTGTTGTTGCAAGTGTGGTTCTTTTGATAGTCTATGGGGTGATTCCAACTTTTTGTGTCATTGTGGCTGTTTTGTTTTCTGTGATTTCCACTGTGTTTTTCCTCATGGTGTCTAATTTCTTCATGTGTGCTAGACATTGTATTTACAGAATCATTTTCAGGGATAATTTGAGACTTAGAATGATTATTTTTAGAATGGTTTTCCAATGTTCTTTAGTGTTAAAGGAGCCACATTAAGCTACTAAGCCTGAGGCCATCTAAAGGAACAGAACAAACTGCTGCGTCTTGGAGGGCTGGCTCGCTTCTCAACTTTAAGGTTCAGCCTTTTGGCTTCTCAGTATCTGACTCACAGTAGTGTGGTAGGGTGGGAGGGAGCCCTGAAAACTCACTAGTGTGGACAGCTGAGCCCTCTTTTGAGCTGAGGAATCTCCATGGGTCTTTGCTACTCAGACATTTATGGGCTTATATCTTTCTCCCAGGGCACAAGGGGTGGCTTTTCCACTTGATGAGGCTCATATTTCTGGACTGTCTCTATACGCTTTTCTGTCTCTCTCACATTGGTCAGTTTTGGCCTAAGTTTGTCTCTGTGATGCTCAGCTGAGCAGAGTGGGTACTAGTCTCCCAGAGGGCTGGCGTTCCCATTTCTTCTCTCTGTGACTGGAGGTTGGGCACGTGCATGGTCTGCTTTGAGGGGCTGGGGTAATAGTTTTGCCAAATGCTTTGCAGCATGAAGTAGGTCTCATCACCACCCGCCTGACAATGGTTTTTATTTTGGCAACACTCCTCTTCAAAGAGTCCATTTCTGTATTAATTCATCTCTGAATTAATGATAGAGAATTTAAAAGAGGAAAATTTATGATCTAACTTCTTTCTTTGGGAATTATTTGACCCATTTTCTACTTCTTTCTGATTCTTCACTGCTTGGGAGTGAAGCAGTGTACTTGTGCAGTTCTGGGCAGGCCTGGTTGTCTGTCCTTTCTCGTTTCACCTGCATTCACATCAGGAAATCAAGCCATTTCTGATCTTTTATAGGCAAGGAAAACAAGATACTTCACTTCTTTTGGAATAGGGCAGAATGTAAATTGGTGAAGACAGTGGTTTGACTCCAGACCGTAGTGATGTGGGAGGTTTGCAGAGGCTCCTCTTGCTCTGGGTCTGTTTCTGCTGAGGAAAGGCAGACACAAGTGCCTCTCTTGGGGCTGTTCTGGAAGTGAAAGGAGATGACTGACATGCAAACATGTTCAATGGTGAGGCTTTTTGGGTAGAGAAGACATTATTATTTCATTCTGAAGTACTTTTAGGGGATAAATAATTTACTCAGCCCACTAAGTTTATCCTTTGAGGCCAAGTGCTCATGCTCTCCCATGTCGAGCCAGTTCAGGAACAGGGTGGAGGAGGGAAGCAGTCCTGAGAGTGCGCACCCTGAGTGTTACTGAGCTGGGTGCTGTGAGTCAGCTGTGCATTACCACAGATGAAATGTATGTAGCAATTAACTTATAAAGGAAAGAATTTATTCTGACTGATGGTTCTGAAGGTTCCAGTCCAATATTGGGTTGCCCCATGACTTTATGCTTGTGATCAGGGTACCTTGTGTTAGGAGTAAGCAGTGGAGCAAACTGCTAACAATTTGATCTAGGAAGCAGAGAGGGACTGAGGGACCTGGGATCCACAGTTCCCTGTGAGGGTACACCACCAGTGACCTAGGGACCTTCTGCTAGACCTCACCTCCTAAAGTTCCTTTACCTCCCAATAGTGTCACGATGGAGATTGCTCCTTCAACACATGGACTTTTGGGGGATATACCTGTATTCAAAACATAGCAAGTAATGTTCCAGAAATTTATTCCTAGTTATCTTTAAGCAAGTCAGAAACCGTCCATAGTGACGAAACTTCTAGAGCGCATAGCTTACAGTATCTGCGGCGTGACAGCTAGCAGTGTCCATAGTACTTGGTGTCCCTGACAGTTTGAAATTTTGTGGAATTTTGAACATGTGAGATTTTATAATAGAACTATTGCATTGATCAGCATTTTGTTACTATAGATACCTGACACAGCCTGCTTGTGGAGAAAAGGAGAGTCATTCAGCTCACAGTTCTGGAAGTTCAAGCCCAAATGGACTAGTGCAGATTCTGTGGCAGGGGCCATCCCTGGCTGTATCTTCTAATGGTGCAGATAAGAATGACAGGAGTGTGTGTGTGAGCAAGCAGGTCATGTCTCAACCAAGAGGCCAGAGAAGACAGGAGAGGCAGGCCTGCTCCTTTTATAACAGCCCCCCCTTTCTTTTCTTTTAAATATATATATTTTTTATTTGTTGATGGACCTTTTATTTTATTCACTTATTTTCCTATGAACTGCTGAGAATTGAACCCAGTGCCTCACACAAGTGAGGCAAGTGCACTGCCATGGAGCCACAACCCCAGCCCCTATAAGAGCCCTTTTGAGAGATCTCAAGGGCCACATGTGACTACTTCACACTCCCAAAGATCCAAGGGCCTCCTACTGGGCCCCACCTTTTCAAGGTCCCACCACCTTGTAGTATTGCCTTCCTGAGGAATTAGCTACCAGCACATGAATCTTTGGAGGGTACAAGCTACATCTGACTGTGGCAACCTTATTTCTTACTGACGTCTTCCATACCTGTTTGATTAAACTTGCACTGAATTGTTTTGATTTGATGAATTACCTCAAAATTTTGACATGATGAATTATCTCAAAATTAAACAGACAGTAATCAAGTGAGTTACTTTGCTTACTGATAAATGGGTCACCTTGAGATAGCCACATTTTCTTTATCCATTTATCTGTGGAAGTTTACCTAGGTTGGTGCCATAGTTTATCTATTGTGAATTGAGCTGCTATAAACACTGATGTGGCTGTTTTACTATAGCATGCTGATTTTAAGTCCCTTGGGTATAAGACAAGGAGTGGGATAGCTGGTTCAAATGGTGTCAACCCTCGATTCCTACAATGGGCTGTGACCCATGGTTGGCTCTTTCCCTACCTCCTGTAGATGGGTGCAGCCCCCACATAGCATCTCCGCTTCCCCTGGCACATTTGAGTGTTCACGGGGCTTCTTGTTTTGGACATGCTTCACATGGCACTCATCATCCCTGATTCTCTTGCCCTGGGTGTCATTGCATTGTCTAGGTACAACTTCTCCTGGGCTTATAGGGATGCCCTGGAGTCTATGGGATGTCCCTGTTGTTCTGCTGTCTTTGGCAAGGCCCACAAAACTTTCATCTGGAGAACAGCTTGTCTGCTCCGCATTCTCATTGCAGGGACAGATCTTCTTCAGGTATGCATGCCCCTACAGACACGTATGTGCTGTCAAGGAAGCCCACAGGAGAGGACCTAGTCCTCTTACGTGCAGTGCCCGTTAGGTAAGGATAAGATTGGAATATCAGACTGGAAGGGAGCTTGCAAGTCACTACTGAAAAGAGGATCAAATGCAACCCAGAGAGGGCAGCAAATAGGATGAGTGGTCAGGTGGCTCTGGTTTGTGAATGCTCATTAAGGATGGCTCAGGGATGGGCACAGTTTAAGTATAGGTGAAGGCAGAACTTGGACTCTCCCTCTTCTTACCCCTGTCATACACACCAGTCAGTAGGACTCTTTAATATATGGATTCTCAGAACTCCCTGGAACCATGTATGGTAGCTTGCACCTGAAATCCCAGCAACTTGGGAGGGTGAGGCAGGAGGATCACAAGTTCAAAGCCAGCCTCAGCAACTTAAGGCCTTAAGTGGTTCAGTGAGTTCAATCCTGGTACTCAAACAAACACTTCCTGAAAACCTTCTAGGGTGCTTGTAAGGTCAGACTGTGTTTATAATGGCATTGTGGCATTATATTACTTTTTCCTTATTGAAAAGTGGTGACAGGAACTTTAGCAGAAACCAAGATGTCAGTACCCCATGCTCTATTGACAGTCACGATGCTCTTCATTGCTACCCACACACATTCAAAAAGCCAGCACCATTTAAGACTGTTCCAATGAAGCAGTAAGAATTGATTTTATTGAAATTTGACCCTTGAACTATTTGGATGGTTTGGCACTGTTTTGTCCCCCAGGGCTTTATGTGTTGGAGGCTTGGTCCTCAGTTTGGCCATGTAGAGGTGGTGGGATATCTAAGAGGCAGAGCCTAGTGGGCGGTCCTCATATCATGTGAGTATTCATAGGTAGTAGTTCCTGTGGAGCTCTGTGTTTGTTCTTGTGAGGGGGAGGTGTTGTAGAAGCCTGAGCCTGATCTTTGGTCTGCCTTCCTGCTTCCTGCCTGCTGATACGATTGCACCCTTCCATGTGGCTCCCACCATCCTGATGCCATTGCTGTTAGGCTGTTACCATTGGGGGACCAATGGGTTGTCCAGTCTTGGCCTTTTAGCCTCCAAAACTGTGAGCCAAACAAATCTGTTTTCTTTGCAGAGTTACCCAGCTCTAGGCATTTTGTTGTAGTAATGAAAAGTGGACTCAAAAAGCACCTCTTTTTAATATTGTTAGAATATTACGGAGTTGGAATTTGCATAATGTACTTCTGCCAGTGGAACACAGCAGTTGTTTCAAGGGAGAGTGCTTGTGTCTTTGTTGGGTTGGAAACTAAACTAGCTCCTCTTTCCCATGGAATGCCATTTTTACTTTGAGGAATAACTGACAAACTGGCTGCTCAGCCATGTGTTTTTGGCAGTGTCTGGAAATTGAACTATGTGAACCTCTTACTTCAAAGGAAATAACTGCCTGTGTTTGTTGCAAATGATAAAATTTGAGTTTTCAGGCCAAAGTTGGAATTTTGGAAAACTTGTTTCTGCTGTGGTGAGCTTGATGGCTTCCCAGTACTTATAGACATCTAGGATGAGGTTAGTGATTCTTTAATAAGTGTGAGTTTTAGACATTTATGTTGACATGTGTTAACATCAGAAGATCTGAGTCACTTGGTGGACCTGTTTTCCAAACTGACTGATGTTTTTTGTTGCAAAAGCTATGCATGGGTAAAATATTGGTTCAAAATGAAAGATTATTAGATAATGGTCTCCAGTAGAGTTGTCATAGTTTATTGATAGGGTTTCAGATTCCAGGTGTTTTTTGGTGGTACTGGGGATTGAACTCAAGGCCTCATGTATGCTAGGCAAACATTCCACCAATGAGCTATATATTCCCAGCCCTGCAGATGATCTGTAAGAGATGACTATTTGCCAGGTTTCTGTGTTTCAATCAAGGGAGCCCACCATAATCTGATATGCTATTCAGATCCTCTCCCATGTCCCCTGTTGTGTCTGTGTAAGATTGGGCCTTTCTCTAGGTCTGGTGCAGTCTGGCAGGTTGGAGCCCTTGGATGAGAACTTACAAGTCGTCACCTGGTGTCTGGAAGCAGAGCTCATGGAGAGGTTGTGACTGCTATGTAAGCCACTCTCTGTGAGGCATGCCAGGACTCAGGCCTGAGTCTGGGTGCTAGGTGAGCTGTGTGCCGTTTGCTCCTGCTGAGAGTTGCTGCAGTGTTCTTAGTAGAAAAACAGTTGAGTGCTGGTGGGAATCTGGGGAGTAGGGAATTCTGAGCAATTATACTTTTCTTGGCTTCCAGATCATCACTAAAAAATTTCCTTATGCCATAAGATTAACTTTCTGATTTATTCTCTAGAATTTGTTAAAGTGAGTGAGTCTTTCTAAAAGACAGGATTTTGTAACTTAGGGTGTCACGGACCACAGGACATTAGCAATCTAAGGACCCTGAGAAGTCATTTGTTTTTGATCTCCCACCTCAGAGCAGTGCGCCTACAGAGCTTCCCTTGCCATGGATATGACTCCCACCAGCTGGAGTGAACAGTTGCTGGCATAAGTGGGCCCTGTCCCTCAGCTTCTTGGTGGTAGGAAGGAGGTCAGAAAGCTTGGTTGAGGACAAGAGCCCCAGCTATGGCAATCTATGTACAACTTTGGACTCTTGCTTGCTGTGAAGGTTGTGTCAGTCACCAGTAGGAAGAGCATGTCATCCAGTGAAGGGATAATGCAAGAACATACGTTCTCAGTGCCAGAGCTGTGTGTCGATGAGGTCTCTCCTGGGCTCAGCAGAGGGAGGCACATTGAACTATGACTGTCTTCTGAATTCTATCACTTCTTGTTTAAAAGTCTGCCATAGGAGCCTAAGCCTCTGTGCAGGATCTTCAGAGAGAAAAAGTAACAATAGTGCAGAAAGTGATATGGAACTGTGAACCTTGGGTGTTGTTGGAGCTCTGGGCTGCTCCCTGAGGGGACTCACTTCTGATGCCCTCAGAAGTGTCACTTGGGTGTCTGTGCTTGTTTTATTTAATTCCTCTCTGACATCTTTCATTTCTTTGGTATATGAAGACTTTCCTTCTACATAAAGTGTGGGGCTGTGGCAGGTGATGTTAATGAGCTTGCTGGTCTTTAAATAGTACAGCTCCTATAAACAGAATTACCTGCTTTATAGCCTGATTTTGAGGATCCTGGATGGCTGGTTTGCATTAGAAAGGCAGTAAGATGCTCCACCCCTACTGTGAGAAGACTGGCTGGGAATGCACACCCCACACCAGAGACGCTTCCTTTGGGGTGGACCAGATCATCCATCAGGATGCATTAAACTCCGGTAGCATTGAAATGAAGAATGGCCATGCCAGCATCTTCTCCTTGATTATCGGAAACTTAGTCATTTGTTCTCTGAGTCAGCTTAATGGCATATAATGTTCACATCACATTCTTTTGGGGCTGGGCCAAAAAGCCAGTATGCTTGCCAGCACTTCAGCAATGAGCTAATCAGCCCTTGGCTCCCGTATTCCTGGCCCAGAGCTCCTCTGGAATTAGTGCTATCACTGCATCAGACCAGAGTCCTTACGAAGATTGCTCTTTCTTTTCCTCTGGGTCACATGCTGGTCCTTGCTTTCACCAGATGATACCAGACCCCTTCTGTCCCAGAAAACCTTCCTAGGCTGAGCTCTGAGATGTGATGCTAGGAAGTCAACGCAACGTATTATTGAAAAGCCTGTCCTGGTGGCTTGTGAGGTGGGCAGTGGCCCCCACCCTCAAAGAGCATGTCATCCAGTGAAGGGATAATGCAGGAACACATATATCCTCAGTGCCAGACAGTGTCAAGTACGCAAGCCCCCAAAGAGCAACAGACAGATGTGGTGTTCCCAAGAAGCAGGTACTTTGCAGGAATGGAGGCTGCCTTGGAGAGGGTGGGACTTATGGTTTGATGTTGGAAGGTCTGTGGAAGGGGCTGACACATAATATGACCTGAAGAACAGCTATTATTATTTTATTGTGTAGATTTTTGTCTTCTAATTCGTAAAAGCAAAAAAAGTTGTCTTCCACAACTCTACTGGATTGAATCATGAGGCCCAGGCAAGACAACAGAACAGAAGCTTGGGGAGCAGGTGTGAGGGTGGTGGCTGGGCCAGGTGAGTACTCAGAGTCTGGTGTGTGATGACCAAGGTGCCCAAGCCTGCAGGGTATCCACCTTGGAACTGAGAACAGAGGAGAAGCCTTTTGGAATTTGGAAGTAGCAGGACATGTCTGATTTAAAGATGAGCCATGGCCATATATTCTGGTCTGTGTTAATAATAATATAACTAAGGAGGAAAGAATCCTTTTTTGAAAGTGTGATAAAGGGAAAAAATTAAAAAATTACAGTATACTTTCCACAAGTTTGTGCTAGAGCATGAGTTTAAAAAGATGTTTATGGGCTGGGGTTGTGGCTCAGTAGTGAGCCACACACACATGAAGCACTGGGTTCAATTCTGAGCACCACATAAAAATAAATAAATAAAATAAAGGTACTGTGTCCATCTTAAAAAAAAAAAAGATGTTAGCTGGGTGTTGTGGTACATGCCTGTAATCCCAGTTGTTTGGGAGGCTGAGGCAGGAGGATCACAAATTCAAGGTTAGTGTCAGCAACTTATTGAGGCCCTAAGCAACTTAGTGAAATCCTGTCTCAAAAAAAAAAAAGGACTGGGGATGTGATTCAGTGGTTAAGTGCATCTGGGTTCAACCCCTAGACCCTCCAAAAAAGATGTTTTGAGGATTTTATAAATACTATGTCATACTCCACTGTGCGTATATATCATGATTTGCTTGTTTGTTCAGTGGTTCTACTGCTGAAGGGAATTTGGAATATTTCCAACTTGGGCTATTAAGAATAATGCTTCTATGAGCATTCTTACAGATTTCTTTTGGCCAACAGATATGCACATTCCTCTTGCATATGTATCTAGAGTTGGAATGGGTGTCCTAGGGCTGCTGTGTGTTTATTTTTAGTAAGTAATTGCCTGACAGTGTTTTGAGGTGGTTGAACCAAGTTTTAGGCAATCAGACATGAAGGTGGATTTGGCTGCCTCCTCTTGCTGGCGCTGGCTGTTTTCTGTCTTTTCCATACCTGTCTTTCTGCAGGTTGTGTGGAGGGTCTCACTGTGTTGTAATCTGGACTTTCCTCATCACTTACAGTTTGAGTCCTTCTTAATAAGTTACCAGTCATTTCAGTCTGTCTTGTGAAGTGCCTACTTAGCTTCTTGTTAATTTTCTGTTGGTTGTCTTTTTTAACTTGACTCATTTATTTATTTTTAGAATTCAACTCCTTCCTTCCTTCCTCCCTTCCTCCCTCCCTCCCTCCCTCCCTTCCTTCCTTCCTTCCTTCCTTCCGCCTCACCTATGCTAAGCAACTGCTTTACCATTGAGCCACAGCCCCAGCCCGCAAATCTTATTTGTAATGAAACCCAATTCGTCAGTCTTTTATATGCAGTCCTTATTATTTCAGGTTGAAGGAAGGTGTTCTGACTCCAGGGCCATGGAGGGGCTCCTCCACGTTTCCATCCAGGAGCTTTTCTGTATTCCTTGAGCTTCTGGTCCTGTCCACTTGTGTTGGTATGAGGCAAAAGTCTAGATTTGTGATTTCTGTGTGCACATCTAGTTAATCTAGTCCCATTTGTTGATAGGACCATTCTTTTTTTGCTGAATTATAGGTGTTGCCTTTGCTAAAAATCAAATGATCTTAGATGTCAGGGTTTAGTCAGAAGACAATAATTAATTATACCACTAGTTTGAAAAGGGACAATTTAATAGGAAAGATTTTTAACTAGTAAAAGGAATTAATAATTAAGAGGGACAAGGGATGAAGGCCTCTGTAAAGAATGCAGGAAAAGCAAATGTAGGAGCTGCTCAAGGAGAAATGATACAAGTTCAGGCACAAGTCCAACAAGTCTGATTTTAGGCATTGCTGGAGAGGACAGGTTGGGATCCTCGGAGAAAGCCACTGAAATGCTAGCTGGGCTCCTTGGGTAACTGTGTGGCTCCAGGGGAAGCCAGCTACTGGGGGGCTGGCTGATAAGCTACAGAGGAAGGAAAAAGCCCTAGAACCTGTGGGAGAAGCTCTTCTGCTTGCAGTGTGCCTCCATGCCCTCTGTTAACAAGCCCATCATGTGCAGGCTGGCCAAGGAGAAAGGTTCTCCAGGCTCAGCAGCAGCATCACTGAACAGGCCAAGAAGGGGTTGGGGTTGGGGCTGAGAGGCAAAAGTGGGTGACTGGGGTACCTAGTGGGGAGTGTCTGTTTTCTGACAAAGGTGTTTTTCTATCACCTTCTTCATCTTGTGTCAGTGCTACTGTACTAATTGCTGTGTTATAGTATAGTGTCCCCCTCTTTTTTCATGGGAATATATTCCAGGACCCCAGTGGATGTCTGAAATCACAGATAGTATGAAACCCTATGTATGTTATATATATTTTTCCTATCCATGCATACTTATGAAAAAGTCTAATTTATAAATTAGGCACAGTAAAAGGTTAATAACAGTAATTTACTGTATATCTTAGCAACCTCAGCATATGATTTTTTTTCTTTCCTCATTAAGTCAAGAACTTCTAGCATATTTGAATTACAGGATCACTACTCTTGTACTCTGGAGCCATTAGTAAATAAAACAAGGGTTGCTTGTATTCCAGCACTGTGATACCATAGCAGTCCATGTGATAACTGAGGTGGCCACTATGTAACCTATGGTGGGTAGCATATACAGCATGGATACACTAGACAGAGGGGTGATTCATGACCTGGGCAAGCTGGGACACAATGGTGTGAGATTTCATCATGCTGTGCAGAAGAGCATGCAATTTCATTGTGAATTGTTTACTTTTGAATTGTTTATAAAGTGTAGCGACTCGGTTATTTCTGGAATTTTCCATATTTTCAGACAATGGTTGATGATGGGTAACTGAAAATGTGGAAAGCCCATTTGCAGATTGGGGGCTTGCTGTAAATCCTAATGACTGGTGGTAGAGGTTTCCCTGTGTTTTTCACTGAGATTTTTCACATTATCGTAAGTCCTTTGCCTGTCTTTACATATTGTAAAATAAGTATGCCAATATCACACATACACAAACCTGCTGGAATTTTGATAGGGACTTTCTGGTTTCATAGAATTGATATTTTTACAAGATTAAGTCTTCCAAGTTCCAGAATATGGTTTATTTCTCCATTGAAATCTTTAATTTTTCCAAATGATGTTTTGTTGTTATTGGCATAGAGACTTTGCATAGGTTTTGTTAGGTGTATTTTTGGGATTTCTTTGATGCTGTTGTTGCAGCCATGTAGAAATATGTCAGCGAGTGCTGCTCATTGACCTTTTATTCAATGACCTTGCTAAAATCTACTTGTAGAATTCAGCATAGCATCTACTACAGTTGTGGCTTTATCTGTTCCTCTTTTTACTTCTGTTTTTTGCTTTTTATTTGTTTTTCTGCTGTGCAGGGTATTGAATTCAGGCCCTGGTGCACGCGAGGCAGTTCTCTACTGCTGAGCTATGCCCCAGACCTGTTTTTAGCCTTTTATACTTGAAAGAGACAATAGGAAGCATATACTAATTCTGGCACTATGTATTCCCATACTGACACTTTCATAATTATGAGGTGTTCTTCTCTGGTGAAGTTTCGCCTTAAGGTCAGTTTCATCTGAAGTAATGAAGCTATTCCAGTTTGCTCTGATTCATGTTTAAGTGATGGAGCTTTTTAAATTCTATTTTCAACCTAGCTGCATCCTTACTTTCAAAATACGTTTCTTTCAACAGAATATAGTAATTTTTATTCAGTGTGGCAACCTGTATATTTTCATTGGAGTGTTTAATCTGCTTACTTTTATGAAATGTGGTGCTTGATTCTGCCACCTTGCCATTCATTTCCCTTTTGTTCCATTCATGCTTCTGCTACTTTATTTTCTTTCCTTGCCTTTATTTGGATAATGAGGTATTTTCCCCACTGTTTTAATCACTTAGCTTTTATTGGCTCATTAAATATATAGACAAGCATTCTACCACTGAGCCCCAGCTCCAGCCCTATTGGCTCATTCTTGTGTTACTTTTTAGTTACTTTTTAGTTGTATCTGAGAGACTTCAGTTACGTGCCACTTTCTGCACTTTGGGTAAGACTCAGTGTGGCCTGGCTCCATTCGTCCCCTTTGCACTCTGGTCATACATTTTTACTTCTGTATATGTAAAGAGATTTAGCACAACATCATTTCTGTTCTATGTCGAGAGTCTATTGGTGCATTTGCCTTTTCTAGTGTTCTTAGGTCTTTCCTGTGGTTCTTTGTTCCATTTGAGAGCATTTTTTTTCAGCCTGAAGACTTTCTGAAAGTATTCTCACAGTGCAGGTCTATCAACAGCACAGTCTCTCAAATTTTGTCTAAAATTTAGGTTGCCTTCATTTGTGAAGAAATGTTTTGACTGAGTACTGAGTATAGCATTCCAGGTTGACAGGTGTTTTCTTCCAGCATATTGAACAAGTCAGTATTTTCAGAGCCTTCTGGCCTTCACAGTGCCTATTGAAGAGTTAGCCTTTGATTTTGTTTTAAAATATAGTTTTAGTTGTAGATAGAAACAATACCTTTATTTAGTTTATTTAGTTTTTTATATGGTGCTGGAGATTGAACCCAGTGCCTCACATGTGCCAGGCAAGCCCTCTACCATTGAACCACAACCCCAGAATTAGCCTTCGATTGTACTGTTACTCTTCTAATAAACACACTGTTTTCTCTACTCAGTTTTAAGGTTTTTCTGTCTTCATGTGTGCACACATGCATGTGTGTATGCTGTATGTCTGTCCGAAGTGGGACACACAGAGGCTTTGGTCAGGTCTGGAAACTCATCAACCACCATTCATTTAAATATTGCTCTTGCCCACTCCTGTCCTGACTATCCTGGCTACACATGTTGACTGTGCTCCATGAATCTCTAATGCCGTGTACTCTCAATTATGTGGTCTTCATACTTAACATTTTTTTTCTCTCTGAACTTCAGTTTGGGTATTTCAGTTGGACCTGTTTGAGTTTCTCTAATTGCATCTTTAGTTCTGAACGCTTTATGTTAAAGAAATAAAAAAAGTCCATAATGCAGTTATATTTTTTCAGTTCTAGAACTTTTTCTAGGTCTATTTCTAGTTTACCAGTGGGTGTTGGTGTTGTTAAATGTTTTCTGCACTCATTCATTTATTCATTGATTGTTTCCCTGCTTTATTCTGGTAATGTGGTAAGTCACATAGAATGATGATGAGTGTTAAGCCAAACTTGGATGCTTGAGGCAAACCTCATTTTGTTGGGAGGCTTTATCCTTTTAAATATTTCTGGATCTGATATGATGATGTTTTATGGACTTCAGTGTCAACCTCCAAGAGGAATACTGACCAACCCATAGCTTATTTTCTTGTAATACCTTTATTAGTCTTTGGTATCAGGATAATATCAGCCTGATAAAATCAGTTCAGGGGTGTCCCTTCTCTTTTTTTATTTTTTTCATTCTAATTTGTTATCTATGACAGCAGAATTCATTGCAAATTATATTACACATATAGAGCACAATTTTTCATATTTCTGGTTGTATTCAGTATATATTCACAGCAATCGTGTCTTCATACATGAACTTAGGATAATGTCTGTCTCATTCCACTGGCTTTCCTACCCCATGCTCCTTTCCTTCCCCTCCCACTCTGCCCTATCCAGAGTTCGTCTAATCCTCCCATGCTCCCCCTCCCAACTCCACTATGAATCAGCCTCCTTATGTCAGAGAAAACATTCAACATTTGTTTTTTTGGGATTGGCTAAATTCACTTAGCACTATATTCTCCAACTCTGTTGGGGTTTTTAGCTTCCTCTATCCACTCTGACCCACAGAGAGGCTTAGGAGAGCATGCCCCAACCTGGACGGATCAAGAAAGGTCAGGGTTGGCTGGCCGCCCACCCAGCCCTCCCCACCGGAGAACAATCAGATGCGCCAAGGAGACCAGTCAAAGCAGGATCTCATTTATTGAGGAAACACACACAACTTATATAAGGAGTAAAAGCCAATCATTTTAAAACACGGAAAAGTGGGAACCAATCAACATAAAGGTCAAATCAGCAGGAGGAATTCACATGTATACCCACACCATAGTTTCTAATAAAGAGCACGAGCTGTGCACGAGCACAGAAGAGAAGTAAGCCAATCAGGAGGTTTCAAAACAACTTCAGTGTCCTCCTACTGGCATTTAGCCAGGCGCCTTCTTAGTTTTTGGCCCCACACAACTCCATCCACTAACCTACAAATGCCATGATTTTATCCTCTTTTATTGCTGAGTAATATTCCATTTTTTTAACCACATTTTTGTTTTTTTTAATCTAGGTTGGTTCCACAGTTTAGCTATTGTGAATTGTGCTGCAATAAACATTGATGTGGCTGTATCCCTGTAGTATGATGTTTTTAAGTCCTTTGGGTATAGACTGAGGAGTGGGATAGCTGGGGCAAAAGGTGGTTCCATTCCCAGTTTTCCAAGGAATCTCTATACTGCTTTCCATATTGGCTGCACCATTTTGCAGTCCCACCAGCAATGTATGAGTGTGTCTTTCCCCCCACATCCTCACCAACACTTATTGTTGTTTGTATTCTTAACAGCTGCCATTTTGACTGGAGTGATTTTGGTTTGCATTTCTCTAATTGCTAGAGATGTTGAACATTTTTCATATATTTGTTGATTGATCGTATATCACCTTCTGAGAAGTGTCTGTTCAGTTCCTTGGCCCATTTATTGATTGGATTATTTATTTCTTGGTGTTTAACTTTTTGAGTTCTTTATATATCCTAGACATTAGTGCTCTGATGTACAAGTGGTAAAAATTTGCTTCCAAGCTGTAGGCTCTCTATTCACTTCACTGATTGTATCTTTTGCTGATAAGCTTTTTAGTTTGAATCCATCCCATTTATTAATTCTTGATTTTAATTCTTGCGCTATAGGAGTCTTATTAAGAAAGTAGGGGCCTAATCTGATATGATGGAGATTTGGGTCTACCTTTTCTTCTGTTAGATGCAGGGTTTCTGGTTTAATTCCTAGGTTCTTGATCCACTTTGAGTTGAATTTTGTGCATGGTGAGAGATAGGGGTTTAATTTCATTTTTTTGCATATGGATTTCCAGTTTTCACAGCACCATTTGTTGAAGAGGCTATCTTTTCTCCAATGTATGTTTTTGGGGCCTTTGTCTAATATAAAATAACTGTAATTTTATGGGTTAGTCTCTGTGTCCTCTTTCTGTACTACTGGTCTACCAGTCTATTTTGGTGCCAATACTATGTGTTTTTTTTTGTTGTTGTTGTTACTGTTGCTCTGTAGTATAGTTTAAAGTCTGGTACAGTGATGCCACCTGCTTCACTCTTCTTGCTAAGGAATGCTTAGCTATTTGGGTCTCTTATTTTTCCAGATGAATTTCATAACTGCTTTTTCTATTTCTATGAGGAGTGTCATTGGGATTTTGATTGGAATTGCATTAAATCTGTATAATGCTTTTGGTAGTGTGGTCATTTTGACAATATTAATTCTGCCTATCCAGGAACAAGGGAGATCTTTCCATCTTCTAAGGTTTTCTTTAGCATTCTGTAGTTTTCATTGTAGAAGTCTTTCACCTCTTTTGTTAGGTTGATTCCCAAGTATTTTATTTTATTTTTTTTTGAGGCTATTGTGAATGGGATAGTTTTGCTCGTTTCCCTTTCAGAGAATTTGTCACAAGAATTAATAAATGGGATGGATTCAAACTAAAAATCAGAAATGCCTTTGATTTGTGGGTGTTGATTTTGTATCCTGCTACTTTGCTAAATTCATTTACTAGTTCTAGAAGTTTTTTGGTGGAATTTTTTGGGTCTTCTAGGTATAGAATCATATTGTTGGCAAATAGTGCTATCTTAAGTTCTTTTCCTATCTGTATCCTTTTAATTTCTTCCATCTGTCTAATTGCTCTTGCCAGTGTTTCAAGAACTATGTTAAATAGAAGTGGTGAAAGAGGGCATCCCTGTCTTGTTCCAGTTTTTAGAGGGAATGCTTTCAATTTTTTTCCATTTAGAATGATGCTGGCTTGGGGCTTAGCATAGATAGCTTTTACAGGGTTGAGATATGTTCCTGTTATCCCTAGTTTTTGTAGTGTTTTGAACATGAAGGGGGCACTGTATTTTGTTGAATGCCTTTTCTGCATCTATTGAGATGATCATATGGTTCTTATCTTTAAGTTTATTAATGTGATGAATTATATTTATTGATTTCTGTATGTTGAACCAACCTTGCATCCCTGGGATGAACTCTTTGATATGTTTTCGTATTCAATTTGCCAGAATTTTATTGAGAATTTTTGCATCTATGTCCATTAGAGTTTTTGGTCTGAAGTTTTCTTTCTTTGATGTGTCTTTGCCTGGTTTTGGAATCAGGGTGATCTTGGCCTCATAGAATGAGTTTAGAAATGCTCCGTCTTTTTCTATTTCCTGAAATAAATTGATGAGTATTGATACTAGTTCTTCTTCAAAGGTCTTATAGAACTCAGCTGTGTCCATCCAGTCCTGGGCTTTTCTTGGTTGGCAGGCTTCTGATGGTGTCTTCTATTTCATCGCTTGAAATTGATCTGTTTAAGTTGTGTATATTGTCCTGATTCAATTCGGGCAGATCATATAACCCTAGAAATTTGTCAGTGCCTTTGGTATTTTCTATTTTATTGGAGTACAAGTTTTCAAAATAATTTCTAATTATCTTCTGTATTTCTCTAGTGTCTGTAGTGATATTTCCTTTTTCATCACATATGTTAGTAATTTGAGTTTTCTCTCTCCTTCTCTTCCATATTGGCTGCACCATTTTGCAGTCCCACCAGCAATGTATGAGTGTGCCTTTTCCCCCACATCCTCACCAACACTTACATATTGTTGTTTGTATTCTTAATCTGGCATTCTGACTGGAGTGAAATGAAATCTTAAAGTACTTTGGTTTGCATTTCTCTAATCGCTAGAGATGTTAGCATGGATAAGGGCTTGTCAATTTTTTATATTTTTCAAAGAACCAACTTTTTGTTTTGTCAAATTTTTCAGTTGTTTGTTTCAATTTTATTGATTTCAGCTGTGATTTTAATTATTTCCTGTCTTCTACTACTTTTGGTGTTGACTTGTTCTTCTTTTCTAGGGCTTTGAGATGTAATGTTAAATTTATTTGTTGACCTTTTCTTCTTTTAAGGAAGGAACTCCATGCAATGAACTCCCCTTTTCCTTTCCACAGCCTTCACAGTGTCCCAGAGATTTCGATCCATTGTATCTGTGTTCTCATTCACCTCTAAGAATCTTTTAATCTCCTCCTTGATGTCTTTTGAAACCCATTCAGTAGCATATTATTTAGTCTCCAGGTATTGGAGTAGCTTTATTTTTTATTTTTTCATTGATTTCTCATTTCATTCCATTATGATACAACAAAATGTATTTCTACTTTATTATATTTGCTAAGAGTTGCTTTGTGGCATAATATATAGTCAATTTTAGAGAAGGATCCATGTGCTGCTGAGAAGACAGTATATTCGTTCATTGAAGGATGAAATATTCTATGTATGTCAGTTAAGTCTAAGTTATTGATTGTATTATTGAGTTCTGTAGTTTCTTTGTTCAGTTTTTGTTTGGATGATCTATCCAGTGGTGAAAGAGGTATGTTAAAGTCACCCAGAATTATTGTGTTGTGGTCTATTTGACTCTTGAACCTGAGAAGAATTTGTTTGATGAATGTAGACACTCCATTGTTTGGGGCATATAAATTTATTATTGTTATATTTTGTTGATAAATGATTCCCTTAAGCAGTATAAAATATCCTTCTTTATCCCTTTTGATTAACTTTGGCTTGAAGTCTACTTTATTTGATATGAGGATGGAAAAAAATCTCTGCTTGCTTCCACATTCCATGTGAGTGATATGATTTTCCCCAACCTTTCACCTCAGTTTGTGGATGTCTTTTCTTATGAGTCTCTTGGAGGCAACATATTGTTGGGTCCTTTTTTTTTTTTTTTTTTAATCCAGTCTTCCATTCTATGTGTTTTGATTGGTGTGAGTTTAGGCCATTAACTTTTAGGATTATTATTGAGACATGCTTTGTATTCCCAGCCATTTTTTTTTTGGTATTTAATTTGACTTAGTTTCTCCTTTGATTCATTTCTCCTTTCGTGTAATACCTTCTTTGCTGATTTTCATTGTTGTTTTTCAGTTCCTCTTCATGGAATCTTTTGCCGAGGATGTTCTGTAGTTCAGGCTTTCGAGTTGTAAATTCTTTTAACTTTTGTTTATCATGGAAGGCTTTTATTTCATCATAAAGATAAAAAGAAATCTAAAGCTTAATTTTGTTGTATATAAGATTCTTGGTTGGCATCCATTTTCTTTCAGAGCTTGATATATGTTGTTCCAGGATCTTTTAGCTTTCAGGGTCTGGGTTGAAAAATCTGCACATAATCTAATTGGTTTTCCCCTATATGTAATCTGATTCCTTTCTCTCGTTGCTTTTAATATTTTCTCCTTATTCTGTATGTTGGGCATTTTCATTATATGTGCCTTGGTGTGGATCTGTAGTGATTTTTGTACATTTGGCATCCTGTAAACCTCCTGAATTTGTTTTTCCAATCCATTCTTCATGTTTGGAAAATTTTCTGCTCCTTTTGGTTTGGAACTCTATGCCTTCCTCTATCCTGATAACTCTTAAGTTTGATCTTTTCATGCTATCCCATATTTCTTGAATGTTCTGCTCTTGGTTTCTTACCATTTTCACTGTGTGGTCTATGTTCTTTTCAAGATGATATATTTTATCTTCATTTTCTGTCATCCTGTGTTCCAAGTGGTCTAATCTGTTGGTGATGCATTTGATTGAACTTTAATTTGGCTTATTGTTTCTTTCATTTCAAGGATTTCTTTTTTTTTTTTTTAGAACCTTTATCTCCCTATGAAGTAATCTTTTGCTTCCTAAATTTGTTTGTGTAGCTTATTGTCAAAATGATCTTTTGCTGCCTGTATTTGCTCTCTTATATCATTCTTTAATTCACAGAACATTTTAATTATGTACATCCTGAATCCCTTTTCTGTAATTTCTTCTGCTGTGCTGGCCATGGATTCTAATAATGTGGTATCTTGATTTGTTTGGGGCACTTTCTTCCTTTGTCTTTTTATATTACGTGTGTGTCTTCCCTTCTAGCGCTGTGCATCCAAGGCATTACCTTTTTTACCCTATAGGCTTATAGTGCCCCTGTAGGGATCCAATACCTCTCCTTTGAGGTGATGGACAAAGTTAACAGATCCCAATATAAATAATATGCACCCTAAAAACAAATGTTTGTTATTAAGATGTTTACAGTTTGGTCACAATGTACAGAAATGGTGAATTCAATTATTATCTACAATATATTCAGTAGGTTTGTAAAAGGGTTTACAGTTTCTGATGGTGGACAAAGAACGAGGGGTGAGGAGTAGGATGATATGCTGAGGAGGTAGGAGGTGAGAATATAGAGTTGTTATATCTTAGGAAATGTGAAAGAGAAATCTAAAGAAAATTAGTAGCAGAAGGGAGAGGAAATAATTTTGAGTAGACAAGTAAGTGGGAAGACAGAGTACATAAAACAAACACACACATATATATTAAGAAAAATAAAAAATGTTAAAACAGTAGAAATTGGTGAGAAAAAAAAAGGAAAAAAAAGAATATACAACACAACTGTAATATACTATGCAGATGTCCCAGTCCTCAAAAATCCTAATTCATGCAAAGAACTTGGTTTCACATATGTTGGGGAGGGGAGGGCAGGAGAATAGAGGGAGAGGGAAAAAAAAATCTTGAAGGAAGAAACAGGAATTGTTTTGGTTGGAGATCAGTATCTTTCCTGCTTCCCTTCTCATCCAATATGTGGAGTTGTCTGTTGTTAGCTGGTATCTCTGCCCTCAGGATGGTGAAGGTAACCAGGGTGTCACTATGCTGGGCTAGTGGCTGCTGGGGAGAGTGGGGAGTTAGAAACTGGGTACCTGGCCAGCCGGAGTTCCGAACTGGGATTAACCCCACTGAAGATGGTGATGAAGGTGGCTCAAGATGGAGGCTTCTGCTTTCAGCGGTAGGGTGTCGGGTCTGGTGGGGGGAGCTGAGTGATGGTGTTGGACCATGAGTTCAGAGACGAGCTCTGTGGCATGCAGTGTGTGGCTGTCGACTGACTTTCAGAGCCTGCTTGAAGTTCTCGGGTGCACGCAGGCTATTGCGCGTAAGGGGCTATCTCCACTGTTGCAGGGTCCCAAGATGTTGGCAACCGGGGAGCCCACGTTGGTAGGTGGCGGTCCACATGAGGGTGGCGGCTGGGAGTTCCTATGCTTGGGAAGCTGCCAGGTATCCTGCATAGGAGCGGTGTCCGTGACTTCTGCTCGGGTGGGTGGCCGAAAGTTCTTTGTGGGTGCTGCTGCCGCCCGATGGTCTTGCTCAGATACCCGGTAGTCCTGCGTGGGTGAATAGTTGGGAGGCCTACTCTGTTGCTGAGGCCTGGAGTCCTGGATGGACACAGTGCTTTCTGTGTGGGGGCAGTAATATAGCTCACAGAGAAGCAGTATTCTCACTACTTGGATCCCAGTTCACGGAGAGACAGAATGCTGCCTCCCTCTGGCCTGCCAACTTGGATCCTCTGCCCGCTCTCTTCTGTTTACTGTAACAGTTTGTGTAGCGTCTGTGTTATTTATTTCTTTAGTGTTTGGCAGAGTTCACCAATATGGGCTTTTGCGCTTAGAGCTTTAGACTAGGAATTTGACTTATGTAATAGATACGGTCTGCTTGGGTTATCTGTATATTTGAATGAGCTAGGGTAGTTTCTGTGTTTGAAGAAATCGAGCCAGTTTTAAGTTGCTGAGCATGCTGATGCTGTTCAGGGTATCTGCTCATTGCCTTTTGTTATCTGTGGGGTCTGTAGAGATGATTCCTCTTTGGTTCTTGATAATGATATTTGTTATACCTTCTTTAAAAAAATCTTGATCCTTCTAGTTATGAGTTTATAGATTTTGTTGATTTTTTTTCAAAGAACTAGCTTTTAGTTTGATTAATTTTTTGTTTTAAATTGTGTTGACTTCTGTTTTTTCTTCTTTCTTTCTTTTTTTCCTTTCTTTCAGTACTAGAAATGGGGCTCTACCACTGAGCTACACCCCCAGGTCTTTCAATTTATATATTTTTTGAGACACGGGTCTCACTAAGTTACTTAGGACAGCCTTGAACTTGTGATCCTCATGCTTCACCTCCTGAGTTGCTGGGATTACAGGTGTAGCCACTAGATTTGGTTATTCTTTTCTTTTCCTTTAATTTTTGTTGGGTTTACTTTGCTGTTCCTTTTCTAGCTTTTTGAGGTGAACCTAAGAACGTTATTTAGAAAGTCCTAGTTTGCTGCTGATCTTGAGAGTGACCTGGGTGTTTGAGACCCATGCAGGTTGTCTCCTTAATTCTTGTTCATCCAGTTAAAGATTTTGAGATGACCCCTTTAATCTCCTGCCATACATAGATGTATTCAAATTCTGGCAAAGGAATTAATTGAGGGGGAAGACAAACTTGTGTACTTGTTGTAGGTCCCTGTCCTTTAGGAGATGTGGCAGAAGTGCCACCCTGCCTTGCTGCCTCCTGCACAGTTCCAGAACCATGGGGTGAACAGACCTGGAGCTGGGACTCCTTCTGTGTCTCGTCTGTTGCAGTGGAATGGTCCCAGGGGTGCACACAAGCCCTGCTGCTTTTGCTTTCCTCTGTAGAATCTTTCAACTTGCACCCACTCTTATTCTTAGGCGATGTTCAGAATTGAGTGGCTTATTTTCAGTTTTTCTAGCAGGCTCTTACTGTGTGGAATTGTAGTTCTTATAGCTTCATTGCTATGATGATTACAGAAATACAGTTTTTGGAATTTACCATTTTAAAGAAGTCTGCTTGCTCCATTGGTGGGTTGGCCTCCTCTGAATCACTGCATTCTGATTGAAGGCAGGACTCTCTGCCCCATCTGTATACTCTATCAGCACACCTATTTGGAGTGTGCAGATTAATGACTGCATCACAGCCAAGGCTGGAAGACT
The DNA here is from genome assembly GCF_047511675.1 of Marmota flaviventris. Classification (NCBI taxonomy): domain Eukaryota; kingdom Metazoa; phylum Chordata; class Mammalia; order Rodentia; family Sciuridae; genus Marmota; species Marmota flaviventris. The sequence goes on along the minus strand of NC_092505.1, from coordinate 931,304 downwards.
TACCCGAGGCTCTGATGCCCTTTCCATCCATGCCTCATCTCACTTTCTCTTCTAGGAAATCATGACATTCTTCTGTCATGCAAATAGAATCTTGCAGTGTCTCTTGCTCCCTTCTTTCAGCATTTATGTTTTTAAGATCAGTCCATTTTGTGTGGGTGTGTTCTGTTCCTCTTTATCACTGAGGAGTCTTCCATTGTAGGGTGTGTTTGTTTACTTGCCTGTCAGTGGACTTGGATCATTTCTAGCTTTTGGCTGTTGTAATACAGCCGCTATGCACGTCATGCCCTGACTTTGTGTGGGAATGTGTGTATTTTCCTTGAGTGAGGATCTGGCAATGGAATGGCTGGGTGGTGTGGTAAGTTCTATGGTAAGTGACTTTATAACAATATGCCCAGCTGTTTCCAAACTTGTTGAATGGCTTCTACTTGTACTGGCCCTGTACCACAGGCACAATTTACTGGCACTTTCTTATTATGATTTTAGTGTTTATTTTCCTTAAGACTAATGATGGTGAGCATCTTTTTCACATGCTTATTAACTATGTCTATGTCTTGTGTGATGTGTCTGCTGAAATGTTTTGCTATGTTTTATTGGGCTGCTGTTTCCTTATTATTGAGTTATAAAAGATCTTCATATTTTCTGAATATAAGTCTGTTTTCAGATATATTTGAAAAGTATTTTTTCATTCTATCATTTACCTTTTCATTTTGTAAATGGTATCTTTCAGAGAACAAAATTTTAAAATTTTGATGAAATATGAATTATAACTTTCCCCCTTTTTTGGTGTATTGCTTTTCTTTTTTTCTAAGAAATTCTGGTCTACCTCAAGGTCAGAAAGTTTTTCCTCTAAAAGTTCCATGGATTTATCTTTCATATGTGTGTTAATTTTTGAATATGGTGTTAGGTAGGGATCAAGGTTTTCCTTTTTTTTTTTTTTTAATAGAATGCCAGTTCTTCTGACATAGTTTGTTGGAAATACTTTCTTTTTCCATAAAAATGCCTCAACACCTTGGTTGAAAGGTCAGTCATACAAGCTTGGGTCTGTTTTAGACCCCCCCCCCCCTTTTTTTTCTGTACATATGTTCCTTATTCTAGTAGGACACTGCACTGATTACTGGATATTTGAAACAAGGTAAACTAACTCCTCCAACTATGTTCTTTTTCTGAATAGTTGTGGTTATTATAAGTCTTTTATGTATAAAAATAAAAAAATTTAGAGTCAGTCAACTTCTGCCAGAAAGCCTACTAGGGTTTTGATTGACATAATTTTTAATCTATGGATAAATTCAAGGAGAATCAACATCTTACCAATATTGAGTCTTCCCATCAAAGTACATCATAATTTCTCCATTTAGTAACTCTTTAATTTCATTCACTGCTCTTTAATTTTTTTTTAGTTATAGATGGACATAGTATCTTTTTTCTTTAATTTATTAGTTATTCGTGGTCCTTTATTCATTTATTTGTTTATTTGTGGTGCTGAGAGTTGAACACAGTGCCTCACACATGCTAGGCAAGCACGCTACCACTGAGCCACAACCCCAACCCTGGACAAAGTATCTTTATTTTATTTTTATGTGGTGCTGAGGATCGAACCCAGTGTCTCATACATGCTAGGTGAGCGCTCTACCACTGAGACACAATCCCAGCCCTATCTTTCACTGCTCTTTGAACTTTTCAGTATGCAGAATTCTAACATATTTTGTTAAATTTGTTCCTTAGACTTTTTTAATGCTATTATAAGGGTTGCTTAAAAATATTTCATATCTAATCATTGGCAGATAATACAGAAATAGTTTGTTTTATATATTGAAGTTTTACTCTAAGATTAGCTAAAGTTAATTATTAGATTTAATAAACTTTTCTGCAGAATCTTGTCATTTGTGAATAAATGTAGTTTTACTTATTTCTAGCCACTATGAATTTCTTTGAAGTGTTTTCCCACCTTAACGTCTGGGACCTCTAGTACAAAGTCAAATAGCAGTGGTGAGATTGGATTTTCTCGATTTGTTCATTCATTTGCTCTGAAGTTTTGTGTTAACTGTAGGGTTTTCATAGATGCCTTTGTTAGCTCAAGGAATTTCCTTTATTCTTGTCTCCTGAATTTTGAATTTATTCTTTACCAGAAATGTGTGTTGAATGATACCTTTTTTTGCATTATTGAGATAGTCATGGGAATTTTCCCTTTATTCCATTAGTGTCTTGAATTGTGCTTATCAACATTCAGAGCTGTAAAATTCTAAGTTGAGTGTTAAACCAACCTTGCATTCCTAGGATAAGCCCCACTTGGTCCTGACAGATTATGTCTATGTCTGTGTAGTATATATTTTCCAGCTTGATTTGCCTGTACTTTTAAAAGGACTTTTATGTCTGTGGTCCTGAGGGAGATTAGTAGTTCTGTTTTTTTTTCCCAAGCAATGCTGGGTTTTGTACAGGATAAAGTGGCCTCGTCAAGTGAGTAGGGCAGTGCTCCCTTCTCTATCTTCTGAAGGAATTTGTATTAGTTTTATATATTTTTTTTTTCTTAAATTTTTGATAGAATTCATCTAGGAATTTCCTTGTAGGGAGTTTTTTCTTCATGGGAGGATTTATTTTACATTAAGAATGTAGCTTCTTAAAGCTTTTTAGAATTTTGTATCCCTGGTCAGTTATACTAATGTGTGTTTTGTAAGATATTGATTTTTTTCTAAGTTGTAAGTTCAGTGATATAAATTTTCTCTTTATTTGACATTATCCTATTCATTGTTGTAAGATCTTTTTCATTACTAACATATGTAACTGGTGTTTGTCTCTTTTATTGATCAGTCTAACCAGATACTTATCAGTTTTATTGACTTTTCCCATTACATAGATTTGCTTTCATTTTCATTTTCTTTCTCTTTCTTTCACTGTTTTATTTACTTTGTTCTTAACTTTATTATTTTCTTCCTTCCTACTTGTCTTGGATATACTTTGTTGTTCTTTTTTCTAGCCTTTTAAGGCAGAAGTTAAAGATCATTTATTTTGTATCTTTTTCTGAAGTCAGCATTCAGAGCTATAAAATTCTAAAGACTGCTATCTCAAATATTTTAGCAACTTTCTATTTTGAAATAATTTACAAAGTCACATAATTGCAGAGATAATATGAAGAGTCCTGTGTGCTCTCCACCTGGCTTCCTCATGTTTTGGCATCTTATACAACTCTAATGCAATATAGTAATCAGGGCATAGATGTTGACACATTGTTACCTGGATCATGAACATTGTTTCCTGGTGCATTGTGTGTGTGTGTGTGTGTGTGTGTGTGTGTCTGTTTCTATGCAGTTTTATTCCATGTACAAAACTATTACACCACCACAAAATAGCTCCTTGGTGTTACCTCTTGGTATTCCTGCTGCTTTGCCTTCCAAGACTTGTCCCTGACTCTTGGGGACCACTAGTCTTCTCCATCCCTGTAGTTCTTCACGTATAAATGGACTCACATAATCATTCAACCTTTGGGCAATAGCTTCTTTTCCCTAAGCAGAGCGCACTTGGGCTTCCTGTAGATTGTTCCTTGCATCAGTAGGTTATTTCATTTTGTTCCTGAGTAGTATTTCATTATATGGATGTCCCAGTATTTGCTTAACCATTACTTGTTGAAGGGTATTGGAATTAGTTCCAGTATTGCCACATAGAATAAAACTACTATGAACATTCATGCACAGGATTTTCTGTGAACATACATTACATTATTTGGAATAAATGCCCAGGAACACAATTTGTGGTTTGTGAGGTTGTGCAAGTTTAGTTTAGTTTTTTTTTTTAATGAAATTATAAAAAGTTTTATAAAACTATAAATATTATAGGTAATATCTTGCTATTATCAAATATAGGAAAAGCATTACTTTTAACATAAACTACTAAACTATATTCTGGATTAGTGATATCATTTTACATATTAGTGATATCATTTTACATATTTTTGCTATCTTATATATTAATTTTCAGACAATTTATTTTCCAAAATTTCTTATGATTTCTTCTTTGTCCATTGATGTCTTCAATTTTTTAAATTTCTAAATGTTTAAGGTTTTTAATAGGTGTTGTTTTCTCATTTAATTTTATGGTAGTGAGAAAGCATTTTGTATTATTTTATACTTTTTCATATTTTTTTTTGAATTTAGTTTATATTTTTTAGTTGTTGACTGGCATGTTCTAAGTTTTCAATTAGGACAAATTGGTTGATGGTGTTCAAGTCTTTATTCTCTTACTGATTTCATGTCTACCTGCTTTATCTAGTGCATAGAGAAAAATATTTTCTTATTTCTACTATTAATTCTCTCGGGTTTTATTATGTGTTTTTATTTTTTTGTTGTTTTGCAGTGTTGGGGATTGAATCCAGGGCCTTGCTCCTGTTAGGCAAACACTGTGGCATGTATTTCAGCAATAAAAAGAGAATAAAATCATGGCATTTGCAGGTAAATGGATGGAGTTGGAGAAATATAATGCTAAGTGAAGTTAGCTAATCCCTAAGAACTAAATGCTGAATGTTTTCCCTGATATAAGGAAGGTGATTCATAGTGGGGTTGGGAGGGGGATCATGGGAGGATTAGATGAACTCTAGATAGGGTAAAGGGGTGGGAGGGAAGGGAGGGGATATGGGGGTAAAAAAGATGGTGGAATGAGATGGATATCATTACCCTAAGTACATGTATGAAGACTCGAGTGGTGTGAATATACTTTTGTATACAACCAGAGATATGAAAAATTGTTCTATATATGTGTAATATAAATTGTAATGCATTCTGCTGTCATATATAACAAATTAGAATAAAAAATAAAGAATTAAAAAAAAATAAAATCTATTGTTGTGTACCTACACATGTAGGATTGTTATGTCTTCTTGACAAGTTCACATTTTTATCATTATCTAGTGTCCTTTCTCTCTGTTTAGTGTTTGAATGACATATTTCTTCTGTCCTTTTACTTTTAATCTTTTTGTATTTAGTGTGGGTTTTACTATAGATAACATACTATTGGTCCATCTTTTTTTTTTTTTTTGACATAGTTGGACACAATACCCTCCTCAGCATATTCAGGGTGCTTTTCCTCCTGTAAAACTGGCATTGAACTATTGAGCAGCAGTTCCCATCTTTTGTTCCCCACAGAATAGAAGTTCTCCTTGAAGACCACACTTATATTTTCTGTCCTGTGTGCTCGACTAATCCCTGTTGCTCACATGTGGGAGGCACTGGGTTCAATCCTCAGCACCACATAAAAATAAACTAATAAAGATATTGGGTCCATCTACAACATATATATATATATGTACATATGTAAAGAATGTATATCATTTGGCCTTTGATTTTAATGTTAGGATATGGTTTGTGATCTTTAAATTAAAAAAAAAAAACTCAGATGGTGAGAGTTGGAGGGGTATATATTATATAGTTGGTGAGGATTAACTTTGCTGACCCAGTGGTCAACACCCAGTCCTTGTCTTACTTCACCTGTCATCAGCAGTGTCTGGATCCAGAGCACTGCCTTCTCCTCCTTAACACACTGTCTTTATGGGGCTCCCAGGATGTATCTCCAGTCTGGCTTTTCTTGTAGCCCTTTGATTGCTACTGTTTTGATTTTGCCCTCCTGATTCCTATCCATACCCAGTCCTCACTAGGAAGCCCAGGGCTAGATTCTTGGTATTCTTTTCTTTCTGTGTCATTCCCCTATGATTTCACCTGGTTTCCTGGCTTTAAATACACCCATGTGCTGATGTATCTCAAATATATCCTTGCAGACTGGACCAAACCCTCCTTCCGTCTAGGCTCATACCTGTCTGCGTAATCTCATTACGAGGCAGTCACCATTCTTTCCCTCTGGCCGCTTCTTTCTCAGTTTTCTCTAGATCTGCTGATGCAGTTCCATTCTTCCACTTGTCAGTCTAAAACCCTAGGGATAATTTTTTGCCTTTTTCTTTCTCTTACATCCCATGTCTAATAAGCATCAAATTCTGCTTGAACATTGCATTCAGTACACTCAGGACCTGGCTACTTCTTACTGCCACTGCTGCCATCACCTGGTCCTGGCTGCCATCCTCTCTCACTTGGATAGCTATGAAGCCTCTGACCATATCTCCTTGCTTTAGGTTTTACCAGTTACAGGAGATGAGTCCCACAGTAGTAAGAGTGGTCTTCCTAAAAATTAGGTTGATTTTCACTTCCAGGAAGCTGGAGTAGATACACTTTTTCCTATTATTCCTATTAAGTACAACTGAAGAACCTGAATGTTCTGTTTAAAATGAGCATAGATTCCAAGAGATGGGAAGAAGAAGGTAGTCCAGCTAGGAACCTTGGGACCCATGGATGCCATGGTAGAGAATTCTTTGGATTTTTTCCCTTTTATATATTTCAGATTTGGCATAAGAAGCTGGCCACCCATAAATACCAATCAGCACAGGAAAAAAAAAAATGAAATGAAAAAGCATATTCTTTCTTTAGCCAGGAAACCAGGAAAGGGTCTTTCTAGCCCTGTCAGAAAACTTTTACATGATAACTGTTCTACTCTAGAAAAACAGCATGGAAATTTTAACTATTATTTCTTTAAGCATTTTTTTTTTCTCTCTGCTTTTTTCCCTCCTCTTCTGGAGCTGTAATGACAGGGTGAGTAGCTCTTTTTCTGTAGTCCCCAGTCTGAGCCATTGTTCATTTGTCTTCAGTCATTTTATTTTTGTTGTTCAGATTGGATAATTTCTGTTGTTCTGCCTTTCATTTTACTGATTTTTTCTTTGGATAATTTCTGTTGTTCTGCCTTTCATTTTACTGATTTTTTCTTTGGACCTCTCCATCGTGTTTTGTAATTTTGTTTTCCAGAGAACAAAGGAGGAGTGAAAACTTCTTAATTAATTTTATGAAGTTAATAATACCCTGATAGTAAAGCCAGAAGAAGACATTACAAAAAATTTAAAAAATTAAAATACAGACCCATATCCTCCAGGAAGATAGATGCAAAAATCTTTGGCAAAGCATTAGCAATCAGCAATATATACAATATATACAAATAATATATATATATATATATATATATATATATATATATATATATATATATATATATATAGAGAGAGAGAGAGAGAGAGAGAGAGAGAGAGAGACAGAGACACAGACACAGACACACACACACACACACACACACAAAGAATCATGCACCATGATCAAATGGGTGTATTCCAGAATTGCAAGCTGGTTCAGTATTTGAAAATCAATTAAAGTAACACTCCATATTAATAGACTGAAGAAGAAAAATCAAGAGATCGGATCACTGATGCAGTGGAGACCTATCCATGATGAAAGCCCTCAGGAAATAAGCAATAGGGGATGCTGTCCATTGTCTGAATGTCTCCCAAGTTCATGGTTGAAAATCCCCATCATGGTTTCAAGAGGTAGGGCCTTTAGGAAATGATTGGGTCATCAAGGCTCTGTCCTCTGAATGGATTAGTACCTTTTAAAATGGTTGAATTAGCTAGCGTAGGATCTTTTACTCTTGGGTCTTCTGCCATATGAGGACAGTGTTCGCCCCTTCTGTCAGGTGGGGATGTGATAAGAAGGCTTTTACCAGTTCCTGAATGTTGGTGCCTTGATAGTGGACTTCCAACCTCCAGACTGTGAAAAATAATTTTCTACTGTACAGATTACCCATATTGTTTATTTTGTTATTATAATAAAAAAGTTACCCAACTTGATAAAAACTACAACTAACATTTAATAATGAAAGGCTGATTTCCCCCTAAGATCAGGGACAAGACAAGATTGTTCACTCACATTCCACATAGTGCTGGAAATTGTAGCCTGTATAATAAGGGGAAAAAAATGTTAAAAGATTTATGGATCAGAAAGGTTGAAATAAAATTGTTCTTATTTGCAGATAATTAAATTATCTATGTGGAAAATTCTAAGGAATCTACAGAACCCTCCTAGAATCAGTGAGTTCAACAAGATTGCACAATAAAAGATAGACACATAGAAATCAGTGTACTCTTGTGTACTATCAATAAACACATGAACCCACAAAATTTAAAATATAATAGAACACCTGAAAAATAAACACACTCTTAGTTATAAATATAATAAAACGTGTGTAGGACTTTTATACTGAAAACTACAGAAAGATGATGAAAGAAATAAAAATAAATCAAAAAATAAATGGAGACACATACCATGTCCATGGACTGGAAAATCCAACTTGGTAAAAATGTCAGTTCTCCCCAAATTATTATAGAGGTAGTGCAATTTCTATTACAATTTAATAGTAACTCTTGTTAATATGGACAGGCTACTTCTAAAATAAATAAGAAAAAGCAAAGTAACTGGAATAGCTGAAACAATTTTGAAAAGGAAGATTAAAGTGGGAGGAATTAGTCTACCCAACTACAAGACCTGTTTCATAGCCATGTAGTCAAGATCATGTGATACTCTTTGAAGACTGGACACAGAGGTCATTGGAACAGAATAGGAATTTCAGTAGAGAACTACAGAAATGTACTCAAATACTTTTTGAGAAATTAGGCTCTGGAATGGTTTTTGAGGATTGCAAAAGCAAGTTGGGGCTGGGATTGTGGCTCAGTGGTAGAGTGCTTGTCTTGCGTATGTAGGGCACTGGGTTCAGTCCTTAGCACCATATAAATAAACAAAATAAATAAGAGAAAGGGATTGTGTCCATGTACAGCTGAAAAAAAGAGAAAAGGTCAGGGGGATGGGATGACCTTTCTAACAAATGGTGCTAATGCAGTTCCCCACAGGCAGAAAACATGAGCCGCCATCTGAGTCTCACACCACATACAAAAATTAACTCAAAGTTGATGGCAGACCCGGATCTAAAATGCAAAATTATATAACTTAGGGCAGAAATGGAAGAAATCTTTGTGCTTGAGGGCTGTACCTGATATGAAACATCATCCATAAAAGGAAATTGATAAATTGGACTTTATTAAAATTAAAACCTGTTTCTGTGCAAAGAGCTCTGTTAAAAGGATGAAAAGAGAAGCCACAAACTAGGAGAAATATTTGAAAATCATATACCTTAGAAAAGACTGGTATTGCAATATATGAAGAACTCTCAAAAATCAACAGCAGAGTGAGAAGCTACATAAAAGACATGAAGAGACATTTTACCCAAGAGAATATACAGATGGCAGGTAGCATGTGAAAAGATGTTCAATATTATTAGCTAGTCAGAAAATGCAAGTTAAAATCATGATGAGCCATCACCACACACTATTAGAATGAGACCTAAAATGGTGATAATAGTAAGCAATGGTGAGGACGTGGAGGAACTGATCGTCTTATGCACTGCTGGGTAGGAGATATGCTGTAGCCTCTTTGGGAAACAGCTTAGCAGGTGCTCATGAAGCATTGAGCGACTGTCATACAGCCCAGCAACATCAACTTCTGCACATTGATCCCAGAGAGATGAAAACCAGGTTCATAAAAACCTATAAAATGTTTGCAGTAGATTCATCGAAATAGCCAGAAACTGGGAACAATCCAGATGTTCTTCTCTGGATAAATGGGACAACGCACTGAGTACACTCTGCAGTGAGGACTGAACTCAGGGTAGAGTACCTGGGTGACTCTCCAGGTACATGAGCTGAGTGAAGAAGCCAATCCCATAGGACTGCATGCTGTATTATCTCATGCCTATCCCATTGTTGAAATGGAAGGTTACAGATGTGGAGAGCATATCAGTGGTTGCCAGGCTGAGGGCAGGGTGTTGGGAGGGATGTGGTGGTCATGGCTCTATAAGAGAAAAGGGGATCCTTGTGATGGAAATGTTCTCTTTCTCAACTGTGCCAGTGTTACCATCTTGGCTAGGACGTTTCACAATAATGATGCAAGAAGTAAGCATTGTGGTTAAGGGTACACAAGTATCTCTGTGTTGTATCTACAACTGCAGATCAATCTACAATTATTTCAGAATCAAAAGTTTGGTTATAAAATGTAAGTCACTATCATGCCATCCCTCTTTGCAAAACTGTGTGTCCCTTTTAGTGTAGTGTCGGGAATGTGCTCTCCTGCCACCTGTCCCTGCTGGTTTTGTTAACCCCTTAAACACCAACACACAGCCACAAATTAACTGTTTCAATTACCTTTTTACTTTGGTTTCCATGGGGCTCAGTTCTTGAATTCAAATTTATGGAACACTAGTTCCCCAGTGCCAGGGCTGTTCTAGGTGCTTGGATGATCTCAGTGAACAGAACAGAAATCCTGCCCCCAGTGAACATTATAGAATGTGATGAAGAAGTCCCTTTCTACATGTTGTCACAGAAGCATTGCAAAGCTGGGGAGGAGGGTGGCTCACCTTCTCACAGGGGTGCACAGGGCTGCTCTCCTTGAGAAGGTGCCAACTGAGGAAAGGCCTGGTGCAGGTGAGCGACCTGGGCAGGTGGATACTTGGGGAGGGGATGGCAGGAGCAATGCTCCTCACAGGAAGGAGAGAATGGAGTGGCTGGAGTTGGGAGGGGGATGGCTGGGAATGGAGAGCAGTCCTACAGGACCTTGAAGGCCAGTGGAAGAATCTGACTTTTCCTCTGCAGGAGATAGAGAGCCATGTGGGCTGTGAGAAGAGCAGTGCCATGAATGGATTTAGGCTCTTACAGGATGGCCCTGTTGTTCCAGGGAACAGGGGCAGGAGAAGGAGCCTGTTAGGCAGTCACTCTCCAGGAGAGCAGCAGTAGAGGTGTGAGGAGGGTGGGCTCAAGATGTGGCTTGAAGCAGAGCTCTGTCCAGAGTGACTTTTGGCCCAATAACCTGGAAAGGCAGCCTGGATGTTTTCCTACATAGGGAAGCCCTTGGGGCTAGACTGGAAGATGGGGAGGCTGAGGGTACAGTTGCTGATTACTTTGGAGGCTGTGGCACTGTTGGTCAGTTTTGGGAGAGAATACTGGACATGGGGTAATTTGGGACTGAATGGCATTTAGATGGATGGATGGGGAATACAGAGAGATTTGAGGATCCAGGACTGAAGGTGAGCCCTCTGATGTTAAGAGATCAAAGGGAAGACTGGGAGGGACAGCTGAGCAGCTGGAGGAAAGCCGGAGCACTGGCTGCAGCTGAGTAGGTGGTGGTGAGGTTGTGTTCGATGGTGGAGGCGGCTCCAGGGGACAGTGGCAGCAGCCATGGGCAGTGTGCAGTTGCTGGTGGCTAGGAGAAGGGCAGGCTTGGTCCAAGGTACAGCAGAGCCAGACTGGAGCCAGGGCAGCTGATGACAGCAGTGATAGTTGACATAGCTCACATTTTTCTTACAGAAAAGCATAGGAAATGTGGTGGCAGTTGGTGGGGAAAATGGGACCTAGTGGGAATTTTTAAAATGCAAGACACACCAGCTTATGTTTGCTGTGGTCAGTGAGTTGGCTGCAGACGAGAGGCTGCCTGGGCCCCTCCTATGCCCGACCACTACCCTCCCTCTGACACAGGCGCCCCGAGGGGCTCCTGGGGAGTGTCATGTGCCGCCAAGGAGGTAATGGGATATGGGAAGGAGGCAGACATGGAGACATAAAACACTGTCTAAGTGAAGGGCAATCGTATTTGAAGTAATTTGAAGATTGACAGGAAATTCATAAAGGGAATATAGAGTTCCATTTACAACGGCAAGAGATTGCCTTGTCCATAGCTTCCTGACCTCTGGAGGAACAGCAGTTGCTGCTGGCAGAGTTCCAAAACAGGAAAATGTAAAATGGAATTGAATAATCTCTCCTAAATCAATTTTGTGAGCCAGACGACCTGCAGAGTGGTGTGATATGGTGCAGGTGTAGGACGCAGCACTGCTGGCTGCTCGCACATCATGGCACGGATTCTGAAGATAGCCCAGGGCCCACTTCCCTTCAGCTCTTGGACCTTGGTCTCTGTAGCTAACCTCCCTGGTCTTCGGGATGCAGTCTCTTTTTCTGGCTTGAGACTGTTGATCTGAGTTTGTTGTGAGGGTCACTTTGCTGGCTGCCAGGTGCTCTGTCAATCTAGCAGTGAGGCCACTACTGGTCCCTCCTTCTTGGGCCTGGGGCATGGCTGTGAGTCCCAGGCTGCTTCCTCGGAGTGTGGCTTGTCCCACATGTTATTTCCTGTGACCAGGCAGGCTCTGTGGCAGGCCGTGGAGATAGCTGCTGGGGCCAGGCATTGGGTGCTGCTGCTCCTACCTGTCTTGGAACACTTTAAACTCAAGTTTCCACCTTACAGGCAGGGGCCTCTATGTGAGGACACAGCAGGACCCAGATTGGACACTTAGGCATTGTGGGTTAGTGTCAACCCGGGTGGGGCACAGTCTGGTCCTTCACCAACTGTGTGGCTTCACAGATGCCCTTCATGAGCCTCACTGGACTAGACCATCCCTTGTGGACATGGACATAGGTGCCTCTAGATGCTCCACACGGGGCTTGGCACTGAGTGGGTGCATTTTTTCTCGATATTCTTAGGGTGACTGATCCTGCTTCCACCTGGCTTCACCTTTCAGAGCATTTCAGGCCCTTTGGGCTGGGAGTTGTCAGGTGAAGTGCTCACCAAGGTGAGTCCCTGCTTAGCACGTCTATGTACGTATGGCTGCCAGGAGCCAGGGATTTGTAGATGTTTTTATGGTGGGCCATGTGTTCTCTTGATGTTGTTTTCCCTGTGAACTTTGTAAATCATAAAAGCCATTTTTAATTCACAGGCTGTACAAAACTAGCCTGTGTGCCTTGCTTTATTGCCCCTCCCTTTCCCTTGCCATAAGCCTGGGAGGCAAAAAAAAAAAAAAAAATGTTGGCTTGGCTGCAGGGCAGATTGACCTGGAGAGGACCCTTGCTGCCCGACAGAGTCCATGCTCAGGTGCCCATGCCCATGTGGTGCTGTGGGAGTGGCCGGTGCCATGCCTTTGAGTAAGTCTTTTCTCGTGGACCAGTGCTTCTCTTCTCAGACTGCACATTAGTGTTATGTCAAGACACCCAGCACCGTCTGCACAACAGTGGTGCCCAGGTCCCCCTAGAAGAAAAGTCTGAATCTCTAGGGCCCCATCTCCACCTCTTTTTTCAGAGCTCCTTGGGTAGTCCCAGAGCTTGACCCTTCTGGCCAAGGCTTGAGCCACTAGGAGCAGTTTGCTGGCTCTCTGCCATAACCCAGGCAGGCTGGGTCACAGTGTCTCTGGCATGCCCACTGCGCTGTGGTGCAGCTTTCCTTTTCCTCTTTCCCTCCCCTCTTCTTTCCTCACCCCCTCTCTACGTATCCCTCTGTTTCTCTCTTTCCCTCTTTCTGCTCCCTAGCCCATATCCTGACATGCAGTCGGGTGAGCGAGGTTCTGTCTTGTCGGCAAGTGCTGGTCCAGTTAGCAGGAATACCGAATGGCATGGGGAGGCCACTTAGCAGGCAGGCCAAGCTCCAGCCAGGCTGAGGGCAGTGTTGATGTGGAGCGTCCATGTGTCCCTCCGTGGAGGTGAGCTACTGCATCTTTTGGATGGATTCCTGTTTCTTCAGTTCTGTATGTCCCAGTTCCAAGGGGATGTACATCTGAGAACTACTGTTTTGTTTAAAAAAAAAAAAAAAAAAAATCCATCTTTACCTCTGCAACTTTGATCAAACAGTTTAAGACAGTGCCTAGAGGGATGTAAGTAAGAGATGACAGGAGTCTCATGACTGCGAAGCCCTTGGCATGCTTGTTTTGTTCTTTTCTTCAGCTTTTGTCCTGGGCCCTGAGGCCCCACCCTGCTCTTACTCCATGTCAGCTGAATGTCATGCATGCTGCTAAAATGAGACCCTCCCACCTGAAATACTCCCTGATAGAAGCCTTGGAATTGCATGCTTGTTTGTTTTCATGTGTCTAGACCAGAGCTTCTCAAACTCTAATATGCTCACAATTCTCCTGGATTTTTAAAATCCAGATTTTGATCCAATAAGTGTTAGGGGTGAGAGTCTTCATTTCCCATGATCTCCTCTGTCCACATGCTGAGAAGCTTTGGGCCAGTGCACATGATCCTCCACTGAGGCGCATTCAGAGTGACTATAGACGGTACCTGCCAAGTACAGGTTGTGTTATTAGCAGCTAAGTGAGGGAATTGAGGGAGCTGAGTCCAGCTTAGAGAGCGCCGAGAGAGCCCACTCACCTGCTCATCAGCTCCCTCCTGGGGCTTGTGCCTACAGCCTGGTGGAGGCTAGCATTTGCTGGGCTGTGTAATGGAGCATGTTCAGGACCAGGGTGCTGTGTGTGCTGGGGGTGCATCACAGTGGCGCACCTCACCAAGGGCATGGGTGTTGCTCTCTCTGGCTGCCTGAAGGTATCTGCAGAGGTGGGGTCTTGTGGGGGAGGCTGTGTAGGAGGGGCAACAGAGGGAGTCTGCAGTAGAGTTAAATGACTCTAAAAATCCTGGCCAGTTCTAAGATTCAGTACTCCAAAGACATGTTTGAGATCCCGTGTTGATCAAGAAGCCAGGGAGGACAACATCGCTGTTTTGCTGACTGAGGTTTGGGAACCATAAAACGTCTGGAAACTGACCATTTTGGATCTTCCCACTGTTCAGGAAACAAAGTGAAAGGACCACTTGTAAAATAGCTCTCTACATAAGTAAGTCTAACAAAGGTGGAAGAATAAAGTCAATGTCTCATTTAAATAGAGCAAGAAAAGCTACAACTGTAGCTCAGGGAGGGGAGTTTGGTGCAGAGTTGATCCCTTCAAGGTTCTGAAGCACTTCGGGAATTACTGTCCAAGAGCTAATGCATATTGATGGGCGTGACTCATGGGGCTCCGTGAAGCTTTTAGGACCTGGCTCAGGTTCAAGGCACAGACTCAAGATGCCTCCTGGTTTTTCTCCTGTAGAATTCTGTGTTTCCCCTGGGAGCCTCTGCACTAGTCACAAAAACATCCATTGTCCAGAGAGCTCTGCACATGGCTGGGTGGGCCCTCATTGCAGTCGGTGTGTGCACATGCCTGGCTGTGTGTGCAGAGGCAAAGGGACCTGGAGGAAAAGCCAACCCCAGCTCCAGCTAGGGAGACATGATTTCTAAGGTTGGCCCCTTTGCTTGCTACCTATGAAACTTTTGGACAAACGATTTAGCCTTTTGGGATTGCGGTTTCTAAATCTCTAAAGAGAAATCAGTAGTCCCTATCAGGTGGGATTGGTGTGAGGAAAGCAGCAGTGTATGGGAATTGCCACTTACAGCAGGCCCTCAGCCAGAGGGGCTGCTATTAGGTCATGACTAGCAAGTGCAACAAAAATTTCTTGTAACTAGAAGTGATAGCCTGCTTTCTAGAATATTTAGTGTCCCAAGATGAATATTCAAAGTCAGAGTTAATGAATATTTTTGTGGCAAAGCTAACACTTTGTTTTTAATCTGTTATGACCCAAAATCCCATAAATGTGTCAGGAGGGAAACATTTCATCCTAAATATACTATAGGTAGCAGGATGCTGGCACAGTCCTGAGTACTGCCTGTGGCTTGGACCTTCTATGTTCTCCTAAATATGCATTTTCCCTGACTTCAATAATATCAATATCAGAAGGTGGTGATGATTTTTCAGAATTTGACAGTACTGTGAGACAGCTCTTTTCCCACCAGGAACAGACTAATGGTAACCTAAGTCTTTTTCTTTAATGCTTTTTTAAAAAAATAAATGTTTCATTTCAGAACTGTTTTAGATTTAAGATTTAAGATTCTGAAGATTGCTTAGACAATTGCTGTATGCCCCATACCATTTAACATCTTACATTAGTAAGCTACATTTGTCATGGTTAAGGGCCAGTGCTGAGACACTGCTGTAGCTAATGTCTATCCTTTACACTCCTCAGTGTTCCCCGATGTCCTTTTCTGTTCCAGGATCCTACCAGCAACCTCATTGCAGGTGACCATAATGTCTAGGTAGGCTCTTCTTAGAGGCGGTGCCACTTTCCCACACTTCCCTTGTTTTCGATGACCTGGAAGGTTTTGAGGAAGGCTGGTCAGGCATTTTGTAGACTGCGGCTCCCCTGGGAGCTGCTGGCGTCCAGTGTTTTCTTGTGGTTGGACTGGGTTTATGAACTTTGAAGGAAGACCGCAGAGTTGAGCTCATCCACCAAGGGCATGGTGTCCACCTGGTTTCTCACTGCTGAACTGGACACCTGGGGGAGGGGCTCGGGGGTTTCTCACAGGGTCTGTTTCTTTCTGCTGTTCCCCCCCCTGCAGACTCCACTGCACTCCACTGCACTCCACTCCACTCCAGAACTCCCTTGGAGGGAGTCACTGTGTGCAGTGCACACTTAAGGAACAGAGGGTTGTGCTTTACCTCAATGAGGGTGGAATATCTCTGGGAACAATTTGGATCATCATTGGAGATTTGTCTCTATTCTCCCATCTATTTATGTATCAATATGAACTCATGCATATTTATTTTATACCTTGGTTTATATAGTTCTATGCTAATTTTTTTTCTCAACTTCTTCCAGCTTTGACCCTCTGGGAGCTCTTCCAGTTGGCTCCAGTGTCTCTTTGCCTGGCTTCCATCATTGTGTGTGTGCTGCTTTGCTAAGCACTTCTTTACTAGGCACTGTATGGTGGTCTAGGCTTACTTTATGAATTTCCTGTCCCCATCCTAGGATTAGCTGTTTCTCCAAGGATTCCTGGTTCCTTTGATCAGCAGATAGTACAAGAAACAATCTGTTTGGTTGCAGAATATATATGTAGCTACTGGGTTTTGTTGCTTTAGGTCCTTCTAACTGACAAAGCAAAGGGCTACTTGAATGTACTAACCTGTACATTGTACGTATCTAAATACTTACCTGTAGACATCTGTGTCTAGGTTAAGCTAAATATCATTTCATACTGACATTTCTAGTTCATTGCCACATGGATCACTCTAGCCTCTCTGTTCTTGTGTGTAACCCCCACTCCCAAAACAAGACAGTTGGTTTCCATCATCCACCATCCTTTTCCTTAATTCTTTGATGGTTGGGTTCTGGTGGACACACACAGTGGAGTTGGGATTGTCAAGTCATTCTCCCTGGAGACAGCTTCACCAACTGAAGTGTGGTGCTTGTGTGGGCTTTCTGCTACCTTGCCACTCCACTCCAGAGCTCCCTATTTCCCACCCTTGAGTGAGACATTTCATATGTCTTTAGTGCAGTTAGGCTGTGTCATCACATTCCACATACTGTCTTGGGATTCTTCCATTCTCCTAAATGATTTTTGTAAAAATTGTGTACATTAAGGTTTATATTTTATGCTGTAAAATTCTATGGATTTTGATAACTGCTTTATGTCTTATAGCTGGAACCACAGTATTACCAATATAGAGTACTTTTACCACCAGAAAATCCCCCATGCTCTACTCATTCACCCTGCCCTGAGCCCTGATGATCACAGATCTGTTACCATCACTATTATTTTACCTTTTCCAGAATGACCAATGACAATGAATGTGCCAGCTTGCCTATCTATTCACCTATTGAAAAGTATTTTGGTTGCTTCTAGCTTTTGGCAGTAGCTTTTGGCAGTCTGAAGAAAGCTGCTATAATCATTTGTGTGCAGGCCTTTGTGTGAATGTAAGTTTTCAACCTGTGTGGGTGAGACCAGGGAGTGCAGCTGAAGGTGGTCTGGTGAGAGCACAGTTAGATGACAGAGAACCAGCAAGCTGCCTTGCCAAGTGCCTTGCTGTTCTGCATCCCTATGTGTGATGAAGGAGTGTTCCTGCATCCTTGCCAGCACTTGTTAGATTCAGTTTTTTGGATTTAGCAGTTGTAACAGGTATGAGGTTGTGTTTCCTTGCTCTAGTGTATACTTCACTAACTTTGCCAGGTTTTTATATATATATTTAGTTGTCAATGGACTTTATTTTGTTTATTTATATGCAGTGCTAAGAATTGAAATCAGTGCCTCACACATGCTAGGCAAGCGCTCTACCACTGAACCACAATCCCAGCCCTGCCAGGTTTTTATTTGAGCTATTTTTGAAAACTGACCCTCTTCTGTCTTTTTGTTACTGTATGACTTATCCACATATCTCCCACTGACAATGGAAATGTTGGTTTGTGGTCAGCATCTTGTTAGCTTGAGCTGTTTTTGAGGTCTACATTCTTCTACCCATTATGATTACACATTTCTTTGGAGGCTGCTTCTTTTGTATAATTTATAGTAGGCTCTTGCTGCCCTTGCAGTGAACCATACAGGTCCTCAGCTGCTAGGACCACATGGGAATTTTGGGATGAGTGTATTATCAAGACTTTAGGAAATTACTTCCACTAGGAATATAGTTTTAGATTTCGGCATGCCACCATAGCTCAGAATCTGCCCTTGGCCTCCTTTGATCATTCTGAGAAACACTCTACCAGCCAGCCCCATGGCCTCACCTTCCAGGTCTCTGTCCTCCAACTTGATGATCACTTCTCCTTTTGGTTTGGACAGAGTGGGCTGAGTCTCTGACCTCGCTCTTGCTTCCCCTCTGCCAGGCCTGCGTGTCTGCAGATTCCATGCCCAGTCTGCCCACATGGCTTGCCCAAACAGGCTTGTCCTCTACTCAGTTCTCCTGCTCTCCCCAGGAGGTGGCAGTATTGGTTCTTGCACCAGTGATCACCTTCTGAGGGCAGAGGGAAGGCCCTACCCTACCTGGCACTAAGGTCATTGGCACACCTGTCCCTTCTTTCTTTATACACACCATGAGTGCACCCTGAAGATGTGCCTACATCTCCATCTCTGACCCTGCTGGCAGCCTGTTAGAGGGCTTCACCTGCATGGCCCCGAGTTGGAAGTGTACCTCAGGCAGAAGGACTCTGAGCCCTCTCCTTTTGGGCCATTCACACAGGTCCCTGGGATGAGAGTCTGCCTAATTCCCACCATGCTGCTGAGGGTGACAGGGAAGATGTATAGCCATGTGACATGTGGCCAGTCCACTCCACACAGGTTCTCTGTGTGCATAGGCTTAAGCTACCCTTGTGTCATAGGTAGACCCCTGTGCTGTGAATCCTGTTCTTGCCTGCTTCTGTGGAAGTCTCATGAGGAGATCCAGATCTAAAGGGCACTCACCATGAGTGGAGCTGGCAGGACTGGAAGTGGCTGTGGGTGAGTTGGTGTGTGGTGGGACCTTGCTGTAGACGCCTGTAGCCTTTGTAAAACTGTCCATTTAGGCCACACTAACTTTACAGCAAAAGATTTTTTTTTTCCATTTGATATTAAGCTTTTTTTTTTTTTTTTCCTGTTGTGACTTTTTTACTTTATAAACTTTAATTTTTAAAACTTTTTAATACTTTTGTAATAACACTTTAAACAGAAGCATATTGTGTTTATTGCAAAAAGTATTTTATATTCTTTATATTCTTATTCTGTAAATGTTTTTCTATTTCTAAATTAAATTTTAAGAAAAAATTTTAAGTATTTGTTAAAAACTAAGAGAAGCAATCATGTTAGTGTAGGCCTGTGCAGGGTCACAATCATCAGTGTCACAGTCTTCTACCTCCACTTCTTGTCCTGCTGGAAGGTCTTCAGGGCAGTGGCATGTGTGGAGCCATCATCCTCTGTGATAACAGGGCCTTCTGGAATCCGGGAGCTGGCTGAGGTGGCCGTATAGCAAGCTGTGCTTTTTCCAAGCAGAAAGAATGCACTCTAAGACAGTGACTGAAGTGTAGCGTGGTAAACAATAAACAGGATTGTCATTGCCAGAGTGAACTGTGTGCTTTAGATAGTGGTGAGCTCTGTACTGGGATGCAGTGGGCAGCAGCGGGTTTGTTTAGACCAGCACCACCATGTGAGCATGGCATTATGCTGTGGCATCGCCACGGCTGTCACACTGCCAACCAGGGATGGTTTAGCTCAATTATCATCTGTTGTTGTTTGTCTTGCTGTGTTTCCCAGGCTGGTCTCCAACTCTCAGGCTCAAGCCTTCTGTGCCTCAGTCTCCTGAGCAGCTGTGACTACAGGGGTATGCCACCATGCTCAGCGCAGCTGCAATACAGTTTGATGGGGCTTCCTGATTATGTGTGGTCTGTCCTTGACCAAGACACCATAGGTGGTATACGACTAGCTAATAGCCAAACCTCAGAGTACATAGAGAATTTATCTATGTGTAATAACTAAAGTTTAGAATGTAGAAGAAAAATGGCTGACTTACAATTGAATTAGTAATCAAAAAACTTAACTCATTGCAATCAAGTGAGGTATTTTGATGTTCCTTTTTTAGTAATCAATAAGTCAAGTGCACACACAAAAATAAAAGTATTCATGATTTTAGTGGTAAATACATCGAGCTTTATGTCTTCACCATATAAAAATGTGGCCAACTATAGTGCACATATTCTCTTGAGGCACAAAAAACGGTCCCCAAATCTGTCCATGTATTTGGTCACAAAGTAAGTTGCACATTCTCTCAGACCATGTTCTTTGATCAAAGTAGTTAAGTCAGAACTCAATAATAAAAGCTACTGAGAAAGAAGACTTTTATATAAGACATTTTAAAACACTGAAAAGCATTCTATTTAAGGAGGAAGTTCCAATGGAAATATCTAAAATTGAACAACTCTAACAATATAAATAAAAGCCTTGTAGTTGATCCATCATTTAAGTGTCTAAGAACTTAGCAAAAAGTAGAAGAAGGTTAAGAACGGAAGTCAACAAAATGGAAAAAAGCATTTTTATCTTTTATTCCTTTAATATGACATATCACATTGATTGACTTTTGAAAGTTAAACCAACGTTTTTTTTTTTTTTGTAAATTCTATTTGGTAATGGTGATGGTGATTCTTTTTTATCATGTATTTATGGATTTGGTATTTTGTTGTGAAGTTGTGCATCTGTTCACGAGAGATATTCGTCTGTAATTGTCCTCTGAGATCTCTTCTGGTTTTGATGTCTGGGAACCATGGGCCTCATGAAGTGAGGTGGGATTTATCCTTTCCTCCTTTGCATTTTGGGACAGTTAGTGAGGGATTGATGTCAATTCTTCTTTAAGCATTTGGCATAATTCACCAGTGAAGCGACCTGATCCTGGACCTGGTTTCTTATGGAAAGTTTTTTGATTACTAATTCAATCTCTTGGGGTTTATTCAGCTTTCTATTTTTTCTTGAGTCAGTGTTTATAATCTGTACGTATTTCTAGGAATTTGTTCACTTCATCTAGTTTATCTAATTTGTTGATGTAAATTGCCCATAGTGTCTCCTTGTAATACTTCCTCTGTAAATTTGAAAGTAACATCTGCTTTCATTCCTAGTTGAGTCTTCTCTTTCTCTTTTTTTAGTCTGGAAAAAGGTTTCTCAGTGTTGCTCTTTTCAAGGAGCCAGCTTTTGGTCTTGTTTTTCTACTGTTTATTTTTGCTTGAGCATTTGCTATTTCCTTTAATCTGCTTGATATGGGATTGGTTTTCTCTGTTTTTTCTTGTTCCTTAAGGTAGGAATTTGGCTTACTGATCCTCCTTCTCTTTCAAATGCAGGTGCTCAGAGCTGTGGAGGAAGCCCCTGCTCTGCCTTCCCTGCTGTGGCTGCTGCTCCTGACTGCAGAGCTCTCCTGGAACTGGGGAAGGGGATGGGAGCAGGGTAAGTGACAGTGCCACAAAGCTTGCCATTTTTGCCAAGATTCAGTTTGTTTGTTTGTCTTTTTTTCCTTGAACAGATGACCCTTGGATTGCTGCAACCTCTTGATTAATTTTCAGAGTTCTTAAAAGTTAATTATGACCATTTTTTTCCAGTGTTCTCTTTGATTTTATGGAGGGGAGAGCTGTTGGTGGTCATTACCCTGCCATTCCCAATGATGTCGGTTACCTACTATGTTTTATACATAATTTTTTTTAACTGAGTGTGGTTGCTACAGGATATTTTATGGAGATTGATTAACTGCTTTTAAATGTCACAAGGAAAAAATTTGTATAAAAGTAGCTATCAAATTTTAGAAAAGAACAGTAGTGCAGGGCTGCTGATTGTGATGTCAAAACATTCTAGAAAGCTGAGGAAGGGAGAACAATGTGGGGCTAATGAGAGGCAAGTAGTCTGGAGCCTGGCTCCTGGAAGTTCTGTCTTGTGTCAAACACACAGGTGGAATGCAGGGAGTGAGTATGTGCCTTTGTGTCTCAGCCATGGCCAGATAGGCAAGCCTGTGGTGCCCTAGCACGTAGCTGTGTGACTAAGGCTGTGGAGAGGGTCGGCTCCACATGGGCATGGGCAAATGGGGACTACCGAGGGGAGGGTGCAAGCCAGGCCATCGCTGGGAGAGCTGACAATGAGGAATGGGCAGGGGCATGGGTAGAGAGAAGTCACTCTAGAAGCAGAAGAGGGAAACGTTTTTAGTGTAACTACAGTCTCGATAATACATCTGGAGCTGAGCAATCACCAGACCCCAGAACCTCCACAGGCAGAGTCACCACACACTGCGTCCCGAGGTTGGCAAGAGAAAGTGCATTGTGCAACAACCATGTAACTATGGACCTGGCATCTCCAGATGGACATGAAAAGGCAGCCAGCAGTGGGAAACAGCAAGTGTTTGTATAGGAAGAACA
Organism: Marmota flaviventris; assembly: GCF_047511675.1. Classification (NCBI taxonomy): domain Eukaryota; kingdom Metazoa; phylum Chordata; class Mammalia; order Rodentia; family Sciuridae; genus Marmota; species Marmota flaviventris. The sequence goes on along the minus strand of NC_092505.1, from coordinate 908,887 downwards.
TTGCTTCTGTTTGTACTTTATTCTGGGATCAATATGTTAAATACACATACTAATCAGTTTTTTTTTAATATTTATTTTTTAGTTTTCGGTAGACACAACATCTTTATTTTTTTAAATTTTTATGTGGTGCTGAGGATCAAACACAGCACCCCATGCATGCCAGGCAAGCATGCTACCGCTTGAGCCACATCCCCAGCCCCACTAATCAGTTTTTAAAAACCAGTTTTAGTAGTGTTAGCGACTTATTCTTATTAGTGACTTATTAAACACATACGCAGTAAAAACGTGCAAAAATGCAGTGTTCACAGAATTTATTACTGCATCTAGACCTCTGAAAGATATCTGCACAACAGTTTTAGTTCCCCATCACCTCTTTGGTTCCCTTTGTAGGGTTGCAGTGGTTATACCGATGCCTCTCTTGCCTTGCCTCTGTAGGTAACTGAAACAGGTTAGCAGTAGCATCTCAGACCAATAGGAAGCAGGCTGCACATGTCAGACCAGTGAGTTGATGAGATCGGAGACTTGGTTGCACATTCTGAGATGATTTGGACTTTGAGTTCAGCTTGAGCTCCTGTTTTAGACTTGGAACTAGAATGATCATTTATTCTTTTGAGTGCAGAGATGGCTGCAGTGTGGCTGGAGACCCATCTGGGCTGCCTCCAGATGTTTTGTTTTATGGTCAGACACCATGTTTCAGGCCCTGTGATTTTTTTTTCCTCCCTCAAGTTATGGAAGCAGTTATTTGGCAAATCACCCCACCCCTGCAAAGAGAAGGATGAGAGTCTAAACTCTTGGCTCCAGAGTGTCCATGAGTATTCGTGGAGTCTAACTTTGGTGAGAGAACTAGAGACAAATCTTTATACACTGAGATCACAGTGAGTTCTACCCTGGTCCAATTTTATTCTATTATACTTTGGTCCATCTAAAAATTATTCTAATATAAAAATGCCAGAATTTTTTCTCTTCAGTGTACCTAAATTTGTTGAAATTTTGACTAGAAATTAATGATGCCTCTTTCTTTCTGCACACCTCTTGTCTCTCACTGATTCCACCCAGTTATATCACTGTCAGGTGCTGAGCAGGCATTTCACTAACCAACATGGAAGGGTGCTGAGCCTCTGTTCACAGATGAGGACAGTGCACGTGTGTCATCATAGACTGTCTTACTGGCTTGGGTCTTTAAAGGTTTACAGTGTAGGATTGTGGTCACAAATCAGAGACCAAGGGTGCCATCTCATGTGTCTGAGAGGTTGACTGTCAGAGGCATTTGGAGGACTGTTTGTCCATGTGTATCAAAAATTTCAAAAATATTTATCGACTTTGGCTGAAAATTCTAATGAATTTGCATTCAGAAGACAGTCAGATAAGTGTTATATTTACACATGGAAAATGTTTATTATAGCATTACTTAAATAATTCACAATTGGAAACAGTCCAAATGCCCAACAATAGAGGACTTAATGATAACTATACTCTACAGCACAATAGAACATTAGGCATCAACTTGTGTCGTAGAAAAGATTCATGACATGAAAAAGCTGGCAGTATATGTGAAAATAGTATGGCATGAAATGCAGGTGAGTGAGTGTGTGCCTGGTTTGTGGCACATTACATGTGCATTTAAGGGCTTTGGGAAGTTCAGCCTTAGCATTTGTCTCTGAGAGCTGGAATTGCTGCTGATCTCTGTTGCACAAATTTCTGAATTTTCTAAATTTTCCTCAATGAATACATACCACTTACATATTCATAGGAAAATGAATATATGCTGTTATTACTCGATGTGAATATTAATCTGATCTTTGAGCTGCGGAAGCATTTTCTAAGCATAAAAGTAATCCAGGTAATCTTGAATACTAGATGTTTGATTTTCATAGATTTCTTTGGATGTCAATACACAATGTTAAAAGGCTAAAAAAACTCATGATAAATTTCTCCAGATGTTACAGATATAGATATACTACTTTGTTCTGAAAGAACATATAATTGATGTCATTTGTTTTAAAAATAGGTAGATGTGCTTAGGAGAAAATACTGCTGTTTGTGTAAAATGCTTGGAGGTGCTTTTAGACATGTTTCTTGCACTTTTCTATACTTTTCATGCTTTCCACACAGAGGGCAGGTGTGTGTTCTGCAGCTGGCCATTGTGTTGGATAGTAGGGCCAGGGCTACCTCTGCAGGGAACCTGCCATCCTGGGAGGTTCTGAGGCTGAGCTGTGCAGGACAGATTCTTTGTCACTGATCAATTACCATCTGGAAAGTCCAGCAGATGTATTTAGGCAACTTCAGTACTTCCTGTTTCTGGTCCTGGTGATGAGAGTTGACCCACTCAGAGAACTAGGACAGTATCAATAATGCAGTTTAAATTTAAACTTAGTAGGTCCATGTACTGAAATTAGAGTAAAAACCCTTTTATATATTATTGCAAGTTGATCATGAATAAAGTCCATAAATATAATTTAGAAAGACTGAAACATGTGTCTGTGCTCGCACTCACCTGAAATATGTGGGTGGAAGCGAGCAGGTATGTGAGAAGACACTGAACCCACGTGCAGAGGAACTCAGTGTCCCCAGTGTCTGCATGGAGGAAAGAATATGTGGGTGACCAGACCCTGGAAAGGTTGGGTATGCATGGTCTGCGTCCTCCAGCCTTGTCACTTGCATCACAGCCAAGCAGTGGCCTCAGGATGCTGCTTTTTGAGGTGGAGTAAGAGCTCAGCCCTGACTGAGTCCTTCTTTCTGTGAGACTGTCTCCAAGAGGGCTCATTACTTAGAAATGATGATTACCTGGTGATTCTGTGGAGGGAATTGGGATGGGTCATCCTTGCTTGTCCTTACCCCATGGAGGCCTCTTTCCCCTTGTTTCCCTACCTTCTGCTTCTTGTTGGCACTGTAGGACTCTGTCTACTTTCCTGCAGGGGGCAAGCTGATGAGATACTTTGTCCCCTAGACCTGGAGAAATTCAACCAAGCTACCCTAAAGTCAGATCCTTGCTGTGGTCTGCTTAGTATTTGGATAAAAATAGTAGTATTTGCTCTTCTTCCTCCAGTGAGATCTGTCAAAGTCTAAGCCCTTGCAACACATTTAGCAAAAATGGGACCTATGAGCAGATTTCTAGGAGTCACATTACCAGGTGTGCCCAGCTTAAAACCACCAACATAATAGTGTCATTGTGAGACTGAGAATGACAGGGGGCATCAGATGTATGGGTGTAGGGGGTGGTATGGTGAAGGAGGTAAGAGCCAGGGAAAACCAGCTTTGGGATGGAGGCCTCAGTGGATCTAGAAGGAGCCCTCCTCCCATAGCTGGAGCAGTGCTGCTGGCTCTGTTTCAGGCTGGTGGAATGCAGAGGCTGTGTCTGTCAGAACCATTCCTCCAGAAGTAAGGAGCATGTCTACACTAGGTGCATGCTCTGGTTGGACGCTGCAGTATTCTATGAAACTCTGTGTACCTAAAAGTAGGAAAATTACAGATAAGAGCTCAAGGCATCCAGCGTGATCGGAGGCATAGCAGGAGACTTATCACTCTTATCACTTGTCTATTGATCTCTGATGAACATGTTCTGTTGTGGATGTGTGGTTTCATGTACAATGCTGGGGAGTATCTGTCTGCAAACCCGTGCCAATGCAGGAGCCTGGGCTATGGGTTCCTGTGGGCCCAGGACCCATCAGCAGTAGCTCTGCTGAGTGCCTACCCATGCAAAGCACCTGAATCCTGAGCAGATGATGTCTGATCAGAGGTTCTTGTGAATTGCAAGCATTTCATGTTAGGTACAATGCCTTCCCCTTCAAAAGGTCTGTTTCATCATGTGATTTTAAAAAGTGGCAGTTTTTGCTTCACATATTTGGCAGGGGCTTGCCCCCTTCTATCCTGGATGGTGCTCTTGCCCTGGGCCCTAACTGTTCTGGAGCATTAGTGGAGTCTAACCCCCTGTTCACATCGCTCAGGTGGCCTTCTCTCCTATCCAAGGGTTACAAATATTTGATACAATCTGGTCTGTCTGTCCCTGTCTAATGGACATTTTTGTCCTTCTCTTGTAGGTCATCCGTGTTTAGATTTCTTTGTGTTAAGAATCTGAAGGAAGACATCTTCACATGACCTGTGTGCTTTATTGCTGTAGATAGTTCTAGATGGTCTGGACAATATTTATTTGTCTTTCTCTGTGGGACCATCACTTTTGTGTGCTTATTTGCCATCCATATATTTTCTTTGGTGATGTGTCTGATCACATATTTTGCCTACTTTTAAAATTGTGTTGTCTGGTTTTTGTCTGTAATAATTTCTATTTATCATTCTTGATGTTGTTAATTTGTATCTTTTTCCCTTTTTTCCCTGGTTATTCTGGATCAATGTTGATCAATATTATTGATCTTAATCAAAGACCAACTTTTAATTTCATTAATTTTCTGTATTTTTCTACTCTTTTTTCTTTCTGCTTACTTTGTCCTTTAGTCTTAGGTAGCATAGGTAATTGATTTGAGACCTCTTTCTGTTTTTTCTATATATATATATATATATATATATATATATATATATATATATATATATATATATATATATAAAATTTTGTGCTGTAAATTTCCCTTTTGCTGCATCCCACAAAATATTGTGTTTTCATGCTTATTTGGGTTAAAGTTCTTTTGAATGTTTGTCACAATTTCTTCTTTGACCTGTATTATTTAAATGTATGCTCTTTATTTTCCAAGTATTTGGAGGACTTTTCAGATGTTAGTGGTTTTTAATTTAATTGATTTCTAATTTAATTTGATTGTGTTCAGGAAACATTATTTTTCTTATTTCATTCTTTTAAAGTTTTATTGAAACATTTTAAAAAATACTTATTTTTTTAGTTTTTTTAGGTGGACACAATATCTTTTATTTTTATTTTTATGTGGTGCTGAGAATGGAACCCAGTGCCTCATATATGCTAGGCGAGCATGCTACCACTTGAGTCACAACCCTAGCCCTATTGAAACATTTTTAATGGCTCAGAGTATGGTCTTCAGAAATATTCCATGACCATTTGAAAAGAATGTGCATTCTATTGTTTTTGTGTGCGAAGTGTTCTGTAAATGTCAATTGGAGGATAATGTTGCTTCTGTATCCCTTACTGATATTATGGGTAGTTTTTAAAAAAATAAATCATTGAGAGAAAAATGAGGAAAGCCCCCACTATAATTGTGAATTTGTCATTTCTTTTGGTCCTATCAGTTTTTGCTTCATATATTGTAAGCTCTTTATTATATAAAAAAGCATTTAGGAGTATTACTTTCTTTTGATAAATTGACCCCTTTATTATATAATGTCCTTATTTACTTCTGGTAATATACTTTTTCTCTAAAACCTACTTTTTGATGTTTTTATAAGTGATTCTGATTTTCTTATGATTAATGTTAGCTTGGTATATAATTTCCCATCCCTTTTCTTTTAAACTGAATGTTTATATTTAAAGGGGTTTCTTATAGATTGCATTTACTGTGGTTCTGCTTTTTTACTGAGTTGTAAAATCTCTTGTGTTTTAATTGGACTGTTTAGACCATTCATATTTAATATGAATTTTTATATAGTTGAGTATAAATTTCTCATTTGACTATTAGTTTTATATTTTTTCCCATTTTTATTAGGTCCTTATTCCTTTTTTTTGCTTTATTTTGGATTGAGTACTTTTTGTGATCAGTATCCTCACCTTTACCAGCTTATTAGCTATATCTCTTTGTTTTTTGGGATCACTTTGGGACTCATCGCATATATCCGTAGCCTGTCACAGTCCACGTATAGTAAAGACCTACAACAGTATTTCTGTCACTTTTCCATGCCTTTATGTTACTTTTCATTTATATTTTTTCATTTTATTGTCATGCCATTTTACTTCTATATTGTTATAAGTCCCATAGTACATTGCTATTATTTTTGCTTTAAATGGCACATTACCTTTGAAAACACTGTTAAAAATTAAGGGAAAGGGGCTGGGGTTGTGGCTCAGCAGTAGAGTCTTTGCCTAGCACATGCAACATTGGGTTCGATCCTCAGCATCACATAAAAATAAATAAATAAAATAAAGGTATTGTGTCCAACTATAACTAAAAAAACATTTTAAAAAATTAAGGGAAAAGATTTGTGTGCTCATGTGGTTTCTGTTTCTAGTGCTTTCCTTTTCTTTTTGTCAATCTAGATTTCTTCTTGGTATTTTCCTTGGACTTCTTCGGGTTTTTCTGTAGTTTGGCCATGTGGGACTGTGAGTGACTTCCATGTTCATTGGGAGAAGCCCTCATTTTATGCTTGTGTTTGAAAGTCATGTTTGCTGTGTCTGGTGTTCTCTTCTGGTGGTGGCCAGTTGTCCCTCCTTGCTCTAACTGCATCCCCAGCAGTCCTCTGCCCACCACATGGTGCTTGTGCCTTTGTACTTGTTTCCTCTATTTTAAAAATAAATTTTATTGTGCATGCTGAAGGCACACACGTGATATTATGGACATGTACAGCCAGGAGGTTACCTCATGGAGATCACATACCACTCTTCCTTCTCTGGTTGTCTTGTGACAAGAGCAGTTAATGAGTAGACTAATGATTTTGTTTTTTTATGGCTGATTTTTAATTTTCTCTCTCTCTCTTTTTTTTTTTTTGCCATGCCTTAATTTCCTTCATGTTGTCTTATGGTTGTTGACCTTCTCGATCTATGTGTTGTCCATAATCTTTACCAGTTTTTGAAACTTGGTCATGTATATTTTTCAGTCTGTGCTGTCTGATCTGCTGTCCCTTGGCTCTTTACTATGGTGAGTCTCTATTGCGGTGGGGAGGTGTGTCAGTCTGCTGTTTTGCTTCGTTTTGGGTCATTTCTGTCGACACAGATTGTCCATCCACATGGACTCCTCTCTTCTTTTGTGGTGTCTGATGTGAAGCTAGTCCCATGCAGTATAAGTTTCATCTCAGATGTCCTTTTCATCTCTAGACATTTCATTTGGATCTTTCTCAAATGCATTTCTTTTTTTAAAAAAAATATTTATTTTTTTAGTTGTAGTTGGACACAATACCTTTGTTTTATTTATTTATTTTTATGTGGTGCTGAGGATCGAACCCAGGGCCTTGCACATGCTAGGTGAGCGCTCTACCACTGAGCCACAACCCCAGCCCTCAAATGCTTTTCTTGTCTCTCCTTGTTGTTAAGTTGTTAACCAGAGCCTGACTTAGTGGTGCTGACATGACCCAATCACAGAGGTCACACTCCTTCAGGTAATGCCACTGTCCCCATGCTACCCAGGATCTTCAGTCCAGGTGGGGAGTGCGCACTCCTCCTGGACCCTGAGCACCACGCTGTTTGAGTTTCTCCTTTTCTGGTTCCTCCCCTGGCTTCAGGGGATTCACTCACTCACAGGTACAATCAGAGTCCAGGTGAGAGCCCAGGGTATCTGCCTTGGTTCTTGGGAGAGTTTCTTCAAGCAGCTCTTCTCTTTCTGGTTCTCTGCCCTCTGATTTGAGTGCTTTTGCCACCCTGCATTCTTGACACCTGTCTCCCTGTTGGGGCTCCTCTGCCTCTGCCTGTGCTGTAGAAACTCCCCAGGATGCAGGCCGGGGCAACCACAGGATATACTCTATTTGCTTCCCTTTTCTCAGGGTCATCGTCCTATGCTGCCTGTGGTTCCACATCTGAAAACCCCTGGTTCCTGTATTTGGTTAACCATCTAGAGTGGGAGTCAGTGCAGCCAATCTGCCTCTGTCCTTGCTGGAAGTGGACATTCTGTTCCTGCAGTCTTTAGGCATCACTGGACATCTGACTGTGGGCAATCATCCCTGCATGTGGTTTACCTGCTTGTTTGCCCTGTGTGGGGTGGATGCTTCATTCTGTCCTGTAGGTGAAATGCTCTGCAGAGTAGGGCCGAGACCCTGTGGGCATCTTGGGGTGTCCCATCAGGCCTAACCTTTTCTTTCCCAGGCTACTCCCCATGAGTTTAGAGGAATTTGAGGATCCATTCTGCCCCAGATTTCAGGCAGGTATAGGACTATGGGTCAGTTTGGGATAGCTGAGACACTAAGATTTTATCAATCTAAGTTCAGACCCAATTTAAATCTAATCATGTGTTAGGGAATTCTTTCCCAGGGAACCTACCTTTGACCTTCAAATAGCTGGCTTATGAATATATTATTTTAATAAATTACTTTAGGTTGATAAAATTTTATCAACTAGATATAAATTTTATCAATTTATATCTAGGTTGACTTTTGTCTTTGGATTTGTTTCTGCCTATGATTTCCAATTTTAATTATGTTTTCTTAGGCTATGGGACTATCAATGGAGGGAGAGCTTCACACGTCCCTATAAATAGTGCTTCTCACCGTGCTGTCGTAGAGATCACGCCTTTAGGCTGAACAATGCTTTTTATATCAGCTGATTTTTGAAGTCTTGCTTGTCCTTGTGCCTGGTTTCACATCAGAGCATGGGAGGGACCTGTGGCAGGCTGGGGGCAATGGCAGTGTGAGCTGCACATGCTTTCCTCCCCTGATCCTCCTTTCTATTAACCTTTCTTCTCCAATGCTCAGCTGATATGGTCCAGGAGGGGCTTGAGGGCTGGTTGTGAATGGCTTCGAGTGGACGTGGCTTCATGCCTGTGTGGCAGCAGTGCCACTGGCCCAGCAGTGACGAGTAGTGCAGTGTGTGCCTCTAGCCACATGGCAGGTGGGTGGCGTCTCAGATGCTCAATGGGGCCCTGGCTCTAGATTTGCAAAACTACCTTTAGATATTTCTTTCAGGTTTATCATTAAGAGGGTTTTCTTTTTCTAAGGCTTATAGATACTGTTTTCAAAGTTTTCAGCAGAATACTTGTTTGTAAGCAGTCTTGTGTGGAAAGCAAGGTAACCGTAGTAGCTGCTAATGTTTATGAGATCCCTGATTTGCGCCAGCTCTCTTGACTTGACTGTTTCACAAGTAGTCACATGCTTAGATCTTAAAGTGTCCCTCGAGGCGAGTATCACTCTCTACCCACTTTCCTGAGGCTTGGAGAGTGAAGTAACTCACTCAAGGCACCTTGGTTGCAAGTGGCAAGGGAGGAGAGAGAACTGCCCTCTCATGTGACTTCGCAGTGATGGCTGCTGAGGACCTCCCAGTGACAGCCTCTCCTGTGGGCTTGGGGGCAGCCCATTGCTGCCTTGCTGTCCTGGACTTAGCAGACCTCCATCAGAAGGCACGTCAGGCACAGCCCAGTGACCTTCCAGAGCTGTCTGCTGCGGCAGGACCACCACTCACTCAGAAAAGACAGTCCTCCAGGTGAGATGGTGGTGAGGGTCAGGATCTATGAGGTAGTACTGGCATCCTGACTTTTCCACAGAGGAAAGTTCTTATTAGCAAAGTGCTGAAACAGCAATTGCTGGAAGTGGACATTCATTTAGTAGATGTGCAAGGGGTGCCTGGCATGTGCTGGGCACTCCTCAAGAATCCTGACATCCTTGTGGAGGGATACAAAACATGGATGCCTTCAGCAAATACCTCCCGTAGCATGTCAGGCGGTGAGGACTGCTATGGAAGAAACAAAGAAGTGGGGGCAGGTCCTGGTGCCACGTGGGCATGGCAGTCAGGATGGGTCATGGGAGGGTGGGCATCTGAGCAGGTCCTTGCAGAAGGTGCAGGAGTGAGTCCACGGGTGCTTGTGGATTAATGGTTCCAGGACAAGGGGAGCTAGAATAGAGGCTGTGGAAGACCTGCTTGGTGTGTTCATGGAGCCACCAGGAGCCTGTGTGGCCAGAGCAGTGTGTGGAGGGGAGAAGCAGGAGCAAGGTTAGGGTGGCAGTTGGGGTGTGTCAGGGTCTTATAGCCATGATGAGGCATGTGGTCAATTGTTGTAGAGCTGGGCTGAGGATAGAGCATGGCAGTATGACTGAGTGGGGAGCTATCTCGTCTTCTCACTCACTGTGCTAGGTTGCTTCTGTTTTGTTTTTGTTTTTTCATCCTAGAGCTGTTATGATACCTGCTTCTTAGAGGATATCCAAATCCTTATTGCCTTGGGACCAGCTTTATAATTGTGCAACTCTGGATCTAATTTTATAATTGTGCAACTCTGGATCTAATTTTCACAGAAATCTCAAGGGAAGGGCCTCTGGAACTCAGACATACAAACCATGCTGTTTATGTGCTATGCCTCTTTTCCCTCAGACTTTGGTGTTGTCTAAATTCTTCCTCCTGGCAGAAGGGGGACTTGAGTTCTGATCTGGCCTCCAGTTTTGGAAATAAACCAGTGTGCTGAGCTGGGGCCCAGCTGTTGGTGCTGCACAGCTCAGCAGGTTCCAAGCTAGTGATGGCCCAGAGCAGCCAGATTGAGAAGCAGAGATGTGCAGTGTGGTTTGAACCATCAAGGCTATATGCAAGTAGGTTCCAAAGGGCTGCAGCAGGCAGATTCTCTGAGAATTCCCGAGGCCTTAGTTAAGTAAAGGGCGGGAGCTTTTTATAGGGCACTTGTGGCCTCTTGTGTAGGTGGAGAGGGAGCTGTTAGGAGCACTGAGGTGCTTGGAATGGAATGGCTCTGTTTCCATGGACGATGCTGATTGGGTCCTGCAGTTGTTCCCCCTGGGACTCCTGGGTGGTGCCAGGAAGCAGAACAGAGCTCATCTGCAGTGGGTGCTTCCCAGGAGACATGGTGGCTTACCTTTCCCCACTTCTTTAGAGCAAGGTGAGTGCAGTCCTCCACAGAGAAGCACAGGTGGCCTTTCCTGGTTCATGAGTGCAGTTTCACTCCCTGCAGCTGGTTAATGATGCAGCCACTCTTGTCCCCATCTTCCCTACACTAAGATCTGGGAACTAAGAAATAATGATAACAAACTTTGATGAAAGTTTTTATTTACTTCAAGGACTTTTATTCTTTGCAATAATGCATTGGTTATTTGCTGTTTACATTTTTGTTTTATTACTCTAAGAACTTTAGAACTGGAACATTTGGAAAATATGAATAAGAACTTTAACACTTGTCTCTAATGAGTACAGACAGGAGGTTTGAGCAGAGGAACTGACTGAGCTAGCCCCAAGCGAATGTTGCTCCAACAAGGGCCTCAGAGTGATTGTCCCTGCCCTTTCCAGTCCTTGGTAGTGTTGTGACCTGCCCCATCTTTGCAAACCTGTGGTTACTCCACACACACTCTTTGCTTTGCTATGTGTGTCAAGGGCCCACTTGGCAGAGGAACACGGTGTTTCTGGGGAGACCTGTGAAGGTGTGTGTGACGTGATGGTGCACATGTGTGTGGCACATGTGAGTGTGTGTTTAGTGTGTTGTGTGTATGCGTTAGGGCATTATGTTGCCTCCTCAGGTCTTGGAAATGGTATTACCATGTACCTCTGAGAATGGGAGAGGCAATAAGGGTGGGCCCCTTTCTCCCTGGGACCCAGGAGTCTTGAGCACTGCAGGGGACTGTCCCAGACTGAAAGCACGGCTGTGTTCCAGATTTTGAAAACCTGGGGATGGATGGAAGAGGGAGGAAAGGGCTGCAGGTGAAATGAGGAGCACCACGGGAGCTGGCTCACAGGAGTGGCCCAAGAGGAGGTCAGAGGGAGTTCCTGGTGTGTGAGGGTCAGAGGGCAGTTGACCTCAGCTGAGATGGGAGAGAAATTACTAAGTGTGGGAATACCACACAAGCCCACAGTGTGAGTGCAAGCTCTGTGTACAGGAAGGGCCTGGCTGTGGGTGGGAGGAGCAGTCACAGAGCCATCCTTGAGAGGGTAAGGAGGCGTGGATGGGTACAGGAAGTCACCTCTCATCTGTCATAGCAGGAAGTAAACCGTCGGACATAAATAACATTGTAAAGTCAAAGATAGCAATACAGATGTGGTAACAAGGAATCTAGAGCAAGGTTGATACCACAGGAGAATGAAAAGTGGTCTATGACACAGAAACAAGGTGGCAGTAAGGGGAAACACTATCTTTCATGGTAAACTTTGTAGAATTATTTAATTTTTAAAAGGGTACACATTTATAATTTTATGAAAAATGAAAATATTGTTTTCATTTCAAATATTTTTTTTAGAAAAATAATTAATAAAGTTGGGCCCTTCAGGTTCCTTCCCCTTGCTTCTGTTCCTGCCAGGGCAGAACTCAGCCGCAGTTGCCATCTGCTCCTCCCCAGCAAGTCCTCGTCCTAACCCTGTACCCACGCCTGCAGAATCCCAGGAGCACACTTCTCTGCAGCCAGGCCTGCCCCCGCTTTGTGCAGGATGCTCTTCCCAGAGCTCTCACTCCACACTCTGGGCTTCCCCACTGTTGGTGGGCATCCCTCCCCATGTCCCATGCCTGCTCTGCCACGAGCTCCACTTGTTAGGGCAGCTCTTGCCCAGTGCTCAGGCTTTTGAGGATCTCTTGCCAGGCCGAGTGCCTCAGGGATGAAAACTGTTACAATTGTTTGTATCATGCTTTTCTGCTGCTTAGCAGTCTGCAGAACGTTCCACTTGGCCAGGCAGATTTCTTTGGAAGGTGGCATAGTCCCCTAGCCTTGGGTGTAAGCAGGCATAGTTTTATTGGATTCTTCTCCTTTTGTTTACTTCTCTCTGTGGAAGTGAGGTGCATGTGTGCTCGGGAACTTGCCTCCGCTTCAGCCATGGTCCTGCATGTGGTCTTCTTGGAGCAAGGGGGAGAGACAGCTGAAGGAAGCACAGTGTATAATAACCACATTGGTCTAGGGTGGCTAGTTCAGCTCCCCTAGAAACATGGGGCATTGTGCCATCTGCACCTGGAAGTGGAGCAATGGACGGCACCCCGTGCAGGTGCAGCTCCCCAGCACCAGAGCACTCTTGCCTGACCGTTGGCACTCTCGCCTTGCTGAGACATCTGCTTTTACCTGAGTGGCCGGTACTTTCGCCAAGTGCATCATTTGCCTTGTCATCTGCTCTGAGTCATGGGCAGTTCCAACAGCACTTTCCTTTGTGGTGCCATTTTGTATTGAGTTTACTTGTAGAGAACCCTTGCCCACCCTGAAGTGTGGGCAGTTCCTTTCTTTTGTTTCTGTTTTTCTTTAGCTCCTGGGATTACTTGGGTGTGTTGTTGTATGACAGTGTAAGTCACTCATAGCTGTGGAAACACTGCTCTTAAAGCACTTCATTTCTCGGTGATGGTGCTGCTGCTGCTGTCCTGCCTGTGTGTCACACTCCCTCACTATTCCGTCCTTGGTCCTGCTGCTACCCCACTTTAATTGTTTTGACTTTATGGCATATTACCAATGCAAATGTTCTGATAAAGAACCCCACTATTTTAAGAAAACATTTTACCTCTTTGGCTCCTTGCTTTCTAGATGAACTTTAGAATGATTTTCAAGTTAAAAAAAGTTTATAGTGCTAAAATGTAGTTCCAAATGATCAAATCTGTGATTTAAATCATGAACAGCTGACACTTTGGTGGTATTCAGTTCTGATTCAGGAAGCTCTCCTGTCTTCGAGTATTCTGTTAGCCTGTCTTGCTGTAGGTTTTTACTTTAGAACTGTTTCCCAATATATTTGTGTCATTTGATTATCATAATTGGAATTTCCCTATTGCACTTAACCAGACACCTACTAGTGGGTAGGAAAACTCTGTTTTTTATGTAATTGTGTGTGATTGTGCGTTGAATGTTTTTGGCCACGAGACAGTTTTTGGTTGACCATAGACTTATTCCTGACTTGATCCATATGCTTTCACTGAAAAGTGTGCTTGCTGTAGCTGCCTGCTAAACATTCTTCACTAAGTTGTACAGTTTCCTCCTATTGTTGTTATTATTTTAAATTGAAAATGAAAATTTCATTAGTTAGTTGCAGCTGTTAAGATGGTCATATGGTTTTCTCCTTTCATCTCTTAAAGTCATGAGGTCCACTGATGAAATTATGGAGTAAGTGATATTAGGTCTTTTTGATGCTTTTTAATAGTCTTCCAATTGCAGTGCACTCCAAATGTTTTGCTGGGACTAGAATAAGGGTTGGGGCTATAGTTAAGGTCAGTGCCAGGGCTGGGATTAGGGTCATGTTAGAACTAGTGTGAAGTTCAGGGTTAGGGTTGGGATTCTAGCTAGTGTGATGTTGCTCTGTAAGTTTCTTTTCTAATTTTTTTTGGTATGGTTTTGGAATCATGTAAGTGATAGTTTGCTTCTATAACATGATTCAAGAAACTTTATTTTTCTCTTTTACTTAAACAACAAATTTTCCTTTTCTTAGAAAACAAGCATTGTTGGTCTCCTGTTTGATAGCATTCTGCTATTCTCATTTCTTAAATGTTGATTCTGGTGTTTTCACTCATTTTCTAGTTAAGGCATTTTGGCTCTTCATTTCCTCCCAAGACACTTCAAACTTTATCTCATTGGCTTTGTTGTGTACTAACCAGCTATTGTTATTCTTTAATCCAAAATTATGCATCCTCTGGGTGGTTTTCTCCCCTGTGGAGGACGTTTCTTTTGTTGTGAGTTGCTCCTTTTGCAGCATTGCAGCCAAGAAGGTGGCTTGTGTGGGCCCTATGGGAGCATGCGTGTGGAACTTTGGGATTGTGCTGCTTCTGCAGGGAGTGTGGTCAGGGAGCCGTCCACACACCTTCTGGAGCAGTAGGTGCCACACAAGCCCACCAAGTGACCCTCCCGGTAGATGGAACAGTGACATGAAAAGAGGGGGAGTCTGGAGGGTTTTTATTTAACCCCCTAAATAATGTCTGTTTAAAAAAATGTTATTGATGAATTATAATTGTACCTAATAGTGGGATTCATTGTGACATATTCATACACACACGTAACATAATTTGGTCAGTCTCATTACCCACTACCTCCCTTTTTCTCTCCCTCCCTCTCTCCCTCCCTCCCTCCCCCAGTCGTCGTCTTCTGCTCTACTGGTCTCCCTTGTATTTTCATGAGATCTTTTCCCCCTGTTTTTCCCCTTTTTCCTCCCTAGATTCTACATAGGAGAGAAAACACATGACCTTTAACTTTCTGAGTTTGGTTTATTTCGCTTTACATAATGCTCCCAAGTTCCATTTATTTTTCCTGCAACTGACATAATTCTGTTCTTCTTTATGGATGAATAAAACTCCATTGTGACTATATACCACATTTTCTTTATCCACTCATCTTTTAATAAAGCACCTAGGCTGGTTCCATAACTTGCCTTGTGAATTTTGCTGCTTTAAACAAGGTTGTGCCTGTATCACTGTAGTGGGATACTTTAATTCTTTAGGATAAGTATCAAGGAGTGGTACAGCTGGATCATAGGGTGGTTCCATGCCTAGTCTTTTGAGAAACCTCCGTACTAATTTCATTAGTGGTGTACTATTACAAGCAGTAATACAACTGCCTGTTGTACACCAATAAGCAGTGTGAAAGTGTTTCTTTTCCCTTATATCCTTGTCAGTATTTATTACTTGTGTTCTTGATGATTGCCATTCTAACAGGAGAGAGAGAAAATTTCAGTGTGATTTTGATTTGCGTTTCCCTGATTGCTAAATATGTTGGACATTTTTTCTCGTATTTGTTGGCTATTTGCATTTCTTTTGAGAGTCTGGAATCGGTAGGGAGCAGGTTCACTTCTCTGATAGACCCAAGTACCAGGGGGCTTTTGGAACCTGGCTCTGAGCTGCAGGGAGGCTGGGGGTGGCGTGGAGCTCATGGGGAGTACAGAAGAGAAGGTTAAGCTGCTGAAGCAGAGAGCTCCTCAAACCTGCTGCTTTAAGAAGGTCAGGTTTGTTTCTGTGGTATAACTGTTCCAGGGATGGGGCTGCTGGCTCTAAAAGAGCTCCCTGCCCTGGCTCTGGGTGGCCCGCCATTCTTAGCCTGTAGTTTCTATCTGGCTCTGTTATCATAGCCTCAGAGCCAAGAGAAACACAGGTGTTGATTGTGGGAAGGAGGAGGGTGTGCGGAAGGGATCTGGAGTCAAAGCGGTGCTGACTTGTATCACTATCTAGGACCAGCTGCATACCAGTCATGTGATCTAGACCAGCTGTGTACTGTGTGTGCCATGGTGACCCTCTGCAAGGGTGGTCAGGCTACTCTGGGCTGCCCAGAGCTCGTCATAACCCTGTTGTTGTGGAGCAGGGCAGCAGGGGCCTAGGGAAGCCTCTGTGCCTGCCACAGGCTAGTGAGGAGTGCAGCGAGGAGGAGGGGCTGAAGGGAGGCCTGGGGCAGGAGGGCCAGCAAGAAGACCTTGCAGTGTTAGGAAGGCAGTGTCATATGTTTCCTCTTGCACTTGAAAGCAAGAGAGAAGAAAGGAAAAAGGGGTCCCCTGAAGACAGAAGGGAGACCATTAGGCTATAGCAGGGGACAAGGGGAAGGGACCAGGAGAGGGTAGTGAAGGTACCAGGCAGCGAGATTGATCAAATCATGTGCATGTACAGATGTGCCACAATGAAACCCACTGTTCTGTGTAATTAATATGCGCCAATTAAAATTAAAAAGAAAAAGGGCCAGGTGTGGTGTCAATATGGCATCCCTGACACCCGAGGCAGTAGACAGACACGTTCCGGAATGCTACTTGCCCCTACAGAGGGGAACATTGGGCCATGTGATGGGGTGCTGGGCCTACATGCCTCCAGGAATCTTGCCCTCAGTGTCTCAGCATTCTTGGATGCCACTGTGTGACACAGTGGGTGCTACTCACCTGCCAGCCAAGATACCAGGGCCTGCAGGGATGGGGATGGACACTGCTTCCTTGTAGAAACCTGGCCCTCAGCCCCAGGACGTTCAGTGGATACCAGGAGGTTTTTGGTTTGCTGAAGAGGAACATTTTAACATCTTTCAAAAAAACCAAGACAAAGCACAGATGGACACAGAGGCTTTGGGTCTGTCAGCATGGGCTCAGCCCTGCCCTCCAGGTCCTTGAAGCCTCAGGAGTTCCTCAGTCTCACCCAGGCTCTGAGGAAGCTAGCTGCTGGCGGCACAGACCCGCAGGCCATGGTCCTTCCTTCCCTTCCTCCCCTTGGTCTCCTCCTTCTGGCTGAGTGGCTCTTCTTCTCCATTGCTCCTTGCCATTTCCCTTTTGCAGGGATTCTGGAGTGTTGTCCTCAGAGGCTCAAATCAGGTTGCAGCCTGATATGAGGGGCTGATCGTTTTTCACAATGACTCATCCGTTCCTCCTCAGCCTTGCTGCCAGGCTATCTGCTGGCTCTGCATGTGGAGACAGTGACAGATCTGGAGAATCGTCCTGGTCCCATGGTGGCTGGGGATGGCATGTGAGGTAGAGAACAGGTCACCTCTAGGACACACTGGGACAAACAGGAGTCGGCCTTTCATCCTCTTTTGTTTTATGAATGTAAAGCAGCACTTTTCTCTCTCCTTGCAAGGGGCAGGTTAGGGACGTCCATTTGTGGTGGGCTGTGCTTCACCCTCTGCCCCAGCCTAGGGCAGCTAATGTCTTCTGGCCTCAGAAAGGTCACTCTAGTCGTGGTCCAAGATGCTTCTGCTCCCTGGTTAAACATGTCTCATTTTATTCACAGTGTTTTCTTGCCCTGTGCCTCCAGTGTGACACATTATGAGCTTACTCTGTCCTGTTTGTGCTCTCACTTGACCACCACTGACTGGGTGATGGTTGTGTCTCAGGGGCTGCCTCATCTTTGACTATGAAGGGCAGCCAGTGCCACTTCAGAAGAAGGGAGCTGGAATGAGACTCTCAAGGTAGGTGTGCCTTATGTCCAGTTCCAAGATGCAAGACTGTCACCTACAGCTCTTCTCGCTGGTACTGAGCAAATATGTTTGGTTTTACCTCCCCCTGTCTCCCAGCTTCTGTTTTACCAGCCAGTGAAGAGAGCCCTCGACCTATCCCCTCCCTACCCCAGCCCCAGGACCTTCTCTGCAGAGACTGTGCTGCCTCTCCACCCCTCCATCCCATGGTTCCCCCAGGGAATGCTTTTCCTCTTCTCTAGTTGAGAGGGGAGGAAATACAAAGTGTGGAGGACTGAAGCTGTCTGTTGGGTTGGCATTAGCATGGTTGGGGGGCACAACTGACTTTGAGGTCAAGAGGAAGCTGGATCAAACTTGCTGAAGGCTGATGAAGGGTCGGGAGCTGGGTGGCCGTTTAAAATGTCCATGTCTGAAACCTGGGAATCTGAAAGATTTTTTTTCTCCCCGAACCCAGGAATCATTTGAATAGGTCTATAACCTAAAAAGGAGTTAGTAGAACAAAACTTTGAAAATTAGGGGCCCAGAGCATATGGATGTTGCATAGACAGGGCCAGTGGATGGTAAGGAGGGTGGTGGCAGCGTGTCAGAAACTGCTGCTTCTGGAGGAGGACGGGGCTGCTCCCTTCACAGCCACACAGGCCAGGTGCAGGCCAATCTGCCCTCTGCACACCAGCTGTGCCAGCTACCCGTGCTGCTCCATTCCTTGCTTTTCCTCCCAGTTCAGACCCAGCCTTGTTGTCTGTTAATCTGGGGTGTCTCCACAGCCTTCCGGTCACTTCTATGACATTGACGTTTTGAACAGTGCAGTCTCTTAAAAAACAGAAGTCTTTCCCTTTGGGTTTGTCCGCTGCTTCCTCATGATTTGTTCCAGTTTCACATTCTTGGCTGAACACTGCCTGTGTGGATTGCGCCCTCCTCGGGGCTTCACAGGGGACACAGAATGTCCTCTCCTGGGGATGTGAAGTTGCTTCCCCAGTCAAGAATTCTTTCTTTCTCTGTGGTTTCCACCTTTGCCCTGTGAGTAATGTGGGAAGACCACTAGCCCCACCGTGCCCTGCTCCTCATCCAAGCCCTGGGTTAGTATCTGAATGGTCTTGGCCTAGATGAGACTTTTATCATGATGGTTGCACGGGTGGCTTGTCCTGCTCCAGTGCTCTGTCCTCTCAAGTCTTGGCCAGCTTTGTGAGCAGGAGCCCTCCCTTTTTGCCCCTCTGTTTTTCTGTTTAGTATCAGTTTTGTTTAATGGATTCCTGTCCCAATATATCATTCAACATGATCCTCTGATTTTGGAGCTCAACTGTCCAGATATGGTCAGTGGGATTCCCTCCAGGATGGCTCCAGGTCCTGGTGGGAGGTCTGCTTCCTCTCTCCCTCCCTCCCTCCTTTTCAAGCCTTCCTCCCTTTGGCCCCCTTCTCATTTTTTTGAACACTCCCTTATTTTTCTGCATAGTGTTTCAAGCTCATCTGAACCTACCCCAGCCCTAAAATAAGCCATTTTTTTTTTTTTAAGGTCCCTGGTTCTTCATAATGAGGAAATGTTATCAAAGATGGAGGTCTGGGTTCTAGGTGTGTTTTCTTCTATCACATATCTTTGCTTCCCCTCAGTGGTCAGAGCTGGGAAATGCTACAGTAGGCACATGTGAATGTACACATTTTAGCATTGAGCGTGTAAATGTATGTGTGTGTGTGTGTGTGTGTGAAATTGATCCTGCAGTGTCCTTTTTCTTCCTACCATCTCCACTCTTCAGGTGGCAGTGATGTTCTAAGGGTGTCTCACCAGCTCCTGAGGCCCTTTGCGTCTCTTCCCTGCTCTGTTCAGTGACGACATTTGGTAGTTTGCCCATGGCCAGAAGGAACCTGGCCAACACTGCAGACAGGGCTCCTTCTCTGCTCCAAGGGCTCTTTTTAAAACATTACATGTTTACCAGCATACCAGTGTAGGCAAGCTCGTTTTAAAAATTTGTTAATTATCCTCCTGTATTACTTTTTATAAAAATAAGCAAACATGTATGTGTTGAACTTTCTCACATTAAATCTATATAACATTTTGCTACATATGCTCTGTCTTTTTTTTTTTTTTTACTCTTTTATTGTAAACTATACATAGCAGGAGTTGTTGTAGTGTAGAATGGAGTGGCATTAATTACACTCACAGTGCCACGTGGCCACTCACCTCTGCACTTCTGACACTGTACACTGGTGGCCACCCCGTGCTGCTCATCATGGTCATCCTCATCCTTTTTCTCCCTGCTGTCTGGTGCTGCTTCAATGCTTTCTCGTTGTGACACAGGGTGTTGCAAGCAGCTTGCAGTGTTTTGCAGTTATGGACAGGGATGTGCTGAATGACCTTGTGCATTTGTGTTTTCATGTTAGGTCACGGGGTTGAATATGTGTGTAGTTTTGCCAGATACTTCTTCTAAACCCCCTTCCCAGGGTGGATGCTGTGTCTCACCTCCCTCAGCAGTATCCACCAGCAGTCTCCAGTGGCCTTTTCCACTGTGGCTCTCCTGTAGAGTCTGTGCTTAATTCTGGAGTTTTTGCCAAAGTGGCTGGTGAGCCTGGAAACTGAGAGTAGTTTTATTTGCATTTGTCTTCCTATGAGTGAAGTGGAACATCTTATTATGTTTAAGAACACGTTTTAGCATGTCTTTTGAAAATTTTTCTGTGGAGTCTTTTTTGTTTTTTCCCTCAGTTTAGACCAGTTTTATTCATTGATTTATAGGTATATTAGGGATATTATTTCTTTTTTTGCTGTGATGTATGTTATAAATATTTTCTTCCATTTATTATTTGTCTGTCATATTTTATCATGGCATATTTTGCTATGACAAAGATTTTTAAATTTTTAATTCGAATTTATCTACTCCTTTTTTATTGCATCTGGATTTTAGTTCATAATTAGAAAGCCTTTTCCTATGTCCAAATTAAAGAGGAAGTTACTGTTAGTCTAGTACTTGTATAGTTTATTTTTTTGCTTTATTTGTTTATAGTTTTCGACATTTTTTTTTCCTGTGGCGTGTTTTATCTTTTCTATTTCATTGACTCTGTTTTTATTTTCCTTACCTTTGCTTTTTGGGTTCATTTTGCTATTCTTTTTCAAATTTATATTGAATGTTTGCTCATTGATATTCAGCTTTTTAACATGTAACTTGGCATCTAGATTATGTAGTTTCTACTTAGGTACAGCTGTTTCAGTGCATTGATTTAGATAGATAATACTTTTAAAAAAATTTTTATTATTGGTTGTTCAAAACATTACATAGTTCTTGACATATCATATTTCACACATTTGATTCAAGTGGGTTATGAACTCCCATTTTTACCCTGTATACAGATTGCAGAATCACATCGGTTACACATCCACTGTTTTACATATTGCCATACCTAGTGTATGTTGTATTCTGCTGCCTTTCCTATCCTCTACTATCCCCTCCCCTCCCCTCCCATCTTCTCTCTCTACCCCATCTACTATAATTCATTTCTCCCCCTTGTTTTTTTTCCCCCTTTCCCCTCACTTCCTCTTGTATGTAATTTTGTATAACAATGAGGGTCTCCTTCCATTTCCATGCAGTTATAGATAGTACTTTTATCATCCTTAAATTTTAAGTGTTTTGTTTGTACTATGATTTATTTTTAGCATATGAGTTACTTAACCGTCTTTCTTAATTCTAAATATACGGGGTTTAACATATTATAAAATATATTTATATACACAATATTTGACATATTTTAGTTTTTAAGTGCACTGTTTTAGACAGGTATGTTCCGGATGGTACACCTGGGTCAAGTCTCACGAATGTTCTGTTTGGAAGGGGTACCCTTTGTAGTTTTGGAACATAAGCCTTCTGTGTACAGTCTCTTGGTGAAGCTTGGTACATCCTATCTCTTTCTTGTCCTGATGGATAGTTCCTCTAGCGGGTATATCAATCATTGTGAGAGTTGTGCTCGAACCTAAGAATTTGATTGTAGATTTCTATAGCTCTGCTGTGTATGTAATGTTAAAACTATTTGTAGGTATATTAGGTTTAGAATTGTTGTAGTAGCATACTGACAAACTGAACCTTTTTATCTTTATGTAGTCTACCTCTAGTAATGCTTTTTGATTTAAAGTAAGTTCTGACATAGTTGCACAGTCAGAACTTTCAGAATCTATGTATCTAAATACTTTATGTGTATCTTTAAAATGTTGTCTAATGGAATTTTGTCTCATCCTCCCTGAAAAATATTTGTCATTTAGAGACTGAACATTTAGTTTACTTTCATTTTAATCATAATTTGGACTCCACCCTACAGTCTTATTTTGAGCTATTTAGTTCAGCTTTCTCATGGTATTTTTTCCTCTTCCTATCTTTTGATTGACTCATCATTTCTTTACTCATTAAGTTTTCTCCTTTACTGTATAATTTTGATTTCTCTTATTTTTGTGTTTTTCTTGCATGTGTACTTCATTTATCAGTGTGAAGTTAATCAGTGTCTTTATCCATTTCCCAAAGAATGTGAGCGTCCTGCAGTACTCAGTCTCTGTCCCTTCGTGCTTTAGTGCGGTCTCACGGTCTGCTGGGCTTCTGGGTCCTGCACCCTCTTGGCTTCGTGCCCTTGTACCTGTGTGTGCCTATCACTTGTACCCCCTAGGCTCCTTGCTCTTCTTTCCACCTTGGTCTGGGTGCTGCTGTTTCTGAAGTGCACCATGGTTAGGTGCTATTAGGAAACTCTTTTTACCTGAAACCTTCTTCATTTTCCTTTTATTGTATATTTTCATGTTCAAAACAAAGTCATTCTGAAACTCTTCTACCTATGATTACTTTCTAAAATTAAGACAAATTTTAATGGAGAAAAATTGGCACGTGGCATACTCTTCTTTAGAAAAGCTGTGCTACTAAGCTCAGGGATTATGATGTGTCTTTGTTAAAGGTATGTACAGTACCATCTTAGTGAGCATGGCTATCAACAGGCAATTCAAATACCCAGGAAGGTGTCCTATCAGCCAAGGCCCAGTACACTTGCAGGGGTTGTGGACCAGCCTAGGGGAGGAGTCAGCAGCTGCTGGAGCCTGCCATGGTTGGAGACAATTCTGCCAGGGTCCCTGGGATGGACGGAAACCTCCATGGGGTCCAGGGCCTTCTGCTCTGTCTTGAAAACCAGCAGTTTTCCAGGATTGATGAAAGCCACTGATCTAATTTTAGAAACCAGACATATACCAGTTAGGTCAAATAGAAAGAAATGTGTTTCTTGACATCGTGGTAAAGCTCTGGGACACAAAAGACAAGCCAAAGCCTTAGCAGAGAGGAAAGACATTGCCTTCAGGAAACTGCATTCAAGCGGGAGGGACTCTGCTGTGGAGTCGGGAGGTGGGAGAGAGGAAGGAGGTCGTGCACCAACACTCTGTCCTTGATGGGCCTGTCTTTTAGGAATGAGGGGAACAAACAGTTTTCTACAGACATAGAGAAAGCAAGTTGTCCCATAAGGAAGATCTGAAATTAGGAAGGGATTGTAAGTAGAGCTGTATGTCGGTGAGTCACAACATGGACTAAGTGTCATAGTCACAGGGTGAGTGTCTGTGCCAAGAACAAATGGCAGAACGTCTCTGAATGCCCATAGGTCAGTCAATGGGAAGAGAACTGAGTCACTGGAGTTTTAAGGTCCTGGAGTTGTTTGGATGTTGTACAAAAATATTGCACTTTGATACATTAGGGATTCACGGTCAATATTAGGGTTAAAAAGTAGAAGAGGGAAAAATCTAAAAGAAAGGAAAAAAGGATACCTAAAAATTATAGGAAGATACATAGGAAACAACATAAAATGGTGAATAAATCCAGATATATTGGACATTTCTTTTAATTTCAAGGACTAGATGCCTTAATAAGTTCCAGGAGAGACGATCACTCAGAACTCTGTCATTTTTGCAGTCAGTGCAGCCAGGCTGAACTTGTGTTTTCTCTTCCTAGGTCTCCTCAGTTCAGTCAGGACTTTGCTCAGGGTCCTTTCCTCCGGAGGCTTCTCTTACCAGCTTGTTGGGGGTCTTGCCTTTGTATTTGTTCTCTTTCTTTCCATCATGTCCATTCTCTCTGGAACCCAAGGCCTTTTCTGTTTCTTTCCTGTCTCTTTTCCTTCTTGTGCCTTCTGGAGAGTTCTTTGGTTTCGTCTTCTAATCTTCCAACTCACTACCAAACTGCTCCATTCTTTCCATAGGTTCCACATGCTAGGTCTTCCCTTTGACAGTGTTTTCCCTCCCCAGGTGTCCATGTGCTCCTCTGGTGTGGCCTTTCAGGCCCAGACCTGGGACAGGTAACTTAGTCTTGTCGTTTGCTTTCTGTTTTCTCCAGTGCCCACTCCTACTTGGTTTGGGGTTGCTCAGCACACTTCTTTTCCTCAGACTTTGTCTCTTCAGTAGCTGGTGAGGTTTGCATTTTGAGAGTGCTTCTTATCCTCCTGTTGCCTGTCTCTGGGGCCAAGGTGCAAAGTTGCAGCTGATGTGGTCTGCTGTGCTGGTCTGTCCAGTGGGATGTGCTCTGTCCTTTGCCTCAAGGTGCGCATTGCCTGTCCCCCTCCTCCCTGTGAGCTTTAACCTGGTGCAGACCCACTGCCCAGTCAGGCAAGGTACTGGAGGCCCAGGTAAGTAACCCCACACAGTCCCCCTGGCTCTTCCCGACTGCATTTCTCTGTGCCCACCTGCAGGTTTTGTCTGGTCTCTCTCTGTTTGACTTTTCCATGGAACCTGATCTTATTCCTGATACAGGCTTGTACTTTGTATTTTCTTTTCAATTGTCTGTGTAGATTTCACTCCATCTGCTTCCTTTCTAGACAGTCACAAATCACTTGATGATCAGGACACATTCAGAGAAATGAGTCATTAGGTGATTTTGTTGTGCAAACCTCATACAGTGCATTTACATAAACATGCCTGGTGTAGGTCAGTCACCTGAAGTGGTCTCTTGCTGTTGTCAGGAGACCCAGAAACTCAAGGTGCAATAGGCTGGTGCTGGCATAAGACAGTTTGCTGTTTGTGGAAGACTTCTTCTTCTTCTTTTTTTTTTTTTAAATAAGTGGAGGGAGTATGTTCTAAAATAATGATAAAAAGCTTAGAATAGTAAATATGTAAGCTAGTACAATTGTTTATTATCATCATGTGCTGTATTTTTATCTGACTAGATGATAGGGATTTGTCAACTCCATTGTAATCTTCTGGGCCCACCATGGTGTATACAGTCAGTTGGTAACTGAAATGTTACTGTGTGGTGCTTAACTGTATTTATTTTCTATTGTTCTTTAACAAATTAACCCCAAACTGAGTAATTTACTATGACAAATTTAAAATGGCACAGGTTGACAGGGCCTGGGCCATCTGAAGATGTGGCTGTGGTTGGAGGGTCTATATCTGAGCTGGCTTCCTTTCATGCTTTAGGCTGGAGGTCTCAGTCCCTCGCTCTGTGCCTGCTCCTCTGGGTTACTGAGTGTCTTCATGGCATGATGGCTCCCTTCCCCTGAAGTGGGTGGTTCCAGAGCACACTAGGATCTCAGTGTCCCCTTGTGGAAAGGGCCACAAGGTCCATCTCCACATTTGCCTTGTGGATAGGACCAGCTACAAACCTTCAAAGGGCCACATGAACCTTGGCTTTTCTGTTGCATAAGTTTTTTGGTTATTTTCATTGACTTTTCCTTTATGATTGGCTTTTTTTCTAGGTGATGTAAAAACACAGCATGTGTCTAACTTCTTTAGCACTTGTGTGCTCATTCTTGACATGACCCACACTTGGAAATTCCCACACCAGGTGGCCCTTGGCCCACAGGGCTGTAGCCACTCTCTAGGGTGCCCTCTGACTTCCTGTGTATGAGCAGCATCCATCCATTATGTAGGGCAGGCCTGCTGTGCTGGGCTTTTGCACTTCCTCTACCTGGTGCTCTGACTGTCCCTTTTTGTGGTCTGCGTGATACGTAGGAGGGTATTTGTGTGCAGCATTTGCCTGGTGCTCTGTGCTCTGACCACAGCCCAGGCACTGGGAGCACAGGGTCTGGCGGGAGAGCAGGCCTTTCAGCCACCCTGCTGCAAGTGCTGCAGTGCTGTGGCACGTGTGGGAGCACCTTGCTAGCTGGGCCGTCTGTGGGTGGGTTCGTCATTCTTCCCTATCACCTCCCTCTTTCTTTCTCTAAACTCTCCCTGCGTAGAGGATATTGGAAAGACAAATGGCAGAATGAGAATTAAACATGAAGAATTTGTTCTTTGAATGCTTGAGAGAGGGGCAGGACGGGGCATTCCCAACTGAGGTGTTGTGGTCAAAGGCGAGGGGAGCCAACAAGGGGCACTCTCCACCTAGCACCTCTGCTGGGCACAGTGGGCTTGGCTGTGACCCTGTTGAGTGTCTCTGCCATGTGTGGACTGCCAGGCAGCCAGCACTGCACACACAGGGTAGATCTGCCCAGCACAGCTGCCTCTTCCTTCGGCTTCTTCAGGACCCTACCTTCTCCCTTGCTGTCCTGGGCATCAGAAGGGTCTGTCTGATCACTGTTTTACCTTGGTCTGGTCCTGTCTTGCTCAGGATCTGTTACTAATAGTTTGACTTGATTTTGTCTACATTAAACAGTTAATTTAGTTTCTAATATATAATGCATTTAATGCAAGATGACTTTTTTTATTGAAATACCTGAAGAAAAAATTAGCTTTATTGTTGCGAGTGTGAAACTCTGGCTCTTAAGTGCCCTCTTTTCCCTGTTGAGATCATTGCTTTTTGATGAATTTTGAAGTTGTGCCAACTCATAAAAAGCTGGCTGTCTCCTCAGCACCTACCATGTGAGGGTGCTGGCTGCTCTGACACTATCTTCTTTCAGTTGACCTTGCTGCCCTGCAAGTAGCCCTCAGAAACCCAGCTGGGGGAGGCAGGATGCCTGCAGAGGGCCTGCAGAGGGCCTTATGATGCCATCTTCTGGGAGGGGCTGGCTGATGTGGTAGGAGTGCTTGGGGGCCCAGAGCCAGCCAACTCATGGGTGTTTTCATGCATTTAATTTAAACAAAAGCATAGAATGTAAAAAAAAAAAAAAAAAAAAAAAAAAAGGCTTAAAAATGTTAGTTTTCTTTTTGCCACATTCTGGCAAAGAGAAGGGGTGGTATCATTGTTCTGTGTTTGCTAAGTGATAATTACAAGTGTGGAGACAGATGTGGTTTCTTGGGAGCCAGCGGGGCTGTGCCAGAAATGCTTTTTGCTCCTTGAGGGAGGAGGCATGGGGAGCTCAGCCCATTGCCTGGGACAGAAGCCCCCAAGGACTTGGAGCAAGGCTGGAAGGGTCAGTGGTCCAGCCCCAGAGTGGGCTGTGGGGCCAGAACCATAGAATGGACACGCACTGAGTCCACACATAGGGGATGGGTGTGTGTGCAGACACACAGTCCTGGGTCAGAAGCGGTGGAGATTAGCTTGCATGATGATGTGGCCTAGCTATGGATTGAAGATGATGCCCTGTAGGGGAAGATAGTCCAGGTGGGTGAAGAGATGTTAGCCGAAGCCTTGTGTGTCCTGGGGTGACTTCAGGTGGCTAGGATGGCCCTAGTGAGAAGAAGACTCAGAAAAACCCACCCAGGATCATCACTTGCTCCCCCAGGTTGGGGTGAGCCTTTGGAAGTTTGGGAAGGTGAGGAATCCAAACTTATGTTTTATAGACTAAAGTGAAGTTGATGGAAAAAGCAACTTTAAAGTAGGAGGATAGCACAAATACCTAGAGAAGTATTCAGATCAAACCGTGTCAGCCACGCCCTGGAAGACAGTGAGTGTGCCTTCCGGTAGGTGGGCCTGTCCACCCTGCAGTGTTCCAGGGCTGGTATTAGGGCTCCTAGGGCCCTTGCCTACTGGGCTCAGGGAGGGTTTATGATACAGCTCCTTGGGTGTCTGCTGTCCCAGGGCTGCCAAAAGGCTGTCTCTTGGTCTCTTTCCTGGTCAGGTCTCTGGGGACTCACCATTCCTGTCCCAGCTTTGCCTTGGGTGGTGTGACTTCCATGGGGACTAGGCCTCCATCGAAGAAATGGGATATTGCTAAGTAGAGAAAACAAAAGAAATGAGTAATTCCCCCAAAGGTTGTGATCCTCTTCCTGTTACTGGATGTAAGGGCTCAGGCTGTGCTTGTCTGAGGACTTTGTGTTCAGGTGGGTGTTCTCATAAAATGTCTGGGAACCTCTGAGGAAGAGTTGTGGTGATGCTGGGGTGAAGAAGGTGGTTGTAGGTCATTGTGCATTTTGGGTCAGAAGTCTTGTGCCTCCTTTAAAATGTTGACCCCACATTCTCGTCCCCGTGGCTGACCTGGGAATCCACATTGCAGCACCATCTCTAGCTTCAGGCCTGACAACAGCAGCAGTGGTGAGCTGTCCTGTGAGACACCTGCCGAGGGGTCTGCAGACTGTGCATTTGTTAACGAAGACTTTGAGTTATTCCTAGGACTCTTAATAAAACTGATTTTCTCCTCACTACCTAGTGCCATGCACTGAATTTTGCTCCCCAAATTCCTGTGTTGGACCTCAAGTCCCACTGTGACCTCACTTGGAGGCATGGCCTCATTAAAGTTGAGTGGGGCCAGGGGTGGGGCCCTGCTCCAACAGGACTGTGGCTTTGTTTCTAAGAAGAGGATGAGATAACAAGTGCTCTCTCTCTCTACCATTGAGGACCCAGCAAAGAGGAGCCATCTGCAAACCAGGAGTCAGACCTCACCAGAGCCCAGCTGTGCTGGCTCCCTGATCCCAGCCTCCAGTCTCCAGAGCGTCAGAAATGAACGTCTGTTGTTTAAGTTGTCCAGTCGAGCATTTTGTTATGGCAGCTGGGAGATGGAACACCCTCATGAATGTTGTGGCAAGTCTTTGGGAGAGCAGCCTGCACTTGCCTGGGGTGCAGGCCCCTGCAGAGATACAGAGATGTTGTCCAGTCACTTATGGACCGTTGACAAGCTGGATGGAAGGCCAGTTTCTTTAACATGAAGGTATGTGGTTGTCAGCATTCTGCCCAAGAATGTCCTCTTGCCCACTCTGGGCCCTATGGTTAGTTAACTCATGAATTATTTAGAGCTGGTTCTTTTTTCACTTGTTAAACCAAATGGGAAGGCCAACTCACACTTAACACAAGAGCAAAGGCAAGAAGAGCATAATTACTGCATCAGGAGCTAATTAGGAAAACGCATGTACTTAAATACCTCTCTCTCTCTCTCTCTCTCATGCTTTTGATCCTAATAGCAGCTGTGTGAGGTAGTACTTTTACCCCTCCTTTATATTGAGGCATAATTCCCATAACGTAAAATTCACCATTTTCAAGTGAATACTCCTGTGGCATTGAGTACATTCACAGTGTTGTGCAGCTTTCACATCTGTCTGATTCCAAAACATTCCATTCTCCAAGGCAAACCCCATCCCTGTGAAGCAGGGGCGCCCCTTCATCCCTCCACCTGGCACTTGGAAGTCATCCATGTACTTTCTGTCTCTGCAGCTTTGCCTGTTCTGGACACTTCATACAAATGGAGTCACACCACGTGTGGTCTTTGTGAGTGACTTCTTTCCCTGAGCATGTTTTCAGGGTCATCCCCATTGTGGCATGTCTTAGAATTCCATTGTGCTATTCCGTCGTAGAAATGCACCACATTTTAAAACCATTTTTCTGTTGATGAACATTTTTTCCCCCCTACCTTTGGCTGTTTGGAATAGTGCTGCTGTGAAATTTCTTATATGAGTTTTTGTTTGGGCAATTACCATATGAAATTCCTGGGTCATATGGTAATTCCGTTTAACTTACTGAAGAACTGCCAAATTATTCTCCACAGCAAGTACACCATGTTATCTTACCAAGGTGAAGATTTCTTACTCTTGATTTAGTGAGTGAGGGTCTGGGGTATGGGGAGACAGAGGGACTTGCTGTGGATGGGAGTCATTTGGTGACAGAGGCAGCTCTGTGTGGTCAGTTGGTAGGCCTGGCAGGCCCCTACCCCTGCCCTGGTGTGCACATCAGTACCAGGTACCTATAGGCTGGTGCTATGAGGACATTAATAGGTGGCTCTGAGAATAGGGCCATTTGTAGGAACAGGCAGAGGGAAGGATGGTTTGAAGGAGTGAGCAGTGCCAACTGGGGCTCAGTTTTGGGTTCTGCATCTTTTTTTTTTTATGAGCTTCATTTTTATTATTTATTAGTTAATGTATTTTAATTAGGTATATATGACAGCAGAATGCATTTTGATTCATTGTACACAATTGTAGCACAACTTTTTATTTCTCTGGTTGTACCTGATGTAACATCACACCATATGTGCAGTCATACATGTACCTAGGATAATGATGTCCAACTCATTCCACCATCTTTTCTGCCCCCCATACCCTATCCCCCCATACCCTATCTTCCCTCCCTTTTGCCCAATCAGTTTCTCCATTTTTCCCATACCCCCCCTGCTCCCCATTATGGATCAGCATCCACTTATCAGAGAGAACATTTGGCCTTTGGTTTTTTGGGATTGGGTTACTTACTTTGCTTAGCATGATATTCTCCAACTCCATCCATTTACCTGCAAATGCTATAACTTTTTCTCTTTTAATGCTGAGTAATAGTCCATTGTGTATATATACCACAGTTTATTTATACATTCATCCATGGACGGGCATCTAGGTTGTTTCTACAGTTAACTATTGTGAATTGAGCTGCTGTGAACATTGATGTGGCTGCATTACTATAGTATGCTGATTTTAAGTTCTTTGGGTATAGACCTAGGAGTGGGATAATTGGGTCAAATGGTGGTTCCATTCCAAGTCTCCATACTGCTTTCCAGATTGGTTACAGCAATTTGCAGTCCCACCAGCAATGTATGGGTGTGCCTTTGCCCTCACATTCTCGCCAACACTTATTGTTGTGTGTATTCTTGATGACTGTCATTCTGATTGGCGTGAGATGAAATCTTAGAGTAGTTTTGATTTGCATTTCTCTAATTACTAGATATGTTGAACATTTTTTCATATATTTGTTCATTAAATGTATATCTTCTTCTGAGAAGTGTCTGTTCAGCTCCTTAGCCCATTTATTGATTAGTTTGTTTGTTTTTTTGGTGCTAAGTTTTTTGAGTTCTTTATGTATCCTGGAGATTAGTGCTCTGTCTGACATGTGTGTGTCAAAAATTTGCTCTCGGGGCTGGGGATGTGGCTCAAGCGGTAGCGCGCTCGCCTGGCGTGCGTGTGGCCCGGGTTCGATCCTCAGCACCACATACAAACAAAGATGTTGTGTCCGCCAAAAGCTAAAATGAATATTTAAAAAATTAAAAAAAAAAATTTGCTCTCAAAATGTAGGTTCTCTCTTCACCTCATTGTTTCTTTTCCTGAGAAGATCTTTGATACAGGTACCTGTGATTTTAGGATTGGAACTGTGACCCTGGTTGGCCAACAGCCACAGCATCTATGTCCTTCCTGCCAGGATGTGCCATCTTCTGTCTTGTGCTGCTCTCACCCTCCACCTCACATTGATAGTCACAGAGGATTTGCCTTCCCACTCTTTGTTTGGGGGTGATCCCCCCTCATGCCACCCTCTGTGTGCATAGCTCTTGTGGCACCTGGCAGAGGCTAGCTTGTAGTCAGTAATGTGTGACCAGCCGTTGCCAATGCCCTGTGTGGCGATGGCAAATCACACTCATGTTGTGAGCAAAACACTTGCCTGAGATGAAGGTCCTGCCCTGTAGCCTCCCGCTCTGGAATATCTTGCTGCCCATGACAGTGCCTGTGCTCATAGTAAGCTGCCATGGCACTTCAGTTACCTCAGCTCTTGCTGCTGCGCACCAGACTGCAGGATGCCATCCTGGTTCTTGCGGGTGGCAGAGCAGAGATGGCAGAGGGGACTTAACTCAGATGTTCGTTGTCACATTCTTGGATGATGATGGTGGTTTCCTGGCAATTCAGCTCAGTGTGAAGCAGCAGCACCACTTGTACAAGCCGAGAATGTTGCAGACTGCTCCCAGCTCTCCTCTTTGCTGTAACCACTAGGGAGAGGCTGGTGGTTCTACTCCCACCCACTGGCATGTCAGCCCTGCTGCTTGTTCAGCAGTTGGCCTGCAGGTAGAGGAGCTGGAGGGAGGCTGTGCTGCCTTCCTTGTGGGCTCTGTGTGATGTTGGCATAGCCTCCCACTCATAGCCTGTGATAATGTGGGCAATCTCTGTCCCTCCTTGATTTGTTTCCTCATTCACTGAGAGTTGGTGGAGCTTGCTAAGTTCTAGGGCCCCAGGAAGTGCCGTTAGGCTAGTTCTCCCACAGTGCTCTCCTGTGTTTATTCTGGGACTGGAGTTGAGAGTACATTGTCTTTTCAGTGGACGAGTTGTCAAGTCCTGTTCCTCGGTAAAAGCTGGCCCTCTCACCTGTACCTGGAGTTCAGATGAATGTGTGTGCTGGCCACCAGAACTAGGTGTTTCTGTGGGGTCTGCCTCTAGCCTGTGGTGGGACCTTGGGTACACTGCTCCTTGTGCCTGCAGCTGGGCACCTGGTCTGTGAAGTGAAAGGGACAGTTATGTGATTTTATCATGTGGGTGCCTTCTTGTGATGCTTTGTTCAGTTTAGAGCTTAGGACCCTTGTCTTGGCAGGTAACAGAGGAGGGAACCTGTGTTTGGATGCTTGGGCACCTTCTCTCATTCTAGGTGGGAGTCCTGGCTACCTGCTCTGCCCCACTCATTGTGTAAGGCTCTTGGGTCCTCTGGTCCTATCTTTCTTCTTTGCTGGTTCATCTCTGGCCAGCAGTGTCTGGACACAGCTTCCGTGCAATATGTGGTGAAGTTCAAGGAGAGCCAGTGGGCCACTCAGGGAACGGGTGACGCCATTGCACTATTACAGGACTGCTTGGCATATAGGTGGCACACGTGTGGCTTTGTGTACCTCAGGGAAAGCGTATCACAACGCGAGAGCTTTGAAACCCAACCCAGTGAAAGCAGTGTCTCTCTTGTAGAACATGTTTTGTTCCGAGTCTATAGGAAGCACACAAAGAGCTTTCCCAGATCGTGGCACCTCCTGTAGGGAGCCTGCAAGGCCCTAAGGTGGCCTCGGGGCCCTGGCCACTCACTCAGAAGGGTCTCTGAGCTCAAAGTGGGTGCCTGTATACTGTGCACTGGGTGACATGCCATAAGCCAAAGCCATGCCGATGGGCTCCTGCCCTACAACCATCAGATCAAATAAGCAAGCAAAGATCAGGAAGATGGAAAGCAAGCGACAAAACCAAGCTGCCGATTTGGACAACTGCTTCCTCTCATGGCTGGGCGTTTCCTGCAGCTCTTCTAGGACTTCGAAAACTGGATTAAATCTCATTATAACTTTGTTTCTTGGTGTTCATACTCCTTCTCTTTGGACTGCCAATTTGAGGTTTTTAGCCTGTTTTGTTGAGGTTTTGTTTTCTGGTCTCTGAAAGCACCTCACAGGCTGTTGTCCAGAATGGACTCACTTCCTTTGTACACACTTCTCAGCATGTGCTCTCCTGCCTCCTGCTGATGTTTTGTGCTTTTCTTTATGTGGCAGGGTGACTTCATGGCTTTCTGTGTTTATGTCTGTTTCTCCCTGAAAGAAAAGTCAGTCCTCATCTAGCCTTTATCTCAACACGTGCGGACATTCTCAGCTAGGGCCTCATTTTTTTTTTTTTTTTTTTGCCTGGATCTTCTTTCACATTTTTGTGACTTTAAGCTGGATGGCTGTTCAGTTGAGCCAGTCCCCATATCAGACCAGGGACAGCAACCAGACAGGGGTATTGAGAGGAGACTGAGTAACTCTGGTTTTGATTTTCACCTTGTTTGGTGGGGACCAGTGACCTCTGCCATGGTGCCCCCATCTCCTTTGCCATGTGTCACAGTACATGCCTCTTGGGGAGCCCTGGAGAGGGCCTCAGGGCTCTGCCACCCATGTCTCACATTAGAGCTTATAGAGCCTAAGTGGTTTGATTTCTTTGCTTAATTTAGCAAAAATGTAGGTAGATGGAGAGTAAAATGCATGTGCTCAATTCAGTAGCTTCCTTGTGCTGGGATGCTGTCAGTTACAGCCTTAATGGAGGGACTGCCCTTGTACATGCTCAGCCATGGCTCTCCATGCCGTTGTCACATTGTTGGCTACCTTACAGTCCAGCTGCTCTTGTTGCCCTGATCAAGATTTGAATTTGTAACATTGAGCTTTTCTGTTGTTTGTGTCTAGTAGATTATGTATCTTGAGGTCAAGACAATGGTAACTAACATTCCACACAGGATTTCATGTTCATTAATTCACTAAAATTTTATGGGAAGCACATGATGGGTATTCACTGAAGACTTAGAGGTTTTTGTTAATTTAATATTAATTAGCAGTTTAGTGTGGTGGGTAGTTTAGAAGAAAGTGTAAGCTTAGAGCACTTTCAGAGCATCCTGTTGTCCCAGATAAGGGGCCAATGTCATGAGGAGTTTGGCTGTAATAACAGCCATTATTAGTGGAGAGTCTACCAGCTGTCTCCAGGCTCAGAGGAGAGTGGGAAGAACTGGGAGAGGCCAACTCCCAGTAGGTCCTTGAAACATCCCTGTCCAGCTGTCAACAGTCAGCATGTGACTCAGACAGAAAAGGCTGGGTGGCCAGAACAAAGTGGGTAGGACTGACCATAGGGCCAGCTGGGCTGCCTCACAAGCATTTCTCTGGGACTACATACAGCATAACTTGAAGCTGTGGTAGAGAGTCAGGACCCAGAGTAGGCTCAGGATGAGGAAGCACTGTGGGAATTTTAGCAGCTGACCTTGAGAAGTGGGAGGCCTGAACTTTGTCAGTGGAGAAATGTGGGGGCCATGCAGAGTAATAGGGGATAGTCAGTGGGTTGAACCAGGGACTTTCAAGGTCCTCCATTCAATCCTTTCCCCCTCCAAACATCGAATTGTATACTTTGTTTATTTTTTATGTGGTGCTGAGAATCAAACCCAATGCCTCACATGTTCTAGGCAAGAGCTCTACCACTGAGCCAAAACCCCAGCCCCTCTCCTATTTAATTCTTAGGCCATATAATTATAAAATGTATTTGTAGATAGTAAATTCAGTTGAAATCACTATGTTCATAAGTGAATTTAAATTTAGTTCTATATTTGAGGAAAAAACTAGGACAGTAGTTAAGTGCAAAAGAGTTTAATAAGTTTAATGTATCAAATAAGTATTCTTGGTAAACAACAGAAGACTAAAATTAATAGAATTAATTGCCATAGGAGTTCATCCCTTTTCCTTCCCTTCCTTTTTGTTTTAAGGCTTTGTAGTAGGCTTGACTCATTTAGGCTAAGGAGTAAGATTAGCCTCCTAAGATTAGCATGCGTTTTTAAATATTAGCAGGGTAAAAACAGGTACAAACTTTAGATATTGGAACAACCTCGTCTCTCTCCAGGCCAGTGACTTGATTTTCATATTCTCTGAAAGCCCAACTTTGACAGAAGAGATCATATAGCCACATCATATTTTTCTCACTTCCCTTTGGAATAGTTGCTTTGTCCAGCCCTAAAAGCTAGGATGTGATTCATCCTTACCCTGCTTTCCCAGGACAGCAGTTGGGAAGATCCTTCTGATGCCCTTTCATCTGTTGACACTGCATCACCCAGGGGTACCTTAGCTCCCTTGGTTAGCCTCTTGTCTGGGGCCAGCTGTGTCAGAACTAAAGCACTGGAGTGGATGGTCTATAAGATGGGGTTTAATCAGGGTAATGTTTTAGGTGCATGTGGAAAATTTACTGTGATAGAACATATTCTGGGTCGTAAAAAAAATTTAAAGATTTTTATGTTTACCAAGTATGTTCTCTGAAAATGACAGATTAAATTAATTTAAATTAAATGAAATGACAGGAATTAGTAACAGAAAGGTGTCTGAAAAATACCCAAGTCCTTGCAAAATAAGTGACATACTTCCAAATAATCTATGGCTGAAGCAGCAACAAAGAAGAAATGAAAACTATTTTAAAATGGATTAAGATGAAACCATAGCTTTCAAAATATTCAAGTTTCAGCTAAAGCAGTGCTGAAGGAAAATGTATAGCATTGAACATCTATATTAATAAAGAAGAACTGTCTCAAATAGATGATCTCATCCTCCACTCTAAGGAATGAGAGAAAGACACCAAACTAAAGTAAACAGAGTCAGAGACAGTCACCCCAACAGAAACAAATGAGATAACTGAGTTAAAAACTTCATTTGTTTTATAGTCTTGCAACACAAAATGCTTCTTGGACCTCGTATGTGGGGATTTCCTCACATACCAAGCAAGCATACCTCCAGGAGTGAACCACAGCTGAGTGATCTCTTATGCATATTCTGACACTGTTTATGTAGATGTAGTGTCATATCCCCTGGGTTGAGAGCTCAGTCCCATAACACTGAACACCTCATTTCAGATGCCACTTTCAAGCCCCAAACTGGGACCTGTGCTTCTGATTGGCTCCTTGGCTTAAATCAACTTGCTGGAATGGTTCACAAGTCCATGAAATGCGTACATTCCCTGCTTATTAAAAAGGATATTACAAAAGATACAGATGATGAGACATACCAGGGCAAGGCATGTGAGAAAGGAGTGAGCTCCCATACCCTCTCTGGGCATGACCTCCAGAAACCGCTCATGTTTGGGAATCCACAAGCTCCTGGAACCCAATCTTTGGGGGTTTTTATGGAAACTTCCATCATGAGGTGTGACTGATTTAATCATGGACCATTGAGGATCAGCTTGACCTTCTGCTCCTCTCCCCTGTCCTTAGAGGTTGGTTGGGCCAACTACCAGTGCCGCAGTCTGGCTGGGCACAAAATAACCGAGCCGCCACACAGCCTTGTAGGTTCAAAACAGGAACTCCTTTATTCGACGCCACGCATGCGGCCTTCTCTCCGGACACACCACACACCAACCGGAAATCCCTCCTATGGAAATCCCTCTTCAGGCACTTCCCCAACCAATGGGAACTCTCCGGGGAATCCCCAGGAGAACTCCAAAGTAGCAGGCCTAGCAGGCCTAGCAGGCCAAGGCGGACAGCAGGGGTCTAATATACAATTGAATACTCAGCTTAACATAACCATTATCATCTCAATGGCTTGCTGGCATCACCTCTCAACCACTCGGTTCTGGCTCTCAGCACACTAGCCAACTCATTAATGTACAAAGACATCTGAGGATCTTAGGAGTGTATGCCAAGAAACTATGATGATGATCACATGTAGCTCTCACAATATCACAGGATCAACTAGAAAACTCCACAGAGGTGAAGGCGAAAGGTGGTTCTTTGAGATCAGGAAGACTGATAAACCTCTAGACATAGGAAACCAGCAGAGGAGGTCAGCTGTGCAAGATGACAGAGGCGCCACCACTTGGGTCTACAGGTGCTGGAAGAGTGCACTGGATCAGCCTTGTACCAGCACATTCCATGGCTCAGAAAAAATGTGCATGCATTCACAAGGAAAACTCCAAAGCCCACTTAATTAGAGAGAAATTATCCTAATAGTCCTGATCATGTTAAAATTTGTACTTGTATTAAAATCCTCTTTCCCTCACCTAGAGGGACAAAAATCTCCAGGCCCAAATGGCTTTACCAGTGAATTTTATGAAACAGTTAAGGAAGAAACATTTTAAAAAGGAATAATGCCAATTCTCCTTGAACTCTGTCAGAAAGTTGAAAAGGAGGTAGCATTTTCTAAATCATTCTATGAGGCCAGAAATGCCGTAAATAACAAAAACCAGGCAAAGATTTTGGAAGACCAGAAAACTGTAAACAGATATTTGTCATGAACATACTTCTAACAAGATTTTAGCAAATAGAAATTTGAAACCTAGAAAAAATAATTGGAGTTTAATCCCAGGAATGCAAAGAATCATTTATGTTTAAAATTAATCAGTATAATTCACTATTAACATACTGAAAATGAAAAACAGTATCATCTTAGTATATGCAATAAGAGCATTTGACACAGTGCAATATCCATTCCAGACAAAGATTTCCAGGAAACTAGTGATAGAAGGAGACTTCCTGAGGTGGCAAACAGCAGGCATCATGTAAAATGGGGAGACTGAGTCCTTCCCTTAAGACTGGGTGAAGGCCAGGTAGCCTCTTACCTCTTCTATTCAGTATTTTACTGGAGTTGTTAGCAAGTTCTGTAAGATAGCGAAGAATAAGAGGCTCTCAAAATTAGAAAGGAAGAAGTAAAACTGCCTTTATCCTTATCAGCTAACATGTTTGCCTCTGTAGAACATCCTACATCCAGAACAAAACTCCTGAAGCCAAGAATGAGTTTAGCAAGGCTAGAGGATACAAGATCAACGTACAAAAATCAGTTGCACATCTCTGTCCTAGCAACAAATAGTTAAAAATTGAAAAATGTTTTCGAGGGCATTAGAAACGGAAATACTTAGGAGTTGGCGGGACAAAAGATGTACAGTACTTGAACACTGAAAACTTTGAAATCATTGTTGAGAGGAATTATGGAAGTCACAAATAAGTTGAAATATAGACAATGTTCATGGTTTGGAAAACAATACTCTCAAGGTGTTAATTGTCCCCAAACTGATCTGCAGAACCCATGGAGCCCCAAACCGAATCTCAGAAGGCTTTCACAAAACTTTGGCATTAGTTCCACTTGATTTTATGACTTACTGTAAGCCACAGTGGTTGGAACAGTGTTGCATTGATTTTAAGTCAGACAGCAAGATCAGTGGGTCAGAGTATGGAGTCCAGAAATTGACCTTCACACATATGGTCAGTGACTTTTCAACAATAGTACCAAGGCAGCTTAGTAGATAAAAGCACAGTTTTTTCTTCCCCAACAAATGATGGTGGAACAACTGTATATCCCATTTTTTTTTTTTTAAAGAAACACTCTCATTTATAACCCTCATCACATATAAAAATTAACTTACAGTTGATCAGAAATCTCAATCTAAAACTCAGAACTGTACTATTTCTAGGAAAACACTATGAGACATTCTTTATGACCTTCTGATCTTGCATTCAGCAAGGTTTTCTTAGTTACAACCTTAAAAGCATTATCCATAAAATATGCAAATGTATACATTGGATTTCTTCACTTCCAGAAATGCTGCTCTTCAGTGGCAGGTATAGGGTTTTTTCTGATCAGGTCCCAACTTTCTCTCATGACTGGGGAGCAGCATGAACTCCAGCCCCAGGGCAGGTGGAGGTGAGTGTTTGCCATGTGCTTTCACAGCATCCTTCTCTGCCTGTGTACAGCCCTGCCTGAGTGTAGGACCTGTGACAGAGAGCTTGTTTCTACCTGCAGATGCCCTTGTGGCTCTTGTCTGACCCCTACCTAGTGTATGTACTGAGACAGTCACTCTCTGGGGGACCCTGATTAGGTGGGGAGTGAGGGTAGGATGTGTGGTCTAGGGAGACAAAGGAGGCAAAGAAACCAAACAGGTGAAAAGCAGAACTGGCATGCCTGGCAGGCCATGGGAAGGTGGAAGCTGTCCAGGACATGTGTGTTCAACCAACAGGTAGGGGACAAAAGAGATAGAGGGAGAGTAGGGACTCTTGGGCCAAAGCCTTTTGGGGGTACCAGGTGCTACCTAGGCAGGCTTCCCTCAGGGAGTTCTAATTGATGGATTTAGAGCAAGCAGGTACAAGTTCTGTGGGGTCACTCTATGGATGAGTGGTCACTGTGGGGTCACTGTGGCATATCTGGGCAATGTGTTCCACATGTAGTGTGGGGTCAGTGGGGCCAGTTAGGTAGTTTGTATGCAGCCACCCCAAAGGAGGATGGTCACAAGGAGGCAGTTATGTAAGGCCAGGCCCTGAGTGACCACCTTGAGGAACCTGGGGGAGGTAGATGAGTAGAAACTGTGTCCATGGTGACCCAGTTCTGCTTCTGGAATGAGAGATCCAACCTATATCCGGAATGTAGGATATAATTTTATGGATGCTGAGGGAGGCCCCATAAAATTATAAGAATTCACTACACACTGTTAAGGAATGGAAAAGCAAGCCACAGACTGAGAAAACACTGGTACATTACAGAACTAATGTATCTGAAATATGTAAGAACTCTTAAAATTCAGTACTGAGAAATCATAACTAAAAATGGCTAAATGTTTGACCATCCATTTCACAAAAGAAGATATGTGGCTGGCATAGAAGTCCATATGTGCTCACTGTCATTATTCACTGGGAAATGCAAATAAAACTATAGTAAGACACCTCTGCTTTGTCTAACCATGGTGAGTTTGGGCAGGGATGGCACCTCTTACGTCCTTCTGGGGAGGTAAAATGGTGCCACTGCCTTGGAAATATTTTGGCAGTCAGCTCAGGAGCTTATTAAATATGTATGCATGAGCATTGTACTACTAGGTGTTCACCAAGGTCAGTGAGAGCAAATGTCATACAAAGCTTTGAACAGGAATGTTTCCAGCAATTTGTTTTTAAAAGCTAAAATACTGATAACATATCAAATGTCCATCCTTCTGTGAATGGGCATACAAATTGTGGTATGTCTAAATAATGAAATACTGAATGAACTAGTGATTCACAGAGTAACAATGAGAATCACAAAATAATTATGCTGAGTATGAGTAGCCAGATCAAATCCCATTCATTCTATTTATGAGCTTTTAGAGTAGGCAAATTCTGTAGTGTCAGAAGGTAGATTGGTGGTTTTGCGGAGCCAGGATTTGGTGCCAAGACGGGAGGGGACAAAGCTGCAGATGCCCCAGGGAACACTTGAGATGGGCCTGTGTACCCACTATATGGTGGTTTCATGGGTGTACCCAACTATGGTGGTTTCATAGGTGTTTACATGTTAAAACAGCAGTTTGTAAGTTTAAAACGTGTATTTACTGTATGTCAGTTTTATCTCAAAACTATTCTATTTTATCTTGTTTTGTTTTTCAAAAAGAAAGCAGAACTCCCTTTGGAGCAAGGCTGTATTGTGCAGAGCCTCAACCACTTCCAGCCAGAGTGAGACATTCTGAAGCTAAAAACAGGAGCTAACAGAAAACTGATAAAACAGAGAAGAAATAGACCCAGATATTTTATATGATTGCACTGTCAGATAAGACCTTAGAATATCAAGATTAATAAACTAAAAAAGGAGAAAGTGATGCAGAAACATTTGAAAAGATGAAGAATTTCAAGTGGAATCATAATCTATAAAAAGAATCAAATTGGACATTCTAGAACTGAGAAAAGTAGGTTCTGGAATTAATGATTCACCAGGTATGTCTAACAGAAGACTGGACAAAGCTGAACACAGGCCCATGAACCAGGAGGCAGGTCAACATCGTGAATCTAGATGGAAGCACAAGAGGAACGAGGATGGAAAGCATGTCAGGGTGCTTGAGTGCCCTGGTGAGTCCCAGGGGCTGACATGGTGGGTCCTAGAGGAGGTGGGGGAGTCAGACAAACATTTGAAGGGATGAAGGCCATGCATCTTCCAGAGTATCAATAGTCATCTGTACCCAGATTCATGAAGCAGCCTTCTCTGCACAGAACAAAGAAGCACACAAACAAGCAAAACAGATCTCTCACATTTGAACATAAAATGGTTTGACTCTTGGAAGCTAAAGTCAAAGAGAACATCTTTTAAAAGCAGCCAGCTTTTAGAATGGCCCATTGCTGTCTCAAGAGCCACAGTCTGCCTGGCACCGTCTGTGCACATACACACTTCCCAGGGGATGCGTCTGCAAGTGGAATTGCTGTGTCATTTGTTATGCGCATCTTTAACTTTGTTGGCTGATAACATTTTTTTTTCTTTCATAGTTGGAGCTCCAAGCAGCAAAATATAGACTTCCCTTTCATTATGCCTGTATCTGTAACCATTTTCCTCCACAATTTGGCTTCAAAAGCAATGCCAAGCCAGGTACGGTGGCATGTGCCTGTAATCCTAGCGACTCAGGAGGCTGCAGCAGGAGGATTGCAAGTTCCACGCCAGCCTAGGCAACTTTTAGTGAGGCCCCGTCTCAAATAAGAAATAAAAAGGGTTGGAGATGCAGCTCACTGGTAAAGTAGCCCTGGTTTAACTCTGAGTATTAGGGGAGGGGGAAAGGTATACCAAATTTTGGACAGCAATATCTTTCCCCACTCAAGATAGTGATGTTAATAAAATATATTAAATATGTTAAATATGTAAACTATATGGGGTCATATTGCAGCACCATGGCTTCAGAAATGGGGACACTCACACATTTCTTATGTAGCCATTTCCACCTGTATGGAGCAATGTGCCTATGTACTCTATTTGGACAGCACCAGACAGATGTGCTGGGGCGTGTGCCTCTTGTGAGGGAGGCTGAAGGGTACCAGCTCCTGCAGTGTGTTGTTACAAGTTTGCTTCTGTTTCAGACTATTCTCATTCTTGGCCATTGCTTTGCTCTGATGAGGTCTTGCTGAGCTGAAACTGTACATGCACTAGAGTATAAAACAACTACAACCTTCAAAAAGTTTTATGAAAATAGTGCAGAAATGAGAATGTGAGCACCATGACCAATGAAAGCATCCTGACTCCCTTGCACATTTTCCCCAGTCAGTGCCCCTGACATGCCCTTGCTCTTCCTTTGGCTGGTAATATCATCCTTCTATGCATCACATTTTGTGTGCAAACTTGCTTATTTGCTTTTGAATAATTACTTTATCAACTTATGTTCATTGCTCAACTGATTTATTTTTCTCCCTTTGAAAATCATTCATCTGTGGTTGAGATCAAACATGTCCTAATCTTTCCGTTAAAATTAGTGGGAACATTTTTTTCCCCTCATGGTAGAAGGATTCTCAGGACTAATCCTAGTCCAGGCAACAGAAGGATGAGATGAGTTCCTGTTGCGGCTCTTCCTCATGGAGACAGGAGGTATTGCCAGACTGTTACATTTGAGGCAGTGTGGTGGGTGTGTTTCTGTTTTTGGTTTTACTTGTGGATCTGATCATTTTTCTTTTTGGTATTGGGGATTGAACCCAGGGGCATTTAGCCACTGAGCCACATCCCTAGCCCTTTTTTATATTTTACTTAGAGACGGGTCTGTTGCTTAGGGCCTTGCTAAGTTGCTGAGGCTGGCTTTGAACTCGCTATCCTTCTGGCTCAGTCTTCCGAGCCACTGGGATTACAGGAGTGCACCACTGCACTTGACACTCGTAGATTTGATTACCAATGGGCCTGAGTACCTTTTCATGTGCTTTTTGGCCATTTTGGTCTCTTCTGTGAAGAGGTTTTCTTCAATTTCTGTGTATGTTTACAGACATAAAAATAAGTGGAGAAAAGGGTACAAAATCCATCCAGAAAGAAAACAATTTCCTCAATAATACATTTCAGAGACTTGAGAACTCTGGGAAAGGGATTTTCATGGACTCTATTGAAAGAATGCCATAAAAATGGAACCTGACCCCAAAATAGAAACAGAGGAGAGGAAGGCCACGGAAGATGGGCAGTGACTCCAAACAGTGTGCAGAGCCAAGGGTAGAGGACAGGATTCCAACACTGCAAAGCCTCATGCGGCAGCAGCATCGTGGTAGGGGCCAAGCAGGCTGGGGTCAGAGGAGCGACAAATAACAGCCTCGTGCTCCACCAGCCAATTAGTCAGTGTGTAGGGGTTTAGGAACATCGTGTGTGGAGTGCTAATGAAGAACCAAAAGTGCTGAATAGCCTACCCACACAGAGTTGTGGCAGGGCGTCAACACCCCTTGTGGACAGAGGCTGGAGCAGGGCTTCTACATGTAACATGAGATCCATGAGCATCATAGACTCAGACTCACTCAAATGTGTATAGTTGTTAGCAATTAAAATGATAAAGGGACACTTTTCACCTGTCGATTAACCAAAGTTTAAGATGTTTGGGATTGACTCCCGTAAGATGCCATGGGAAATAGCACTCAGCAGCTCTGGGGGTGTGACTTGCCGAGACCTGTATGAGAAGATTCGGGTAACACCTCACAAGTTAAAAATGCACTTCTTGTATTTCAAATGCACTTCAAGTATTTCACTTCTTGTGCCAAGGTAGCTCCGAATGTTGCTGATTCAAAAGCTGCATTGATTGTAAAGGATGATGCACCAGCACTTCGCTCCTGTATGTGTAGAAAATTTCTGGGTGGACCCACCATGGAAGGTGACCATGACCTGACTTTGCAATAGTAGGAAAATCTATATACATTATCTTTTTACATTTTACCCTTCATGTTTAAATATCTGTAATTTTGAAAGTTTATTAAAATCACCTAAGACTGAGAAGAGTTTTAACAGGTATTAATGCTAGTGAAAGAATTGTTAAAAAAGAATTCACACATGTTGCTGCATTCATTCTGCCTCATAGGATGCTAACATTATTTAAGGACAGAAGCCTGAAGCCTGAAGTGAAGTAATTCACCTCAGCTCAGGAGTAGAGCAGAGCAGATACTGTCCTGGCACCAGAACTGCTCCTATAGGGAGGATCACAGAATACAGTCATTAAGACGCTGTGAATAGCCACATGTCCCAAGTTAAACCTTGCCCTCTGATCACATTGTTAGAAGCCATCTCCTGCATCCCTCCGCAGCACCCCTGCTCCCATGAGACATGCACCTGCTGGGTGGGAAGGGCTTGTGCTGGTTTTCTGAGAGCTGCTGCTTCATACTGAGAGTC
This sequence comes from Marmota flaviventris, assembly GCF_047511675.1. Classification (NCBI taxonomy): domain Eukaryota; kingdom Metazoa; phylum Chordata; class Mammalia; order Rodentia; family Sciuridae; genus Marmota; species Marmota flaviventris. The sequence continues at coordinate 864,772 of NC_092505.1, read as the reverse complement.
ATTGGTTATGCAGCACTCCTCTCTGAACCTGATTCTCTCCCATAAAAATCAGGCAATAGTGCCTACTCCTTAAGCTGGTAAATATTAGGTGTCATATAATAAGCATGAAAGTCCTTGGAAATAATAAAGTGCTTTAATTGTTAGTTTCCCCTCCTTTTAAAGATTTTATCTGTTTACATAATCCTGTGTCTTGTCTCTGGAACACCATCCAACAGTTGTGATTTGGAGAATAACTAGATCTGGTTTCTCCTGAGTTTCTGGAAGCATTTCCTGCAGCCTAGATTCTACTGAGAAATTCCCAGAGAATAAGATACTCCCTGTCAGTTGGTTGCTGGTGGGCACTGGCTGTGCCAGGTGGGGTTAGTGGCTGTCCTTAGGGTGGGGCCTTACTCTTGAGTCACTTTACTCCACTAACAGATACTGGGCTTTGGCTAGGGTCTGCAGCTTGCTGGGGCTCTGTGGCTCTTGCCAGATGTGTTGCTGAACTTGAAAGATACACTTCTGCTGTAGCTGAGGTGCAGACTGTTCTGACAGTGCAGGTCAGAAGCCTGGCACACAGCAGACTCCAAGAAACAGCTCAGGTGGTGCTTACTGCAAGCAAAGGGGTGGGGCAAAGGCCAGGCAAGGTGACATCGGGAAAGGGCATACATACATACCAGGGTACCTTGTGCCTGTATAACAGTGTCTGGCAATTGCCGATGGGTACAATACCAAATTTCAAGTAACAAGGTTTTGTGTGAATAGAATTGAAAGGGGTCAAGTGGGATGTGGTCTTTGTGTCTTAGTGTTGGCTTTGCCAGGCTCATTGGGTAATGTGATGCTTTTCCCTTGCTTTTTGGTAGATGGACAGTGTCTCACCCTCGGGGAGCAGGTGGGCTGGCAGGACAGGCGTCCCCAGGCCGGGAGAAGGAGGCGCTCCCAGGTACTCTCAACTACCCCTGCTGGTGACCTGCCTGCCCAGCCCTTTCCTGTTCCAGATAATTGCCACTTGTGACCCTGCCTGCTTTGACTTGCTTTGCCAACCTGTGCCCACCTGTGCCTGCCTGTGCCTGACCTCGGCCCAGATTTGTACCCTTCCTTTTCCTACCTAACTCGGGGCCTCTCCTCACTTCTGATTGCTGCCTTTTCTTGTCTACTTCTTTTGAGGTTCTTAATCCTGAATCGCACCTGATTCCTATTAACCTCCCTTGCCATGCCATGTTGCAAGGGTTCCTCAAGGAGGCGATTGATGTAAGGGGACTCAGATGCTGCTTGCTTCTCATCTGCTCATTTCCAATAATGGGGATTTGTAGTAAAATGAGAAAAAAGTTTTATTCCTTAAGTAACACGATCTGAAGTCTTGGTGACTGTCACTTCTTATCCACACAGGATGTCAAGAGCTCTTTATTTGCCTCTGAAGTTCTCAGGTTAAGAATGTAGTGGGGGCAGTGAGATGCTTGAGAGAACTGAAATGAGGCTGGAAGAATTGAATTCATACCCAGGGTCAGCATGTTCACTCAGCCAGCAGTAAGCAGGCAGTGCCCTGTGCCAGGCTCTTCTGGGTTTGGGTCAGAGCCATCAGCAAGGATGTCCATTTCCATAGTCAGCCACCCAGAGTGGACTTCACTCCTGAGAAAACCAGACAGTGACAGGCTCAGCAGATCCAGGAAGAGGGGCACCAAGAAGGGATCAGAAGTTGTGGGTGCCTGTGTGTGAGGGCACGCATGTGTGCAAGTGTGTGCACATGTGGATGGGTGTGAGTGTGCACGAATGTGGCACATGTATATATGTGAGTGAATGTGTAACCCCACGTATGTGGATACACATATGAGTACATGTGTGCATTTCATGTGTATGTATGTGCATATACATGTGAGCTTGTATATGTGTGTGCATGTATGAATGAGTCTCTGTGAGTGTGCCTGTGTTGATGTGCACGTGCATGCATGTGCTTATGTCAGCTTGTGTATATGTTTGTGCATGTGCATGAGTGTATATGCACACATGTGAAGGTGCACAGCTGAGTGTTTCCATCCCTGCCCATAGGCCTGGTAAGGGGAGAGGCAGGACTCAGCTGTAGGAGTCCCGACAGTCACAGGCGGTCTCCACCAGTTTTGGATTGGGGAGGACAGAAGCAAAGACAGGGTACACATAAGAGAGAAGGACAGCAGGCACTGGGGCAGCTGCTCTAGAGAGTTTTACTACAAAGGAAAAGATTAAGAGGGGAGAAGGAAGCCAAAAGATGTGGGAGAAGCAGCAGCTTGTCTCTGCTGGTGCTGTGCACAGGTGGGATGAGCGGGCAGTGCACTGAGGCCAGTGTGCAGGTGCATGGTGGTGGGGTCCACCTGGGAAGTCCTTCCTTGAGGGCTCCATTGGTCATCAGGGTGGGAATGGGGAGGACTGAAGACAGAGGAATCAACATGAAATCTGTTTGCTTGCCTGTTGTGACATATACTGAAAGGCAGTTTCACTTGGTCCAGGATAAAGTTTCTTGCAGGATAATTTGGAAGATTGGGGGTGTGACCAGACCAGGGAGGTGGGTTGTGACTGCAGGTGTGTTGTGGCCTGTATGTGGCTGTGGCACGTGCTCAGTTGCTTGTGTTTTCTCCTGGTTATGTGCAAGCTCTGTGGTCTAGGCAGAAAGTGACAATTTAACAGGGTTGTGACTTTAGGATGGCAAGGACTAGGAGTCAGTTGGGGCAACGAGAGCCCAACATGGATGGAAAGAGGAGGCAAAGGGGAGCTGGTGGTGTATTCTGGGCAGAGGGACAGAGAGAATTGAGGAAGATCAGGGGACAACAGGAGGCAGATAGCTACACCTAGCTTCTTTTCCAATTGGTGGCTATTGTGAGTTAATCACATCAAAATAGAAACAACCAAGAAAATTTTTAAAAATACAACAGCCTTTTAAAGTTAAAGAACGTTACTTGGTTTCCATGGTGACTGCCAATCATGTAATGGCACAGCCAAGTGTTATGTAGTGGCACGGGGTAATTACAGACAACTGAGAAATTGCAGGGTAAGTCTTAAATAAATATAGAGCAACTACATGGTTAGGTTCTGATCCTGAAAGCGATGTGCAATTCATTTCCGGGCCTGAGCTGCATGCAGGAGCTGGGCTGTATGCCCAGTCACCAGTCTGGGTCAGTGCCAACTCCTAGATCATAGCCTTTCCCTTGCTCCAGTCACATAGGGGTGAGTCCTATTCCTCTTTTGTGCCTAGACCTCAGGCAAGCTGCCCTCAACCCCACCAAACCTCTGTGGCACCTTCTCAGGGCTAGCCAGATAAGGGTGCATCTGGTGCAGTTTCTGTGTGATGCTCAAGAAACTCAAAATATGATGTCAAGGTTAGTGCTGTCAGTCAGGACTTTGGGGAGAGGGTTTCTAGCCTAAAAGGTGACACACATTGGTCTTCTGATAAATGTAATAGGATAGAAACTGAGGATAGTAATTTTCTGTCACTGAGCCAGAATTCCTGGAAAAGACAAAATTAAATCAGCAGAAATGTGTGACATGCTTCGAGTCAGGGACAACTGCCGTCAGAAGACCAGATGAGTTGATTAATTATTAAGAAACAGAAACATAATGTTTGTGGAATCAAAACAGCACAGGAGACATGGAGAGGCCTATTGCATGTGAGAATGAGGATCAGTACCATGATGGGAACCTCAACTGACAAATCTAGATGAAAACCCCAACGTCTCACATAGTCACCAAAGATTTGAATAGCATCCCTAACAAACTCTGCTGTCAGTAGAGGATATTCCTCCCTCCCTCCCTCCCTCCTTTTCTTTCTCTTTTCCTTCCTTAGTTTTCCTTAGCATACCAGGACCATTCATAAGTGTATTTGCCATGTATTTTATTTTTTAAATCTTAATTTACAACAGCAGAAATCATAATGTGCAGTAAGATGGAAAATAACCACAAAATCATAGCCCCAAATAAGCCAGACTTCATTATATACTTAGAAATTTTGGGATGCTCTTAAATAAAGCATAAACTGTTTAAAAAATAATGAAAATAAGAGAACATAACACGTCAAAATATGAAGGCTGATGCCAAAGCAATTCTCAGAAGAAAATTTTGAAAAACCAAAACATGTAAAATAAAATAAATGAACTAGCCATATGACTCCAACTGTTAGAGAGAGAATCACAAAATAATTCAAGTCAAAGTAGAAAAATGAATGAAAGTAAAAGTAGAGATGAGTATAGTAGAACATAAATTTGTTGCTTGGTGTAATAAACTCTGAACAAAGGTTGGATTGGTTAGCTTTGTGTCCTTATAAGACAACTGTACCTGACACAGGCTACTTACGAGGTAAAGGAAGTTTGTTTTGACCATGGTTCTGGAAAGATTAGATGTCCCATGGGTTTGGGCCTTGGTACATCAGAGCAGCAGTGCACATCAGAGCAAGTGCCCACATCTTCAGCCAGAAAGCAAGGAGACAAGAGGACTGGCTGGTCAGACAATCCACTTTGAGGGCACAGCCCAGGGACCCAAGGATCTCCCACCAGGCCCAACCTCCTAAAGGAGTTCACAGCTCCTCACTACACTGCCACCCCTGGGCCAAAGCTTCTCCATATGGACCTTTGGGGAACACCATCTGAATCATAGCAAGGGTCAAAAATACTTAAGCCATTAGCCACTGGTGTCAGGGGTGAGGGAGGCAAAACTTTAACACTTGGGAAGCCAGAAGTGGGCACCACTGCAGACAGGAGCTGTTACAACTTTAAGAGACTGCTGTTGCCACTTCTGAGTGAAATGAACAAATTTCCTTAAAAAATGCAATCTACAAAACTACCTCCATATAAAAAAGGAAGTCTAATCAGACTTGTCACCATGTTTAGAGGTCTTCACTCACACTCCAGTGGCCATCTCCTTAGCAGCCACAGTCCAGCACCTCCTGGAGAAAATTTAAAGGTCTGTACACCATTTTAGAGTACAGAAGAAAGCAAAAAGCCCCAGAATCATTTTATAAGTTCAGTAACATTGTGATATAAAAGGTATGCAAATGATCTTTTAGAAAATCTTTAGGTTAATTATACCATCTGAAGATAGACGTGCAGCCACAGGTGGATGTGGGCAGATTGTAGCTATCAGTGAGTTTAGTTCTGCTGTGGGTGGGTTTTTTTTTTTTTTTTTGTGTGTGTGTGTGTTTCGTTTTTCAGGGTATACTGGGAATTGAATCCAGGAGCACTTTACCACTGAGCCATGTCCCAGGCATTTTTATTTTGACACAGGGTCTTGCTAAGTTGTTTAGGCCCCTGCTAAGTTGCCGAGGCTGACTTTGAACTTGCTATCCTCCTGCCTCAGCCCCCCAAGTTGCTGGGATTATAGATGTTTACCACCAAGCCTGGTTCCTCTTTATTTGTTCTTTTTTTAATTTAAGAAGAGCTTTGTTGAATAATGGTTTGGAGGTCCAGCTGTGTCTCAGCTTGGTGCATTGTTCATGCACATAAGCTCTTCTTAGCTTATCTTCTGTATGTATCACTTTTCTTGAATTCTCCTTCCTTGTTTTTTTATTTTTAAGTTTTCTTTTTTTGTCTAATTTCATCTTTGTTTTTGAAACATTTTCTTTTATTCCCAATTTTTTCTTGAGTTCTATGCCATCAATTTTTAGTTTTTCTAATTCTGATTTATATTTTTTCATCTCTTGGATCATTATCTTAATGTCTTTTAAATAATTTTAAAAATATTAGGCTATAGTTTTTGTATTTATTGTTAGCTCATCTTTATGGTGTGCTTCTTGTCCATGGAGATGCAATTTGCTTCTCATTTTCTTGTTTTTAAAAGACACCTTGTATGGGATCTGACTTTCCCTGAAATTTGCTTTTCTAAGTGCTCAAAATGGAGTGTTTTCAGTCCCACAGCTCCAGCATGCCCTCTTCTGTGACTTCCAGGAAGGGTTAGTGAGTTCAGAATGCATCTGGAGGCAGAGCTGGGGAGTGGGTGGTCAGGAAGCAGGAGTGGTTTCAGTTCTGAAAAATTCTGGTCCTGGTAACTCTGTTTGGTAGGATGTTGTCCTTTTGAGGACACCCTGCAGAGCTTGGGGCAAAGGAGTGTGAAGGTTGCTTGTCGCACTCAAATGGTCGAGACCTGTGGGGAGAGTGAGTGAGTGTGTGGATGGGCACACACCAGCATGCAGGCAGGCACAAGGGCGGTTACTGGAGAAACTGCCTGAGGAGGCATAGACACTCTTGATGATGTCTGCAGATCTGAGATTACATCCACCAACAAGTTATCAAATAAGTGCATGAAATGGATTCTTCAGTGGAGAACATGAGGGCCCCTCCTCGGGTCAGCTCCTACAAGATGGGGGCAAGAAGTGGTGCTGTCACTGCTCCTGGTGACTGATCCAAGGTGGCCAAAGCCCAAGGGTTCAGGTGCATGATCCTCAGGGGTGACCTGAAACCTGAGGGTGCTGGGAACCAGGTTGCTTTGTTTGAGTTTCTCAAGAGCTTTTCTCGAAGTGGAGTTTTAATTACAACTAAATGTCTCAGAGTATACAATCAAGAGTACAATGAGCAGAGTCAGCAGCCGGTCTGGTTTCTGAGTCCAGGAGGCCCGAGACCCAGGTGGGGGCAGTGTGCATCTTAGCCAGGGTGACAGTAATCTCCTTCCGCCCAGGTTAGTGGTGGCATATGTGGCGTGCCTGGTAGAGGGACAGGGTGTGGTGGGGGGACGTTGTTCATTTTCCTATTGCGGTGCCTCATGCTGTCACCTGTTATTTCCTCCTCTGTTACATCTAGCCCAGCTGTGGTTCCTATGGTTCTCTGTGGGACCATGAGTGTCTGCACCTGGTCGAAGGGTGGGTGCTGTGTAGGGATTCTGAAGTGGGGCATGAGCAGTGGCATCAGGGAGCCCTCCCTGAAGCTCATGCTGAGGTGCTACATGGCTGCTTCCATTTTGTGGTTTCTGTGTGGCACTCTGACCCATACCAGAGGTTCCTGGCAAATCCACACACAAATCAGGGCTGTCCTGGGTGTGATGCGGAACAGGACACAGGCAAGGCTTGGGGCCTGATGAACCTCTTTCTAAGTGTTGACCTTGGAGCGGGTGAAATAGAGATGGTAGCACCTTTTACTGACAGACTGGGACAGAGGAAGAGGCCCGTGAAGTCTGAGGATGAACTACATGGCCCTTTGTGCGCACTGAGCTCAGGGCCCAGGCCTGGCTGGCACTGACTCAGGCATGTCCTGATAGGCATGCTTGTTCATGACTTCTGACATACTCTGCCTCACCAACTGTACCAGTCTTGGCTGCCTCCCTTCCTCAACTCTGCTGCCTGTTGATGTCCCCTGCCAGCCCTTTGAGCTATGTCCTTGGGCTGAGAAGAGAACCCTGTGCTACCTTGTGCGCACTGGGGTCCTTGCTGAGCCTTGGTGAGGTGGCCTTCCTACCTAGGCTGAGCACCTCACCCTGCCTGGATCAAAGCCCAAGGAGGGAGGGCCATCTTCCTCTGACCCTTATTTGTTCAGGCTTTGTTGCTGATGACTGGCTTTCCTTCCACTCCCAGCTAAGCTGGGGGGTAGGACACTTCATGTGGAGGTCGCCACCTCCTGCTCCAGACCTGCAGTCCACTCTGCTATGGACCTTTTCTTTGCACACACCCCTTGGTGTGACCATGGATCACTCTGCTGGGCCATTCTCCCACTCTGGCTGGGGTGCTGGCTATCCTTTCTCCCTCCTTGGCCTCCCTCACTTGTCGTACCCCTCGTAGCATCCCCTGCCCAGCTCTTAACTGCAGTTGCTTGCTGCTGGGTGGGTTGACATGTTGTGATAGCTAGCCTCGCGAGGCCCTGGGTGCTGTCCCCTAAGTAATGGCTTGCTTTAGCCACATGCAGTACTAGAGTCCTGTCTCTCTGAATCTGGCCTGGCCTGCCTACCACCTACAGGACATCTGGTGTCCTGGGCCGGCTGCTCCCTTGTTGTGGGCCCTGTCAGTGTAAAAGGTGCTGCACACGAGCAGAAGGAAGCAGCGAGGGGGCAATAGGGATAGGGTTACAGCTACAGATTTCATGTTCTCCATCCTCAGTGCATTTGCTCGCTGGGCATGACTTTCACAGGAAGGGCATGTCCCAGCACACCCACAGCTTCTGGCAATGTGCTGGTCATTATGTGTTCACTCGTCCAGCTTCAGCTTCCCACCTGCATTATGTGACTGATCCAGTGGATAGCCCCAAGTACACTCTGCTGTGTGCTTCTTGCACATTTTCTGCTGTGGGACTGTTTTCTTTGGAAGGGGCCTGAATGGTGTGCACTATTCAGGGTCCGTTGCTGCATTTGTTAGCTATTGCTTTTATGAATTTTTTGCCTTATACCTGCAAGAATCAGCTGATCCATCCAGCTTGAAACAGGCATACAACGTATGAGGGTCCCAGCCTGTGTGCTCTTCTCTGTGATGTACTGAAGTTCAAAATAGTCACACTATGCAAATGATTGTGTGCAATTCTTATGGCTGCCCTCCTCCAGTGTGTCTTGACATCATTCACGAGTTGGTCACTTGTCCTGTGAATGGACTGTCCCTGTGTGAGTTCTCTGGGGCCTTGCATGGTTCTGCAGCTGGATGCCACTCCCATCCAGTCATGCAGGGGGACAGCTGGGGCTCAGCAGGTCACACAGCTGGAATGCTGGGGCCTGGTAAGCTGAGCACTCCAGCTCCTGTGTCCTCACAGCCCCTCTTGGCTGTCCTCTGAGTCCAAGTGTCTTGTCTTCCATGGTAAGCTGGATCTTTCAAACCCAGTCCTTGTGGCTTAACCTCCCTTCTCCTGCCTCTTGTTGGTTTATTCTTCATTAAGAATAATATTCAGGGGACTGGGGTTGTGGCTTAGTGGTAGAGCGCTTGCCTAGCATGTGTGAGGCACTGGGTTCAATTCTCAGCACTGCATATAAATAAATAAATAAATAAATAAAGGTCCATTAACAACTAAAAAATAGTTTTAAAAAAGAATAATATTCATCGAGGGCCTACATTGTCCCCTGGATATCCATGGACACTTGGGCAGCATGAATGACAAGGCTGGATGGTCCAGAGGGCTGAGCAGAGAGGGCTTTCCTCAGGTGGTCTCTGAGGGTGGGTGTTAACAGGCTGGGGAGGGCACATGAACTCTGGAAGCATGTAAGCTGGACAAGCAATGGAGGGGAGAGTGTAGCTGGGCAGAGACTGCACTTTGTCCTGGGGATGAGACACCCTGGGTGTTGTAAGCAGGACAAGGATCAGTTTGCAGCTTTTGGAGGTGCCCTCTGGCTTCAGTGGGAGGAGAGACCCCAAGGAAGATGGAGCAGGATGGACATCAGGACCTGGACCCCAACAGGGCATGAGGGGTGCAGTGAGAACACATTAAGGAAAGGTGTGGAGGTGGAAGGCAGGGCTGCTCAGGAAAGCAGCTAGACCAGGAAAGGCTTCACCACGTCCTCTACTGAGGACTGCCTGGTTCGCTCCATTTTTAAGTAACGTGCAACTGTTTCCTCTTGAATCCTATGAATTCTTTATAACTACATTTCTTATTCTCAACAAAGAGTAAAATGTCCAATCTACATTGGGCAGTCATAATTTGAAAACAAATACATTGATTGTGTTGTGAACTCTTTAACTTGTCAAGAAATTCACTGAGAGTCCCTTTCAGGGCCACTGGGAGCAGCTGTTCAGAGTGTCCCCCCACCTCACCATGGCCACCCTGCTGCTCAGGAGCCTCCTCTTCTCACCCTCAGCCTAGGGAGGCACGCAGCTATCTGAGTGCAGGGCCCGCGTTCACCTGGGGGTAGTGACTGTGCAAGTATGTTTATGCATTTTTCACTTATGCCACTGGCTCAGGTTTGCAAATTAACGGTGGATTTTGTTAATCTTTTGACCTCCAGAAAAACCACAGTTGTTTTATCATTTGTTATGGTTTCGATATGAGGTGTCTCCCACAAGCTCATGTGTGAGACAATACAAGAAGGTTTGGGGTGAAATGATTAGATTATGGGAGCTGTAACCTAATTGGTGCATTAGTCTACAATGGGGATTAGTTAGTTGGTAACTGTAGGCAACTGTACGGTGTGGTTGGAAGAGGTAGGTCACTGGGGAAGTGTCTTTGGGGGTATATATTTTGTCTTTGGTGAGACACAAGAAGTCTCTCTGTGTCTCTGTCTCTTTCTCTCTTTCCTGGTATGATGTCCTGAGCTGCTTTCCTCTGCCATGCCCTTCCTCCATGATGTTCTTCTTCATCTCTGGCCCACAGCAAGGAAGCTGGGCATCTATGGATTGAGACCTCTGAAACTGTGAGCACCAAATAAACTTTTCGTCCCCTAAAATTGTTCTGTCAGGTCTTTTGGTCACAACAATGAGAAAGCGGATTGAAACATTCCTTTCCCACTGGGACATGAGGGTGACTCTTTTGCTTAGATTCCTGCCATCAGCTAGTTTTGTCTTCCAAGTGCAGAGAGCTAGACTCTGATCATCTTACAGTTCCCAAGAAGTTACCCTTGAACATAACAGACGCCAGCATGTCTGTGGCAAAGGTCTGGCTGGAAGGATCAGGCATGTTGTGAAGGCTCATCCCTGCACCTGTTTGCCTGTCAGAAGGTGACATCTCTCCTTTCTGCTGCACCTGTGTATGTAGGAGTAGCACTGAGGAAGCCTGAGAGGTGGAGAGTGGATGGCTGGGACAGCAGTGTGTGGGGAGGTCCAGGCTCTCCAGCAGGGGTCTGAGGGTCTCACAGCATGAGGAGACATCGTGAAATTCTCTATCACTCTTATCCTCAGGTGGGAGAATCTGAGGGGAGAGCAGTCCACACTGATGCCATGTTGCTAGAGGTATTTCTTCTTTAACCCCCAGGATCATTCAGCTTGAGGCAGACCTTAACCCTGGCCAAGGAGCAAGTGCCCCCCATCTGAGGACCAGCAGCAGTCAGCATTGACTCCCTGTGGCAGAGGCAACTCCCAGTGGCTGGCCTGTGCAGACCAGGGACTCTTCACAGGATACTTGTGTGTGGAATAGGCTGCCTCTCCATTTCTGTAGCCATGTGCATTTATGGACTCAGGTGGACGGAGAGTGCAGAGCTGATGCAGGCAGCCATTCTTTACTCACAGATGGGAATTGGAGCTGAGTCCCGAGACATGTTTCCCCCGAGTACACTGCACACGTCTTCCTTCTGCATGCCACCAGTGAGCAGGGAGTCCTGGCATTGTTCAGAACAGCCTTCCGAAATAGAGCACTGAATGTGTTCCTCATGCTCTTTTCTATCTCTTTCTCTCATCTCCTATTTTTACTTTAGAATTATATGGGGAAAATAAAGCTTAAATTCCTCTCATTTGTATGGCACTTTGCAAATTACAGAGTACTTTTCACAGCCCTGAAAGGTGGGTATTTCATGGTCCCTATTTAGAATGAGGAGCTGGAGCTGAGAGGAGTTGAGTCACAGGATTAGCCAAGGGCAATCCAGTGGAGGATCCTTTCAGAGCAGGCCTCTGAGGGGCTGGGGTCCCAGGCTGAAGGGTCACCAGGCCTCAGGCAGTGTCCCTGTAGGGTCAGAGAGCAGCTGCATCTGAATCCCACTCCCGTCTCCCTTCACCCAGAGCTGAGACGCGGGCCCTTCTCTCTGAGGACCTGCTTCTCAAACGCCCTGCATGCTCCAGAACTCCAAGAAGACCTAGCTGGTGCTTCTTTGTAAATTTTGTATTTGTGTGCACTGCACATTTTTCTTTTGGGAAAATCAACTTTTTTACAAAGTTGATTCCTAGGAGTGCTTTCCTTTTACAATTTTTTGCTTTTGATCTCCTGCATATAGATGTCTTCATCCTTCCATGGTTCTATAAATATTGAGCATTTTTGGTTATAGTTCTTGTTTTGTTTTGCATTTTCTTCCCTCTCCAGAACTAATTTTGATGGCTATGGGTCAAGGTTCAGGCAGGAAAATAGTTCCCACTGCAGACATTTCTAACAGAGTACTGAGTCCAGGGATTGATTGGGCAGGTGACAGCGGGTGGAGGGGCAGAGGGGATGAGGAAGGGAACTGGGGAGTGTGGGTTTCTCTCTGGGATCAGAGAAGCAGTGGCTCTGGACTGGAGCCTGCTAGCCTGAGCCAGCTGTTGGTTGCAGGGCACTCAGCTTGGCTCTGAATTCTGGATGAGGGGCTGCTAGACTCTGAAAAGAAGCTGCCTTCTCTTGCTACTGCCACTCGTGCAGCCACTTAGTGCCAGCAAGTGTCGCAGCTGCACCCTGTGCAACCTAGAGGAGGCAGTTCCCCTGTCCTCCTGCCTGGGTCTCCCTCCAGTATCTCCTACTTGAGAAGCTAACACAAAGTCAGCAGATAAGCTGCAGTAGGCAGAATCCTATGGAAGGGAGGTGGGAGTAGTGGGGCAGGGCAGGGGCAAGATTCCTGCCCCTGGTGCACACAGGTTTGCATAATTTCACCCTTTTTTGAATGGGGAACTTATTGACATGGTGGGAAATCATCACTGCTGTGGTTAGGTCATATTAAATGGCAAAGGCGTTTTGTAAATGTTATTAAGTCTTCCAATCAGTTGACCTTAAGTTAATCAAAGGTGAGATTGTCTATGTGGGTCTGACCTAAATACATGGATGTTTAGATACAGTCTAGAATTCCAAGACATTGGAAACCAGAGGTGGGAAGTATGAAGGCACTGGACATAAGGGGATTCTCCGCTACGGGCTCGGGGACAGGCTCATGTGGCGAGGAGTTGGGCATGACAGTCATCCTCGGGTGTAGGGGCTAAAGGCAGCAAAATGTGTGCGGGCCTGGAAGAAGGCCCATGTCCCCCTGGGATCGTAGGCCTGGGACAGGACCCTGCCTCCAGCTGGGACTTCAGCTAGCCTTTTGAAATTCATGGAGAACCCTGGGCTATACATCCATGAGTTGATGCAGGGTGCTGTTTTCAGCTTCTGGATGGGTGGTCATTCAATAGGCAGCCACATGAAATATCGCAGGGTGAACGTTGTAGCATAGTTTGTAGACCCATGGCCACAGTAGGACAGAAGTGCAGAGATGTGCCCCTATGTGTGGAGAACCATGTTTGCTTTTATTTCTAAAGGGTTGGCCTGTTGTCTCAAAAAGTTCCTCTACTGATTTGAAATGCACATTTTCCACAGTAATTTACATGTGCTCACTCCTTTGGAGTATTCTCTAACATTCTCTCTTTGGCATTTATCCATTTTTAGAAAAGCCATCTTTAAGACCCATCTCACTGTTTTTTTCTCCAAAACTTTTGTTGATTTCATGCCTTTGTTTCCTGATGAACATGAGATATTAGCTTTCTATTGCTACAACAAGTGTGTGAGATAAGCAGACTTTTAAGGAGAAAAGCTCACTTTGGTCCTGGTGTCAGAGTTTTCAGCCGTGGTTAGTTGGCTCTGTGCTTCAGGGGTGGCAGTAAAGCAGCACATTGTGTGTGGGAGCATGTGGCAGAGGAAGCTGCTCACCCCGTGATCGCCAGGAGGCAAAGGCAAACAGGAAGGGCCAGGATCCCCTTCAAGGGGACACTCAGTGACCTAGCTTCTTTCCATTAGGGCTACTGGCTAGAGGTTCCATCACCTCCCAGTAACACCACAGGCTGGGAACCAAGCCTTCAGCACATGGGCCTTGGGGGATACTTGTCCAAACCATAGAATAAAAGTTGTGTCTCTTTTTGAAAAAAAAAAATATATTTTTAAAATAGTTACATTTGATTGGTAATAGAAGACCAGTCAAAATCCAACTGTTCTTTTAAATAATAGTTTTCAATGTTTAGTAGTATTCATGTTGAATGTGAAGGTCTTCCAGTTCAGGTCCATTGATCAGAACATGGCTTCCCTGTGGATATGGGGTAAGGGATCACCAGGAGCTCCCTGCAGGTTCTGCTAGCCCAGCCTGGGCTGGCTCTTTTCCTGGGTCCCCCTGGGGCCTCTTTTCCTGGCACCATAATGTGGGGCACAGAGCCCATCCTCAGGCAGATTCTCCTCCTTCAGCAATCTCCTTAGCCTCAGGGTCCAGGCAGGATTGAGAACCCCAGGATGGTCTCTAGGAAGAGCAAGAGGTGTCAGCCACTGTGGCACCAAGGCAGGCACAGGCATGCAGCGCCCTCCCTAGAGCAGGTGCCACAGAATGAGGCTGGAAGTTGGCCTGGCAGAGGGAACAGGATCACCATGGCCCTTGCTGCCGCAATTTTTGGTCTCCTCTGAAGGCTAGGTTTGATGGCTAGCAGTTGGCAGCACTGCTTCCTGTGGGCTGTGTCCAGGGAGCGAAGCTCTGAGCAAGCTTCCCTCCCAGGCTAACATTCAGCTTCCAGAAGCAGCTATGATCTGTGTTGGCAAGAACACCCTGTGGGTTTACGGTATTCCCAGGGGAAATAGGACAAAGACCACAGACCTCATTTCCACTCGGAAACTGTACTATGTAAAATCAGACCCTACTTAGACAGTACTGCTACCAGCTGAGAGCAAGTCTAGGTGGCATGGTGGCTGATGGAAGAGCCGCCACATCTGCCTGAGGTGCATCTCGGAACTCTGAGATGGAGTTTTTCATGGCCAGTTTGCCAATGGCAGCCTGCCCCAGGGACCCTGCCTGGATTTGGCACCAACCTGCCAGCACAGGAAATAGAAACAAAAGCCAGGTAACAGGCATGTAGATGTGGCTAGCCAGAGAAATGTGTCAGTCTTAATTTCCTTGGTGTCTGTCCTCAGTAGGAGGAAATATGGAGTGCAGAAAAACAGTTATCAAAAAACTGCTTTTCTTTTCAAAGGGGAGTCTGTTTCAAACCCCCCTATTTAGTCTTAATCTCAAGGTAAATGGAGCTCCAGTGGTCCGACTGGCAGTCTGCTGTTGGATGGGTGTGCAGATACCAGAAGTAAGTTGAAGGAGGCAAGTATTCAGTAGCTCTACCTGGGAGAAGGGCTTTAGTAGTGGTTTGCATAAGAACTAGGGTTTGTCAAGTGACTTCATGTGATTAACCCCATCTCTCTTCCCCCTTCACTTAATGATTTTTCTCTGAAGACATCCCTGATTATTTGCCAAGCATTTTGTCCCACAGCATGGAAGTCATATCCCATTCCTTGAACTGACTGGCCCATATTAGAGGAGAAGTAACAATTTCTGAGTCAGAGTCAGAATGAGATAGGAATTTGGGGACACAGAAAAATAAAAATACACTGAATATTAAAAGAGAAGTGCCCATGAACTGTTGGAATGCAGGAAATGACCATACATCCTTGACTTGCAAAAGTAAGGACCACGCACAAGCGCTAAAATATTGGTACGAATTTGCACAACTCTGCCCTGACTCTACCTGTAGCTCCTGTTTCTCTACCACTATCAACACCAGACCAACAGTCGTGCCTCTCACTCTTAAGAGGGTCGCATTCTAAATAAATCTGTCACTGGTGCATGCTGAAAGTCTTTCCTGGTCACGACACATATGCGAGGGACCCCACTTGCTCAGAGTTGAGGTTTAGTTCTTAGGCCATAAAAATACAAAACATTAATAAGAGCAAAGCAATCTAGTCTGCATTATGGATTTGAAGAAATAAGCATAATCTCATTTTTATCTGATCAAAGAAAATTAACTTACTTCTAAAAATAATTTTGTCAGATTTGCATTAAAGAGAGCCTATTAGGTAGAGTCCTTATATAAATTAAGGTTAATCATCATCTGGGTAGAAAGTTCAACACCATATTCTATAACATCTTTAGAATTTAGGTACATTTTATAGAATCAAAAATTCTGAGTACAGTATACAAGAATTAATGTCATTTTATTAATATTATGTTAATTATATCAATATTATATATTCATGTCATTCAATTAATATATATTCATCAGTTATCAGGAAGTTACATTTAATTATAATTATTATATTAATGTTAATTTAATATAAATGTTAATTCATGTTCATTATCAAATTTTTCTAATTTCTCAATATTTTTTGATCTGTGGGGTATTTAGAAACATGTCTATTTTCAAATATTTTGGGAATTTGTGATAGATTTTTGTGACTGATTTTTAATTCTTCTGTAGCCACAGGCAGAACTCTGTGGACTTTCCAGATATGGGATCTTCTGATGGACCAGGAGGTGATCTCAGGGTGTGTCTCAAGAGCAACTACAGCTTGGGCATGATGATCTGTGGCTGGTGGTGAGATGGTGGTAGATCCACTCTATCCCTCTCTCTTTGTTAACACCTGGTCTACAGTTCCATCAGTCATCAGTAGAAGTTTAGAATCTACAGTTGCAACTTTGACTTTGTTGATTTCTGCCTTTATTTTGCCAGTTTTTGCTTCATGTATCTGGAGCTGTGTTCTTAGCAGCATGCACACACAGGATACTTATTCTTCCTTGATACCTTGACCATTTTTCATTGGGAAACATCTCCCTTTGTCTCTGCTCACACTCTTCTTTCTGTCAGCTTTGTCTGGTGTTAATCAGTCATTCCTGCTTTTTAATGTGTGTCTTTGTATTTATAAAGTGTTTAAGACTAACATGTACTTGGGTCTGCTTTAATTATCCAGTCTGACAGTGCATTTTTTAATCGGGAGTGTTAAATCGGTTTACACCTGTTGTGATTATTGATATGTGAATTCAGCTCTTCTGCCTTGTTATGTGTTTTCTATTGTCCCATCTGTTCTTTTATATATTTGCCTTATCCTGCCTTAATTTTCACTAATCAGTCATTTCTTAATATTCCATTTTATTTCGTATATATGTCTTATCTTTATTGTTCTTCTAAATATGGAAATAAACATCCTATCACAATTACCTTGGGTTGATATACCTTTTCACATTTGCTTTGAGGACCTTACAACAATATACCTTTGTTTAAGCTTCTTTTCTTATTGGTTTTGTTGCCACGTAATTTATTTCTGCATATGTTGTAATATCATTTTGCTTTCCAAAGTCAGCTTTCTTTTAAAGAAATTAAGAATAAAGTGTTCTTCTTTATTTACTATTTTGTTTTTCCACTCTTCATTCCTTCTCATAGATGTTAGCTTCCAGGTGGCATAATTTTCTTTAGTCTGAAATTCTTCCATTAATGTTTCATGTACAGTTGTTCCAGTTGCAGATTTTCCCAGTTTTCATTGATTTAATAATTTTAGAATGCCTTTGTTTTGCCTCCATTGTTAATTCTTTATGGATGCATAGGACTAATTTTGATGAATAATGGAGCATATCCTCATTCATTTCTTAAGTTTCTTACCACTCTAGTATCCACATTAACAAATCTTACGTCCATGTGAAGCATCACAGCACGTGAGATAGGTAATGTTCACCACAGCAGGGGGTGGACCAGCAGCACAGGCCTGGCAAGCTGGAAATGCCACCCAGTCCTTTCTCTCTGTATGATTGACTGGACACAGGCATGTAGGCCTGGAGGCAAAAGACAGAGCCATGCAGAGTTTCCACAGTGATGATCATTAGCTTCTCCTGCAAATGAAAGGAGCCCCTGGGACCCAGTCCAGTCTCACAGAAAAGGGTGGGTAGCTCCTGGAAGGACAGCAATCTCTACTGTTGTGCTGCCCAGGTGGGCAGTGGACACTCTAGCACAGAAGGCAGTCTGGTGGCTTCCAGTGTTTACAATGGCATTTCAGTGAGACACCTGTTCCATTGCACGTTCCAGTCCCATAACACCCTTAGGTCTTCACCCTGACTGAAAAGTCCAGGACCATTTCTTTTTCCCAAGAGGGAATGTCTTTAAAATAATCTAGGAGAAATCATAATACTTAAGCAGGTTTCGGAAACTCTACATACAACCAGAACTCCAATTCTGCTTTAGGATACGGGCCATGTGTCTTTTCATGGCAAGGTTAAAATGCATGGGTAAAAAGATTAAAGGGACGCCATTCCTTTCTTGGGCATTCACTTCTAGACTGTCTCAGTACTGCGCAGGGAAAACCAGCACTGTGTATTCATAGCACCAGTAAAATTAGGAGGGGAAGATAGGTAGAAACTCCACACATGACACCGTGCACACGAATATAAGAACAAGAAGCACAAGAGAGCTTCACCCATGATTCTGGGTCCCTATTTAAATAATAGCTCTGTGTGGGAAACAATATAAATAGAATTTGGAGCATCAAAGTCATTTAGTTCATCTTTAATTTTCCTGCTGAAGATAAACTGAGAATAGATAGTTAAAATGGACCAAAGAGCCTCTGTTATCCTGTTGTTTCTAGAAGAAAAGCTGTTACCAGATGGGGGTGAAAGGCTTGGTCTGGACTGTCCACCAGCTGAGGGAAGTCTGCCTGTGGCACACTCTTGGGAGGAGGGCCCGGGACTGGCCATTTTCCTGGTTCTGTCTCTTTCCACCCTTCTACTTCTGTGCTGTCCTTCAGGGCCTCTAAAAGGCTTGTGGCAGAAGCCTGAAGACTGTGAAATCCAGCAGTCAGGGAGACAAGCAGCCGACCTTGTTCACCCTGGTTCTCCAAAGAATGGAGTCGTGTTCCAGGTTTTCTATACTGAAGTGATAATCAGTTTGACACCTAATATGCTCTTGAAGCTGTGCTCCTTCCACAGGATACACCTGTGCACCTGCACTGTTGTGGCAGAGGTGACCATGCTGGGGCTAAGTTCTGTGGAGAGGCTGATCTGTCCTTCCACCATGTTCTCACAACTGTACAAGTAATGAAGTTCACCTGAGGTTCCGTCTGCCTCAGCCTCGGCCTCAGTTTCTAAAGGAATCTTGGATATTACCCCATCTTCACACTGGACACTTCCCATGATCATCTCTTCTGTCTCACTTCCAACTTCATGTGTCATTTCTCCTGTTTTTATGGGCTGCTTCGTCTGCTTCAGGTCGACCTCATGAGCTGTTCTGGGATCCAGGTCTCTCTTGACTGTCTGGTCTGACATCAGCTAAGTGGAGCGGTCCCCACTTGTGCATATTAGCTTGAAGAAAACCAAATAAAATCATACAATGACAATGCACAAGTCTCACTCTCTTTGTTGATTACTTGAATGAGCCTCATCCTCACTTCATTTCCCAGTTTTCTTTGTTTTCACTGTTACTCCTACTTTCAACCTTCTCTCCCTTTTCTTTGCTAAATTTTGGTTTCTTATTTCCATGGCTGGTGATACTCTGAGACTGCAGAAAGATTTTTCCAGTGTTTGCTGATTCTTCTGATGTTGGCTGATCTGCCATATTGCTGAAATCACTGGCCTTCCTTGTTGGGTTTCCTTGTCTCCAGTTCTGCTTTTATAATTTTGGGGGAGCTGAACTCGCTGGCCTGGCCCCAGCAGCTGACTGTGGAGAGGATTCATTCCTTACTCTTTTTTATTCCTCTTTGTGAAATGCATCTTTTTTTATTGTTTAATTCCCCCCCCCCCTCCCTCCCTCTCTCTCTCTGCTTCAGCATTTTGCCTAGGATGTGGCCATATATGGACTTTCTCAGATGCCTTTAGATCATTTTTTTGACACTTTGTCCAGAGTTGATGGAGTTGATAGTTGTTGTCTGTAATCTGTGGCATGGTAGGTGGACAGAGCTGGGAGATCATGATTGGAAGGGCCTCAGGGCCATGACCAGGATTGTGGGTGAGTACAGCCTGTGGGTTGAGGATGTACATGTCTGTTTGGGCACATAGCATGCATGGTGTGGCATCCTTGAGCTTTCTATGTCTGTCTGTCCTTACCGATGGGGGACAGAACGAAGGAGCTTAGGAGGGTTTATGTGCATCTGAACCAGGGAGGTCCCCAGCTTCCAAAAGCTTGCTCACTTTCCATTGTTCCCTGCCTCAGGCCAGGGTGGGGAGAGCCCAGCCCTCTTTCCCAGGGCCCCTGAACCCCAGGGCTGGGAGCTGGGCCAGTAGTCTGGATTGGACTAAGGCATGCATCTGCAGCTGTCCTGACCTCTAGAGCCTCCAGGTCAGGTGTTCTCCTTTGCCCCTGTTTCTCTTTCTCTCTTCCTTTCTTCCTTCCTTCCTCCCTCCCTCCCTTCCTCCCTTTCCTCCCCTCCCCTCCTTCCTTCCTTCCTTCCTTCCTTCCTTCCTTCCTTCCTTCCTTCCTTGATAGACCCCTTGACACCCAAGGCATGTGCTGCAGGAATGCCCCTGTCTACCACTGCAGTGTAGGCTGCAGGAGACACTGGGCCCATCTGAGTGCCAGGAGTGAGGGTGGGGCCTGGTTCGGACAGAAGCCCGGCCTGAATGAAGTTCATGTTCTGTGAAGACACAGATCACTGCAGGGACATCTTCACCAACACCCCACACCCTGGTGGTACCTGGAGGTTATAGTCAGAGACCAAGACAGCATGGCTTCTCCCATGCCTGACCTACACCCCCAGTGAGCACCCTGGCATCGTGCCAGAGGTTTAGTGGGAAAGTGTTTTCTCCTGTGGGTAGAAGCAGTGCTCCGTTCGAGCCTTGCTCAGGCCCAGGCTCCCTGGGTGGAGAACTTACTTGTGTCTGTCCTACAGTCTGAGTAGAAGTGTGTGGTGTGAGTGCTTGTGTCTGTCTCCACCCTGTGACTGGAATCAGATTGACTCCCCTCCATGGAAGTGCCAAGTGTGGGTGCTGAGTGACAGTTGAGGCTCTCCTGGCCCTTCAAGCTAGGCAGGGGCTGGCTGTGATGCTCCTGTGGGAACTGATCACCAGCCCCTCCTCACACTGGCATAGCCAGTATTCTTGTTCTTTTTAATGAAACATAAAATGTCTTGATTATGCAGATTGAAGTGTGTTTTATTCTAACAGGCTTTGAGAAAGGACAAGCCTTGAATTCACGTCACCAGCGTACTCTGAACAGGGGAGGGAGCAGCAAGTGCCCCAGCTGTGTATGTGTGTTAAGAGGTCTGTGTGTCCTTAGTTACTGCGCGTGAAGAGTTATTTTTAAAGTGAAGACGGATTTGAGCAGGAGTCTTGCGGGTGTGGGACTTGATCTGCAAGGCTGTGAGCAAGTGGTTTCGTGGCCAGGGAGGGACCTGAAGATCTCACCTTTGGTCACGGTGCTAGTGGTGCGACAGCCCCTCTGCTGTCAGTGGGGACTTCTCTTGGGTTTTTCTGTTTGGGGAGTTTATTTCTTGCTCCTAGGGCTCTGTGAGACTGAGGAGAAATCAGGGGATTGTCCTCTGAGGCACATGGAGGTCGGTCCAGGGTGTCTTGGTGGGTGCTCCCAACTTTCATGCCTGCCTAGACTTGGGCCCCCAACACATCTTTGTGCTCAAGGTCCAGCTCCTCACATTCCAGCTCTACAAAATGCCCATCTTGGCCTGTAAACCTGATCTGTAACCTTCTGGATCTGTAAAACTTCCTGTTATGTGCCCTATGTTCAGAGGCTGAGGAACATGGGAGGTGACAAACAGCTAGACCTTCCCTGTGGGTGGTCCCAGGATACCCACTTTGCCTACAATTCTTGCCAGAATCTGTGGGGAAATCATTTTTACAAAAGCATTTTCATTAAAGCAGTTTATTTAAACATTGCTTCTGAGAGTAAATTGAGGGTCAGTGTAGGAGGGGGACTCATAGGTGGGGGCTCCTTCTGAAGTCCTTCAACATGGAGTTTTGCTCATTCTCCTGTTAAAATAAGTTTGAAATCCGTAAGTAAGGACTTGTGCCAAATGAGAAGGAAAGTACAGTTGAAGCCAAGGACAAGAGATGGCTCAGGAGAGTGCTGGCGGGCTGGGCTCTGCACACTGGTGTGGTCAGTCCTGCCTAGCTGGTTGACACCTCCGATGCTGGCCTGTGCTCTGGAGCCTGACCATTTAGGTTGTGGTGCCATCACCAGCACCTTTTACAACATTCCATTTTGTACAGATACCATATTGCCTCATGTGGCCGAGGGTAACCATGTACACCTGCCCCTTCCTCATACCCCTGCTGGCAGACACCAGGCCTCTGCAGAATGACTCTGAGGGTGGTATTTAATTAGCTATGAAGGTAGGTTATTGTTGCTATGCTTTTACGTGAAGTCTGCAGTTCTACCAAGAAATAGAGCGTGCTAGATGATGTGCTAGATCAGATGTGGGAAATCAGATACCCAGGTTCGTCACAGAAGGTGATAGCTGGGGAGAGACATCTGTTAGGAGGAACCTAAGAATGACTGGTGCACAGTGACTCGGGCTTAGCCTGGCTCCGGCACTGAAGACACAGACATGCAGGTGTTACCTGGAGCCCAAACGGAAATGCTCAGTAGGTCTCACGTGTTCTGCTCCCTGAAGCACAGTGCTTGCCTCTCTACTCAGGCCAGGCTGTGGAGTTCTCCTCTTCCATTCCACCCCAGGCACAGTTCTTAGCTGGCCAGCTCTGCTGGGTTACCTGTGCTTCTACTGCCTTGCCCTCTAGCCACACAGCTTCACAGGTCCTAGGTCCTCCCCCTTGGGCCTGTGCACACTGGCACCTCTGGCTGGACTGCTTTCCCAAGTTCCCGAGGTTGGTTCCTTCCCTGACCCCAGACATACCATGAGTGCTGTCCTTGACTCTGGCACAGCTCAACCTTACTGTTGGTCACATCCATTGAAGGGTGTACTCCTTGAAGAGGGGACCTCTGGGTTTTTGTCCATTGTCCTCTGTCAGGCACATGCTGCAGCACCAGACATGCACATTGCTCTGTGATATGCTGAATGAATAGCCCAACTCCATCCTAGCCCCTGAAGTGCCAGGGTCTCCAGGGATATCTTCAGCCTTAGTCCCCCCGTAAGTGAGAGGAGCTTCAGAAGCACCTCAAGAGCCAGGTTAGTAAGCTGGAGTCTGAGGAGTGTGGAGATGACACCCAAATCTCCCTGTCCCTGTCCCCTGACTGCAGGAAACAGACTACCTATTACATGGTGACTATGTGCCTCTTGTGGAGGTGCCTGCAGGTGGCATTAGCAAGAGACACAAAGACCTCCCATCTGTTCAGTGCATGCCTCACACTTTAGTCCTCTCCCTCTCTGACCTTGCTCTTGCCAGGTCCAGGGCCACCAGCCCAGCCGCTCGCTCCTGCCTACAGTTTGTCGTAGCTTCCCTGAGGCCCCATCTTTGCAGTGGTCTTCCTGCTGTGAGATCTTCCTCTCCCCACAGACCCTAGGGCATCTGTGTGTGCAGGGGGAGTGGATACGCAGTTGTGTCTGTGTCTGGACAGCATAAAGTCTGGCCTCTCCTAGAGCCAGCCTGGAGTTTCCTTCTGTCTCCTGAGCTGGCTTGGCCCATGGCCCTGCTGGTGCCCAGTGCTGAGCCTGCTGTTCTTCTGCCTCACTGAATGTGGGGTGGGTCGGCAGTGTGGAGCTGTGCAGAATTCTGCCTTCACTTTCTATTCAGAAGCCCAGTGGGGGCTGCTTTTACGGGTGCTGAGTTCTGTCACAGGAGGCAGCTGAGCAGAACCTCAGCTCTCTGCACAGTGTTGTTTCCATTGGGATTTGCCAGGACTCCTCACAGCTGGCTTCCTGTCTGCTGGGCCATGTGCCCACAGGGGAGGACCTACAGCCTAGATGGAGGCAGAGGGCCCTGCAGCTAGCCTCCTGGTCACCAGGGCAGATGTGGGGGCTGCAGAGTCAGGGGGCTCACCATATCGTGTGCCTTTCTCCAAGCATTAGGAGGCACCAGATGCAAAACACATCCTTTACTTAGACGAGCTGTCTTGTGGTGGCCCAGACCACATGACCTCACACAGTGTATTGACTGCAGCCTCAGAACCCCTATGAGTTACCTCCCACCTCTGCCCCATGCACCTCTGGAGTATCCAGTTGATTTGCTAGTTCCTGATCACTGTGTCAAATCAGAAAGATGCCAACAACAAACTGGCCCAGCACCATGTTACATCAGAAACATGTATGGAGAGGCTTCTGATTTCTGGCCCAGCAGGCCCAGGAAGAGAGTTCAGGAGTTGCCTCCCTGACCTAACAACAAGTGCAGAGCCGAACAAGCTGACAAAGCAGCCGATCTTTTTGGATGTGCGGAGAAGTGAAAGCACAGGGCAAACCACTGCCCCCAAGTTGGAGCAGACAGGCAGAGTTGGGGTAACAGAGCAGAAGCTTCCACTAGCCTCTGTCCAGGGCCCAGTACCTGAACAGGGAGTGCCACAGCATTCACAGAGAGAAAACCTGTAGGGCACCCAGTCTTCTGAAGGCCCCCACACTTGGATTTTACCTCCTGGAGGTCTACCAGTTTCTCACAGTGAATATTGGAGAAAATCCGATGCCTCTGGCAGACAGAAGTAAAGAACCATTTTGAAATATGTCAGATATTCTGTTCTTAATAAGGCCTATCTGCACAAGAAACTGTTTAACCAGAACCTAGCCTGCTGGGATTTTTTTTAGGGCCTGACTGACCTGGGAAAGGGAAATACTGTAGCCCTCAACAGCCAGCCCGTTCCACCAGGGCAGGGGGAATACTCAAGTCTAGCCCTCAACAGCCATCTTGTTCCACCTGGGCACGAGGTGAGGGGTGTTGAGAAGCACTGGTGAAGCTGCCAGTCCAGGGTACAGGCTCACTGAAAGATGAGACCTCATCCTAGGCCTGCAGAGTGCTCACCTCCCCCACACCTGACCATGACTTTACTAAAGAGCCGTTTTCAGCCGATCCTTTTACCCAGTACCTCACATCTGGTCATCAAGAAAAAATTACAAGACACACTAAAAGGCAAAAATGCAATCTAAAGAGAGAGCAAGCTTCAGAGCCAGATTCAGATATGGCAGGGAGGTTGGAATTATCCTAACCGGAATTCAAAAATGATCAATGTGTAAGAGCTCTCAAGAAGTAGTCGACAGCATCTAAGAACAGGTGGATGGGCTGGGAGTTAGCTCAGTGCTAGAGTGCCTGTGCGGCAGGCAGGAGGCCCTGGGTTAGATTCCCAGCATGGGAGGGAAGAAGGAGGAAGCGGGAGGAAGAAAGGAAGGAGGAAGGGAGGGCAATGTAAGCAGAGATGTGAGAAATCAACGTTACTTTTACAGAAATGAAGAATGCCTTTGATGGACTTATTAGCAGACTGGATAAGGCTGAAAGAGAGTCCCTGAGCTTGAGAATAATAGCCTAGATCAGTAGTAGTTGTCATTTCCAAAACTGAACTGGAAAGAAGGAGCCGGTGGGGGGGGGGGGGGATTGGAAAATAAATAGAATAGAATTTGAAATAATTATGGGACAACTACAAAAGGTGTAATCCATGTATAATAGGAATATCAAAAGGGGAAGAGAGAGAAAAAGGAACAGAAGAAATGTTTGAAACAGCAATGATT
Organism: Marmota flaviventris; assembly: GCF_047511675.1. Lineage (NCBI taxonomy): Eukaryota > Metazoa > Chordata > Mammalia > Rodentia > Sciuridae > Marmota > Marmota flaviventris. The sequence continues at coordinate 839,681 of NC_092505.1, read as the reverse complement.
GAGAATTGCCCCCAAGTTCAGACACCAAACCACAGATCTAGAAAGCTCAGAGAATGCCAAATAGGATAAGCAATGAAACAAAATAAAACCGACAACTACAGGAAATCCACACCTATGCATGTCCTGTTCAAACTACCCTACGTCAAAGAAAGAAAAAGTCTACCTCAGCTGCAGAGGAAGAAAGGTAAGATTTGTATCTGACTTCCTTAGAAAGCAGGCAAGCGAGGAGAAAGGGGGTGAAATAGTGAAGGTATTGGGAGATACAAACCACCAACCTAGAATTCTATACATGGAGAAATTACTCTGCCTAAGGGAAGGAGAAGTAAAGACTTTCTAGACAGACAAAGATTGAGGGAGTTTGTTGCCAGATGACCTACTGTGTTAGTCAGATTTTTGTCATTGTAACCAAAAGATGAGACAAGAACAACTTAGAGGAAGAAAACTTTATTGGCTCATGGTTTCAGACGTTCAGTCCGTGGTCAGCCAGCTCCATTACTCTGGGCCCAAGTGAGGGTCACCATGGTGTAAGGGTGTGACAGAGGAGCACTGCTCCAGGCACGGCAGCTGGGAGGCAGAGAGACAGGCAGAGGGAACATGGGGAAGGTTCACCCCTCCAGGGCAGCCCGCAGTGACCCACCTTCTTCAGCCACGTCCCGCCTTCCTAGTCACTACCTAGTCATTCCATTCAAACCAGATGGACTGATTAGGTTACAGTCTCCTAATGCACTCATTTCACTGCTAACATTCCTGCATTACCACAGGAACATCCAGACAGTAACACCTGCCTTGTAAAAAATGTGGCAAGAAATTCTTTAGAGAGAAAGAAAATTATAAAGTTCACAAAGTCATTTCTCCATAAAGGAAGGACATCAAGAAAGAATAAGTGAAGGTGAGATAAAAACTTTGATTTTTTCCTATTATTAATTGATCTAACATAATATTCGTTCAATATAATAATAGCAACAAAGCATTCGATTGTGTAGGTTCATGAATGCTTAGATGTTAGTAAAACGAATGATAACAATGACTAAGGAGAGAAGAGAGGAATTGGAATCGTTTTGTTATGATAAGATGCTTCATCACCTATGAAGCAGCTTAGTGTTATTTAGAAGAGTTAGTTTAGAAGAGTCTAAATGAACCAGTTAAAAGACAGCTTGCCAGTGGATCAAAAACCAAGGCCCAACTACATGCTCATTCTATGTTGTAAATATAAATGCATATGTAGATTAAGAGTAAATGCATGAAGAAAGATCTACCTACCATACTAACACTAATCAAATGTAAGAGGAATAACTATTTTAATTTCAGACACTGCAAACTTTTGAGCAAGGAAACCTATTAGGAATAAATAAGAGCTTTATATAATGAATAGAGGGGTCATTCCTCAAGAAGATGTAGCATTTTTCACATGTATGTATCTAACAAGAGCATGTCAAAATCATGAAACAGAACTGAGAGAACTGCAAGGGGAAGTAGAAGAATCTACTGTTACTGCTGGGTACTTCAACAACACTCATATTCAGAAATGGACAGATCCAGCAGGCAGAAATCAGTAAGGACATATGCAACTCAACAACACTGCTGATTTGTTAGATTATAATGGACAGCTGTGGACCCCTTCAGCCAACAACACAGAACAACGTTTCGTATCAAGCTCCCATGGAACACTCACCAGAACAGACTACCGTCTGGGCATAAAGTGCACCATAACAGATTTAAAAGATAGAAATAATACAGTGTTTGCTCTTAGACCCCAGTGGAGTTAAATTAGACGTCAATAGCAGAAAGATAGTTGGAAGATGCCAAAACACTTAGAGACTAAACAGCACACTTCTAACATGTGGATAAAAGAAGAAATTGCAAGTGAAATTTTAAAAAATATTTTGAACTAAATGAAAACAACTTATCAAAACGTGTGGGATGGAATGAAAATAAAACTTAGAGGAAAATTTATTTATTTAATATTTATTTTTTAGGTTTAGATGGACACAACACAATGCCTTTATTTTTATGTGGTGCTGAGAATTGAACCCGGGGTCCCGGCCGTGCTAGGGGAGCACTCTACCACTTAGCCACAGTCCCAGTCCCTTAGAGGAAAATTTATATCAGTGAACGTATAAACTAGAAAAGAATAAAGATCTTAAATCAATAATCTAAGCTTCTGCCACAGAAAACTAGAAAAAGAAGAGTAAAATAAATCCAAAGTATGCAGAAGGAAAGAAATAATATCATGGCATTTGCAGGTAAATGGATGGAGTTAGAGAAGATAATGCTAAGCAAAGTTAGCCAATCCCCAAAAAAACAAATGCCGAATGTTTTCTCTGATATAAGGAGGCTGATTCATAGTGGGATAGAGAGAGGGAGCATGGGAGGAATAGACAAACTATAGATAGGGCAGAGGGGTGGGTGGCAGGGGAAGGAGGGGGCATGGGGTAATTAATGATGGTGGAATATGAGGATCATTATTATCCAAAGTACAGGTATGAAGACACGTATTGGTGTGAATATACTGTGTATACAACCAGAGATATGAAAAATTGTGCTCTATACATGTAATAAGTAATACATTCTGCTGTCATATGTAAATAATAATAATAAAAAGATATAATAATGATTATAGCAGAAATCAGTGAAGTAGACAATATGAATTCAGTAGAGAAAATTGAAACTCAAAGCTGCTTCTTTGAAAAGAGAAATAAATTAGATTCTAGCCAGGCAGAGGAAGAGAAAGGAAGAGAGAGAAGAAGAAAAGAAAGAGGGGGGAAGAGGAGGAGAGAGGAGAAAACAGGGAAGAGAGAAAAGAGAAGACAAATTATGAATATTACAATTGGAAGAGGGGTTATCACTTTGGATCATATGGACATTGAAAGGATAATAAATAGGTCTATGTCCATAAATTTGATAACCCAGATAAAAGGGACTTGTTCCTTCAAAAGAAAATTTGCTAAAACTCAAGCAAGAAGAAATAGGTTATCCAAATAGACCTTTATCTATTAAATACTCTTCCTACCGAGAAATCATTAGGCTTAGATAAGTTCACTAGTGAATTCTACCAAAATCTTAAGAAATAAATTATAGCAGTTTTCTACAATCTCTTTCAGAAGATAGAAACAGAGTGAATACTTCCTATGAGGCAGGCATTACTCAAACACCAACAGTGGACGAAGACATTATAAGAAAACCAAAGATCAGTGTCTCTTATTAACATAGATGCAAAAATCCTTAACCAAATAGCAAATAGAATCCAACAGTGTGTATAAATAGTTCACACCACAACCAGGTAGACTTTATACAGGTATGCAAGTCAGGTTTAACATTAGAAAAATCAATTAATGTGATCTGTAACACCAACAGATTGAAGAAGAAAAACCATATGATCATATACATAGATGCAGTAAAGGCATTTGACAAAATCCAATACCCAATAATGAGTAACCAAAAAATCACCTCTCAGTGAACTAGGAATAAAGGGAAAATTCCTCAACTTGATAAAGAACATCTACAAACAAAACAAAACAGCTAGCAGCATACTGAATAGTCAGAAGCTAGAAGCTTTCCTGCTAAGGTCCAGGATCTCAGCAAGGACAGCTGTTCCCACTACTCCTTTTTAACATCACACTGGAACTCCTAGCTAATGCAATAAGAAAAGGAAATAAAAATTATACTGACTAGCAAGGAAAAAATAAAACTTTATCCATAGGTGCCGTGATTGTCTATGCAGAAAATCAGAAAGAATACTGTGTTAGTCACTTTTCTTTTGCCTGGTACAAAGTACCTGAGAAAATCAACATATAAGAAGAAAATATTTATTTTGGCTCAAAATTTCAGAGGGATTAGTCCTTTTTTGCTTGACTTGTTGCTCTGGGCCTGTGGAGCACAGTACATCATGGCAGGGAATGTGTGGTGGAGCAAAGCTGCTCACCTCACAGTGGCCAGGAAGAAAAGAGAGAAAGAGAAGAAGGAGGAGGAGGAGAAGAAAAAGGGGCTGGGTCCCAATATTTCCCCCAAAGGCACACCCTAATGATTAACTTCCTTCCTGTAGGTCCCACCTCCTAAAGGATCCTCTACTTCCCAATAGAGCCACAAGCCTTTAGCATATGGGCATTAGGAGGACATTGAAGATACAACTATAACAAGTAGAGGGGGAAATTCATGAAACTAGTAAGTCATTATAGCAAGGCTGCAGGATACAAGGTTAACTGTACAAGTCATTCACTTTCTCGCCTACTAACAATGATCAAGTAGAATGTGAAACTTAAAAACACCATATAGTTACATTAGCACCCCCCATGAAATATTTAGGAGTAAGTCTGAAAAATGTGTACGAGATCTATATAAGGAAAACTACAAAATTCTGATGGGTAAAATCAAAGGGGGACTAAATAATTGGAAAGATATTCCCTGCTCTTGGGTAGGGAGACTCAGTGTTGTCAGGATGTCAGTTCTTCCCAAGATGTATAGATTCAACACAATCCAAACAGAAACTCCAAGTTATGTTTTGTAAATCAACAAAGTGATTCCAGTATTGATCTGAAAAGGCAATAGGTTGAGAATAGTCAACATAGTACTGAAGGAGAACAAAGGCAGAGGACTGACACCGTCTAAGCCAAGATTTACTGTAAAACCACAGCAGTCAAGCAGTTGGTATTGGCAAAGCATGGACAGGCAACCAACAGAACTGAAAGCCAGGCACACATGCGTGGAAGTATAGCCAGCTGACCACTGCCCAAGAGCAGCGGCAGTGCAGTGGGCACAGACCCAAGGCTAAGTCAGAACCCCAGAAAACTCCTAGAAGACCATACAAGAGAACAAGGAAAACGAGAAGCCCTTGCCTTTGGTGCTGAGATAGGGCAATAAAAGCTCCATCTAGGGAATACATAATATAAAGCAACCCAATTAAAAGTGGCCAATGACCTTAGCAGACCCCTTGCCAGGAAAGATGCACATATGGCCAACAAGCATATGAAAAGATTTCCCAGGAGGCTGATGGCACTGTTACGTGCATGTGTGAATACGGCATAATTGTACAAGTACAATGCACCAATCAATTAAAAAGATTTCCCACATTCTATGTCATTAGGGAAATGCAAATTAAAACCCCAGGGTGCCCCTGTACTCCTATGAGAATGGCCAGAATACAGAACACTGACAGTGCCGATCGATGCTCGTGACAATGTAGAGCGATGGGAATTCATTTTCTGTTGGTGGGAAGGCAAAATGGTACCACCACTTGCGAAGACAGTTTGGCAGGGTTTTTTTTTTTTTTTTTTCTTGATTTTATTATTTATTTATCCATTTATCTATTTATTTTGCCCAAACCAAGCATGTCTTACCTTGAGATAAGAATAGGTTGTGCTCCTTGGTATTTGTGCTCCTTGGTATTGACCCAAGGGAGTTGAAAACTTAGGTGCACACAAGAACTTGCACCTGGATGTTCACAGCAGCTTCCTTCCTGGTTGTACAAACTTGGAAGCAACCGGGACGTGCTTCAGTAGGTGGAAGAAGAACCTGCAGTGCTTCCAAACAAGGGACTATTACCTTGCTGAAAAGAAGTGAGCTGTCCCACCAACCTTGCTGAAAAGAAGTGAGCTGTCCCACCAAGCTTGGAGGAGCCATAAAACCTATCAGTAAGTGAAAGCAGCCAGTCTGAAAGGGCTCCAGACTGCCCATGCCAGGCAGAACTGTGTGTACATGGTGGCCTCTGGATGACTCTGGGTGTCCCTACCCTCTAGTGAGGAATGTTGAGGAGGGGGAGGCAGTGGTGAGGAAGGGGACATATGGGAAGTCAACCTTAAACTGCCTTTGAAAAACAAAGTCTTATTAAACAAACAAACAAAAGCCGAGTTCCTGAAGACTGTCTTGTGAATAGCTTCAGGAGACAGCAGTGCGTTGCTCTTCTCCAGTGAAGAAGCAAACTGATTGGACCCTCTTTATTGCTGGGACTGAGAAGGACAGTTCACCAGGAGAACTGCCCATCTGAGGCAGTATAGACACCACATCGCTTGGCCGAGACCAGAGGAGTTTACCATTGCACACCATGGTCCCCAGTTCATGGTGGAAGTGGAAAGGGGTTGTCATGGGCCAAACCACCTAGCAACCCTGACTTCCTTAATGGTAGGCTGTCTCATTTTCCCCAGGCGCTGTCTTGGCTGAGGGTGGGGCGGTTCTCAGGGATTGCAATTGACCTTTCTCACTTTCTTGTGCTGAGACCAGGAAACCAAAGTGTTTGTTCTGGCAACTTCTGAAGTGCCTCCATCTCAAGTTTATATCCAGGCACTGGGTAAAAATGTCAGCCTGATGGTGTGCAAACATATGTGTGCACTGTGAGACAGACAGGGCCATTTTAATTGGGGGTTTGTGACAGTGTTTGGGTGCCCTGGAAAAGGCAGAGCTCAGGCCCAGTACCCAGCAGTCTCTAAGGCCTGGGTGTTCCCTGCCCTATTCCCCAGCAACTCTTGTCCTGAAGAATGCTGCTGCACATGGTAAGGTTGTTTCAGGACCCTGTAGGACCCCGCAGGACCCAGCCCTTCAGTTGTGGGCTCTTATCAGTGGATGGCTGAGACCCTGAATCTGGACAAGGATCAATCCCGTGGAGGGATTGGTGCTGGCCTCTGGGGTATCCATGGTGCCCCATGGTGTTTTAGGGGCACCCTGCTCCAGGCAGGACCTGCATGTGCTTTCTGGGGCAGAGAAAGGAAATTGGTTTTGTGGCCTCACAGTCTTTGTAGTGTCACTCACCTCTTGGGAGCTGGAAAACAGCTGTGGGTTGTAAGTAAATGAGTGGCCGTGCCTGGGTTTCCAGTGAAACTTGAATTACAGAAGCAAGCAGTGGGTGGGCTTGGTCTCAAACCCCTGGGTTAGATACAAAACCCAGAAGCACGCTTCCTCTTTGAGAAATGGTCGGATTTTTCTGAGTACTGTGATCATGGGAGTGGAGCTCTGTTGCCACCTAGTGACAATAATTTTACACATTCAAGTCTCATCCTTTTCAAGGTTTGGAAGTTGGGGGAAGGGAGCAACACACAGAATGGAAGTGCTCTTTTCTGAACTTGCCAGCACTGCCTAGATGCATAGCCGGCCCTATTGCAGGTTGGGGCTGCAGTCAGAGGGAGCCTCCCAGCACACAGGGTGCTGACGTTGGCCATGCCCTGCATCCTGTGGGCCCCATCTAGAGAGATCCTCCTTGTCCTCGGCCAGCAGCTCCGGTTTGAGAGCTGACAGATAACCTCAAGCAGCAACCTTTCTGCAGACAAGCATCATGAGCTTCCTGTGCCGCTCCCACCCCTGGCTCCTCTCCTCGCTGCCTTGCAGGGCCAGTGGCCGAGTTGCAGCTTCCTCCTTCAGGCAGCACCTTGGGGTCCTCCAAGTTCCACAAGTGGCTATTGTGAATTGCACTGCAATCGGGCACATTCAGGGGGCACTGAGAATGAGGTAGAGAGGTGACCCCAGGAGGGTCTGCTCCCTGGTTAGTCTGTCCACCCAGAATTCCTGTCCCCTGATCTCCCACCACTCTCCTGCCTCCCTTCCCAAGAACTAACCCCAAAGTCCTATGCTTAAGGAAGTCCATTCCACATGCAAAATCTGGAAGAAAAGTTTGTCTAGAATAGAGCTTTGTTCCCTCTTACTTGGAAATTGTTTCATGGCGCCCTTCAATGTTTGTCTCTCTCACACAGTCATTCTCACAAATTGTCTTTGAGACCAGCTGCTCTTTTTCAACCCTTTCTAGACGCAGGAAAATCAGAGAAGGGTCCGGCCTATGCACACATTCTTCTCACGCTGAAGCCACCGGTCCCTCCCAGCATCATGTGGCCAACCCTGAGCTCTGCCTCTGTGCACCTTCCCTTGCTCTGCGCTCCAAGTCTTATCTGAGGCCTTCTCCAATTCTGTTCATTTTTTAAAAAGTGTCCTGGCTAAAGCTGGACACATTCCCCCAAGGAGCTGTTAATCAATCACAGCAAGAACTGTCCTCTTCTTTAAATGACTTAAAATAATTTCTTTTAAATGGTCCCTTAAAATTTGTATGCTGACTAAGCAGATGACAGATTTTACAGGGAGAAAAAAGTACCAACCTAAAGAAGCCTATAAAAAATCATGGAGATAATATGGTATTTAGCATGTTTCCACCGGCATATGGTCCTGCCCACAGGACAGAGCAAGGACTACAAGGGTAGGGACCCCACATGTGGGACAGAGCAAGGACTGAGAAGCATGGGGACCCCACTTGCAGGACAGGTGAGGACAGAGAGGCCCTGTACCCTGCCCTCAAGATGGAGGGTAGGGAGTGGCCTTTGAGGGGAAGCCCATGCTCTTGAACCTCTGTGCCACTCGGCTTCTACACTGCAGAGGGCTCTGTCCTAGAGAGCTGGTCAGATATTGAGACATCTTTTCAGATACCTCGGAGCACTAGCAAGAGCACCAGGGTCTCTGTGGGCTTTGGGCAGGAAGGGGACCCTGGGAAGGAAGCAGGCCAGAGCTGGCATGGCCCTGTGTGCCTGCCCCACTTTGCAGCCATGAACTTCTACTTTGGCAGGTTTCTGGTGAGGGAAACGGGGTGTGTGGCTTAGGGTCAGTCTAGATGGGAGTTAGGGGGTCCCCCATAAAGATGTATGGAAGTAAAGGCCTTCCCTGTGACAGCTCTTGCCACTTGCTGACATTGTGGCCAGGGCTCACGGGCTTGGTATGTTCATGTGTGTTCATAGCACACATAGCATAATTTGGTCAATTTCATTCTGCAGTTCCTCCCTTTTCGTGTCGCTCCTCTGTCCCCCTCAACCCCTTTCCTCTCTTCTTGAGCTCCCTCCCTTTCCCCCCCTTATTTGTTCTAGCTTCTGCATATGAGAGAAAACATTTGACCTTTGACTTTCCGAATTGGCTTATTTCACTTGGCATAATATTCAGATACCTTGGAGCATTTACCAGTTACACCATAATTTTATTCTTCCTTATGGCTAAGTAAAACTCCATTTTGGTGTAAAAGACATCCCATGTTCATGGACTGTAAGAATTAATGTCTTTTACTTGTGTTTTATGGTTCAGTGTACAGATCTTTCACTTCCTTGTTAAATTTATTGCTGAGTATTTTATTATTTTTGTAGCCTTTGTAAATAGGGTTGTTGTATCAATTTCTTTTTCAGAAAGCTTGTTATTAGGGTAGAGAAACACGACTGATTTTTGGAGAGTTTAAGCCTCTATTCTCACTGGCCTATGTTGAAGCACCCCAGTTGCTCCCATGACTGAGCATGTCCTGTGTTTCCATTGGAGCCAAACTCTGAAGAGGCCCTCTCCCACTGCTGTATCAGTAGGTCCACGTGTGGGGCTGCCAGGCCCCACTTGCCTAGCAGTAACGAGGAACCCCTCTGCCTGTGTTCTGCCGAGGCCAAATGACAACCCAGACTTTTACCCAACAGCAGCAATGGAGCACCACACCTCTATCCATCCTGCTTCCCTGCTGGAATGGGTGTGGGCTGAAAAAACATGGAATCTAAATAAAATCAGAGTCTTATAATATCAGAATGTCCAGGTTTCAGTTGAAAGTCATGTAACATTATGAACCAGGAAAGCCTCAACTGGATGCCAAAGGAAATCAACAGACACCCACACAAGATGACACCTAAATTAAAACTATCTCATGTCCTTTAAAGAAGCTATAGCAAAAGTGTATCAATAAGCAATTACAAACACACTGGAAACAAATGAGAAAATTATAAGTCTCAATAAAGTATTAGAAAGTGTAGGGAGGCTTTGTAATGTTTTGAACAACTAATAAAAAAAAAAAAAAAAAGAAAGAAAGTGTAGGGAGGAACCAAATCAAAATTTTAGGACTGAAGAATATAAAAATTTACATATAAAACTCAAATTGTATACTTTAAGTGTGTGTAGTTTTATGTACATCATCAACCTCAATTAGACTATCAAAAAACAAAACTCAGAGGGGTCTCAGAGAAGTCCAGTGGTATAGGAGGCCTAAAGAAAGACCCAGAACATTTAGAAAGAAAGAAAAAGGGAAGATTACCAAATCCATGCCAACTCCCCTCAAAAGAAAGGAGACTTGGAACCAATCTGGGTAGGCTGAGAATTCACACTGCTCATGTCTCAGGTGCCCAGTGGCACTCCAGCCCCATGACTGACAAGGGCATGATGTATTCCCCACTTGCTGTGTGAACTATGTTCTTGTCCATGTTGTCTTCAGCCTCTTCCCAAGCTGATGCTGCAACCTGTTTCTGGGACACTGGCATTGCTGCACAGGGGACCGAGACCCTGGGCAATTCTCCACAGTCTGGACCCAGTTTCTCCCAGGAGAGATGCCACGCTCTTCTCAAAAATAACCACATGAGCCTGATATTTCAGAGAAAACAGCAGAGGGTTGCCAGTAACAACCTTTAAACTTTCAAAGCAAAAATTAGAATTTTGGAGCATTTCCATTTGCTTCTGTTCACGACCGTGGGAGCAGCCTCTGAGATGCCCACCTAGCCTGGTGGTGCCTCCATAGACAGCCCAGGTGCACCACGCCTCTGCTTCTAACCTGGAAGCCCTGATATCTGCAGCCCAGGACACCCACCCCTTGTTGGTTACACAGCACATGTCCAAGCAGGGAAGATAGTTCCCCTCACATTCTGCAGATGGGAAGATGGAGATCCAGCTCGGCTCTGCAGTGTTCCACAGGTGGGACCATCTACTACAGTCTTGCTAGTCTGTGGTAATGGGTGACAACTTCAGCTCCCACCTGCCTGCCATGGAGTGGCCCTCCTCTCCTGCTGTTGTCCCTAGCCATGCCCCGCCAGTTCAGCATCACCTCCATACTCCAAGAGGTGGCTTCTCTTGGTGAGTGGGAGACTGCAGCCCCAGGCACTGTCCTGTGTTCTGGGGGATGAGAGGCAGTCTTTCCCTGACCCTTTCTAAGGCGTGTGTACATGTGGAACCTTGACTCACATTCCAAGGTTCTCTTCCCTGGTTCAGAACAGTCCTGGGCCAGGGCAGTGGTGATGTCACAGCATCTGTGCAGATGTTCACCAAGGGGACCAATTACTTCCAGACCCTGCAGGTTTAAGCCCTACAAGGTTCTGTGTCTGCACAGAGCCTGCCTTTCCTGCGGAGCCCAGGTCCTCTCTGAGCCATGAGCCTCCCCACAGCTGAGCACCCCTCCATGGAAAGCTCTTGATGAAGCCCTCTGTAATGCCACCAAGTAGCTTGTCACTGTACATAAAGATGAGACCCCAGCATGACCAATAGCAAGTTCATTTAGAGAACAGTCAATGAGAGGGACAGGTTAGGCTTGCAGAGGGTGAGGACACTGAAGCCTGGACTGGTGGCACACAGGGATCACAGACCCCAGACATGTCTGTGAGTGTCATGCGTGTGTATGAGTGTGTGCACGCATGTGTGTGTGTGCACACGTGTTCTCAGTGCAGCCTGGGAGAGGGTCCTTGAGGTCTGAGCAGCCCCTCTGTTAGAAGCAGCAAGACTGCAGCCCAGGACACCCACCCCTTGTTGGTTACACAGCACATCTTAAATGCAAGAATATGACTGGCGGTGGTGGGGAGTGTGGTGTGATGACAACAAGCTGAACCGGTGCTGGACAGGCTTCTCTGTGAGGCTCCCTGCAGGAGAGGAACTAGAAAGAAGCAGTCGCCACTGCTGCTGGCCCTGTTGTATATAAAAAGCAGCTCTGTGCCTCTGCCCTTCTCTTCTGGGCCCTGGCAGTGCCCAGCACAGCAGCAGACTATCCATACACCCTGCCCTGACAGGGCAGCTCCTCCCCCCACCCCTTCTAGAGCAGCCCCAGCTCTCTTAGCAAATGTCTCTGGGTTCATTCTGCCCTCCCCACTGTCTTTTCCCTTTCTCTTGGCCTCATGAAAAGGCCTCCTGACTTGCCTCCCTGTGTCTGGGCTACCCTGAGGGCCTGACCACATGCCACCGTGGTGTCCAGCCATACTCTGAGGCTGGGTCACAGCAGAACCTCCATGGGGTCCCACGGCAGCCTACTATCTAACAGTCCCCCTCACTGACGCTGAGGCCCAGGAGCTAGGAGCTACATCAGCCTGACCCCTCTACCACTGGCTTGGCCATCACGTTAAGTGTCCCGGGCCTCATCCTGTGTGTCCCCACCTCAGGCCTCTAGAATCAGCTTGTTGACCTAAAAGGACTGTTCTTGTCCCAATTGGGGAGAAGTGATAAGAGCCCACAACCTAGCACCAGGGTTGCTTATCACAATTGATTTGCCACTTCTTTTTCATAACTTTAGTACCTAGAACTAAGGAATTTTTGTATATTTAAAAGAAGGGAAAATCATGAAATTTCATATTTAAGATTGCGTGATTTTTATTTAAAATACTTTAATGCTTGTTTCTCTGTTCTCTCATCATTACTATGATTATTTATTTACTTTTTCCTAAATCTGATAGTTTAAAAAATAATACCCATATTATTGTTATCAATAAATAACTAAATTAAGATTAACCTGTTTCCTTGCACCTCTTTCTATCCCTGTAAGGTACCCCAAGGGTGTCCGTGGGACTCCTACGCTTGAGCCCGAGTCTCACAAGCCTTCTCTCTGTGAGGTGCAGCACTGACTCGGCGTGTATTTAGTTCTCAGGGTTTCCCCCTAGCTTTTAGGGACATAGAACAATTCTTGTTTTCAATTATGTGAACACTGACTGCATGATCATAGTCAAAACTCACTCATGGTCCATTAAGAGGAGCCTGCTTGTGACCTTCCCACCACTCAACTCTGCCGCTCCTTGTTAAGTAACTTACATTTAAAATCTTCCCTTTATTTCCCTTTGAAGAGATAAACAGATATGGATATATTGAGTTCCTCAACTTAGTAAGCTTTTCTCTCTCGCTCTCGTTGTTGTTCATTTTTCTCTTTATCTTTAGCAAAATCCGTAACCTTTTACTTGACTCAACACTATTTTCTGTTTAAATGATTCACATGACCTTCTCTGTCCCTGACGTAACTGTGTCAGCTTCCTAATGCAAGCAGCACTAGGACAAGCCCACGCTCCTCCTCCTCCTCCCCAGGCTTCTCTTTTCATGCCTGTCAGTCTGCTCCACAGCTGTGGACTGACAGCACACTTGTCTTCGTTTCCGTTTCCTCTCCTACCTCTTCTCCCATCTCATTGGTTGTATTAGTTTTATTTTTAGTGTACTTAATGTTGGCCTATGATTCTATGGTCCTTAGCGCCGTCATTTAGCCCTGTTTTATAGATATACCTGGCCCTTGTCGCTATGGTTTATGCGAAGCTCTTCCATTATCTCTTGGGTCACCAAAACCATTTTACACCAGGTTCTTCAGAAAGGGCTCATGAGAAAAAGATTCCCTGTGTTCCTACGGGTTCATACCTTTACCTGTGGACTTCACAATTTACAGTTGATTTGATTCACATTTTTTCTCTCCAGTATTGGAGGTGGAGCCTTTGGGAGGTGACAAGGTCATGTGGATGGAGCCCCTAGGAAGGGATTAGTGCCTGATAAAGGGACCCTGGCGCTCCCTCACTTTCCCACCAAGAAACAGCTGTCCTGGTTGGAGACAGCCAGAAGACAGGTCTGCAGCCTGGAAGAGGCTTCACCAGAACCCAGCCAGCCTGGCCCCCAGGCCTCAGACTTTCAGGCTCCAGGACTGTGGGGAATAAATTTCTGGATTTCACAAATCATATCTGTGGGACTTTGTTACAGCAACCTGAACTAAGACAAGTGCTCCTTTGAAGTTCAGAGAATTTCCTTCTCTTCCTGCTCTTAGCCTTTGCCATGAATCAGTTCTGAATTTGGTCCGATTTTATTCATCAATTAGAATGCTCATACATGTTTATGCTTCAGCTTCTTGGCATGTGGATTATTGTGATTGATATGGCATCAGCCTTGCGTGCCTGAATGAGTGGGCACATCTGTCTTTTGCACGTCACTGAACTCATTTTGTTGAAATTTAAAAATTCATTTGCAAATGTATTCATGAGAGATTGGTCTGTAGTTTTCTTTTTCTGTGCTTATGTATCTCTGGTCTTGGTATCAGGGCAATGAATGTGGTAGCCTTTTAAAATGAGTTGGCAGATGAACCCCTGTGTTGTGCTTTCTGTGAAACTTGGTGTTTGTTATTCAAATGTTTGGTTGAACTCTCCAGTGAAGCCTCTGGGGACTGGAGGTTTCTAATTCTAAGCTTTTTATTACAGATCCAACTTCCCTAAGTGCTTCAGAGATCCAGCGATGTCTTTGGCAGGTCTGTGGGGTCCGGGTGTGCTGCTGGCACTCACGTCCCCTGTGTGTGTGCTGAGGCTTTCTCAAGAATGTGCTACAAGGGTGCTCATTGAGGCATGGGGACGTGCACTTTAGCACCTGTCAAAAGCTCTAACACCCCTGTCATCTCAGTGCTGGCCTTAGTTCATTTTCTTTTCATATATTCACATTGAGATGATCCTAGTTTTTATTAAGTTGTGACTGTTGTCTGTATCCTAGAAATTTCGGTATGTCATGTGAGATTCTGTTCTATCTAAATCTGTTTTAGACAGCCTTTGCCAAGACCTGGGGGAGGGACACCTTGTTACAAGTAAGCTGGAGTGGAGATCCAGGACCCCTCCTTCCCCACAGACACCAGGTGGGGAGGGAGCCTGTGTCTGTGTAGAGAGGGGCAGGCTCCCACTGCCCTCTTCTGTCGGGGTGTGTGACCTTTGTATGGTGTGGGGAAGGGTTTATCAAAGGAATTTATGACTTACTAGCTTCCCCTTTCTTGGTCCTTGACTTAGAGCAGCCTTTTTTTTGGGGGGGGAAGGGAGGGGGGACTTCTATTATTTATTAATTATATTCTGTGCCATTTGGCATTTTTAGGTTGTGAGCTTTTCTGGTGACCCATCTGCAGCATGCAGGAGGAAAACAGCAAAACCAAGAGCAGTAAACCCATTACTGGATTATCCCTGAGGTCCAAGGGCCCCAGCCAGCCCACTGCTGGTCTCCCCATTTTAGGACTTCCTTTTTCTGCACAGTGTCCAGAGTTGTGGCCAGCAGAATGGGGAGGTCAGGCAGTGTTGTCTTTCAGTTTGTTTCGTCCTCTTCCTCTTGGTGACCTCTGTCCTTGTGCTGCCTGGTTGCTTTCCTTGGCCAAACTCATCAGAGGGCTGTGTGCTACCTAGACTTCACTTTAACTTGTTCTGTCCCTCATCCCAATTGCAGAACACCTGTGAAAACTTAAACAGAGTGTTATATGTACTCATATAACAATTATATGTATTAGTAGAATTATATATGTTCTGATTTTTCAACCTGTTTTAATACCCTGTGTCAATTTGTTTGAAATATTTGGAAAACTGAATAAACATGGGACTTTTTTTTTCTTTCTTTCTTTCTTCTTTTTTTTTTTGGTGGTGCTAGCAATTGAACCCAGAGTCTTATGCATGTGAGGCAAGCACTCTACCAACTGGGCTGTGTCCCCAACCCTAAACGTGGGACTTTAATAACCAACTCCTGTACTTACCGATCTTCTCCATTGATATTTTTTTTCCTTTGCTTTTCTGTTACTTTTCTACTTTCTGTTGACACTGAACTCCCTGTTGGATTTTTTTTACTGTCATTTAATATTCTGCTACTATTTATTCCTAATACAGACATTTAAAGCTATAAACTTTCCTGTAAAGTTGTATTGTAAGGTTGTATTTGCCTATTACTTATTTTCCATTTTATTTATTTGTTTGTTTGTTTGTTTGTTTATTTATTTATTTTTTGGTACTAGGGATTGAACCCAGAGGCACTCAACCACTGAGCTACATTCCCAGCCCTTTTTATTTTTTATTTAGAGACAGGGTTTCACTAAGTTTCTTAGGGCCTTACTAAGTTGTTGAGGCTGGCTTTAAACTTGTGATCCTCCTGCCTCAGCCTCCCAAGACACTGGGATTACAGGCATGCACCACTGTACCTGGCCCTACTGCTGATTTGGGCATGCAATAATTGTGTTGTGGAGATCTGTTTTCCAACTTCATTACTTTCTTCCATCCATTTCCTATTTAGAAACACTGTTAAAATATATATCCCCAAAATTATGAAGTTGTCTTTTCTAGAGATACTTAATTTAATTTCCTAGTAGGCAGAAAGCATAGTCTGTTGATCCATGTCTTCAAAATTTGTTGAAACTGGATTGTGAGCTAAAGAATTGTCCATTTTTAGTTTGTTTCTGGGAGTTTAAGGAGATTGTGTAGCTTTTGATTGTAGGGAACAGACTGTGTGACACACATTACCATGTTTGGTGTTGTTCTTATATTCTATATTGCCATTACCTTGGGGGCTACACCTCTGTGGACTGCAGTTGAGAGACGTGTGTAAACATCTCCCGTCGGATGGATGAAGGCTGGTTTGTCTCATCACACACAGTCGCAGTCTCCTGACTGCACTGTGGCCACTGTCCCTTCATTCTCCTGCATGCCCCTAGTTGTGTGCCTCCTCACCACACATGCACAATCAGTGCTCGTCATCCCAGAGCTCCCCTCTGACCTCTTGTCCTTCCCTTTGCACCTCAGCCTGTACCTGCACCAGCACCAGAAAGCACATATCTACATACCATAATACAGCATGGCTCTTCTGAAACCCTCTTTTTTAAAAAGTTTTTTAAGAAGTTGTCAGTGAACCTTTTATTTATTTATATGTGGTGCTGAGAATTGAACCAAGTGCCTTACTCATGCCAGGCAAGCGCTCTGCCACTGAGCCCCAGCCCCAGCCCTTCTGAAACCCTCTTGCAGCTGTGCTTCTTACGGATTGCACTGCCCCCATTCTGAGGCTTGCACAAACACATATCCAGTTTGGCTTCTTATCTCCGTCTAGATGCAGCTCCACTGCTCCCTAGGGTCACCCTCCTGCCATATGCCCTCAGTACCCAGGTGCACCCTCGCCAGGGCCTGTGAGCCAGTAGTTGAGTTGTGTTTATCTCCCTCCCTTGGCTTTTCTGGTCTTACTTCCTGGGGTTTCTGTCTCAAATTGCAGCCCACCTACAGTCACCTCAGTGTGCACATGACCATGCTATTTCAGTTGGGCTGGCCTGTCCCTCTGAAATGGAGGGATACTGCTGCATGTAGTAAAGGCTTAGCCCTCTCAAGTGCCCCCACTTCAGGGAAGCCTTGTGCTTGATTATGTTGACCATTGACACTTTGTCAGAGCCCTGAGAGCATCCCAGACCTAAGGACTCTCTATAATTTGGATGGTTGGGCTGGGGGTGCCCTGCCTGCCAAACCCCTTCATGTGGCCCCATGTGTGCCCAACTTGGAATGAAGGGACCCCCGGGTACATTCTCTGCCACTCCCTCCATCAGTATTGCAGGGTACCCACCAGGAGAGCCTTCAGCTTGGCTGGAGAGCTCCATGTGGCAAGAATAAGGAGATGGTGATTAATCTGGACTCCTCTGCACCTTTGTCTGCTCTGTCCACTTGCACAGTTTGGCTTCTTACCTCCGTCTAGATTTGTTCCTCTGCATTTGTAGAAAATTAGTCCCAGGACCCATAGATACCAAATCCACACGTGCCTGTGTCACTTGAGCAACACAGCTCAGCATTTGCATAGAATCTGCTTACAGCCTCGCATACACTTTACGTGTCTCAGGGTTACTTATGGCACAAGTGCAGCATAAACACCATGTGGATAGTTAGTTGTTACACAGTATTGCTTAGAGGAAGAAAGGCTGTCTGTGCCCAGTATAAAGATAGTGTCTCTTCTGAATATTTTTCACCTATGGTCATGAGCTGTGGGTTCAGGACTGGCAGGCACAGAGTCCTGGCTAAATACCACCTTCTGTGGGCCCGAGCCCCTGCTGCTATTCCTTAACCTTTCTCCCTGCTGCCAGCTTGGAGGTACTGCTGTCTCCCACCTCTTCCCCATGCCATGGTCCGTGAGCTTCCCTGCTCCCCTTTCTTTCCTGTTTATCCACCTCTGCTTCCCATATTGTATTTGCTTTTAAGAACAGCTCTCCCCAAAATCTTTCTATTATCACCCCAGTTTTTATTTCAGCCTTTGATCCACAAAGGATTTTTCTTATTTCTGCCAAACTTGTTTCTTGTTTCAGGTGTTTCTTGGTTTGCAGAAGCTTGTCTTTTAGCAGACTTCTCACAAAGCCCATGACAACGGCATTGGCATTGCTTATGATTTTGAATATCTAAAGCTCTGGCTTTGAAGGCCTGTCTGACTGAGAGGAGGCCCTGCGGCCATGCTGTCTTCAGGGATTTGTGAAGGCATGGCCCCTCTGGCCTGTGGAGTCGGAGTCCTTGCCTAAGCCGAGTGCGCTGCTCCTCTGCCTGCACTCCGTGCTAGAGAACCCTCTCTCTGTCTCACTGGTCTCCGTGCCTGTCTGGAGGCCACCACCATGGGCCACTTTGCACAGGTGTGGGATAAACCTTCTCACTGTGAGTCTTTTTCCCCTAAAACTTTGGTAAGAGTTGATTTAAGTGTTGGCTCTCCTTCACGGCTTTCACTTCTTGCCTGGTGCTCTGTACTGACCACTTCTCTTTGATGGCTGCTACCTGCTCTGCCTCATTTTCTCTGGATGGCTTCCAGTGCTCCCTGTACAGTCAATTGAACGGTTCCCCTTTGGGCCCTATAACAGTCTTTATTTACAGGCCTTGTCCGTTTCTTCAGTTCTGCTTAGATTTTGTTTAGCAGCTCCCACTTTTGTCTGCCTTAGCGCTCCATTTGCATTTTACAGTGTTGTAGGTCTTTGCTCTAGTGATCTCACATCTGCTTCTGCCTCCGTCCTGGAATGCTGATTGGCATTCCCCACCTTGCCGTGGGGTTCTGTCATTGCTGATGGGGTTCACTTTGAGGCAATCCTGTGCCACAAAGGATTTTCTGTGCCTATTTTCTCTCTTTTAAAAGCACACAGTTTCCTGCACCAGCTGTAGCAGGGAAGGGTGGGTTGAGGGATGAGGCTTGGGCTTACTTGTTCTTTTCTTTCTTTCTTAATACTTAGTTTTTAGTTGTAGTTGGACACAATACCTTTATTTTGTTTGTTTATTTTTATGTGGTGCTGAGAATGGAACCCAGGGCTTTGTACATGCTAGGCAAGTGCTCTGCTGCTGAACAACAACCCCATCCCTTACTGGCTCTTTTCTAGGAGCATCCTTTTTCTGCTGGTCAGCAAATGCAGTATTTATATTGTTTTAAAACTGTATTTTTGGAGCTGGGATTGAATCAGTGTGCCTTCTGATGCCTCAGTGTTCCTTTATTTTTGTGGGAAGCTCAAGTCCGTTCTTCCTGAACCCTTCTCTTTTCTACCCCAGCTCCTATTTCTCTTCCTGCTCTGAAGCACTTGTCCCAAGACCGTCATCTCAGTGTCACACCCTTCTGTGCCCTTCCTGTGGATTTCCTGCAGTCGGTGTGTTGACCCCTGAGGTCAACTGCTCCATTTTTGTACTTCTGGGTGGAACCTCACTTCTTGGGGTGTGGATCAGTGTGCTCTGCTGCTGTGACCTGGCAGGGCTTGCTCCTTTCCACTGTGGTTTTGCCATTGGCAGAGCACACAGGGATCTGGCCATTTAACTCTGGGGTCTTCCAGATACAGAATTGGTGTGTCCTTTCTCTTACCTCATATTTTATTGACAAGTGGATTCTCAGTTCTTCTGGTGAGAAAACCATCCTGGCTACAGAACTCTGAGGCCATTGGACAAGGGACGGAAGGCCCCCTGTGCAGCCTGTTGCTACACTCACCCCAGCTTTTGACACTTCTTCATCTCTAAAACGTTCATTGTCGTGAGTTCGGGGCCTGAGTGTGCCACCTGAGAGAAGGGGCCTCCAGGCCCTCCGCTAGTGACAGAGAGGGCCAAGGACTGCAAGTCCTGAGGCTCCCCAGCCAGGCTCCCTTGGTGCTCCTGCTCATGCAGACCAGTGGTGGTCCCCGGGCCTCTCCTCGTGGGCTCGGGTCCCAGCTTCCTTTGTCGTCCCACCTGCTCACTGCTGGTTCACCCTCTCCCGGCTGCCAGTCTGTTGGCCACCCGGTTGTTCTCCTCTCCCAGCTGCTGAGCTCCTGAGGTGTGTGCCTCTTTGTCAGGATCGTTTCCCTGTTCTCTGTAGGGAGGAGACGCACGCCTGTGAAATCTGAGACTTTTAACAGGAGGTGTCTTGCATTGTTTTCTCTTTTTTCCTTAACTTTTGAGTATTACCTTGTGTGTGTTTTTTAGATTTTTAATTGAGATGTAGTTCATGTGCCATAAGTCCACTCTCTTAAAGTGTGCATCAGTGGCTTTGGTATGTCCCACACGCGGAGCTCAGGGCCCAGCTCTACAGCTGTGGTCTCCACCCTCTAGCCAGTGGCACTCCCAGCCCTCTGCTGCACCAGTGTGGCAGCCTTCCCTGGTGAGGGAGGAGGGAGAGGGGTTTCCTTCAGCCTCATCCCTCATGGGATCTTCTTGCATTGGGGTTTTTTTGTTTGTTTTCTGCACTTGAAAGCTCCTGCTGTGGTGGGATGTGACATACTAGGGAAACCACTTCAGGGAGAACCATTGATGGCTGCCATGTGGCTCACAAGAAAGGCCCTGTCGTTCAGCATGGGCTCTGATTACCACTGATCACAGTTCCAGGTGCTGGACACTGTAGTCAGTGTGCCTTTAGGATGCCCACGGCAGTGGTCTGTGGGGACCATAAGTATGCACCTGTGGAGCAGATGACCAAATGCAGCAAGGAGGATGGTGTTCTGAAGTGAGTGCTTGTGGCTGGGAATCCAGTTTCCAGTGTTGGCAGCAAACCTGAATTTTAAAAGCACAAAAGTCAAAGTATAAACTGAGTTGACAATGAGACGCTGTGGAGAAGCACTAGGTTGTGCCGAGGGTGACTCCCGAGGGCAGAGTTGCAGGCTGGGGT
Organism: Marmota flaviventris; assembly: GCF_047511675.1. Taxonomy (NCBI): domain Eukaryota; kingdom Metazoa; phylum Chordata; class Mammalia; order Rodentia; family Sciuridae; genus Marmota; species Marmota flaviventris. The sequence continues at coordinate 818,867 of NC_092505.1, read as the reverse complement.
TGGAGAGATTGAAGGGAATTATCTCACTGGCTGTGAAAGTGGGACGCAGCGATGTACTTAAATTAATTTTCATTGAATAACTGTCATTTCAAAGTTAGGGTGTACACAGATAAAACCCCTAACATAAGTAGAACATTTATATGATCTGTCAAAATATTTCTCCTGGGTCACCCACTGTGAGGTGGACGCCACCCAGTACAGCACTGCTACTTGGGCTACACCAGGCAGCATTCTTGGGGCCAGCTCTGCTGACACACGTCTCCTCACACAGGTCTCGGACTCGAATGCTTCAGAGATGGGCACTGTTCTGTCAAATGCAAGAAATGATTACCAAAGCCTGTCCTAAGGACAGGACCAGGCACTGGAGCTCACGTGCTCCTGTTTGTCTTTCAGGTAGGCGGGCACTGACAAGCCAGCCCTCTGCAGATTCCCCGTTCTGGAGATGATGCTCTGAGCCCAGTGCACCTGGCATTCACATCTATGGACCTGCTCTGAACCGTAGAGCCTGCCTATGGGGGAAGGTGAGTTGCTGTGAAGTCCCCTCTGTGTGCTTGCTTGTTCATCAGGGACGTGGGCCACGGAGCCAAGTTCACCCCTGAGGAATGCAGCTGCTGGAAGTGGCACAGTCCCGCATCCTTCCCTGCTTTGGTTCTTGATGGGCCCTGAGGTTCTGCTGTGTAGGACTTTGGGGGAAGGGTCCCTCGTTCCAGCATCCATGGGCTGGTTGTGGTTGCACACCCTCACGTCCCAGTCTGCCCATGGCCACTTACCCAGAGTTGCCCTGGGAAGCTGGAGAACTAGGAGGGAAGCCCTGAATGTTGAGCAGAAGACTGTTCTGGGTGCTGAGGCCCCTGGGGGGTGTCTGAGATTGGGTCCTTAGAGCCCAGGGCAGGGCAGCATTAGGAGGGGTACTTTTATGCCACCTGATGCCACCCTGTGGCTGTGGTCCCTGTGGCTTTCCCAAGCCTGGTGTAGGAAAGGGCAGAAATCAATGAAATGGGGGACGCAGAAAGAAAGAAAATGGCAGAGCTAAAAGCTGGTGTTCTCTTAAGGAGTAGTTAGCCCTCTGATAAGAGCGTTCAAGAAAATGGAGGGGTGATACTGATAAGAATCAAAGGCACAAAAATAAGGAATGACAACTGAGAAGAAGGCTTGCAGTACTGTAATGGCCACACGTCAGCACAACTGAACACTTGAAAGAACGGATGACTTCCCAGGAAAGTTACAGTGCCAAAATAGACTTGAGAAGAAAGAGAGAACTTGAGTGGGCCAGTACACATTTAAATTATTATCAAAGACTTGCCTTTCACAAAAGGCCTCACTCGTGTGTGTCACAGATAGTTGTACCCAGCTTTAAGGACCTCTAAGGCTTCTAACTCACATAGGCCATCCCAGAAAGCAGAGAAGGAGAGCCCCAGCACTCAGACCAATACAAACCGATCTCAACTCCAATATCATGTAATGTTTACAAAGAAAGAGCAAGCCCAGGTTATTGGAACTATGCCTAAAAATCCAATATGAGATATGAATGTGTCAAAATCAAAGTACATTTAAAACAAATAAAGAAGATATTGTGATTTAATAGGGTCCACCATAAGATTTCAAACAATCTTTGTGCTATTCACTAGTTAAGTGGACTGGTAAAGAATAATACCAGGCTTAACTCAACTAATGCAGCACAGGTGATGAAGTCCATGCCGTCAATGGCAAGAGCTCCTAACAAACCAGGAGAGTAGAGCTCCAGCCTTGGCCCAGGAACCCATCACACCACAAATGCTGTCTTGGTGGAGAATGTTAGATGCCTTCACCCAAGGTCAGCAACAAGGCCAGGGTGAGCTCTGCCACCACAGTGAGCCTTCCTCATGTGCAGGGACCATCACAGGAATACGGAGGGTAGATGTAACACTGGCATTCTTTGCAAACAAGTGTGATGATCTGTTCTAGAAAAGTCAAGAAAATCAAAACCTACTAGGACAAACAGACTAGTTTAGCAGAACCCATGAGGTGTCCGGAAGTTAACCCAAGTGAGGGTGCACAGAACACTGCGGCAAAAGCTAAATGCTCTAAGAAGGACTTGGAGGACAAGAGTGCAGTGAGATGTTCACAGCCTGTCTTGGGAGAGTTGATAACATAAATGTGTTGGTTTTCCTTACTCAATTCACAAACACATTGGGACCGCAATCAAAATTCCAGGTGGATTTTGAAGAACTCAGTAAACCTTTAGAAGTTTACTTCTGAACATGAAAATCCAGAGGTTTCTGGAGATTTGAGATGAGTTTTATCAGCATTAGAGAAGACTGAAGCCAGAAGGCCCAAAGGTCTAGAGTCAAGGTTACCAAACAGTGTGCTGTCTGCATCGAATCAGATGGAGACCTAAGTGCAAAAGGTGAAAACCATGGAATTGATTTTAAAAAAGCTTAAATGCATTTATTACCTGGGATGTAAAAAGGAATTTATAAATAACACAAAAAAAGCAAAAATGATAGCAAAAGTTTGGTAAGTTGAGTTATACCAAATTAAAGATTTCAAAAAAGCAACAACTCAGGAGGCAGTCTCAGCAGGTTCAAGGACAACCTCAGCAACTTGGCAAGTTCCTGTGCCAATCATAAATAAATAAATAAGGCTGGGGATGTGACTCAATGGCAAAGCACTAAGTTTGATCCCCAGTACCACCAAAGAAAAAGAAAAGATTTTAAAGAAGGATTCCATGGGGGAAAATAATGAGAAAAAGGAGAAGATATTTGGGGAGTCTGAAACTAAGAAGGCGTCAATATCTTGAGCACACATGGAAGTCTAAATAAGCCCCCATTCTGGGGATGGGGACAGAATAGTCCCACAGGTGCCCATGTCCTGATCCTTGCATAGCAGGGATAGCATGCAGAGGGCTTGGGCTGTGAGCCAGGTTGACCTTTATGTGAGATGATCCTGCTTAGGTCCTTCACATGTGGAAGAGTGGGCAGAAGGTCAGAGTCACATCTAAAGGTGTCAAGTTGCTGGCTTTGAAGGTGGAAAAGGGGTGGCCTCTAGGTGCTGCAGGCTCTCCTAGGGCCTTCAGGAGGAACACAGTCCTGCAGACCCTGGAGTCTAGCCCAGCGAGGTCTATGTCAGACATCTGACTTCTAGAACTGTGAGAGCATCCATTTGTATTGTGTTAAGCCATTAAATTTGTGCTTTATAACATCAGCAACAGGAAACTAACATGCACTATAGCTTCTGAAGAAAAATAGGAATGTACCTGAAAGATAATCTACAGAAGAGAAAATGAGACATGAAAACTAGAAGGACTTTACGCCACTTGGTGCAGCTTAGATCTGCAAAAACCGGAGGCTCCCAGACGACCCACCAGAGGGCGCACAGGCAGGGCTGGAGAGTCACCAAGATCGTGGCCTGTGGGTCAGGCATCTCTGAGGGGTGAGATCCCCACACACAGCACAGCACACGCCGGTTGGGTCCTGTGGGTGTGGGTGCAGCAGGGATCTCAGTGTTCCTTCCTGGAAGAGAGTAGACATAAAACATGGTGGAAGCAGGCCACAGAGCAGCTGGGCACCATGTACTGGGTGTGCAGTGGGGAGCAGGTGTGGGCCTCGCAGCCCCGGGCAGAGTGAACCTCCAGAAGCACTGGCAAGGTCAAGCCCTTGTTTTTATCAGCAAAGGCATGAATAGATAGCCAAGAACATGTAACACAAGCCGCATCCAACCCTGGAGGGGGGTTCCTGAGGCGGTGCTCTGCACGCCTGACTCAAGAATGGGACTGTGACAAGTAGCCTAAGGGCAGCCTTGCCTGGAGCTGCCATGCTGAGGGGCTGCGTGTTCAGCACAGTCAGCACAGCACATCAGCCCCGTCCGTGGAAGGGGAGAAGAAGGAGTCTCAAGAAAGGAACAATGAACGAAAAGCAAAGGAAATGGTTTTATTTCCTCAAGTTGAAGCACTGAAGGGGCTCAAGCCGGCCTGCTTCACAGCTCGGTGAATCGAGCCCCAGAGAGGCCAGGTAGTGGGCTCAGTGTGGGGGCTAGACCATGGATTGAAAGCTCAGACCAGCACTTCCTACCCTGCCTGTGCAGGTGTCCATGCCACTATCCTTTGTTAAAATGTATTTTCATTTTAATTACAGTAAAATGTATGTGACTTAGAATTTTGTGTCTTAACCACTTCTCTGTGCACAGTCCAGGGCATTAGGAACTTTCACTGTTGGTTGCCACCTCCAGAACTCTTCATCACGCACAACTGGAACTCTCACCATGAATGACTCCCTGCTCCCCTGCCCTAGTCCCTGCCACCCACCTTTCTTCTTTCTGTCTCTCATTTGATCTCATGTAAGTGGGATTGTTCATTAATTTTCTTTTTTTTTTTTAAGAGAGAGTGAGAGAGAGAGAGAGGGAAAGAGAGAGAGAGAATTTTTTAATATTTATTTTTTAGTTTTCGGCGGACACAACATCTTTGTTCGTATGTGGTGCTGAAGATCGAACCCTGGCCGCACACACGCCAGGCGAGCGCGCTACCGCTTGAGCCACATCCCCAGCCCCGTTCATTAATTTTCTTCCTGTGACTGGCTTATTTCACTTTGCACGATGCCGTCAAGGTTTATCCGTCCTGCAGCATGTGTCTAGGTCTCACTCTGTTTCTCCACTCACCCATCCACAGACACTCAGGCTCCCCCCACCTCTCAGCTGGTGTGAGTAATGCTGCTGTGAACATAGATGTACAATATGTCTTCAAGACCTTGCTCTCAACTCTTGTGGTATATATCCAGAAGTATCATTGCTGGGTCATATGGTAATTCTATTTTTAATTTTTTGAAGAGTCACTGAACAATTTTGCCTTCCTGTCAACAGTTCACCAACTTCTTTTTTCTTTTTTTTTAAAATCATAGCTACCCTAATGGGCATGGGTTGGTATTACATTGTGGTTTTGATTCACATTTCCCTCATGATTGGTAACTATTTTATGTGACTAAAATGAAATACCTAAGTTTGGGTACTTTATTTTTTAAAGATTCTTATTTAGAACACAGCCCTGAAAGCTCACGGGCATGGCACCACACCTGCTCCGTCGTGGTAAGGCCTCATGGTGGATGGCATCATGCTGGCGGAGCGTGTACAACAGGGAGGGACCTTGTGGAGAGGCAAGAAACCAGAAACTGACCAGGACTGGCTGGGGTTCCATAGGAACCGGTTCCTAATCCCTCCTGAGGGCATACCCCCAGTGACCTCAGGACTCCCGCAGACCCCACCTGTTAAGGCCCACCACCTGTTAGCAGCGTCACACTGAGAACCAAGCCCCAGCGTGTGAGCCCTTGGGAGCAGACCTCATCCATCCACAGCCGTGATGTGATCACCTTTTCATGGCTTGCTGGCCATTGGTACATCTTTTTTGGAGAAATGTGTGTGCAAATCCTATGCCCATTTTTCAGTTGAGTTGCTTGGATTTTGTTGTGTTGTAAGAGTTCTTTATATACTCTATATTAACCCCTTTCCAATTGTATGGTTCAAAAGATATTTCTCCCAGTCCATGTTGCCCTCTCACTCTGTTAATCATGTCTCTTGCTGTACAGAAATTTTAAATTTTGCTTATAGTTTATTTTCACTTTTTGCTTATGCTTTTGATGTCCTCACCAAGAAATTATTATGAAATCTAATATCATGAAGGTTTTGTACTATTTTCTTCTAAGAGCTTTGTGGTCCCAGCTCTTATGTTTCAGTCTGATTTGGGGTTTATATTGGTATGTGGCTTTTGTTTGCATGTAGATACCTGATTTTTCCAGCCCCATTTGTTGAAAAGACTGTCCTCTCCCCATCAAATGTTCTTGGCACTCCTGTCCAAAGTATTTGGCCACACATGTAAAGGTAGGTTTCTGGGCTTTTTATTTTATTCCATTCATTTGTCTGTCTGTATGCAAGCGCCACACTATTGTGGTGATCATAGCTTTGTGATAGATTTTGAAGTCAGGAACTGTGAGTCCTCCAGTTTTGTTCTTTTCAAGATTGTTTTGGCTATTTTTGTATCCCTTGCGACTCCATAGGAAGTTAAGGCATGCAGAAATGCTGCTGCTGCTCTTCTGACAGGCATTCAGTCTGTAGGTTGCTTGGATAGAACTGGCATCTTAACAGCACTGTCTTTCAGTTCGTGAACACAGATATCTTTCAGGCGTGTGTGTGTGTGTGTGTGTGTGTGTGTGTGTGTGTGTTTTCCTTCTGTCAGTTTTCAGGGTCTAAGTCATTCACCTCTTTGGTTAAGCCTGTACTAAAGAACTTTATTCTTTTGATGCTCTAGTAAGAATCGCTTATCTAATTTCATTTGGATTGTTCATTGTGAGACAAGTCCTTTCTGATGAGGTGAACAGTAGAAAGGACATTTGGACTCTGTGCTGGCTAGTGGGGTGGAGAAAGCTCTCTTCCTTGCAGGCAGCCCTGACACAGGGCTCTGGGCAGCAGATGACAGCTGGCAGGTTGGGGAGGTGAGCAGGACAGTGGTTAGCCGCTCTCCTCCTTCAGCATCTGCTGCCCTGGCTTCATGGTAGCCCAGTCCTGCAGGTTGGCCCACACCTGACAGGGAGCTTCTAGAGAAGGTGTAGGAAGGGCCCAAGGAGCCGTATGCTTAGAGAAGATGGGAGCAGGCCCAGAGTTTTGCTCTTTTCTCTGTTCTACACCCAACTCCAGGCCACCCCATGGTGGCAGCAGTGGAGCGACAGGGCCATGGAGTCAGGGTGGCAGCCATGGTCCCTCCCAAGAGGTGGGATGAGTCTCTGTTGGTTTTTTCCTCCCTCTGCCTTTCCTTTGCCTGATCCTAGACGTGGGCACATATGGGGAGTAAAAGGTGAGCAGAATAGAGAAACCTAGAGCATTCTGACTCCAAGAGGGAGAAAAAGAGTCTGGGGGCTGAGAAGAGCAGGGGCAGGGAAGAGTGACCTGCTCAAGCGAGCCCAAGAGAAGTCACAGTGGTCTCCTGGGCTCATCCCAGCTTTACTTACATAAATCTGACGCTCAACAGCCTATCAGAGACCGAGAACCATGATGAGGGGTGGAGCAGCCCAGGGCCTCACTTTTTTGTAGACCCTAACCCGGGGCTGTGCGGAGTGTGGATGCCACCGGGTCCTTGCCTGGACGCCATGCAGAGTGGTGCACACACAGGAGATCCAAGTAGGACTGGAAGGGCTCTGATACAGCTGACCCCATACAGTTAGAGCTGACATATAAATGCTTTCCCTGGGCTTCAAGGGAAGTCAGAGCCTCTGACTTATCCAGCAGACTCAGATCTTGCAGTGAGGCTCGTGCACTGCTCAGGTCAGGGGCCACATACCTGCTCACCCTCTGCATGGTGGCAAGTGCTGGGTAGGCACTGGGTGCAGCTGCAGAAGTAATGGGTGGAATCCAGGGGAACAGAAAGCCCACAGCAGAGGAGGAAGGGCCACCACTGAACCAACATGTCAATGACCAAGAAGCCATGGCGCACCATCCACTCTGGGGTCCACATTTGGAGCAGATCCTGGGGGGGAGGCGGATAATGCTGCCCTGGGCTCTTGCTGTCTACTTTTATGGGGGTATTGCATAGAGAGACTCCCTGAGGGAGTCAGCTTGAGAGACAGTGCCTAAGGGCTCACAGCACTCCCCACAGCACTGCTCTGGTTACCCCGTCCCCAAGACACCCTCCTCTGCTCCTCAGCCCTGCCCTCACCCTCACGACGGCCTTGCCAGCCCTTCCCCAGGGACCCTCACAGACCTCTCCCTCATGCCCTCAGTATCGCCCCTGGTGACCCAGCAGATGTGCCCAGAAAGTCTCCCAAGGTTGGTAGGCGTGTTGGGACCAGCAGAGCATTGCAGTGGAACTCTGTGTGCTGTGGCACACTGTGGGTGTACTCAAGGAGGCTGAGCAAGGGGAAGTTTCTATTGGAAAAAAAGGGGACAAATTTACCTAAGATCTTGCATAGGAGACTGTTGGTCTTGAAGACCCAAGGCAGGAGTTGGCATCGGTTCTTTGGTGGGGGTGCTGCTGCTGAGTTCTGTCCAGAGCATCCTATCCAAGTTGTCACAGTCTTAGAAAACCTTAAAGATAAACTGTTTCAGAAATCTGTGCACACGTAGCATGCAAAGAATGGGGCATGTGTCGAAGGAGAAGGGGTTTTAGGAAGTCCTTTAGTAGTGATCTCAGGCAGAAGGCAGGAGTCTTCCACCTTCATAACCTTCCAGCTCCAAGGTAAGGCGAGACAGGAATGGTTCCATCTTAGGGTCAGCAGTTCTCCCCTTCTAAAGTGCCTTTCTTGGTGAGGTTTTCCCCTAAGGAGCATGTGCAAGATCCAAACTAGCCCCTTTGCCCATGCCAGTCACCCTCTGTTCATCTCTTAGCATGCATTGCGGTCCAAGAGAAGGCAGGTACCAGGCAGACAAGAAGTGCCTGGTGCTGTACCACAGTGCCTGGGCCTGGGGCAGTGCCTGGCATCAGCAGGTGCTTAGCAGGTGGCAGAGAGCGGAGCAAGCCTTGCTGGACCAGGTAGAACTGGCCAGCAGAGCCCAGGCCATGGGGGCCAGGCAGGAGAGGACTGGTGGAGGTGAGTGAGGCATGCTATGTGGGGTGCCCAGCATGACTGTGCATCAGGAGAGTGCAAGTGCATCCCAGCTACTGGGTCTGGGTCCTGATCAGTGACCTCGCTCTTCCCAACAAGAAGGGATATTTGCTCCCTGCCTCTGCTCAGAGGACGCTGGTCCCGACAGGCAGCATCTCACACACTGGGGAAACCCCGCAGATAGCAGCCATCAGGTGACTGCTGAGCTCCCAATGAGCCTGGTCCCTGTGTCATCACTACATATTGCCCAGAGCACCCCTCTGGGCCTCCCTGGGCTCTGTGCAAGATCCTGTGGCCTTTCCAGGGGGAAGTGGGTCTGCCACGCGACCAGCGCACGAGCAGCGCACGAGCCTCATAAAAGAAAGCTCGATGCATAAAAATTGTTAGTGAGTTTTAGAATTAAAGAGACAGACTCTCATTTACCTTTATTTCCCAGCTCCGAGGTGGCTTCTCCTAGCTCCCGCCTCCAGCCACCTAATGCGGTGGCGAGGTTTACAGAAGAGGCTAGCGAGAGAGAGAGAGAGAGAGAGAGAGAGAGGGAGACAGCGCGCACGCCAGGGAGTGAGCTTTTATTGGGGAACAAAAAATTCCAGGGAAAATCCCATCCAGTGAAGGTTAAAGGGGGCAGCATCCCAAGGTCAGGGCCAATGATTGGGTCTTCGGGTCAGTGGCCAGGCACGCCTCTGCACGGACAAGCCCTCATACCTGGGACAGGGTGGGGAAGGCTCTGACACCGCTGTGTCTAAGCGCCTCTCACCCAGCCAGGGAGGTAACTCAAATCATGAGCGAGGATGGCCTCCCACAAGTGGGCACTCAGGGGTACGCACTTGGAGACCTGCAGACAGGAATGCAGGAATGGCTATACTCCACCTTGCTCCTTGGACACAGGGTCCCAGACTCCAGGCCATTGGGCAAGGGCTGATGACTAGGGCCTCTCACCAGAGAGGCCTGGTAGCCACCAGCTGGTCCATAGCCAGAGGCTTCTCTAAGGTGGTGGAGGGGTGGCCCCTTTCCTTAGCACATGAATGCCTGAAAAAGGAGCTGCTCCCACAGAGTACAGAGAAGGAGCCCTGGCAGTCACTAACCCAGTGTAGTCTATGTACTGGATGGGGTTATAGAGGCTGGGGGGGGGCCAGGAATGCCCACCCCAGCCTCTTGTGACACATGACCCCAAAAAAGACATAGGAGTCATTTGTATGGGGGCCAGAAAGAGCTCTCTCTCCATGGAGGCCCAGTCTGACCTGCTGGCTGCTGGTGCAGAGGCAAAGGCGGCTGCAACCCACGGCCAGAGCAAGTGTCACCCACTTCCAGCTCAGTGGCAGGCCTGCCCAAGCCTTCTCATTGCCACTGCGTCCACCACAGCAGTCTGTCATAGGTCCTGTGTATTCCAGTGGTTTCAGAGAAAAAAGCTCATCAAACACTTCCTAAATTTGAAATTTAAAACATTTCTGATTTGCACAGTGACACCGTTAGGTTCTTGATTTCATTATAAACTGTTCCATTCACTCTGTGCTTTCAATAAGCTGCACATTGGCAAGGGCGGAGTAGGCTAATATGAGAATTATGCAACCTGATTTGTAAAACATAGTTAGAGCATAATTATGCAACTAAATATGAGTTTCACCTGCAGTTCATGGTTGCTCTTCACGTGGCGCCTTATCTCTGACCTTCTAAAATAGGTCCAAAGTAAAAAGGACCAGGCTGCTGGCAGAGTGGCTGGCTGCAGGCCTGGGCAGGAAGCTGGGGTGAGCCAGGAGCACCTGTGATAAGGAGACAAGAGGGGGAAACAAAGAAAATGAAAATCCAACAAGGAAGGGCATGTCGTAGAGAGCAGGAGCCAACCCGAAGAGTGTGCAGTGGTGAACAGAATAGGTAACAGGATTGGCGGACAGCCCGCAACGTATAGCAAATACTGATGACGGATAAATGGGGGAGAAGGGACACCCCCTGAAGAACTTCACACAGCTGTTCTTCCTGCAGGAGCAGAGCACAGCCTTCCACTGAGTATAAAGCCAGTGACACTCATCCAAGGGACAGAAAGGGAACCGGCTCAACCAGGGAGTGGAAAGGTGTGGCATGGCCAGAGGTGGGCCAGCACCCCAGTGGTGGCAATGTGGTGCAGTGACACAGATCCCTGCCCTGGGACTCTGCCCTCAGCCTGTCTCTGCCCTCCAAGTGACTCCTGGAACTGTGGTGCCCCTGTGGCATCACCCTCCTGGCCAGGAGATACCAACAGAAGACTTGCCATGCAGCTTCCACGCCAAAATGCAGGCAGTGGCCCCTCAGGACAGGGCGAGCACCAGCTGCTCCTCTCTCTCACCTGTTTGTCCTTCCAGCAGCTTGAACTCAGTGGCAGCTCCTCCTGCACATGACAGGTGATGCCTCAGCTTCCCTCCTCCCTCAGGCCCACTCCTTCTTGGCCTTATTGTGGGTGCTATGCCTGGGTTCCTCCTCTAGCCTGGGAGCCTGGGCTCAGTGCACAACTCACTTCCTGTCCTCCTCCTCAAGGACCTGGCCGCCTCTCTACTCCTACTTGATGTGCTTCCTTCCTTCTTCCCACTGCATGCATCAAGCTGGACTTTCCCTGCCCTAGACTGCACATCTACTGCAGCCACCATCCATCTCTTCTTGCATCAGTGACCAGGTCCTCAGTGCCTGTACTTACTGTCACCTCTGGCTTATCTCCCACCAGACTGCTTTATCAAAGTCACCCCAGACCTATCCACACCAGACCCAAGGTCGTATCCAGTCCTCCCCCAGGTGTCTGGTGGGATGAACACTATCTTCAGTGGTCTGGGTCCAACTCCATTCCCTGAGATTTGTGACTGTGAGCTGTGAGTGACACTGTGCCATTGCTGTCTCCACCCACCACAGGAGCATCAGAGCCTCTACTGTGTGGTGAACTCAGCCAGCAGGGCCAGATGGGGCAAGGCCATCCTGATTCCCACTCCTGTTCCTCCTCCCTCCTGTTAACCAGTGCTGGATCCATGCTTCCAGGACATATCTGCAAGGACAGAGTCTGCCCAGCTGGACTGCAGTGGAGATGTACTGGCCAAGCAGCCTGACTGTGCACCAGAAACTTCAGACTTTGCATCTTTTGACATAGAAATTATATTTCTACATAGTTCTAGGAAGACAAGGGAAGTCAGAAAGAGACATATGCAAAGATGCTGTCTTAACCATTCCTGCTGCTATAATAAATACCCCAAACTGGGTGACTTTTCAGTAGCGTGAACCCGTTCCTTACCGTTCTGGAGGCTGGGAGTCAGAGCAGGATGTCAGCAGACTGTGCATCTGGTGAGGCCCCTCACTGCTTCCAAGATGGCCCCTGGAGTGCTGTGTCCTCTGTAGGATGCTGTCGGATGAGGCGATCACTGCTTTCACGATGGCATTCTCTGGAGGGGTAACGCTGCATGGGAGGGCAAAAAGAGTCACATTGGTCCCATGAGCCCCTTCATATGGCATTAATCTATACATAAGGGTGGAGCCCTCATGCCCTTACCACCTCCTAAAGGCCCACGTCCTCATACTGTCACAGTGGGTTAGTTTCCAACATGTGACCTCTGGGTGGAAACCTTGAAGATAATTATCAAAATAGTGCTTAATATAACAATTCAGCCACCCAGCATAGTCAGTCATTGTAGGCTAGTCACATTTTTAAGCATTATAGTATATAAAATAGAATCCATAAAAGTCTCATGCACAAAATGTAATGCTATGGGATATTCAATCACTATTACATAGACCAGAATGCATTGATACAGAGGAATATTGAGTATGTAATGCTAAGTGTGAAAAAGCAGAGCAAACACAGGCAGTTTGGTTCTATTCTTGCTGAAGAGATTTACTAACTCCACCTGGACAACAATCTGAAGAGGGAGACTTCCTGACACCACAGATGGATGATCTTTCTGGGAACAACTAGCTAGGGGTGTGCTTTTCTATCGTGAATATCCCCTATCTGGTTATTTTAGTTTAGTAATGAACCATGGGGATGACTTGGCTGGGTAAGGCCTGTAGGACTGCACCTCCTCTGTGCCTTGGTGGGCACAGGAAAGCCATGGGACCTCCCTGGTGCAGCCTGCACCTTCTGCACAGCCCACAGCCCCTCTGGACATTCCCTCCAAGCGTCTGCATGTGTTTGATGGTTATGTCGTCTGGTCTTTGTGTAAGACAGGGGTAAAGGTAGCATGTCACACCAGGCAGAGTGGGAGGCTGACTCTTAACCTGGTGGCAGAGGTGCCTAGGCAGAGTGGGAGGCTGACTCACCAGGTGGCAGAAGTACACAGTTTGGTGGGTGAACCAATTTATGTGCCCCTTTCTCTCGTGCCAAGTGACTCAGCCCTGGGGTCTTGGTCAGTCCATGCATCCCACCTGTGCAGATCACAGCCCACATCAGGACTGCTCTCAAGAACACAGCATACTCATCCATTTCTGGGCTTATGTGTGGGCTTGCTTCTCAGGGAAGATTACAGTGAATTACAAATGGCAGGATATCCAGTCTGTGCTGTTTCAGGCCCTCGTCCTGGTGAAGAATAACCTCCTGATGCAGTTCCGTGAGAACCTGCAAGTGTGTCGCCAGCCAAGCCCAGGACCAGCCCGGGGCCAATGGGTAGGCTCTGCCTCCTGCCCAAGCCGTCCACAGGCAGACGGTCAGCAGCAGCGATGACAGCTCGAGCCTGAAGAGCTGCGTCTGGATTAATGTGGGCCGAGGTCCCCCCATTCCAGGGGCTTAGCTGCTGCAGCCTATGTCCTACAGGCACTCTGCCTTGTTCAGCTGCCCTGTTGGGGGAAGGAACCATTGGAATGACAGCCCACGAGTACTGGGTGCCCCTCCAAGGGCACAAGGGGAGCGGGGCGAAAAGTAGGTCACATGTGCCTGGGCCATGTCACGCGGTCCCCACCCCAGGCCAATGGGATGGGTGGCTTCCTTCAGTCGAGAACAAAACAGCTCTCTAATTTTTCTCCTTTAGCGTTTCATCTTCTCTAAACAGGGAGAGTGGCCATCTGTCTGGTACCCACATCCAACGCGATCCTCCCGACCTCACGGGGCTGCTTTGTTCTGAGGTAAGGGGATTTTGTGGGCCTGGGGAAGCAGTCAGCGGAGCAGGACAGGTGGCCGAGGCTGGCTGTGAGGACAGCAGACCCAAGGAAAGCAGACCCAGGCGGCATGGCAGGGCAAGTAGAGTTCTCACACGTGTGGGTTGTCGGGACGAAGTGCTCAGAGGAGCTACCATGACTGCACAGAGCTCTTCTTGGGTGGACAGGCGGAAATTGGACTGTATGTGCAAGTGGTTTCAGATGCTTAGAGGACAGTGCTCTGCTCTAATAACATGGCTCCTTTTGAACAGTCAACGTTGTTCTGATGCTCTGCACTGGTAAAGCAACATTATTTGTAGGACAATGAACATAGTCTTAAGGTTGTTTGTCAGAGATAGTGAATATGGATGGGGATGTAAACCCCACCCTGAGCATGCTGGTCACTATCAGGAACCAGGGTCCAGCACCATCCAGCTGGGGACATTGCCCTCTTAAGTAAACAGTTGAGCTGTCTGTTCCTGTGGGCAGGAGCTCCATGAAACCCAAGTATCAGTGAGGCTAATGCACACCGATTTCTACCAAATGGAGGATGTGCAGTTTTGGAGCTCGATATCAATATTGAGAAGTAGCTAGTTCTTTTGGTTCTGGGAGGGCGTCAAACATGACTTTCTTGCATGATAAAGCTATGCAGACTGCGTAATAGTGTTTAAATGTTGGTAAAGCTAATGCGAGTTTTGCAGCTTATAAATAACAAAACGTCCGATCTTGCCTGAATGAATCGAGTGTTCCATTAGCTGGGGACCCTTCGGATGCACACATCTTGTCAGTGAGGTGTGCAGGAGGTGGTGTTCGTGGTCTCTGTATGGCGACCATTGGTGCCCCATCCAGACAGACTAAATGCTAGTGTTTGCATTTGCTGGAAAATGTTTCAGAGTCCTAATGGGGTTTGATCTTAATCTGTTGTATCAGTGAACAATTTTCTGCCTTTGAGAGATACAATATTTTAAATTTATGTTTTAACTGTTTGTATGGCCAGGATCATAAAAACAAATGCCCACACTTTAGGGTATCAGCTGTCCTACATTTTAGTTTATGGAACAGCAGTTGTACCCGTGGTGACACAAGAAGCTTTCCTCTTAGAGCGAGGTCATGGAAACGTCCTGCACTTAGTAATACCATTTCCTGTCAACTACAACCTGAGGGTGAGTCCCTAGTTACATTCCAAAGGGCTCTTTCCTTAACCAGGTTCCAGTCTTTTTTTTTGGTACTAGGAATTTAACCCAGGGGCACTTAACCACTGAGCCACATCCCCATTTTTGTATTTTATTAGAGACAGGGTCTTTCTGAGTTGCTTTGGACCTTGCTTAAGTTGCTGAGGCTGGGTTTGAACTCGCAATCCTCCTGTCTCAGCCTCCCTAGCCGCTGGGATTACAGGTGTGCGCCACGGCACCCGGCCAGGTTCCAGCTCATGGAAAATGTTCTGTTTCACTAAAGCAGGATAGAAGAATTCAATGATTTTCGTGTTGATGGTTTTTAAATCTTCCTTTTGTGCCTGGGGAAAGCCGAACCAACTTTGTGCAGCTTTTAGCATTGTCTCCCTCTCTCTGCTACTCTCTGTGTCCCAGAAGCTAGTCTTCCTGTGGCTCTTAGTCATGGCGTGCTGTAGCAGGACAGAGGTGTACTCTTGTGATGATCATGAGGGTTCACATCAAATTATAAAGTTATTACCCACCTGTCCCATTTGCCTTCAGGGGAAACACAAGTGCTGCTGCCTCAAGGGCAGGCCTGACCGTCCTTACTTACTGCCCCTCAGCCTCCAGTGAAAGGATGACAAATACAACCATGCAGAGGCACTGGGGCACCTTGCAGATTAGATTATGCTACCCAGACCAAAGGACGCCCCTAGAGCCTGTCTCTGTGCTCCTGCCTGCCCATCCCCAGGCTTCTCACCTGTGGGCAATGTGTCCTTAGGCACTGTGGACTGACTGCCTGTTCACATCGCGCTCATTGTGCTGGCTTTGATTCATTTGGGAGCTGAAGGGTCACAGGTGGAGTTGGCCTGACCAAGTCTTGGGCAGGTTCCCTCTGACCCTGCACCCCACATTCCATGTGTGGGAGGTGTGCACTATCTGGGCCCTGCTGGGTGGGGCCAGGAGCCTGGATAAAGCATTCTGCCACCAACCAAGGAGCCTGAGAAAGACCTGGGGTCAGGAACACCCCTACAACTGGAGCCTTCTAGCCAGGGACACTCAGAGAACCAACAGGCCTGGATGCTGTGACTTGGGGCCAGCAAGGCCATCCATGGCAAAACTAGTGGGCTTGGCAGGACCCTCTGGGGCTCCAACCCAGCTCGAAGTGATCAGACCCCATTCTTTACATCTCAGCTACACACTCTTAAAGAAAACACGTGTCTGGCTAGGAACCACCCCCACCCCAAGGACACTCTGGAGGTACAGCCACAGCTCCCTCCTGCATAGTGATGTGATTCAGAAGCTCTGGGCTGGCCCGCACTCTGGAGCTGAACAGCCTTCCAGGAGGTCCTCTGTGAGTTTGAGAACCACTGTACAACCATGCAGGAGTGAAAGTTTAAGTACAGGTCACGTGGGGCTCCTGGTACAACTGGAGTGGTGGCCGAAAGGGGCAGTCCTGGGTCAGGAGAACAGCCTGTGGTGTCCAGTGACCACATGTCCAAGGTGAGCAGTCCCCTGTGGGGACTCCTGGCTGAATCATGTGGTTCATTACCTGTGGCGGGCCTTCCTGTAAGAAAGGAGACAGGCTGCTCCCCACACATGTCCACTGAGAGCCCTGTGGGAGACCAGGAATGAGGAACCTAGAGGAGAGTGACCTCTCTTGCTAGAGTTCAAGGTGAGCAGGACCCCAAGGCAAGTGCCAGGGGAGAGAAGATGCACTGGTCCACAACCTCTAGTCCTAGGACTAGGACATCCACTGGGAAGTGTCCAGGGGTGGGCAGGTATGGCCAGGAGAGGTGAAAGGGCTACAATGGCCACTGTCACAGCCCCAGACAGGAACCAGGGCCAGAGGGTCTCAGGGGAGGAGAGGACCTGACTGGGGTGGTAGCCCGACAGGGGCAGAGGTGAGTCCTGGAGAGCCTGGGAGTGTGAGGGCCAGCCCTGACGCAGCCTTCCTGCCTGTCACACAGATACACAGACCCATGAGCTCTCTGAACACATTCAACATCACCTGCCTGTACGCACCCTCTTCCCTGCCAGCACCCTCTCCCCCCGGCTCAGCAGCCCTTCCTTCCCCTCGTCTCTGCCCTGATCAGACCCTATGTATGCGTCCCCACACTGAGGTACATGTGGGGAATACGGGCATTAAAAACCATCAGAAGAGTGCAGGGATGTGGGGGGAGCCATGCACCCCGAACTATCAGGAAGAATGGTTAACCTGGTAGGCGCGGGGTGGAGGACAGATGGCAGCAGGGGCGGGACTGGGTTTGCTTTGCTTTAATCTTTGTGTGTGTGTGTGTGTGTGTGTGTGTGTGAGATTTGTTTTTGTTTTTGTTTTTGTTTTTTCACTGAATCAGAGATTGAACCCAGGGCCCCTGTGTGCTAGACAAGTACTCTACCAGTGAGCTACATCCCCAGTCCTTGCTTTGCTTTAATCAAACCAGCATTTAAATCACTAGAAATGGATAAACTATTCAATAAGTGATGTTGAGTCAATTTAAAAAAACACTAAATTTAGAATTTGATCTCACACCAAATACAGATGTATTTGAGATGGGGTAATGAGCTAAAAGGCACAGAAATCCACGTTGATTTTGAAAAAATGATCTTTTTCTTACAGGGCATCCTAGGCCATGCCACACAAAAAGGCACAAGAGTGCCAGGTCCATTAGTGCAGAAATAGCAACCAAACACAAATAAAAAGGCAGCTGTTAAGAAACAGAGACTCCGAGCGGCTGACAGATGTCCAAGGGGCCAGTGGCCAGGGAATGGCAACTAGGAGAAGTGTGCATGGCTGTGAGGAGTAGAGGTTGGGAGCACTCGGGCTGCCTGTGTGCCCTGCTGACCTGGAGGGCAAGGACCGTGCAGCTCTGCATGGAAGACTTTTGGCCAGGTCTACGTATACCTGACCTGCAGTTCTCACTGCAGATCTTAGCAAACTTTCATGTGTGCAGAGAGCTGCATGTAGGGTTGTGAGAGGAGCGGAGCCCTGCCTTCAGTCAGGGTGCCTGAGGCTGTCAGGTCTGCACTCCGGCCTCCCTGGAGGAAATCATGATGAGGGCATCGACGGGAACAGGAGGTGTGCCGTGTTTAAGCCACAGAATGTCACTGGGCAGTAAGAAAGAGGATGTGTGGTGATGATGGGCCCAGCCCTAGCAGCAGCAGGTGGGTCTCAGACATGCTTTTAGTCAAAGAGTGGGCTCAGAGTGCAAGCCCACAAGGGAACAGGAGGACGCTGCCGAGCTGCAGCAACTGCCTGGAGTTGGCCAGAGCTGCCTCACTCTGGGTGTGGAAGGTTCCAGGTCATGAATGAGTAAGTCACATGCTCAGGGCCACAAGACACTCGGGCTGCACCCTTCAAATTATACTCCTCACAGCCTCCAGGCGATGCTGCCCTTCAAAGCCAAGTTACAGAGCACACATGATGTGGCACTTATGCAAAGTAGGGCTAGGAAGAGGCCCAGCACCCGCTGCAGCATGCAAGCGTGTGGCTCCAGGGAGCTTTGTCCCCTCCGCAGCCTGTGTGTTCCCAGAGCACTTGGGCCCTGCCTGCCCTGGCCAGGCTCCGCCACGCTCAAGTCCCAGTCAGGACAGCTCGGTTGGCATTCATATCGCCTTTCGTTTTGTTCTTTTTATTGGTCTCAGA
Organism: Marmota flaviventris; assembly: GCF_047511675.1. Taxonomy (NCBI): domain Eukaryota; kingdom Metazoa; phylum Chordata; class Mammalia; order Rodentia; family Sciuridae; genus Marmota; species Marmota flaviventris. The sequence goes on along the minus strand of NC_092505.1, from coordinate 800,433 downwards.
GAGGATGCTGCTGCTGTGACAGTCACACTGTCTGGGTGACCTAAGAAAGTGAGCTGATTGTGATTGATGTGGACCGGAGCCAGGAGCAGTTGCCTAGGGGCCATGACAAGGAGTCCACACCCAGATTCAGCCATGGTCCCCGGTGGCCCCCCAGGGGCCTCAGGACTGGGCTTACAGAACAATTGTTCTCATTCCCAGTGTGCAGCCCTCGGTACCAGAGACCTTGGCCAGAAACAGGAGGCAGCAGGGGTGAGCCAGAGGAAAGGCCAGGACTTCTGCCTCGGCTGCACAACAAAGAAGCCTGCAGGACCTCCTTCAGGTCTGCCCAGTGACATCCTTGTTGACAAACCTCAGGCACCCCACTTCTTTCCAGCAGAATGCAGGGGGCCAGCCTCAAGAATCAACACTCCCAACCAGAGGGCCTTCTAAATGATTTTTACCCATGCGGTATTTATGAAGGCGCTCATAAATATGTGTTTGCATTTTGGCAAGGAATACAGGGCTTGTCTCTCACATACATGTCTGTGGCTTTCTCAAATACATACATTGAAATAAAAAACCAAATCCATTAAAATAAATTAAATGAGGCAGGCAGCTGCGAGGTTTACAGGATTAACAGGCCATCAGCGGCTGAACTCCCAGCGCCTCACTGTGATGCTGTTGCCTTGGGGATTAAGCTAATCCTAGAGTCAGCTGGGAGCAGGATAGCACAGATTCAGTAGCTGCAGTGTGGGGGCCTGGCTTCTGCCACCCTCCAGTCTTCCTTGCTGAGGCTGCCTACCTGGACATACCACCAGGCCCCTTGGGAGCAGGTGAAGCCCTCAGTCCAGCACAGTGCAAGGGGATGCCGTCATCCCTGCTCCCCACACCATCCCGCCTGCCCCTGCCCTCTTCAGTTGCAGTGTCAACCCCTATGGGCCAGGCCTCCAAGGACACTCTGTGTGTGTGAAGGTCCTCGGTGGCAGGAGGCCCAGGGAGACCCCTGGGCGCCCTCTACACCTGCCCCCAGGCGGCCTCCTGTTTGTGTTATTGTGACCCAGGTCTTCCCGAATCTCTGGCACCCTCAGCAGGCTCTTCAGTGCTGCCCGCCATCCCCCACTCCAGATTCTGCAGAAACACTTCCAGAGCAGCAGTCCAGGGTCAGCTGCCTGCAGCCAGTCTCAGCTTTGCAAGCCAGTCTCTCTGTAGCTTTAGTCCACCCAAACGTTCATGTTTTTCTTTTTTGAAAGTTTCTCATGTAAGTTTTCTTGATTCATTTTTGTCTTGATTTATTTTTGGCTCTTTTAAATTTTGTTTAATTTTTAACTACTTAAAATCACTTGTTTTCCTTGGATGACTCTCATTTTGTTTTCTTTAAAATATTATTATCGGGCTGGGGATGTGGCTCAAGCTGTAGCGTGCTCGCCTGGTATGCGCGCGGCCCGGGTTCGATCCTCAGCGCCACATACAAAGATGTTGTGTCCGCCAAAAACTTAAAAAAAAAAAAAAAAAAGTTAAAAAAAATTCTCTCTCACTCTCTCTTAAATAAATAAATAAATAAAATATTATTATCATTTATTATTTTATTTCTCTTTTTATCTTTTTTCTTAATTCTTTCTTTCATTTGGGAAGATTTTTAATGTTTTATTGCTTCAGCTTTTATCTTTTTAAAAAATTGTATTGTATTTTCGTACATTGCCATTTGTAGTGTTGTAATGAAGTATTACTAGTATTAAGATATTAAGACACTAAAAGAAATCACCAGGTGTGGTGGCACACGCCTGTAAATCCCAGCAGCTTAGGAGGCTGAAGCAGGAGGATTGCAAGTTCAAAGCCAGCCTCAGCAAAAGCAAGGTGTTAAGTAACTCAGTGAGACCCTGTCTCTAAATAAAATACAAAATAGGACTGGGGATGTGGCTCAGTGGTTGAGTGCCCCTGAGTTCAATCCCTAGTACCCACCCCCAAAAAAGAAATGACCTCTCAATCTAATTTCAGCTTATTTTTCTATTGAATTTGAGCATGAGCTATGATTCTGCCTGTGTTGACAAATGAATCTTGTATAGTCGTTAATCTGTGGGTCTTCCAGCCCCACGCACACCCTCCCAGAGAAGCTGTGTTCCTCTCCCATCTTACTATGACCCTCAAGGAGACCCAGGTGCCCTCAACACCTGCTGTCCACGTCACCTGCAGCCTTGGGAGGCACAAACACAGCAGGGCTAACCTAGCCTTAGCCAGCCTGCCCTGCTGCCAACATGTCTACATCCTGCTGCCCTCTGCCTATAGCCGTCATGTGACTGTGGGCAAGTCACTCACTTGCTGCCTGTGCCCTCCCTCCCCATCTGCCATGCAGTCAGCAGTCTGTTGGCAGTGTCCTTAGGTCTCCATCCTGTTCTGAAGGCCAAGCTGACCAGGAGCCTCTCTAGGACAGAGAAGTCGGCCCTCTTGACAAGCATCACTGGCACCTGAGGCACTTCTCGCCAAGAAAGGGGAGCATCAGCTCCCAGGAGAGCGACCCTGTAAACGATCAGGCTGGGGAGGCCTGCAAGGCTCACCCTAGTCCTTGTGCCTCCTACACAGAGAGCCCGCCCCTGAGAAGATCCTCTTCTCAGTGTTCCTGAGGGCAGGGACCCCTACAGTTGGCCGCTAAGCAGGACTGCTCCTCCTCAGTTCTTTCTGGCCCTGATGGGGCACAGGCAGGCACAGGGTCTCCAGCCACTGAAGGAGACAGGGTCTCCTGCCATGGACTGGATCCTTCCCAGGACAGTTTCCAGGTCTTGGGGGTGGCATGTCCCAGGTCAGGCTTCCTCTTCATCCCTGGATTTAGCAGAGGAGATGATTCTCCTGCCCTGTGTTCTTCCAGAGGCTGCTATTTAAACTTTTCTTCACTCCAGGAAGGACAGCGGCACCTCCTGCCAAAGGGGCATTTCCTGATGAGATGGGAGGGGCTGTTGCCTTGGAGCCGAGCCCCCACACCCTGGGACACCACGCTGTTAAGTGAACAAACACAGGCCACAGGGTTATGAGAGCATTCCTTCTTGCCCTTGCTCACCAGGTTGCTTCTGACCTGTTCATGGATGATGGCGAGGCCGCTCCTCAGGGTGCAGGTTCTCTGGCCCAGTGCAGTGTCCATGCAGGCCAGTGTGGACCTGTGTACAGCCCTCTACTTCATCACTGGGCGGATTTTGTTTCCTTCAAAATCTCCTGCCCTACTGACTAACCTTGGCCTTCTTTTCATGTTAATAGGACAGTACCCTCTCCTTTGTGTGTTTATCTATAATTCCCCAATTCTCATGTCTATCACTTTGTTTTGACAAGAGCAATAATTTGAAACTCTGTGCCTACCCCACCCAGCCCAGAAAAAGTGGTACCAGAGTCACAGGCTTGGAAAGAAGCACATGGTACTTGGCTTTTGTGTTTGGGTGAATTATCTGTACCTGACTCCAGTGCTTCCTTCTGCTCTGATTGGGCTTGTCCATCATGATGCTCTGAACTGTATCAAGTACCTTTCTGACTTCCATGAGGGAACTGCATTTGCAGAGTGGGCAGCCAGTGCTGGTGCCCTCTTCCCTCTGGGAGGCTGTGGTACTTCCCTGAGTGCTCTGCAGTTGCCCTGCTCCCATGACTGTGGTGAGACCTGTGCCCAGCACACAGCGACAGTGCGTTGGAACTGGCTGTCCCTCAGGCTTGTGTGCTTGGCTCCTGCTCTTCTTCAGTTTACAGATGTGTGAGCAGAATTCCTGACCCTACATTACCCATCCACCCCAAGTACAGACTCCACAGGTCCTGTGTACTATTGGTCTTCATGTATGTTGCTGGTTCTACGTGTTCACATTTGACTGAGTTTATTAGTAGAATTTCTAATTAGAAGCTGGAATGCTGGGTCTAGGTGATGTCAGCGGTCCCCTTCATCATACCAAATGTCTTTCCCAAGTTAACCAGTTTGCTCTGCTGTTCTCCAGCGCTTGCTGCCAAGTTTTTTGTTGTGTTATATTGTATTCCAGCCTTTCTGGTAGGAATATGGTGGCACCACCGTGACCTTACTCTGCTTCTTCCTCTTGACTTTTGATGCCCATCTGCCAGAGGATGGGTTCCGGACCCCTCTATGGAAACCACAGTGCATGGATGCTCAAGTCCTTTATATAAAATGGCGTAGTATTTGCACATTACCTGTGCACTTCCTATAAATCATCTCCAGATGACTTATAAATCCTAATATAATATATGTGCTACGTAAGTAGTTAATTCTGATTGTCTAGGGAAGAATGAGAGGGGAAAGAGCTTGTGCATGTTCAGTACAATGCAATTTTTTTTTTTTTTTTTTTTTTTTTTTACAAATTATTTCAATCCATGGTTGGTTGAATCCAAAACCCATAGGTTCTTTTGGTCATATGGATGGCCTCTTCTGGACCATGCCTGTTCAAGGCTCATGCCTCTTCTTCCTGAGCAGCATGGGAATGCTCCCTGGACAGAAGCCTTCAGCAGTCCGATGAGCTGCAGGCGTCTCCCACTCTGTGGGCTGCTTTTCTCTCCTGACAGGGTCTGTGGGGCACACAGAAAGTTGTAGCTCTGATTGGTTCGTCATTTCTGTCTTCTCCTTAACAATTAGTGCTTTCTTGTGTCTAAGGAAATCTACCCTTTTCCCAGCTAGATTTATTACATCTATGCTGCTTCCAAAGGCTGCGCTCTGTCTGTGACCCCGTTTGGATACAGGCCACCTGGAATGAATCTGAGGGGGAAATTGGGGAGGAAGCATTCGGGCTCTGTTGTCCACTTGCCCTTCTGGTTAGTTGAGTGCTGGCTTCTGCCCAGTGGAACTGCTGGGGGAATTGACTGGTCCCGCCCACTCCCCCCTGGCTGGTTACTGTAGCTTTCTGTGCGGATCAGTGGCAAGACTCTGTCATCTCACTTTGTTCTTTTCCTCAGGCTATTCTCAGCATGATGACTTTTTCACGTACATTTTAAAATAAGCTTATCTGTGGAATTGGGTCTGTAGATAAGTTTGGAAGCAGTACATCCCAAGTTTCTGAGCATGAGTCTAGGAACAATATTTGTCTTCTAATTCTCAGGTTTTCTTTAATTGCTCTCATGTTTTCAGTTTTCTTTTTTTGGTACTGGGAATTGAACTCAGGGGTGCTTGACCACTGAGCAACATCTCCATCCCTTTTTTATAATTTATTTAGAGACAGGGTCTCACTGGGTTTCAAGTGCCTCATTAAGTTGCTGAGACTGGCTTTGAACTTGTAATCCTCCTACCTCAGCCTCCCAAGTTACTAGAATTATAGCCATGCACCTCCATGCCCGGCTCCAAGTTTTCAGTTTCCTACTGAGAGGTTTTACACATCTTTTGTTACATTTATCCCAATTCTGAATCTTTTATGTTCTTGTAAATGGTATCTGTTTTAAATTTTATTTTCTAAACCTTACTTTTATGGAAATGTGTAAGATGATCACCCTGTTGAAATCTTCCCTTTTGACTGTTGTCTGAGGATCATTTTGGATTCATAAGGCTACCAGGTCCTCTGCATTGTCGATTTTCCTTGCTGGTTTCTCACTGTATCCAAAGTAGGAGGAGTGTCCACTGCACTCTCTAGTGAGGCCCTGTGGGGCACAGAAATTTAGGGAGTGCAGACTCCCATTGGCATGTTTGGGTCCCCAAATGAGAGGTTATGGGAAACCTGCAGGTGCACTTGGGGAGCACTCAGCACAGCCCAGGTCAAAGCGGGAAGCTATGCCAGGATGTAGGAAGAGCAGGCTCATCCCAGCCTCTCCTTTACTCTCAGGGACCCTGAGGCTTGGGGAAATTGTTGTTTGATTCCTTGGGCGTGAGGCTCTGATGTGTCACTTCTGGACCTTTGGCCTCCATGGTCCATGTGTTTGAGCAGGTAGGGAGCATGGCTGATCTTCAGTTGTGTGCATTGTCAGCTCTTCTGTAGTCTGATTTCCTCACCAAACTGCGAGCCACTTCAGAGGATGGCCGTGCCCATCCATGCTACATGCACAGTGCCTGGTAGGAACTGTGAAAAGATGAGTGAGCCAGAATGTTCCCATGAACCCTTTGTAATGGGCCAGTGGAAGGCCCTGCTTGATAACCTCCCATGGCATCCAGAGGTTCCTGTGAGATGAACCACATTCAGAGAAGGTGCTGCGTGTGGGCACAGGGCACAGACAGCAGGCATAGCTCCCATTGCCACAACCTGGTGGAGACACAGATAGCTCTGAGTCAAGCTGGTGTCAGAGCCAGGTCTCAGTTCAGCCCTTAGAGAGATGCTCTGTCTCCACATGGAAGATGTTATGAATCTTGAAATGGCTGCTTTGAAAATGAGAGCGTTTGTATGAGGCACACACTGACATGGGATATGCTGGACCCCTTAGCACTTTTCCCCAAAGGCAGGGCACAGAAATATCAGCACCAGTAGGGGGAAGCCTGGTATGTTGCCATAACAAGAACAACTCTGCAGGTTGCAGACTAAGCCCTATGCATGGTCTCAGGAGCAGGAGGAAAGGGGTCAGTTTGCTGGTCCCTGCTCCTGTCACCTTTTCTCTGTCTTGACACTTGAGTGACAAAGGAGCAGGCTGTTTCAAACGCTCTCTAAAGTCAGGGTTGTGTAAGCCCCGAACATCTTTCTAATGCTAACTGTTACTGGCAAGAGCACTAAACTGCAGAAATCTCCCCTCCCCTGGATGGCCTCAAGGACACAGTGTGCACTGTGAGTCTCTCAAGGAGAATGCAACTGCTAATCAGCTCTGTCGGTTTCTGCTGCCGTGGCCTCATGCAGCCTGATGCGGGCACTGAGCTGTTAAACATGATAAATCAAGTCAGTGCTCACCCTCTCCCTGCCCCAGTGCCCCTTCTAGACAGCTGAGGCCTGTGGTGCAGCCCTGGACATGGCTCAGCTAATGGGGGTAGGCCAGAGCCGCCAGCCTTGACGGGCACTCACTGCTGCCACATGGACACCGACAGTGCTGCTAGAGGCACTCAGCCCCCCTCAGGAGAGGATCTTGTGTTGGAGGGACTCAAAGAAGTTGCTGCCACTGCACATACAGCAAGAGTGCTTGCTGCTATAAAATATAGACCCCTGTGAGCCATTTCTACTTTAGCACCCATCAGCTTATCTCCCCCAGAAGAGAGCCTTCTGTGCTATCACACTCTGGGCATGCCCAGCGCAGCATGTTTCTTTGGATGGAGCCATGTGTCTGGCTGTCACTTTTGACCAGGATGGAATGCAGAGCTTGTCTGTCTGGTGGTCAGAAGCCTAGGCCTGTCATCAGCCAGGTTCAGGCCGTAGCACCTCACTGCTCACAAGTGAACAGGGACAGAAGAGCCCTACTGGATTGGGACAGCACGTGTGTGGTGTGTGGCAGCAGCTGTTCTGGTTATGGCAGAGTGTGCTTGCTGGTATCTGTTGGTTGGAATGATCTTTTAAAAACTCATTGGCAGGGCTGTGGCTTTGGCTCAGATGTAGAGCACTTGCCTAGCACATGTGAGGCACTGGGTTCGATCCTCAGCACCACATAAAGTAAAAATAAAGACATTGTGTCCACCTGTAACTAAAAAATAAATATTAAAAAACATAAGTGGCAAAAAAAAAATTTTTTTTGAAATTTCACCACAATGGTGCAGGTTATGGGCAGCTGTTACAATTTAACCCAAATTAAAATTAACAAGTGTTTGGTTTGGGTCAAAATGGCGGACACACCACCTTGCCACTCCTGCTGAGTGCTACTGGGCCTTTAGGACAGAATGTGCAGAGGAGCTGCTGGAGGACTCAAGTCAGATGGCATCAGCCCACCTGGAGCTGGGCTGCAAGTCAGAGCCTGGACTGAGACAGCACAGAAGTGCCCTTTGGGTCTGAACCAGGAGCCTCTGGGCAGTGCTGCATTTCGGGAGCCTCTGGAGATTGAATGGGGAATAGTTTGCTTTAGTTAAGTTTTTCCATCCCTGCTTCCTAGGATCCAGCCTGGAGACCCTTCTGGGACACTGAGGGCAGTGGCCACCAGCAGATGTAAAAGCAGAGGGAGGGGGGCCTTCCTCTCTAATAGAGGGGTGCTCTTCCAGGGAAGAAGGATGCTCCCATTGCCTCTTTCTGTCTCTGTCCTCTCACTGCCTAGCCCTGGATGCAGATGCTATGGCAAGACAGATGAGGTACTGGCTTTTGGCCAGAAAGACAAGATCCAAGGAGACCATGGGAGATCTGGGGGGACCTTACAGAGGAGGGCTTGAGGGAGGGACCCCGCAACATCGTGAGTACTCACAGGCAGGCCTTGACCTCTGCATCGAGGATCTGACCATAGAGAGTACAGCAAGGCCACTGTCATGAGGGCCAGGGGATGATGACTCACTCCCAAGCCCAGTGAACACTGGCAACACACATGGACAGAGTTGAGGATCACTGCTAAAGCTCTCAGAGCCAGAAACTGGAACCACAGCCCCCAGGAGGCTGTGGGACTGACTTAACTGGTACCAGTGCTGGGCAAAATAAAAATATCTTCCTGCATAAAATTTAAGTAATGGCTAGAGTCTTATGACAATGTTCAGTGTCCAGGGGACAGCCTAATGTCCATACGGGACATGAAGGACCAAGAGTTTCAACCTTGTGAAAGGAAAGATGACCAATGGACTTTAGCCCACCGTGGCCCTCTGTGTTGGAGTGACCAGAGTCTTGAAAGCAGTTTCTGTGACTATGTTTCAGAAGGCATGAAATGAATGGAAGACAGGATGTCTCAGTAGGAAATACCAGGTGCGAAAAGAACAAAACAGAGCTTTTAGAACTGAAAAATCTAATAGCCAAAATAGAGACTATGTCGTGGGAACTCAGTAACAGACCGGGGTCCCGGGCCAGATGGCGCAGAGGCAGATGGGCTCCATGACCCAAGCTGATGCAGGAAGCAGGGAAATCCAACAGGGCCTCAAAGACCTGGCCTGACCCCAGCGGGCATGGCTGCTATGCACATGTGGACACTCACCAAGGTGGACCACACTCTGCAGAGAAGAAAAAGTAGCCAAACAAATTTAAATAATTGAAATCATACAAAGTGTAGTTTAATTAAACTACAAATCAATAACCAAAGATAATTGGAAATTCTCCAAATATTTAAAAATCAAAATACACCCCTTTGAATGCTCTGGTCAAAGAGATATCGAAAGAAATTAGAACAATGAAAAAAATATCAAAATTTATAGGATACAAGTAAATCAGGGCTTTAGCATTAAATGTTACATCAGCTAAGAGGAAAGGTCACAACCCCTTCCACCTGAAGGAAAATCAGGCAGAAGGGAAGAAATGATAGAAGAGGACCAGAAACAAGTGGGATCAGACACAGAAGCAAGCCTAGGGAGCCTGCATGCTGCATGTCTGTGCCTCCTCCATTGTGACCCTCAGAGCCTAAGTGAAGGTATGAACAGGTGGACTGAGGGAAGTGGACATACGGTCTGTAGGGGTTGGTTCAGGACCCTCATGGGTACCAGAATCCTCAGAGCTGTGTCCTGATGTATTTGCACGTAACTTACATGTATCTCTATACGTTAGTGATCTCTGGATTACTGACAGTCCCTAATGTAATGTTAATGCTGACTGAACAATTGTTAAGCTGTTGGTTAGAGAATGTCGAGGAAAGAGTGTGCATGTGATCAGAACTGATGCAACCGTTGCGGGCCCAGCCACACAGCTCATGAAGGGCAAGTAAAGGAAATAACGCTCAGATATGCGCTAGAGAGACCAGATTGGCAAGGTGGTGGGCCCAGCAGGGCATGCTGGTGCTCAGCATGTGGCAAATTCAGGTATTGCTTTTGAGAACTTCTGAAATTTGGGGGGATATTTTCAGTCTGCAGTTGACTGAATCTGAGGATGCACAAGTATTGAGCATAGAGATCACTCCCTTCTGATTTTGGAATGTTTGTGAGGCCATGGAAATTGAGTTGGCCTCAGTACTCCTGGTATAAGTTTTTCTAATCCTTCAATATGGACCAGGAGTGGTGCAGGGAACTGGGGTTCAGTAGTGAGTGCTGTGGTTCAGAGGTGGTGTGAGTGTGTCTTCCAGAGGTCTGTGTGCTGGAAGCCTATCTGCAGTGGGTGGTACTGAAGGGGGCTCCTTACAGGTGGGGCCTGGGGCAAGGCAATGAGGTCACAGGGCTCCACTCCTGGAAGGGATTGTTGTAGTTATTTTAAGAGTTCTTGCAACCGCAGGTTTTAAAGTGACACCACCCATGCTCTTGGCTCCTTCTGCACACAGCCAGGGGGGACTCTTTGGAACCTCTAGCCACAGAATCATGATCCAGATAACCCTCTTTATAAAGTGTCAGCTCAGGTATTTTGTTATAGCAACGAACCCAGAGAATGGAGACCACCATGGCCTTTGCAGCACAGTGTCAGGGCACACAAGTTAACCTCAATAGGACCAGGGCTGTGGAAGGGACAGGCCAGATGAGATGGGGCACAGGGAGTGGCCTCCCACAGAAGTTCCTGAGACATGGGCAGAAGAACTCAGCCTGTTTCTAGAAAGGATCTGAGTGAGGGGAGAGAGGGTGGGAAGGACAGACACCAGGAGAGAGTGGCAGATGAGGCCTTGGGGACAGGGACTTTGCCCTGGATTGAGTTGCACTGCAGTGGAAGGGTACCCCAGGGCTCCGGCGAGGAGGTGGCATGGTGTGACTTCAGGTGCTGTGAGTGCATGGGATGTCAGGCAGCACACACCTCTGCCGCATGTTCCAGAGCAAGCATCTTTTCTGCAAAAACGATGTTTCTGCTTTTCTTCATCATGAGTGGGTGCTGGATGTGCTGCTTTCCTGCCTGCGCTGATGTGCTAATTTGCACTGATTCACTTTTAAGACGTGCACCAGCGCTGCCGTGTGAGAATGGCCCTCGTGCATCATTCTCTCAGGTCACTAAACTCCACGTCTTAATGTTGGTGTGTGTGTGTATGAAGTGATGGAATAGCACTGACTAGAGTATCTATCACCTCACACACCTCCCATTTTTTGGGTGGTGAAAACATTTAATATCCACTCTTAGCAATTTTCAGCAGTGTGATACACTTTTATTCACTGTCAGACTGTGCCGTACCATGAACCTTCAGCACTTACTCCTTTTGTCCATCTGAGACCTTGTACCCTTGACTAACTTCTCTTAAGTTCTCCACGCCCCACCCCTCATCTCACAACCACCCTCTTCTCTGTTCCTATGGGTTCAGCTTTTTCAGATCCTACATGTAAGTGAGGTTGCGCTGTGTGCATCTTTCTATGTCAGGCTATCTCACTAAATACCATGCCCCAGGAGCATCCTGTTTTCCATAGGGCCGGCTCTCCTATCTAAGGCTGACTAGCATTTATTTGTATATCCACCGCACTTGCTTGGTCCATGAATCACTGAAAGACAGTTATGTTGACTTAATGTCTGCTGGGAACAGCACTGAAGTAGACATAGGAGAGCAGATGTCTCTGCAGCTCATGGCCTCCAATTCCCTTGGATGCACACCCAGAAGTGAGTTGTTGGGTGATATTTTGTGAGGAAACTTCATCCTGTTTTATGATGCCTGTACTAATTTACTTTCATACCAAAAGTGAACAAGAGTCCCGTTTTATCCTCGCCCCTGCCACACTTATTATCTTTTAGATAATAGCTGTTTTAACAGGTGTGACTCGACATCTCATTGTGGTTTAAATTTGCCCCTCCCAGATGATTAGTGATGTTTTTTTCCTACACCCCCCTGTTGGGAATTTGTATGTCTTCCATTATGAAATATCTCCTCAAATTCTTTGCACATTTTTATTCCAATTGGATCATTCATTTTCTTGCTATTGAGTTGTTCATGTTCTTTACCTGTTTCGGGTATTAGACCTTTATCAGGGATTCGGTTTGCAGGTCTTTCCTCCCCTCTGCAGAGTGTCTCCCCATTCTCCTGAGTATGTCCTTTGCTGTGCACATTTTATTTTGATCTAATCACTTCTATTTTCACTTGTGTTGCTGGGCTTTTGGGGTCATATCTAAAGCAGTCATTGCTCAGCTCAAAGTCATAAAGCTTTTTTCCCTGTATTCTCTTCTAATATTTTTATAGTTTCAGGTCTTAGATTTAAGTCTAATCCCATTTTGATTTTTTAAATTTATGTATATATGTATATATATGGTATAAGATAAACCTCCAGTTTTCTTTTCCTGCATTTGGGTGGACAGTTTCCCAGCCCCCTTGCTGAAGGGATGGTGCTGGCCCGTGGCATGTTCTTGGTGGCACAATGAGTTTCTCATAGACAGCATGGGACAGGGCCATGTTTTTAGTCCACTTTGTTTTTAATGAGACCATTTATATTGGGAGTAGCTACTGAGATGTTAAGACTTAAGTCTGCTGTTTCATTTTTTTGTTTTGTTTTGTTTTCTCTTTGTTTGTTTGTTTTTTTTTTTTTTTTTGCTCCTCTTGTTTTTAGGTTTTGTTCGCCAGGCTTCCTGTGGCTTACTGTCTTTTTGATACGTTTTGATAGTATTTTTAGGTGTGCTCCAGTAGTCTTTTGGGTTTGTGCTTGCGTTTGTGTGTTTTTAATCATTGCTGCAGTATCTCTGTGTCTGTATCTATATCCTTCTATCTATAGGACTTATCAGTTAGACTGCTACTATCTTACGATCTTACTAGTTTGTGGGAAGAATAGAAACCAAACCCCACTCTAAAATTATTCGTCCTATCCTGTTTATAATTATTTCAGGTATTTCCTAACCATACTGTTCATATCAGACAGGAAAGTAGTTTCAAAAGGTCGTTTTGAAGACTCAGCAGGAAAGCAGAGGCCTTTTGCATTTCCCGTTTTTGCCTACTGTGTTCCTTCTTCCCTCTCTACATTGCACCTCCCTCTGCCAGCCAAGCTCCTGGATGTGAGGGGCAGCCCCTGAGAGCTCTCTGTGGGGTCTCTGTGCCCCTGCAGCTACTGGAAAGGGGCCTTTGACTCCTGTTGTCCCCACTTGCTGCTGCCACTCTGTCTTGTCTTTGATTTTTAGACATTTAACCATGATGTATATTTGTGTGGATTTCTTTGGTTTATTTTGTTTGGGGTTTTCTCATCTTCTTAAATATATGGTCTCCTTTCTTCCCTTCGGCCTTTGCATTTCTTGGTGGCACTGTCATCGTGCTTGCCATCACCGCTCTCCTTGTTAGTGGCTGTCTCCAACCAGTGTGGCACTTCAGGACTGTTGTGTGCACTGACAGGGCAGTTCCTGGGCCGTGAGAGATGAGGGTCTCAGGACTGAGCTGTGGAAAGATGGGCTTCCAGCTTCTAAGGTAAGGGGGCGGCAGAGGCAGAGAGGCCCCATGATGGAGGTCTCTGGGGAGAAGGGTGGAGGGATGATGGAGACCTTTACCCTCAGAATCTATGGCTGTTGAGTCGGGAGATATGGACTCGGCTTGACTCTGAGAGAACAGGAAGCCAGTGGGGTCAGTGTTGCTTGGTAGAGCCCCTGAGAGTTGTCGATGAAGGGCAGAGTGGTGAACGGGGAAGGTGGTTGGGCTGAGCAGGTGGGGGCTGTGCGGAGACAGACAGGTGGGTGGATGGCCTGGAAAGGGTTCAGTTCGGTGCCTTGCCCATATCGCATGCAGTACCTACTGGAAATCCATGCAGCTGGCCCAGGGCCCTGCCCTGGGAATCTGGAGTCCAGGTGTGTGCCAGGCCAAGGCACATCTGTAGGCAGTATCTGCATGGAGTGGCACTGAAGCCACAGACTGGACAGGCTTGCTGGGTGTGGGTGGGGGGCTTGGGGGGCACAGACTCTGCCGGGTCCTCCTCTACCTCCTGTTAAGTGAATTAAAACATGTTCAGTCCAGGCATGGTCTGTGATCCCAGAGGCCCAGGAAGCTGAAGTAGGAGGATCGCCAAGTTCAAAGCTAGCCTTAGCAATTTAGTGAGACCCATTTTCAAAATAAAAACTAAATAAATTAAAAGGGCTAGAGATGTGGATCAGTGGGTCAGCACCCCTGGGTTGAGTCCTCAATCTCCCTACCACTACCAAAAAACACATTCAATCCCAGGCACTGACGAGAGCAGAAGAAGAAGCTTCTAGAAGGCCTGTAGGGGAGGGGTTCCAGGAGGAGCTGCCCATCCATTGTGATTCCAGGTGACCAAGCAGGGCAGTGGGCCCTTGCTTCCTGTTGAGTCCTTTTGGAACCCTTTTGTCCATTATTTTCTGATAGCCCATGACGCTCTGGGCGGATGGGTCAGTGTGCGCTGGGTGGGAGCAAGGCCTGGGACACCCTTGGGTCCCGTGAATAAACAGATACAGCAGCAGACGGGCTAGGGCTTGTTCACCACGTGCCTCAGAGAGATCTATGGCTCCCAGAGCTTCAGTAGGAGCAGAGTGTTCCCCAGGATCAAGTCCTGAGTCCCAGGAGACCTCATCTATCCATGGGACAACTCCCCATTCCTACAGTACACAGAACCTCTGTGCTGGCTCCCTCCTGCCTGCAGATGAGGAAAGGCGCTGGCCCGTGTGACAGATCCCTGCTGACAGCCTGGAGCCGGAAGCACCCCGGGCAGGCGCTGACCTACTTTCTCCTCCCTGGGCTGGAAACATTTATGTAACAGACGCCGCAGGGCCCTGCTGTCCCTGTGGTGGAAGGAGATGCCTTTAATTAAAAAGGAAGCACTAAGCCCTGAATTGGCCACAGCACGAGGGGTTCTTTGGACCTGGTGAATCAGCCTCAGCAGAAATGCAGATCTGAGAGAAGGGTTTTGCCAGGCTTGTCCGGGGGTCTCTGTGGATATTCGCACTTGTGCATTTGAGCAAGATATTCCTGTCTCCCTCAAGACCCTTCCTCCTGAGTGCCCTGCCTGGGCCTGGGCTCTGCTGGGACTGTGCACTCACCCTGGCCAATGGAGCTCTCCCCCGTGCCTCCCACCGGGCAACCAGCAGTCACACGAGGCTGTGTGCTCAGCACTTAGGTAACTAGTGAATTTTAGTCTTAATGTAGAGGGCAGCTTGTGACCCAGTGGACAGCGAGCACAGAGAGCACTAATGTGGAAGAATGGTTTTTAAAACCTCTTTGCTATGTAAAACCCGCATTCAATGCTATGTAAGCATAACCGGCGGTTGCTCTTTGCAGACCTCCCTTATACACCCAACGAGCTGTGTCTGTGCTTAATTTTTCTGTTTTCCTTCTAGCGTATTTTTTAGCAGAAATATTTTGATGAGGAAAAAATTTTGCCCCAACTCCTAAGCCCCAATCTCTCCTGTGTGTGCCTGTCTCAGTCCCCAGCTCCATCACATGGGGCTGGGTAGGTGGGCTTCATGGGGTTTTGTCCCTGAAGGATTGCCATGAGACATTCCTGCAGGTAATGCTTTCCTTTGGTGAAGACCTAGGTGTGCCGCTCTCTGTGAGGAGCTCCCAGTGCGAGCTGCAGCCTCGCCCTTCACCTTCCCAGCAACTGCCCCTCTCTTGGTACACACCTGGGCAGGTATGCAGGGAGCCTGGAGGCCTGTCACCTCTGTCCATGGTACCCCAAATGCCCCATTCTGGGCTCCATGGACCCTGGCCCAAATCCCCCCAGCACTGCATGCACCCCACAAACCAGCAGCCCCTACATCAAATAAGCCACTCTTTGCTATCAGCACCTGTCACTGCTGCCACCTACCTGACTATTCTCCAGGTCCTGTGGAGGCGCTCCATACCCATGTTCCATCCTGTGCCCTGCCCTGTTTCCTCTCCCCTCTGGTGACCCCCACAGCCCCACACTGTGCCCCATGCAAACCACTTCCGATGCCACATTCCTGCACCTCGCAGGCTGCTGGAGCGCGTGTGCATGCCCTTGCAGAGAGCTACTTAACCCTGCACTGCCTCAGGACTCTTCAGCTGCAGAATCAGAGTCCGGTCCCCTGAGGTGCCTCCACCCCACTCCTCCCACATCTGGCAGTTCCAGAATATCTCCTGGGCATGTGCATCTCTCACCCTCTAGCTTCTAGAATCTTTGCAGGACCCCGCTCCCTCCTCCTCGCTGCTCCACCAAACCCTTGCTTCTTTAATCCTCTCTGAGGCATGGCTGGGTAGCTCTGTCTTGTGCTGGGTGACCCCTAGAAGGGAATGGCACAGTGGCCTGTGGGGACCAGTGTTGGCCAGTAGCTCACTGGAAGGGCCTGGAAGCAGGTCACCACACCAGCACAAAGCCATCATGTCCCTTTCCCATGAGGCCTTCCATCTTGCCACCAGTGATCCATCTTTGCTTGTAAAGAGTGAAATGAAGCCTTAATTTAGCCTGGCAGGCTAACTAGGAGTGATTGCCACAGAAAGCATATGATCAGTGCAGACCTGATCAGAGAGAGCATCTGCCGATGGCTTTGGTCAGGAGATGCCAGTGGTTTGGCATCTCTAGTGACTGGAGACTGGGTCCACATTTGAGAATGAGTTTCAAGGACTGTGGGCCTGAGACCACAGGGACATTGGCAAACGTGCCCTTCTGGCTGCTTGAGGTGATGTGGTGGCCATCAGGGAGCTGCTCCCAGATGTGATGGGAAATGGTCAGAACTGAAACTACATGGTGAGCCATGCTGGCCAAGCTGAGAGCACAGGGCAGGCCGTCTCCAGGACACTCCTGGGTGGTCTCTGTACTCTGTGGCTTTGAGAGAGCTGCTCCCATGACCTTCTTCACAGAGACTTCAGTGACCTGCCCAGGTAATGTGGTTAGTCAGGTGGGGCCAGAACTAGCCCCATGGGCTTTCCCAGAGGCTCATGTCCAAGATGCCAGGCAACCTATGCCCCCAGGTGAAGCCTGATCAGCCAGTGAGGGCAGTATGTTCACTCCCACTCAGGAGGCTGGAGCCCCAGAAGGCCAGAAGGTTGTTCCTGAGCTGAGGAGATCTGCCCAGTGGTCAGCGTCTTGCCTTCTCTTTCCAGGTGACGCCATCTGGACCCCATCCATCCTTCTTCACAGCACCCTCAGTACCTTAAGCCATCACCCCCATCCACATTTTGGGAGAAAGATGGAGTCCAAGGTCTCTGAAGGTGGCCTGAATGTGACCCTAACAATTCGCCTGCTGATGCATGGAAAGGTACAGAGACTTTGTTGCTGTCAGAGAAAGGGGACATCCCACTGCCGGGGTCTTTGCTCTGTATAATATTTTTTTTTAAGTCTAAGCAATCTCAGACTTACAAAGCCTTACAAATACAGTCCATTACACTTTCCTGGAACCCTTCTAGACTACCTGGCAGCCTAATGCCCTGTCCCAGAGTACCCCAGGGCAAATTTCTTCTGAATGGCCCTCAGAGCCAGGGCATCCATGCAGATGTGCCCCGCCTGGGCCCTGCAGGCCAAGCAGTGTGTGTGGCACAGCCTTTGATGGCAAGGGGTCCAGGCAGCACTGGAGCACAGCCTGTCACCTCTTTCCAGTCTCCTTCCACCTTTGACTTTTACTGGTACAAGTTTCTGTCCAGCGTTTTTGTGACGTGGCCCTCACTTTGGCTTTGGTGGATGTTTCTCTGCCATTGACAGGAATTCACGGCAGCCTTCCTGTCAGTGGGCCCAGATGTCACCACATCCCATTCCTGGTGGTGTTCACATGAGCCCCTGGGTGGGAGGCTCCTGCCCCGCTCCCTGTGTGCAGCACCCCTTCTCCATGGTTAGAAAGTCCCTGCTGGGAAGTCTCTACAGCTGCAGGCCTTCCACACACTCATTCATTCCATGGTCCACTTGGACTCGGGCCCTCTGCCTTATCCAATGGGCCACTTTTCCCTGTAACTGTTATGATCACTGTGGTGCTTGTAGGGTTCCTGGTCCTTGCCATTCCTACAGCACTGTCTCCCTTCATGGCTCATCTTTTCCTTTCCTGGTCCCCATTCTCGAGTCAGCCATGTCTCTAGAAATGGACTCCTTTGAGTGCACAAGAATATTTTGGAGGCTAGGATTGGGCCCTAGGAACACTCCTTGATCCTGGCCACTGAGGGACTTACACAGAGCCAGGGAACAGACACAGTTCCAACATCCTCGCTCTGAATTCTCTGTCCATGTTGTCCACTCCTCCAATTCCATCCCAGCAGCACAGGGCTCATGGTGGTGCCTGTTCCCCCAGGGCCTGTTCCCAAGAAAGCCAGCTCCTCTTGTCTGCACAGTGTCTCCCAGAATGGCAGGCAGCACAAGGCTGGGCTCTGGAGCTGGTGGGGCTGGCACAGCCAGCTTTGCAGAGGGCACATCCCTCTAGGCAAGCGTGGGCACTCTCAGACCTCCATTTCTGTGGTGGAGAGTGACTTCCTGGCCTCCTCCTGATGTGACTATCTGCAGGCCAGCTACTCAGTCCCCTCCAGCTGCCACCATACCCTCTTGTAGGAGGTGAAGTGGGCCTGTGACAGGAGGGTACTCCCATGCCCCTGCTCCCCTCCCTGCTCCTTCGTCCTGCATGCACGCCCTCCCCATAGCTTAGGAGCAGTGTGTAGGTTGGTGAGGAAAGGGAGTCAGGGTTTGAAAGAAGTCATTCTCCATGGCTGGAAGCCATGCTGGCCCTGTCTCAAGTGACATGCCCCAGGGACCTCTCTGGGGCTGTCCTATGTGCAGAGAGATACTGGTACCAGCCCCGCAACAACATGTGCCCCACCACCAGTTGCTGCAGCGTGTGCCAGTACGTGTGTTGGTATTGTGTCTTTTAAACAGCAGTGTGGCACTGCCCTCCGGGGAGTCACAGTCAGGATTTCCTTGAGGCGGCAAGTGTAGAAGTGCCCTCCTGAATCCCTGGTGGAGGGCAGCTGGCTGCATCCTCCTCCTGGAGAGTCAGTCAAGCTTAGAGCAGCCCTGGTCTCAGACAGACGGACCTCTCTACAGACAGCCCAGCTGGGCACTGCCTGCCCCCGCCATGTAGTCCAAATTCTCCCCTCTTGGGTTGAGAGTATGGCCCAGTGGTAAAGGCTTGGTTCCATCCCCCGCACCACGTAAATAAACGAATAAGTAAATACCAATCCCTCTTGTCAGGAGGGTGGGTGGGTTCTGCAGCATCTGCCCCAGTATTGTCCTCTTCTGCTCTGTGACATCATCTTTCTGTGATTTTCTTTTTTCTACAGGAAGTCGGAAGCATCATTGGGAAGGTAATTGGTGAATGAACTCTGCATCTTTCAGGGTCTCTGTAAGGACACGGTGAGGACAGTGGCAGCCCCTGGTGAGGGCTGGCTCCAGCAGCCGCACAGCCCCAGCAGGCATTCCGCTCTGCGCTGGGGAAGCGGAGATATCCGGGAGCACTGCCACTCAGCCCGTTGGCACCCCTTCCTGCCTCAGGCTGCTCCAACGTGAGGCTGGTCCCTGGTGACAGCACAGGGGGAGGCATTCTTCCTTGGCCCTGGCAAGGCCCAGATGGGGACTTTGGCAGCCCCACCCACCACCCGCTGCCTTGGTGGCCAACCCATCTTCTGAGTATGTGACTCCAGGTCATTTTTGCTTGCATTCTCCAGAAGGTGGTGAATCTTCCTTGTGTTTCCATCTTTAAAAAGCAAGAGTCCCACAGGGAAAGGGCTGTGTGGAAGCTTGTTGCTCGTGAAGGAGAAGAGCTGCCGGGCACTGCCTTCCCTGACCATCTCTGGGTCCCCACGTCCCTTTTCTCCACTGCCACTGTTCTACAGGGGAGCCTCCAGTTGACCATGTCCAGCTTTCTCACATGTTCTTCTGGGAGAGGGCCTCTCAGGGAGTCACCACTCATGGAAGATGGTGCGGCCCTGCTGGCACCACAGTCTCAGTGCCACTGAGTGAGCACACATACTTTCCCACCCCTCAGCTTCCTCACCTGAGATGATGGCAAGGTCGTCAGGGACGGGCTGGCCCAGTGCAGGGCAGGATGGAGGCTGGCCCTGCTGTGCTGCAGGTGCCTCCCTCAGGACCCCACACAGCAGAGGCAGCTGCCAGAGCCAGGGACACACCAGGGCCACGTGCCCCACACAAAGCTGCCAGTGACACTTTTCCTTGTTGTCTAAATCTCCATTCCAGAAAGGGGAGACTGTGAAGAAGATGCGTGAAGAGGTGAGTGTGACTTGTCCTGACAGCATCCTGTACCCCAGTTGGGATGCGGGAGGGTCTGGGCTTCACCTGTCCTGGGGGGCCTGCTCATCCCACCCATGTGCACTGGGATGGAAAGCCTGGCCTGGGGTGAGGAGGGCCACTCTTCCCTCTGACACATGGCATTCAAGAAGGTTAGATGAGTGGGGCACAGGCATCCTTAGGGATGGCTTAGATTCCTTTTGTTAACTAAAGTTTCCCGCTAACGGAGACTAGTGGAAAGAGCCCCACTGCTCAGGGCCAGACACTGGGCCATCTGTGGCCTGGAGAGCCCAGGTTGGTACTGCCCAGGTGGCTTTCAGCTACTGCAGCATTTGCTCTGCCCTTGCCCTAGAGTGGTGCCAGGATCAACATCTCAGAGGGAAACTGCCCGGAGAGGATTGTGACCATCACAGGCCCAACGGACGCCATCTTCAAGGCCTTTGCCATGATTGCGTACAAGTTTGAGGAGGTGAGGTGCACCTGTTTGAGCCCTCTGCCAGGCAGGGAAGGGCAGGCTGAGCCAGCTCCTAGGGCACAGGGGCCTGGACAAGGGCATGGCCCAGACCACCTAGCACATCCTCCTCTTACCTCCTCTGCCTCCCAGCTACTCTTCCCAACTCCTGTCCACCTGGTGAGGGGCCAGCATCCCTCCTTTCTCCCGAAGCCAGCCACTCGTAGCACCTGTACTTTGGAGAAGCCCACCTCACTCATGGTTGCTCAGACCCTGCCCCTATACGTCCAGCCTGACCTCAAAACACACCACACTGACTTCCAGGGCTGCTGCTCACCCCCAGGCTGGGCCACATGGCCCTGCACCAAGCCCCACTGTCACCACCCTTGTCCTGCTACCCCACCACCACAGCCAGCCTCCCAGGAGAGTCAGTGTGGCTGGGCTCCAATATGGACAGACAGAGCTGGAGACATGGGGTGTGTGCTTGTCTGCTAGTGGAAGTGCACGTGTGTGTGTGGCACTGTGAGCTTTTGACGGTGAGTTAGAGCTTAGTGTCTGTGTGTTTCCTCTTAGTGTCTTGATCCAGAGACGGGGATTGAGCCAGGAAATTAAACTTCTCTGTCAAAAATGAGGATGGCCAAGTAATGAGGCAGACTTTGTGAAAATAAACAGGGAGCCCTCTGAGAACAGGCAGCAGTGTCCATGAAAGTGGCTATGGCAAGGGATTGGCCACCGTTTCTTGTCACAGGCAGGGCAGGAAAATGTTGCATTGTAGACTGAGTGTGGGTCCCAGGTGTGCAGCTGGTGGCAGCTGGGGCCTGTGAACTGGAGGTGACTCCCAACCATCAGAATCCCATGTGAGTTACTTAGGGGTCATATCTGCCTGCTCTGGCTGGTCCTGGGTGGGAGGTGGGAAGCTGTGGTCACCAGCCAGGTCCTGACCATTGTGGGCCAAAATGCTCACAATGTGCTCGAGCTGTGCTCGAGCTCCCTGGGCAGGCTGCTGCAGAGGTACAGGCCAATACCCTCTTGCCACTTGTGGCCTAGCTGTCCCCAGTGTGCAGAGCCAGTGTCTTAGTCTCCCCTTCTGGTCACTCTCGCCTGGGGTCCAGATTTGTTCATGCTCACCTGTGCTGGGAGAGTCATGACCTTTGGCCACTATGCCATCTCAGCTGTCCGTGATGAGAGTGGTTGCACTGACACACATGGGACTCTGGATAGAAACAGCCATGACCACTGTGACATAAAAAAAAGTGGTGTGTCCCTGAAAGGTGCACTGGGTCCATGTGCCCCAGGGCCCAGGCTGCGAGGCTTGGCGAGCCAGTGGTGTTTTCCCTCCAGTGATGCGTGGCTTGTGCCCTTGATCCTCACCCAGCAAGTGTTAGCCATGCTGCAGATGCCACCATGACCAGCCAATAAGAAGGGTGCCAGCAGGTGGTCGGTCTGCCCTACCCCTAAGCACTTCTGCCAGGGTCAGTGGTGGGTCCGGCAGTCTTCTCATTGTGTGGTTCCCACAGGGAAGCACTGCTTTGGCTGTGCACTGAGCAGTAAGTCAGTTATTCCTCCAGAAGAGCTCCTGAGTGATGAAGGTGGCCTTGTGTTGGGACACAAATCTGAATCAGAATTCCCAGCCACAGCAATTTGTAGGATCAAGGTCTCCATGCAGAGAGGTCTCATAACCCTCTTTCCATGAGGTACATGAGCTACCAGTCAGTCTAAGACTAACAGGCCCTGAGATTTCCTGGTTTCAAAGGCAGCAGTGCTGGCAGAGTCACCTGGAGGCCAGGAAAGAATCGTTGCTCAGGACAGAGCTGAACCAAGGCTCTGTTGGCTGGTCACACACGGTCTGCAGACGTCTCTTCCATTGCTCTGTGAAGGTTGTTGAAGTCAAATTTAGACTAACCAATAGATTTTCTCACTGATCAATAGACATTTGTATTCCTAGAAGGTAGGTGAAACTAGCAAAGTCACAACTAGCTGACTTATGTAGGGTCCCTTGCCCGTGTTTGTGCAAGTGGAAAAACCGTCAGCTACAATACTCCAGTATCTCAATCGACAACACTAGAATTACCAGGCAACAGTTACCATTATTGTTATCCTGGGGCTCTGGCAACCAGTGGCACAGAGGGTGGACGGTAAGATTGAAGACCGTGGTGGGATGTGGCATGATCTAAGGTTGACACTGAAAGCAGTATGTTGGCCTAACAGATACCATATAGTGAAAAGAAAAGAGACGGGAGCCATCATCAAGGGTACCAGCCAGGGGCCTGCTGGAACAGGAGGAGTGTGTGTTGCTCAGCTTCCCGTCCCTGTGACAAGGACCTGAGCTGTCAACTTATAAAGAGAAAAGGCTTATTTTAAAGGGTCAACGATTGGGCAGAACCATTGCTTTCAGGCTTCTGGTAGGACATGGGCAGCATGTGGCCAAACAGTTCACCTAATGGCTGGGACACAAAAAGGAGAAGAGAAGGAGAATGAGGTCCAACAGTTTCCTCAAAAGCACCTCCCCAGTAACTTCAAACCTCCCAATAGGCCCTACCTCTTAAAGATTCCACTGCCTTCCCGCAACATTAAGCTGGGAATCAGGCCTTTAACACAGGGATGTTGGGTGACCTTTGCATTCCAGATGCAAACCATGGGAATTCACACCTGACCCTCAAAGGCTCATGTTCATCTCACAATTCAAAGTGCACCGAGTCTATCTCCAAGTGTCCCCCAATCCTTAACTGTTCCTTAACTGGCACAGGGTGAAAATTCCCATTCTGAAATGAAGGAATAGGGGAATGATAAGGAAGTATTGGGCCAAAGCAAGACCAAAGCTTAGCAGGGCAAACATTAAGTCCTATAGCTCTAGGTCTGGCATCCTAGGCATAGTCTGGTGGGATGTGGGCCCCAAGGAGCTGGGCAAGCCTGCCCCTGGCTTTCCTGGTTGCCGCCCACATAGCCTCTCTCCTGGGCTGGCTCTGCTTCCTGCCTGCAGTTCCCTCAGCAGTGTGTTTCATGCTCCTGGTACCTCTAACGTCCTGGGGCTTCCTTCCAGCTTGGGCTTCACTCTCACAGTTCCACACAACACCCTGATGCTTGTAGGGACTCCAACCCTGCCACACAGGCCTGTCCTCCCAGGCTTTCCTTTGAAATCTTGGTGGCAGCCTCCATAACACCGTAATTCCTGTATTCTGCATGCCTGCAAAACCAGCAACAGGGATGATGCGAGGTCTGCTGCCAGCCTGAGCTGTGCCTGGCCTGAGGGCCTGGCTAGCTTAGGTAGTCCTAGATGGGAAGGGTTCTCTTTTCAAAAGGCTCTGCCTTGGAAAGTCTTTGAAACAAATTTGCACTTATACAACTCTGAACCTTTGATGACTAGGCCTTGCCCATTCTGAGATGCCCTCCAGGCATCCTTCATATTGTCCTAGTGTAAAGCACTTGACTTTTTAAAAATTGTGTTAATCTCTTTAGCAACTGCATCCTCCTTGGCTAAACCTTTGCACAGTCTTCTTTTCTGGATGAACTGGAAGTTTTCCAAAACGTTTTGCTCTGTTTTTGCTCCTACTTACTATAAATTTGACCAAAAGCAGCCAATAATTCCCTTATTGCTGCCTGAATGCTGTTTTGCCTTGAAATTACCAGTATCAGATAAACTAGTCTGTCACCATTAAACTCAGTCTCATACAAAGTCTCAGGGCGTGAACAAAATATAGACAAGTTCTTGTCTAGGATGTAACACAGGTTGGCCATTAGTCCAATTCCCAGTAGAGCTGTCATTTCCATCTGAAGACTCATCAACCCAATCTTCTCAATCTGCGTTCCTATCAGCATTCCGGTCAGATCCCCAACCAGAATCAGCCATTAAACTCCCCTTAAAGCATTCTAGTCCTTCTTCAGTCTGATTATTCAAACTTCACTAAACTCTTTCCCTAAACCAATCCCCAAAGATTGTCCACTTCATCAGTTATCATCATAACAACAGCCCCACTTCTCATAACCCATTTTTCTGCTAGTAAGCCTTCCATTACCGTAACAACTACTTGAGAGAAATCAACTTACAAAGAGAAATGGCTTATTTTAGCTCAGAGTTTTGGACGTTTCAGTCTACGATATGCAGAATTTTTGCTTTTAAGCCCCTGGTGGGTTAGGGGAGGTGGGCAGCATATCATGGCAGAAGCAAGTGGCGTAACAAAACCAAAGGCACACCCACGGTGACTTTATACTCCCAGTAGGCCCCACCTCTTACAGGCTGAGGACCAAGATTTAACACATGCCCCCTTGGGAGACCTTCCAGATACACATTATAGCAAATGATTATAAGCAAATAAAAACCAAAACAGAAATGAGAAGGTGTCCTGGAATGACATCTTAAATGGAGACTGTCCACTGTCAACAACTTTCTATAAAGGGCTTGGTCTATTTCTGAAGGGTAGCTGTTTCTAGAGGCACTCTGACAAACCAGTATGAGTCCTCCCTGGCATGATACTCTGAAAGGTCCCTAAGAACCCATTGTGAGTCCCCTTTGGTGTGTCTTTCTAGAGGGTCCCTACACTGTGAGGCCCTCTTTGGAGTGATGGTTTAGGGTTTAGAGAGTCTGTGAGGACCTAGTATGAGTCCCCCCTGGTGTGAATTTCTAGGGGGTCCACGAGACCCCAGTGTGAGACCCCCTTGGAGTTTTTTCTGGAAGACCCCTGTGGAGCCACTTATGCTGATAGGCCTCTGAGTGACTTCCTAGGGTCTGTGGACTGCTGAGTCATGGTCTTGGGTGAAGTTGTGGAGCTCCAGAACCCACAACCTGGAGTCTCTGCTGCGTTTGTTTCCAGCAATGCCGTAGAAGTCCCCTCCCAGTACGGTTCCAGAGCAGCTGCTCTCTGGTCTTTTGTTAGGAGATAAGCCCTCCTGATGGAAGATCATGAAGAGGGTGTTTGGGAAGCAGCCTTGCCCTGCTGGTGATGGGTGGGAGTATGGGTCCCTTACCATACATTGCCATTTCTGCCTGCAGCAGGACAGAGCCTAACATCAGGGTGGAATCCCTGAAGGCCTGGACCCTCCAGTCACCAGTCAATAGTGGCAGAACCCAAGGGAGTGGACTACATGGCCTAAGGAAGCAGAGACTGTGGAAGTTTTTGTTTAATTTGCTTGTTTTCTTGTTGTTGTTTTGTTTTGGTACTGGGATTGAACCCAGGGCCTTGAGCGCGTGCTAAGCACATGCTGTACCACTGAGCTACATCCCAGTCCTCAAAGTGTTGGTCATTTGAATTGTCACTGGTCTTTCCAGCTTCCCAGAAGATTTGGATAGTATGACAGTGTAAGTTTTCATAATGGTTCCCATTAAGTGGGTGTCCTGAATCATTTATCGTGTCACGTAAAAATGGGCAAACACCAGGTTGGAAACACAAAACCAAGCAGTTTATCACAAGCTGTAGTTTTTCAGAAAGGAATGTTCCACACATCCTGAAATAGACAGTGCCATAACTGAGACACCTCACTCAGCCCAGGGAGGGAGGAAGCTGGTGAGCCACCCCAAGAGCTCAAGGCCCACAGCCGTGCCTCATTTTCACAGTTCCTCCAGGACTATGTTGTTGACAGGTGACACGTGGCCACAAATGCCCTCACTGTCTCACAGTTTCCTGCCAATGTGGGTTTCACATAGTGACCAATGTATCTGCTCCTACATGAGTAGTTTCAACAGGCAACTCCGCTAACATCTGTGTTTGTCATTAGGCACCACCAGCCAGCAACAGTACTGGAGTTCACCTTGGGAAGGGGTCATGCACCTCCTGTCCTTCCTTCCTCTTCAGTATTAGGGACTTATGCTGGTAGCTCACAGCAGCATCTCTGAATGCGCACAAGCACATCCTTGAGGGGTTTAGCTAGAGGTACAGCCTTAGTCCAAGAGGTGTGTCTGGTGTGATGATCTGCAGAGCGTTTCCCTCAGCTTCTGTGTTCTCCCTGTGTGCAGTCATGGCTCTGGGAAGCAAAGCTGTGTCTCAGCACCCTTTCCTCCTAATGTGTCGATGGGGCTCCAGCAGAGGCGAGAGCCCCAAGGTCATGCTCCTCTGAAAGCGTGCCTTCTCTCTGGTGGTTGACAGGTGCTCATGAGTACAAGTCCTGCATCTGGCTGACCTTGCTGGGTGGAGCCCTGTGTTCTAAAGGAGATGAGGCTGGTGATGTTCTTAATCTGCCCTGGCTGCCTCCATAACCAGGTCCCACAGCTGGGTGGCTTAAACAATAGGCATTGTTTTCTGTTTTGGAGGCTGAAAGCCCAAGATCAAAGTATCATGGTGCTTGGTTTGTTCCTAGGCCCCTTCCCTCAGATTGCATATGGCCACCTTCTCATGGTCCTATTCTCTGTGGGCACATCCTTGCTGTCTCCCTCTTGTTATCAGGACCCAAGCCTTACTGGACTAGAGTTCACTCTTAGGACCTCATTAGAGACTCCCTCTCTAAAGGGTCACAGTGGGGTTTAGGGCTTCCTTGTGGGTCCACATCACCCGACTTAATGACCTCCAGCTTCAATTCTGAGGAAATTGGTCAAGTTGCCAACAGGGTCTGCCAAGGCCAAGAGGCAGAAAACAGAACCCTCCCAGGTTTCCTGTCTTCTACACAAGGTAGGAGATCATCTCATATGACATCAGAACCAAACCACAAAGGAATTGTGGGTTTTGCTCTTGAGGACCTGGAAGAGGTGGTGGTGCTTCAGTGCCCCTGGGCCGGCAGTCCAAGCACCTGAGCCCAGTGAAGGTGCCCAGATGTGGCTGTCCTGCTCTGCAGACGCACTGGTGAGGGCAGGGCTGAGGCCCACACAAGGAAGCAAGTGACTGTAGGAGCATCTAGGGAGGGTGGTACTCTACCTGGACTCAGGCTCCAGGGAGACCGCTACCTAGACCTCCACACACCCAGCTCCAGGGTCAGGGGAGGGCAGGAAGGAAACTGGTGCTCTTCCCTGATCTGTACCAAGGGGGCTTTCTTTCTAGGATAGGATCCTCCTTCCCCAGTGATGCCTCTGCTCAGTGTCCACATGTGCTTGTCCGCAGCTGGTGGCAGTGAGGGGGCCGCCTGCCTGTGTGAGCTGCAGGGCCACAAGTTCATTTTGGTCCTGCCTTATTTTGTTCTAGAACCCTCTTAAATATTCTGCCAGGTGTTGTGTTTCAGCTACAGGATCACAACACACACACACACACACACACACACACACACTCCCTGTCCTAATTTCTGTTTTCAAATTAGGTTTGACTCTGTTGAGCAGATGGGATGGAGAGGGACTCCCAGGCCCGCACTCCTCAGCCTGACTGCTGTCAGAGCTTGCCTTCCAGTCTTCCCAGAACCCAGGGGTCTCTTCTTTCCCTGTGGGCACAGTTGTTCCAATCATTTCCATTGGAAGTGTTTGGATATGGCTTTTAGGAGACTTTGCCCTGCTACCTTTTCTGACCGTTGGGTTTATTTGTGGGGAGAAGGTCAAGTTGATATTACCTAAGGTAACCCTGAGTCCTGTACCCAGAGAGTTCCAAATTCTTCTGTTAGTTGCTGATCTTGTCTGGGTTTGGAGAAATCCTTCATCATAGCTCTTAATTCAGCTCTGGTTCAGGTTTAAATTGCCTATGTCACCAGTTTGGTTGGGGGATTCTACAAGTACTCAGCATCAGGGGTCCTAGGAGCATTGTTGGGAAAAGGCAGAGGTGGAGTTGGGGGGGGCGGGGGAATGTGTTGAAAAGATGGGAATCGGGGCAGGAGGTGCTAGAGGGCTAGGAAGGAGGACCTACTGGATAGCATCTGAGGTCTGTCAAATTATTTATTTGCTTTAGCCAAAGAATCTTTCAGTGAAACGATTTTTAAATCAGAATTTCATTAGGAAACCTATTCACACTGATACAAAAAATGCTGCTCCACTGGGCATGAGAAACCTTGTCCACTTTTTTTTTATAAGGCGATATCCATATATAGGGTTTAACCCAGGGCACTCCACCACTGAGCTACAGCCCAGCCCATTTTTATTTATTTATTTATTCATTTTTTTTTTCAGTTGTAAATGGGCACAGTGCTTTTATTTTATTTATTTATTTTTATGCAGTGCTGAGGATTGAACCCAGTGCCTCACAGGTGCTAGGAAAGTGCTCTATCACTGAGCTACAGCCCCAGCCCCCCATTTTTATTTTTATTTTGAGACAAGGTCTCACCAATTTGATTAGGGTCTCGATAAGTTGCCACGACCAGCTATAACATTCCTCTTGAATGGACCGTTATACTCAAGTCTAGTGTCCCCAGAGTGCTCACCAAAGGCCCGAGTCATGCTTGGTGGAGAGACACCACAAATGGGCAGGTGTGGAACCAGGGCTTCAGTGGGTGAAGTGGCTTCAGGGTTCAGGAAGAGGAGGCTTAGATCGTGGAAGCTGGCAGCAAGTAGGACTGCAGCCCACATACCTTCAGCCACCCCAACCCCATCAGTGGAACCGAGGGACAGTCCCTCCACATCAAATAAGCTCTTAGCACAGACAGTCGAGAGGAGGAGAGCTCCATCTGAGAACCAGGTGTGTCCATGTGGATGTTAGTCCAGGATGACCAGCTTGTGTTTGGCCCTGAGGCTCCTCGTCATGACCAGCAACACACCGAAGCCAGCAGGGGGATGGAAGGGCGTGACTCAACCCACCAGGGAGGTAAACAGATGGAACCAGCTGCCAGACCAGGCCCCGGGCTGGGAATGCACAACCCAGGAGCTCCGTGCCTGAGAATGGGTCCGGACCCAGAGCCAACTCCGCCATGCTCACCTGGCAGGAACAGCAGGCACAGGGCCTCTGGAGAACCACACCTGGGTGGGAGCGGGGTCCATGTGGAGATGAGCAAGGCTACCTGGATGGAGCAGCAGAGGCCACATGTGCAGGGCTAGCTATGGCAAGAGGGCTGGCCACCCTTACTTGTGCGGGAGGTCAACTTGTGCTGAGCAAGGGCAGCCTTCGATCCGAGTGTCCTGGGAGGGCCGCTGCTGGGAGCAGAGGCTGGGTCACAGAAGCAGAGCCTCCTAGTGATGGATTGGAGCAAGTGCATATTTTCGGGTGGTCCTGAGTGGGAAGCAGGGCAAACATGAGGGAAGCTGCAGTCCTTGGCCAAGCACTGCAAAGGCTCTGACTTGACTTCCTGTGCTGGGGACCACAGAGGTTGTGGACCCAGCTCCCTGGGCACCTACAGCCTGGCCCAGGCATTTGTCTTTGACTCTCTTGTCTGGCTTCTCCCCCTGCCCCAGCTGCTTCCTCTATAAGCAGACTCTCCGGTGCCGGAGTGACTTGCCCACGTGTCACAGGGTTTTCACACGCACAGAGCTGTGCAACTTCCTGGTGACTTCCTTGTCCAGCCTGCAGGCAGAGAGCCCCCTGGAAGCTCCCTTTCCACTGGCCCTGGCAGGTCTGCTTTAAAGGGACACCTCTCTCCTTGTCCTCATGCACCTCCTGACATGTCACTTTAGAACGATCTAATGTGCTACTTTTCATGACTTAATATTGTTTTCAAAAAGAAGAGAGGCATGAGTTGGTGGGGAGTAAATTGTTACACAAATCATAACTTGGAAAGTGGTGGAGCCCTGTGAGGGACCGTTCCTGAGACAGCTGGGCACGTGGAGAGCGAGCGCACGTGGGGAGCCCCTCTGGATGTGCTGCACACTGTGGTGGGGCCTGGGTCTCCATAGGTCCTTGCTTCTTCACAACCCAGACACTGGAGGTATCGCCTGCCCCATCAGTGGCCAGCCTGAACCAGAAGCTGGATGTCTCCTTTGTGTCAAAACCACAAGCTGAACATAATGGCTACCCAGGCAGGCCGGCTCCAAACCCATCATCATACCTCTGCTGCCCTTCGCCTTCTGACTCATCTCTCACCTCAGTGCGGGGCACCAGACAGCCACTTTCCACCCTACACCTCCAACCCTTGGCAGTCACGCTTGTCATACCCACCCCAGATGGTCTCTGCTCTGCAGTGCTCCCACCTCACACGTCTATCTGTGCAAGCCTGGTACCCCCAGGCCTTCAGACTTCTTTTCTTTTCTTTTTTTTTTTTGGTACCGGGGATTGAACTCAGGAGCCCTCAACCTCTGAGCCACATCCCCAGTCCTATTTCGTATTTTATTTAGAGACAGGGTCTCACTGAATTGCTTAGCACCTCGTTTTTGCTAAGGCTGGCTTTGAACTCGCGATTCTCCTGCCTCAGCCTCCCAAGCCACTGAGATTACAGGTGTGTGCCACCAAACCCGGCCACAGTTGTCCTTTTGATCTGTGTGCCCTGCCTGAGGTCTTCTGCAGCTTGGAGACCACCCATCCTGTCCTCTGTGTCCCTTCCCCATGGGGGAGGGATTCATGGGCCCTGCAAGGTGCATGGGGCTGGTGCAGGGCACAGATGCTGTGCACACTCCTCTCAGTATCCCAACCATGCAGCTGTACTCACTGATGTGGTGCCAACATGCATCTTTTCCTCCCTAGGACATCATCAACTCCATGAGCAACAGCCCTGCTACCAGCAAGCCCCCAGTGACGCTGAGGCTGGTGGTCCCAGCCAGCCAGTGCGGGTCCCTAATTGGCAAAGGCGGCTCCAAGATCAAGGAGATAAGGGAGGTACCAAGATCTTCCCCACCATCTCTCTGCACGTCCCCTATGCAGCCTGCCATCACTGGCACTAGCTGTTGCAGGTTCTGATAGCCTGACGCTTACATGCAACAGGGACAGTCAGTCCAATGAACTAATGAAAAGTGGAGTGTGGGGGACCCACACAGTGCACCTCGTGTAGGGAGCAGCCCTGCTGGCGGTTAGGGAGGGTCTCCAGTCCTTCCAGTCCTGTGGCTCTGGGCTGTGCTCAGGCCTGAGGGCTTTGGGTCCCCGCTCTGAGCAGTGCTGATGGAGCCACAGGAGGCGTGGGTACTCACACACACCTGACTCCAGGAAAGCTGGCCTCCCCTGACATGGGAGGCACCACCCACTTGACACGCCCCCAGGAGGTCCCCAAGCGACCTGGACTCTGGAGGAGATGGGGTTCTGGGTGAGGAGAGAGCAGTCCATCTCCTGCAAACTCCATGCCCTCCCAGGGGCATGGCCTCCTGTGCAGTGTGCCTGCCCCTATGGGACAGCTCCTGCCTGAGGGCCATGTGCTCCCAGAGGAGACTGCAGAGGCTGGGTGTCCAGGCAGGGGTGGAGGGAGGGGACATAGGAGGCAACACTGTGGTCCTGTGCAGCATGGCCAGCCAGGCCGTGTGTCAAGTGAAGGGCTGTCCATTGTGTAGACTACCCTGAGTATCCCCAAGATTCTGGAGATACCACGTATCCTGTGCACAATACCACCCTCCTTTTCTACTGTCCACTTCCAATGTCCCTTTTCTCCAGTCCACAGGTGCCCAAGTCCAGGTGGCCGGGGACATGCTGCCCAACTCCACGGAGCGGGCAGTGACCATTTCAGGGACGCCAGATGCCATTATACAGTGCGTCAAGCAGATCTGTGTGGTCATGCTGGAGGTACAGTCACGTCACCAGCCCACCCTCTCTGCGCTCAGCGCTGGGTTCACTCTGCGCTTGGCTGCCCTGCGTCCTGGCAGAGCCCAGGCACCTCCTTGATGCTGAGAATGCACACGGTTGGTTGGGGCATGACATGAGGATCTGGAAGTCCCTAGACCCAGCTTCCCAGGCTGCAGTTCCCTGGGGAGGGCAGCTGGGGTCTGCCCTTGCCCCCCAACACCCCCTCTGCCTGGAGCATCAGTGCCACCTTTGTCAGCTCAGAGACAGCACAGGAAGAAGCATACTTCTCTCACTTTGGAGCTGGACAGCTTTGTCCTGGTGAGAGGGTTTGAGGCCAGAGAGAGCCCGCCCTGGAGGGGCTGACCTTGTGGAGGCCAATGTGGTGGAGGTGAGGGGGGAGGGAGGGTTGCAGTGCCCATCTCAGCAGGATGGGGCCGGAAGCTTCCGTGTTCCCCAGGTCTGCAGATGGCACCAAGAACTGCCTCTGAGGCCAACAGGGCAGACTCAGGACGAACACACAAAGTGCCCAGCGTGGAGATAGAGATGAGGGCACAGAAGGATAAAACAAAGCAGAGGAGTCGCAGCAGACAAGGAGGAAAGAACCCAAGAATCAAATTCCAGTCAAAGCCAAAATGAAGCCAAATTCACGGCACTGTCAGTAGCTGTTTGTCTTTACTAAAGCGACTGCAGCAAGCCCACCCCAGAAGAAAGGTCCTCCTGCCTCACGGGCGGCTGGCTTCCCCTCTGTCCCCCTCCTGTGGCCAGGCTGTGCGTCCACATCACACCTGGCTGGGGCTGGGGTCCCCCAGCAGCCATAGCCTTGCTAGACGCCCACCAGCTCTGTCCCTTTTCATATTTGGCTCTGCGCTCAGACTCCGTGTTTCTTTTTTTGCTTGTTTTTCAGCACTGGAGATTAAACCCAGGGGTGTGCTTCCACTGAGCTACATCCCCAGTCTTTTTGTTTTGAGATAGGGTCTCATTGATTTGCCCAGGCTGGCCTCAAACTTGATATCCTCCTGCCTCTGGAGCAGTTGGAATTACAGGCATGCACCACCATACCCAGCCTCAAACCCCATGTTTAATTCTAAAATTTCGCATGATTTTATTTTCATGAGGTATGATATTTTGAGAAGTCTAAAACATTTTTCAAAATATTCTTGTTGTGAATTTCCCCCACACACTGGTCAGGGTTACAGAGTGTTGCTGGTCTGAGTAACTGGAAACCCGAGGCTCACCAAACAGGCCTGCAGGTGGCACCCTCGGAGTGGCAGCAAATGACCCTGCCTCCTACGTCCCTGGTCAGGGATGGTGCCCAGCTCTTAGGACAAAGTGTATGGTCTTGTCAAATTCCTCCAGCTGATGGCCTGCCGCTGGTGGTGGGAAGACACTGGCCCCCTCAGAGGCAGGTAGGGCCATGGGCTGTGGTATGTCGGTGCCCCAGGCTGAGTGTGAGAACCATCTTGACTCCTCCTGATGGTGTGACATGGGAGACAGGGAAGCTGCAGGTACAAACAGAAGATGGATGTTGGCCTGACAAGACACACCTATTCTTCACATCCTGTGGCTGGCAGAGGGTTGGGAGCCGTTCTTCCCAGGGGAGGAGGGTGCATCACCCACAGAAGCAGTGTAGCTGGAAATAAAAGCAAAGGATGGCTTGAGGCCCTCCTTGTCAATCAGAGGACTTTGGGGCTTGCGCATGGGGCATGCCTTGCACTCCTAAAATTGCAAAAGAAAGGGCTGTCCCATGACAGATGAGCCTGCGTGGGGCCTGCAGATAACACAGGTGTCACAACTGTGGGCCACCTGCACTTCTGTGCCCATCAAGGAAAGGTCTGTGTGCTTGGCCCCTCCTGAGGAACATCGGCTGCTAGAGAGTCTCTCCTCTGTGGTGAGAAGGGCATTGGGAGTCACAGTCATGCAGTACTGCAAAACAGGGCAGGGGAGAGGAGCTCTGGGCTGGGGCCCTGGCCTTCCTTGTTGGGGCTGAGAGGCTGAGGAGGTCGGCCAGGGGCAGGGCAGCAGTGGTACAGTACAGAGGTCAACTGTGGCCCTCCAGCATGATTCTTCCACAACCAACCCTGAGTCTGACTACGAAGCCTTGGCCTGAAGTGAGCCCTGGTCTGCATGGAGGCACTTGGAGGCATTTGGTCAGTACCTCACGAACACAGAAGATGGGCCTCCCTATTGCTGGCATCACCCAGACCCAGCCTGGGCCTGCTCACGCCCACTCTGCACCATCCCCACCACAACACTGTCACCCAGCAAGGCCTGTGCTACCATGGACACTGCGCCCACCCTGAGGGGTGGGTCCCCCATCGTGTGCTCAAAGGTCACACCCAATAGGCCTGGGGTGCCGCTGGCCCTTGAGTGGTCTGTGGCCCCAAAACACCCACAGGCAGGCTATTCCCAGCCTCCCTGTGCTGCAACAGCCTGTAGCCCTCAGTGCCTCCTGGCCCATCCCTCGGACCTGCTCCCAGGGCACAGGGAGTGGGGCCAGGTAGTGGCTGACCACTCCTGACCAGGTGAAGAGGGCTGGGGAAGGTTATGGTGCTTAAGAATGTCCTTCACCTAAGATAAGAATCCTACATTTTGGACACAGAATAACCAAGGAAAACTATAGCAAACCTCATCCTGATTGTGGAATACTTCATTTGGCATCTATGTAATAAAATGGTGTTTTTCTAATGGCAACACTGGATGTTTATGAGTTTCCTGGGACCATCTCTACTGACTGTTGTCATGGACCAGGAAAGCCCTGGGGGCATTGGACAGCAGTTCCCACAGCGCTGTGTGCGAGGCTCAGCTTTTGCCAAAGAACTCAAGCGTTTCTGTCAGAGAATGCCAAGCTGTCCACCTGTGAAGTCACAGCCAGGCCCAGCTCATGGATGCCATGCACATTCTGGTCCTCGAGGGCCACGCCAGGAGGAAGGGTGGCGGCAGGATGAGCGAGCACTGCAGAGCCCACCTCAGCCAGCAGCCCTCAGCAGGGTCCCACGAGCAGGTGGCTGCCCTGCTGGCCTCCCATAACCGACACGCCACACTACACAGCGCTGCCACGTCCTGCTGGACTGGGCGGCAGGGTCGTGTTGGGGTGGGGGCCTTGGTGGGAAGGAGCCTGTCTGGAGGAAGTGGCCGTGAGGATGGGGGGCACCGCCCTGCCCTTGGTGTTCTGCGAGGATGCTCGGCTCCTCATGGTGCCCCCTGGAATGGGCTGCTCCCTCCAGCACCGCCACAGCCTCTGAGCCCTTGCCTGGGCCAAGTCTGGAGCTTGGGGTCTATGCAGAGGGGCGGGCTCGGGAAGGCAGCCCCCACGGCCGGCTGCCAGGCTTCTCTAACGCTCTCTCTCCCTCTCCTGTCCCTTTTCCTAGTCCCCACCGAAAGGTGCCACCATTCCCTACCGCCCAAAGCCCGCCTCCACCCCTGTCATTTTTGCAGGTGGTCAGGTAAGAGCCGACCCGCTCGCGGCCTCCACTGCCAACCTCAGCCTTTTACTGCAGCACCCGCCGCTGCCCGTTAGTGCACTCAGGTTTTCTCGCCTTCTCACGTGCACGTCTCCCACCCACCGGACAGATGCAGAGCTCTCCTGGCCCACACCAGTTGGCGGGTGGGAGCAAGGGAGACAGGTCTCCCGAGTGTGGCCCCTGACCTAGACAGGAGGGACCCTCACATCAGGGCACACAGGTCTCTGCCCAGGCCACACCTGCCAAACCTAGTTCTTGGATGTGACTGAGCTGCTTGGGTAGAGACAAGGGCACCTGGGCAACTTAAGGCTCGTATTGGAGGCAACTGGGGCTGTGAGAACTAGGGTCCCCAGACCCCACAGCGCACTCCAAGTAGGAGCTGTGCAAACACGAGAGGAGGGAGGAGCAGCTGCAGGCCAGGCAGCCCTGGTCCTGCTGGCCCTGCTGGCCCTGACACCCCCGCCCTGCCACCTGCCCTAGCAGGTGTCCACAAGTCACAGAGCACCTGCGTTGACAGCCCAGATCTTGCACATTTTAGCCCCCCACCCCTGTTTTCCTGGAGAAGAGACCTGGAAGGATGGGGTAGAGAGGAACTGTGTGCTCTGGCTGGGCCAGACCCCTGGAGAAGAGGCAGGAGAAGGGCCATGCCCCGGCTTCCTCCTTTGTGGCCACCTCAGGCCATACTGCCCATCCACACAGATGATTTGCACACGTCCAGCTGGGGTTGACCTGGAAGAGCTCTGTGTCCAGCCGGCCGCGATGTCTGTCTTTGTTCAGGGGAGAGTTGAGAGAGAGATGTCCCCACAGGTGGTCCAGCCGGTGCCGAGTAGGCATGGGAGTTTATCATCTAAAAAGAAGGAGGACAAGGAAAATGTTTCCTCATGTCTTTCTCATGGTGTAGAGAAATCTTATCAGATCCTGCGACTGGCCCATGGTAGAGGAAGGGACAGGGAGCCTGCATTTCCATTCCTTTGGCCAGATACATGGTGCATCCTCAGGCTTGCCCCCACCCCACCTGTCTCATGCCTCTGGTCTGCCCCTCTGTCGGCAGGGCGCCCTCTTGGGCACACCGTCCTCACGTAGCCCCAGCATGTGGCCCATGCCCTACTTCAGATCAGAAAGCCAGGCCCTGCATGGTGAAGGGCTGCAGGCTGCCCTGGTGGAGCACACGCCATGCAGCACCTCCTCACCCCAGCTCCACCGCACACTCCCACGAGTTCATGGAGGTTGGCCTCGGCAGACCCTGGGGACTCCCCCAGTGTTGAAGCAAACCCTTGATGGCATCTGCGGTGAAATGTGGGGTTCGTTCACTCCAGGGGAGGTGACTTTATCCAGACACGTCTGCAGAGCCAGATGACATGAGCTCTGGTGGTAAAGCCACCACAGGGGGACCCCATCTGCCTGTGAAACAGGCAGATGCACCACCCCTCCAGTCATTGCCATGTGCCCTCCAGGTCACGGTGCCATGGCATTTGTAGGGCCCACCACTGTGCCCTTGGAACAGTGTGGTAGCCAGCGATGGCCTTGGTTGTGACATGTGGATAGTCACACAGGAGTCACTTCTGAGTGCAGGTCACCCAGGAAAGGATCCAAAATGCAAACTGAGAAGTGAGGTACAGCAGAACTCAGAAGTATCTGCTTAGGCCACGACCCAAGCTCTCCAGGACTCAAGCCCCCACATGCCCAAGAGTAGCATGCATGACCGACACAGAGGAGGGAGCCTGGCACTCGTCCCCTTGAGCAGGGGAGTGACGATGCCACAGGTAAGGGTGCTCAGCAGCACTGTCCACACAGCTGTCACTGCAGGCATCACCTGGGCACCCTCAGGCAGAGCCTACAGGGAACAGGCAGGTGTGAGACGGCCCACAATGAGCAGGGACCTAAGCAGCACTCACTCACAACTCAGCTCAGACCTGTGGGCCCAGAGAGAACAAACCCCTGTGTCCCAGGGGCCTGGCCCATGGGTACTGCAGAGGTCCCTATAGTAGCTAACACATAGGAGCACGTCCCTGGCAGCAACTTTGCAGAACCTGAGGCTGGGTCTCCAGGCCCTGCTCCTTTCCTAGAACATCGCTGTATCTGATAAGATTCCTCTACTCCCCCCCTCAGCACAGTGGGGCTGTCCCAGCCAGCACCTTGCTCCACTGGGCCTGACTGTGTTTCAGAGCTGGACTGCGGCTGGGTCCCTGTTGGGTGGTAGATTGACCTTGAACTCCTGGGATGGGTTGTTGATGAAAACTCTGGACAGATTAGAAACCTGTGGGAGGGCCTGGGGTCCAGAGAAGTGACCTGTGGTCTCCCCTGAGGTCTCCCTCTCAGACATCGGCGACCCTGAGTGTAGACACAAGTGGACAACACATGTCCTATTGGGATGGGGGCCCCACATATCCAGGTGCCAGAAACCACATCCTCACCCTGTGCTTCCACCAGGCCTGGTGGCCCCCCAGCAAAGCCAGGTCCACCTTCTGTGCGCTTGCTCTCCCTGGACTCCGTGGCTCCTACATGATCTGGCCAGGAGCTGCTGGATCACAGGAGGCATCTGGGCTGAAGGGACCACGGGGCTCTGCCATCACTGGGCATCAGGGTGAGGTGGGCAGGCCTCAGAGTGGATGGTGGCCGAGCTGGCTCAGTCACAGAGCTCAGGCAAGGAGATCGTGAAAACGAGTCCCAGGGTCCCATAGACACTCGGAGGGAAGCCCCCCTCTCGGGATGCAACTGTAGATTTGATGGGAAGAACCAACTGGGCCGAATTAGATCTCCTACATCTGGCTTTTGCAGGTTTGGGTCATCTTTTAAAGCTTTCTTTTTCTGTTTGAATGTTTTGGGGGCAAATATTTCCCCAACTATCTACTCTGAGGGTTGATTAATATTAATGGACCTCTCACTTGGGTCAAGTAAATCACCCTCAGGGCTTTCTTTTAGGAAAAGGGGTGAGCTCGGCCGTCCCCTGCCTCCTGCTGGTGTGGCCGCTCAGTGGGCTGCCGCTCAGGGAGGGGTGCAGCTCTCCGGCCTGCCCTGGCCTCCTCCTCTGGTGGTGGCTCAGGCCTCCTTCCCTGAGAAGAGTGGCCCTTGTCCTGAGCAAACAGGAGCAGGTAGAGGAGCACACTGAGGGAGAGGCTGTCACCAGAGGGTTCTTGTTGTGCAGGGGAGGGTTGCCAGGGTGTGGCAGGCCGAGGTCTGCCAGGATATGAGCTGAAGGTCTCTCTCTCTTTCTCCAGGCCTACACGATCCAGGGACAGTACGCCATCCCCCACCCAGATGTGAGTCTTCACTTTGTCTACCTTCCACCCTTCTATTCTTTCTGTCGTGTGCCCACCTGCATGCCGCTGTTAGTTGCTACTAATATTAATATTACATAATAATATTAACCAGTTTTCTCAGTGCTCCTGACCCGTGTTGTATCCATATGACCTCGAATAACCTTTTGACCTCTTGGCACTCATTCCGCTTGTGCTGAGGACTTGGCCTGATGGCAGATTGTTTCCACTGACTGCTACAGTCCAGGGCTCCCTCCCACACACGCACACTGGGATGGCTGCGGTGGCCCCCACCCTGCAGGAGCCACCTGCCCTGATGGCAGGGTGCCAGCTCACCTTCTGCAGCAGGTGTGGGCGCAGTGTTCTAGGTGCACCTAAGGAGTTAGGCGATGTTTTCAAGATGGGTCTTCTAAGGTACCTTGGAAACGGCACCTGAGTGCCTGGTGGAGCAAAACAGTCCCCTCCAGAGCCCAGGCTGAAGCTTAGAGTGCACCATGCACAGACCCCAGTGTCAAAAGCCGGCAAGCCCTCGTTTCCTCCTGGAGTTAGAAAGATGCCACACGGTAGCTCTGGGGCTCCTATCTGAGCCGTTCAAGCTGAGCCTGTCATGCTGCTCCTCGACCAGGGTCTGCTCAGGTACCGCCTGGTCACAGGACAGTCTAAATGTACAATTGGTATTTGTACCAGCAGTTCTCTGTGCAGAGATCTGGGTGCAGAGGGGACCACAGTGGCACTAGAGCAGTGGGGCTACAGCCTTTAGGGGCCCAGAGAAAAAGGGCCACAGCTATGAGCAGAGGGTGTTCTTGAGAAGGCTTTAGAGATATCAGTCAGTGGGGTCTGTGCTAGAAAACAGAAATGAGGGGGAGTGGGGAAAACAGGAGAGCAGCCAGGTAGGATCCTCTGTGTGTGCAAGTTAATTCTGAGGCTACAGCAGTCTGTGTGATCTCCACTCAGCCCCAGAGCTAGGCAGCCATCAGGCAGGGCTGGGCCCACTGAGCCTGTGGTGCCCATCAGTCTTCTCCAGATCCTTGCATTTGAGTTGAGCAGGAAGCAGAAGCTCATCTGGATAAGAGCTGAAGGCAGGACAGGGGAGATTTTTTTTTTTTTTAAATTAACTACCACTAAAGAATTTGAAATAGAGGCAATTCACTATCATTGCAGGAAAATTTCTATTGGGTGAAAGATGAATACTACTGGGTTTTATTTTTCCTTTAAATGAAGCACACACAAGTCAATGATGGAGAAACAAGGATAAGAGGGGTCCTTCCCACCTGCAGTCACACTCAGGCATGTATATTGGCTCTTGGTTTTAGACGTGACTGATACTGCTATGACTGGTCAACTGTGGACACATCTGCCTGTGGCCACCCTGGAGGCTGAGGCCGTGGGCCACCTTGCGCCCACTGCCACATCCCTTCTTCCCTCGGCCTGCACTTAGCTGTCAGTGCCACATAAGCAGAGCATGTGCACTCCTATGCCCAGAGAGGCTGCCTCACTGTGGCCCATGGTCACTGTAGAGCACTTGAAGTGAAGGGGGCAGGTGGGGCCAGGGCTTGGCTTCCAGGATGGCCAGTTTTCCTGAAATGCATGTGTGCAGACGCAGATGCCAAAGTCTGGCTGTCAAACCTAGAGCCACAGACAGCAGAGTCTGGCACCCTGGTGGAGGCAGCTGGCTGAAGAGGTTGAGTGTTGTCTGTTTTTACACCAGATGGTAGTTTCAGAGTCAGACCTCCTGACCTGCAGGGACCATTTGGCAAGCTGGTGGGTTTCCTTCAGGCAAGAGCCCAAAGCTCGCACTGATGTTTTAGAGAAGGTGCGGACACTTGCCTTGATGGAAAGGTATTTCTGGACTGAGATTTGCAGAGGCTGCGGCTTAGGCGTGTGTGTGGGAGTGAGATTTCGATTGGCTTGGTTGGCTGATCTGTTTTGAGTGGTGGTTTTGCTCTTCCCCACGTGGCTTTCCTCAGTACCTCTCCAGTAGGTAGTTTACAAATTGTTTCAGATTAGTGTAAGCTAATGAATAACTATTATGCAATCGCCTCTTCGGTGTGGTGAGATTTGAAGTACTTGGTGCTGTGGTTTGAATGTGTCCTTCCAGAGTTCATATGTGGAGACCTAATTGTGACAGTGATGGCCTCAGAAGGTGCCTCTGCAGGGAGAGAGACGTGCAAGGCCTGAGCCTCATGAGTGGAATTAGTGCTCTTAAAAGAGGCCTCAGGTGTGGATGTGGTGGTGCGTGCCTGCGATCCCAGTGACTGGGAAGCCAAGCCAGGAGGATCCCAAGTCTCAGGCCAGCCTCATCAACTTAGGGAGGTTCTGTCTCAATATAAATTTAAAAGGGTTAGGGATTGTAGCTCTGTGGTAAAGCACCACTGGGCTCAATCCTCAGTAACACACACACACACACACACACACGAAACAAGGGAAGGAGGATTTGCCTCAGGGATTTGCCTCCCCTCTGTCCCTTTCACGTGAGAACATGGCACTCAGGGCACCACCTTGGAAGTAGACAGGGGCCCTCACCAAACTCAGAGCCCATGGCATTTGATCCTAGGCCTCCAGGCCCGTTAACTGAGCAGTAAGTTATGCTGCCTGCAGATTATCCAGTCTAAGGTCTTTGGTTGGAGCAGCCCGAATGGACTAGGCCTTGGTCATTTGTCCTGAGATGGCTTTCTGTGGAAGTCATTCTGTTCTCTGTAGCAGTGTCGTGTGACTTGCAAGCAGAGTGGGGTATTCCCAAGTGCCTTTCTTGCAGGCACATGAAATAAAGTCTTGGGCAACCACTTGGATAACCCACAGAAAGCAAAGGCAAGACGATTGCTTAGTGACACAGGTGATGGTGGCTCGCTCCAGACGTGCATTTACCTGAGCTTCGTGCTTGCTTGTAGGAATTTTAAGGCTTCAGTTTCTTAGAAGGAAAATATGACTACAGGACACGCTAACTGACTTATTTCACAGTGTGACTGAATACAAAGTGCATGCCCACCACAGTGACTGGCACTTGGGTCCTGCAGTCTCTTTCGGCAGCTTGACTTCCTGTCTGGATGTGCATGTCCAGTTCAGACGTGTGGACCTGATAAAGGTCTGCTCCTTGCCACTGAGTGCTTTGTCTAGACCCAGAACATTCGCATGTCCTGTGCTGGTTTCAGACAATGCTTTTAGGTGCTTTTAAGTGGACCCTTATTTAATAATCCTGAATACTGGCCCACCCCACAGCTTCCTGCTGCCCTCCACACACCCCCTGCGTTGTTCACCCAAACCCCCTGGCCGCTCCTGGAGCTCTGGAGGTTCAGGCATCATGAAGAGGCACAGAATGCTCCTGAGCAGGGGAGGACTTGGTTCAACACCCCCAAGTTCCCCAGGATGGCGATCAGCAGCCTTGGGAAAACTGTCCATGCACCATGGTGTCCTGCCAGGATCAGGTCAGGTGTGGTCCAGATTCACGGAAGGGAAACAGCACCAGTATTGGGGCATGGAACAGGAAAGAGGGCACGCAGAGCCTGGACAGACATGGAGACCGGGTGGGCTGCAAGGCTTGCTTCCTCCTGTTTCTGTCATTTTGCTTACAGTGGTGCAGTTAACCCCAGGAAAGGCTTGCTTTCCTCTTGGAGAAACCGCACACATGCTCGACTTACAATAGGGGTGTGTCCCGATAAGCCCTCATAAGTAGAAATTGCACCTAAAGCACAACTGCCGAGTCTCCTGGTTTAGCCACAGCACAGCCCAGGGTCAGCTCTGTACCGTCATGATGGCAGACTTGAACTCTTGCTGCCCAGCATCCCCGTGGAGTGTGGAGCACAAATCACCAGCTAGAAGAAGGCCCAAGCTCCAGGCAGTTTCTACTGAGGGCATATTGTTTAGACCACCACAAGGCCAGATCGTGGGAAGTCAGGGGCCCTCAGTGAACTTAGAAGCACCCTCGGGGTTTCCAGACCACTCCCTGGCTTGGCATCCCCATCAATTGAAGGATGAAGAAAGCAGCAAAGTTGAAACCATAGCCTGTGAGCAATGACAGAGGCTTTGCCATCTGTCCTCTCCAGAGCCTGCACAGCCAGGAGGTCCACCCCAGGACTGTCGGCCTCATACCTGAAAGAAGCTCTGAGAGATTCCCCTGGCAGAGAGGAGGGGCAGTGCCATAGAGGGTGTTGAGCACTCTGCAGTGGTCAGCACCAGGACTGATAAGGAATTTGCTCTTTATCTGGAATAGAGTGGGGAGAATGTGGAGGTGTGTATCAGAGTAAAAGAAAAACGTGGGCTGGTGTGCAGCCAGACCATGCACTGGAAGTGCCTTCATCCCAGCGTCTTTCACAGTGCCTCTGAGGTGGGGAACACTTACTGTGGACCTGTGGAGAACAGGAAGTCTGTGTACTGCAGAGCTCGGGGCAGAGAGCTGTGGAGAGCCTCCCCTCCCATTTGTTCATCTTCTCCCTCCAGAACCCTGTAGAGAGGTGGGTGAGAGGACCCTCTCGTTGATGGTAAGAAAAGAGGAAAGAGCCAACACCCCATCCCATGGACACACAGCTGATGGCCACACCCCGGGCCCTGAGCCTGTGTTCTTGCCAAGATGCTGGATCAGGAGTGCTACGGAAGCTTCCCCGGCTCCACCCGCTGCCAGAGGGTGGCTGCAGTCCTGCCTCACAGAACTGGAAGCCCAGATTAGCCTCCAGTGCTGGCTGGAGCTGTCTTCCTACCGCCCTTCTCTC
The DNA here is from genome assembly GCF_047511675.1 of Marmota flaviventris. Taxonomy (NCBI): domain Eukaryota; kingdom Metazoa; phylum Chordata; class Mammalia; order Rodentia; family Sciuridae; genus Marmota; species Marmota flaviventris. The sequence goes on along the minus strand of NC_092505.1, from coordinate 757,142 downwards.
TCCCCCAGGTCAGGCACACAGAGCAGCACCTCTATGCTGTGCCCTTGAGTGCAAGGCTCTAGGTCAGTCCCTCCACCTGCCCTCAGGAACAGACACTGGCTTCCCAAGCCCATCGCATGACTTGTGCGCATGGGAGTCTAGAAACACTGGTGAAGAAAGGTGACAGGGAAGAGCATGCCCGTGAGTGGAGGCCAGGAGCTACTAGAGTGGAGAGGACAAGTACGAGGTATGGCCTGAGGATTCTCCCAAGTTAGTAGAAGAAGCCAATCCTCACATTCAGGGACTCCAACAAATCCAAACAGGATAAACAAAAAGAAATCCATCTTACATCTATGTAATACCAAGGCCCAAGGTCAAGTCTTAGAAGTAATCATACAGAGGAAGAATGTTATAGAGGAAGAGCAGTGAGAAATCTGGTTGACTCTTTTAAAAATCTTGCCTTATTAAAAGTTAAAGAGGACAAAAAGATCTAACTAAAGGAGAGACATACCATACTCATGGATTAGAACACTAAGAATCGCAAAGATATCAGTTCTTTCCAAGTCGCTGTACAAATGCAATATAATTCCAGCCAAGATCCAAAAAAATTTTTTTTCATGCCATTTTAAAATTCATATGGAAGGTGGGGGTGTAGCTCAGTGGTAGAGTGCTTGTGTAGCATGTGCGCAGCCCTGAGTTTGGTCCCCAGCAACACACACACACACACACACACACACACACACACACACACATGGAAGAGCACTGGTCAGGAATAACAGCAGAAGGGAGATCAGCAGAGTGGAGCGCATGGCTGGGGAGGGAGGGAGGGAGGGAGGGAGGGAGGGAGGTGCTGGGGAGTGCTGTAAGTACGAGCAGGAGTGGCACTGTGAGTCCAGCTCTGTGTACAGTGACAATGCATCAGTAAAAGAAAAGAAGAATAAGCTTCCACAGAAGAGAGGGAGAAAAAAAAGAATGATCAGCATATCCATGAGAAGGACAGGGAGACTTGCCTTTGCAAGTAGGTCGCGGCAACCCAGATTGCACTTCATGTGCCAGGAGGGACAGCCAGTGACCAGGCACCCAGCATCTGAGCCTCAGGTGAGGAGACCTATTGCATGCAACCACTCAGTGCAGACCCCAGGAGAAAAGGGATCACTCAGAAATGATGCCCGAGAGCTGGCCATCCCAGGAAGAGTGGACATTCATAACCAACAAAACCATCCTCGTACACCAAGAAGGTCAACGTGAGAGCGAGCTGAGACATGTTAGAAGGGAGTTCAGGAGAATTCCCTTCCTTTCTCATCAGGGAAAGATTTCTTAAAGAAAATACCAGCATAGACCAGAATGGGGGACTGGTGGGTCAACTGCACTGCAGATGTGGAGTCCTGCTTCTCTAAAGACACCATGAGCAGAGAGGACAGACCTCTGTGGCCCGACAACCAAGGCAGGTTGACATCCGAGTCAGCAGCGACAACCCAGGAAGGAGAATGGGCAGAAGACATGGCATCCTGGACAGCTAGTGCTGGGCAGATGAAAACACTGTGTGTGTCTCCACTGGCCTGAATGGGAGCACAGGGGCCTGCGCCGTGCAGCGTGGGCCAGCACTCATGGCCCCAGTGCTGGTCTGCTTTTCTGTTCCGGTGCCGTAAAGTGAAGGGAGAGTGGGGCCTGGCTGTAATGCGGTGGGTGCCTCCCTGCCTCTCCCCTCCTCCTACCAGCTGCCCCACTCCTTTCTTTATCCCTCCCTCCTGGTGATCTGGAAGCACTGGAGCCACAAGTGTGGTTCTTTTAAATGTTAGAATTATCTTGAAAGCTCCCTCAGCACTTAGTCCTGTTCTCTCCTTTAAAAAAAAAAAGTGGAAATTGAGTCCCAAGAGGAGAGGGCTGATAAGCAGGGCCAAGCCAAGATAAGAAAGATGCCAGCTGCCTTCCCCGGCAACCCACCATCCACTTACTCACTCAGCACTGCCCGCCAGCACTGCCCCACTCTGGCCTCAATCTATCTTTGGGGGGGGCGGGTTATTTGCTAATGTGGCAATTTTCTCTTAAAAAACAGAAAGTATATGGAGCTAGGAGGGTTGGGGTGATAGAATTGAGCTACTGAATGTCAGTCTGGAGGCCAGTGGAGCCAGCCTTGAGAAGCACTTGTTTTACCTGTAACGTGACCATCCTGGCAGATGGCTTTACCTGTGTGCCCAGCAGGTGAGGCTGCAGAGTAGGTGGGCAGCTGGGATGGGCAAGCCACAGCTGAGGCATGGCAGCACTCCAAAGCTTCCCTTCACTCACAGACCCCTTTACAGATTAGAGAACTGAGGCCTATAGAGACCGGAAGTTCCCGTGTCCACATGGACCAGCTGAGGCCAGCTCCCTTGCCCCCAGCCAGTGTGCCTCACAGTCCTGGTGATATCCAACCACATGGTCTCCAGAGATGCAGGGCAGATGGAAGGGTGCTATTCCTCTGGGGAGCAAGGCAGCCTGGCAGATGCACTTAAGAGCACAGGAATAGCAGCTGTGAGCAGAGTACAACTGTCGGGATGCCCCAGGCCTGTGGGTGCTCACACAGGTCCCCACCCAACACCTACCCCTGAGGCTCACTGCAACCCCGGTCCTGCTGCAGGGCTGCAGCCCCAGGGGTGTCCTGGGAGCACATTCCTCACTAGGATGCCCGAGAGCTCTGCTCCCTCCTGCCCTCTGTGGTGGAACATGGTCTCCCCTGTTCCTTGGCCTTGGCCATCTTGCCTGGACTTCGACTGAGGTCCTGGTGATGTTGTCTCCTGTCCATGCTCTTCTAGCCTTTACCAGGCAACTCCACTCGGGAAGTTTAACCACCCATCAAGGTCAAGTCACGGGACACATGTGGGCCAGGGGGAACCAGGCAGCGCTGTACCTGGGGCGGGCAGCTGGTACTGTGACATGCCAGGCTGCAGGTATACCATTAGCTTTCTCGCCCTTGCTGTAGCCTTGTCAAACCCCCCTTCAAGGGACACAGAACCGTAGCTGACCCCAAGTCACCATGTCCCTTGACCTGAGCTGCTCCTAGGACGAGCTAGGACTCCCCCTTGCAGACCCAGCCCAAGTGCCAAGGCTCAGGGAACAGCCAGGAAGCTAGGAGAAGGCTGCTTTCAAGATATGCCCAGTGTAAACATGGCCACCTTTCCTGGGGAGGGAGGAACTAGACATCTGACAGGCAAGTGTCCCTCCAGAGCCAGTGCAGGGAACACACTGCACTCTCCAATTTCACTACAGTCAGCAGTCTGGGGGCACGCCCACCTAAGTTCCATCTCCAAGGTGTGATCTCTGAGGCCACAGGCCTGTTCTCATGTCAGAATCCCACACAGTAGATGCAGGGAGAGGCCAGGCTGGCCAGCCAGCACCCCAGGAACCCCATTCCCACAGGCCCACCCCAGCCCCTACCTGGCTCAGGGTGAGGAAGGGCCAGCCAGGGAGAGCGCCCTGACCCTTTGCAGGGCGGGGAGCTGGGTGCAGGGGAGGCCTGGATGGCTGCCACTGTCCTGCATGGTCCTGTGTGGAGGAACTGGATTCCACTGTGGGAAGGTGCCACTGCCTCACTTGGCACACCCCCAGCCTCCGCCTATTAGGTGGGGTGGTCTCTGTGGCAGCTGGGACATTGCCCAGAAAGCTCGTCGCCCTGGAAGAGCCCAGGCCTGAGGAAGGCCAGCGCCCTCTGCCCTGGGGCCCGACGCCTCGAGAAGGTGGGAGAATTCCAGGCCATCTAACTCTGCTCCCCAAGTGTGGACTCGTTGAGCACATTCTACGTGCGTCGTGTTTAAGAAGTGAGGCTCGGGTAAGGAAAGCCCGTCTGCTGGGGGCTGAGGAAGAACCTGTAGAAGCAGTGGGCACGGGCACAGGCTGATTCACACAAGAGCCTGCAGCCCGGGGCTCCCTTGGGGTCTCACCCATGCCCTGTAACCCCACGTAAGTCAGGAGTCCCTCGAGAGGACTGCAGGGAGGGTGCATGGCCCTCACAAGGCTCCCAGGCCGCTGTCTAAAGTGAGGCTGCAGGGCAGGGCCGAGGATGTGCCTCTGGAGCCCAGAGGTGTGAGACCCTTAGAAGCCCAGTGTTCCTGCTCCATGGCCCTCATATCCCCCTTGCACCCCTTGACCCAAGGACCCTGCCAGCCTCCCCCACACACACAATGAGGCCTGGTGAGAGGGAGGCAGGGCTGGTTCAGGCCCCACGGCTACTGACAGCCAGGCCCACCGGTTCCACCCAGGCCAAGTCCTTGAGTCCTGCTGCGTCTGCCATGTGTCCGCATGGCCCCCCTCTCTCTCTCTGTGCAAAGTTCTGTTACTGCCATTTTGATTTGGTGTACTTGTGCTCGATGACAATAACCTTCTTAGCTCTCGTGTCCCTCCTGCCCCAGCAGCTGACCAAGCTCCACCAGTTGGCCATGCAGCAAACCCCCTTTCCTCCCCTCGGACAGACCAACCCCGCTTTCCCCGGTACGTACCCAGCTGCCCTTTCTGACCTCCTTCTCTTCCACCTGGGGACTTTCTCTGAACTGCCCTTATGCCGAGCAGCGAGCAGCGCAGGCGCAGGCGCAGTGGAGGCTAAGGCCCAGGCTGCAGTCATGCAGTGGGCTTGCACGCAGCGGGGCCAGGGCCAGCTCAGCGTGTCTGGCTGGGGGCTAGTTTGCCTCATGTTGACCTTGGGTGTCCTTGCCTGTGCAGAGACATCTGCCCCTCCGTGGATCCATGCTTGGCCAGCAGTGCTCTGTGCTGCCCACGGGCCGTCCTGTGGCCCTTCCTGTGGAGGCATCCAGGAGGCCAGCCCTGGGGCATTTCCTCTCCAGGAGCAGGTTCTACAACCACAGCGTGGCTGCACTTCTCAGGGTGGCCCAGCCCTGGATGGCACCAGCCCTGCCAGGGAAAGCAGTGATGTGAGCCAGCCCGGCCCAGGCTGTGGTGAGGCAGTCAGAGCAGCCGGCCGTGGCCTAGCCCGACATCTGGCTGCCGGGCATCCTCCCACAGAGGCAGAGCAGCTCCAGTGGCTGTGGCCGGTGACAATCTATCACCGTGTGTGTTAGCCGTGCCAGTGCCAGTCATATTTTGAGCTTCCCTAGTTGAAGGGACCTTGCTTATCTCCTTGAGGGCAAAACATTAAACCTGTCTCTTCTTTGCTCTCCAGGAGAAAAGCTGCCTTTACACTCCTCCGAAGAAGCTCAAAATCTGATGGGCCAGTCGTCAGGTAAAGCAGACCACACTGGTGGGGCTGTAGGCCACGGGGGGCCCAGCCCCTGCAGCAGGCTGTTCTGCAGGAGGAGGGCGGGACCCCACTCACACCTGGGGACAGGGTTTGTGTGCCTGGCATGCACACCTGCCAGAAGTTGGCAGCATTAGTGGCTTGGGACTAAAGACAGGCGCTGCCCAGAAGCCCCACAAAGGTCAAGCAAGGTGGCTGTCACCACGCTGTTGGCTGGCTGGTGGGTCTGGGCGTGCGCAGAGCTGACAGTGTGCACCGCGAGGGGAGGGCCTCTGCTGTCATGGTCCTCGTGGTGAGGCAGCTGTGCTGGGAGGGAGCTCCTGACCTTGCCTTTTACAAAGTGTTCCTCAGGGCTCTGAGAAGACCTGAGGAAGGTGAGCACGGCCTGTCTGTGCCTCCTTCTGATGTGCATCACAAGTTTGCCCTTGGGACACTGCAGCAGGGAGTGCAGAGATCTGTAGATTCTGTGACAGGGCACGAGACCCACGTTGTCTGGGTGTGAAGCCTTTGGAGGAGCCATGCTGGGGCTAAACCAGCTAGCAGGTTTCCTGGGTCCCTGTGATGGAAATGCTGTGTACCCTTCACCCCGTGTGAACTGCCCGAGCACATGGCCAGCATTGTCTGGCTTCCTGGCTGCCTCCCCTCACCAAGGCCGGAGCCCTGCAGCACCCAGGGCAGCATCTGAAGAGGGGTAGGAGAGGAGGGACATTGGCCTGAGCTCTGAGGGCTGGCTGGGCTGTCTCCTGTGCTGGGAATTGCTGCTTCCGCGTCAGACAGATGAGCGCGTGCTCTGAACAGAGTCTTGAACTATCCGCTCAGTTGGTATATGCTCTTAAGAAGAGTTCTGCCACTTTCCTCCCTCAGTCAAAACATGCCAAGTCCTTAAGTGTGGCCCCTGTTCCTGGCTCATCCTGAGCAGTCAGGACTCAGGACTAAGGGAATCTTTCAAGTGACATTTTAGATGTCACCATTTATGGACTGTGTACAGATAGTTAAAAAAACAAAACAAGTAATTATTGTATTGAAAAGATATGTTATGAAAAGAAGATAAAGACCAGAAATTCCAAGTTTAGATGTGCAAAAGAAAAAGAGCAAAATTTGGGATGAATTGAATTGAACCGCTCACTTCCATTGGGACCCCACTGTGCTGGGCACTTCCCTCAGGGCCTCTCCCCTTGGGAGACTGGAGCAGGCACCTGCCAGGGCGGGGGCCCAGGTCCTTGAGGGTCACTGTGGGGAAGGTGGAGCTCGCCGAGGTTGTTTTGGGGAGACCCCCAGGGCTATGCAGAAATGGGACTGAGGCAAGGGCAGAGGCAGGACCAGAGGGCGAGAGAGGCCACCTGGCAGGTCTGGGTGGTTGGAAGGAGCAAGAGCAGGGCTCAGCCATAGCCTTGCAGGTTGAAGTCACCTCTTGTTGAGGAGATGGGTCACCAAGTGCAGAGACCTCTTGCACTCAAGGAGCAGCCACGTGGCATCCATCATCTCAGGGGCTCCTTGTGCCCTATTTCCAAGGCCAGAGAGGGCGTTTAGGCTCTGAGGAGCTGTCTCTCAGTGGTGTGCAGGCTGCGCCCTGAGAAAACAAAGCCTGGGCTACGTGGTGGATAGACCTCTGTCCTCACTCTCCACTGCAGGAGGGAAGGCTTTACAGAAGTGCAGTCTGCGCTGGGTCTAGAGTCCATCTTGGCTCGGTTCTCCTTGCTCCCATCGCAAAGAACCATGTTGCGACCTGGGCTGTCCCAGCTGACGAGGACTGGGCTCTGATCAGAGTTGGGTCAGAAACATAATAAACAGCAAATGCTCTGTGGCCGCTGGTCACTGCAGCAGGACTGCCTGGGGTCAGGGGTCAAGCAGAGCAGGCTCTGAGCCAGAGAGGTCTCCAGGAGCTGAGGAAGAAGGGGTGCTCAGGGTCAGCATGGCCTGTGCCCTGGACACACGTGGATGCCTGAAACATGGTGATGCCCTGCTTAGCCCGGGGCTCGTTGCGGTCTGCACAGGGAGTGGGGGAGCACATGAGCACATTTGGAGTGAAGTCCAGGTGTGCCCAGAACCAAAGGGGGATAGCATTGTGCTTGGGTCTCATTTTCCTTTTGAGAGAAGTTGGGGCTCAGGAACTGAGGTTGCTATGTGGGCCTCATGGGGTCTGAGCCCCTGGGCTTGCTGATTCTTGCCCTCAGCTAACCTTTCAGCCCTGCCCTGTTCAGCCCAGGGGAGTGTAGCCAGGCCTGGGGGTGTGACCTGGAGCAACCTTCCCACCAGCCTAACCGTGTCCCCTTGGTGTGCCCAGGTCTGGACGCCAGTCCCCCGGCCAGCACTCACGAGCTCACCATTCCCAATGATGTGAGTATGCCCCTGCACCCTCCTGTCCTTGCGCGGGAAGGCCAATGCGGGCACAGTCACCCTCCACCCAGTGGCACCCTGGTGGCCCTGCTCCCATTCTTTGACCTCTCTGTCCTCCTCCCTTCCATTTAAGCTGGTTTAATGCCAGTTGTAGTATATAAGTTTAGATGCCTAAGATGTCCCACAAGAAGGGGTCTTGGAGCCTTCAGGTGGATGAGAGCCTGGATGCCAGAGTGGGCTGGCATACACCTGCCCCGTGGTTGTGGCCTAGTCCAGGTCAGACCCTGCAGAACCAGCGGCCCACAAGCTCTCTATGGAGCTCAGGATTCTCTGTGCTGTGGCCTTCGAGCCAGCATGCCTAGCACACTCAGTCCTCCCCAGGCTCAGCAGGGTTCTGGTGAAGAGCGGTGCCATTCTCTGACGCCAAGGATCATTCTACTCTAGATCTGGGCTTGTGAGAACTTCCACTGCTCTGGAAAGGCAGGAACCTGAGGCCGGAAGCAGGCAGGCAGGAGGACAAGAGGCCCAGGAAAGCCAGCCGGCCAGTGGAGGGACCATGAGGCCTGTGGCCGCCATCATGGGCATCCCCTGGACTGTAGGCCAGGCTTCTGTGCAGCCAGGGCATCTCTCCAGGGCTCTGCTGTCCTCCAGCTGCTTGGTGGGAGAGGCCCCGGCCTATGTAGAGATACCTGGGGTCCTCACTCGGGCACTCAGCCCAGGCCACAGCTCAGGACCATCTCCAGGGCAGCACCGCTACCCTGTGTTCTTGGAGGAGATCTCGGCTTTGTTTGCCCCCTGCCCCTGGTTCCCCTGGCTTCCCTGAGCAGGTGGTTCCAGCACCTGCCATGTCCTTTCACCTGAGTGATGGAAGCAGTGCAGGTCCTACCAGGAAGGGCCTCCCCTCAGCCTCTTACCTGCACACCGCTCCCTGCACCAGGGAAGTGCTCCTGTCGAGCATTCATTCCAAAGCTCAAGTGGGGCCTCTCGCAAAGCTGATTTGTCTGTTGTCTCCTGTGGCCACCGTAGCACCATGGTCCTGCCTGTCCATCTTCCCCCGGGGTCTCTGTGGGGAGGGAAGCCTGCCCCTCAGAAGGGTGGCAGCTCCCTCACCCATGCCTACTTGGAAGCACGGCCTGTCATCCTGCTCCCAGGAACAGGGGAGGGCCTCCCACTCACCCCAGACCTCAGGGGACATTCTGGGCTGCAGCCACTGCCACCTTCATGGAGGTGAGGAGGGAAATCAAGTGCTGGTTCTGACACTTGCCATCACCACGTCCCGGCCAGGCTCCTGGTCACACCTGGTCATGCCTCATCTACAGGCTGCCTCAGCCCATCTGCAGAAGGGCACTCAGTGATGGACTTCTGTGCTTGTAGGTCTACAGCAGAGACCCAGGCCAGGCCAGGGAGCCCCACACCCTGGTTCACTCCCAAGGTCACTGTGGGCCTCCCTCATGGCCCAGTCCAGAGCTTGCTCCTGTCCGTGTGGCCTCTCGTGCCTGCCTCCTGTGCTCTGTCCTGAGCCCAAGCACCCACCTGCCCAGGCTGAGGCTCCCTTCTGGGTCCTGAGTCACCAGGGCCTTTTGCTGTATAAAGCAAGTCAAGCTGTCCCATGGAGGGCTTCCTGAGGAGAGGCCAGGCAGGAGGTATGGCCACAGCTCAGTGTGGCCTGTGGAGTTCTGTGGCAGCTGGTTAAAACAGCCACGTTTTTTAGAACATTTTGCTTTCCTTTGCACTTGTAATGGGGGGTGTGAAGGTGAGAGGGGAGTGGCCTCAGGGCTGCATGTTGATGGCCCAGCAGGTCCAGGAGAGCCAAGTGGGAGGGCCCTTGGGTCGCAGGTGCCCTGAAGTATCTGGCCTAGGGCAGGGCTGGCAAGGGGCTCTGTGGCTTCTCACATTCTGCTGTGGCTCAAGGGCAGTGTCGCCCAGTGAGCGTTTCTGCTGAGGGTAAGCATGCTCTCATGGTGGGGACCCCCAGCACTGGACACAGGGCACCTGGAGGAGGGAGAGGGCTCGAGGCCTCGAGATCCAAGCCCGGGGAGAGAGCCACCCTCAACACTCCCAGGCATGTGCAGAGGGGAGAACGGGGGCCTACTACCAGGCCAGGAGGAGAGCACGGTGGTCAGCACTGTGAGGATGGCAGAAGTGCCCAGGTGGGGAGAGCCCAGGAAGGAGAGCAGGCTGCAGAGTGTCTAGGACAGACCCGAGAGGAGAGGAGGCCATGGGGGCTGGGGCCTCAGCAGTGGTCACACCACCGGGTGGTCTGTACTCTCCCTCATGTTCCTGCCCAGTTTCAAGGTCCAGCATGCCAGGCCCTGGTCCAAGATGAGCCCTCAAGATCTGGCACACAGCCAGACAGGTTCGTGGGCCATGTGCAGGTTGGGAAGATACGTCCCTGGCCTCAGGGCCCAGGCACACTCAGAACAACCACACAGGCGAGAACAGGGAGGGGTGGGAGTGCCCAGAGATACAGGCGGGAGACTGGGTTCTGTGGAGTGGAGGTTTCACCCCACGTTCCCCAAGAAGGATCTTTGCAGTCTAGTGAGACCCGGTGGGACTGCTGCTCATCACACAGCTTTGTATGATGGGACTTCTGTGCTTGTGGGTCTATAGCTCCCCACCCCCCACCTCCTGCCCCGCCCCAGCCTTCACCCAGCATCTCATGGCAGTAGGAGAAGTGTTCGTGACCCCATCTCCATGCCCTGGCTCCTGGGCCAGTGCCCACAGGAGGTGCAGCCATTAGCGTGGGCTCCTGTGGGCTGCTTGCTGTGGCCTGGGGCTCTCTGCCTCTGTATTCTGACCTTCCTTTTCCCATGCGCACTCCAGAGCCCTCTGCAGTATCTGTGGATGTGGCGTTCTGCTCCAATCCAATGGCAAAAGGCAAGGGATGCCACCTAGCTCCTCTGCCAAGTCCTCTCGGTGGTCTGCTTTGATCCCCCCATGCAGCAGGTTGGGCCAGGAGGGGCTCTGGCTACTGCCAGAGAGAAGGCCATGGCCCCAAGGCTCCTGCCCCCATGCCGGGGTGGCCCACTCTTTTCCCGGAGCTGCTTAAGAAGTGGTCCCTCTCCCGGTGACCACATGGTCATAGCTACTGCACTCCATCTTTAAATGGAGGCCACAGTGGCAGGGAAAGGGATGCCCAACGAGCTCTCGGGGTCCCGACAGAATCCACCAGAGGGCAGGTCTCTGGTGGAGATGAACCTCCTGCATTCCCTCGGCCAGCCTGTGTGACACCTGTCTCTTGGCCGGAGTCTTCCTTTCCCACGCTGGCGTGGAGTCCCCGGCTCTGCCTCCGCCCTGCCGGCCTCCGTCACTCCTGTCCAGGCCAGAGGAAATCAGCATGAAGTGGCAAGGCCTTGAGACAGTCATCTCTTGATCTGATGGAGCCCCAGCGGGGGGGGCGGGTACTGAGCAGAGGCCGTGTGGTACCAACAGGCGAGTCCAGGCTGCTCTATGGAGGGCCAGGGGTCATGCCCAGGAGCGTTGAGTTCCCTGGCTCCTGAAGAGGCCCTGCAGGGGACCCTCAGGATGTCCTCTAAGGAGTCTCTCCATCCTTCCTTCTAGCTAATAGGCTGCATCATTGGACGCCAAGGGACCAAAATCAATGAAATTCGACAGATGTCTGGCGCTCAGATCAAAATCGCTAATGCCACTGAAGGGTCATCGGAGCGTCAAATCACCATCACGGGAACCCCGGCCAACATCAGCCTTGCCCAGTATCTCATCAATGCCAGGTAAGGGACTCCACGGCCACAGGACCCTACAGGGGCTCCTAGCCCTGGCCTGCAGCCCACCTCTCGGCGGGAGCCCCAGCCACACTCTCCTTCCTAGCTGGACATGGGGACAGAGTGTACTGGGCAGTCTCCTCATTGACACGGGCCACCCCTCTTCTGGTCGGTCATAGTGAGGAGGCAGGAAACTGGAAGAGTGGCCATGCAGGGTGGTAGTGAGGCAGCACGTCCAGGGAGGTCCTAGACCTGGGCCACTGGCCTTTGTCAACCAGACTGGTCCAGAAACATGGGAGCCTGGACACTTTGCCGTGTGGTCTTTACAGACCCCTGGAGGAGGGAGAAGACCAGGGCTGAGCTGGCCTCTCCTTCTGTGTCCCGAGCTGAGCAAGGCAGTGGCACTTCCCCTGCATCAGCTGGCAGGAGGCTGATGGAGCCATCTAGTGGCGGCAGCCCCACGTGGGCTGTCGGACTTCCTGCCCTGGTGCCTCCCCGAGGGGTTCCAGTGAGGTGGGAAGGGGTTGACCAGGAGAGACGAGGACCCCCCCAGCCTGACTTCACCCTCCCATCTCCCCTCCCCTGCAGCTCCCCCAGGGCCACGACCAGGCTCCAGTGGAGTCTACCCCTTTCCACTGCTGGGCCACACTGCTGGGCGGGCAGGGACCAGGCAGGTGTGGAGTTGGCCAATCAGGAGATGGGGTGCAGGGAGGCTTCCAGCACCTGCCCCCCACATTCTACTACAGCAGCCCAGCTGGAGCCCTTCTGGGTGCCGGAGGATGCTGACCCAGGTCACAGTCATTCTTATGAGAACTATGAAGTCCCTTCTTAGGTCAGGGGAGTGAGGTTTAGAAGGTCAGGATCGCCCACTAGGGGCAGGCCCAGGGGCTATGGCTGCTGACCAGATCCCCCAGTGTGACCCAGTGATGGGCAGGGAGGGAAGTCCCTGTGGATGCTCCAGTCGGCCTGCCTCCTGTGTGCTGTGCCTTGTCCATAAGTGTGCTGCTAGGACCACAGGCCAGGCCACAAGGGTGCCCTGCACCCTGCCTACCTCGCCCCCACCCACCTCACAGGAGTGCCATGACACACCCCTATGCCTTTGTCTGTTCCAGGCTGACGTCCGAGGTCACCGGGATGGGTGCGCTCTAACCCTACCCAGGCCACTCTGTGCACCTGACCGCTGGAGCCCACGGCCTCACCGGCTGGCGCACTCTGTACAAACCGCCTGCCCTTCCTCGCAGATACAAGTAGTTTTCTTACGTACCGACGGTCCATGCAGTAGACACCAGCCCCGAGCCGTCTGCACTCCAGGCTCGGCCGCCCGCCCCCTTTGGTAGTTGGAGCCTGTCTCCATGCATTGGCATGCACTGCTAAGTATTGTAACGCTTCGGGGAACTCCCATCCGTGACATTGTAGAGAATTGTCCCTCAGTGTCCGTGTGACTGTCCAAGATTTGGTTTGACGCTTTGACACACTTCCTGTGACCTGCTGTCCCTGTGCTCAAGGTCCCTGCGCTCTCTCCCCTGTGCCCAGTTTCCCCTCAGAGCCACGCTGCCTTGGCTCACATTCCCACCCAGGCCATGTGCTGGAATCTGGGCCGCCTTTCCTGCAGCCTGTGGGGACGCCCGGGAGAGGGGGGGCTTGGGGGACGACCAAGGAATGGGGCCAAGTGGCAGAGGGTGCGGGGCCCAGCTCCACAGGGATGTCCCCTGGGGGAGGCACTTGTGGGCCCCAGGCGTCTTCCGGGGTGACTGGAGAGTGCAGCCTCTCCAGAAAGCCCCTGTGCACTGTTGGAGTTTAATAAACGTTGTGCGCCTCCCCCATCGACTCCGTCTCGTCTCTGCCCCCAGTGCCCATCCTCACTGGGCCAGCCTGCTGGGCGGAGCACCTGGGTTCTCTCACCGCGAGCTCAGGCTCATCGCCCCGTCACAGCCTGCTCTCGCCCTTCTGCCGCTGAATTTGCACATGACTCAGATGACAAGGGTGAAAACCCCACCCTCCACTGGCACCAAAGGTTGGCCCCACCTGGTGGCCCAGCTGCTGTCAAGTATGGAGTGCATCCACACCCCAGCTCAGGGCACCGTGTCCTGCCAACAAGCAGGTCCTTTCACCTGGCTTCTCCACCTGCATGTCCCCTCAGTGCTGAGGCCCTGCACCCTCTCAGAGGACCCAGACCCAAGGCCGGGGGAGCCCAGGAGAGCCGAGACAGGATGGCACCTTACCTCTGCCTTGCACTCCCGTCCCAGCACTGCAAGCTCCGAGCCCGGGTTCCTGGACCCTCCAGAAGGCAAGTGAGGCCTGGCAGAGGCAGATGGACCCAGGCAGGGAGGGGTTCCACACCCTCTCACCCCAGAGGTGCCTCCTGGGGAGTCGTGGTCCCTGCAGGTGAACAGCTAGCCTGGAACCTGTCGAGCTTCCTGGGCTGCAGACCACATGTGCCTCTGGCCCGGGCTCCTGGCCAGCTGCAACGCCCCTCTCAGGGGGAACCTGCTTCTCGTCTGCCTGGTGACTTTTCCAGGTTTCCTCCAGGATGGTCCCGGCCAGAGGCACATGTGGTCTGTGCAAAGTGGCACAGAAACCAGCCCAGCATGCCTGGCCACTCAGCATGCCCGCAGGCTAGGGCAGAGGCTCTCTCCCTGGGACCTGCAGGGCTGGGGAGGCCACAGGGAAATGGAAGGCACTGGCCTTCCCCAGCATCCATTAGCTGGGCAGCAGATGGCAGCTATGTCCTACCATGAGTAGGACAGAGAATGATAGTGTCAACAAGATAAAACCCAGCACGAGGGATCAAAGGTGCAGTGTTGGATGGGGCACAGGAAGGACCCCCAGAAGTCGTGAACAGGTTGGGGTAGAGGAGCATCCCGGATGAGGCAAGCCAGGGCGTGCTTGACCCTTGGCCCTTGGCTGTGTGCCTGGAAACAGTCTCCCCCTGACCAGCCAGCCCTGCTTCCCCCTAACTTCAGATGACTTCACCTCCATGCAAGAAAGGGGACAGGTGAGACTCCTCCTTCCTGAAGGGAGGGAGGACGGTCCAGGGCCCGTGCCACAGCCTACAGCTCAGCCCAGCTCGTGGGAGTGGGGGATGCTTGGTCAGGAGCTGGGATGGGCACACTGTTCACCCCAGCTTACGGATGGCTCCCCTGCCATCGACAGGACAGCTCCCTCGGCAGCTGTGTGAGGTGGGCACATGTCATTCCATGCCAAGAGGTGAGGCAGAGGTCTGTTGGGCTGGTCACGGATCTGTCACCAAGGGAAGAGGTGAGAACAGCCTCACCTGCTGACTTGGGAAGTCTGTTTTCCTTTTAATTGATCTTGGGATTCAAAATCATTAATACAGTTGCTTATCGTGTCCTTGTAGGTTTTTAATCTTTCCGTCTATAATTGTTTCTCTATTTTCAGTCCCTCTTTTTTTTTTTTTAACAAACTAAAGAGAATAATTATTGCATTCATAGGAATGGAACGAAAGCAACAGCATTATATTTTTACAACATGAGACATTTATGTAGAAGAAGTTTCATTTTTCAAAAATGTTACCCTGTTTCTTCCCTTTCCATCTTCCTCGAGCATGAACAGCAGCCACTGACCCTCACAGACAAACTGCTCCATGGGGTTGGACAGTATTCACCTGAGTGTCGTCTGTACTACTTCACAGGAGACTCAGCCATTCAGTTAGAAGGACGCACAGCATTAGAGAAACAGTGTCATGTGGACTTGAGGTACTGTTTATTGGCACAAAGCCCTTTATTCATATTATTAAAACAGCAATAATAGAAATAAAAACTACTGTAATGAAAATAGAACTCAGGAACAAGGTCATTAAATGTAACTAAATACATTCTAACATAAACACCATGTAGTTCCTCTAAGTATCAGGTAAATCATAACCTATCTGAAATTCTAGTTTCAGAGAAAAAGGGCAGAGATAACTACAAAGAAGGTGTTTCGTGTTATCAGGTCCATTTTATTTATTAATAGCTTTATTTTATTTATTTATCTTTATGTGGTGCTGAGGATCGAACCCAGGGCCTTGCACATGCCAGACGAGCGCTCCACCGCTGAGCCACAGCCCCAGCCCCTGTCAGGTCCATTTTAAACAGCTGAGATCCTCTGGGGACTCTGCACTGGTCTTTCTTTTCGCATAGCTCCTGTTGTCCCTGGGTTGTGACAGTTTCTGTCTGCACACTGCAGTCGACCTTGCCATTATTTGCATCCTTGGACTCTTGAACAACTTTTCTAGGCCACAAGGTTCACAAAAGGGGAAACCCTAGGGCACGTGTACGGCTCCTGGATTTTTGCAGATCCTGAGCAGAACTGGACGAAGACAGTACAAGGAAGGCCCACGGTTGTCCCAGGCTCGAGCCCCTCAACGAGAGGCCAGGCAGGGTGGACTGGGGCAGGCACCAGGTGTCCGGCAGAGTGGGGATTTCATCTTCCTTTTCTTGTTTGACATTGTCAGAATCGATAGCTCTTATTAACCTTCTTGAAGAATCTCCTTTGGCTTCTGCTGGGGGTGGGTGCTTGTTCTGCTTTGCTGTGGTGTCGATTTTCCCAGGACCTAGGTCCTGTCTCCTTGTTGGCTGTACTGACCGTGCTGCGCTCTTCCTCCTCCAGAGGCTGCTGTGTGGAGCTCTTCACTCCTGACCCCATTCTTGGGGATTGGTTCAGCACTGTGTGTTCTGGGTGCTGCTCTGGGCATGTCCCCTGACCTGTGTCGGTCGGTTCCAGCTGGTTCTCATTCCCTCCCGATTTCTCCTGAGATTTCTCCTGACTCGGGTTCTGAGTGCTTACTGAAGGCCACACCTCTGACCTCCTGCTCATTTCCATGTACCCTGCTCATGGTAGGCACTCACACCCTCTCTGGCACTGACCCTCTTGTGACCAGTGCTGTGGTGTCTGTGGCTGTCCCGTGTCTTCTGGAACAGATGTGCATTCTGCTCACTTGATGTGAAGTCCTGTATCTCGCAGCCTCTTGGTCACCGCATGGCCTGGTCTTGACCATCTTCACTTACTCTCTTCTGGTTTGGTCCATGTGGGAGGCAGAGCATCCCAAGGACATTGTATGTGATCCCTGGATGAATGCCATAACTCCATCATGTTGCATGCTGGGTATCAAGTTTGCAAACTAGTTAAGGTTTCTGCTCTTCTGACCTAGAAGTGAGGGGATAATCCTGGATGATCCAACTGGGCCCAATTTAATCACCAGGTTCTTAAATGGGGAGGAGGGAGGCCCAGGAGGTGCCAGGGGCACCAACAACCCCCAGGTGAGTGCGGGCTGTCTGAGGTGGCTAGGAGGGTGAGGAAAGGGAACCGGCAGTGAGGGCTGCAGCCCCAGGGCAGGCAGCGGGCTTTCTGCTCAGCTTGCTTAGACTTGGGGCAGGGCTCCGTGTTGCTGTGCCGGGGCCAGCTTGGGGTGTGCTAAGGGTGGGGTGCACTGAGCCGGGTGGGGCGTCTCTCTGCTCTGGTGCCTGCAGATGCCAGGCGTCTCTGCCTTGCAGACACTGGGTTTTTACCTAGATGCTTCTGGGTATGTGCCTAGTGTCTGATGTCTCCATTCTTTTATTTTCAACTTTTTTATTCTTTAGCTTATGACAGACTGATCGTTATGAGATCCTGCCTTCTGTCAAGGTTTTCTGTGTTCTAAGTGGAAGGTGCCACAATTGTAATGTTAGACTTTATTTATGCTACTTTATTTCCCGTTTCCCATTTTTATACTCCATTTCTATTTTCATTGAGGTGACAGACTTCTCTTCCACTTGGCTACACATTAACTGTGGTATTTTAAACATAATTGTAAGGTCAGGCTGCGGTGGCAACCAAAAGGAGGCAGATTTTAAAAAGACCGCTGAACAAGCCTTTATTGGGATGTCACTCCCAAGCACAACTCGATCAGAGCGGCAGAGCAGCCGGGAAGAGGGTCAGAGGAGAAACCGCGTGGGGGCTCCACCAGACAGGAATTTTATGGGGCTTATGGCAGGAAGGGAAGGGCTTGGGACAGGAAAGGGGGTTTTTAGAGTCCGTTGTCCCAGTGGAGTTGGTCGGGGGAACTGGCTGAGATCCAGGATTGGCCAGGAGGCTCTGCTGATGGACAGGCGGTTCCATGGGTGCCTGATTGATGTTTCTTTCCTGTGCGCGGGCTGCTTGGCGCTCTGTTCCTAAGTCACCACCATCGACCTGACAGTAATCCCTGTTTATTCCTATGGGTTTTTATACTCCCATGCCCCTCTTCTGTCCCCGAAACAACACAGGAGTAATTAATGTCTTCAATTTTGGTTTGTGTCATTATGAACATACTCTTCTCGCCTGCGTTTTAACCTAGCCATCTTCTCCAAGGTGCTGGACCACGCTGGTGCCTGCTCACAGGGGCGCGTCCCCAGGGAGGCCTCCCATGCCCTCAGCCCCAGGGCCCGCACCTTCAGCAGGGCATTTCTGTCACCTCACTAGATGGCTTCAGCCCGACGTGAGGCGGGACACCCTGGCAGAAGAGTGTCACGGAGGAGAGCCGCTGGGAACCTCCGCCCAGGAAGCAGAGGGCCCACTCTCCTCTGTGACAGGATAAGGCAGGAGTGATGTGCTTTCTGGGAAGGGAAGTGCCAGAGAGGTCTGGGTCCCAAAACCACAGGCCGTGGGTGAGCAAGTCCCCGCATGGACACGGTCCCCCTCGGAGACAGTCGACCCGATTCACAGATCACAGCCGCCCTTCGGATCTGTAAGAGAGTGAGATGGGATTGGGTGACCCCGACAGGATCTCCTCTTTCTTTTGATTCCAGATGGGATCAGATTCTTTGAAAATCCACCTCTCTCCTATCTGCTCAAAAACTGGGAGCGTTTGGACCCCAGTTAAAAAGAAGACCTTTGATCTTTGCACTGAGGCCTGGCCCCAGTACCGTTAGGAGACGGAGGACAGTGGCCCCCTGGGGGACCCTAAATCACAATACTATTCAGCAAGGAGAGTAAATGGAGTGAAGCTCTTAGTCCACTTGTTCCTTTACCTGAGACATCGTCCTGAGCTAGAGGACTGCACGCCTGACCCTCAGACCCTCGTCTGCTGCCCTGAGCCAGACACCAAACCCCAGAACAGGAAAACCTGGACAGAGGAAAGGGGACCTTATACCAGCTGCTCAGGAGGTCCCCTGGCCCATCGGAAGGAGAGGTGATGGGTCCTAAGACCACTGTCTTCTGAAAGGCTTCCCCTTCACGTCCCAACTTAAAAGGACGGGAGCCCAGGCCCCCTCCTCCAGGGACACTCCACCTGTGATCCCAGAGGTGCTGGGAAATGGGCTGCTCAGGGCTGCTTCCTCTCAGGGCGATGCTGGGGCAGGGGGTGTGGACCTGAGATGGTACATGTCCCCCTTTCACTGGCTGAATTAAGGGACATAAAGAAAGACCTAGGGAACTGAACCAGAGCTGCCTTCCACCTTCCAGCGGTTAGCATCAGTCTCTATGACTGTGCAGGGAGGTGTCCTGTTGCTCTTGAGTCACACTTGACCTTCCTTGAAAAGCACAAGGTCTTAGAGACGACTACGCTGCAGCAGGAGGGCAGCAACCTGGCTGGCAAGAGTGGGAGCCCGGAGTCCCCTCCCTGTACCACACTGGGACGCTGACAGAGACAGAGACAATGGGCCAGACGTCACTGTATACACCAGGTGTCAGGAGGACCAAGGACCAGACGGACGTCACTGTGTACACCAGGTGTCAGGAGGACCAAGGACCAGACGGACGTCACTGTATACAGCAGGTGTCAGGAGGACCAAGGACCAGACGGACGTCACTGTGTACACTAGGTGTCAGGAGGACCGAGGATGGGGGCCAGACGTCACTGTATACACTGGGTCTCAAGAGGGTCTAGGATGGGGACGGACGTCAATATATACACCGGGTGTCAGGAGGGCTGAGGATGGGGATGGACATCACTGTATACACTGGTGTCAGGAGGACCAAGGACCAGACGGACGTCACTGTGTACACTGGGTGTCCAGAGGGTGAGGACCGGGTGAATTGGAACAACTGGACATTGTAGAATTGGATCCCTGAATGTGCTGAGAGGTGAGACCCCTCTGTGAGTGCCTTAAGGAAGCGCAGGGACATTCATGGGCAGTACAGTGGGAGGGCCAGGACTGCAACCTGTGGGAATTCACCTCAAGGGTCCTTCCTCCTGTCCTTGCCCCAAACAGTAACCCTCAGAACCTGAAGGTGGGAAGGGACTGGCACCTATCCTATGGAGTTTGAAACAACAGGGACTTTGCTAGAATGCTATAGCCCTTATAGTACTCCTATACTGGGGTCTTGAAGGGCCCCCTAGGTGGAGATCAGTGCCAGACCCTCATAGTCAACGAACAGTGGTGCCTTCATACCAGTCTTTCCAGATCCCTACTCTCCTTACCCGGATTCCAAGGGAGCTGCCTGTTTATGTCCTAGATTTAAAGGATGCCCCTCTTTGGCATCCCTTGACATCCCAAAAGCCCACCTCTAATTGTCTTTGAGGACCCTACCCATCAGGAGGACAAGTGACCTGGACAGTCCTTCCCCAGGGATTTAGGGACAGCCCCTATCTGTTGGACAAGCACTGGTGCAAGGCCTCCTGGACTGTCCTACTGGACACAGTGTTCCTTCAGTGTGTAGATGACCTTTTGGGTGGACCTTCAGAGGAAAGAGTCTCTGAGCGCTCTCTTCCCAATTCCTGGCCCTGGGTTATAGAGTGTCCCCAGAGGCGCTCAGCTGTGCCCACCCAGGTCTGACTTGGACATGATACCGGAGGGGAAACTCGACGCTTGGCCCAGAGAGACTCCCACCTGCACTCCCGCACCCCCTTCCTCGGACAGTAAACAGCTCAGGGGCAGGACGACTGGACCTTGTAGAATTGGGTCCCTGGATGTGCTGAGAGGGAGGCCCCTCTGTGAGAGCCTTAAGGAAGCGCAGGGGCATGCACGGGCAGTCCTTAGTTGGACTCCAGAGGCAGGAAGACAGCACTTACCCAGGCCCCTGCTCTGGGCTGGCCGCCCAGTCCACTTTTCTGTGTGGCAGAAAGGGACGGAGTGGCACTGGGAATGTCACTCAATCACTGGGGGCCCCTCCCAGCCAGCGAGATACCTCAGTAAGGAGTTGGACGAGGTGGCCAGGGTGGCCTGGGTGTCCCGGAGCCGTGCTGCCGTGGACTCTTGGTGCCCGAGGCACGTACACTCACCCTGGGGAGGCCCCTCCTGTACTGCCCTCCCAGGGCATTGAGCATCCTGAGCTCTAAGGGCAGCTCTGGCTACAGACAGTGGTACTCTCCAGCAGCAGGCCCTGCTGCAAGGACCTGGAATGACCTGAGAGGCTTGTCATGACCTCGGTGCCGCCGCGTTCTTACCTGAGGTAGAGGAAGGCCCTCCACTCCCGTGAGGAGTTCTAGTGGACACTTGCGCTGCCAGGCCAGAGGGACCTGATCATCCTGTGGATAGCCCTATCCACCCTATCCACCCCTGGGAGTTCTTCAGTGATCAACGGGACTCGGAGATCTGGGTACGCAGCAGGGACAGACTTTGAGATGCATCAGGGCCACTTCCTGCTAATGCCAGGGCACAGGTGCCATGGTTGTCCCCCCGACCCCCTGGCCCCCTAGCCCGAGAGCCTTCTAAAGACAAGAGGGTCGAAGTGCACCGGCAGGTAAACATGCCTCTCTGGCACCTGTGCTCACGCCGCTGCCTGGGGAGCGGGGCTTGCTCACCACCGCACACTCCTGTTGGCACGCCGAGCAGCTCCTTCACCTCCTAGGCCACCTCCTGCCCTCTCGGGTGGCAGGTGTCCATGCTCCTGGGCATCAGACGTCGCAGCCAAGGCAGCTGTTTACCGGGTCCCACAGCCGCCCCGCTCCTGCCCTCTGAACGCCCCCAGCACTGAGGAGGCCCGACAGGCTGCGCCTCAAGGGCCCCACCTGGGTCGTAGAGGAGGGGGTCTCCCCTCAGGCACCCTGCTACTTCCCAGCGACCTGCGGAGGGGTCTGAGGTCTCCCCATCACCCCTACCACTGGGAAGAGACAGCACTCTTACCAACCCAGAAAGTGTCTTCAGGAAAAGGGGCAAGGACACACAGTCCAGCAGATGGTCCTCAGCTGTGAGGGCTGCCTCC
Source organism: Marmota flaviventris (assembly GCF_047511675.1). Taxonomy (NCBI): domain Eukaryota; kingdom Metazoa; phylum Chordata; class Mammalia; order Rodentia; family Sciuridae; genus Marmota; species Marmota flaviventris. Next base: position 735,776 of record NC_092505.1, on the reverse strand, counting down.
TGGCCTCTCCCTGGGCCTCGCTGCCCTCGTGCTGCTTCTTCTTTTTGGTCCTTACCTCATCAGTTTGCTCACTCACACTGTTCCCTCTTGAATAGGGACGATAAAACTCCAGACGGTGTCACAAGTGGAGCTCCACAGGCCCTCCCCCCAGACCTCTAGCCGGACCCCTCGACAGACCCACTGATGTCTACCTTCAGTACTGGCCTGGGATCAGCTGCTTCCCACTTGCCCTCGACCTTCTGCAGAAGGACATCCTGGTCACTCGGAAGACGCCCTTCGTCAGCCGGCAGTAGCTGGAGGGGTAGTTGTCTTCCTCTGAGGAGTGGATGGGGCCGTGGCGCGAGGGCCCCGCAGCCTGGGCAAGGTGGTGAGCCAGGAGGTCGGGGCAGGGCAGGACAAAGGGGCTCGGAGAGGGTCTCCTGGTGACGGCAACCTCCTGCCTGATGAAAGTGCTCGGGACGCAAGCGGGGACCCAATCAGACAGACACTTCTGCACCCGTGCTCCTAAGTGGGAGAGCCAACAGAAAACTAGGCCAGACGTGTGGACACAGGAGGCACCAGCCACTCACAGGAGCGTGCCTCGGGAGGAGCCCAGGAAAGAACGTCTGGAGGCCACAAAGGAGCAGCCTGGGCCGTGGCTCAGCAGCCGAGCTCGCCTCGCAGTGGGGGCACTGGGTTCCATCCTCAGCACCCCATAAAAATAACACGAAGCATGTGTCCAAATACAACTTAGAACATCAAAGAAAGAACAGGCCCAACCCCACCTGGCTGCCGGCACAGGGCACCTTCTCCTCAGAGAAGCCTCTGTCTCTTGCAGTGAACCTGCTGCTGCCACTCGGTGCTCCTTTCTTCCGTCCCTGCTGAGTGGAGACGAGGAACCAGCACCCACAGATGTCACGCCCTCAGGCACACCCCGGGCCCTAACTGCCTCTGCTGAGGGCCTCTCCCGTTCACCACCTGCCCGCAGGACCTGGCTGGCCACACAGCCTTGGGCACACGGGCCTCTGGGGGACGTTTACCTGTACTGTGTGTGTGCACATGTGGGACGCTTGGTGACATGGGGACGTGTGTCGCTGACTGGATAGTTGTGTCCAGCCAGCACTGACACACATTGGTCAGGAAGCAGCAGGCCCCTGTCTTTGGAAACCCACAGATGTTTGCACTCAGACGGGCCCCACGGCGGTGCGTGAATGGTACCCAGGGCTCCTTCCTGAGCAGACACCTGCAGCTGTGACCCCGTGGTCCCGGCTGCGGGCTGCCCAAGGGGCATCGCTGCCAGATACTCCATGGGGGCCGGGCCTCTCCAAAGCAGGGTGAGCCAGCTGCAGGGGGGGGCCACTGACCCCTCACAGATTGTGCTGGAGACACCTGCCATCACAACTGGGCGGGGCAGACAGAGGCACAAGAATGGGGCACGGCAGAGCCGACAGAGCCACGGGAGAGCCACGGCGGGAAGCAAGCCATGCTGTGAAGTGCCGGGTGAGGGACGGGCCTCTGAAATGAAGGCTTTTCCAACGAGCCACGTCAGAGGGCGGATGGGGAGGCAGACCTGCTAGATGGTGAGCTACTGCAGGGTGGAGAGCAGAGGGAATCCGACCGTCCGCGGGACTTCAACAGCTGTCCACGCGTCACACCTGAGGAGGCACCAACACTCCAGGGGCCAGCCTCCCACACCCTGTTCTCGCCTGGCAAGGGTGTCCTGGCCTCCCCACCGTGCCTCCCCTGCTGGCCTCCCCTGCCGGCCAGCTCTGGGTGCCCGGCAGCCTTGGGGGCCTCTGGTTGTCTGATTCCACATGTGTAAATGGTGATGGCAGGAGCAGCCCTGGGGCCACCGTCATAAGGACCATGTGCTGTGCAGATGGCATCTGCTGCCCACCAGCCCCTTCTCCCTTTCTCTCCAGAGCCACCTGCCTGCTGGAAGCTGCGCTCCGCCCTGCCCTTCCCCAGGACCTATGGCCATCCATCCGAGCGGGGGACCTGTGCTGGGTTCACAAAATCTGACGACTCCAGTAACTCAAGACGACGGCAAAGAAAGCAGCAGACACAGGAATACCTTTCCAATGTTCCAGGCTCTGCGACCGGAAGGGTCCGAGGAAAGAGAGAGCCACCCGAATTCTTCCGTCTCACATAGGGAACGCACAGGGGAGGCTCCATGGAACATTCTATCCCCAAAAGGGCAAAGGGGGGATTACAAGGGACATGGGAGTGTAGCTCAACGCCCACAGGTGACGTCTACACCTGGAGCCACGCCTTGCTCTCCACGCTGGGACAACACCCAAGTCACTAGGAAATGGAGCGGTTGGCCAGAGCCCCTGACTCAGGAAGTCCCTGGTCAGGACAGCCCTTGGTCAGGACAGCCCCTGGTCAGGACAGCCCTTGGTCAGGACAGCCCCTGGTCAGGACTGAGCCCCTGCAACAGGACAGCCCCTGATCAGGACAGCCCCTGGTCAGGATTGCCCTGTGTCAGGACTGAGCCCCTGTGTCAGGACAGCCCCTGGTCAGGACTGGGCCCTTGCGTCAGGACTGAGCCCCTGGTCAGGACAGCCCCTGGTCAGGACAGCCCCTGCATCAGGACAGCTCTTGTGTCAGGACTGAGCCTCTGTTTCAGGACAACCCGTGGTCAGGACTGAGCCTGGTAAGGACTGAGCCCCTAGTCAGGACAGCCCCTGGTCAGGACAGCCCCTGGTCAGGACTGAGCCCCTGGTCAGGACAGCCCCTGGTCAGTAGTGAGCCCCTGATCAGGACTGAGCCCCTGGTCAGTAGTGAGCCCTTGGTCAGGACTGCCCCTGCGTCAGGACGTGAAGGCGTGTTACCCAGGGCTGCTCCCGACAATGACCCGTGTCTCTGTGTGAGCCCTGCCCTCCAGGGACTCAAGGCCAGCAGGGACCAGAGGGATTGGTCTGGCTCACCTGGAGCCCGACCCGAGGCCATGGGCGTCACTGGCCTTCTCAACACCCTGATCCTCACCTGCAGAGGAGGACGAGTGAGTTGCCCCCTTGGGTCCTCGCAGGGGTGGAGTGGCCATGCTTGCCCTGCCAGGCCTGCCAGGGCACATGCTGGCCACATCGGCCCCCCAGGGCCTGGGACACACTGCTCACAGAGCCCACTCTCCCTAGTGAGCCTGCTTCCCAGGGCCCACAGACAGGTTCCCTGCTGTCTGACTGCCGCCTGGCTCAGAGGAAATGGGCGCAGAACACGGCCAGGGTCCAGTGCAGTGGTGACGGGGGCTCTGGCCGAGGCGCCAGGGCTGGCTTTCTCTGCACAGCGGGTTGCAGGCTTGTGTGGTGGGGGTGCGAGCCTGGCGGCAGCTGAGCCAGATGACCCAAACAGAGGCTGTCACCTGCTCTCTGCATCCCTGGGCTGAGCCTGCTGACCTCTGCCTGGTAGCCTTGCCGGTAACAGAGGCCAGCCGGTGGGGGCCCCCACCCCGAGTGCTGCAGCCCAGCGTCGGAGCCAGGCCTGAGGGGGTGGACCCAGGCCCGCAGGCAGGCAGCAGGAGGCAGGGAGGCAGGGCTGCCCCTGTCTGGGTCCTGTCCATGCAGCACAGTTGCCAGGTGGGCAGCAGAGGGCGCCTCCCGCCCACGATTGCCCAGCAACACCACTTGGCCAGCTTCCTCCACCCAGGGCAGGGGAGAGGGTGGGAGGAGGGGCTGGGGAGCGGAGCCGACCACCTTGGAGGCAAACGGCGGCGAGTGGGGACCAATAGGCGCCTGCCCTGCCCCTCCCGCTCGGAGCCTATGGCCTCGTGGCCCCTGTGGCTCCCTGCTCTGGACAGTGGCCCCAGTCTGCAGGTCCCCAAGGCAGGGGCTGTGTCTTGCTGGTGGCTGTGTCCAGGGCCTGGGGTCCCCAGCCTGCCTGTGACCTTCCTACTGCCATTGTCAAGGTCACGACAGCCACACTGTGCCCACGGGAGTCCAGCCTGTTGCAGGGCCAGCCTCGGGCCTCAGGCCCCACCTCTGAGCTGAGCTGGGACCCTGCTCTTGAAGTCCGGGCTGGGACCCTGACAGGGAACTGGCCGGCTGCCCCTGATCTGGGTTCTCCTCAGAGGCCGCCCTGCCCACAGCATACTGCAGCTGTCCTGAACTGCATCAGAGAGGGGCATGGGCACCTGACCCCTCCTGGGGGCTGCACCCCATGACGGTGAGGCCACAACCTGGGGAGAGGGACTGAGCAGACTGGGACCTACAAGCCCAAGTCCTCTGCCACCCAGCGGGGGCTCCCAGGCCCTGGCACCTGGGGGGGCCTCCTCCAGGGCTCCCACTGGACTAGGTGGGGACCCCAGCAGGGCCAGACCCTGGCTCCCAGGAGGGAGTGGAGCGGAGCAGGCCCCTTGGCACGGAACGGCCCGGTTCTCACCACACACTCCGGGTCTGGAGGGGGGCCCGGGCGTTCCTGAGAACCACAGACCTGCCCCCAGCACGTCCCCTGGGGGTGGAAACCAGATGTGGGGCAGCAGGCTGGGGTGGGTCTTCCTGTCAGCTCCCTGTGTCCACCAAGAAAATTTCTATCCTGAGGGGGTGGACCTCAGCCCCCAGGGGACTGCTACCATGATCCCACCACCAGCTTTCAGCAGCCGGGTTTCTCTTCCCAATTTTGGGGAGCCCCAGCTTCCAGGATCTCATGTCACTGGCCAGAGGTCACATGGCTAGTGGGTGACAGAGCTGGGACCAACGCAGACTGCCCCTGCCTCCTGGTGTCCTCCCCCAAGGTACGGCAGGCAGGGCTCACGGCTTCTCTGAGCCACAGTGTGGTCAGAAGGCCGAGTGGCCCCGTGTTCCTGTGTGGAAATCCTGTCTGTCCAAGGCGTTGGCCACAGTTCTAGCACTGGGGCCACCTGTGCTTGTCCCCTGCAGGGGTGGGGGCACCCCTTCTCCCCAGTGCTCAGCAGGTGAGGGAGCTCTGGCCTCTGGAGCCCTGGCCTCATCTTCCTGTGACCTGGGCCCTTGGATCCAGCTGATGCGGGTGGCCCTGGGTGGGGTGTGGCCAGGGCCGTCCTCTAGCCCAGCACCACAGGGGCAGGAACAGGTCTGTCCAGGCAAGGACCAGCGTGGGGGTGAGGGAAACCCTGATCCAAGGCACAGCGGGGGGAGGGCCTGCCACCCCCGCCCCCAGCACACCCCATCTTGCTGGGATGGGGACTGGCTGGCTGGCTGGCGGCTGCAGCCCCTACACGAAGGGCGGGCAAGCGGGCGTGAAGCCCAGTGGGGCAGGGCGCACCCCACCCGTGGGTCCCAACAGAGCCCAGTCCAAGGGGAGGCAGGAGCCCCGCACCAGACCAGGGTCCCGAGCATGCCCCAGGCAGCTCTCTCCCATGCAGCTTCCCTTGAGCCCCCTGGGTGCAGGACAGGAAGTGGCTCCGGTTCCAGGAATGCTTGGCGCCCTGGCCAGGCTGTGGGAGCCCTGAGCTCTGGGGCCAGGCGGCCAGCTGTGCGTGCTTCCTGGGAAGCCCCTCCTCTGGGGCCCCAGTTCTGCCGAAGTCTGTGCTTGGCTCTGAGAGGGAGCAGGCTTCTCCCCCAGGCTCCGACGCGGAAGAACGTCCTGCCAGATGTTTTCTTTCCACAGAACGAGGCCAGCGTGAGGTAATGGAGAAGATTAACCCGTCCAGCTCCAGTCCAGCTCGGGGTCCAGCCCCGCTGGCCCGTGGTGCCAGGCAGGGTCCCTGCGGAGACTTGGGAAGGGAAGGTGTCCTGCTGGGTCAGTGTCTCCAAGGGTCCCTGCACGTCTTTGGGGTGCTCTGGTCAGCTACAGCCAGTCTCAGGGCAGCGGCCTCAGTGGAGGGCCCTGCACTGGGCACATGGCCAGCCCCTCCCCAGCACACAGGCTTTCCTGGAGGGCCTCTGGGTCAAGAGATCTCTGAGTCAGGCTTCTTGCCTACCCAAGAACCCCTGGACACAACCCCAGTCCTGTCCTCCACAGGACACCTGGCCTGCCCACTCAGCCCACTCTGGGCTCCCTGCCAGGACTCTGGGGACTTTGGTGAGCAGGATATGTGCCCAGCTCTGTGGCCCCACGCTGAGGCTTCTACCCAGGTACCCACATCAGCCAGCAGAGTGGCCATGGCCACCCCCTGCTGACTGTCTGTTGCCCTGGCCGGCCACGTGAACCCCAAGCTCCCCAACTCTGCGGAGAAGACAAGATTGAAGGGGTCTCCAGGCCCGGGCAGTGAGACAGGGCCAGGGTGGGGTGGTCAGCCTGGTTGAGGAGCCCCTTCCTGCGCCCCTGAGGGTCCTGCCCCGTGGGCCTCGCCACGTCCTGCAGCACATGCTCCTGGCTTAGATGTGAGCTCCTGCCTCTACCTGGAATCCCTGGCCACCTGGGGGGTGGGCGCTGCGTGTCCACCGAGCCTTCAGGGCTGCACTGCCGGGTCAGGGCACAGGTGGGGGCTCCATGACCAACTTCCACTAGGAACCAGTGGGGGTGGGACAGGCCATCTTCTAGGGGTCTCCCTGCCTTCCTCAGGGAAGAGGAAAGCACTGGTGTGCGCTGGCTCAGGTTTCCAACTGACCAAAGCCCCAGCACGTCTGCCCTGGGGCACATGGCCTGCTACCAGCCCCAGATAGCCTCAGCCTGGAGCCCTGTGGCCAGCAGGGGACTCCACCAGGCGCCCCAGGCTCAGCCTACTGCTGCCTGGGGGTGGCCCTCCACTGGCATCAGGCCCAGCCCCACCCTGGGGCCATCTCTCTGAAATAGTTGTGTGCACAACCAGGGCCCCCGCGTCTGGTTCTCACCAGAAAACAGGAGCCTCAGCTTTAGGGAACAGAACAGAAATAAGTTAGGCCAGGCAGAGGCGGAGAAGCACGCCAGCCCGACTCATCGCCTGCCTCCGAGCTGGCGGGAGGGGGCGTGCCAAGGGCTCTGCACTGACGTCGTGCCTGCATGTGGGAGCACTTACAGAGGCCGCGGCACAGGCCCAGGGAACGGTGGGCCCCTCTGTCCCCTGATACCCAGAGACCCTTCCAGGACAGACCAGCATGCCACCCTGTGCGCTCTGGGGAGCTCCTGAGGTGGGCATGGGCCAGGGCGGGCATGCTGTGCACAGCAGCCGTGGCCCAGGACTGTCGCCCAGGCCTGGACTCAGTGAGCACCCCTGCTGTTGAGCCTTCAGGCTGTGCCCAGACTCTTCACTGGGAGCTGCTGCGAAGGAGCCGTGTTGGCCGTGACTGACCAGTCAGCAGGATGGCCCTCACAGTGAGCACGCGTGTCCATTGGGCTCTGCGGGTTGGCCTCTTGTCCCGACAGGGGGAGGTGTCCTGCACCCGCGCCAACAAGGGCGCCAGCAACCCTGAGCTGCTGGTTCTGACGTGGACGGCGGCTTGTGCTCCTTCCCTGGCTGGCCACCCGCGGCCCTGTGATGCTGCCTCTCCTAGGAGCCCCCGCGACTGAGGTGGCTCCCTGTCAACTGGCACCCGGAGGCACCTGGGGGCTCCTGAAGGAAGGTGGTGCACCAGTGCCGACCAGTGCTGAGGCCGCTTGTGGCCAGTGCTGCCCAGCAGCAGGATAGGCCCCTCATGCTGCTCTGCCCTGGTGACTCACTGGGCAGCTGGCCACCACTGCTGGGAGACAGGAGCCACCTGTCCCCGGTGCCCTCGAACGTGGCCCAAGCTGGCGGACAGACTGCAGGGCCCCTCATGGAGGAGCCGCCCAGGGGACGGCTTCCTGGACGGGAGGAGAACCGCAGTCCGCGCCAGGGTGGGGGAGGCAGGAGGCCTGGGCAGCGTCCCCCGCGGGCCCGTGGGGGTGCTCCGCAGTGAGGCCGCCATGGAAACCGTGTGTAGCCATGGAAAACAGCGTCTTCCCTGATGAATCATCTCCTAAGTTGGGAGGAAAATTCACTGAACAGTGGAGGCCGGGAAAGGAAATAAAGCTCGTCCTGAGCCCCGGACGCCGGGGGCTGAGTGTCCCCACCCAGGCGGCTTCCTGGTACCACACCCACTGCATGGGGCTCCTGGGCACCCCGACTACCCGTCCTTGGGCTCACGCCCAACCCCACCACAGGCTCCGCTCTCACTCCCCGAGTCATGTGGCGCGTCCAGAGCAGGTCCTAATCCTCCAGCTCCCGCGGGGAGGTGGCGCTGGCAGCCCGGGTGTCCAGGGTGCTGCTGACCATCAGCACCCAGCACATGGCAGGAGGCTCGGCGTGCAGGGCGCGGGCAGCCCGGGGGTGTGCAGCTGTGGCCCGGGTTGTGGCAAGGACCCTTGCTGTCCTTGTGGACAGGCACTGTGAGGCCTCAGGACATAGAGGAAATCTGGGCTGGGCACAGGGCCACTGCCTGAGCCTGGAGATTCCGGGGGTCCTCTCTCTTTGCAAGGTCCATGAGGCCTGGTGGGGGTTCCTGCTGCCCAAGGGGCAACACCCACCAGGGCACCCTGGCTGGAGACCAGAGCTGGGGCTATGGGCGGGACCCCTCTCCTGCCCTGGTGTCCTCTCGTCCTGCCCTGCTTACCCCCACTGCCCCTTCAGAAAGTCCCTTGGTCATGGCCCTGTCCACCCTGCAGGGTGCCCTGCATAGTGGCTGCCCTGAGGCAGGGACCCTCCACCTGGCCCACTCAGAGCTTCACTTCTCAGAGCACGGGGGTGGGGGGGGTGGGGGGGCGTTTTTCCTTTGTAAAACGTGTTTTTAGGCGACACACCCAGAGCCCTGGCCACACCCCAGGGCCTGACTCGGCTCCAGCGTGCGTCTCCGCACACTGGCTCTCCACACCTGTAGGCCCCTCTTCTCCCCCCTGGGAGAAAGGCTTCACGGAGCAGGAGGCCAGCCTGGGCACCGAGGCCGTGGGCGTTCCAGGGAGGCCCAGCTCCGCTCGCCCGGGAGCCTCCCTGCAGCTCCCTTCCACCCACTGAGGGGTCTGCACAGGGCGGGTTCCTTCCTCTCTCCTGTGCCCACTGCGGGAGCCCACAGGGCCCAGAGAGCTGGGAGGAAAGAGCCCAGGCACCCCCTACTGGTACTGTGGCCTCCGCAGGGGCCCATGGACCTGGGTCTGGGGGTCCTCAGAGGCCAAGGGCAGGGGCTCCAGACACGGATCCCCAAGACAGCCCAGGCTGGCCTCCTCCAGGGCCCGGCCCTCTCTCCTAGAGCCTCCCCTGACCAGGCAGTCCTGCCAGTGCACCTGCCCATCTCCCTGTGCCACCCAGGACGCAGGCCCAGCCAGGTGGTGCTGGGGGTGAGAGGCAGAGAAGGATAAAGACCCCTGCCCCAGGCTGGCTCAGGACCTCAGGCCAGGACCTGCCTGGGGCCCAAGTCCCTGTCAGCAGAAGGGGAGGGTGGGCTTGCTACCCCCTCTGCCCTTGGACACAGGCACACTCCAGCCCCTTCCCCTGGTGCTCTGTTGGCCATTCTGAGGCAGTACCTCCCTGCACCAAGGCCAGGCTGCCCAGGACAGCAAGGCAGCAGGACTGGGCACTGGCCTCTCAAACCTGGCCTGGCTCTGGTTTGGGAGGCAGACACTGCAGCAGAGACCAGCGGGCAGCCCAGGTGGGCCTGGTGGGCTTGGAGGGAGGGAGACGGAGGCAGAGGGACAGAGGGAGACAGACAGAGGGACAGGACAGGAGGGTGGGAGCAGGGGCAGAATGCTGGGGGACGGCACTTGGGAACTGGTCTTCCACAGCTGCCTGTGCTCCCTTGGCAGGGCATGTGTGGCTGCGGCCGTCACCGGGGCAACTCCAAGGGAGCGAGTGGACACCGAGCAGTGGCCCCGCTCTGGGCGCTACGGGGCCTGTCTGCTGCACGGACGTGGAAACAGCCTCTCAAGGGGCCCTGGCGCAGCTGTAAGGTGGGAGGCGCCCCTTGGGCCTGCCCTCCCCAGAGGCCTCCCTGGGGTGACTGTGGGCAGCCTGGGTGAGGCAGGGGTGGGCATGTGCACTGAGGGGTGCTGGCCTCAGGATCCCTGGTGCCACCAGGTCCTCTGGCTGCCAGGCTCCCGCTGCAGGCCTGTGCCAGGGCTGTGTTCTGCAGCAGACGTGGACAGGTCCCTGGGGCAGGCAGACTCAGGATGGGACCAGGAGGCCCCTTGTCCCCCCACGGAAGGTGACAGGCTCCACCTGCCCCTCCTTTCAGACTGGGCCAGCCTAGCTGCCCGGCTCCCAGGACCGGTCGCCGCTGCACAGGGTGGTCCAGCCTCAGTGGACAGCAGGTGTCCAGAGCCCTGGGGGGGACTCCACTGTCCTGGGGTCTACATGCGGTGGCCCCCGTTCCTTCCCCAAACCCTGGGCACAAGAGCTGCAGCTGCTCGATGCCCAGCCTGGGAGCTCTGGGTGCCCTAAGGGTGAAGGGACGGAGGCTGCTGCTCAGCACTCTGCGGGCAGCTCCAAGGCCTGCGGCCATGTTCAGAAGCCAGGTTGGGTCAGGTGGGGGGCCAGGGACTCGAGGTAGCACTCTGGGGGAGGGTGGGCCGAGGAGAGGGCGGCTGGGGGTCCTGGGAGTGAGCTTGGGTTTTAAAGGGTCTCCTCTACAGCCCTTTAGCGGTCGCTGTGTTGAAACTCCCGTCCTGTTTCGTGGGTCTTTGCGTTATAAAGCGTTGGGCTGAGCACGGCCGGCATCACGAGGTCCAGCATTCTGGAATCTTCTCTGGGCTCACGCCCTGCCTCTGAGCATCCTCGTGGCCAAGCCCAAGTGCCCTCTGCACACACATGTGCTCAACTAAACAGTGGGCCACCCAGGAGACATAACGGTGGCTGGGCAGACCCTGGCCCCCGCCCGCGCCCTCGGGTTCTTCGGGGCTTCTGTTTTGTTCTACTTTACGAGGAGCACAATCCACGGAAAGCGGCAGCGAGGCCACACTGGGGGCACATGAATTCCATGGCGTCCAAGGCCTGGGGGAGAGGGGCTGCTGCCTTCCCGAGGTCTGCGGGGCGGGCGGGCGGCAGGAGCGTGACTCAGCCGGCCGCCCCGCCCCCGCCCCTCCCTCCGCCCGCCGCCCGCCCTTCTGGTCCTGCCGAGCAGCGAGCAGCGCTGAGGAAGACAGCCCTCCTCTGCAGTCCACCCAGGCCCACCCTGACGCCGGCCCTCGCTCAGCGGTGCCCCAGGCCGGCCGAGACATGAGGCTGGCCCATGCCCTGCTGCCCCTGCTTCTGCAGGCCTGGTGGGTGGCCGCCCAGGACATCCCCGAGACCGCGAGGGCCATTGCCTTCCAAGGTTAGTGTCCTGCTGCGAGGCTGGCTCCAGCTTGCTGCATCGGGAGGGACAGGAGGGACACGGGGTCCAGACCGTCTGCCCGACCTTGGCAGGAGAGCCAAGAGCCACAGAGTAGAGTGTCGGGGGCCGGAGGGTCCCAGCCTGCTCCCTGTTCCAGGAAGCTAGGTGTCCGACGACGTCCCCACCAGGCCCTGGGCTCCAGTCACAGCCCATTCTCAGGAGGGCACGCAGCCGGGACACTCCAGAGGGACCCACTCCCAGGGAGCCCATGGCCCTCACTCCTGGTCAGCGTTCTATTCCCGTAAGGGCTGTCTTGGGCCCACTGCTGTTGACCCCTTTGACCACCCACCTGGCAGCCGGCCTACAGTCAGGGAGACCTGTGGACATAACCTTTGCTGAGGTCATGCCCTGTGGCTTCAGATTCAACCTGAAAAGTTAGCGGGAAGCAGTCCTGAGCAGCCCAGGCCCAGGCCCAGGCAGGAGGCCTGTGTCTCCTCCTCACCCGCCCCTGCTGGCCGGGCCTCTTCCCTGTGGCTGGGAGCTGTGGCCCACGGCCCTGCTGGTGGGGGATGGGGGCGGCAGGAGCCACTGGCCTGGAGGAGTGGGCACTGGCCCAGCTCACAGACCCTTCCTGGCCCAGACTGCCCTGTGGACCTGTTCTTTGTGCTGGACACCTCTGAGAGTGTGGCCCTGCGGCTGAAGCCCTATGGGGCCCTGGTGGACAAGGTGAAGTCCTTCACCAAGCGCTTCATCGACAACCTGAGAGACAGGTATGGGCACACCAATGGCTGTCCTGGTGTTGGGGGCTCAGGGGACGCAGGCAGAGCCTGACCCCAACCTCCGTCTGAGAGGCTGCTGAGCCCCTCCCAGGGTCCTGGTCCAGAAGCTGGCAAGAGCCTGGGGGTGACATAGTGCTGGCCTTGGGCAGCCCTGGCCAACAGAGGGCTGAGGGGACCAGGTAAGATGTGGGGTTCTCAAGCCCCAAACCCAGGAGGAACTGAAGTTCCCCGGAGGAAACCCAGTGGGTTCAGGGACCTGGCCCTGAGCGTGAGCTGCCTGCTGCCTGGATGCCCCTTAACCAGCGGGGCCCACCCCCTGCTTGGCCCATGTGAGCCAGCAGACCCCCTGCCCAGGGCCTGGACAGGAGTTCCCTCGAGTCCCTAGTTCCTGCCACCCATCTGCATAGTTTCTGGGGTCCCCCGCAGGGCTCTGGGTATGGGGAGGGCACCCCCACCCACTGCTGTCCTGCCCCATCTGTGGATCTACTGGGGAGCTGGGGACACAAGTGGACAGGGCGGCTGTGTGCCCCAAGAGCCAGGACCTGCCCCCTCCTGTGACAGGGACCCCTGGTGGGGGTCACATGGGCTCCTCCAGTGCAGGCCTCAGCCCTGGCCCCACCCATCCCTGCTGACCAGCTGACCAGGCGGAGGAAGGAGGGGTGGTGTGCACTGTCCTTGGGGGGCAGCTCCGCAGTAGCCGGGTGACTCAGTGGCCCCCTTGGGTGTCCTTGATCCCTCTGCTCAGGCTCTCCTGCCTCAGTTTCCCCACCTGTGAGACTGAGAGCCCCAGGCCGTGCTCTCTGGTGCAGGGAGGAGGCCTCTCATCCACATGGGGACTCCAGTGTGCCATTTGGAACTGACCTGCCCTGCCCACACGCCCACTGTGAACCTCCCAGGGCAGGGCTGTGGCCCTGAGAGGATGCCGTGTGGTCCGCAGGTACTACCGGTGTGACCGCAACCTGGTGTGGAACGCGGGCGCCCTGCACTACAGCGATGAGGTGGAGATCATCCGCGGGCTCACACGCATGCCCAGCGGGCGGGATGAGCTCAAGGCCAGCGTGGACGCTGTCAAGTACTTCGGCAAGGGCACCTACACTGACTGTGCCATCAAGAAGGGGCTGGAGGAGCTGCTCATCGGGTGAGTGGTCCTGGCGTTCGAAGCTGAGGCTTTTAGAAAGATGTGGCCCCAGCAGAACTTCTCCATCTCAGTCTGACAGAGGCAGCAGCCCTCCCCGGGCCTCTGCTCTGTGGGTCCTGGCCCTGCAGTTCCAGTTCTGAGCTGGGGAGCTCTAAGGGGCCTCCCACTGCCCGCCCTCCAGGGGCTCCCACCTGAAGGAGAACAAGTACCTGATTGTGGTGACCGATGGGCACCCACTGGAGGGCTACAAGGAGCCGTGCGGGGGCCTGGAGGACGCCGTGAATGAGGCCAAACACCTGGGCATCAAGGTCTTCTCCGTGGCCATTACACCCGATCACCTGGTGAGCGGCCCGTCTCTCCTGTGCCCTGAACACGTGGGCGGGCGCCACCTGCACACAGACCCTGCACAGCCCACCATGCTTGGCACCTGCCAGGACCCTGGTGCGGCCATGGGGTGGGGACCCTCCAGCACGTGGCACCCGCCGTTGACAGGATCCACCGGGAGGCTGAGGCGCTGAGCACCCTGCACGGGCCTGCGACCCCCGGCCTCACGCGTGCCCACCGCTGCCCGCAGGAGCCGCGATTGAGCATCATCGCCACTGACCACACGTACCGGCGCAACTTCACCGCGGCGGACTGGGGACAGACCCGCGGCGCGGAGGAGGCCATCAGTCAGACCATCGACACCATCGTGGACATGATAGTGAGCGCCCGCCCGCCTGCCCGCCGCGCGCGGCCAGTGCCCCGGGCCGAGGGTAACCTGCTTCCCCCTTTCCTTTCAGAAAAGCAACGTGGAGCAAGTGGTAAGAGCCCCGCCCCAGCCCGCAGCCCCGCCCCAGCCCGCAGCCCCGCCCCGCGCCTCCCTCGGCCTCTGCGGGGCCTGTGCGCAGGCCCTGCTCCTGCGCCGCCCGCCACCCTCTGAGCCTTCTGACCGCTCTGTCCGCGCCTTTCCCGCAGTGCTGCTCCTTCGAGTGCCAGGTGAGTGTGGCTCCGCCCCGCCCCGCCCCCTGCCCGCCCCCTGACCTCCCAGCTGACGCCCCCCTGTCTTGCAGCCCGCCAGAGGACCACCCGGGCCCCGGGGCGACCCTGGGTATGAGGTGAGTGCCGCACCTGCCCTGCTCCTGTCGGGCACCGCACCCTGCGTCCCTCTCCCGCGCCCGGCCGGGCTGGTGGGTCCAGGGAGGAGTGTGGACTGGGGGGGGGGGGCGTGAGACTGAGGGTCGCAGCTCAGGTGACCCTGAGCTCAGTCAGTGGCCAGCGTTCACACCCTGGGAGACGTCTGCCCGCCAGGGTTTCTGGGGCCCTCGAGCCGCCTGGCCATAGCCCCTGAGCCGAGCACCAGCCCTGTGGGCGTCTTGCTGGACCACCTGCTTGCCTGGTGGACAGGCCTGAGCCTCAGGGAAGGGGCCTTGAGGCTGGGTGGTCACGGGGACTGGACAGGGTCTCTGCGGACTTTCCCAGCTCCTAACCCGCTGTGCCTGTCCTGCAGGGAGAACGAGGCAAGCCAGGCCTCCCAGGAGAGAAGGGAGAAGCCGGAGACCCTGTGAGTGCCAGGGGTGGGAATGGGAAGCCTGAGGTTGGGGAATGGACTGAAGAAACTTCCAGAAGGAGGGTGGCTGCTGAGCACCAGCGGCGTGGACCATCAGGCCTGAGAGGGAGGGAGGAGTCAGGCCAGTTGGTGGGGCCTGGTGCTCCCTGCAGGGCTGTCTGACCTCTCCTCTCTTCCAGGGAAGACCCGGGGACCTCGGGCCAGTCGGGTACCAGGGGATGAAGGTGCGTGCCCCTCCTCCAGAGTGGCCCTCGGGTCTGGGTGGGTCAGGTGCCCTGCCCTGAGCCCCCGCAGGCCATGACCCCCGCCCTCCCTGCTTCCTCTACAGGGAGAGAAAGGGAGCCGTGGGGAGAAGGTGAGTGTGACCTCAGGACTGTCTTTATGGAGCAGCATGTACCCCTCCTGGACCATGGGCATTGCTGGGGACGCCCGCCCCAGCCCCTCGCCACCCCGCGCACCTGGGAGGAGGAGGCTGATTCCAGGACTGGGCCCTGGGCTCTGTGGCCTTCTGGCCCTGGGCCAGCAAGGGCTGGGGACCAGCGCCCACCACTCTCACCCCACCCAGGCTGTGCTCCTCTGTTGGTTCCCTGTCTCCCTCCTCTCCTTGGACCCCCACCCCACCCCCCGGCAGTGGCGGGCACTCCCTTGGGCTCAGGGGTGGCTTTGCATTGGCAGGGGCCTCCTGCCAGGCTCCCTGCACCACCGCGTCTGCTGGGCGGGACTGAAGTGGGGGCCAGCCAGGCAGGGCCCCACCTCTCACTCTCCCTTCCTGTCTCCGCAGGGCTCCAGGGGACCCAAGGGCTACAAGGTGAGTGGGCGGGTGCTGTGGTGGGGCCCGTCCTGGGGCCTGGCCTTTCCCTCACCCTCCTGTTGTCTCCCAGGGTGAGAAAGGCAAGCGAGGCATTGACGGAGTGGACGGAATGAAGGTAAGCTCAGGACGGCAGGGCTGGGTGGGAGGAGGGGGCACAGCCAGTTGTCCACCCCTCCCCATGAGCAGGGGCGGTCTCAAGGGTGGACACTCCCAGAGGACTTGGTGATGTGAAGCCACGAGGTGTGACCTGTGGATATTTCCTGTCAAGAACCAGGTCCCAGGGGACCCTAAGCTGCCCAGTTAAGCTCAGAGGGTCGTAGGGGAGGCTCTCCTGGAGGCCCTGGTTGGGCCGGAGCCAGGGTGGTGACAGCTGACCACCTCCCTCCCCTTTTCCTCCTTCAGGGGGAGACGGGGTACCCAGGCCTTCCAGGATGCAAGGGCTCGCCAGGGTTTGATGTAAGTCTCTCTCCCCGTCCTCCTGCCCTCCTGCCCTGCTCTGCGAGTCTGCTGACACTGTGCCGCGGGTGGTGCGCATGGGATTCCCATGGGCCTCCGCTGGCCCTGACCTGTCTCATGCTGACTTCTCACAGGGCGCTCAAGGCCCCCCCGGCCCCAAGGGAGATGCCGGCGCCTTTGGCCTGAAGGGAGAGAAGGTGAGTGACCGTGGCCCGTGAGGTCGTCTGGGAGCGCTCTCTGCCCCACGCACAGGCGCCAGCCTCCCTGGTCCTGGTCGGGGGCAGGCAGGGTGATGACAGGGATATGGGAAACAGTCTTGTCCCTCCAGCCGCCCCTTCATAGACCCACAGGTCAGCTTCCCGCCCCGCCATCCTCCCTTTATGGTGAAAGTCCAGGACCCTGGTAGCCCAGCAGGGAGCCCAGTGGAGGGCCTCAGGCTCTGTTGAAGCCCCCCGTCCTGTTGTGGGGTTTCTCTGGGGTTTATCAGTGAAGCCAGAAGACTGGGAGGTTTAAGGGGGTGACTTTGCCCCAGATGTTAGGACAAATGGTTTGGGGTCTCGTCCTTGAGTTTGCACACGACCCTCTAGGCCTGGGCTGCAGGGTGTGGACCTGGCACAGGTCTTCCCCTTCCCGGTCAGGTCAGGTGTTGGGGCTGGACCCTGAGTGGCAAGACTCATGGTCCAGGAGGTTTTCCTGCAATCGTGGAGCCCAAGAGTCCAGGGAGGTTGGGGCTCATGTGTCTTGGTCAGCACAAACTGAGCTTTGGGTGAGGAGGGTGGGCAGGGGGCCACTCCTCCCAGGACGGCCTGGTGTGACCCCCCACACACGGGCTGCACCCCAACATCGAGCGTTTGTGACCCCTCTGACCTTCCCCAGGGTGCACCTGGAGAGGACGGGGAGGCTGGGAGACCCGGAAACTCAGGGCCACCGGGAGACGAGGTGAGAACCGCATGAGCTGGGGTGTGGTGGACACGGGGCTCTCGGCCAAGGACCTGGACAGATGGTTGTACCCTTGTCCTCCCTAGGGTGAGCCTGGAGAGCCTGGCCCCCCTGGGGAGAAAGGAGAGGCTGGTGACGAGGTGAGCCCCCGGCCCATCCCCACCCAGGGCTGTGCTGACCTCTGTCCCTCCCGCACCCAAGCTGACCTCTCTGTCCCTCCCGCACCAGGGGAACACAGGACCGGACGGCCCCCCTGGAGAGAGGGTGAGTCAACAGGGCTTTGCCATCCTCCCCACCGGCAGAGGCCATGCCCCCTGGGCAGGTCCACAGCACCTGTGGGGGCTGGAGGGTCTCAGCTGGGCGTCCAGAAGCCTTGGCAAGGACAGAGAAGCTGCTGCCGTGGTTTCGTCCTGTGGACCGTGTCTGGGCCTCGGGTCCCTCGAGCTCTCTGGAGGCGGGTGGGAGCAGAGGAGCAGGGCCCAGCCTCTGGGATGATGTGGCTGGAGACCACCAGCAGCCTCCAGCCCACCTGCCCAGTGAGATCCTGCCCAGAGCTTTCCCCTCCTCCATGCAGGGTGGCCCTGGAGAACGAGGACCTCGGGGGACCCCAGGCATGCGGGGGCCAAGAGGAGACCCAGTAAGTCACTGTCCTGAGGCTGGGCCATGGGCATCAGGACCCCGGGACATACCACACAGACCTGCTGTCCAGAGTGGCCCTTCTGCTTCCAGCACAAGCCAGGCAGCCTGCGCGTGGTCACCCCAGGGCCCAGAGTCCTCCGTGGAGGCAGCTGAGGGTCCTGGGGAGGCAAGGAGAGCAGAGTCACTGTGGAGGGTGACAGGAACCAGTCCCCTCCTGGTCAGAGTGGCAGGATGGACGGGTTGGTCTCCAGGACCTGTTGGTCCCTGTCCATGCCCTCCCGACAGGGCTGCCACGGGTGCTCAGCCACGGTGCTCAGCCACGGGTGCTCAGCCACGGTGCTCAGCCATGGTGCTCAGCCACGGTGCTCAGCCACGGGTGCTCAGCCACGGTGCTCAGCCACGGGTGCTCAGCCACGGGTGCTCAGCCACGGTGCTCAGCCACGGTGCTCAGCCACAGTGCTCAGCCATCTTTACCAGACATTCCCTCCAGCGCCCCACCTGGCGGCCAGAGAGTCTCGACCACCAGCGGCTCAGCCGGCTGGGCCCTCACCCCATCCTGGCTTCTTGGGGGGGCTTTCTTTGTTGGAATTTCAGGAGTGAGACATTGGATCAAAATCCCAGCGGTCGGCGCTGAGGGTGGTTTAGCGGGAAGTCTGGGCCCCACCAGCTGTGTGCCTCCATGGCCGGCACGTCCAGGAGGCAGTGTGGGGCTCTCTGTCCTGTGACGGCGGGCAGCGGCTGTACCCAGGGTGGGCCCCTGTGCGTCTTGCTGGAGAGCAGAGGGGACAGCCTAGGGGTCAGGCACAGCACCAGGCCTCAGAGGCAGTGCCCATCTGCCCTTGCAGACACAATGCCCTCGTCTTGTCCAGCACAGGACACCCAGATCCCTCTCACAGTGGCCACTCAGGCTGCAGATTCTCCTGAACAGAGCCCAGCAGGGCCAGGGGCCACTCCCAGGCTGGGCCTCAGAGCCCTGGGAGAGGGGAGTGGAGGGCAGTCTCTGGGGGCTCAGGACAAGCTGCTGGCCTCCTCTCTGGCCTCCTGAGGAAATGGGAGGACACCCCAGGGCATGCACTTGGGCCTCTTTCCTGGCAGAGGTATGAGGGGCCAGGAGGGGAGTGTTGAGAAGGACAATAGAGTCCCAGTGCCCACTGTGGGCCCAGGCTGCCTGGCTCTGCTGCCTGCTCCGAGTCCTTTAGACCCCTGAAGCCCTTGCCTGATGACCACCTTGCCTCTGGCCACAGGGCAGCCATCCACCACTGGGGGCAGCCACGGGGCCCAACTGCCACCCTCATGGGCTTAATTCTTTCCAGGGTGAAGCTGGACCCCAAGGAGACCAAGGGAGAGAAGGCCCCGTGGGCATCCCTGGAGACCCGGTAGGGACCCCGCCCGCCAGCTCCACATGCCCCAGGCACCAGTGTGCTGGTACCTCCGCCACCGGGGGTGGGTCCCACTGGGCACCTCTACTGCCACGAGTGCCCGCAGAGCACGTTCCTCCCCATCAGCTGCAGGGGCAGCGTGGCCACCTGGACCAGCTGGGTGCTGATGGTGATGGAGGGACCCAGCTCCTGTGGCCTGTAACAGAGGCCCCCGGGCGCTGACCCCCTCACTGTGGGGAGAGGGTGCTCAGGGGAGCGGAGGGGGCACAGGGACCTGGCAGCAGCAGGGACAACCATTTTCTCCCACCCTGAGGACTGGTCACTGTGGCTTGGCAGCAGGTGCTGCTGGGGGTAGCCACTCTCCCTGGGACACCTGGAGGCCTCCAGGTCACCCTGACAGCAAGCATCTGGGCTGCTGGCAGTTTGCTTGGTGGACAGAGGAGCTTGCAGCCCGCTGGGGCCCCCAGTCCATGGTGAAAGAGGTGATGTGAGCAGGGCAGCTGCTCCAATGCTGGCCACTCCAGCAAGAGCAGGCCCAGGCTGGGGAGGCGTGAGGGCCGCTGGCCCAAGTGGCGCTTGCGTCTCCAAGCGGGGAGGCTCCGTGCTGCCGTGGCCCCGGAGGAGGAAGTTCTGGGAAACGGTGCTTCTTCAGGTCCAAGGAGAGCAGCCAGGAACCCAGAGCACGCGGGAAGCACCACCCCTCTCTCGGGGCCTTGCCGGCCTCCCCTGCCCGCGCCCCACCCACCCATGGAGGCCTTGTCCCTGCTCCACCAGGAGCAGGCTGCCAACAGGACTGGTGGGGCCTTTGGGTGCCCCAGAGGTGCCCACCAATGAGTCACCTGCTCCCTGAAAACTGCGAGTATCGAGTTTCTCGTGGGGACAGTGGCACCCACCAGAACAGGCCTCCTGCTCCCCACTGGCTGGGCCCAGGGCCTCCTCTGCACCCTCTCACCTGTCCCCTCCCACATGCCAAGGCCGGATCTCGTCCACTGTGAGCCCAAACTGAAGGTCTGCTGGCCCTCCACAAGGCCGGGTGCAGCCTGCTGACAGTGCCATGCTGACACCATGCAGGGGCAGCAGCTGGCCAGGCCCAGCTGTGTGCATGGTCAGGGTGGGGACCAAGTCAAGGCCAGTGGCTCCTGCTACCAGCAGAGGTCCAGAGACCCACGGCTCAGGGAAAGGCCATGCAGGAGCCAGTGTGGCACCAGCACAAGGCTGGCCCAACAGGGCCTCCTTGGGGGACACCTGATGTGGCCAGCACAGAGGGCAGACCCATGACCAGCCCGGTGGGCTCCTGTGCTTCCTCTGGCCTGGCTGCAGTGTCAGGTGCTCAGGGCACTGAGACTCACCCTGGGGGCTGCGGCAGGAGCAGGCTCCAGAGCCGGGGTCCAGGGTGGGCTCAGGGTGGCAAGGCCTTGGGCAGCTCTGGAGACCCTGCCCCAGGCCAGCGCTGGGGCTTCAGGGATGCATGGGAACCTGGGCAGGGCGGGTCCTGCATTTCAGGCAGAGACCCAAGCTGTCCCTACCCTTGTGTTTGGGGGTCTAGAGATCAAGGGGCTGGAAACTTGAGAGGGCAGGGCCATCCGAGGTGGTGGGTGTAGGACCCTTCCAGCCAGAACTGCCTCTGTGGCCATCCAGAGCCTGAGAGTCACCCTCTGCCCTGGCCTGCAGAGGCCCCAGAGGAGGGCCGCCCGGGGGGCTGAACAGAGACAGGGGGAGCCTTGGCGGGCAGCCTGACCTGACCACATCCCAGTATCAGCACCAAAATCCCCACCTGTGGAGGCGCCCAAGGGTCTGGGTGTCTCCCCTCAGGGTGGGACCTGGATCCTCCATGTGCTGATGGTGCCTCGCGGTCACATGAGGAAGGCCAGGGAGGGGCTGGGCCTGGGCAGCGAGCGTGGGGTCCCATGGTGTCTCCATCTCTCAGGGTGAGGCTGGCCCCATTGGACCTAAAGGATACCGAGGTGACGAGGGTCCCCCAGGGTCTGAGGTGAGTACCTGCCCACCCAGAGGAGCCAGCCCCAAGTGTCCACCCAACGCCAGTCCCTCAAGCTTAGGACAGCCTGGCCAGGGGGACTTTGCTCCTGTTGTGCCCCGACCCTGGTTCCCTCGGGGGTGCTCTGCTCTGGACCTGCATTGTGTGACCTGGCTGTCACCCTCCCTCTCCTTAGGGTCTCAGAGGAGCCCCAGGACCCGCTGGCCCCCCTGGAGACCCGGGGCTGATGGGCCAAAGGGTGAGTGTCAAGAGCACAGCCGTGTGGGCTGCTGTCCAGGCGTCCAGAAGCCCTGGAGGCCCCAGCCCTGGCCTGAGTTATCTCTGGGGAAGGGCTTGACCCTGGGGGTTTGTGACCGACAGGAGGCGTCCAAATTGGCTCCCAGTGTGAGGACCTCAGCCAGTCCTGGGGGGGGACGGGCCTCCTGGGGAGGGAGCCCCCGCAGGCTGGCAGGAGGGCGCTGGGGACCCGCCGTGCTCCCTGCCGGCCACAGAGACAGTGCAGGTGCTCTGCCCCCAGGGTGAAGACGGCCCCCCTGGAAACGGCACCGAGGGCTTCCCTGGCTTCCCCGTAAGTGCCCAGGCCACCCCAAAGCCCCCGGCTGCCTCTGCGCCTGGCCCTGGCCCTCCGGCTGGCTGGGGAATTCGGGAGCAGGGCCTCTGCTGGGCCTGGACCCCGTCCCCCTGCGATGGCCTGGGTGGCCTCCCTCCTGTGTGCGAACCCGTGTGACTGTCTCCCATCGTCTCCACAGGGCTATCCAGGCAGCAGGGGCCCCCCTGGGCTGAACGTGAGTACCCCCACCGGGTCCAGGGCTGTGTGACGCAGGCAGCCTGACAAACGTGCGCCCCCCACGCACGCATCCCCACGGGGCACGTGTGTGCTTGCACACACACGCCTGGTGGCCCCAGGGACATCCAGCCGTGCCCACACCCTCCCGTCCCCCACCAAGATGCTGCTAACCTGAGTGTTGTCCCCTGCAGGGCACCAAAGGCTACCCCGGCCTCAAGGGGGACGAGGGTGAAGCTGGGGACCCTGGCGAGGATGTAAGTGGGGTGAGCCCTCAGGGGTCTGGGTGGGCCATGGGCCATGCGCCTGGGGATGCACCTGGCCTCGACTGACCACCCCCTTCCCTCCAGAACAATGACATGGCACCTCGTGGCGTCAAAGGGGCAAAGGGGCACCGAGGCCCCGAGGGCCCGCAGGTGGGTGACGCGCAGGGGACTGCTGAGAGAAGGGGCAGGGAGCCCGGCGGGGTCTGGGGAGTAAGTGGGAGGCCTGGGAAGCTCTGTGAACCTGTGGCTCGTTGGGGAGGGATGGTCACCAGGATCAGGGCACTATCCCAGGGCAGCACAGCCATGTCCAGGAGGGCGTGGGCACCCTGAGGCGGGGACCAGGTGAATCTGGACCTGCAGGAAGCATTCCCTGCCAGGCAAACCCTGTGGGCGGCTGGACCACAGCAGGAGGAGGTGGAGCTGAGAAGGCCTGACCAGGCAGCTTGCGGGGCCAGCAGTGGGCAGTGGTTCCCCGCAGGACTCGTGGACGCCCTGGCAGGCACCTCCCCGTCAAAGCCCTCTTCTATCTGCCCCCACAGGGACCTCCAGGAAGCACAGGACCACCCGGGCCAGACGTAAGTGGGGACTCCGCGGCTGTCCTCTGAGCCTGACCACTGCACACCAGGGGCTGTCGTAGGGTCATGATCACTGTGCAGATGGGCCGTGGGAGCTGGCCCCATATGACGCCACAGGGGGTGCTCGGTGGCCATGAGGGAAGTGTGACCAGGGGATTTGTGATGGTCTGGGGGACATGTGGTGGTCATGTGTTGGTGACCATGTCCAGTGCCATGTCAAAGCCTGCCCAGAGCAGGCACCTGGGACATGAGAACCCTTGTCCAGAACCAGGGGACTATCCCAGGGCAGCAGAGCCATATCCAGGATGGCGTGGGCACCCTGAGGTCTGGGGTGACCAGGATGCCCCAGCCCAGAGCTGCCCACCGTCCCCTCTCCCCCAGGAATGTGAGATTTTGGACATCATCATGAAAATGTGCTGTGAGTACCTTGGAACGACCGTGCTAATGAGAACATGTTCCCGCCAGCCCAGTGCCCGCCGCTGCACTCCAGAGGGGTCTCTGACCCAGGGAGGGGCAGGGTGGGCAGGCGGGTGGGGCCCTGGGCAGCAGTGGGCAGTCCTGCCTCCTGTAACCTCGCCTCTTCTTCCAGCCTGCTGCGGTGAGTGCCACTTCGCCCCCCACTAGGGTAACTCAAGGGCTTCTGCTGGCGATGGAACAAGCCCCATCTGCAGCCACGGAGCCGTGACCACACCTGCCCACCCATCCCCTCCCGAGGGCCACCGCAGCCTGCACCCTTGTGGGTGCTGCGGTCCCCCCCACTCTTTCCCAGCAGCTCCAGATACCCTGGGCAGCCTGGGGCAGGAACCCACCCCCTGTCCTGCCCTTTCTCCCCATGGGATCTGGGATCCAGTGGGGGACAGGGGCAGGGAGCAGCCTGGCGAGCGAGGCCCCTGCTGAGGAGCCGCAGGAAGGGCCAGCAGGACCTCAGTGTTGGGAGAGGTCCTGGCTGACCCCCACCCGCCCCCAGAGTGCAAGTGTGGCCCCATCGACATCCTCTTCGTGCTGGACAGCTCCGAGAGCATCGGCCTGCAGAACTTTGAGATCGCGAAGGACTTCATCATCAAGGTCATTGACCGGCTGAGCAGGGACGAGCTGGTCAAGGTGAGGCCCGCAGCCCCTGCTGAGGCACCCCGAGGGCTGGACGGTCCTGATCTCGCTGCGCAGGAAGCGCACCCAGCGTCCCACCAGCCAGGGCCGCCAGCCCCATCGGGTGCTGCGCTCCATGCTCTTGGGGCCTGGCCTGAGCTCGGGGGCTCCCAGAGCCCCACCCTCAAGGGTGATGGTGGGAGGGCTGCATGCTGGGCCTGCATGGGCCCTGTGAGCCGGGCTGGCCCCCGGAGGGACAGTGCCAGGCATGGGGGCGGGCTCCCAGCTGCCGCCTGGTCCTCCCGCAGTTTGAGCCCGGGCAGTCGCACGCTGGCGTCGTGCAGTACAGCCACAACCAGATGCAGGAGCATGTGGACCTGCGCAGCCCCAACATCCGCAATGCCCAGGAGTTCAAGGAGTGAGTGGGGCCAGGCCTCCCAGCCCCCGGCCCAGTCCCCCCAGCCCCCTGGCCCAGTCCCCCCCGACCCGGCCTGGCCCGGCCTGACCCAGCCTGGCCCTCTTCTCCGGCAGAGCCGTCAAGAAGCTGCAGTGGATGGCGGGTGGCACCTTTACAGGCGAGGCCCTGCAGTACACCCGGGACCGGCTGCTGCCGCCCACCCAGAATGACCGCATTGCCCTGGTCATCACTGATGGACGCTCGGACACCCAGAGGGATACCACTCCACTCAGCGTGCTCTGTGGCCCCGACATCCAGGTGGGCAGGCACCCCGCCACAGCGCCACTTGGGAGTGTGCTGCCACCTGGGCTCCTCCCTGGGGGGGAGAGCCACTGAGCCGTGCCCGCCCTGTTCCGTCCTCAGGTGGTCTCTGTGGGCATCAAGGACGTGTTTGGCTTTGTTGCGAGCTCTGACCAGCTCAACGTCATTTCCTGCCAAGGGCTGTCGTCCCCGGGCCGGCCGGGCATCTCCCTGGAGAAGGAGAACTATGCAGAGCTGCTGGATGATGCCTTCCTGAAGAACATCACGGCCCAGATATGCATAGGTGGGAGAGGCTGGCTCAGACCCCGCCGTGCAGGAGGCAGTAGGGCAGGGGCTCATGGAGGCCGCGCTCAGCAGACAGACTGCCTGTGCCAGACTGGGCCTTCCTGCACAGGCACCTGGCCAGCAGCCCGGCAGGGAGCCCTGCCTGCAGGCCCTGCTGCCCCTTTGAGCTGCAGTGTCCCCATGCTCAGGAGGAGTGAGGCTCTGCTCCCGCCCTCTGTGGGGGAGTGAGGGCCAGGAAGGGAGCCTGGGGACCCTCTGCCACTCCCGAGTCAGGGACCCGCCCTCCTGGAGGAACCCAGCCTGGGTGGGTATGGGTCGTGGGGTCGGAGGTCCATGTGTGTGGGGTCTTCTCTTTGCAGACAAGAAGTGTCCAGACTACACCTGCCCAGGTCAGTAGCAGGGCTGGTGTGGGGGAGGGCAGGGTGCCTAGAGGCTCAGCACCCTGTGGCCCGCCCGCGTAGCTTTCGGGGCCTCGTGTTCACGGCTGCCTTCCCCCGCCCCACAGTCACCTTCTCCGCCCCGGCCGACATCACCATCCTGCTGGACGGCTCGGCCAGCGTGGGCCGCCACAACTTCGACACCACCAGGCACTTCGCCAAGCGCCTGGCAGAGCGCTTCCTGTCCGCCAGCCGGGCGGACCCCTCGCAGGACGTGCGGGTGGCGGTGGTACAGTACAGCGGCCCTGGCCAGCAGAGGCCTGGGCGGGGCGCACTGCAGTTTCTGCAGAACTACACCGTGCTGGCCAGCGTGGTGGACAGCATGGATTTCTTCAATGATGCCACCGACGTCAACGATGCCCTGAGCTATGTCACACGCTTCTACCGGGAGGCCTCCTCAGGAGCCGCCAAGAAGAAGGTGCTGCTGTTCTCGGACGGCAACTCGCAGGGGGCCACGGCGGCGGCCATCGAGAAGGCCGTGCAAGAGGCCCAGCGGGCGGGCATTGAGGTCTTTGTGGTGGTGGTGGGTCACCAGGTGAATGAGCCCCACATCCGCGTGCTGGTCACTGGCAAGACAGCCGAGTACGACGTGGCCTTCGGAGAGCGCCACCTGTTTCGCGTGCCCAGCTACCAGGCCCTGCTGCGTGGTGTCTTCTACCAGACAGTGTCTAGGAAGGTGGCGCAGGGCTAGGGCACGGGCACGGCAGGCCTCTCCGCATGCCCCGCAGAGCCAGCAGGAAGAGCCGGACCGAGTTATCCTGGCCACCACAGGGAGACGTCCAAGGGAGAGGGGGCTCTGCCATCACCGGGCCCCCAAGCTTTGCTGGGCCTCCACAGCTTGCCCCGGGCTGGCGCCTGGTCACCCCCTCCCTCGGCCTCGCAGGCCTCCCTTCCCCTCCTGGCTGTGTCCGTCCCGCTCGCCTCCTTCCTCCCCAGATGACCGCTGGTGTCCTCTAAGTCCCGCAGAAGGTCTTCTTCCGCCCGCACCCACACTCGGTCCTGGGTGGCCCTGCTCCTCGCCCCGGGGGGGTGTTGCACTGTGACTTCCTTCTGGAAACTGAGCTCCAGATTTTCCAGCACCACCCCCAAGGGGTCGCCTCCCACTAACCAGGTGCCCCAGTGACCCTTGCAGACCTCGGCCCTGGCCCTTGGGCCGTGAAGCTCAGGACAGCAAAGCACTGAGCTGTTCTGAGGACAGAGGTGCTGCCTGCCAGGGCCCCACGGAGCAGAGCCTGGTCGAGCTGAGGAGTGCCCCAAGGACAGCCCAGGCCCTCCTCAGTCATGCCGCACCGGTGGCCTGTCCCCCCTCAGCTGGCCTGTCCTTTTCCTGTTTCCCTTGGCCCTGCCCAAGGCCATGATCTCTGCTAATAAAGGTCTCCACTCCTCTCTGGCTCTTCCCTGCTGGACTGTACTTCGAAGGCCTCTAGGCTGGGAGGTGCTGCCCTCGGTGGGACAACACCGTAACACTGCCCGTGGCGCCTAGGGAGATGTGACAGTGCTCTCAGCCCATTTTCAGGCAGAGGTGGGGGAGGCCCAGCATCCAGGCTCAGGGTCGGGGACCAGGTCTCCACAGGTGGGTGCAACCACATTCTACAGATCCAACCCCAGAGTGGTCAGCTTCTGCCCTGCTCTCTGGAAGGAATCGGAGTCTGGGGCCTGGGAAAGAGACAGGGAGGTCCCCCAGGAGGTCCCCAGGATGAAACACGGTGATCTCCAGGAGGCCTCTGCCCTGGGCCACTGCACAAGAAGGGAGGCCATGCAGAGGCAGGCCTGGCCCCGGGTCCAAGGAAGACAGCTGCAGGAATTATAGTCCCAGGGTCCCTTTGCTTAGGCTCCCTCCAGGGCCTTGGGGCAGGAGAGGAGGCAGGGACAGTGGGTCAAGGGGCAGGAGGCAGGGAGCCCCTAGCCCGAGGGCCTCACTGCATGGCCAGGACTTTCCTACAGGGGGGAATAAGCCCTGGGGTTAGATTTCAGGGACAGAGAGAGCATACAGTCAGGGCAGCCAGAGGAGCTGCTTCAGGCCCATGGCCCGCCCCACCCCAACCCCTTCCTCAGTTCCCCTAACCATAAACTGGGCTGATAACACAATAGCATCCACTGAGAGGCCCATGAGTGTCCCAAGGACACTCACCAGGCAGACAGCCTGGGACAAGGCTCTCGGCCATCTGGACATGCCCACTGTGGCCAACAGCCCCAGGTAGGAGCTAAAAAGGAGACCAGAGGCTACTGTGAGTGGCCACTTTAGGGACGGAAGTTCTGGCCCTGAAGGAGGGCAGGGCTCCAGACTCTCTTCTCAGTGCTCTCTGAAGAGACCCCCTGCCCTGCTGTCCAGGCCCCTTCTGGTCACCCACAGATCTATTTGATGCACCCCCATGGCATCTTTGTCTCAGGATCCCCCACTCCTGAATGCCCAAGCAGCCACCAGGAACCCCAGACACGAGGGATTGTAGGGCCACCAGGGCCAGATGACCACACAGACCCCACTGGGCACCCAGGGGAAGGGCCTGTCCTCCATGGGCCTCACACTTCTCATGGCAGCTGACTCTATCCTCAAAGGGATCGGGGCCCTCAAGGGTCCCACACACAGCAGGAGATGTCATGGCATGCCTTTAACTGCAGCCTTAAGGACTGGGACCATCTATGTGAGACACCACTGGAAACCACAGCAGATCCATAAAAACCCAGTTCTGTCAGGAGCGGATGAAACACCGGGATCTCCATCCAGAGTTGATAGGCGGACAGGAAGAGGACATAATCCTCTCTCTAGAAAGTTGGCACAACTGAGAGTCCACCAGGGACTAAGCAGAATGCAGCAGAGAGCAGATGGCACACCACAAGCAGCTGGCCTCTCTAGGGCACTCTTAAGCCTTTGACTCTGTGAACCAGGTTGACATTTTATACATTTGAGCAGTTAAATTAAAAGGCAAAAATGCCTTAACTGGAAAATGAGCTATGAAAAAGCCAGTCCAACTGCAGATCCTGCAGACAGTGGGACATGGGGCAGGAGACAGAGATGCTCCTATCCCGAGGGCGAATACAAAATATAAAGCTCCAGTACCTGAGACACTGCTACCACCATCACT
Organism: Marmota flaviventris; assembly: GCF_047511675.1. Classification (NCBI taxonomy): domain Eukaryota; kingdom Metazoa; phylum Chordata; class Mammalia; order Rodentia; family Sciuridae; genus Marmota; species Marmota flaviventris. The sequence goes on along the minus strand of NC_092505.1, from coordinate 707,724 downwards.
GTAGGTCCTCTAGACAGCCCAACCCCACCAAGATGGAGCTCTAGTCCTGGGACACTGCTATCACCATTGATGAAGTTCCTACAGAAAGCCTAACTCCACCAATATAGAGCTCCAGCACTGGGACACTGCTACCACCATCACTGCAGGTCCTACAGACAGCCTGACCCCACCAAGATGGAGCCCCAGCACTGGGACACCACTACGAACAACAATGCAGGTCCTACAGACAGCCTGACCCCACCAACATGGAGCCCCAGCACTCGGACACTCCTACCACTATCACTGAAGTTCCTACAGACAGCCTGACCCCACCAAGAAGGAGCTCCAGCATGGGACACTCCTACCACCATCACTGCAGGTCCTACAGACAGCCTGACCCCACCAACATGGAGCGCCAGCACTGGGACACTCCTACCACCATCACTGCAGGTCCTACAGACAGCCTAACCCCACCAAGATGGAGCCCCAGCACTGGGACACTCCTACCACCATCACTGCAGGTCCTGCCGACAGCCTGACCCCACCAAGATGGAGCTCCAGCACTGGGACACTCCTACACCATCACCGCAGGTCCTGCAGACATCCTGAACCCACCAAGATGGAGCTCCAGCACTGGGACACTCCTACCACCATCACTGCAGGTCCTGCAGACAGCCTTTCCCCACCAAGAAGGAGCTCCAGCACTGGGACACTCCTACCCCCATCACTGCAGGTCCTGCAGACAGCCTAACCCCACCAACATGGAGCTCCAGCACTGGGACACTCCTACCCCCATCACTGCAGGTCCTGCAGACAGCCTGACCCCACCAAGATGGAGTCCCAGCGCTGGGAAACTCCTACACCATCACTGCAGGTCCTGCAGACAGCCCGACCCCACCAAGATGGAGCTCTAGTCCTGGGACACTCCTACCACCATCACTGCAGGTCCTACAGACATCCCAACCCCACCAAGATGGAGCTCCAGCACTGGGATGCTCCTACCACCATCACCGCAGGTCCTACAGACAGCCTGACCCCACCAATATGGAGCTCTAATCCTGGGACACTGCTATCACCATTGATGCAGTTACTACAGACAGCGTAACCCCACGAAGAAGGAACTCCAGCACTGGGACACTCCTACCACCATCACTGCAGGTCCTGCAGACATCCTGAACCCACCAAGATGGAGCTCCAGCACTGGGACACTCCTACCACCATCACTGCAGGTCCTGCAGACAGCCTGACCCCACCAACATGGAGCCCCAGCACTGGGACACTCCTACCACCATCACTGCAGGTCCTACAGACAGCCTGATCCCACCAAGATGGAGCCCCAGCACTGGGACACTCCTACCACCATCACTGCAGGTCCTGCAGACAGCCTTTCCCCACCAAGAAGGAGCTCCAGCATGGGACACTCCTACCACCATCACTGCAGGTCCTGCAGACAGCCTGACCTCACTAAGATGGAGCTCCAGCACTGGGACACTCCTACCACCATCACTGCAGGTCCTGCAGACAGCCTTTCCCCACCAAGAAGGAGGTCCAGCATGGGACACTCCTACCACCATCACTGCAGGTCCTGCAGACAGCCTGACCTCACCAAGATGGAGCTCCAGTACTGGGACACTCCTGCCCCCATCACTGCAGGTCCTGCAGACAGCCTTTCCCCACCAAGAAGGAGCTCCAGCATGGGACACTCCTACCCCCATCACTGCAGGTCCTGCAGACAGCCTGACCTCACCAAGATGGAGCTCCCGTTCTGGGACACTCCTACCACCATCACTGCAGGTCCTGCAGACAGCCTGACCCCACCAACATGGAGCTCCAGCAATGGGACACTACTACCACCATCACTGCAGGTCCTGCAGACAGCCTGACCCCACCACGATGGAGCCCCAGCACTGGGACACTCCTACCACCATCACTGCAGGTCCTACAGACAGTCTAACCCCACCAACATGGAGCTCCAGCACTGGGACACTCCTACCACCATCACTGCAGGTCCTACAGACAGCCTGACCCCACCAACATGGAGCCCCAGCACTGGGACACTCCTACCACCATCACTGCAGGTCCTACAGACAGCCTGACCATACCAAGATGGAGCCCCAGCACTGGGACACTCCTACCACCATCACTGCAGGTCCTACAGACATCCCAACCCCACCAAGATGGAGCTCCAGCACTGGGACACTCCTACACCATCACTGCAGGTCCTGCAGACAGCCTGACCCCACCAAGATGGAGCCCCAGCACTGGGACACTCCTACCACCATCACTGCAGGTCCTGCAGACAGCCTGACCCCACCAACATGGAGCGCCAGCACTGGGACACTCCTACCACCATCACTGCAGGTCCTGCAGACAGCCTTTCCCTACCAAGAAGGAGCTCCAGCATGGGACACTCCTACCACCATCACTGCAGGTCCTGCAGACAGCCTGACCTCACCAAGATGGAGCTCCAGCACTGGGACACTCCTACCCCCATCACTGCAGGTCCTGCAGACAGCCTGACCTCACCAAGATGGAGCTCCCGTTCTGGGACACTCCTACCCCCATCACTGCAGGTCCTGCAGACAGCCTAACCCCACCAACATGGAGCTCCAGCACTGGGACACTCCTACACCATCACTGCAGGTCCTGCAGACAGCCTGACCCCACCAAGATGGAGCCCCAGTGCTGGGACACTCCTACACCATCACTGCAGGTCCTGCAGACAGCCTGACCCCACCACGATGGAGCCCCAGCACTGGGACACTCCTACACCATCACTGCAGGTCCTGCAGACAGCCTTTCCCCACCAAGATGGAGCCCCAGCACTGGGACACTCCTACCACCATCACTGCAGGTCCTGCAGACAGCCTGACCCCACCAAGATGGAGCTCCCACACTGGGACACTCCTACACCATCACTGAGTGTCCTACAGGGAAACCCACAAAGTTGGAGCTCCAGCACCTGGCATGGTTCCACCACTATGTCAGTGTGGTGCAAGACAGAGAATCTGGAAGGAGTCTTGTGCTTCAGTAAATATGGAAGAGAAACAGCAACTGCAATGACAGGTGGGGAGTGTGGAAACAGGTGTGTTCTGGGCTGAAGGAGGTGCCGCACCTGGTCTTAGGGCAGATGTGTGTGATTTGAGCTTCAGTGTATGCTGGCCCTTACCACTTTGGGGAGAAAGACTTAAGTATTCTGTAGTCATTGTTATGATGTCTGTAATTTGCTCTGAAATGCTTTCGTCATGAAGGCATTAGAACCGGTTTGGAATGAAACAGCAGTCAGCCTTGGGGAGGGTATAGCAATATTCTTTGGACTATTCTGCTCTTTATGGGTTCACAGAGTTTCATAACTGGAAATCATAACAAGGAATAAGTGGGGTCTAATTTAGTCTTGGGATCAGGCAAGGCAGTGGGGCCCGAGGAGGTGACTCAGCACCGGGGCATTTGACATGGTGCCCTAATCCTGTAGGTCTTTGTGTTTGTACACGGTGGTTGGGTTCATCCCCAAAACTCAAGCATGGAAATGATTTCAGTTCATGATTGTCCCTTTGCCTTCCCTCTTCCCCTCCTACCTTCTCCCCCTTCTCTTCCATTTCTTTCTCTACGAGACTTCCTTTTGCCTATCAATTTACTTTTGGTTCTTTATGTGATCTTATGCTTCCCTCCCCTTTCCTTTATTTTACTCTAGCTTTTGCATTTGGGAGAAAACATTCAGCCTTTGAGTTTCTGAGTCAGGTTAATTTCACTTAACATGATATTCTCCATTTCCATCCATTTACCAGCAAACGCCATAATTTCATTCTTTTTAACTGCTAAGAACTCGAGTGTGTGTGTGTGTGTGTGTGTGACAGTTTCTTTTTATTTATTGATGGGTGTCAGGGTTGATTCCATGATTTAGCTCTGTGAATTGTACTGTATAAACATTGATGTGGCTGTATTGCTGTCATGTGCCAATTTAGATCTTCTGCATAAACACAGAGGAGTGGGCTAGCTGGGTCCCATGGTGATTCCATCCCTAGTTTTTTGAGGAATCTTCAAACTGCTTACTAGTCTGCAGTCCCACCAACATTGTACAAGTGTCCCTTTCTCCCCACAACCTCACCAGCACTTATTGTTTTTTGTATTCTTGATCTTTGCTATTCTGACTGGAGTGAGATGAAATCTTAACGTATTTTTGATTTGCACTTCTCTGATTGCTGGAGATATTGAACACTTTCTCATGTTTTGTTGGTCTTTTGTGTTTCTTCTGTTGAGAAGTTTTGGTTTAGTTCTTTTGCCCACTTATTGAATGGGTTATTTTTGTGTGTGTGTGCTAAGGTTTTTGAGTTCTTTGTGTATCTGGATTCTAATCCCCTAAAATCTCCCATTCGGTAGGCTCTCTCTTCATGCTCTCAATAATTTCCTTAGCTATGCAGGAGCTTTTTAGTTTAACAGCATCCCACTTATTGATTGTTGGTTTATTTATTGTTCTTTGGGGGTCTTGTTAAGGAAGAAGGAAGCCTGTATCATCATCTATATGATGGAGTATTGGACCTATGTTTTCTTTAACAGTTTTAAGGTTTCTCATCTAACTCCTAAGTCTTTGTTCAATTTTAATTTGAGTTTGTGCAGAGTGTAAGAATTTCATTTTCTACATATAGCTATCCAGTTTTCCCAGCACCATTAGTTTATATTCTCCAAGATATATTTTTGAAAACTTTGTCGAATATCAGGTGGCTATAGGTTTGTGGGTTTGTCTCTGGGTCTTCTGGTCTAGTCCATTGCTCATCACGTCTGTTTTGATGCCAATACCATGCTGTTTTTGTTAGTACAGCTCTGTAGTATGATTTCAGATCAGGGATAGTGATGCCTCCTGTTTCACTTTTCTTGCTTAGTATTGTTTTGGCTACGCTGGATCTCTTATTCTTCCAAATGAATTTAAGAATTTTTTTTTCTATTCTATGAAGAATGTCATTGGTATTTTGATGGGGATTGCAATGAATCTGTATATTGCTTTTGGTAGTATGGCCATTTTGATAATATTAATTCTGCCTATCCAAGAACCTGGGATGTCATTTCATCTTCTATGGTCTTTCGATTTATTTCTTCAGTGTTCTATCATTTTCACTGCGGAGCTCTTTATCTCCTTGGTTATATTAATTCCCAAGTATTTTTTCCATAGGTTATTGTGAATGCACCAGTTTCCCTTCCTCAACTGAATCACTGTTGAAGTAGAGAAAGAGATATTAACTTGTGAATGTTGGTCTTGTATCCTGATACTTTGCTAAATTCATTTATAAGCTCTGGAAGTCTTCTGGTGGAGTTTTCTGGATCTTCTAGATATAGGATCATCTCATTGGCAAAGAGACAGTTTGACTTCTTCTTTTCGTATTTGATTCCCTTTGATTTCCTTTTCTTGCCTGATTGCTCAGGCTAATGTTTCAAGAAGTACATGGCATAGGATACTATGCCATAAAGTGGAAAGCCTGTCTTGTTCCTGAATTTAGTGGAAATGCTTTTATTTTTTCTCCATTTAGTATGATGTTGGCTTTGGGTTTGTCATAAATGGCCTTTACAGCGTTAAGGTGGGTTCTGATGTTTAGCTTCTCCAGCATTTTTAACAAAAATGGTGCTGGATTTTATCAAAAGTCTTTTCTATACCTATTAAGATGATCAAGTGATTTTTGTTTAAGTGATGAATCACATTTATTGATTTGCATATGTTCAACCAAACTTGCATCCCTGGAATGAGACACACTTGATCATTGTGTATTATCTTCTTGATGTGTTTTTGAATGCACTTTGCAAATATTTTATTTAGGGTTTTTGTATCTATGTTCATCAGGGGTATTGTTCTCTAGATTTCTTTCCTTGATGTATCTTTGTCTGGTTTTGGTGTCAAGTTTATACTAGCTTCATAACAAGGATTTGCCAGTCTCTTAATTTTTGCATCTCTCTAGATCCTAATAAAGTACTCCATCAGAAAACTGATGAACTATTATGAGAAGCTGCCTTTGCAAGATATGGTTCTTTGAAGCCAAGTTTGAGCTTCTCCTCTTACATAAACCAGATGCCCTGGCCTACAGCCAGAAGCTTCCCTGGAAACTATAACAGGGACCCCAGACATCCCAGTGCTTCTCTTGGCCTCACGGGGAAGGGGACTCTGTAACCAGGTTTCTCCATCCACACAGGCTCTAGGCAAGGGGAGAGGGCAGTGGGACCCAGGCAGAGCCATGGGATTGCTGGTGGGGACAGACTAGCCTCTGTAGCTCTAGCCCTGACCCTGGGTGGTGGGGGCCTGAAGTTCAGGGCAGGTCTGCTGCACTAAACCCATGACCTCCCTCCAGGGAGCTCAGACAAGATGATATCTGAAACCAGTCACTGGAGCCACATCTTCTCTTCAGAGAACACAGACAAAGGATACCCCACCACCAATGCAATTAGGTCCCATGGAACACGATGTCAGTTACGCAGCAGCCTCATGTGGACAGACTTGCCAGGGACCATGTTTATAAGTTCCTTCTTCCAGGGGGAACGGTCCATCACAGCTGGGTTGGGAGGTGCAGCGTCTGCTCATCTCTGGAATCTGGAGCTGAGTTGTGGGCAGGTCCCTCAAGTTCTTATCCAAAATATTTAGAAGCCAAAAGTGATATAAAGCCCACTCAGGATGTAAGGAGCAAAAACCTACTTGGAGTTTACTTTTAAGCTATTGATGCAATGTCCGTGGATCTAAGCACCAACACAAAGGCGATGCGCACATTTTGGAGCCTGGAGTGGACTCTCACAGTCCTGACCAGAACAGAAAGCTCCAGGAGCACCCAAGACAACCCTGCTGTGGTGAAGAGACAGTGCTGGCTCCACCCGCCTCCTGACCAGAAGAGCTGACAAGTGCAGAGCAGTGCTGTGGTCCCAGTTTTCTGAAGAGGTGATGTGGCAGTGAATGGTGGGCTCTGGTGGCATGGAGCCTCCCCATCCTTGCCCTGTACTTGTAAGTCCCCAGTACGGCAAAATGGAGTCCTGGTTTAGCTGGAGGTGCCTCCGTGGAAAGAGCACACTTTTCTGGTGTGAACTCCTCAACAAGCACCAAGAGAAAGGTTTGCTCCCTCTCCCCTCATGGTGACATGCAAGGCCGGGTCAGCGAGGCAGGCGATGGGTGGTGTGCACAACAGCAAGAGAGTTTGGAGTCACTGGGAAATGTAGGCAGGAAGAGGAACTCCGGAGGCAGGCAGGGTGGACGGGAAAAGCCCAGCAGGTCTGCGTGCACTTTGCAAGGCCCAACTCCCCAAATGCTTGGGGAGTCCCAGGTGTGAGAAGCCCTGTACCAGGCAGGACTGGTGCCGAGTCCCCAGGGATTAGCAGAAATCTCAGGGGCTGGCCTCGTGGCCAGCTGTGTCTGGAACCTTGGAGGAAGAGCAGTGCTGGATCTCAGGCTTGCAGTTTTCCCTCCCTAGCCCGACTGCCCAGCATAGGCCACTTGGCATCATCTTAGGTATGCAAGTCTGGAGCTGACCTGCCTGGCCCAGGTCTCCATGTGTCCTCTTGCACCACTCCTGAGTGGGAGAAACAACAGCACCCACAGAGCTGCCCTCACTGACCCTGAAGAGCACCGAGTCTGGCACCTGGGTGTGGTAGGATAGGAAGTAAGCTGGGATCAAAGTCCTCACCCAGGGCTGTGTGATGGAGTGACCAGAGGAGTGACACCGTGCCGCACACTCAGGAAGTGCCCAGTGCACATGTGCCACTGCGTCCTGCACCCACTGCCCACCTTTGCAGGCCAGTGTTTCCCACTGGATCCCCACTGCCGCCGCAGGCTCTCTCTCTGTGGGCCATCTGCTCATTTTTGCTAGTTGGGTCTAAGGTTTCCCGCAGGCTTGCATGACCTCCACTTCCTCCAGATGGCCCCCAAATGTGGCAGAGAGGTCCTGGGGCAGCTGCCACGGTGCTGTTCAGATTCCTCTGCGGTGGGAAAGGCTGGGCTGAGGACAACTGGACTAAACCGCCCCCGGAGACAAAGGCAACAAGTCAAACAGGAAGCTGCAAACACACATGGACTGTCCATGTGCCAGGCTTCATCCCACCCACTGGAGATGACCAGGAAGACCCAGGCATGAAGTGGGACGGCCGGGAGCCGCCTCCTCCAGGCAGCCTCAGTCCAACGCAGCCTCTAGTGCAGGGTTCCTCCTGGCCTCACCCAACACAGCGCTGGGCGGAGGCTCACAAAGACTGGCCAGGCCCAGCTCGGCCCCAGTGCCTCCCACGCTCAGGGCCAGAGCCCAGGCAACTCTGAAAAGCACCGCTGCTCAGGGCGCCGACCTGGGGAAATGCAGCAGGTAGGTGGGCTCGGGCCGGCGACGTCCGATTCCTGGGGCCAAGACTTGGCTCGAAGGCCACGCGGAGGCCGGGGAGAGCCGCTCGGTGCACAGCAGTCCTTAGGGCAGCCCTGGAGGCCGCGGCTGGACTCGCTCCGGAGAGCACCAGCTGCCCGGAATCGGAGGCTCTGGCCTTCACCCTGCGACGGGGCAGCTCTGCCACGGAATCACGGACCATCTCCGGGCCCACGAGGCCGCCGCCTGGGCACCCACGGCAGGACCCCCACCCCCACCCCCACCCCGGCCGCGCCCTTGCACCTCATTGGCCGGAGGCGAATCACATGCACAGGTCAGAACCCATCCCGGGCCGCGGACCTGGCTCCTGCCGGTCCACGTGGCACGTTCCTGGGGGCCGCTGGCTGGAGCCAAGAGAGCGCGACCCTCGGTCCTGGGGCTGGAGACCCCGGTGCTGCCGCCGGCCTTCTGCTGGCGCTCCGGGAAGTGGCCTGGTGTTGCCAGCCCCCGTGTTGCACACTGCAGACAGCGTCTGGGGACCCGCGGAGCCAGGTTTCCGGCCTGCGCGGCTGGGTCGGAGCTGACCTGCTCTGGCCCCTGAGGTCAGGCTGGGCGTCCGCCCCTCTGTTTGGATGGAGGCATCGCAAGCCCTGTGTTTGGGTGGAGTCAGGCGTTCTCCGTATCAGAACTTAAAAGGGAAGAGCCCAGCCAGGTCTGAATGGAGACTTTCCTGATTTGAACAGAGGAGAGGAGACCCACCGGGAGGCCTCCAGCTCCCACCCCAGCAGCACAAACCAGGGCGCTGCGCAGGGAGGACAGTGACTGCCAGGCCTAGCGTCCCACACCCCCACAGGCTGCTTTCTGGCCATTGGTCCTTGGTGGTTTCGGTTGTCAGTCTGCTTTGTTGAAGTGGCAGGCAGCAAACCTTGTTTTGTAGAAATGCCTGGTTAAAAGGCAGCCAAGAGGGGAAGCTGGATGGCCCACCTTGTCCATGTGGTTGTCAGAGGGAAAGTGGGGTCCAGGAAGGGACTTTTCACTGAACAGGGACATGCAGGCAGCTGGCCACGTGGTGCCGGGGAGCTGGGAAAGCCTTGTCTCGTGACTGTCTGCTTCTGGGCGGCTGCATCCTTACAAGGCAGGGTCCTGCCGGCTGGCTGTGAGGGGCTCTGCCTGAGCTTTATGCCGCATCATCTGGTGTCCCCAGGCCAGTACCAGAAGTGTGCGTGGGCTCAAGGGTGTGAGCTCGGGGTGTGCAAGGAGCCATGTTTAAAAAATGAAAACTGGAAACAGATAACATCCATCAGTGGAGACATGTCTAAATATGCACTCATCCAGGAGAACACATGGACCCCCCAGAAGGGAGGAAAGCACCCGGGTAGTGCAAGTTAGAACTTCCGGGGGCTCTCCTGCACACCAGAGGCAGGGCAGAAATCAGAGGAGACTGATAATGCCACACGTAAGGATGAGAGTGGCCAGGACCCTCACCCACAACTTGAAAGCCAATGTTCAGTGCCTGGGAAAAGGCAGTTTCTACCAGGTGTCTATTCACCTCCCATAACCCAATCACTCCACCTGAGTCAGTTAGGAAAAGGAGTGTTCATGGCGGCTTTTCCCAACACGCCAAACACATGGAGCAACTCAGCTGTCTGCCACCTTGATGGTGGATAAATAAACTGTGGTATAATTCCACAGTGGAATACTACACAGCAATAAAAAGAATAAACAACAGACACATGACACTGTGGCTGAATCTCACACACAGTTGAGCCCAAGAAGCCAGACACAGTAGAGAATATACTGTATATTTCCAATTATATGAAATTCAGGAACAGGAAAAGCCCAACCATGGTGCTAGAAATCAAAATAATGGGTATTCTTTGAGAGAGCATTGGGAAGGATCTTGATGGAAATGTTGCATGTCTTCAGTGAGTTGTGTAAAAGTCACAGAGCTGTAGAATTAAGAGTTGGAGCCAGGTGCGGTAGCATAGTCTGTGGCCCCAGCAACTCAGGAGACTGAGGCAGGAGGAATGCAGTTCAAGGCCAGCCTCAGCAATTTAGCCAGGCTCTAAGCAACTCGCTGAGACCCTGTCTCAAAATAAAAAGGGGGGGTCAGGATGTGGCTCAGTGGTTAAGCACCCCTGAGGTTCAATCCTGGGTACAAAAAAAAGTGGGGCTGCTTCTGTGTAAAGCATTCCTAAATTCCTGAATAAAAAAGAAGGCAAGATAGGCAGGTAAGGTTAACAATAGATTACTATCTTTATTTATTTTTGTAATTTTCAGTACTCTGCCAAATTCAGATAATGAAAAGCCTTCTTTTTTTTCAGTAGAGTTGTTGACCTTTTTGTGCTCACAGGGAAAGGGGTCCATGACATGCTGTTGAATTGGAAAAAACTAACAAAATGCCACATCCAAGAGGTTCTGCTTCAGATTAAGATGAGAAAGACCTAATTCCTGCAAGAACAAGAAAAACTCATGCAAGATAATAGCAGCCCTTTCTCTAAGAAGAGGAGAGGACTGAGGGGCCTTGGGATGAACTCTGGCCGAGAGACACAGCGGCCGGCTTCCCCAGGAGGCCTGCTCAGGGCCGACTGCCGTGCACAGAGGAGTTCTGTGGGGACAAGGGGCTGCCACTGCACTTGGGTGGAACAGTTGGAGTCAGAAGAGCCTCAAAGGGGGACTGGAGCTGTGGCTCGGTGTGGAGCTCTCGCCTGGCACATGTGAGGCCCTGGGTCTGATCCTCAGCACCACGTCTTAATCAACTAATTAAGGGAATTTTAAAAAGCCTCAAAGGCAAGGAGGGACCCTTCACTGTCCTCTTCCTGTCCCACTGAGTTGGGAGGAGGGTGTCCAAACAGGAAAAATCCACATTCCCATGGTCTCTTGTTAATGGATTCCACATCCTGCCTAAATGGGAATGGCACCAGCCCAGACGTCAACAAGACCAGAAGGACAGACTCAGGAATGGGAGGCTGGGCTGACCGTTAACCTGGCTGAAGGGCAGCTTCTCTGTCTCTGCTGGATTCTAGGAGAAAGCTGCGATCGACTCCTCACTGGGACTATGTGGGGAAAAGAGATCGTCGTCTCTAAAGAACAAACAGAATACAACACTCAGTCTTTGTTACGATCTCCACACAACGTGCCGAATACAAAGACAAAACATTCAAATAAGTGGGAAAATGTTGTACATAGTTAAGAGAAAATCCGACTTTTAGAAGGAAATCATCAGATGATTAAGTTATCGAACAAGAAAAGTATTTCAAATATGGGTGAACAAATGGTGTCTTTTGGAAGATGAATGAAAATGCTAAAAAGAAAAGCAAGTTCTGAAAAATAGATTTTGTGAAGAAAGTGAATGGGCTTAAGTTGTATCATGCAGAAGGGGGGGATCCGTGAACCTGAAGGAAGGTCACTGGAGAAGCCGAGAAGAGAGAAAGACTTAAGAACAGAACATCTGTAAGATATGTATCATGTGATCTGAAATGTGAGCACTTGGAGTCCAAGAATAAAAGTAGAGACAGTGAGAAAGTGGAAGAAACAATATTCAAGGAATTAATGGCCCAAAGCCTTCCAATCCGATGAAAGTTCATTGACCCACACATCCAAGGAATGAATGAACCTGAAACAAGATAAATGCAAAGAAAGCTACAGCTAAGCCAATATAATCAAACTGCTGAAAACTGACTATGAAGAGAACACCTTAGAAGCAGGCATCAGAGGAAAAATATGCATTGCTTAGAACAATGATTCTTTTTTAAGTAATGGCTGATTTCTCCCTGGAAAGAAATGGAAGATGGAGGACAGTGGAGCAGAAGTTAAAAACGCTGAGAGAGAAAACCGTGACCTAGAATTCTAGAGCCAGCAAAGTCGTCCACAAAAAGGAAGGTGGGGCTGAGGTTGAAGCTGCGTGCTGGAGAGCTCACCTGGCCTGTGTGAGCTGGCACCGTGAGGAGTGAGTGAATAGAGGTGTTGTGCTCATCCACAACTAAACACACACACACACACACACACGTATTTACACACACACGTGTATATTCATATTTATGTTTTTTAAAGGAAGGTGAGATGGAGATATTCAGGTCAAAAAAAAAAGCTGAGACAAGGTGAAACTCCGTTGCAGTTGGATTCCACTAAAGAAATGCTAAAGGTGGACTTTAAGGCTGCACACTGATACTTCCACCAGGTGATTCTTTGTTGCGGTTGTCCTTACATCATGCGGGAGGTCCTCCGGCCTCCGCCCACAGATGCCAAGGGCACTCTTCAGTTGTGACGACCGAAGGGTGTCCTGGGAGTGACGTCCCAAGAAGAAAATGAAGTACATGGCAGGAGGTGACTACATAGATCAATATAAGAGAATATTTTTCTGCATTTTTGATTTTTGAAAGCCAGCCGAGTTACAAGCAAAGACAGAAGTACATTGTTGCAAGTTGAATGGCAGAATAGCCATTCAAAGTAGACCGCTATTATGTGAATGTGAGTCGCCTGAAACAACCGCTAAGAAGGTATGACTAGAAGTCACTAGAGGAGAAAGAGTGGATATGAAAATGTACTGGATCCGTTTTTTATTTCTTTTTATTAGTGTTGGAAGTAAGGGGGAAAAGAAAGAAATAGAAAATAATAGCAAGGCAATAAGTTTAAACCTGATTTCATCAATAATTATAATAAATGAAAATAGCTTAAATTCTGTAAGTAGGAGGCAGAAGTGGTCAAACTGAATTTCAAAAGTAAAAGCCAACTCTGTGTTGTTTGTCAGAGAAGACTACAAACAGGCCGTCTTTAGAGGTCAGAGAAAGGTGAGTCATGGGAACCTTGGTAACAGAAACACCATGTTCATAAGAAACCAATGTGTTTTAACCCAGGAAGCATCAGAATGAAAAAGAAGGACACTTCAGACTGAGGAGGGCATCATTCTACCAAGAAAACGTGCCGAGCCTGGTACTTGTGTACCCAGAAGGGACAAGCCCACCATCATTGCAGACTGAACTCTCTTCTCCCAGAAAAGAGTACTGGCCAGACCCCGTCCTGCCAGAGAAGCTGTCGGAGAACTCAGCTGACCTGATGGAAGACACCACACCAGTCAGACAGTAAACCACGACACCCGGGCACTCAAGAGCACACGTGGTTTTCTGTGCACATTGAACATATTCCAAAACAAACTACAGGTTGAGCCGGAAAATGATGTCAATGAAACTTACAGGATTGAGAGAAGAATGCATTTTTTTGCCACAATAGAATTGATTAGAAATTAATAACAAATATATTTGGGAAATCCATACATATTTTGAAATTAAACAATACACATCTCCATAACACAGGAATCAAGGAAGAAATCATGAAGAAAACTAGGAACTATTCTTGATGATATTTTTAAACAGGATATTATGATACAAAATCACAAGCAATGAAAGGAAAAGATACATGGGGCTTCACAAATTAAAATTTTATTCATTAATGAACACTGTCAAGATAATTAAAGTACAACTCAAAAGAATTAGATAAAATATTTAGAAATCATATATCTGATAAGACTCTGCTATCCTGAATATATAAAGAACTGTTACAACTCAATAATTTTAAAATGTTCTCTAAGGAAAAAGACGTATAAATGACCAATAAACACAAGAGACTTCTCCACATTATTAGGCATCAGGGAAATGTAAAAATCTCAGTGAGAGACGAGTTCACACCCATTAGGCTGCTGTAATTAAAAGCTAATAAGTGTTCACAAGGAGGCGGAGAAATCAAAGCCCTCAGGCACTGGGATTGGGATGCAAAAAGGTGCAGCCACTTGGAGAGACAGTTTGGGCATCCTCAGAACGCTAACTGTGGGTTAGCGGTCCACATCTAGATGTACCTCAGGGAATCACAGAGGTGTCCACACAAAAGAGTGCAAGAATGCTCATAAGCAGGACTGATGATAGCCCAGAGCAGGCACAACCCGAGTGCTCCTGGTGAGGGATAGATAAGGGGCAGCAGCCACACTGGAATGCGATTCTGCCCTGAGAAGGACCGCGGTGCTGATGTCTGCTGTGGATGGACAGGCTGTGGATGGACAGGCTGTGGATGGACAGGCTGTGGATGGACAGGCTGTGGATGGACAGGCCGCGACAACCCACGCCAAGGGTGTGTGCTTCCAAGTACATGGAGCGTCCAGGACGGCACGTGGCTCGGCAGAGACAAAACATGGGTCAGCACCTGCAGGGGCTGGGAGGAGCCCGGGAGGAGAGGGACTGCTGGTGCTGCAGGCTTGCGGAGTGCAGAGATGTCCTCATGTCGGATCCCCTGGGCTGCACAGCTGTGTGGACACGCCAAGACGCCCTGAGTGCATACTTTACCAAGTGACTTTATTGAGAGTGAATTTTTAAACATGCTTTTTTGTTTGGTTTTGCAGTTGCAGATGGACACATGTCTTTGTTCTGCCTCACCCGTGCTAGGCAAGCACTCTGCCCCTGAACTACAGCCCCAGCCCCTGAGGGTGAATTTTACCTCAATAAAACTGTGACTAAAAGCCATGGGGTATTATCAACAACCTCATGTTAACAAATCCAGCAGATGAAATGGATAACAATATTAAAACCAATCCACGAATGAATAATATAGGAAACCTGAAGCAGGATTCCCATTTGATGCTTTCCAAAAAATACAAGTTCAGGTTCAGCTGCCTTCACTGGCAAATTAAACCCAACATGCAATGGATAAGGAGTAGCCATCATTCACAAACCCTTCTTACAAACAGAAGGGGAACCAGGCCGGGTGGCACATGTCTGTGATCCCAGGGGCTCAGGAGGCTGAGGCAGAAGAATGGAGAGTTCAAAGCCAGCCTCAGGAAAAGCAAGGCGCTAAGCAACTCAGTGAGACCCTGTCTCTAAATAAAATACAAAATAGGGCTGGGGATGTGGCTCAGTGTTGAGTGCCTCTGAGTTCGATCCCTGGTACTCACCCTCAAAGAAGGGGAGACAGAACATACCCCAAACTATCTCCTAAGTCCAAACCCTTACAAAACTAAAGAACTTCAGTCCGAGAAGAAATGTTAGCAAATCCCACAGCAGGACATAAAAAAGAGAATCCACTGTGACCAAGATAATCCACCATGACCAAGTGACGCTCACTCCAGAAATGTGATTTAAAAATAAACAAACGTATTTCACCACATTGGTAGGTTAGGGGGAAGCTTCATAAGATCACCTAAACATTTTTAAACTCTGGGATAAAGTCCAATACCCACTTGTGATTTTAAAAGCCATCAGAACATGGAACAGAAATCATCTCTTCAACCTGTAAACTCGGGAATAACATTGCACTTTACAGGGAGAAGCTGAACTTCCAGCTCGAGGTTGAGAGCAATGCAAGGACGTGGGCTCTTACCACTCCCACTCAGTGCTGCGCTGGAGTCCTGGTAAGTGCGTAAAGCCAGGAAAGTAAGTAGAACACAGCGGCAGGAGACAGCGGTGGGAGCCTTGTGCCTGAGAGCATCTGAGCTGCGGCAGCCTCCGAAGGCTGCTCCATCTGACGTGTGCATTGAGTGAGGTCCCAGGACACAGTACACAGCAAGGAAATGACTGTACTAGCAACAGACAGTTGGAAACTGAACAGTAAATGGGACGTGCCATCGATGGTGCCGAAATCAGACAATACTTAGAGGTTAGTGAAAGAGCTACAAGACGTTCCCGAGGAAGACCAAGAAGACCTGAATAGAGGAAGATGTGTGCCATGTTCATGGGCCTGGGAGTAAACTTGTGTCAGGTCTCTGCAAATAGATATCTAGATCCCACATGATCCCAGTGAAAATCTTAGCTGAGTTTTTTAAAAATAGAAAGTTGCAATGGATTCTATAGTGACCAAAAAATTTTGGAAAAACCAAAGTCAGAGACTTTGCTGGTTTATGACTCAGAAAAGCGGTGGCAATAGTAGTACTGGTGTAGAAGCCTCGTTTCCTCCTCGGCCAGGCTGCCACAGCAGTTCGGCACAGGAGGGAAGTCGTCAGCAGGCTGCAGGGACTAGGTGGACCGTCTGGACACCGCCTCCAAGACCCATAGAATAATTCAAGGTGGATCAGAAAACCAGCCGCGCCTCCAAGCCATCTCGGCAGCCTCCAGACAGACGGGTCGTACAGAAAGCACCAACTAAGGGAAAGGAAAATGGGGACACTTAACTTCACCAAGAGTAAAACTTTTGCCCATCGAAATCTGTTCATTAAGAAAATGAGTAGGTGGGCTGGGTGCGGCTCAGTGCCCAGCACTGCAAAACCAAAAAAGAAAACAGACAGGTTAAGTAGGCAGGCTGCAAAGTGGGATGAAAGATCTGAATACGAATGTCTGGAGCAACTTGTATCTGTAACATCTGAAGAAACCTCACAACTCAGAATAACGACCACCCGTTAAAAGCAAGCCAACGACTGGAAGAATCACTTCTGAAAGGCAGATGCACGGGGCTGGGGCTGGCCTCAGAGGTGGAGCGCTGGCCTAGCGTGTGTGAGGCTCTGGGCACTCTGTCCATCTACAACGACAGATATGTATATGTATGTATTTTAAATATATAGATGCAGCTGGGCTGGGCTGGGCTCAGTGGCGGAGCGCTTGCCTGGCATGTATGAGGCCCTGGGTTCGATTCCCAGCACTGCATAGAAATAAATAAAATAAAGGTCGACTGACAACTGAAAAATAAAAATAAATAAATATACAGATGCAGAGATACCGTGACCACACCAGGAGGTGGTCAGCCTGGGCGGTCCTCACCAGTACTCCAGTGGACCCAGGCACACCACTCACACTCACCCCAGGCCTACCGTGGTGCAGTGCACGGGGTGTGGTCAGTGGCTTGTTTGCAGCACTGATGTGCAGCCTCTGCCGTGAGTCCTCCTGGCCACATGTGACCCCAGTGAGGTCATCGCAGGGCTGGGGAGCAGCTTCAAACATGACATCTGGCATCGCTTATGAACAGCTTTCGTTCAGGGGAATCTGCGAGGGGACCTCCAGCCAGGACTTTCGTAAGAAGAGATTTTGTCTCTTGGCTGAGTCACGTGCTGTCAGCATGAACTCGCTGGGTCATGGCCGGAGACCAGCAGGGCCAGCAGGACACCAGGACACGTTGGGAGCATCAGGCCCCTGGTTTCCGGCGAATCCGTTGTTTTCTTAGAGCCTTCAGTGCACGTGCCTTGGCCTAAAGTCCATCAGCTCTACGTGTTTTTGAGGCCAGATGGGCATCGCGGGGCTTTAAGCAATGATGAGGCAGGCAGTTCACTCAGCAGAGGCCTGGCCCACCGGAGACGGCCATTCGCCCCGAGCTGAGCAGCCACTGGCCCCCAGCACCAGAGCCCCGTGCAGTGCTGCTGGGGTGTCCTGGGGGGCTCTGGAGTGAGGTCACCAAGAAGCCAAGGACTGGGTGGCTCTCAGAAACACACAGGAGGTAGCTAAAAGAGCCACCTGTCCGCGGCAGTGCCAGTGGCACCTCCAGCCAGGGTGCACGAGGCCTGTGGGTGGTCGCAGGAGGAGAGGAGAGAAACTGCCCTCGTCTCTGGCCGCTACCCCGGGCCTGAGGACCAGGAATGTGGAGCCCAGTGGTTGTTCTCTGGTTGCTTACGGCCCCAGACCCCAGCCCCAGCCATCAGCACACTGAGCCGAGCAGGGGCCACAGTGCCCATCAGGTCAGGGTGGCCTGTGGGGCAAGCAGCCCTCAGAGATAGGGGTCATTTGTTCCAGAACACACAACTGCCAGTGACCGTCTGGGCTCAACCCCATCTGCCCAACTCAAAGCCGTCCTTGTTTGAGTAAGTACACCGTGCTCCACGACACGGCCCGGTCAGCAGAGGGTGGGGGCAGAGGACAGAAGCCCTGCGGTCCAGGGTGCACGTCCAGTTGAGGACGAAGGCGCTCTGGCCATGGCAAGACCTGGGCTGCTCTTCCTCAGTAGTGGATGGGGCCATGCTCCTGGGGGACGGTGGGACAGGGACAAGTGTTAGAGTCTGTAAACAAGTCAGGATGGCGCCTAGCAAATGCCAGAGGGAGTGGTTTGTGAAGTAAGGCCAGCGAGCCATTAAGTGTGGAGATTCCTGATTGGTTGACTGATGTATCTAGTTTATGCTAATTAGATGAGCTGTGTGGGATGTATATCTACCCCTCCGGTCCTACAATAAACGGCTCCCACTCCTGCTGTACCAACCTACACAAGTTGCTCGTCACCCCCCGGTTATTTTGCTGCAGCCGGACTGCGGCAGACAAGCACCTAGCCAGCTTGGGCCTGGGTTCTTGCCCTGGCTCAGTGCCTCTTCTCCCTGCCCTGGCTGTGGAGTCCAACGTTCAGCAGACAGAGTCGTGTCCCCACTGTCGGGTGGAGGCTCAGGCCCTGGGAAACAGGTGGGGATCCTGGCAGGGGAGGAAGGTACAGTTGGGACAGTAGACATTCTTCAGAGGTGGCGGAAGCCCCAGCCCCCAGCCGCAGCCCCATTGAGCCCCCTGAGCCATTTCCATAGGCCCCTTTTATGTGCAGGTCAGACGAAAGGCCACAGGTGACATCAGTGGGCGCATGCTCAGAGGCGGGTGGGTGTTCGTACCTTGAGCACTCCTCAGCCAGGACCTGATTGTCCCCTCTCGGGCCTGCCCTGAGCCACCCTACAACAGGGCGTGACCACCAGACCTGAGAGGTGGAGACCCAGGGCCAGGAAGAGGAACGGCATCAGGAGAACCCGGAGGAATAGCCCCAGCCAGCCTCGCTCATCAGCTGAGCCCCCGCGAAGCGCAAGGCCCAGCGGGGACTGAGCAGAGGCGGGGCAGAAAATGAATGCACCCTTCTCATTAGAGTTTGGAGAAGGCGAGCCAGACGGCAGGGCAGGGGGGACCCTTGTTGAGATTCTGGGGGTCCTCACAGTGGCCAAAGTGCAGGTCTGTGAGGCTGAAACCTTTGATTCACTGTTTATTCACTAAAACTTCGGGGGGGCACATAACTGGGACTTGAACCTAGGGGCACTCTACCACTGAACCACACCCCCAACCCTTTTTACATTTTATTTATTTATTTTTTTTAATTTTTTATTGTTGGTTGTTCAAAACATTACAAATTTCTTGATATATCATATTTTTTTTTTTTTTTTTTACGTTTTATTTTGAGAAAGGGTCTGGCAAAGTTGCTGAGTCTGGCCTTGAACTTGGGATCCTCCTGCCTCAGCCTCCCGAGCTGCTGGGATGACAGGTGTGGGCCCCCACGCTGCTTATTTACTAGTGACGTAAAAGCAGCTCTGTGCTCTTGTAACGTGTTGTGACGACGAGTGTAACCTAGTCTGTGTGGCCTCACGTCATCTGGAGGCGAACCAGGAGATGTGGACGGAGGGCACTGGGCCTCCACCTTGCACAGGAGGTCAGTGCGTCTGTCACCTTCTGTCTGTCTCTATGGCCCCCGCGCCCTCGCCACCCCGGGGCCACTTGAGGAAGGCCTGCGCTCTCTAGGGCCCTGACGCGCGTGTCCCAGTCTTGATGCTAAAGGCAGTGTCTGTGGGCTGTGGCTCTGCGTGTCCACGGGGTGGTCAGTGAGGATGGCCGTGGCCCACACAGCCACGTCACGGAGGGACTATCACAGACCAGCTTGCCGTGCCGGCAGGGAAGGAGGTGACCCCAGTTAAGCCAAGGACACGTGGTCCAGCTCTCAGGGCAGCTCTAAGGGTCAGAGGGGGAGGAGGCCCCAGCCCCGGAGACTGGGTGGCCAAGGCACCTGCCCCAGGCCCCAGCATCGCCAGGGAGGAGCCACGGCGGGATGGGGAGAGGACGAGCCTGGTCCCCAAGGAGCTCCAGACTGGAGGCACCTGAGCACAGTCCCGTCCTGGGCCCCCAGGGACCCCCACCCAGACGGATTCCCAGTCCCCAGCCCGGGCCTGGGGGCCGGTGGCCAAGGAGGGCAGCTCGCCTCGGGCCTCTGCGCCCCTCAGGGTGGGTGTGGTGCTGGAGGAGCACGCAGGGCAGGGTGCCGGGCCCCGTGGCTGGCCGAGGGGGCACTCCAGCCTGCAGGCCCCGCCCCCGTTCCCTGGCAGTGGCAGGAGGTTGGCAGCGGCTGAGATCAGGAGCTGGCGGCAGCCTCTGGGGCCAGCACAGGGACCTCTGCTGCCCTCCCCAAGGGCTTGGAGTGACCCCACAGAAACTGGTCATTGCCAAGGTACCAGGGCTCCTCGTCCCTGCAGGAGTGGCCAGCACAAGGAGGGTCAGCCCAGGGGAGTGGCACCCCCGGGCCCTTGGGAGTGAAGGAGACTTGATGAGACTGGGCACATGGTCCCCACCACATGGTACCCACCACGTGGTCCCCACCAGGACTGGGAGACCCACGTCCGGCTGCGACCCAGGGGCTGCGAACCCAGGACGGGGGAGACCTATGTCAGGCTGGGACCCAGGGGCTGGGAACTCAGGACGGGAAGACCCATGTCAGGCTGGGACCCAGGGGCTGGGAACTCAGGACGGGGGAGACCCATGTCAGGCTGGGACCCAGGGACTGGGAACCCAGGACAGGGGAGACCTATGTCAGGCTGGGACCCAGGGGCAGGGAACCCAGGATGGGGAGACCTATGTCAGGCTGGGACCCAGGGGCTGGGAACCCAGGACGGGGGAGACCTACGTCAGGCTGGGACCCAGGGGCTGCGAACCCAGGACGGGGGAGACCCATGTCAGGCTGGGACCCAGGGGCTGGGAACCCAGGACGGGGGAGACCCATGTCAGGCTGGGACCCAGGGGCAGGGAACCCAGGATGGGGAGACCCATGTCAGGCTGGGACCCAGGGGCTGGGAACCCAGGATGGGGAGACCCATGTCAGGCTGGGACCCAGGGGCAGGGAACCCAGGATGGGGAGACCCATGTCAGGCTGGGACCCAGGACAGGGAGACCTATGCCAGGCTGGGACCCAGGGGCTGGGAACTCAGGATGGGGGAGACCTATGTCAGGCTGGGACCCAGGGGTGGGAACTCAGGATGGGGGAGACCTATGTCAGGCTGGGACCCAGGCGCTGGGAACTCAGGATGGGGGAGACCTATGTCAGGCTGGGACCCAGGCGCTGGGAACTCAGGATGGGGGAGACCTATGTCAGGCTGGGACCCAGGCGCTGGGAACTCAGGATGGGGAGACCCATGTCAGGCTGGGACCCAGGACAGGGAGACCTATGCCAGGCTGGGACCCAGGGGCTGGGAACTCAGGATGGGGGAGACCTATGTCAGGCTGGGACCCAGGGGTGGGAACTCAGGATGGGGGAGACCTATGTCAGGCTGGGACCCAGGCGCTGGGAACTCAGGATGGGGGAGACCTATGTCAGGCTGGGACCCAGGCGCTGGGAACTCAGGATGGGGGAGACCTATGTCAGGCTGGGACCCAGGGGTGGGAACTCAGGATGGGGGAGACCTATGTCAGGCTGGGACCCAGGGGTGGGAACTCAGGATGGGGGAGACCTATGTCAGGCTGGGACCCAGGGGCTGGGAACCCAGGACGGGGAGACCCACGTTTGGCTGGGAACTCAGGACGGGGAGACCCATGTCGGGCTGGGACCCAGGGGCAGGGAACCCAGAACGGGGGAGACCCATGTCAGGCTGGGACCCAGGACGGGGAGACCTATGCCAGGCTGGGACCCAGGAGCTGGGAACCCAGGACTGGGGAGACCCACGTTGGGTTGGGACCCAGAGGCTAGGAACCCAGGACGGGGGAGACCTATGTCAGGCTGGGACCCAGGACGGGGAGACCTATGCCAGGCTGGGACCCAGGAGCTGGGAACCCAGGACTGGGGAGACCTATGTCAGGCTGGGACCCAGGGGCAGGGAACCCAGGACGGGGGAGACCCACGTTGGGCTGGGACCCAGGGATTGGGTAGCCAGCGGCTGCCTCCACTGGGCATGTGAAATGCTGGGCGGTATGCACCCCGGGGAGGCCCATAAGATCCCGCTGGGCCATTGCCCTGCCTCTGAGGTGGCACCTGTGCCCAGTGGTGACCTTCACACGGTGCCCTTGGGCTCCACCTGGGCGACCAAGTCTCGGCCTCTCCGGGGCTCCCACGGGGGTCCCCCTGGTCAGTGCTCTTGCCTGCTGAGGAAGCTGGCCAAGCGGTCTGCCATTTCGGAGGCCGCACCTCCTTCAGGACAGCAGCGGAGGAGCGGCCTGGCCTGGCCTGGGCGGTGCTGGGTGGTGGCCATGGGAATCAGGCCTGGGGTGTTGCTGGGCCACCACTGGGCCACCACGGAGCCCCCGCACGCGAAAACAAAACCAGGAGCACCTGCTCCACAGGGCCAGGAGGGTGCCTCAGGACGACCCACCTGAGACCGCAGGTGGCCGCACACGTTGGCCACTGCAGAACCCAAAGCCAGCTGGATGCCCAGCCTCCATGGCCAAGGCCAGTCTGGGGTGTCACTGAGCAGGTTAGCTGACCCCAGGCCACCAGAGCTCCGGGAGGCACAGTGTGGGCGCGTGGCAGCCAGCCCACTAAGAGTGCCCCGTCCTGGGACACGCCCCCCAGTGAGGTGGCCACGACTGAGCCTGGGTTGAGGGGAGAAACTGTAGGCCTTGGAGGTGCTGCTGCCTGAGCCCTGGTGACACGGCACAGGGTGCAAAGTGACCAGGCCCACTCTCCACAGCCGGCTGCCGCCCGTGAGGAGAGCTGGTCGGCAAGGGCCTCCTGGCCGCCAAGCCGGAAGGGATGGTGGCAGGAGCCGCGGCCAGGCCCGGGCCCACGCATGTCCTGAGCCCGTGAGGAGAACAAGAGCCCAGTTTGCGCAGGAGCAAGCCAGGGCCATCTTGCTCCTGATTTCCTGACTGCCCGTCCACGTGCAAGCAGGGCGCCCTGACAGTGCAGGACTCGGGGGCCACCTCAGTCAGGGCTGGGAGGGGCTTGGAGACCAACAGCCCAGGGTGGCCACTGGCTCCGTCCCCATGTGCCCAGCCACCTGCTGGGCTGGGGCACCGAGCGTGCCCAGGTGCAGACTAGGGAGAGCGGCAGGGCCTCGGTCATGGCAACCACTCTGGCCGGGGACCTCAGGGGACACCTGGTGGCCCTAGACCAGCCCTGCGGGACCCAGAGCCACTCAAGCTCCTGAGCTGCCAGCTGCCACGCGGCTTCCTGCTGCCTGTGGGGCTCTCGGGTTGTGGGGGTCGTCTGCCGCGCCACCCCTCGGGGAGGTCGTCTCCGCCCCTGGGGGAAAGCGGAGGGACTGCCTGCCCCGCCTAAGGCTGCGGTGGCGGCTGCGAACACAGCGCTGACGTCCCCTCCCCCAGGACAGGCCTGCCTCTTCTGTGGAAGCCTGGACACCTCGGCCTCCTCGCTGGGCTGGAGCCCAGGCCTGCCGGGAATCGTCCGCTCCCTGGAACGCATCAGCAGCTCCAGACACCAGGCTGACGGGACAGCTGCAGGCGTCTTCCTCAGAACCGCGGAGAGGACGAGGCCAGGCCACCAGCCAGGCCCCGGCGCAGGAGGGGTGTGGGCGAGGCCGGGGTTGGGTTTGAGACAACAGCTGGGCTGTGGCCGTCCAGGGCCTGCACCGCAGTGTGACACACCCACAGGAGCCTCGTGGGGGGACCCTGTGCCCCGCCCACCTGGCCCTGGGCCCGGCCTGGCGGGGCTGGGGCTGGCTGCAGCTGTGGGCTGGCAGGGCTTCTTTGGCGGTGTGTCCTTGTCCAGGGCCATGAGAACAGCCTGCCCTCCTTGTGCTGCCTGGTCAGCCTCGGGAGGTACAGGCGGCCCTGACGTGGGCCCCTCAGGCTGACCGCGGGGGGTGCAGGCCTCCCTCCCGACACAGGCCAGGCCATGGGGAGGAGCTGCTGTGCCCTCCCTGCAGACATGTCTCTCTGCCCAGCAGGACCGCGCAGGCCGGCCCCCGACCCGTGCTGGGCATGCCCTCCAGGCCCGCCGAGCAGGGGAGGCGAAGTCCCGACCCAGCGAGCAGTTCCCGGGAGGTGTCCGTCCGGGGGCACAGGCAAGGCTGCTGCTGGAAGACCAGGGACCCTGGGTTCGCGGCCTCCCTGGGGTGCGTCCTGACTTCCCACGGCCCTTCTCCTGGGGACACCAGGTGCGGACAGCACACTCGACCACCCCCTCCTCGGCCTCTTGCTTTCCTTCCTGTTTTGATGACCCTTCGCTCATAAAATGAGAACAATGAGTGTCTGGCCTCCACACCAGAGGCCACAAGGTCAAGAGCAGGGACCGGCTCTGCCGGCCTCCAGGAGGCAGCTGGCCACGACCACAGGGCCCAGGGCTGTGCCTCGGTGGGTCTGTAGCCCCCACGCCTGCTCTGCCCCGCCCCTTCCTCTGGACAGACTGGAGGTGCTGGGCCTAGAAAGACCAGTGGCCATCCGGCCGGGTGCCACTAATACAGTGCCCACTGGGCGCCTTAAAGCTTCAGAACGGCAAGATGAGATGACTGGGATGAAAAAATTGTCTCACAGTGGCCGAGGGAGAAGCAGGCTACGCAGGGGATGGCCTCTGAGAGCAGCCCTTCAGGGGAGGCCCTTCACAGGTGTCAGGGAGGCACTGCCCGGAGCCTCCCCTACCTCCACGGGGCTCTCCGCGCTCTCAGGGAACGCGCTCCGTTCTCCGCGTTCACAGCCAGGAAGCCATGTCCCCTTGAGTCTCAACTCACGAGCCAGAAACTCCACCAGGGGACAACGCGTGGACAGTACTGCACCCACTGGGGTTCCGTCCCCAGTGGGTCCCAGACATCGTCTGCCCAGGAGGCCACCAGGAGTGGCTTCTGCACCTATGGTCTGCACGTTCCAGACGCTTCGAGAACACGGGGTCACAGAATGGCTATCTCCACTGGGCAGCATGTTCCACGGCCCTCTATGTGGTGGGCGGCCCCCCGCCACAGTGGGGAACCTTCTTCCAAAGTGGCACGATCCTCCCAGAGAGGGCACCCTCTCCTCCTACTGTGGGCACACTCTCCTCCTGCTATGACACCCTCTCCTCCTGCTGTGACACCCTCTCCTCCTGCTGTGACAACCTCTCCTCCTGCTGTGACACCTCTCCTCCTCTATGACACCCTCTCCTCCTGCTATGACACCCTCTCCTCCTGCTCTGACAACCACTCCTCCTGCTGTGACAACCTATCATCCTGCTATAACACCCTCTCCTCCTGCTGTGACACCCTCTCCTCCTGCTGTGACACCCCCTCCTCCTGCTGTGACACCTCTCCTCCTGCTATGACACCCTCTCCTCCTGCTATGACACCCTCTCCTCCAGCTGTGACAACCTCTCCTCCTGCTGTGACACCCTATCATCCTGCTATGACACCCTCTCCCCCTACTGTGACACCCTCTCCTCCTGCTGTGACACCCCCTCCTCCTGCTGTGACACCCTCTCCTCCTGCTGTGACACCCTCTCCTCCTGCTGTGACACCTATCCTCCTGCTGTGACACACTCTCCTCCTGCTGTGACACCCTCTCCTCCTACTGTGGTCCCCTCTCCTCCTGCTATGACACCCTCTCCTCCTGCTGTGACACCCTCTCCTCCTGCTGTGACACCCTCTCCTCCTGCTGTGGTCCCCTCTCCTCCTGCTATGACACCCTCTCCTCCTGCTGTGACACCCTCTCCTCCTGCTGTGACACCCTCTCCTCTTGCTGTGGTCCCCTCTCCTCCTGCTATGACACCCCTCCTCCTGCTGTGACAACCTCTCCTCCTGCTGTGACACCTCTCCTCCTGCTGTGACACACTCTCTTCCGGCTGGAAACACTCTCCTCCTGCTGTGGGCACCCTCTCCTCCTGCTGTGACACCCTCTCCTCCTGCTGTGACACCCTCTCCTCCTGCTGTGGTCCCCTCTCCTCCTGCTGTGGTCCCCTCTCCTCCTGCTGTGACACCCTCTCCTCCTGCTGTGTCACCCTCTCCTCCTGCTGTGTCACCCTCTCCTCCTGCTGTGACAACCTATCCTTCTGCTGTATCACCCTCTCCTCCTGCTGTGATAACCTATCCTTCTGCTGTGTCACCCTCTCCTCCTGCTGTGACACCCTCTCCTCCTGCTGTGACACCCTCTCCTCCTGCTGTGACACCCTCTCCTCCTGCTGTGTCACCCTCTCCTCCTGCTGTGAAAACCTATACTTCTGCTGTGTCACCCTCTCCTCCTGCTGTGACAAACTCTCCTCCTGCTGTGACACCCTCTCCTCCTGCTGCGACACACTCTCCTCCTGCTGTGACAACCTCTCCTCCTGCTGTGACACCTCTCCTCCTGCTGTGACACACTCTATTCCTGCTGGAAACACTCTCCTCCTGCTGTGGGCACCCTCTCCTCCTGCTGTGACACCCTCTCCTCCTGCTGTGACACCCTCTCCTCCTGCTGTGGTCCCCTCTCCTCCTGCTATGACACCCTCTCCTCCTGCTGTGACACCCTCTCCTCCTGCTGTGTCACCCTCTCCTCCTGCTGTGTCACCCTCTCCTCCTGCTGTGACAACCTATCCTTCTGCTGTGTCACCCTCTCCTCCTGCTGTGAAAACCTATCCTTCTGCTGTGTCACACTCTCCTCCTGCTGTGACACCCTCTCCTCCTGCTGTGACACCCTCTCCTCCTGCTGTGACACCCTCTCCTCCTGCTGTGTCACCCTCTCCTCCTGCTGTGAAAACCTATCCTTCTGCTGTGTCACCCTCTCCTCCTGCTGTGACAAACTCTCCTCCTGCTGTGACACCCTCTCCTCCTGCTGTGACACACTCTCCTCCTGCTGTGACATCCTCTCCTCCTGCTGTGACAACCTATCCTCCTCCTGTGACACTCTCTCCTCCTGCTGTGACACCCTCTCCTCCTGCTGTGACACCATCTCCTCCTGCTGTGTCACCCTCTCCGCCTCTGTGACACCCTCTCCTCCTGCTGTGGTCCCCTCTCCTCCTGCTGTGACACACTCTCCTCCTGCTGTGACATCCTCTCCTCCTGCTGTGAAACCCTCACCTTCTGCTGTGACACCCTCTCCTCCTGCTGTGTCACCCTCTGCTCCTGCTGTGACAACCTCTCCTCCTGCTGTGTCACCCTCTCCTCCTGCTGTGGTACCCTCTCCTCCTGCTTTGACACCCTCTCCTCCTTCTGTGACAACCTATCCTCCTCCTGTGACACTCTCTCCTCCTGCTGTGACACCCTCTCCTCCTGCTGTGACACCATCTCCTCCTGCTGTGTCACCCTCTCCGCCTCTGTGACACCCTCTACTCCTCTGTGACACCCTCTCCTCCTGCTGTGGCACAGTCTCTTCCTGCTGTGACACTCTCTCCTCCTGCTGTGACACCTTCTCCTCCAGCTGTGACACCTTCTCCTCCAGCTGTGACACCCTCTCCTCCTGCTGTGAACACTCTCCTCCTGCTGTGACACCCTCTCCTCTACTGTGACATCCTCTCCTCCTGCAGTGACACCCTCTCCTCCTGCAGTGACACCCTCTCCTCCTGCTGTGACACCCTTTCCCCCTTCTGTGACACACACTCCTCCTGCTGTGACACCCTCTCCTCCTGCTGTGACACCCTCTCCTACTGTGACAGCCGCTCCTCCTGCTGTGACACACTCTCCTACTGCTGTGTCACCCTCTCCTCCTGCTGTGACACCCTATCCTCCTGCTGTGACACCCTCTCCTCCAGCTGTGGTACACTCTCCTCCTGCTGTGACACTGCCACCTCCTGCTGTGACACCCTCTCCTTCTGCTGTGACACCCTCTCTTCCTGCTGTGACACACTCTCCTCCTGATGTGACCACCTCACGTCCTGCTGGGGTACTTTCTCCTCCTGCTGTGACACCCTCTCCTCCTGCTGTGACACCCTTTCCTCCTCTGTGACACCATCTCCTCCAGCTGTGGTACCCTCTCCTCCTACTGTGGTCCCCTCTCCTCCTGCTATGACACCCTCTCCTCCTGCTATGACACCCTCTCCTCCTGCTGTGACACCCTCTCCTCCTGCTGTGGTCCCCTCTCCTCCTGCTGTGACACCCTCTCCTCCTGCTGTGACACCCTCTCCTCCTGCTGTGACACCCTCTCCTCTTGCTGTGGTCCCCTCTCCTCCTGCTATGACACCCCTCCTCCTGCTGTGACGACCTCTCCTCCTGCTGTGACACCCTCTCCTCCTGCAGTGGTCCCCTCTCCTCCTGCTATGACACCCTCTCCTCCTGCTGTGACACCCTCTCCTCCTGCTGTGACATCCTCTCCTCCTGCTGTGAAACCCTCACCTCCTGCTGTGACACCGTCTCCTCCTGCTGTGTCACCCTCTCCTCCTGCTGTGACAACCTCTCCTCCTGCTGTGACACCCTCTCCTCATGCTGTGGCACCGTCTCTTCCTGCTGTGACAATCTCTCCTCCTGCTGTGACACCTTCTCCTCCAGCTGTGACACCCTCTCCTCCTGCTCTGACAACCACTCCTCCTGCTGTGACACACTCTCCTCATGCTGTGACACCCTCTCCTCATGCTGTGGCACCGTCTCTTCCTGCTGTGACACTCTCTCCTCCTGCTGTGACACCATCTCCTCCAGCTGTGACACCCTCTCCTCCTGCTGTGACACTCTCTCCTCTTGCTGTGACACCCTCTCCTCCTGCTGTGACACCCTATCTTCCTGCGTGACACCCTCTCCTCCTGCTGTGACACCCTCTCCTCCTGCTGTGACACTCTCTCCTCTTGCTGTGACACCCTCTCCTCCTGCTGTGACACCCTATCTTCCTGCGTGACACCCTCTCCTCCTGCTGTGACACCCTATCATCCTGCTATGACACCCTCTCCTCCTGCTGTGACACCCTCTCCTCCTGCTGTGACACCCTGTCCTCCTGCTGTGTCACCCTCTCCTCCTACTGTGACACCCTCTCCTCCTCTATTACACCATCTCCTCCTGCTGTGACACCCTCTTCTCCTCTATGACACCCTCTCCTCCTATTGTGGTACCCTCTCCTCCTGCTGTGACACCCTCTCCTCCTGCTGTGACACACTCTCTTCCGGCTGTGAAACACTCTCCTCCTGCTGTGGGCACCCTCTCCTCCTGCTGTGACACCCTCTCCTCCTGCTGTGACACACTCTCTTCCGGCTGTGAAACACTCTCCTCCTGCTGTGGGCACCCTCTCCTCCTGCTGTGTCACCCTCTCCTCCTGCTGTGACACCCTCTCCTCCTGCTGTGAAACCCTCTCCTCCTACTGTGACACACTCTCCTCCTGCTGTGTCTCCCTTTCCTCCTGCTGTGACACCCTCTCCTCTTGCTGTGTCTCCCTTTCCTCCTGCTGTGACACCCTCTCCTCCTGTGACACCCTCTCCTCCTGCTGTGGTACCCTCTCCTCCTACTGTGACACACTCTCCTCCTGCTGTGACACCCTCTCCTCCTGCTGTGTCACCCTCTCCTCCTACTGTGACACACTCTCCTCGTGCTGTGTTACCCTCTCCTCTTGCTGTGACACCCTCTCCTCCTGCTGTGACACCCTATCTTCCTGCGTGACACCCTCTCCTCCTGCTGTGACACTCTCTCTTGCTGCTGTGACACCCTCCCCTCCTCTGTGACTCCCTGTCCTACTGCTGTGACACACTCTCCTCCTGCTGTGTCCCCCTCTCCTCCTGCTGTGGTACCCTCTCCTCCTGCTGTGACACCCTCTCCTCCTCTGTGACACCCTCTCCTCCAGCTGTGACACTCTTTCCTCGTGCTTTGACACCCTCTCCTCCTGCTGTGACACCCTCTCCTCCTGCTGTGTCACCCTCTCCTCCAGCTCTGGGTCCCCTGTCCTACTGCTCTGACACTCTCTCCTCCTGCTGTGACACACTCTTTTCGTGCTGTGACACCCTCTCCTCCTGCTGGGGTACTCTCTCCTCCTGCTGTAACATCCTCTCCTCCTGCTGTAACACCCTATCCTCCTGCTGGGACACACTCCTCCTGCTGTTGTACCCTCTCCTCCTGCTGTGACACCCTCTCCTCATGCTGTGACACCCTGTCCTCCTGCTGTGACACCCTCTCCTCCTGCTGTGACACCTCTCCTCCTTCTGTGGGTACCCTCTCCTCCTGCTGTGACACCCTCTCCTCCTGCTGTGACACCCTCTCCTCCTGCTTTGACACCCTCTCCTCCTGCTTTGACACTCTCTCCTCCTCTATGACACCGTCTGCTCCTGCTGTGACACTCTCTCCTCCTCGATGACACCCTCTCTTCCTGCAGTGAAACTCTCCTCCTGCTGTGGACACCCTCTCCTCCTGCTGCGACAACCTCTCCTCCTGCATTGACACCCTCTCTTCCTGCTGTGGGTACCCTCTCCTCCTGCTGTAGGCACCATTTCCTCCTGCTGTGACACCCTCTCCTACTGTTGTGACACCATCTCCTCCTCTGTGACACCCTCTCCTCCTGTTGTGACACCATCTCCTCCTGCTGTGACACCCTCTCCTCCTACTGTGACATCCTCTCCTCCTGCTGTGACACCCTCTTCTCCTGCTGTGACACACTCTCCTCCTCTATGACACCCTCTCCTCCTGCTGTGACACCAGCTCCTCCTGCTGTGACACCCTGTCCTCCAGCTGTGACACCCTGTCCTCCTGCTGTGGTACCCTCTCCTCTTGCTGTGACACCCTCTCCTCCTGCTGTGACACCCTCTCCTCTTGCTGTGACACCCTCTCCTCCTGCTGTGACACCCTCTCCTCCTGCTCTGACACCCTCTCCTCCTGCTCTGACACCCTCTCCTCCTGCTGTGACACCCTCTCCTTCTATGTGACACCCTCTCCTCCTGCTGTGACACCCTCTCCTCCTGCTGTGAGACACTCTCCTCATGCTGGGACACCATCTCCTCCTATTGTGACACCTCTCATGCTGCTGTGACACCCTCTTTTCCTGCTGTGACAACCTATCCTCCTCCTGTGACACTCTCTCCTCCTGCTGTGACACCCTCTCCTCCTCTATGACACCCTCTCCTCCTGCTGTGGTACCCTCTCCTCCTGCTGTGACACACTCTCCTCCTGCTTGGATACTCTCTCCTCCTGCTGTGACACCCTCTCCTCCTCTATTACAACATCTCCTCCTGCTGTGACACCCTCTTCTCCTCTATGACACCCTCTCCTCCTGCTCTGACACACTCTCCTCCTGCTCTGACACCCTCTCCTCCTGCTCTGACACCCTCTCCTCCTGCTCTGACACCCTCTCCTCCTGCTGTGACACCCTCTCCTTCTATGTGACACCCTCTCCTCCTGCTGTGACACCCTCTCCTCCTGCTGTGAGACACTCTCCTCATGCTGGGACACCATCTCCTCCTATTGTGACACCCCTCATCCTGCTGTGACACCCTCTCCTCCTGCTGTGACACCCTCTTCTCCTCTATGACACCCTCTCCTCCTGCTGTGACACCCTCTATTTCACTGTGACACCCTCTCCTCCTGCTCTGACACCCTCTCCTCCTGCGTGACACCGTCTCCTCCTGCTGTGACACCCTCCCTTGCTGCTGTGACACCCTCTCCTCCTCTGTGACTCCCTGTCCTACTGCTGTGACACACTCTCCTCCTGCTGTGACACCCTCTCCTCCTGCTGTGACACTCTCTACTCGTGCTGTGACACCCTCTCCTCCTGGTGTGACACCCTCTCCTCCTGCTGTGACACCCTCTCCTCCTCTGTGACTCCCTGTCCTACTGCTGTGACACACTCTCCTCTTGCTGTGACACCCTCTCCTCCTGCTGTGACACCCTCTCCTCCTGCTCTGACACCCTCTCCTCCTGCTCTGACACCCTCTCCTCCTGCTGTGACACCCTCTCCTTCTATGTGACACCCTCTCCTCCTGCTGTGACACCCTCTCCTCCTGCTGTGAGACACTCTCCTCATGCTGGGACACCATCTCCTCCTATTGTGACACCTCTCATGCTGCTGTGACACCCTCTTTTCCTGCTGTGACAACCTATCCTCCTCCTGTGACACTCTCTCCTCCTGCTGTGACACCCTCTCCTCCTCTATGACACCCTCTCCTCCTGCTGTGGTACCCTCTCCTCCTGCTGTGACACACTCTCCTCCTGCTTGGATACTCTCTCCTCCTGCTGTGACACCCTCTCCTCCTCTATTACAACATCTCCTCCTGCTGTGACACCCTCTTCTCCTCTATGACACCCTCTCCTCCTGCTCTGACACACTCTCCTCCTGCTCTGACACCCTCTCCTCCTGCTCTGACACCCTCTCCTCCTGCTGTGACACCCTCTCCTTCTATGTGACACCCTCTCCTCCTGCTGTGACACCCTCTCCTCCTGCTGTGAGACACTCTCCTCATGCTGGGACACCATCTCCTCCTATTGTGACACCCCTCATCCTGCTGTGACACCCTCTCCTCCTGCTGTGACACCCTCTTCTCCTCTATGACACCCTCTCCTCCTGCTGTGACACCCTCTATTTCACTGTGACACCCTCTCCTCCTGCTCTGACACCCTCTCCTCCTGCGTGACACCGTCTCCTCCTGCTGTGACACCCTCCCTTGCTGCTGTGACACCCTCTCCTCCTCTGTGACTCCCTGTCCTACTGCTGTGACACACTCTCCTCCTGCTGTGACACCCTCTCCTCCTGCTGTGACACTCTCTACTCGTGCTGTGACACCCTCTCCTCCTGGTGTGACACCCTCTCCTCCTGCTGTGACACCCTCTCCTCCTACTGTGACACAGTCTCCTCCTGCTGTGACACCCTCTCTTCCTGCTGTGTCACCCTCTCCTCCTGCTGTGACACCCTATCATCCTGCTATGACACCCTCTCCTCCTGCTGTGACAACCTCTCCTCCTGCTATGACACCCTCTCCTCCTGCTGTGACACCCTCTTCTCCTCTATGACACCCTCTCCTCCTGCTGTGACAACCTCTCCTCCTGCTGTGTCACCCTCTCCTCCTGCTGTGACACCCTCTCCTCTCCTCCTCTATTACACCATCTCCTCCTGCTGTGACACCCTCTTCTCCTCTATGACACCCTCTCCTCCTGCTGTGGTACCCTCTCCTCCTGCTGTGACACACTCTCCTCCTGCTGTGACACCCTCTCCTCTTGCTTGGATACTCTCTCCTCCTGCTGTGACACCTTCTCCTCCTGCTGTGACACCCTCTCCTCCTGCTGGGACACCCTCTCCTCCTACTGTGACACACTCTCCTCCTGCTGTGACACCCTCTCCTCCTGCTGTGTCTGCCTCTCCTCCTGCTGTGACACCCTCTCCTTCTGCTGTGAAACCCTCTCCTCCTGCTGTGACACACTCTCCTCCTGCTGTGACACACTCTCCTCCTGCTGTGACACCCTCTCCTCCTGCTGTGTCACCCTCTCCTCCTGCTGTGACACCCTCTCCTCCTGCTATGACACCCTCTCCTCCTGCTCTGACAACCACTCCTCCTGCTGTGACACCCTATCATCCTGCTATGACACCCTCTACTCCTGCTGTGACACCCTATCATCCTGCTCTGACACCCTCTCCTCCAGCTGTGACAACCTCTCCTCCTGCTGTGACACCCCCTCCTCCTGCTGTGACACCCTCTCCTCTTGCTGTGACACCCTCTCCTCCTGCTGTGACACACTCTCTTCCGGCTGTGAAACACTCTCCTCCTGCTGTGTCACCCTCTCCTCCTGCTGTGACACCCTCTCCTCCTGCTGTGACAACCTCTCCTCCTGCTGTGTCTCCCTTTCCTCCTGCTGTGACACCCTCTCCTCTTGCTGTGTCTCCCTTTCCTCCTGCTGTGACACCCTCTCCTCCTGCTGTGACACCCTCTCCTCCTGCTGTGGTACCCTCTCCTCCTACTGTGACACACTCTCCTCCTGCTGTGACACCCTCTCCTCCTGCTGTGTCACCCTCTCCTCCTACTGTGACACACTCTCCTCGTGCTGTGTTACCCTCTCCTCCTGCTGTGACACCCTCTCCTCCTCTGTGACACCCTCTCCTCCTGCTATGACACCCTCTTCTCCTGCTGTGACATCCTCTCCTCCTGCTGTGACACACTCTTCTCCTGCTGTGACACACTCTCCTCCTCTATGACACCCTCTCCTCCTGCTGTGACACCCACTCTTCCTGCTGTGACACAGTCTCCTCCTGCTTTGTTAACTTCTCCTCCTGCTGTGGTACCCTCTCCTCCTGCTGTGACACCCTGTCCTCCACTTGTGACACCGTCTCCTCCTCTATGACACCCTGTCCTCCTGCTGTGACACCCTCTCCTCCTGCTATGACACTCTCCCCTCCAGCTGTTGCACCCTCTCCTCCTGCTGTGACACCCTCTCCTCCTCTGTGACACCCTCTCTTCCAGCTGTGACACTCTCTCCTCATGCTGTGACACCCTCTCCTCCTGGTGTTACACCCTCTCCTCCTGGTGTGACACCCTCTCCTCCTGCTGTGACACCCTCTCCTCCTGCTGTGTCACCTTCTCCTCCTGCTATGACACCCTCTCCTCCTCTATGACACCCTCTCCTCCTGCTGTGACACCCTCTCCTCCTGGTGTGACACCCTCTCCTCCTGCTGTGTCACCCTCTCCTCCTGCTATGACACCCTCTCCTCCTCTATTACACCATCTCCTCCTGCTGTGACACCCTCTTCTCCTCTATGACACCCTCTCCTCCTGCTGTGACACCCTCTCCTCCTGCTGTGTCACCCTCTCCTCCTGCTGTGACACCCTCTCCTCCTCTATTACACCATCTCCTCCTGCTGTGACACCCTCTTCTCCTCTATGACACCGTCTCCTCCTGCTGTGACACCCTCTTCTCCTCTATGACACCCTCTCCTCCTGCTGTGACACCCTCTCCTCCTGCTGTGACACACTCTCCTTCTGCTCTGACACCCTCTCCTCCTGCTGTGGACACCCTCTCCTCCTGCTGTGACACCCTCTCCTACTGCTGTGACACCCTCTCCTACTGCTGTGACACCCTCTCCTCCTGCTGTGACACCCGCTCCTCCTCTGTGACACCCTCTCCTCCTGCTGTGACACCCTCTCCTCCTGCTGTGGTACCCTTTCTTCCTGCTGTGACACCCTCTCCTCCTGCTGTGTCACCCTCTCATCCTGCTGTGTCACCCTCTCCTCCTATTGAGACACACTCTCCTCGTGCTGTGTTACCCTCTCCTCCTGCTGTGACACCCTCTCCTCCTCTGTGACACCCTCTCCTCCTGCTATGACACCCTCTTCTCCTGCTGTGACATCCTCTCCTCCTGCTGTGACACACTCTTCTCCTGCTGTGACACACTCTCCTCCTCTATGACACCCTCTCCTCCTGCTGTGACACCCACTCCTCCTGCTGTGACACAGTCTCCTCCTGCTTTGTTAACTTCTCCTCCTGCTGTGGTACCCTCTCCTCCTGCTGTGACACCCTGTCCTCCACTTGTGACACCGTCTCCTCCTCTATGACACCCTGTCCTCCTGCTGTGACACCCTCTCCTCCTGCTATGACACTCTCCCCTCCAGCTGTTGCACCCTCTCCTCCTGCTGTGACACCCTCTCCTCCTCTGTGACACCCTCTCTTCCAGCTGTGACACTCTCTCCTCATGCTGTGACACCCTCTCCTCCTGCTGTGACACCCTCTCCTCCTGCTGTGACACCCGCTCCTCCTGCTGTGACACCCGCTCCTCCTCTGTGACACCCTCTCCTCCTGCTGTGACACCCGCTCCTCCTCTGTGACACCCTCTCCTCCTGCTGTGACATCCTCTCCTCCTGCTGTGGTACCCTTTCTTCCTGCTGTGAGACCCTCTCCTCTTGCTGTGTCACCCTCTCATCCTGCTGTGTCTCCCTGTCCTCCTGCTGTGACACCCTGTCCTCCTGCTGTGACACCCTCTCCTCCTGCTGTGACACCCTCTCCTCCTGCTGTGACACCCTCTCCTCCTCTGTTGGTGCCCCTCTCCTTCCTCATCAGGGTTGGTAAGAGCCCTTCCCTGTCTTTCTGTGATATGGGCTGTTTTGCCTTCCAGTCTTGCTGGTGGACTCTGGGCTGTGCGTGGACGCCGTGGCAGTCCTGGAGTCTGTGCCTTCATGTGTGGCGCAGCCTTTGCTGGCAGTCTCAGTGCCAGCGTGTGGTGTTGCGTGGCTTTGTTTGCACTTCCCGATGGCAGAGACTTTGCGTGTCTTCCCGTCCTCCTGTGAGCCATGCTAGGGGCCTCCATGTTGCCTCTCATTTCAAAATGGTTTTGGCCATTCTCAATCCCTGGAGCTTTCCCGTGACCTTTGAATCAGTCTGTCAGTTTCTACAAGAAATCCAGAGGGAGTGTTGTGGGACTGAGGAAATGCAGGTTGGTTTGACGTGCTTTCCCTTCGTGAAAACATTGCGTCTTCCAGTGGGTGGACCAAGAGTCTGGGGTGTTTTGTGGTGGAGGGATTCAATAATTTCCTTCAACCATAATCGCAGTTTTCAGTGAATAAGCCAATCACTTTTTTGTCAAATTTTCTTCTAAGATTTATATGACTTTGATGCCATTATGAATGTCATTGTTTTGTTACTTCATTTGAAATCGTCCTGGTAGCTTGGAGAAGTGTGGATGTTTTCTTCACACTGATCTCAGTCTCGTGTCCTGCAACCTGGTCGTCTCTCAGCCTCTTGCTGTGTCTCACACAGGAGCTTTGGAGGATGCTCAGAAGGGGACACAGCCCTGTTGGTGTCTTTCACCATGCGGCTCCCACCCTCACGTGCAGAGCTGCGGGCTGCGGGTACCAGCCGCTTTGGAACACACCTGCAGAGTCCCCCAGAGTCCCCCCGAGCTGAAGGTCCACCCTTGCTGTGACACCACGTCCCACTGCTGCGTGTCCATCAAGAGGGACAGGTGGTCGTGGCTGTGTGCTCTGGGGCCTGGGGCAGGTGGCCATGGCAGCCTGCACAGCCACGCGGGACCTTGGAGTCCATGGGCAGCATGGAGAAGAGCGTTCCATGTGCAGCCCCTGGACAGGCAGTCTAGCCCGAGGTGGAGGGTGAGCGCTGGGGAGCAGCCTGAGTGGACACTCGAGGGTGATGCTACTGTCCCTGAAAGTTGGAGTGACTTTAGCACAGGCTCTGATGGCCACAGGACATCCTTCCCTGCAATGCAGGGACAACTTTTAGAAACACCCCCAACGAGTTAGGCCGAAGTGTGAGTACTGACTCCAGTTTTGGAGCCTCATAAACAGCCTAGGGGAGAAAACTCAGCTAGTGACACACAGTTCTGTGGGGAGGGCAGGCTCTGCTGGGGGCCTGATGGCCAGGCTCAGGGCTGAGCCCTCCACCCCAGCTCCCTGGGGCGGGAGCCTCCAGGCCAGGCCAGGGATGAGGCCTCCGTGGAGGCCAGGGCCTGTCTGGCAGCACAGCCTGCTTGGAGAATGTCGGTGGGGGACAGCATTGGGACTGGAGTCCCCATCCGTCCCCATTCCTGTGCATTCTGGGGGAGATGGCAGCCCCGCCTCCCTCTGCTGACCTGGGGGAGGACTCATCAGCCGTCCTGGAGACCCCACCATGCTTGCCACTGGACTCCCTCTGTCCTTGGAGATCCAAACAGTCCATGGGACTGCAGGTGCAGTTGGAGGCAGGGACCTGGCCTCGGGAAATGGGCTGGAGCCCGTGGCCGTCCCACAGACCTGTGCAGGTTCCCGGGGGCCCCACACCCAGCGCAACCCCCCTCCGACCGTCCTAAGACGTGCGAGAAAATCTTCACAGGCTCTTGCTGGGCCATGAGTTCAGGAGCGTCTCCGAGGCATTGACAGAGGAGCCTGGATCAGGCGGACGCCCCCAGAACGAAAACTTCCTCGTGAAGCGGTGAGGAGCTGGGCACTGGCAGGTGGGAGGGGAAGGTGGCAACCATGGCCCCGGGGACACGGCCGGAGCACAGGGCTCTGCGCCCTCAGCAGCGAGACCAAGCAGCCCAGAGCAGGCTTACAAGACACGTCCCCAGTAGGGACAGCAGAGGAGGGCACGTGAGAAGTCAGCCAGCAGCGCTCACTGCCAGGGAGACCCAGACTGCAGGGCCCCTCAGCGCATCAGCAGAGCTGGCGCCCAAGTGTTCAAGCCTGGCCACAGCGAGTGCCCACCGAGGCCAGTGGGGACGGGAGCTGGGGAGCGCCCACTTCTGCTAGAGGTCCTGGCCGCTGGCTGTAAGGTCGGCCGCCCTCCTCTGCGTGCTCCCTGAGCACTCGGGCTCAGCACAGTGAGCCTCGTCGGGAGGGTCTGCAGAGGTGGGCACTGCGGTGAGGGGTGGGGACGGCTGCAAGCAGACGAGCAAAGCCCCCACGCCCAGGGGCAAGTGCAGGTGCAGGCCGTGGCACTGGCCTGCTGACAGGGCCCAGCCGTGGAGACCCGGCCGTGGGGACCTGGCCAGGGCAGGTGCCCCTGGGCCCTGAGCTCGCTGCAGCGGCACCACGGGGACTTTGGAGTAAGGAAGCTGCGTGGGTCTGACGCGGTGCTGGTGACACAGACACACACCTCTGCTCCATGCATGAAATAATCGTACTGCCATAAAGGAGCTCTGCTGAGAAGGCCCAGACTGTCCCCACCGAGCCCGGGGGCAGCGCCTGCTCCTCAGGAATGGGGACGGTGAGACCGCGTGGGGTGCAGGCCCAGCCCGGCGCTGCCCTAGGACTCTGACGCATTCCTAAGCCCGAGTGTGTGTGACGTCCTCTGCGTGGGTGTTGGAAAGGACCTGGGTGGTGTGCAGGAGGCGGGTCCAGCAGAGCCGCATCAGACGCCACTGCCCAGCGGCCGGGCAGGGAGGCCCCTGTCTCCTGGGCCAGACGAGCCCCTTGGGCGTCTGCTGGCTTTCAAAGGGTCTTGCCCCGCAGCAAGGCCTGGGCCATGGTGTGGAGGATGGAATGGAGCCTGGGGAGTCTCATCCCAGCACAGCTCTGGGGACAGCACAGGACAGGGGCAAGACCAGCCCAGCCTGGCCTCTGGCAAGGACAACTGAGCTTGGAGATGCTGGACAGATGCGGTCACCACCCAGCACCATGGGCAGGGGCTTTGGTGCCCACCTCAGGGCTGACATGGTCGTGTGGGGGTGGGCCTGGGCTCTGCTCAGGGCCTGAGAAGGGACAGGTCCAAACTGCAGTGGACACAGCTCAATATGCCCCTCAGAGCCCCGGCCACAGCACTGCCGTGGGCTTTTGATCTCCCTGGAATGCTGGGCCTGGGTCTCGTCCAGGATGAGACTGCAGACAGCGTCCCTCGTGCCTCCTGGTGCTCCGGCCACCTCCTCTGGCGAGCAGGGTCCAGGGCACTTCCCAGGTGGGCCTGATGGCATTCTGAGGGTTTGTGGGTGGGGGACAAGGACACCAAGGACACAGGTGTGAGGGAGATGGGCTAGGAGCGAGGGGAGAATCGAACCAGGAACCACGCGGTGGAGGCCCGCAGTGAGGCAGGGGCCACCGAGGGCCGTCCAGGGCTGTGGGCCGGCTGCTGGCCGGCTGCTCCCACCACCGAGGCCACAAACGCACCAGGCTCCAGGAGTGTGCCCACAGGAGGGGCGGCGTCAGTCAGGTCATTCAGTGACCTGTGCACCCTCAAGGGTGGCCACAGTGGGGCGCAGGTCTGTCAGGTGACCGTTGGGCTGGGGTCTCCTCCAGTGACCGGCTAGAGGGTCCCATCCACACGGGAGGAGTGTGAGGGGAACGTGGGAACACCAGGAGCAGCCTGGCCACCACGGCCTGTGGGCGTGACCTCGAGGGCCGTGCATCCGCCAGCTGGGGCCCAGGTCCCTCAGCCCCTGAGGGAGTTTGAACTGGCCTTCTCCTGACCGCCTCACTGGGAGGACCTGCTGAGGGGCCCTAGCTCCTGTGGGGAAGAATGCGTGTCCTCCGGCAGCTGGGCACATGCACACCTTCCCCCAGCACAGGCCTCTCCTGGGTGAGCAGGACCCCCAGGACTCCAGGGAGAGCACAGCCAAGGGGCGCCCCGAGATGGGATAGGCCGCCCTGTCAGCGTGCAGCACAGGTCCTGCTGACACTGCCCACCTCTCAGGCCGCCTCGTGACGCCCTTTCTCCCCGTCTACCAGGCTAGCACGGTCCCCACCCCGTAGGCAGCTAAGACCCCAGTCCCACAAGCAGGAGAGCAGAGTGGCCACCCCAGGACTGCACACTGACCGCCAGGGTCAGGTGTCGCGTCCTCAGGGACCGCGACAGGGTGCCAAGGAGAAGTGGCTGAGTCAGGGGACAGCAGGGGCGTCCCTGGGCACCCAGACAGCACCTTGAAGCTCCAGGTCTTTTAACCAGGGCTGCGCCTCTTGCTGCTGGCGAGGCTGCCCCAGCCCTCCTGTGGGGCGGAGAGTGGGGACTGGGCCGTCAGAGCTCTTCTCCTGCCCTGGCCTGCGCCCTGGGCTCCCAGACGGGGTGTTGAAATTGGAAGGATGATGGATGGGGAGACTGGGCCGTGTGCCTGAGGAGGTGCTGGCGCTGGGGATGCGGGGAGCCTGGCTCCCTGGGGAGCTCCCTGGCGGGCCGGGGGAAGTGGTCCACCAAGAACCACAGGGAGCTGTTCCCAAGCGTCCGTCCCAGACAGTGGACTGCGGTTGCTGGTGAGGAGCTGGCCTCACACCCACAGCTGCTGGCTCGGCCTATGGGGACTCTGAGCTGCTGGGAGGGTCGGCATTAAAGGCCCCCTCGGACACCAGGCCATCCGGCAGGGACAGCGGCTGGCGTGTGAGTCAGGAGAGAGGGGTCAGTGAGTCAGAGCCCTCACATCCTGCCCTCCCGGGGCCCTGCCCGACGGCCACGGCACCCCCCCTCATGGTTCCCCACAGCCACACGGCCCCAGGCACAGCACTGCAGCAGCCAGGGCCTGAGCGCCTGCCGCCACGCAGCGTCCTTTGGCAGGTCGGTGGACCTGCGCCTCAGGTGGCATCGGGACAGCTCAGGAGCCCCTGCTGCCATCTCCACCTCACCCAGGCTGTGCCCCGGCCACCCGCCAGTGCCCACAGCCCAGCGCAGCCTCACGCCCCTCCTTCCTCCCAGGCCCCTGTGTGGGTCTGGGCCTCTGACTTGGTGCCCACAGAACCTGCCACCAGCCAGCACCAGGGGAGCCCGGGTAGGATGCACGCTGTCCCTGGGTCTCCAGGCCCGGGACGTCTCTGCGCCTCCCCAGCCGTCCTTCTGAGCATCTGCCCATCACCAGGTCCCTCCCCACACCTGGCATCTCCCAGAGCAGCTCTGCCTTTGAGATGTCCACCTGGGAGCGTCCTCTCTGAATGCCCCCTTCGCCTGTCACCAGTGCCACAGGGTGGCCTCTCTCTCCTGCAGAGTCAGCTGTCTGTGACTTCAGCCAGACGGGGTTCCCCAGGCCGAGGCAGACTTGGCCAGCCTCAGTCCCCTGTGCCAGGGAGGACAGGTGGGCAGCTGAAGGGGCCTGAAGGGCCTGGGGGGAGTGCAGGCCTGGAGCTGCCCTTCGAAGACCACGTGGCCCTGTGGCTCCTGAGCCTTCTCCCACCTGGACCAGCCCACCACGGGCTGCCTCTGTGTCCTCAGGATGCCTGGGACACTGGCCCCGGTGACCAGGATGGCCCAGGGCTGCCTTCTCCCTCACTGGTGAGCCACTTCAGCCTGTCCTAGGGCCTGAAGCCTCCCTGTCCTCTCCTCCGGTCCCTGACGCACCAGTTCCACGCCCGTCCTCCTGCACCGCAGGCCAGCTGCCCTCAGGTGTGAACCTCCCACACATTCAGAGGCGTCCAGGGGTGGAGGGACAAGGGGCTTTCCAAACTCAGGCCCTTGAGTCCTGTGCGTGGTCAGGGGGCAGAGAGCAGAGGGCCAGGGCTGGTCCCCCCCAAGCGGGAGGTGCCCACAGGCCCTGGGTTTCCTTTCGGTCCTTCTAGGTGGCCAAGCCATGCCTCGGAAAGGCCCAGGTGACGAGCCCCGGGTCCGGCCTCCATCACATAGACCTGATTCCCGCCCACCAGAGGCTGTGGGGTCTGGTCTGGGGACGGGAGAGACCCACATCCATCCACAACACAAAGAAACATGTCTTCACTGAGCCCCGAGGAGAAGGGCACGTTCCTTATAAAGTGACAATTAGGTCGACTGCAGTTCCCCCGTCAGAAACGGGGGAGGCAGAGGGAGTGGCACACTTTTTAAGAGCTGGAAGCGAAAAGAGGATCATAACTCACGATTCTATATCAAGTGAGATCATCCTTCAGGAATAAAGACGAAACAAAGACATTCTCAGAAGCAGGAAAGTGAGGAGAGTTTCTGCCAACAAGTAGACTGAATAGAAGGACTAACTGAGCATGTTCTGCAGGAGAAACTCGAACATCAGGAATGAGGGGAGTCGGCAGATCCTTGGTTCTGTGAAGTAAGGGGCCATTGAAATCACATGCTGCAGTACATCAAGGGGAGTCCACATAAGGCCACGGCACAGGCGCCCAGCCTGATCGGACTCAGGGGACACACGAGAGCTTGGACCTGCAGGTGGAGTCCCCAGAAGACACAAGCTCTTCCCACACAATAGATGACATAGGAGACTAAAATGTCACATAGCAGGAAAGAAGAGGAGGGGGAGACACAATGACGAGCGGGCGTGAAACTGTAGTGGAATAGCAATGGCCACCCAAGGGTGACCCCAAACCAGAAGGCAGAGGTCGTCACAGCAGGTCTGAAAGGACACACGTCAAAGATAGCGTTGGCAGAGTAGTTTAAGAAGATGGAAAAGATATCCCATAAAAACAAATTAAAAAAAAAAACGTGAGGGGCCATATTAATATCAGATACAGTAGACCTGAGAGAGAAGAGTCAGCGGAAGTGAAAAGCAGATCACCTGATGAGAGAAAGATGGTCTCACCAAGGAGAGGTGACACTCCTGAGTGTGCGTGAACCTGACCGCAGCTTCAGACACAGGGGTGGCAGGGAAATGGACAGTCCAGGATGACAGTCGGAGCCCCCAACACTTCGCTTCCAGAGAACACAGACGGGGTCTCCAGGGCAGAGCTGAGTAGCACCAGCAGCCTACTGGACCTGACACTTTGGGAGCACTCCCCCCAGCGGGGGCAGAGCGCACAGGGTGTGTGCAGGACAGAAAGACGGCCCCCAAGTGTGTTATCTGATCATGGAAATTAGACAGTTATCCCAACAGACACGACAGGAATGCCCACACATGCTTAGATGTAAGTGGCACAATTCTAAATAAGGTCTTGAGGTTGTTAAAAATGATATTTAACTGAACCAAAGTGGACTGTGTCAGACTCTGTGGTGTGCAGGGACAGCAGTGCTTAGAGGGAGAGTCGTGGCACTAAGTGTCTCTGTCTTAGGAGAAAGATCTGAAAATAGTCCAAGCTTCCACCTCAGGAAACTGTCTCAAAAGCACAAAATAAACCCAAAGCCAGAAAGAAAATAAAGGCCAAATCAGCAACCTGTGGACGGAAAGCACGACAGAAAATCAGCGCAGACAACCGGACCCAGTGAGGCTTCCCAAACGGACCCAGAGAGACTCTCCATCGATTCAGGAAGAAGATGGGAGACCACACTCACGACAACGCATCTCAGAAACAGTGCCCAGCAGGTCCCAAGGGCGCCTCCTGCTTCCTGCAGCCCGTGGAGCTGGCCAGGCCAGGCTGGCCATCACTCCACCTGCCCCATCCCCGCTGAGGCCTGGGCTGTGACTCTTGTCCACCTTCCCCCTCGCTCCAGCCCAGCAGGACAGGCCCTGCCTGAGGGGAGCCCAGGAGAAGGCTGCGGGAGGTGGCACTCCCAGAGTGGACCCCACCACTGGCCAGCTGGGGCTTCTGAAAGCCTCCCGATACCCAGGAAGAAGTGTCTGCGCTGGGCGGCGCCTGTCCTTCCTCCTGCACCCCTACCCAGGAGCCCAGCCCACCGAGCCCCGCGGGCCACGTCCTCACAAGGCGCTTTCCAAACCTCCTTGAGCAACTCGGGGCTGAGG
Organism: Marmota flaviventris; assembly: GCF_047511675.1. NCBI lineage: Eukaryota > Metazoa > Chordata > Mammalia > Rodentia > Sciuridae > Marmota > Marmota flaviventris. The sequence goes on along the minus strand of NC_092505.1, from coordinate 663,755 downwards.
GTGGGAGAGGGTCCTGCCTAACCAGACAAGAGGGTCCAGACCCAGGAAGGCTCTGGCCAGCGCTGGGGGGCTGTGAGGTCAGGCACAGGGAGGACAGCCCCGGGGTTGGCTGGGGACATTTCCTCCCATCTTCCTACACGGGTGCGGCCGCTCCTGTGGGGGCTGACCTGGGCCTCGTTCTTGCCCCTCTGAGGATCTGCTGTCCAGGTCTCTCTGCATGTTTCTGAAGACAGGGGCTTTGCAGTGAGGTCACCTGGAGGTGACCCACCCTGGGGAGGAAGTGCCTGCCCACAGGGCCAGACAGTGTCCAGCCACCTCTTGATGGGGGAGCCCAGGACCCGGCCCAGGTCGGGTTGGCAAGAAGACTCCTCTGGGCAGTGTCTCTCCCCTGGGCAGGGCTGCCCCCGAGACCCCACAGACCTCCCTCCCTCTTCCCTCAGGCAAGGCCCCGGCCTCTCTAGGTGGTTGACTGGAAGAGGGAGCCAGGCACAGCCTGGGGCTGAGCACGGGAGGTGGCACGCCCAGAGTGGACCCCACCACTGGCCAGCAGACCTGGATCAGCCAGGAGACCTTGTCACCCAGCCATGCACTGAGTGGCGGCTCACCAGGGACGGTCCCTGGGGCCTGGCAGGGAGATGCAGATGGGCTTTCCAGGTGTGGCTGCAGGACAGCCGACTGTGCATGGCACTGCCGGCCACCGGGGAGGTCAGGAGCCCTCCACTGCGCTGGGCACAGCCTGACCCCTGCCATCAGGCTCCTTGGGTGGCCGCAGGTGCCAGGCCGGGGCAGTTTGTTCAGAATCACAGTGAGGGTCCAGCGTGGCCTTTATGTCAGGCCCTGGGCTTTGGAGGTCAAGGGGCCAGGGTAGGGGACGCTCAACTGAGAGGAGAAAAGGCTCTTGGGGGGGCGGGGGGAGCTGAGCAGAGGACAGGGACAGTCTCCCTGGCTGGGTGGGCTGCAGGGACACGGGCGCCCTGGCAGGCTGAGCAGGGAGGGAGCGGGGGCTGCAGGGCCCCACAGGGAACATGAGGCCCCTCCCCAGACACTGAGGTCCCAGGTCCGGCAGCGGGCGGAGCCCCCTGGTTGCACCACACCAGCCCAGGAGCCGACTGCACACGGTGGCCACAGGGACGGGCCTGGGTGGGGGAGGCCACGGGAAGGCAGGTCCCCAGCCAGCGAGGGCCTCCTCAAGCCCTAGGCAGCTCTGAGCCGTGCAGACCCGGAGAGCACCCTGGTCTCTCTCGGGGATGTGCCACCATGGCCCCTGGAGCCCTCCCGACCCCGGGCTGGATGTTCTCAGAGGACACAAGGCCCCAGACAGGAGCTGGCTGTGGACTCTCTGAAGGCCCTTGGGAGGCCAGTGATCCTGGAGACAGGGCCCAGAGGTGCCCTGGGCCTCCGTCTTCCAGGGGCACAGCAGCACCCAGTCCTGAGGCCACGTCCAGAGCCAGCCCAGGCTGCGGCAGTGGGCACTCGGGTTTCTGTGTGGAGCTTCCGGCCCACAGCTCACTGGGGTGCTGGCCTCTCACTGCTCAACTGCAAGAGGGCACAGTGCTGCGGTCAGCGGTGCTGTCGGGCGTGCGAGTCAGCAGGTTCGCCAGGGCGCAGGCCAGGCCTGCAGATGCCCATCCTGGTCAGCCCGTCTTGAGGGGCCTCAGAGTCGGGGGCTCTAGACAGGAGCCCCAGCAGCAGGGAAGGCTGGTCATCTGTCCCAGAAGAGGGGGCAGGGATCTGGGTGCCAGTGACAGAGACCCTGGAGGTCCCGGGCAGTGCTGGGGACGGGGGTGAGCCTGCCACTTACCAGGATGGATGATTGGTGAGGCCAGGGCTTTGTTTCCCAGGCTCCCCTAGGGCACCACGACCCAGACCGTGAGTGGAAGCACTGGGACTTCCCGGGGGTCCCCCAGAGGAAGCTGGCTCGCCTCGTGAGAGCTGCCCCTCGTCCTCCCCGTGTCTCTGGCTGCCATCCTGGGAGGCACACATGAGGGCAGGAGCTCCAGCAGTGGTGATGGTCCTTGAGGAGACTGGGAACGGAGGGTCATTACTGAGGCTGCTGGAGAAGGGAGACATGAGGGCCCTGGCCTCTGGAGCAGCCAGCCTCCTGTCTGGTCTGGTCTCAGTGTTAGGAAGCACAGTCCAGCTGCGGGACTGTGGGCAGGCCGAGTCTGGGGTCTCTCTGCCATGCTGCCACTGCTTTCTTAGGACCTGCCTGCAGGCTCCCATGTCCAGGCACACAGGGCCCCACACCCACGCTCCACCTGTGCTCTCTGGGCGTGGTCTGGGGGCCCTGAGGCTCCTGAGGAGCTTTGGGACCTGCAGGCCACCTGCGACTCTGACAGGCAAGGCTGCTGTCACGCTCACCTCTCAGGAGTTCCCCGAGCCAGGGGCTCAGCGCCATCTCCCACGTCACCCCGACCTCCGAGCCGCAGCCCCATGGGGACTTGTCCAGGCCTGCACGGGGCCAGGCTGTCTTCCCACGTTTTACCCAAGATGACCTGTCTCCACGTCTAGATGCAGCGGCTCGGACAGCCCAGCTGTGCCCTGTGGCCAGACGCTAAGGAACGTGGTGCACGTGGAAAGCGGCCCCCTTCCCACGGCTCGTTCCGTCTGGGGAAGCACGATTCAGTTTGTTCATTGGAAACACAGCATGTTGGCGCACAGTGTGTTCTCCTTCGTGTCACACAGTTCTATAGTCAGGCATTTTTAACTTCTGATTCCATACACACGGGTAGATCAAGCACTCATGAGGCTCTCTGCAGTTCCCACAGAGTGGGCGGGCTCCTGAGCCGGGGAGTGAGGCCCAGCCCAGCTGGCCCCGGCCCGGCCCTGGGTGCTGCTGGCCTGACCGCCCTGGGCGGCCCTGTCCAGAGCCCTGCAGCAGGGACCCAGAGGCTGCTTCAGGCCTCCCCAGCACCTCCCCCACCCACACTCCCCCCTCCCGTTCCCCCTCCGCAGCCTCACATCTGCAGAACTCGTGAGGCCCCGCCACCCGCGGCCACCCCCAGCACCCCGCCCCCAGCACCCCGCCCCCAGCACCCCGCCCCCAGCACCCCGCCCCCAGCACCCCGCCACCCGCGGCCACCCCCAGCACCCCGCCCCCCAGCACCCCGCCCCCCAGCACCCCGCCCGCCGGGCACAGGGGCCTGCGTCTCCGTCCAGCTCGGGCTCAGGGTCACAGGTCAGTGGCCTCCAGAGAAGAGCGATAGAGACCAGGGTGCCTCCCTCTCCTCCACGTGCGGACGTGGCAAGGGGGTCAGGTTGGTTGATGCTCGTCCTGGGACAGGGCACCCAGAGGAGGAAAGCTCCTTTCTGGCCACAGTTTCAGCGGTCAGCCAGCCAGCGCCCTGGGCCTGGGGTGGGGCAGGGTCTGCTGGCGGGCGGGGCTGGCGAAGGGAAGCTCCTCTCTGTGGCAGCCATGGAGTGGGAAAGAGGCCTGGGACAAGACAGTCCCCAAGGGCACACGCCAAGGACCTCTCTTCCAACCAGGTCCACTGCCCACAGGCCACAGCACCCCCAGTGCCATTCAGCTAAATGGGTGGATCGCTGCCGAGGGCCGAGCCCGCTATGCCCTCACCCCCCAAAGCCCACTGGGACACCCGGCCCTGAGGACAGGCCTCCAACACACAAGCCTTTGGACGCTCCTCGGCAGGGGACATTCCAGACCCAAGCAGAACAGCGCTGGTCTGCAGACCACAGAGAGGCCTCTCCAGAGACCAGCCCGTGGGGCCTTGACCTGGAGTCTCCAGCCCCTCCGAGGGTCTGCCCTGGAACCCCCCTGCCCTTTCCTTCAGTGGTCCTGCTGCCCAAGACTCCCGCCCTGCACGGCAGGGAGCCGCGTGGCCGGTTTCCCGTGGCCTGGCCGCACCTGGGGAGAGCAGACCCCCTCTGGCCGTTCCAACACTTGGTAGTGGGCTTTATCCAGACGTGATCTACCCAGAAGGAGGAGTGCAGGCAGATGTGCCGTCTGGTGACCCTGTGAATGCCCACGCCGGGTGACCTGAGACCACGCAGGCCTGGTGCCCACCCTCAGCCTCTGGCCCCGCACCCACCCCCCCTGCCAGTTCTCCAGCCCAACAAGGGGTCCTGTAGGGTCCACCTGTCTGGCTTCTCTCCCTGGGCAGAGCACCTTCACCCTCCATACCGCGGCCTGCACCAGCTGCTGCCCCTTTCAGGGTCCTGCTCCTCTGCAGGTGGACGCTCCTTCTTGTTCCTGATGGACTGGTGTTGTTTGTGTCTGACTATTGTAAACAGAGCTGTGTGAACATCCTAGTGCAATTCTTTGTGAGGGATTGTTTTATTCGCTTGAGGAAATACTTGGGAGTGGAGGGAAGGGCCACAGGTGAGAGTGAGCGACAACTGCTCGCAACATCCACCTTTCTGAGGGCCATCCTGGCACCCCACGGCCAGCGTACAGGAGGCCTCGGCCATGGCCGCACCAACACGGGGCCTGGGTCTTCCTGACTGCAGACCTCCGTGGGCACGCAGCTGTTTCCTGGATTGAACTTGGGCTGCTGATGCTGGGAGCCATTAGCCAAGTAGGTATGACAATTTCCTTGCCAGCGTACCCCATGTTGCAGTGACATTGAATGTAGGTGACCTTGCTCAAGGACCAAGGCGGATTAGGGTGTTCCCGGTTTAAGATAATCGTGTTTAGGGCGTTCCCAGTTTAGGTTCCAGGTTTAAGGTTTAAGATTATTCCTGCTGGGAATAGGGCGTATCCTGCTGCCTGAGTTCCCCTTGAGTTCTCACGGGATTCAGAGGATTTTTTGAGAGATAGAAGCCCAGTGGAGGTGGATTTGGGCAGAGAATGTGGATTTCCCCAGAATGTGATTGTAGACGGCTGGTGTGAGTTCGGGAATAAAGAGTTGCTGTTTGAATCTACAAGCTGTGTGGTGGCTCGTGATTGTGTGCCCAGCCAGACTGCAGCATTTGGTGGCCCGTACGTGGATAGACATGGACACACCCATACATGCATTTACTACCACTAACAGCACAGCCTCAGGTACCGTAGCTTCAGAGTGAGTCTAAGAATTAAGTGGCTTAAAATCCCCCAACTTTTTTAAAAAATCATTTTCTCCATTCAAAGTCCTCTGAATTTCCACACAAATTTGAGAATAAGATTTTCAATGCCTCGAAAGAAACTGTTGACAGGGTCACCTCACACCTAAACATCCGTTGGAGGAGAACTCTAGGTGCGAAGACGCACCCCCACCTGCACACATCTGCGGTGACAGTGGCTTCAGTGTGTGGCGGGGGTGTTCTCTGCGTGGTATTCCACGTGGTCCCCATCATTTGATGCTGTGGCAGATGGGAAGGCTTCTAAGTCTGTCCTCTCCCGGCCACTCCCTCCTGGAGTGGAGCAGGGGACTTCCTGCGGAGAGCTGTGTGGTGGGCAGCCAGCCCCACCTGACACGGAGCAGAGCCAGGGTGTGGGAGAGGGGCAGGGACCAGCAGGCCGGGACCGCACCCCGTCCCAGGCCCCTGACCTCGTCTCCAGCCAACAGGGCCTGATCCTCAGGTCAGCTTGTCCCCAGCGTCTGCCCCGCAGAGCTCCTCTCACAAAAACACCCTGGGCAGGACTTCAAAGGGCCCACCACTGCCCGTCCCCAGGCTTACATCTGGCCCCAAGATGCACATTGCTGTCTCCAGCTGCTTGTCTGAAGGGACTCTGCCTGGCCAGCTCAGCTCGCTGAAGGAAGCCCCAAGCCATCCCCAGCTCTGGGCAGCCTGCAAGCTTGGGTGCTGACTCCTGGTCAGTTCCATTACGGCTGGCTCTGCTTGGTGTCCTGGGCCTTGGGTGCTGACTCCTGGTCAGTTCCCTGCCTGATGGCTCTGCTTGGTGTCCTGGGCCTTGGGTGCTGACTCCTGGTCAGTTCCCTGCCTGATGGCTCTGCTTGGTGTCCTGGGCCTTGGGTGCTGACTCCTGGTCAGTTCCCTGCCTGCTGGCTCTGCTTGGTGTCCTGGGCCTTGGGTGCTGACTCCTGGTCAGTTCCCTGCCTGATGGCTCTGCTTGGTGTCCTGGGCCTTGGGTGCTGACTCCTGGTCAGTTCCATGCCCACTGGCTCTGCTTTGCCTCTGGGCCTTGGTGTGAGAGTCCATCCTTGCGCGTGTCTTGGTCCTGCCCTGTTATTTCTCGTGTATCAGATGCTTGAAGTGTCCTCTGAGGTCACTCACTCAGCAAGCAGTGCTGAGGACCTGGTGCTGTGCTTAGAGGGAGCTCGGGAGGAGGCTGTCCAAGGCTGGCACTGTGGCCAGCACCTGAGGCCACGCACCTGGACACACAGAGGCTCGTGATGCTCCTGCTGCCATCCAGAGCAGGTTCTTGGGGATGGTCTTGTGATTCATGCTCACTTGGGGATTTAGGCTCCTACTCACCGGCCACATGGTCCATCTAGCAGGGAGAAGGCTGGGAAACAGGTGTGGCCACGTACCAAGGAGTGGAGGAGCAACGGGGGCCTGGGGCCAGTCCAAGCCTGGGTCTATCTGCTGCGCAGCTTAGCCTCTGGCCCTCATCAGGGCTGCCCTCTGCCAGGGCCTATCTGACCTAGGGCTGTGATTCCCCACAGGCCCGATGCCCGAGTCTCTCTGTGGTCCTGGGCGGAGGCCTCTTGGGCTGTCTGGGGGCTGTGCAGAGACGCCCCATCCCCTCAGGGGCTCAGTCGCCTGTCAGGCACTGACTGCAGGTGCTGGGAGCGTCCACTCTCCCTCTGAGGCTCAGGTGCACCCCTCCTGCGAATCTCTGCATCTGGTGCCTCCCTTCCGGTAACTTCCGGAGGCTGCCAGGGTCCTGCCAGCTGCCTGCAGGACCAGCAAACGCAGAATAGATGGGAAACCAGCCCCAGAGGGGAAAGTGCCATCGTTAGGCTAAAAACCGAGTGCATGTATGCAGAGACGGAGACCCAGAGCAGGGCTGGCTTCCCATTAGCTGACCCCCGCCTGGTGGCCTGGTGGAATGCAGGGTGGGCCCGCCCGTGGGTGAGCCTTTCTCTGGTTCTTGCCAATGTCAATCAGCTAATTAACTTGTTGGCGTTGTGCAGACTTCAAGGAGGTCCACCCGAGCCTCCCTGCGCCCCCCGAGAACCTGATGGTTCAGCTTTTACTGGAGCGAGTTCCCGGAGACCGGGGCGTCAGGGCTGCTGTTCTCACGGAGCTCAGGCGGCCTGGACTCCCGTCCTGGCGCTCAGAGCCGGCGCTGCTGGCCCCGGAGATCCCCCTCTTCCTAATGGCCTGGCCTTTGGCAGTGGTCTGCGGCCTCCGAATGTTCCCATTTATGGTCAGAGTGCTGTCTTGCCAGTTGGCCCACAGACGGGAAGGCCTGAGTGAGTGGGCATCGGCATCCTTCATGGGGCTTCCTGAGAGCCGCCCCGGGGCTCTGCTGCCCTGGGCTGGCCAGACACCTCCGCCCCCGGGACACGGGCTCCGTCACAGAACACAGGCTGGGGCACGCGGAGCCACCGTGCTTGTGGGTCCAGGTACCTTCACTGTGTGTAATGTCTGAGGCTGCAGAGCCTGTGAGTCGCTCTGGACAGGAACCTCCTGCCCACTGGAGATCGGACGGTGACTTGTGCTGGTCACCACCTCCGCCCAAGAGTGAGCCCAAAGCACCCACGCTGGTCCCCACAGCTGGAGGCCCACGGGCACAGAACTAGCCAGGGTGCTGGCCCTTGGGCCCGTGGGCATGCTCCCCTAGGCCTGGCTCCCGAGTCCTGGGCCTGGCTCCTGTCCACAAGTCCAGCTCCCACTGCGTCCTCCAGGGCCCCGCCCCCAAGGGCAGCTGGCACCCCTGGCATGTGTCACCCTTGACATGGCCACAGGCTCCCCCTCATGTCGACTTCCTCCGCCTGGGGGGCAGGGAGGGGTCTGCCCAGCAGGGAAGCGACCCCTTTCCCCCCAGCTGCTGTAAAGACAAAGCCTCCGTCCAGGCCTCGAAGGCCTGTCCCCTGCAAGAGCGCAGCCTCCAGGGAGAGGCCCAGTGGGTGGAGAGGCTGGGAGAGCCTGCGCGGCCCAGAGCCAGTGTTCCTTCCTTCCTGAGAAACAAAGGTCCTCGACTGCTTCCTGGGACCCAGAGGGCCTGAGCCGCCGGGAGGCCTGGCAGGTGTCTGTGCCGATCACAGGCACCTCCCCTGCAAGCTGGCTCTGGAGTTCTGTGGCTCCTGGGCCAGTGGCATGGCTCGCCACATGTGTGGACAGTCACCAAGGCTTCCCATCCCCAGCGTCAAAGCAGAATTGTCAAAAAGCTGAAAACCCGCCTCTCTCCAGTGCAGCTCACTCCTGGGGACAAGGGGTGGAGGCTCAGTGCCCTGGGCAGAGCAGACAGGCCCTCAGAAGGCAGGCACCATGGGGCGCAGAGTCAGGCAGAACTCCATGCCCTGGCGGGAAGCCCTGTGGGAGGGCGGTGATGGCCCGATACACGGCACCCAGAGCCGGAGCCCAGCTGCACAGCGGAGTAATCCTGCAGGCGGTGACGGACGGCTCACCCCAGCCCCCCTGCCCTAGTCCAAGTACCGGACATTAGGGCTTCGGGCACAGAGCCCCATGGGCACCGCTCTCCAGGGCCTGCACTTCTCCTGTATCTCACAAGTAGCCGCCCCTAACATCAGAACACGTTGGTTTGCCCGGCGAGCTGTTGGTGCTGCACTCAGTGTGGACAGCCTCCAGGGTCTTCTGCTGCTCAGTTGGCACACAAACAGGCCTTTGCCAACTAAGCCCCTCGCCCAGACTCTGCGGCCAGTGGGGCCCGGGGTAACAGTCCCATTTAAGGACCTGCTCCCACGTGGCCCTGTGAGCAGACACCTGGCCTCCGGGCTTGCTGGCCACCAGGCTCAGAAGCTGGCACCGAGATCTGGCTCAGGACTCACCCTGCACCCCTGAATGTGGGCAAGGCCACCCCCAACTTTCCCTTCTGTCTCAGGGCTTGCCCTTCTGTGGTGAGCTGGAGGACAGGCGGCCTCCAGTCCACCCGAGCCGTGGCGCTGGGCACTCCAGCTAACTCGCCCTGCTGGCCTTGTCTCTTGCAGGAGATGGTGGCGGTGGAAGAGGAGTGTCATGGGAATCCACTGAGCCAGAACTTACAGTGGAAAGTGGGTCACAGGGTGACCACAGTGAGTCACTCTGCCTGGGGTGCCACCGCCCATGGCCTGAGCCCTCGGATTCCATGGAAAATCTCTGCTGTGACTCAGGAGGGTGGGGCTGCCGGTCCCAGCGGGACACCCCAGCAGCGGAGGCTGCTCAATCTGTTTGCAGTGAACAGTTGTGAGTTTCTTGAGTCCCTTCCAAACCCCAGGCCCCTCTCCAAGTGGGGAGGAAGCCACAGAGACGTGGGTGGCTTCAGGGAGAGCTCCCACACAAGAGCCCCTTCCAGTCCCGAAGGGCAGGACGGAGGAGAGAGTGGACCACACTCAGATGTTGCAGGGACAGGCGAGGAAGAGGGGAGGCAGACCCTCCTGCTCCCCTGGGCAGTGGGCAGCTTCCCCACAGGGAAGCGCGGCCCAGGCCGGGTCGCCAGTGCCCAGGGCCAGGCTGCAGGAACAGGGTGGCCTCCTGGCCCTGACCTTCCACAGCACCCAAGGCCCCAGAGCCCTAGCCCCCATCCAAGGTCGGCCGACCAGCCTTGGCCTGGAGGGGACCCTGCTTGGGCTGCTGTCAGCCCACCTGCCCTTGTCCACACCCAGCAGGACTCTCCCACTCCCCGTGCAGCCGCAGCTGGCCCGGCCAGGCCCAGCCCCCCGCCACCAGGGCTGTGTTCTCCGAGCACTGGGTGTGACGAGCAGGACTCCACAGAGGCCGAGAGACGCAAGGTGGCCAGGCAGGTGCTAGTGCCAGGTTGTGCCGGGAGAGAAACCACACGCCCTCCCGCCCCAGGCAACATCTACAGAAGAGCAAATGCAGATCTGAAGGGCACTCAGTGCAGGGACATTTGGGGACAGGGACTGACTCCCTGGTCTCTTCTGGTCTGTGCTCATTAAGCAGTGAGAAGAGTCTGAGCCATCCTGAGCCCAGGGCCTGACCCTCGAGCCTAGAGACCCACTGGGTGGACAGCCGGCTGCTGGCACGGGGTCCCACAGGGTCCTGGCCTGTCCTGGCGCAGGTGCCCCGCAGGGCTGTCTCCTGCCGTGGGCTCCTGCATCCTGCTCTCCAGCCCCCACCAGCCCCCTGCAGCTCCACCTTCCCCTGGCTGGTCATGGGCCAAGCCTAGGAGACCCAGGCCCACAGCCCCTGTGCTCAGGAAGGGACCAGGCAGACCAGGCCTGTCACCTGGGGTAGCCACAACCCTTCACAGCACAACACCACTCCTGCTGCCTGTACACAGGAAGAAGTCCCCTCTGGAACTGGGGCTGAGCCCCAGGGAAGGAAGCGGTGGAACTGGGCCTGCCAGCTGGGCGCTAAAAGCCCCAAGGCTGAGACCCCTGGGTGGCCAGTCCCCTGGGTGCTCAGTCCCCTGGGAGGACAGTCCCTTGGGAGAATAGTTCCCACGTCTTGGGGTGCTTGGTCCCTTGGAGGCTGAGTCCTCTGGGTGATATTCGTCTGGGTTCTCGGGCCCTGGGTATATTGTCCCCCAGGTGCAAGCCTGTCCAGAGTTGGCACCCAGTGAGGTGCCATTCATGCTACCTGCCATGGCTCTCAGAAGAAAGGGCAGCCAGCAGGACCTCCCTCAGCAGCCAGAGGAAAGACCCTGAGGCCACTAGGGGACGGGTGGGTCACGACCTTGAGATGCAGGACCCTTCAGCAGCGAAGAGGACTGACCCACCTCCCGACAGGCTGAGGATCTGGCTTGGGCAGGGGGCTCTGTAGGTGAAGGGGTCCAGGCTGGACTCCACGGCCTCTGGGTCACCTGCAGGACTCATCCAGAACAGCACATCTGCAGCCAGAGCCATGAGGCCGCCCATCCTTCCCAGGGCACTGGGGCAGCTGCTGGGTCTGGGTTCGAGGTCTCCTCTAGGGAGAGGAGTATCTGGCATTGGGCAGAGGGGACCGTCCTGCAACACTGTGGGTGAACTGAGGTGGTGAATGGTGTTGGCCCTGCACAGGTTCGACCTCACCTGGGAGGGAGGCAGCCCACCCTCATGAGCCCGAGGCCAGCCTTCACTGTTGGAGGATGCCCCCTGGGGAGGCCAGGATGGCTCTGGCCCCAATGGGAGTGACTGGAGGGTGCACGGAGAGCCTGGCACAGGCCGCCCACCGGCCAGGGCCCAGGACAACTGGCCGGCAGCGGGGCTGGCCTACCCCTGGTGCTCTTGCCCGGCTTTGGCTTCTGAGGTGCCCTTTCCCGGGGACCTGGCTGACAGACCGCCTCACCAGCCCTGAGCCAGGGAGGGCCCTGGCAGTGCCAGCACCTTCTTTGGAAAGACCCTGGTCTGCAACAGGGCCAGTGCTGGACGGGCGTGGGCCGGAGCCTGCTGGCCCTGCATTGGCTGCACGCCCTCCCAGGTCGCAGCTTCCTCCCTCCTGCCCCTGGGGTTCAGTGGCTCATGGCCGCCCCTCCCTCCTATTTATAGCCACTAAATAAGGCAGACAGTGTCCCCCATGACTGGGTGACCTGGACCAACAGAGCAGGGTGTGTCTCCCGCCCCGCTGGGCCGGATTTCAAGGGTGCACTCTGGCTCCCAGAGAGCGGCAGCGTGGCCGCGTAGGAGCCCAGCGTGGCCGCGTAGGAGCCTGGGAGGGCCAGCAGGCAAGGGCTCCGCTCGTGGCTGGAACCTGTCCTGGAACCTCTCCGCACACAGACGCTCTGGAAGTCAGTCTGGATTTTGTGAAAACTTCATTTCTTATTTTCCCTCTCGTTTCTCTGGAAACACCAAAAACAAACCCACACAGCCATGTCACCGGGTCCCTGTCACCTGGCTCCCAGCTGCACTTTCCAGCCGCTCCTGGGGCTGGAGCTCAGCAGGGTGCAGGCGCCAGAAGCCGGAGGGTCTGATTAACTCCTTCTCCCCCGGGGCCTCCACTGGCCTCCTGCAGGGCAGGGGGAGGCAGGCCCTGCACACCAGGGTAGAACCGCCTCGCCCCAGGCTGGGAGGGCAGGGGACAGGGCTCTGGCCAAGCCACCGGCAGGCCCTCCATGGGGTGCTGGGGATGCTGCCCCCTCTCCTGCCTTCCTATTGCAGAACCAGCACTCGGGCCCCTGGGCTCCCTGCCCTGTGCTGGCTGAGGGAAGGCAGCTGCCCCTCTGCAGGCCCGCGCCCCACAGCTGGCTGCTTTGCAGATCCTGTGTCTGCTGACTTGTTCTATTTTTGTTCTAAACAAAGAATTTCCTATTTCAACCCAGTTCAAATCCCAAACACATTCCCGTCAGCTCAGCTCCTCCAACCCCGCAGCACTTCAGACAGCCCCTGCATCGGCTCTCGGGATGCAGCCCCTCAAGGCACTGTGGCGCAGGTGGGGGCAGGGCAGACCTCCAGGGCTGGACCGCTGGGCAGGTGTGCATGGTGTGGGCTCAGCCTGACCACCAGCCCCAGGACTGAGCTCCGCCCGCAGTACCTTGCGGGTAAGGGTACCTGCTGCTCCAGCCCCTCAGCCAGGCTCTTGTCTGTCATTGTGCTCCTCCACCCAAAGGAAACAATGTGAAACCTCATGAAATCTCCATGTGTCCCTCGGTTGGTGTGTCACCATCCCAGCTGCCCCACTGTGTGGCCTTTGCTGATCATTCAGCTGCTCTGGGCTCTTGAAGGGAGTGAAAGCAGAGACCCCCAAATTATCTTGCTGTTTTCTAAAGAATCTTGTCTCAGCCAGCGCCTACTGTGCACGTAACGAGGTGCTTCAGAGATGATCCAGAGTACTTCACAGCCTACATGGCTGGCAGAAGAGATCTTCCAGCCTAACGGTGGTCTGAAAAGCAGTCTGGCTCTCCCCTCCAGGACTCCTTCAGGAATGCATCTGGGCCAGAAATTCCCCCACCCTCTGTAAAAATGTGTCCAGGCCAGAAGCCAGGGGAGAGTTGGGCTACTGTCCAGAAACCACTGTGTGAGCGGCTGGGAAGGGCCGTAGAGGGCAGTCTGCCCCCTCTATGGGTGCTGTGGTCCACTTGGACTGCGGCCTCCTTCAAAAACACTAAATAAGGACAATCACTAGACTTAAAAAAAAAAAAAAAAAAGCTACTGTTGCAGACAGAGAGGCGAGGTGTGAGCTCGGCCCTGGAGAGGCGGGTGCCGAGCTGGGGTAGAGTGTGCCGGAGACGTTCTGGGAAAGGAGCACAAGGGAGCCCGGGGAGGTGTGGGAGCAGGTGGGCCCGGGCCCAGGAACTGTGCAGGCGGGCTGGGGAGGGCACGCGGGCCTGGTGCCCTCACAGGGTCCTGCTACAGGAGTGGACCTGCGTTAGTCCAGAGGCCAGGCAGGGCTCTCGATGGCCCTGCGGCCCGTGTGCACCGGTGGCCGCCGGGGAGCTCCAAGCTGCATGGCCACACGGAAGGCAGGGAGCTGCACCTGGATGATTCCCAGAAGGGATCTAGGAGGGGCAGCCGGGGACTCCAGCCCGAGTCCCTGCAGCGGGCCTCTGGCTGCCCACCTCCCCTCCCCCACATCCATCTGATCCCTGCAGCAGGTCTCCCTGGGAGCTGCGGCTGCCCTGGGGGTAACCCAGACCTCAAGGCGCTGTGGCGCGAGGCGGGGGCAGGGCAGACCTCCGGCCCCCTGGGAGTGCTGGTCCAGCCCTGGAGGGACTGGACCTGGTGGTCACAGCAGACAGGACAGGCACTGGGGGGCCATGCTCCCGCCCACCCCCTGCTCACCTGAGACCATGGTCCTGTGTGCTCCCAGGGGCCACCGTTGACACTTGTCCAGTGGGACTCCGTGGATGAGGCCTTCCACCTGAGGAGTCAAGAGTGTGGGCAGGAGCTGTGGCCCTGGAGGGACGGGTGGGAAGGCCCCGGCGAGCCTCTGCCGCGGCCCGACCCTGCCCATGTCCTGGGCCCATCTTCCAGGGTCACCTCCAGTGGCTACATCAGCTTTGCTCCAAGAGATGGCCTCCTGTGCAGCCACTGGCCCGGTGGCATGTGTGACCAGACAGTGGTCCCCCGGGAGGCCATCTGCACCTTTGGGGGTATGGTCTCCTGGTCGGAGCAGGTGCTGTGGGCACAGAGAGCAGGAAGGTGGCACTTCCCTGTGGCCAGACAGAGGTGGCCCATGCCACCAAGTGCCACCAGGTCTCCTGGAGGTGCTCCTTGGCTGGCGGGTGTTGACTTACAGCACAGGCCCCTGCGCATGGTGGCCCCCCCAGGCCTGCTCTCAGGCCTTGTCCCCACGGCAGGCCCCAGTCTCCAGGCCTCTCCTCCCAGGTGCCTGGCCAGACAGCCAGGCTGTCGCCACAGTCCCACGGTGACTGCATGCAGGTGAGCGGGAACTGTGTGACATACCCCCGGGGAGGACCACCCTCCCCCGCGTCCCCAACACAGTCCCCCCTGTGGCCAGTGCAGTGCTCAGCGCGGCTCCTCCTGCGCCCTCTGGGCCTGGCCGGGGCCTCGGCTGGGGGCCAGGCCGCCTACTCGCTCCCTCTCCCTGTCCATCCGTGAGACTGCTGCCGGCCCCGTGGCCCTGTGAGGGGAGGCCTACAGACCCCCTGGGAAGGGTGAGTCTCACACACTTGGCCCCCTGTGGTCCCTGGCCACGGTCTCCATGTCCGCCATGGCCCTGGCTCCCACAGAGCACCTAGTTCTCCACGCCGGTGGTGCCAGCCCACCCAAGGTCCCTGCTCATCCTGCCTGGTCAGCTGGGTGTGGCTGTCCAGGCGGGGCTCTGGGTGGTGGTGTGCGCTGACAGAGGACGGGGGAGGCGGCAGGCCCCCAGGAAGGCTGTCAGGGGCTGCCCTCTCCGTCTCCCGGTGCAGACGGGGAGAGCCTTTCTCCTCAGGAGGGAAAGAGGCCTCCACCCCCGTGGCCATGAGCAGGTCGGGAGCCCCGTGGCCTGCACTGCCTGCAGCTGCTTGCTCAGCCCGCCTGCGGGGGCCATGTTGTCCCCAGGCCACTGCCTCTGCAGGGTGACCCCATAGCAGGGAGCCCCACCCTGCTCTCGGTTGGAGGACCATGACCCCCATTTCTCTCAGGTCTTCACACAGAGGAGGACCCGTGGCCTCCCGTGGCCTCCCGTGGCCTCCCGTGGCAGCCATGCCGATTAGACTTCTGTGCCCCAGAATGGAGACGGCCCTGGGTGGGGTCTGCAGAGAGGAGGGACCACTGTGAGCCGCCGTCTGCCAGCCGTGTGTCTCCTGGCAGGTGGACTGCCACTCAGGGTGGGGCCACAGGGCATGGGGGTCTCTGAACATGGCATCTGCACAGCCTCTGCGTCCGGCAGGCCTCAGATGTCTGAGTCTTTCCTTCTGCCGTCAGGATACCCACGTGAGGGTTGTGGTGACTCTCTCCTGCCCGTTACGGCTGGACATGGGGGTCTCCCAATTAGCTCACTGTGAGACCATGTGGGAGGGCTCAGAGTGGACGATGGGGTCAAGGGCTGCAGCCTCACCGTGCCCTAGGCCCTTGAGGACCATGGTGCTGAGTGGCAGCTGGGCAGGGCTGGAGGAGGGGGTCACGAGCTGCCTTGGTGGCACGGCCCCTCCCTCCCTCTCTGCTTCCCTCCGCCCTGCCCTCCAGCAGGCCGCTCCGCCTCACTTGGGGCTCAGAGCCACAGGCTGGCCTGAAACCGGCAGCCCCAATGAGTTTCCTCTTCCAAGCTGTTCTCGGTGGGTACTTTGGTCGAGAGAGGAAGCTGACCAGCACAGGGCCCAGTGGCCACCAGTGCATGTGTGGGGCTGAGCGTGGCTTCACGTGGAGGCCTCCTGATCCGATGCCCAGTGTCCACTCTCACCTTCCCTACTTAGCTACACGTCCTCTCCAGCCTTGAGGATCCTGGCCACACCACCGTGGTCAGCCCAGTACTGGAAGGGCAGTTTCATAACTGTGAACCTGAAGAAATGCACTGAGTGTCCTCAGGAGGCTAGGCTCCCAGGTGGACTGAGGACACACCCTCCCGGGCCTTTGGAGAGCGCTGGCCCCAGCCTAGTGTCAGCACCTCCCACAGGCTGTGCAGGAGGGGGTCCCAGGTGGGCTTCTCAGGACCTGTGAGGCGGCCCAGGCCAGGCTGAAACTGTCCTCCGAGGCAAGGCCACAGCGCAGCCAGCGGCCTCCGCAGGGAGCCTAGAGTAGGACACCTGTCTCCGAACACCAGGCAAGGCTAAGAGAAATGAGGGATGAGCGGTCAGAGAAGTCTGCCAGGCGCGGGAATCAGGAAACACAGTAGCACTAAAAAGAAACCACCCCCGTGTCGTCCGCTGCTGGAGCATCTTTGGTCAACACCTCTGTTGCCTCCAGAAACCCACAGTCTGGTTCCAAAGTTCACAATGCAAAGGACTCGGCACAGCCAGGCAGCCACTAGATGCAGCCACACCTGCGCAAAGCTCCAGGAAGAGTCACGGCACCCGCGAGCCAGGGGTGACCCGATCCCGGATCCTGGAGGAACAGAGTCAAGACCTCGGCCGGTCTCCATGGAGATATCCAGTGGCCCGTGGGAAGGACCCTCTGCCAACACCTGTGCCGCAGCAGCTTCTTGTCCCTAGGGGAAAGGCTGCCCCTCAACCTCTGGGCACCACAGAGTAACCCCAGTGCCTCTGACCCACAATGGAGGGGAGACCACAAGACATCTAAGAAAACGTGGGGGAAATCTTCACAAGCTTGGCTCAGGCAACCACTGCTCAAGACAAAGAGATGAACCATGAAAGAAGAACATCACTGAAGTGGACTCCAAAATCCTGCTCTTCCAAAGGTCCCTAGGGTGGAAGACTAGGCGCACATAGCTGACCCCAGGCGTGCGTCAGGGTGTGTGGTACCATCTCAGGCTGAAAGACAAGTAGGGAAGTTACAGACGCGTTTTCAAAGAACATGGACCAAAGGTCAATAATCCCATTTAAAAATGCAGATCAATGTCACAGTAAGATACCCCTCAATACTGACCCACTAAAAAGGCTGACGTTGGAGCGACTGACCATATTAAGTGCTGGCAAGGTCGGGATACCGGGCAGCAGTGTAGAGAGGCAGCCAGTTTGAGAACAGGGTTGCGCACCAGGGCTGTGGGGAGGCTCCACAGTCGGCACGTGAGGCAGACGACCACCGCAGGAGATGGGGAGGGCATGAGGTGGGCGCACCTGACAGGAGCACCGGTGGCCCACCGCTGCCCGACCCCTGTCCACAGGCCTCTCTACAAAGCAAATCCAGCTTCAAAAGTCGCCGTCTGCCTGACGGGGTGGGTCAGAAGCAGAAGGACACAGGGAACTTTTCAGAATGTTCTAGATCTTGATTGTCCTGGTTACAAAGGTCTATATATTGTCAAGACTCATCAAACTTAAAATCAGTTCAATTTAGAGGATGTTAATTCTATGTACATAAATTTCATTTTTTTAGATTTCTATTTGGAAAGTAGAAGTCTCTGTTTGCCAACATGGAGAACCGCACCCCTGAACGGCCCTGAACACAACTAAAATTGGCAGATGGAGAACGTTCAGCTCTTTATTCATGGTCCTAACTGGAAAATACTCTTTTTAAGTAAAAAATAAAGTGAATTGGGAGCGCAGACAGAGCCAGTGTTTCAGTGAGGATATCTGAAGAAATTCCATGAATTTTCATTTTCTGAAAATTTTCAAAAAGGGCCACTGGGGTTGAACTTTCAAGCCGAAGCCCCCCGTCGGCAGTTCTCCACCCAAACGCCAGGTCCGGCCGCAGAGCTGCGAGCGAGACTCCTGGCACACACACACAAGCACACGCTCCACAAACCCACAGGAGGGAAGCTCCGTGGTGTTAGCCTGACCTGAGTCCCCAGGGGCCACAGCAGGTCGAGGACTCAGCCTCCAGTGCTGAGCAGGAGGACAGTGGCCGCAGCCTCAGGGATCAGGACGCTGCTGCGAATGGGCCAAACACACCTTCTCCGGAAGCCCACCCCGGGTGGCCACGGCAGAAGCACGGTCAGAGCGAGGAGCGTGAGCAGAGGGTGGACCTGCCTGGATGCCAACAGGGCTGGCGGCCCTGCCAGCTGCACTCGGGTCAGGAAGCACGGAAGCCCTAGACAGCGGGAGGGCACTGGGGCTGCAGCCCCGGGGAGCGGCTAAACCGCTAGAGAGAGGTCAGGGCAGACCGCTGGGAGCATGCGGCTGAACTCCCTTCCAAACAGGCGTGGATACAGGTGTCTCCCCTGTGATTTGGGTTGGAGGCTGGTGCATGCAAAGCTCTCTACGGAATGGACTGACTCAGGCTGACCCTGGGCAGGCGGCACAAGGAGCCACGTCCTCCCGGAGGGGAAAACCCCAGGTCCGCCCAGCCTGGTGGTTGTGAGGGCCGGACACCAGGCCACCTGGGCCACGGCTCCTGCTACCAAGGGGCCTCCCCAGGGGCAGGGGATGAGCACTGGGCTCTGGGAGCAGAGGCCCAGCTGGACAGAGGTCACTGTTCCACAATGACAGGAGCCTCTGCTCTGCAGAGGATCACAAAGGGCCTGGTGATGGGACCCAAGCAGCTTTGGTGCCCAAGGACGGTGCCCAACCTGCCACTGACCAAGCCCTGGGGCACTGAGGGGTCAGCACAGGGTGTGAGCCCGGAGGAGGCGGGGCCTAATTGGGCTGCAGCAGCCGCCAGCCGCCCAGCCATCGGGAAACCCAAGGATCTGGAGCCGGCCAAGGTGTGGGCCAGGCCCCAGGGCTGCTGTCAGGCTCCGGCCTCCGCAGCACCAACTCTCAGAGGCCCTGTGTGGACCGGGGCCTCTGCAGAGGGCAGGAGAGGCTGAGACCGCTGCACACAGACGCACCGCAGTTTCCCGCTGGCGGCAGGCATAATTGAAAACAGCCGGGTGACTCAGAGGAGGCAGCCCGCCCCCGCGGCTCACAGGCACGTCCTGTTCCCTCCTCGGGGGCTTCCAGCAAGGGGGTTTGCTTCCTGTGAGCCCCCAGCTCGGCCTGGCTGACATGTGTTGGCCACACAGCTGAGCTCATCTGGCTGGGTGTTCTGGAAGGCTCCGTTCTCACAGACGTCCTCCCCAGTTCTGGGATGCCTCTTCCCAGCCAGCAGCACGTAGCTACACGCTATGCATGTGTTATATGCCTGCACGCACACAATGCACACAAGCACATGCTCCACAAACCCACAGATGCATGCAGCACATGTGTGCACATGCATGTGTGGTTGCACACTCACGTGCAGCACGTGAACACACATGGATGTGGGTAGATGTGTTCACGGCGCTTGCGTGTGTGCACTCACATACACTCATACCTGGGTATGCACAGATGTCTTAGGTGTACCTGCACAGTGCACTTTTACACACCTACACAAGCACACGCAGGCACAT
This sequence comes from Marmota flaviventris, assembly GCF_047511675.1. Classification (NCBI taxonomy): domain Eukaryota; kingdom Metazoa; phylum Chordata; class Mammalia; order Rodentia; family Sciuridae; genus Marmota; species Marmota flaviventris. The sequence continues at coordinate 644,441 of NC_092505.1, read as the reverse complement.
GGGGGTCCCCACCAGCTCTTTGTGGCCTCCCAGGCCTAGGGTCTAGGCCCTGAAGTGACCGCACAGGGCTCCCCATGTCGTGCCCAGGCCCAGGCCCCTTGCAGGATGCTGTAGACCGCAGACGCACAGTGCCCTCGCCCAGGGAGAAGTAGCCCCTAGGTGGCACACAGGTGTGACAGAGTGCATGGACACACCTTCCCCTGACCCACCCCCATCTTCCCCAGACATGTGGTCCTGCTGTCCACTACATGACCACCAGCTCCCTGTCTCTGGGAATGAGGGGCCCAGACAGTAGGTGGGAGGAGGGGGCCCCCTAAACCCACAGTGTGGGAGGGGAAGAGGCTGGGGGTCCTCCAAAGCACAGGCTCTTCCTTTGGAGAACTAATCACCCAACAGCAGGGGGCACTGCTCCCACACCTCAGCCCCGCCTGCAGGTGGGGGTCAGGGCCCAGTCAACGGCCTCTTCAAGCTCACTGGAGTGGACCAGCACTGAGGCTGAAGGGCTGGGCTTTCTGACGGGCTGTGGGCCCACCCAGCTAGCTCCCTGTGGCCCCCCATCTCAGCAGCAGAGGACCCCCCGGCAATAGAACTCCACCAGAGGGTGCTCCCGTGGCTGGGCCAGGCCCACCTAATGACCTCCTCCCTCAGGGTCGACTGATCAGCAACTGTAATCACATCTGCAAAGGGCAAGGGCGGGAGGGCCTGCTGCAGGTTGGCAGGCTGTGTGGGCACTGCGACTACTATTGCTATGGAGAAATTGCAATAAACCCTCTAGAGGGTCTTAAAACAGGAGACAGAACCGTCTTTATCCACCAGCCGGCTGGCCAAGGGGCAGGCTGCCAGGCTACACCCTTGGACCCCCTCCCGGGCTTTGAGTACATCGTTTATACCATAAGTAAAGCATGTCAGTACATTCATCCCAAGTGGCTGTTGCTAGGACTCAAGACCCTAAACAAACATCATCAGGTCTAAAATCATCAGCAGAAGGGAGTGGCCAAAACGACCCTACTCAAGTACAAGTCAAAGGGTGGTCACTAGCGTCTAGACGACTCTCTGACAGGTACATTGTCCAGGAAACGCGAGAACCAAGGCAGAGCACTGTTACGTGGTATAAGGATTGCCATTCTGTGTTTCCATGGGCACAGGGGCCGGTTTCTTTGGGAGAAGCATTGCTTGGGTGACGTGGAGTCTCAGGGCAAAGTGGAGGCGGCTTGGTGGCTGCCCGTGGGCCTGGCCCACAGCACTGCCAGCCACCCAGAGGCCTCCGGGGAGAGCGCTTTCCTGACAGTGGGTGGAGCCGGGCCACCAGGGGTCTGCCAAGCCTCTTCATCTCTTCCACTTACGGGGACCTGGGCTGAGGTCGGAGCAGAGGTCTTGCTGGGCAGAAAACGTGGGCGTTTGCCGTTACCACGATTACTCATGAGCAGCCTGGATTCTTTCCTGATATGTCTGCCGTGACACAGCCACCTGGACCCAGCGCCTCAGGACAGTCTCTCTGAGTGATGGATGAGGCTTGGTGGCCTGGCTCTGGATGGTGTGTCACTTGGGAGAGCCCGGGGCCAGTCAAGCTGTCAGCTGCCACTGTCCCTGCCCCCCAATGACACACACACAGAGGGACAGATTGCAAGGTTTCCCCCACCCCACAGAAGACCCTGCCCCAGGCCAGGGAGTGCAAAGTGGGCGCTCAGCAGGCAGCGCTCCGTGGGGCCTCTGCTGTGAGGGTCTGGGGAGCTGACAGGCACTCACCCCTGTGGGCAGGGGCTCCCGGTGCCCCCAGCTGCCCTCAGCCAACGGCAGCTGCTCAGAGCCCCAGATGACAGGGAGGCCCGGCCGGCCACCAGCACAGCTAGACCCTGCCACCAGACTCTGACATCCAGTAAGAAGAAATTGCCACAGTAGGAGGTGAACAGGCAGCCGGGAGGAGGAGCCCAGGACGGTCCTGCAGTGGGAAGCAGGACCCCAAGGCCCGTGGACTGAATGTGAGCAGCATCGCCAGGGCTGACCAACAGACTGATGTGCACCTCAGGCCCTCACACACACGGGCCCCCACGGCAGCTGTGAGCATGCAGGATGAGCTCTGTGACACGTGGGGGGACACCGAGGCCTGGAGGCAGCATGTGACTGGCCTGGCTCCCTACCCCAGCTCCCCCACTGATGCCAAGCATAGGCAGAGGTCAGAGGGCACAGGCGCTGGGAATGAACTCTGGGACCTCTCAGCAGAGGACAGAGAGCCCCCTGACCCTGCAAGTGCCAGAGCTCACGTTCTAGGGACAAGCCACCCTCTGTCATGCTGTGGCCTTGGCCCTGGAAGGCTGCCTCCAGCCTCAAACAGGCAGTACCAGGGCCCAGGTGCAGCCCCAGGCAGGCTGGGGGGAGGGGAGGGGAGGGGAGGGGAGGGGAGGGGGAGGGGAGGGGAGGGGAGGGGAGGGGAGGGGTGGGGGAGGGGAGGGGAGGGGAGGGGTCACACGGTGCTGGCTTTACCCCTGCAGTGTCCACTCTGGCCTCTGCTCCTGACAAGGGGGACAGAAAGGCAAGGGGGCTGCAGCAGCCCTGGGAGTCCCTGACCTGAGGAAGAGCTGAGAGGGCTCTGGGGCGCTTCGGATAACTCCCCCCAGAAATCCCACCCCACGTGCCTGAGCCCTGGAACCAGACTCTTCTGAGGTCACTTCCGCCTCAGCCGCCCACGGTGTGGCCCAGCCTCCAGACCCAGGTCTGGAGGAGTCTCAGCTGCTCATGGGTCTGGTAAAGAACTTGGTCCTCAGACCAGAGGGTTCTGTTGGGGCCCGACTGTGGAACAATGTAGCGTTTTCTTCCTGCCAAGGAGCAGCGCCCCCAAGGGAGGCGGCCCTTCCCTGTGGTGGTGTTGCTGAGTCTCCCAGGGCCTCTGCCCCAGAGAGGGAGGGTGGAAGGCACCCTGGACGCACAGCTGTCGAAGGACCCAAGGCCCTGTGGTACCCCGCGCCGGCTTCTTCAGGGGTGTTGCAGAAGTGGGAGGGGGAAGTCCTGAGGCCTGGCCCGGGGAGGAGCGGGGCCACTCCTGCGCCTTGGAGGTGAAATGGGTGTCTTCCCTTTCCGGCACTATTGCTGATTTCCAGTGAACCTTCCATTCGGGTTGCCGAGTTACGTGCACCATGGGTGGCCTCCCCACGGCTCCTCCAAAACCAGTCAGGGTGTTCTCCCCCTCTCCACATGGGACACTGTGGTAGGCTTCTGGGGTCCAGTTGCAAGTGGCTTGCACGCAGTGGCATGCCTGAGTGCCCAGTGGTGCTGGCGTGCACCAAGGGAGTCTGGGAAACGCCCCCAACCCTGCACCCTGTGAAGTTCCTCACGTCGGGTGGCCAGCCCACTCAGAGGCTGCGGAGAGCCCCTCCAACAGAGCAGAAGCTATGGCACCACTATAGTCCTGTCCATGTGTCCAGTCTCTTGGGTGCCCTTGGCCCATTGTCCTCAACCCTGTCACCATGGACTCGTCCCCGTGGGCAGACTGGCCTGGACTGAATCATGGCCTCCAGACCTGACCATCACCCAAGATAGACAGAATGCCCGGCCACACAGCCAGACCAAGATATACCAACACTGAGATTTTTTTAAAAGGCAAACAATAGAAAAAAAATCAATAAAATGAAAAGCCAGGTCTGAAGATATGGATGAATTTGGTAAAACTGTCGCTATGCTGCCTGAAAGAAAGAAGTCACAAACTGTTCACATCAGAAATGAAGTAGAAGGAGGAACATCACTGCAGATCCGACAGTCATGGAAAGGCAGCAAAGATCTCGCCAATGGATTTGTCAATAAGTAGAGGACACACACGGAATAAACAGACTCCTTGAAGTGTCCAGTCATCCAAACTGACTCAAGAAGAGACAGCCCCATATTTATTGAGAAGATTGCATCGATTATCTGGGAGGTCTTCACAGGGGAATTCTAGCAAACATTTAAGAAAGAAGTGACACTGATCCTGCATAAACTCTTCAGATGAAGGAGAGGAGAGAACATTTCAAAACTTGAGTTCATTGGATGAGTCTATAAACAAACCCAGGCAAAAATATTAAAAGAAAAGAGAAGCACAAGCCAATGTCCCTCATGAACATAGACTAAAAATCAGGAAATAAAACATTAGCAAATTCGACCCAAAATAAAAAAGGGAACCCATTCCACAATCAAGTGTGTTCATCTCCAAAATGCATTTAAAGGTCTAAGATTTTCACTATATCAGTAGAATAAAGAAAAAAACAGAAATTGAAGGTGATAACTTTCTGAACATGATAAAGAGCATCCTCATGAGAAACCACCCAAACACCCACAGCTCTCCCCATGTCTGACGTGAAAGAAGACGTTTTCTCCAAGTTCAAAACTACCACAGGAACATCATTCCTTGACATGTTAGAGGTTTAACTAGCACATAATGTGAGAAAAGAAGTAAAAGTCATGATATTGAAAAGAAGAGGTGATACTGTCTCTATTCACAGATTAAATGATTGTATACTGAGAAAACTCTTCAGCATCTATTTTTTAAAACTGCAATACTGGTAAGTGAATCTAGCAAGTCATGGGATCAATATCCAAATATCAGTCTTGAGGCAGTCCTTGTGAAACAGTAGAGTGGTGTCTCCATGATCCCTTCCTTTAAAAAAATATTTTTTTAGTTGTAGATGGACACAACACCTTTATTCTATTTGTTTTTATGTTTTTATGTGGTGCGGGGGATGGAACCCAGTGCCCCATGCACACTAGGTAAGTGCTCTACTCTGAGCCACAACCCGGGGCCCAATCCCCTCCTTCTTAAAAGCAATGAAATTAAGGGCAAAGGTTTCAGAATTATGGGCAAAGTTATCTCCTTTCTCAGAGCTCTGGAAATTAACCAAAATATTACAACAAGCTAAAGTGCATTTATTTAAAAAAAAAAAAAAATGCTGTTCCCTGGTAGTCAGAAGCTTCTAACATCTGCTGCATCGTGAATGAATCTTGAAAACATGGCACAGGTGAGAGAAGCCTGACCCAAGGGGCCTCTTGGTGTATGATGCCATTTATATGAAATATTCAAAAGGCAAATCCACAGAGACTGAAGGCAGGGGAGTCCCTGCGTAGAAGTGTGGAATAGGCATTAGGGTCTATTGGGAGTAATGAAAATCTTCTGGAACTAATTTGTGGTGATGGATACACCACTTGATAAGTTCATCAAAAACTATTAATGTGCACATGTAAACAGGGTGAATTTTATGCTATGTAAAATATACCTCGACAGACCTGCTTAACTACAAATCTGAGTGTCATCTTTCCCGTCTCTCAGTACCAGGGAGATAGCATCTAGAATCCAGGCCCTTAGGGAACACCACAGGCTTTCCGTTGAGTCCCTTAGAAAGTCATGTTGTAGGAGAGCAAAAACTGCTAGACATAAATCGAGATTTGAATCACATCTGTCCTGGTTGAAAAAGTTATCTGTCCCTAAATAACCGATTACCAAGCAATACTAAATCCTATAAACAGGAAGATCACATTAGGCAGAGCTTCTGTGAACCTTCACACACAATGTCAAGCATTGAACAAAAGATTTCCAGGCACATGGGGAGCTACGTCACATAACAACAAGGCGGTGATGGCGGTACTGGTGGTGGTGAGGAGCTAGTGCCATGTGACAACATGGCGGTGATGGCGGTACTGGTGGTGGTGAGGACTCTGGCCCATTTCAATCATCAGAGAAAGACTACGCCGTGTGAGATGGCGTCTGTGTGTCTGGGTGTGTTCAGGTCTTTGAAAGTGGCAACACCTTTGGAGTCACACATCCCTCTGAGAATCTGATTGAACCAGTGGGCCCTGTTCCTGAGAAGAGGCACACACACAAAGTCCTGCCCAGAATTTGGGGCATGGTGACTGCCCTCGGGTAGGCCTCCATAGGCCTGGGTTGTGCTTCCTGGCATTTCAATGACCCCGACAGGCAACCCATGCTGGAGAGCCCGTCAGTGTGGCTCCTGCGCTGGCACAGGACTGCAGGATGTCTGAGTGACCCCTGGATTCCATGCCGCACAGCTGGCGAGGAGGAAGCTTTGTTGAAGCATAAATATTTTGAAACATTTATCATCTGATTGCACGCAGTTTAGATGTTCTCAGAGGTGGTGGAGGGAACACCGGGGACCAGGAGTTAAAGACCCGTCTCTTCCTCCCCACTGCGGTCCTCCTCTGTGACTCTCAAGCTCTTCTCTGAGAGGAGGGGTCTCCCCTGACCACCCCGTGACACAGCATCCATCAGTCACACATGCAAATGGATCTGGGTGGGGGGCTTGCTGGGGGGCTGCTGTCAGCAGAAGTGCCCACCATGTCCAGGGCCGGATGTTTAGGAAATGAAGATGCCCAGGATCACCGTGGGGCCAGGTTTTGACCTGTGTTGATGGACATTCAGGGCCCTGTGCCACCAAGGCCATTGCCCACCAGCATTTGTCCCCGACCTTCCTGTCCACTGGTGTCCTCACCCATCTGGGCCCAGAGCGCCAGGCCTCTGTCCTGGAATCGGCAGGAAACGTGGACCACTGCCATGCAGAGTTCTCACAGCGCTCTACGTCGTTCACAACTGAAAGACAGACGTGCACGTGTTCGGCAGCCCAGGACCCTAGTGAGGTCGTTGAGAATCAGAGGGTCTCAACTCACCCCAGCCCTGAGCACTCTGCGACCCAGGACCCGACCCACGAGGGTGACCACTCCGTGGCAGCTTTCAGCACGTTCTCAGTTTTCTGAGTGGCCCCTGGAGCCGAGGGCGGCAAGTGTGGGGGAAGTCACTTGTCCTCAGCTCCTGCAGTGGAGAAGCCCCTTGTGAACCAAACTTGGCGTCCCCAAGGTCATATGACCAAGAGAACGCCATGCCCACACCCCCTGCAGCAGGTCCACAGAGGGCCTCCCTCCACCTGGGGACACGAGGCAGAAGGGGAGGCGGTCACTCACCCGTCCTGCAGGGCCAGCGGGCCCAGGTGCCCAGACACGGCCAGCTCCCTCATGGCCAAGCGCCTCTCCTTTCAGTCCCACCTGTCTTCCCGGGCCTCCCCACAGACTGAGACCAAGCAACAGCAGAGACAGGTCCTGCAACCCCACTTCAGTGCCCTTGCTGGACACGGAACAGCGGCCAGAGACAGCTTGGACACCCTGAGCATGCGGGGTGACAGAGCTGGGTTCTGGGGGGTGATGCCCAAGGCTACGGGGCCCACAGTGTGGACGAGCTAGTCAGGGTCTGCGGGACTTGGGGCCTAGCCCCCTTGTGGAGGCAGGTGCCCGAGCTCCAGGAAGGTGGGCAACTACCCACCACAGCTTTCCAGGCCACGGAGCATGTGGCCCCTCAGAGCCCTGTGGCCCCTCAGAGCCCGCCCAGGGACAGGCCCGAGGGAGGGACCCTTCCTCCCCAGACACAGTAGCAGCTAAAGGTGGGGATCTCGGTACACTCAGGGGTTCTTGTGAGTTGGAGGCACCTGGTGCCAGGCTGTGGTGTGAGGTCAGCTGCGCATCTCAGTCCCTTGTGCTGTCCCCAGGAGACAGGCAGGACCCAGAGAGCAAGCCTCAGGTCTCACCAGCCCCCATGGATGGACCCTGGCCCTGGGCCTCAGGCTGTAGGGTCGGGCTCTGGGACTCCTTGGCTCAGCCCCCACTGGACCAGCCAGTGCCAGGCACGGCCTGCAGACGCAGGGCCCCGGCAGGCCTCGCACTCGGGCAGTGCAGGGAGCGTGCCAGCAGGCTCTGCACCTCGGTTCTCCGTGCCCACCATGCCAGGGACGGCCACCTCGGGGCCACAAGTGCACTCTGGTGTGCAGGACCCTGGGCTCCCCTGGGGAGGGCTGCTGGCCATGGTGCCCCTGCCCCTGCCCCTGCCACTGGAGAGGCAAGAAAAGAGCGCAGCTGCCGTCCACAGCCCAGGCAGGGCTCGTCTCTGGGTCTCTACGGCGGGTACCACCTGCAGGGGCACCACCTTCCCTCAGACCCTTCGGACCTGCCTTCTCCCACTCTGATGCCTCCGCCCCTCCAGGAGTGAGGTCCCAGGCCGCTGTGACTTGGCGGCCTGCACCGGGCCCAGGCCCTCATGAGGCTCCTCCTGGTCCCAGCCCCCAGAGCCAGTACCTCCTGTCACCCGAGCTCTCCTCCTGGCTGTTGCCTCCTCTCCCATTCCAACAGTGGGGTCAGCACCCTTCCTGTGGAGGCCCAGGTGACCCAGGTCTCTCCAGAGCCCTTTAGCACAAGGCTGAGAACTGGTGTCCCTCCCAGGGAATGCAGACTGTCCCACTCCTAACTGGATGGCCCAGGAGGCCAGGGCCAGCCGACACTTGATAGTGCCACCGTGCCCTGTCCCCAAAACCATGCCTGGAGCCTGCAAAGAGCTGTCTTCTCTGCAAGGGCCAGGCCAGAGAATTCAGCCCACCTGGTGGGCCTCAGGTCTCTGGCCACCTCCCAGTGTTGTGGGTGATTTCTTCCCATGGCCTGGAACAGTTCAGGTGTCCCTGAGGATTCGTGTGCAGGAAGGTTGGCCCCAGGGATCAGTGCCCTGGGGCAGTGGTGCAGCCTTTCAGCAGGGGACCAGGTGGGAGGCCCTTGGGGCCTGGACCTCCTGTTTGCCCTCCCTCTCTCCACACAGCACTGCCCAGTGTGCTGAGGACCCTTGCCCTGGGCTACCTTACCATCCACCAGAGGCTGAGGCGGCAGGGCTACCCAGGCTTGGACCGTTGGCCTCCAAAACTGGAGCTAAACAAATCTCTTCCTAGAGGAGCCGCCTCAAGTGTTTCGACTGATGCATTTAGTATCCTGGGCACGAAGTGGGCAGTGTCAAAGCGTCCCTCTGGGCCTCCCTACCACATCTGTTACCCAGCAGGCCTGGAACCCAACCACCAAGTAAGTGAATGGCAATTATGCACTTAACAGCCAGGGAAGTGACCACGGAGTGGTCTGCTGCCCAGGGACACTAGCACTTCATTCCGGACTCTTCTTCTTACCTAACCTGTAAACCCTTCTCCAACCGGGAGCCAGGGTGACATCAGAGCTGACTGAGGCCCTCTGCCCAACTGTCCTCAGAACCTCTTGATGTTCCTGCTTCCTAGGGTCCTGCCACCAGGGCCAACAGCCGCAGTAACTCTGCTGTCCATTCTGTTCCGTTCCTGGACAGCCAAGGCCATCTAATCCCAGGCGCTCCCCAGCTCTGCAGGGGTTGCTGTCTCTTACAGCCTCCTTGGCCTGTGGCCTCCTGCCTCCCTGCTCAGGCCCAGCGGCCCCGCCCGGGTCACCCTGGCAGCCAGGAGACAGGCAGCCTCTGATGGGGCACCGGTGGTGCTGTGGGCTGGCCCTGCCGCCCGCCGCACAGAGGAAGTGCTGGCTTACGAGGGCAGCGTGGGGTCCACAGAGCCACATGCTCAGGCCTCCGTAGACGCACAGTGCATGTGTCGGGGTCCTGGCCTCCAATGGACAGCCTGGGCGGAGCTCTCAGGACACCTGGAGACTCAGGCCCCCTGGGTGTCCCCCGGAGGAGGTGGGATTTCCTGTCGGCTGCCAAAGAGGCCCCTCGCTGCTGGCTGAGTGCCTCACTCCTTGCTGACACTCAGGAGTCAACGTCCCACCCCCTCCGCCCTCAAATGCCTGGTGGCCGCACCCGCCAGGCATTCCCAGGCCTCCGCTGTGACGTCTTCAACGTGGGCCCTCCACCTTGTGGCCGCGAGCACCAGGACCCAGCCAGGTCAGGGCCTGTGTCTGCTGGGCCCGGCCACCTTGCCACGAGTTCCCCAAGGCCCTCCAGAACCCTTGTGCTCCGTGGCGTCTTCCACGACTAGAGACGTACCTGGGCAGCCCATGGGAGCCAGGCTCAGGACTGTAGGTGAGCCCCTGTGAAGGAGAGAAGGAAGGAGGGGCTGGTGGAGGAGCTCGGCTTGCAGACGTGGAGGCCATCCTGGTGGGGCGGGTGGGGACGGGCCTGTGTCCACCCTGGGGCAGCCCGGGTGGGAGGCAGGCAGAGTGCAGGTGGGTACAGAGCAGGAGCCTGGGGGAGCCGCAGGCCTGGGCCCTTTGCTCAGGAAGCAGGGATGCTACTCTGCATCCACCCTGGGTTCCCCTTTCCCCCGCAGGCTGCCCAGGGGTGGACACATGTGGACGCAGACAGCACGTGCTTGCACACACACTCACTCTGATGACAGGCAACACACTATGCACACCAGATGAGATGCACACCACACTCTATGCACACACTCACAAGACACTCACCTGTACACTCACACCCATCTCCTTTAACAGCTGCAGGCTCCAGGCTCCCACCAGCCACTCGAAAGCCCGCTGGGGCAAGGACAGCAGTGGCTCACCCTGCCTGAGGCGGGGAGACATGGGTGGCCCCGATGGACCAGACAGGGATGCACCATGCAGACTCCTGGATAGCGGGCACAGGCACACACAGAGGGGCTCCCGGGGAACACCCCTTTGTACACTAGGGCTGCTCCCCGGGCACTGCCCAGTGTCCTGAGGACCCTGGCCCTCGGCCACCTTGCCATCGAGCCAGATGAGACACCAGCAAAGAGGCAGAGTGAAGCAGGCTGGGGGGCACCTGACCAGGAGCTGGAGCCTTGCCCCAGAGGGAGGCACAACCGAGAGGTCTGCAGAACTGCTCCTTGAAAGCTGGGGTCTCACCGCCAAGCTCCCTGGTCCCCTCAAGGATTGCCCTGAGTTCAGCCCACCCCGTCCTGACTGCACTCCCTGGAGGAGTAGCCCTGGCCAGAGTCCGCTGACCTCAGTTTCCCCAGGCACCCTGCCCCAACCTCTGGGCTCGGGTGGGGACACATCACCCCCGGCTGCATTCTTGCAGGAAAGGGGTGACATGGCCAATGCCTTTGGGCCTTGCCCACCTAGGACACCCAGTTAGGCTGTCCTGCCTGTCCTCGCTCCTTCCCACCGGGCCTGCAGCTCATGCTGTGGCCTCCCACCGGGCAGCAATGTAGTGCCCGTGGGGAGGGCAGTAGCACAGGCAGGGCAGAGACCCCAGACGCACCTTCAGTCTCTCAGCCCTGCTGGAAGGTAAGACCACCCTCTCAGATCCACCCACGACACAAGGTGTGACCTGAGTCGAGGTACATGTGCATCTGGCTGCACACACCCATGCAGGTCGAACCTGAGGACACAAGGCTCCCCTTCTGCCAGCCACAGCCCTTTGGGGACCAAGTGAGGGAAGCATGGGCTGAGGTCAGGCAGGGAGAGGGCAGAGGACAGCACAGAGGGGTGGGGGACTTTGCCCGTGTTCACCAGAGAAGTCCATTTTGCATGGAGCATCTTCTGGCCCTGACCAAAACTCATGCCCGCCTCCTTCTAACCTATCACCACCTCCTGCCCCATCTCCTACCCCGTCTTCTCCTCCTGCCCCATCTCCTCCTGCCCCATCTCCTCCTCCTGCCCCATCTCCTCCTCCCCAATCTCCTTCTCTCCCTCCTCCTGCCCCATCTCCTCCTCCTGCCCCATCTCCTCCTCCTGCACCATCTCCTGCTCCTCCCCCATCTCCTCCTCCTGCCCCATCTCCTGCTCCTGCACCATCTCTCCTCCTGCACCATCTCCTCCTCCTGCCCCATCTCCTCCTCCTGCCCCATCTCCTCCTCCTGCCGCATCTCCTCCTCCTGCCCCATCTCCTCCCCCTGCCCCATCTCCTCCTCCTGCACAATCTCCTCCTCCTGCTCCATCTCCTCCTCCTGCCCCATCTCCTCCTCCTCCCCCATCTCCTCCCCCTGCCCCATCTCCTCCTCCTGCACCATCTCCTCCTGCCCCATCTCCTCCTCCTGCCCCATCTCCTCCTCCTGCCCCATCTCCTCCCCCTGCCCCATCTCCTCCCCCTGCCCCATCTCCTCCTCCTCCCCCATCTCCTCCTCCTGCCCCATCTCCTCCTCCTGCCCCATCTCCTCCCCCTGCCCCATCTCCTCCCCCTGCACCATCTCCTCCTCCTGCACCATCTCCTCCTCCTGCCCCATCTCCTCCCCCTGCCCCATCTCCTCCTCCTCCCCCATCTCCTCCTCCTGCCCCATCTCCTCCTCCTGCCCCATCTCCTCCCCCTGCCCCATCTCCTCCTCCTGCACCATCTCCTCCTCCTGCCCCATCTCCTCCTCCTGCCCCATCTCCTCCTCCTCCCCCATCTCCTCCCCCTGCCCCATCTCCTCCTCCTGCCCCATCTCCTCCTGCCCCATCTCCTCCTCCTGCACCATCTCTCCTCCTGCACCATCTCCTCCTCCTGCCCCATCTCCTCCTCCTGCCCCATCTCCTGCTCCTGCACCATCTCTCCTCCTGCCCCATCTCCTCCTCCTGCCCCATCTCCTCCTCCTGCACCATCTCCTCCTCCTGCCCCATCTCCTCCTCCTGCCCCATCTCCTCCTCCTGCACCATCTCCTCCTCCTCCCCCATCTCCTCCTCCTGCACCATCTCCTCCTCCTCCCCCATCTCCTCCTCCTGCCCCATCTCCTGCTCCTGCACCATCTCTCCTCCTGCCCCATCTCCTCCTCCTGCCCCATCTCCTCCTCCTGCCCCATCTCCTCCTGCCCCATCTCCTCCTCCTGCCCCATCTCCTCCTCCTGCCCCATCTCCTCCTGCCCCATCTCCTCCTCCTGCACCATCTCCTCCTCCTGCCCCATCTCCTCCTCCTGCCCCATCTCCTCCTCCTGCCCCATCTCCTCCTCCTGCACCATCTCCTCCTCCTCCCCCATCTCCTCCTCCTGCACCATCTCCTCCTCCTGCCCCATCTCCTCCTGCCCCATCTCCTCCTCCTGCCCCATCTCCTCCTCCTGCCCCATCTCCTCCTCCTGCACCATCTCCTCCTCCTCCCCCATCTCCTCCTGCCCCATCTCCTCCTCCTGCACCATCTCCTCCTCCTGCCCCATCTCCTCCTGCCCCATCTCCTCCCCCTCCCCCATCTCCTCCTGCCCCATCTCCTCCTCCCTCATCTTCTCTCCCTCCTCCTGCCCCATCTCCTCCTCCTGCCCCATCTCCTCCTCCTGCCCCATCTCCTCCTCCTCCTCCATCTCCTCCTGCCCCATCTCCTCCCCCTCCCCCATCTCCTCCTCCTGCCCCATCTCCTCCTCCTGCCCCATCTCCTCCTCCTCCCCCATCTCCTCCTCCTGCCCCATCTCCTCCTGCCCCATCTCCTCCTGCCCCATCTCCTCCTCCTGCCCCATCTCCTCCTGCCCCATCTCCTCCCCCTCCCCCATCTCCTCCTGCCCCATCTCCTCCTCCCTCATCTTCTCTCCCTCCTCCTCCCCCATCTCCTCCTCCTGCCCCATCTCCTCCTGCCCCATCTCCTCCTACCCCATCTCCTCCTCCTGCACCATCTCCTCCTGCCCCATCTCCTCCTCCTGCCCCATCTCCTCCTCCTGCCCCATCTCCTCCTCCTGCCCCATCTCCTCCCCCTGCCCCATCTCCTCCTCCTCCCCCATCTCCTCCTCCTGCCCCATCTCCTCCTCCTGCACCATCTCCTCCTCCTCCCCCATCTCCTCCTCCTGCACCATCTCCTCCTCCTGCCCCATCTCCTCCTGCCCCATCTCCTCCTCCTGCCCCATCTCCTCCTCCTGCCCCATCTCCTCCTCCTGCCCCATCTCCTCCTCCTGCCCCATCTCCTCCTCCTGCCCCATCTCCTCCTGCCCCATCTCCTCCTGCCCCATCTCCTCCTCCTCCCCCATCTCCTCCTCCTGCACCATCTCCTCCTCCTGCCCCATCTCCTCCTGCCCCATCTCCTCCTCCTCCCCCATCTCCTCCTCCTGCCCCATCACCTCCTCCTGCCCCATCTCCTCCTCCTGCCCCATCTCCTCCTCTCTCTCCCAGCTCCAGCCCCTGCTCTCCTCTGACCCCCTGGCAGGGAACCCCTCCCGGTCATCCACAGGGCCGCAGCGCCTCCAGGTGGCCGCCTGTCCAGTGCACCCAGGGCGGGCTGGCAGGGACAAAGTGGGCGGCCCCGCGGCCCCTCCCGCGGCCCCTCCTTCTGTCCCCTCCCTTTCTCCTGCCCACTCGGCAGCTGCATCTGGGGCGGTCAGGACCCAGAGCTTCCTCGGGCCGTGTCCAGGCAGCCAGGTAAGCGCCGCCACCGCCGGGCCGTGCCATCGGTGGGCCCAGCGTGGGCCTGGGTGAGCTGTCCGAGAGGCGCAGCAGGCAGGGCTCCAGCCTCTGGGCGCCTGCCCTGAGCCCGCCTGGCGCCCGCCCTGGCTGTTCTCCCCGCAGCACCTGGGGCAGCAGGCTGTGGAGGGGACCCGCTCTCAGAGGACCCGGGACAGCCCGACTCCCTCCCCGACAGGGTGTGCCGCAGGTTGGGTTTATCCCTGCCTGGAAACGTGGGAGAGCTGAGGAGCCCAAACCGCCTCGTGGAAAGACCCCCCTTACTTGGACCTGGGCACAGGTCCTGCGGTGCTGGCCACTCTTCTGGGCACTGGGAAGAGGCTCCTCCTGCTGGAAGGAGCACTGTGGCCCTGGGAGCTCCTGGGCAGCTGGGGAGGGGGTCCTGCGGAACCGAGCGCCCTGCAGCTAGGCCCTGCCCACAGTGTGCTCAGGCCCTAGCAGGGCCCCTGTGAGCCTCGGGCTGCCACCCACCCTAGAACCAGGGCAGCCCTACCCCCAGCACCCGCAGGCTAGGAGGACTGCCCCAGAGGGGGACCAGCCTGGCTGGGGCTCACATGGGAACCTCAAGGACCCAAACAGAAGGCCTGAGACCCACGGATTTCCCTGTTCCTCAGTCTGGCGTGGAGGCCCCTCACACTTGCCAAAAAAAGGAAAGGTTTGGGGTTATGCCCTGCCTTCTTTCACAAAGGCCAGAGGCAAGGCAGGCCCAGGCCCCTTGGAGAGAAGATGCAGGCTGCGTTGGTGGGCTGAGGGTGGGGGCTGCTGCTGCCAGCGCACACAGGGCGTGGTCCTGGGCCCAGGGGCCCTTGGCAAGAGTGACGCCGAGTTTCCCAGGGCAGGCTGGAGGGGCCGAGCACTGGGCAGTGTGTCCCTCTGCAGGGTGTGTGTGTCTTGGAAAGTGAGCCCCCACACGTGTCTGGTGCATGCAAGCGGGTGGGGAAGCTGTTGCAGGCCTTGGGGGAGGCAGGCGCCCAGGGGACAGTCCAGGCGCACTTCACCTGGCCCTTGTCCCCCCTCGATGAGCGTGGCTCCAGCCCCAGGCACTGGTGTCAGCCGCCCCCAGGGGCCATGGCACCAGAGGGCCTCAGGGGAGCTCCCAGAGTCCAGGGTGGAGAGGGATGGCCTGCACCTAGAAGGGGCAGGGGTTGTCACAGGGTCAGCACAAGGACCTACCACCCGAGAGGGGCCTTCGCTTCCTCGTGTTAGAACACGGCAGGGGGGTGGGCAGACCCCGGTACACCACACCACAGGCCCTGCTCAAGGGCTGGGGAAGCCGCTCTTGTGATCATCTTAAGGAAACACAAATGGTGAGATGCTTCCCTTTTCCACGGCCTCCACGGCCTCCACGGCCTCCACGGCCCTCTGCCTCTCTTACGCATTCACACAAAGCCGGGGACCCTGGTGTAGGACCTGGGACAGCAGGGGCCGTGGAGTGCTCCTCATAGCCGGCCTGGGAGCCGGGTCCCTATCCTCAGGACACACTGGGATCAGGCCACGTTAGAAGCAGCATTCTGCATGGGCAGCCTGGAGGCCAGAGCCAAGCCCAGCCAGACGGGGTCAGCCCCCTGAGCCTGCCACAGAGGCTGCCGTGAGCGGGGGTCTGCACAGTGTCGGGGCCTCCCAGCCCGTGGCCAGATGCTCCCGGGAGGGGTGGGGCAAGGCCTGGCGACTGCGTGCAGGGAGGGCTCTTCTGGCCTGTGGGCCCTTCTCCTGGGGAGAAAGACCCAGGGCTGTGGGTCTGCCCTGGGTGTCTTTGGGTTTTGTCTTTTTAAAAATATTATTTTAGTGATAGAGGGACACACAATATCTTTGTTTACTTATTTATTTTATGTGAGGCTGAGGATGGGGCCCGCACCGCCCACATGCCAGGTGAGCGCTCTGCCCCTGAGCCCCAGCCCAGCCCTGTCTCTGGGTTCAGCAGCGCAGTCTGACCACTGGCATTTGCCATCCTCTTGTAAGTTGCCTGGTTGTGATTCCCCTGTTCCCAGAGTGCCTTTTGCTTTTGCTGATTTGTAGGACACACACACACACACACACACTTTTCTTTTTAGTTGTAGTTGGACCCAATACCTTTATTTTATTTATTTATTTTTATGTGGTGCTGGGATGGACCCAGCGCCCCACATGTGTAGGCAAGCACTCTACCACTGAGCCACGACCCAGCCCCACGATCTTCTTTATTGCAGTGAAGTACACATAGCATAAAACTTACTGTCCTAACTGTTTGAAGCGTGCGGTTTGGTATTATCACCTCCATCCCTAGTTGTCACGTCCCATGACTAAACACTCAGGGTCACTCCAGGGGAACTGGGCTGCACGAAATGACCACACAGAGACAGAGAGACCTTTTGCTTTGGGTCCTGTGACGACTCCTCTGACCTTAGGGGTCCGTGAAAAGAGAGCATTGACCCCTGTTATTGAGGAGAAGCCATTCAAATGAGGCAGGGGGTCAGGGTTCAGGGGGCTGAGTCCAGCTTCCTGATGTCCACTGTCAGCAGGTTGACTGACACCTAGGAAGGCCACACCCAAGGGCAGAGCAAGAGAAGGGGACACACAGAGGGCGTTTCCATGGGACATTCTATCCCAAACAGGGCAAGGGGGTAGGATTACAAAGGAACAGTGAGCGTAGCTCAGCCCCAGGGGTGTGCCTGCTCAGAAGGCTGGCCTTGCTGTCTGAGCGGGTCATGGCCCGACCACGCCAGACTGCAGTGACCTTTCAGATCCCCGTGGTGCACCAGGACTGGAAGGCGTGGTCACACCCCGTGCTGGGCACCACCCCCAACTGAAGCCCACTGCACAGGAGTCCCCGGTAGTGCGTCCTCCCCTCTGTCCCTGTGCATCTGACTAGTGCCGGAGATGCCCGTGGTGGCTCCTGTGATTTTGGTCCTCTTGTGCCTGGCTTACTTCACTTAATGTGAAGTCCCTAGGTCTCCTTCCTTTTTAAAACAGGGCTGCCCCGCGGAGCATCTCTGGTCCATATCTCCCTCCACCTGTGGCTGGACAGCTGGTGGCTCCAGGCTCTCACTGCTGTGAAGGGTGCCACTGAGCCTGAGTGTGCGGGACCCCTGGAGACCCTGGCCGGCAGTGCGCCTGGACACTCCCGGGAGTGGCTGCTGGAGCACGTGCCAGGCTCCAGCTGCTGCCCGTGCCTCTGACGGTGCTGCCCTCTGATTTCTGTCTTGTGGGAGCAACGCTGGCGGGCAAGGGCGTCTCCCCTGGCTTTGGCCTGATGACAGTGGAGCTGAGCAGCTTCTCGCCTGCCTGTTGGCCATGCGTGTCCTTTAGGGCCTGGGCCCGCGTTTGATTCAGGCTGCTGGCAATGTTGTTAGGCTCGGGGGTTCTTTATGCGTTCCGGACACCAGCCCCATGCCATGCAGGACCACGGCGCCTCCTCCGGTTCTGTGGATTCCCTGGACGCTCTGTCCATGGCGCCTGGTGACGCCAGCATTTTAGTTTTGTGAGTTGGGTCTGGTTTTGCTTCTGCTGCCTGTGACTCTGCCAGACTTGACGAGTCACTGCCAATGTCAGGGTGCGAGGTCACTGCCCTGTGTTCTCGGAGTTTTATGGTTCTGGGCGTGTCCTGTGCAGGTCACAGACCTGTTTCAAGCTAGTTTATGTGTGGGGTCAAGGAAGGATCTAACTGTGGGTGCCATTTCCCAGCTGAGGAAAGACCCCCCCCACTTGGCTGATCTTCGTGCCCTTGTTAAGAACCACATCGCGTGTCTGGGCTCTCTCATGAACCTCGACTCTGCCCGCAACACTCTGGGTCGGTGGCTGTGGCTTTTTTTTTTTTTTTAAGAGAAAGAGAGAGACAGAGAGAGAGAATTTTTTTTAATATTTATTTTTTAGTTTTCGGCGGACACAACATCTTTGTTGGTATGTGGTGCTGAGGATCGAACCTGGGCTGCACGCACGCCAGGCGAGCGCGCTACCGCTTGAGCCACCTCCCCAGCCCCAAGGTGGCTATAGCTTTGCAGTGAGTTTTGAAGTCAAGAAGTGAGGGTCCTCTGGCTTTCTTCATTTTCGAGATGGTCTCGGCTCCTTGGATTCCTTGAGATTTCATATGGATTTTCGGGTGGTTGCTGTTTGTCTATTTGCTTGTTTGGGTTCCAGGGATTAGACCCAGAGGCCGCAACCACCGAGCTGCATCCCCACCTCTTTTTAGTTTTTATTTTGAGACAGGGTCTTGCCAAGTTCCTGGGGCCTTGATAAGTTGCTGAGGCTGGTTTGGAACTTGCTATCCTCCTGCCTCAGCCTCCTCAGTGTCTGGGATGACAGCTGGAAAGAGAGAGAGAGAAGACTCCGATTACTGAGTCATGAATGAAAGTGGAGAGAGCAGTCCAGTTAGAGAGAGGCAGGAGGTCTTGTAGGAGAGTCTTGGGCAGGTCCCACTCCCAGCTGCCTTTCACGGGAGTTTCAGTATGGGTCGCGGTCAACCCATAGATGGATTTGGGCAGTCTGCCATGTGACGATGTTGAGTCTTCTGATTCCTGAGCATGGAGCCTCTGTCCCTTTACCTATGCCTCTTTTGATTCCCTTCAGCAGTGTCTGGTAGGTTCACTGTGTGAGCCTTCCACCTCCAGCTTAACCTCTGAATATCTTATTCTTTTTGATGCAATAGTAAAATGTTTTTTTGCTTTCTTTCGGGTTGTTCGTGTACAGAAGTGCAGCTGGTTTTTGTGTTGGGTTTGAATCTTGCTACTTTGTGGGGTTTTTAGTGGTGTTTCTATGGGGTCTTTACGGTTTCCTGCACACGATCACAGCGTCGGTCAGTGGGTCATGGCACTCCTTCCTCTCTGTTTTGAAGTAAAAAGCAGCAGGTGCCAGGAAGGGGAAGAGCCTGGTGTCCAGGCTGCCACATTCCTGGATTCAAACATCCAGGTGTCCACAAAGTATGGCCAGACACACGGAGGCTGATAAACCACCAGAAACTGTGGCAGATCTACGAGACAAAGACTCTGAAACGACTGTCCTAAAGAGTAAAAGGATGCGGGAAAGTCGAGAAAACATGTATGAACCAAATGGAGATATGAGTGAAGAGCCCAGAAACCAAAAAGAAACCCAAAGGCAGCTCTGGAGCTGAGAAGTTCAGCGGAAATAAAAGGTCACCAGAGGGGTCAAAGGCAGATTTCAGCAGAAAGAAGGAAGAATCAGTGAATCTGAAATAGAACAAGGGAAACTGCTGAGTCTAAGGAAAGAAGAAAGGTTGGCGAGAAGGAAAGAAGCACAGGCTCAGGGACCCGTGCGTACCAGCAGGAGGACCAGGCTGTGCACTGCAGAAGTCCCGGGGGAAGAGGGAGCTGAGGGGCCACGAACAGTGAAGGGTCATGGATGAGAGAAAACGCCATGAGCCTGGGGACCAACAAGACTGTGAACCCCAAGAAACAGTGAGCACCAAGCAGAAGAACTCCGAGACCCACCTGGAGCACTTGGTGATGAAGCTCAAAAGACAGGGGTTTAGACAGCAGCAGGAGAGGATGCTCATGACAGGCAGAGGAGCCTCCGCAGTGTCACCAGCACATTTCTTAGCACAGGTCGGAGGTCGTCAGCCGTGAGTTGACACATCCACAGGGCAGGAGGCGAACCCCCGCCCCCACGAAGCCCGTGTGCAGCATCTCCAGAGCCACCAGGCCAGACCCTCTGCAGGAAGTGCAGGGTGTGACGTGGGGACCTGGCACATGGGGACACAGGGCCCTCAGCAGAGGTCAAGACGTGGCCGTGGTGAAGGCTGGTGGAACAGAGAGCGACGGGCCTCCAGCGTAGTTTTCTATGTGCCTAAGGACTGATGTTTCTAAATGAAAATAATGTTTCTCTAACAGCTAGTGTTGTGACCTTGGTTTGCAATTCCACATTTTATCTGCTAAGCAGTTTAAGAAACAAATGCACTAAAAGCATGAGTAGTTTTGGCACAATACACGGAGAGCCTCCACATCTGTGGGTTCCACCCACACACATTTAATCAACAGCAGATTGAAAATCTTTGGAAAAAGTCATATCTGCACTGAATATGGCAGGCTTCCCCTGCTCGTCGCCATTTCCAAACAGCACAGCGTGGCCGCTGTTGACAGAGCGTGCTGTCTGCATGTGCCGGTGTTCCAGACTGGAGAGGTGAGCGGGTTCCACGTGAACACTGCAGCATGCTGTGAGAGGCCTTGACCACAGGATCCTGGGCCACTTCCCTCCGGCACTGAGGGACAGCTCTGTAAAGAGGTGGTTTTGTGACATCATAGTTGAAAGGGATGGGGACAGAGCTGTTAAAGAAGCAGAGCTTTCGTATGTCACTGAAGTTCAGCTGGTATAAATTCAGCATTTCAACTTTAGGACGTTAAATGTAATCCCCATGGTAACCACAAAGAAAATAAACAATAAACAAATGTGAAGGGAATGAGAAAAGGATCTAAATGTCTCACTACCAAAATCAATTAACACAAAGGAAGATAGCAGTCGCATGCAGAAAATCAGGGACAAAAAGCCATACGGTATGTATAAAATAAATGCCAGTGGAAGAGGTCTTTCTTCATCAGTAGTCACTTTAGATTTTGGAAGTGGACTAAACTCTCCAATCAAAAGACAGAGATTGGTAGATGGATTTTGAAAACTGTGATCAAACAGGAGACTCGCTTCAGATTCACACACAGCAGATTGGAAGGGAAGAACGACGGGGGGGGAGGTGTCGTGCAAATGGCCACAGAGAGCAGGACAAAGTGGACTTCAACCAGGAAAAGTCCTGCAGACCAGGAGGGCCTCAAGAGGGCTCCCTGCACGGGGAGACTGGACAGCAGCATGGGGGCAGGCACCCCCAACTCCACCCACATGTCAGAAAGTGAAGTGCTGGCCACCCTGTGGGGGACACTCGTGTGGAGAGCCAGACCAGAGCCCCATTGCTGGGTTCCGACCTTAGCCACCAGCTGGCGGGGGCGGGGGGCGAGGGGGCAGGGGGGTCCTGCAGTGGACCTGGTTCCTCCTCTCTGGGCGGGGAGAGCCACTCTCCAAGGGCTGATCAGTGAGAGGGGGCGGGTGTCCTGTGGGTCAGGGGTCTCAGAAGGTCCCTTCTGTTTTCCTGAGGGATGGTTCCTGCGCTGCACTCAGAGCTCACCCTGTGCCCCCCCCCCAGGGAGCCCTGCCTGCCCTCCACTGCAGGCCAGCAGTCCCCTTGGGGCTGCATTCTGTGTGCACAGCGTGGTGGGGTCTGTTGGCTGTCCCACCAGCAAAGACAAAGCTAATCCTGGAGATTTTGACTAAAATTGCATTCAATTGTAGATTCAGTTAGAAATAACTGGGTTTGTTTTTTTGTTTTTTGGTACTGGGGACTGAACCCAGGAGTGCTTAACCACTGAGCTACACACCCCTAGCCTTTTTATTTTTATTTTGAGGTAGAGTCTTCCTAAGTTGCCCAGGGTAGCCTCAAACTTGCAATCCTTCTGCCTCAGCAGCCGTAATTGCTAGGATCACAGGCACGCTCCACACACCCAACTGGGTTAGAAATAACTGATTTTCTTAATATCTGTTTAAGATATATGGACAATTTCTTATTCAAAAGCCAGATTTACATTTTTCTTTTTTTTTTTAAAGAGAGAGGGAGAGAGAGAATTTTAATATTTATTTTTCAGTTTTCGGCGGACACAACATCTTTGTTTGTATGTGGTGCTGAGGATCGAACCCGGGCCGCGCACATGCCAGGCGAGCGCGCTACCGCTTGAGCCACATCCCCAGCCCCAAGATTTACATTTTCTAATGTATTCCTCAGGGGAAAAAAAATCCGCATTTTCCCTCCACCTGGATGTTGTTGGGTTTTTTTTAACATTTATTTTTTAGGTGTAGATGGACACAGCACAATGCCTTTTTTTATGCGGTGCTGAGGATGGAACCTGGGTCCCACCCGGGCTAGGGGAGCGCTGTACCGCTGAGCCACAGTCCCAGCCCCCGTCTGGATGCGTTTAAGCGTCCTCTTTGTGGTGAAGCCTGTCTTCTCCCCGGCGTATGCCGTGTTCCCGTAACGTTTTCTGCTGCTCCCACTGATGGAAGCAGATCAGTAGCTTCTGGGCCCTCGGTCTCTTCGGGGGGAGTCCAGGGGCCGAGTGGGTGGTCTGGCTGAGGATCTCCCAAGAGGTGCAGGTGTGCAGTCAGGACCGAGGGCTTTGTTTCCGGGCGCCCCACTGTGGCTGCCGGCGGCAGAGCTGGGTCTCCAGGCATCTGTGTGAGGGGCAGCCCCGGGGGGCCCCAGACCAAGTGCCTTCCACGGCCCGCGCCACCCTCTCTCTGCTGTGCTGGCCTCCGGCAGCTGCAGGAGTGCTGAGGGCGTCGGGCCCCACCAGGCACCAGGGTGGCCTGCCTCTGTGCGACTGGGCTCTCCTCGGGGGTCTCCTGTGCCTCTGTCTCTGCCACCCAAGAGCCAGGCCTGCGCTCCCGCAGGAGCCCCCGCCGGCCCGTGGCCTCCCCCGCAGCTGCCCCTGCGTCCCTTCCTCCATCGCACGCACGCCAGGCTCTGTCCTGGGGCCTCGGCCCCCGCTGCCCCCTTCCCTGAGCCCTGGGACGGTTCCGCCGTCTCTGGTGCCAAGCCTGTCACTCACAGTCCCCACTTTTCCAGCTGGGATGGTCTGAAGACCAGTCCGGAAGTGCCTCTCGGCCTCAGCAGCTTTCTGGAATTTAAGTTGGAGAGTCCATCTCTTAACGGTGTTAGTGCCCCTTCTCCAGTGGTCTCCCATGGGGAAGGACTGTCCTCAGCCTGCTGGGAGGGGACAAGGGCTACAGGCGGCTGGACAGCCTGGTGACAGTCCTTCACTGTGTCCTCCCAGCCCTCACCTCTGGCGCAGCCAGGGGCTGGGCCCTGGGTCATCCCATCCACATGGAGGGAGGGGGCAGTACAGCCCCTCGGGGCCCCGGCAGCTCCACCCCTCCCAGCGTCACAGCCTGTGACAACCTTGGTGACGGTGGGACACAGACCTCTGCACACCTCCTTGAATCAGCATCTCAGACAGTCCTCGAGCCTGTGCAGCTGGGTGCTCTGGGGATGACAGGCCAACGGGGACAGAGGGGCCAACTCTGGCCTCCCGAGTTCAGACCCAGCCACTGGACACCAGGGAGTGTGCTCTGAGAGGCCCCCGGCTGTTAGGCACCCACAGAGAGCCAGACTAGCGGTGGCCATGTACAACGCGCATGGGGCCAGAGGCAGAGGGACTCCAGGGACACACGTGGGGCTGGGAACTGCCTCCCGTGTGAGGCCAGCAGCCTCCCCCGGAGCGTGTGGGTGGGAGATGCTGGCCGCTGCTGTTTTGATCCGGCTCCCCTGGGTCTGTCTTCCTAGGTGCTTGGCTCCAGAGGGCAGGGAGGGTCTCCATCATCCAGATCCCACCCAGAACTGAGCCCAGGTGTGCCCTCTGCAAGTCTGCAGCCCCACAGGCAGGGGGGGAGGCCCAGCTGCCCAGCCCAGGCCTGGGCCTCTGCCCCAGGAGGCGCTGACCCGTGGTGTGCGTCAGCACAGGAGGGCTGTGCCTTGTGCTGGGTGCCCTCTGCACAGCCCTTCTCCTGTTGCAGGACCTCAGGGCCCACGACCGCTGCCAAGATGCTCCAGGGCCCCTTCTCCGTGCTCCTGCTCGGGGGGCTCCTGGGGCTCCTCCAGGCCCAGCAGCAGGAGGTCATCTCGGGGGGCGCTTCTGAGCGGAACAACAACTGCCCAGGTACCAGGGGTGGCTGGGACCCTGGGACGTGGGTGGTGAGCACAGGGCACTGGCAGGCCCGGGCGGCAGCCTGGGCTGGCTGGCCTGATGGGTCCCTGCCCCCCAGAGAAGGCCGACTGCCCCGTCAACGTGTACTTCGTGCTGGACACCTCGGAGAGCGTGACCATGCAGTCCCCCACGGACAGCCTGCTCTACCACATGCAGCAGTTTGTGCCGCAGTTCATCAGCCAGCTGCAGAACGAGTTCTACCTGGACCAGGTGGCCCTGAGTTGGCGCTACGGCGGCCTGCACTTCTCGGACCAGGTGGAGGTGTTCAGCCCTCCAGGCAGTGACCGGGCCTCCTTCACCAAGAGCCTGCAGAACATCCGCTCCTTCCGCCGGGGCACCTTCACGGACTGCGCGCTGGCCAACATGACCCAGGAGATCCGGCAGCACGTGGGCCGCGGTGTGGTCAACTTCGCTGTGGTCATCACCGATGGCCACGTCACCGGCAGCCCATGTGGGGGCATCAAGCTGCAGGCTGAGCGGGCCCGCGAGGAGGGCATCCGGCTCTTTGCTGTGGCCCCCAACAGGAACCTGAATGAGCAGGGCCTTCGGGATATCGCCAGCGCCCCCCACGAGCTCTACCGCAACAACTATGCCACCATGCGGCCCGAGTCCACCGAGATCGACCAGGACACCATCAACCGCATTATCAAGGTCATGGTACGCAGCGCCAGGCCGGGGCTGCCCAGAGGCCTCAGACCTGTGCGGGCAGGCCTCGGTGTACCCCTGTGTGTGTGAGGACCCTGAGGGAGGTGAGGCCCCGGCAGGCCTGAGTCCTGGGTCTGCAGTCTAGACGCAGGCACGACGTGTACCCCAGACTGCGGCTGACCAGGTCTCTCTCTCTCTCCCGCAGAAACACGAAGCCTATGGAGAGGTGAGTGACACTTCCCAGCCCCCCAGCCCTGGCCACTTCATGCTCTGGGTCTCTGAGCTGCGGACCCAGCAGAGAGGACCACACCTGCACTCTAGCCCTTGGGGACTGGAGCAGAGGAAGAAGGGGGCATCGTGCACCGTGGGCCACGGACACCTGAGTCTGGAGGGAGGACTCTGGGCCCAGCCAGACCACTTCAGCCCCGGGGGTCTGCCATAGGCATCGACTCAGCGCAGTCAGCCTGGGCGCCGAGAGTCCTGCCCACAGCTGGCAGGCTGTGTCCAGCCCAGACTGGGAGCCCCAGCCACCTGGCAGGTCAGGAGGAGGCAGGCAGCAGTGTGCCCACTGGGGCCTGCAGCTGCAAGTGGCCTGGACATCCCCCCATGTCTGTGTGGCCTCAGCTCCGGCTCCCAGGAAAGGGAGCAGGCATCTGAGGTCACCGCCTGTCCCCAGAACAGCTGCAAGCACAGTGGGTGTGGTCCCTGCATACAGATGGTGCTTAGCCAGTGCCCACTGCTCTTTAATACTTGTGACTGCCCATCGTGGCTGAACTCGGCCTCGCTTTTCCCACCCTGGCCTGGAAGCCTCTCTGGAAGCCCGCGTCTGCCCCTGGGATCGTGCGTCTGCCGCTCCATCCTGGCCCAGGATCCCAGGCGGCTTGTCCCACCTGCTTGACCCACTGTCCCCCACCTTCTCATTCCAGTGCTACAAGGTGAGCTGTCTGGAGATCCCTGGACCACCAGGCCCCAAGGGCTACCGTGGACAGAAGGTGAGCTGCCCGAATGGCTCAGGGGGACACACCTCCGAACCTGTCTGAACTCCACCTTGGAGGCCAGCCATGCTGTGGACGGTCTCAACACTTCCAACCTGGAAAAAACGAGATTTTGAGAAAAGTAGGAACTTCTTAAAAACCTTTAAGATACGCTGTTGAGGCTGGGGTTGTGGCTCAGCAGTAGAGCGTTTGCCTAGCCCTTGCGAGGCCCTGGGTTCGATCCTCAGCACCACATAAGAATAAATAAATAGAATAAAGGTATTGAGTCCAAGATGTGCTGTTGGAATACTTCTGCGAGTAAGCAAGGTCACTGAGATCAGGCTCCAGTAAGCCACATGCAGACCTTTGTACACAACAGGACGCACGCTCCTGCCGACAGGGCTGCTGACCGCTCGGGACTGCCTCACCCCTGCCCTGCTTCCTGGCGGCAGAGGCGTGTGGGATGAGATCTCAAGCCCACTCCTAGGGTCCGTGAGAGCCACAGAAAGCTTGAGGGAACTGCCACAGGAGGAGAATGGGTGTCTAAGGAGACTCACAGGGACGCTGTCACACAGCAAGGTGACAAGTGGTGTCCAATGACCCACGTCCAGGGTCGCCTTCTCCAGGCCACAGGCCACACCCTGTCCCAGTCCTGGCAGCAAGGCCCACCTGCCCCAGCCAGGAGTGAATCTGCCACTTGGGGCAGCCTTGAGCACCCAGGGGCAGTGGCCACGTCCTGATGGTGGGAGCCAGGGGACCAGAGCCCACACAGCCGAGTGGCCCCGCGAGCCGCTGCCCCTTGCCCTGCTGCCTTCCCTCCCACCGTCCTGTGGCCTCTGATTCTCCCCTCTCCCCCTTCTTTGCCCTGACGTTAGAAGCACCTTGATAACTGGGCGCCTTAAGTTCTAAGTTATGCGACCAAATCCTGATTCCAAGGGAATAGCGCCTCTGTGTGGTCTTGGGACGCTCTGAGGTGTCTGAAGTCACTTAGGGTCCTGCTCCATCACACCCTTTGGATTATTTCAAGAGGAATTGATGTGCTGTGACTGTCCACAGGCCTGGTGGAGAACCGGAGCCCGGGGCAGGAGGGCTGCACACCAGGCTACTCGTCTGGTTTGGCATCTCGGAAAGCTGTCCATCAGGCTCAGAAGAGCAGTCCAAACAAACCCTGGTCTGATGTTGTCAGGACCCCTGGGGCAGCTGACCTGACTGGTGTCTCTACTCGGGGAGGGACCAGTGGCTTTCGCGTGCCAACTTGCTGATGAACTGGCTGTCCTTGACCCTGCCTCAGCTCACTCTCCCTGTTGTCTGTCTCTAGGGTGCCAAGGGCAACATGGGTGAGCCAGGAGAGCCCGGACAGAAGGGGCGACAGGTGAGTGACCCCAGCCCCGTGCCCCGGCCGTCCCCACCCCCACCCAGGACTGGTGGCGTCTCATGCTTACTGTTCTTTCTCTGCAGGGAGATCCAGGCATCGAGGGCCCCATTGGATTCCCAGGACCCAAGGCAGGTTCCCAGGGCCAGCCCAGGGCTGGGGCTGGCAGGGGCAGGGAGGGCCAGGGGAGCGGGTGGTGTCTCGGGAAGACTGCCCGTACCCTCTCCCATGTCTCTAGCCCAGCACCCCATGCCCCTGTTACCAAGAAGCAGAAGCACCTCTGTAGTGCAGGTCACCCCAGAACCAAGCTCTGGCCTGACTCCTCGTCCAGCCTCCTCTGCTGAGTGTGGGTCCAGAGTCCACCCAGGTTTCCAGGTGCCGGCCGCAGCCTACCCCAACCGGCCCTTGGCTGCTAGGCTCCACCTGGCCTCTGTCTCCCAACCCTGCCCCCCTAACGCGGCACCCTCTCCTTCTGCCCTCAGGGTGTTCCAGGGTTCAAAGGAGAGAAGGTAAGAGCCGAGGCTGAGCAGCCCCAGGCAGACCCCAGACCCACCTCTGTCTGCAGCCTGGGGGTCCCCCTGGGGGCAGAAGGGCTGCAGGGGAGGGGCTCTTCTGGCCTCACGGAGCCCAAGGGCTCTGACCCGCACCTAGAGGCGATGGTCCTGTGAAGCTGGAGACTCACCCCTCACTTCCTCCTGCACAGGGTGAATTTGGAGCTGACGGTCGAAAGGTGAGCTGGGCAGGGCGGGCAGGCGCCCACCTCCATGTGGCTCAGGTGGACAAGGACAGGGCTCACGGATCTCCTTTCCCTCCCTTTCCAGGGGGCTCCAGGCTTGGCCGGCAAGAATGGGACTGATGGCCAGAAGGTAAAGTGAGGGCCAGCTCACGGCTGCACTGGCTGATCACAGGCACACACGGGCACTCGTGGGCACACGTACACGGTGGGGGTCACCTCACAGCTGTGCACCCTGCGAAAGCTGTGCAGGGGCCTGGACAGCGTGGCCAGCGCACCTCCACCTGGACCCCAAGTCCCCTGACACTTGTGCTCCCCTCCTGCAGGGCAAGCTGGGCCGCATCGGACCTCCTGGCTGCAAGGGAGACCCTGGAACCCGGGTAGGCGGCTCCACGGCCCCGTCTGCCCGCCCCACGGACCTCAGCTCTGGGGAGCAGGGTGCCAGGCGCAGTCCTGCTTCTCCCTCCTACCCTCTCGCCCTGGCTGTCCCTGCCACAGGCCAGGGTTCAGCCAGGTCGGGGTCACCATGTGGCAACACCCTGAGCGTCCGGGCCAGCTCCGGGGAGGCTGGTGGGGTCCTGGGCCAGGCCAAGCGGTTCCACTGCCCCGAGGTCCTGCGTTGTGGGTCTTGGTCCTGTCAGCCTGTCCCTGGCTGACTGACCAGTCAGGGCCTGGCCTCCTGGGCAGGGGGCTTACCCACCCAGAAGCCTCACCGCAGGATCTGAGGGTGGGACTCTGCTCCCAGTTTGTGGGCAGAACCAAACCTCCTCTGGGCAGCAGCCAGCAGGAGCCCCAGGACACACCTGCCCTTCTCTTTCAGGGCCCTGACGGGTACCCCGGGGAGGCTGGAAGCCCAGGCGAGCGGGGAGACCAAGGCGCCAAGGTAGGCTGCCCAGCCGTCTGTGGCCATGCAGCAGTGGGGCCACCCCGGGCCTCCCTGCCCCAGCCCAGCGTCCCTGGAGGATGGAGCTGTCTGGGGAAGACCCCAGCAGAGGGAGCCTGTCCCTGACCCTGACCCTAAGTCCCTTCAGGAGTGAGGGCCACGGCACCCAGTTGCCCACCCTCCTACCCTGAGCACATTCCCCTGTCTCCCAGGAGGAGCAGCCTCCCGCCAGGGTCACAGCCTGGCTTTCAGGTTCCCCGAGCAGCCCGCCCCGTGGGGCATCCTGGGGGCTCAGGGACAGGGGGGAGCTGCCTGCCCAGGGCCCTGAGCCTGGCCCCGGAGGCAGTGGCTGATCTCTGCAAACCCTTCCAGGGGGACTCCGGCCGCCCAGGACGCAGAGGGCCTCCAGGAGACCCTGGAGACAAAGGAAGCAAGGTGAGCCATGAGCATGCTCTCCAACCCTGGCCAGGGCAGCCGGCCACACTGCCTGTGTCCTCACACATGTGAGGAGGGGCCAGAAGGCCAAGTGTGCCCTGGGCACGCGCCGACCTCCTGTCCTCCACCGCCGGGCACCAGGGAGGGCTGGGGGGCTTCCTGGGTGCGGAGGGCCAGCCGCTCCAGGCTGCTGAACACCTCCTCCTCTCTGCAGGGTTACCAAGGCAACAATGGAGCCCCGGGGAGTCCTGGCGAGAAAGGAGCCAAGGGGGGGCCTGGGCCCCGCGGACCCAAAGGCGAGCCTGTGAGTCCCCAGCCTGCTAGCAGCCCTCCAGCCTGGGCACTCCACGGCTCAGGAGGGGCCCTTGGAGAAGGCCTGTGCCGCAGCCGCCCCTGCCCGCAGCCTCCCCCAGGGCCGCACGGGGTGGACCCACAGTCAGAGAACTGGAGACCCAGCGCCTGGACTTACGGCCTGGCCAGGAGCCCCAC
This sequence comes from Marmota flaviventris, assembly GCF_047511675.1. NCBI lineage: Eukaryota > Metazoa > Chordata > Mammalia > Rodentia > Sciuridae > Marmota > Marmota flaviventris. The sequence goes on along the minus strand of NC_092505.1, from coordinate 615,106 downwards.
CCGCCCTCCTCCCTGAACCCTCTGCTGGGACAGGCTGACCCGCAACAGGACAAGGGGGTGGCACCTGTGGGTCTCCACTGTGCCCTCTGAAAGAAACCCCAGGCTCGGGGTCCCCAGACCTCCAAGCCAGAGTCCTCCTGGGAGAGCAGAGCTCAGGCCCAGTGGTTGGCAAATGTCCATCCTCCCGGGGCCTAGGAGGCACCCCTCCCCACCAACACACGTGTTCTTTCAGGGGCGCAGGGGAGACCCCGGAACCAAGGGCGGCCCCGGCAGTGACGGTCCCAAGGGAGAGAAGGTGAGTCGGCCATGGGCAGGAGCCAGAGGGCACTGGCCCTGTCTGCACGTGGGACCATACGCCCTGGGGGGAAGGACTGACCCATCCTCACCCCCCAGAACAGAGCTGTTGAGGCCCCAGCATCCAGGGCTAACCCCTGCAGGGCCTGGGAAAGCAGGAGTGGGACAGGGGGCTCACACTCTGCCCCACGGAGACTCAGCAGGGGCCCGGCAGGCACCACCCATCCCCTGCTGCCAGGCCTCGCGGCTCAGGCTGTGCACTGCTCAGTCCACAGTGTCCCTACTGTGCACACACCTGCCCCAGCAGCTGTCACAGCTCTCGAGGGCAGCACTGAAGTAGCCTGGTGGCAAAATCCACAACTACCTGTTCCCTCTGAGATGTGGGTAGAGGGGCTTCCTCCCAGGCCAGGGGGTCTCCACTCACATTACCTGTGGCTTCAGTGCGACTGTGAGGCTGGTGGTTGGTGGGCTGCAGGATAAAGCATGCCCCTGTTCCAACATCACCCTGGACCTTACTGGACACTTTCCTCCCAGGGGAATAAGTGACCCCTCCTCTGACCCCACCACACAGCCTCTCGGGGGGACCCAAACCTAAGTCCCCCACAAGACCTGACTGGCCCCTGTTCCCACAGGGGGACCCTGGCCCAGAAGGGCCCCGGGGCCTGGCCGGAGAGGTCGGCAACAAAGGAGCTAAGGTACGTGGGGTCCTGGGGCTGGGGGACCAAGTGCCTGGTCCCAACTGCCACCAAGTCCTGCCTGTGGACCCAGCCTGCTGCCCCCACCTGCCTGTGGTCCGGCCTGCCCTGCAGGCCAAGCCAGGCCTCTGCAGGTCAGCAGGCCCCACCTCTGCAGGAGGACCTCAGGGTCTCGAGCTCACCCTCTTGCTTTGCAGGGAGACCCAGGATTGCCTGGACCCAGAGGCCCCCAGGGGGCCCTTGGGGAGGCCGGAAAGCAGGTCAGTGGCAGGACACGTGCACCCCGAGGCTCCAGTGGCCAGCTCTGTCTCCAGCCTCCTGTCCACTCTCCCTGCTGTAAAATGCTTGGGTCCCCCTGGGGGTGGCACAGGCTGCCTGCCAGCCACTGTCCCCATGGCAGCCTTGGACACTGGGACTAGGAGCTGTCCCCTAGGGTACCTCTCACCACCCCAGCCTCGGTGTCCTCCTGTCCAGAAGGGACGGTCCCAACCCTCCCCTCAGGCAGGATGGTGAGCCTGGGGCCTGGACCAGACGTGAAGAGGAGGAGCCGGCACCCTCAGACCTTCAGATGCTGGAGGGCAGCACAGGGAGCTGGGGACAGTGTGGTCTGTGGCCACAGATGGACTGTAGGGTCAGATGACCCCGGGTACAGGTCAGTGTCAGTCACAGAGGACTATGCCAACCCTCGGTTTTTTCCCTCCCTCAGGGATCTCGGGGAGACCCTGGTGATGCTGGGCCCCGCGGAGACTCAGGACAGCCAGGCCCCAAGGTGCGGCCCCCGCCAGCAGGGTGGACAGGGGCTTGGAGTGGGTGCCCAACTGGAGAGGCTGGAGGGGGCTCGGAAGGCCTGAGTGAGGCTGACCGGGGGGGCTGAGGCTGACACCGTGGCATCAGCCTTGACCCCTGCAGGGGGTGGCCAGCCACTGGCTCCGCCTGGTCCAAGGGCCGCACCGCGGGTGTGTGCTTGGCAGGGGTTGGGCGAGCCCAGCCCAGCAGTGCCCCTCATCCACATCCCACGCCCCTGGGCCTGGCCCCGGTCCATCCTCTGTTCCTTCCAACTGATCAGCCTCTTCCTGCAGGGAGACCCTGGCCGGCCTGGATTCAGCTACCCGGGACCCCGGGGAACTCCTGTGAGTGCTGGTGTGGGGCAGGGGCTGCAGGAGGGGCCGGGCTAGTTGAGAGGGCCCTGCAGGCTCCCAGTGTCCCCTAGAGGTGGCCTCTCTGGAGGAGCAGGGCAGGGGAGGTGGCGCGGGTCAGAGGACGGGGTCAGCGTCACAGGCTGGCCCTGCACTGGGAGCCCAGTGGCTCAGCAGAGTGGGCCTTTGCCCCAGGGCAGTGAGCCCCTTGTGGGGTCTCAGGCAGCCCCTGTGAGGGAGAGCCCCGCCTGGGGGGGCATCCTGGGCCAGGCCTTGGGTTCCAGCCGGGTGACCTCTGACCTGGGTTTGCCTCACAGGGAGAAAAAGGCGAACCCGGTCCCCGTGGCCCAGAGGTACGTGGCATCCCCGCCCATCTGGGCCTCTCTCCGTTCCCTGGGTGGAGCACAGTGGTCTGCGTCCACCACAGCTGGGGGACTGCACAGGTCCTCAGGCCTCGGTGGTCATGCCCCTGCCCAAGGCCAGGCCATGCAGGGCCCGCTTAGCTTTGAGTGGTGGTAGCTGCCACGTCTGCCCCTTCCCAACCGAAAGTCAGGGCTTGCCTGAAAACCCAGAGCTGCCATCCAGGGGCCTGAACCGTGGACATGTCCGGGGCCCCGATGCTCCTGAAGTCTGGGGTCAGGGAGCATGGAGACTGACCTCTCTGGGCATGTGTGCCCCGTCACAGGGAGGCCGAGGGGACTTCGGCATGAAAGGAGGACCTGGGAGGAAAGGAGAGAAGGGGGAGCCCGTGAGTACCTCGTCCTGCACCCCGGCTGCCGGCCAGAGTGGGCAGAGCCTTGAGGCTGACCGTGTCCTCTGAGAGCCCTCAGGAGGACCCAGCTCACCTGGCACAGAGCCCACCATCCCACCCTTGAAGAGGACCACCTGGCTCACAGGCCTCTCCTCTCCTCCCCTGCCCCCAGCCTTGCGCCCATGGTCACCCGAGCCTCTTCCTTAGCAGAGTGTCCTCAGGGTCTTCGTGTTCTTAGTGCTGGCCGGACTCCCAGCAGGGAATGTGGATGGGCAAAGAGCGATTGGACACAAGTCCCAGCACAGAAAATGGCGGACAGCAAACAGGGAGTGAGGGGGTGGGTGGGTAGACAGGTGAGCAGGCATGTGGGTGGGTGGAAGGACAGGTGAGCAGGTATGTGGGTGGGAAGACAGGTGAGCAGGCAGGTGGGTGGGTAGGAAGACAGGTGAGCAGGTATGTGGATGGGTAGGTAGACAGGTGAGCAGGTATGTGGGTGGGTGGAAGCACAGGTGAGCAGGTATGTGGATGGGTAGGTAGACAGGTGAGCAGGTATGTGGGTGGGTAGGTAGACAGGTGAGCAGGTATGTGGGTGGGTAGGTAGACAGGTGAGCAGGTATGTAGGTGGGAAGACAGGTGAGCAGGTATGTGGGTGGGTGGAAGGACAGGTGAGCAGGTATGTGGGTGGGTAGGAAGACAGGTGAGCAGGTATGTAGGTGGGAAGACAGGTGAGCAGGTATGTGGGTGGGTAGGTAGACAGGAGAGCAGGTATGTGGGTGGGTGGAAGGACAGGTGAGCAGGTAGGTGGGTGGGTAGGAAGACAGGTGAGCAGGTGGGTGGGTGGACAGGTGGGTGAGTAGACAGATGGTGGGTGGAAAGGTGAGCAGGAGGATGATGGGTGGGTGGATGGTGGATGGTGGATGAGTGGAAGCTTTGGGTTTGAGGATGAGGGTGAGTCAGGTCTTGGGGTGAGCAGAGCATGGGTAGCCTGAGCTGTTTCGGCTGCTGTCTTTCGAGCTCCTCTGTGGCCTGTGGGCCCCCTGCCCCTCTGGCAGGCCAGGCTCTGAGGCATTCCTAGGGTGTGGCCCAGCCGCCCGATTCCTGATGCCCACCCTACCCCAGGCGGGGACTATGGGGTGGGGGGCAAGACCCCTTTGGGGAGTTTGCTGAGCCTGCCTGCCCTGTTCCTTCTCAGGCAGATCCTGGTCCCCCTGGTGAGCCAGGCCCCCGGGGGCCCAGAGGAGTCCCAGGACCCGAGGTAGGCCATCTCTGTCCCTTTACCCCTCGGTCCCCAGCCCCTGCACAAGCCAGGTCAGTGCCTACCTGGCTTGTGGCTCTGTCTGCCCCTGGTGTGTGCGGCCCTGTCTGCAGGGGGCAGTGGCATCAGGAGTCAGCACCCTGCCCAGCCCCGGGCCTCAGGTCTCACTTCACTGTCCCTCCTCCAGGGTGAGCCCGGCCCCCCCGGAGACCCAGGCCTCACGGTAGGTGTCACCTGGGGTGGTGGGATCCACATCCTCCCTCCCAAAAATGAGAGGGGCAGTGAGTGCAGGGGCGTGGGCTGGGTGCTGTGGGGGCAGGTGGATGCAGGCTCTCTCCCTGGGGAGGCTCCCGGGGCCTGCAGGGCCCGCCTGCCCTGGACACGGCCGTGCTCTGCTGCAGGAGTGTGATGTCATGACCTACGTGAGGGAGACCTGTGGCTGCTGTGGTGAGTCGGCATGGCCAGGGGGAGCCGGCGGGGTCCTGGGGTTTCTCACGGCACCCACTGCCGACCCTGCCATCCCCCAGACTGCGAGAAGCGCTGTGGGCCCCTGGACGTGGTCTTCGTCATCGACAGCTCAGAGAGCATCGGCTACACCAACTTCACCCTGGAGAAGAACTTTGTCATTAATGTGGTCAACAGGCTGGGGGCCATGGCCAAGGACCCCAAGTCAGAGACCGGTCAGTGAGGGCAGGGCAGAGGCCGGGCTGGACAGCTGGAAGTGGCGGGAGGCTCTCTTCCCAGGCTGGCCGGCCATAGAGGGGCCTGGGCAGGTCACTGGCCACACTCACACTTGCCCCCACAGGGACCCGCGTGGGCGTGGTGCAGTACAGCCATGAGGGCACTTTCGAGGCCATCCAGCTGGACGACGAGCGCATCAACTCCCTGTCCAGCTTCAAGGAGGCCGTCAAGAACCTGGAGTGGATTGCGGGCGGCACCTGGACACCGTCAGCCCTCAAGTTCGCCTACAACAAGCTCATCAAGGACAGCCGCCGCCACAAGACCCGCGTGTTCGCTGTGGTCATCACGGATGGGCGCCATGACCCGCGGGACGACGACCTGAACCTGCGGGCGCTCTGCACGGGTGACGTCACCGTGACGGCCATCGGCATTGGTGACATGTTCCACGAGCGCCACGAGAGCGAGAACCTGTACTCCATCGCCTGTGACAAGCCGCAGCAGGTGCGCAACATGACCCTCTTCTCCGACCTGGTGGCCGAGCGCTTCATCGACGACATGGCGGACGTCCTGTGCCCTGGTGAGCTGCTGCCCACCCCTTCCAGCAGGTCCAGAGCAGCCTGGCTGTGGCTGACCCACACCTGTCTCTCCCTCTCTTGCAGACCCCCAGATCGTGTGCCCGGAGCTTCCCTGCCAAACAGGTGACGCAGGCGCCCCCCGACCCAGGGCAGCAGAGTGGTGCCTCCTCTCCCGCAGCGGGGTGGCCAGAGGGCTGGACGGCCTGGGCAGGCTGCTGCGGAGGCACCGCCTGGGACCCCAGGCCCAGCCCAGCCAGGAGGGGGTGTGTTGGGGTGGCTCCAGGATGCAGGATGGCCTGTGACACCGCAGGCCCTGCTGGCGTGGGTGCTGTTGGCCTGGCTCTGCAGTGGGTCAGCCTCTGGGGTCAGCAGTGTTTCAGGGTGGAGGGTCCCTGGCACCACCAGAGCATGGGCAGGCACAGCTCCTAGGAGACACATTTGCTGCCACCTCCATGGCCACTGCTGCAGGGTGGTTGGGAGAGGAGGAAGAGGACAAGATGGGATGGGGTAGCCAGAGCGGCCAATGGAGAGGGAGGAGGAGGGAGAGAGGACAGGGTTGAGGTAGAAGGCTTGTCTCCTTGGGGGTCTGCCGTTGCCCAGGGCAAGGGGGCACGGAGAGGTGCTTCAGGCCCTTGGGTGAGCCCTGTCCCCTCCAGGAGGGGGACCCCAGGCTACACTGGGATCTGGGGCCACCATGGAGATGGAGGGTCACCAGCAGCCATCTCTGTGGCCTCTGCCTCTGGAACTCAGTGCTCCTCGGCTGTCTGAGCTGAGGTGCCCACCCACCCAGGAAGGACAGGGCAATGAGTCGGGCCTCACACTTGCTGGGACAGAGGGCATGGCCGAGGACACACTGCCCAGGCCTTGCCCTTGGTGTGACTGTGGGGCTCGGTGCTACCCAGAGACCCCAGGGCTGGCAGGAGAGCATCAGTCCTGGTCTCTGCTGGGCGAGACCCCCAGCTAGACCCCAGCTCCAGCCCTGTCAGGTATGTGGGGAGCAGTGCCCCCAGTGGGCAGCTGGCGCCCAGATGGCCTGGGTGAGGTCCAGACCAGCGGGGTCTGCACAGAGGAGGCTGATGCCACACCCAGCCTGGGGGCAGCTGGACCCCTGGGCACAGGAGCCCAGCCGTGGCCTTGGCCGGGTCCCAGCGTTCTCACCTGGCCCCTGGTTGAGGCTGCGAGCCTTGGGTTCCCGCAGAGCATGCTGGCAGTAGGTGTCCGCAGGTCTTCCTGAAGCTCCTGGCCCACTGGGGTTTCAGGGAGGAGGTACTGGACCTGCCGCCGGCTCGTCCTGCATCTGTCCAGTGGCTGTGGGCTTCCTCTGACCCTCCGCTCAGCCGGCCTGCTGCAGTCCGCTTGCTGCTATGGTAGATGCAGCTGTGCATGGCCTGCTGGTGTCACATCCAGGGCCTGGCTGTGCTCAGGAGTGGCGTGGCCTCAGGGTGCAGGACATGGCTCTGGGAAGGTGACAGAGGACCTGGGGAAATGAGGACCTCTGACACTCTCGCCCCCACTCCCCTGAAGCCTCAGGACCCTACGTGAATGGAGTGGCCCCTAGGAGATCCTCCCTCCTTCCGGGCCTCCTGATCCCTCTGCAGAGTTTACAAAGCCCCCCCCCCTCCTTTTTGGCCTTTTGAAACTCAAGTAAGTGAGTGTGGTGACCATGAGGAGCTCACCTGCCCTCAGATGTCCTGTGGGTCCTTGTGGGCACCTCCCATATGAACACCGCACCAGTGGACACCACCAGCTCAGGCCCAGCCCTGACCTTCTGGGTCAAACAGCCCAGCCACCCTGGGCCGATACTAGGCAGGGGCTGGTTGTGACTGTGTCAGGCTGCAGAGGCTGTCAGCAGGACAAGCCAGGCACAGGCTTAAGCCTCTGAGAACGAGGTGGCCTGGTAATGACCACAGTGGTGGAAACCGGCATAGCGACTTCTAGAGCTAGAGGGTGCAGGGCCAAGGACTGAGGGGGCTGTAACTGGCCGCCTGCATTTGCCCATGACTACAGTCTGACCCCAGGTCAGGAGCCAGTTAGACCAAGATGCCCACCAGAGTCAGGCCTCCCCTCCAGCAGGCATGGGGAGCCAGAGCAGGGGGGCAAGAGACAGAGAGAGTGGGATGGAGGGGAGAGAGACAGAGGCAGAGAGACAGGGGGTCCAGAGAGACAGGGACAGAGGGGAGATCCAGAGAGACAGGGACAGAGGGGGGATCCAGAGAGACAGGGACAGAGGGGGGATCCAGAGAGACAGGGACAGAGGGGGGATCCAGAGAGACAGAGACAGAGGGGGGATCCAGAGAGACAGGGACAGAGGGGGGATCCAGAGAGACAGAGACAGAGGGGGGATCCAGAGAGACAGGGACAGGGGGGGATCCAGAGAGAGAGAGATGGGGGGGGGATCCAGAGAGAGAAGGACAGAGGGGGTATCCAGAGAGACAGAGACAGAGGGGGGATCCAGAGAGACAGAGACAGAGGGGGGGTCCAGAGAGACAGGGACAGAGGGGGGGGTCCAGAGAGACAGGGACAGAGGGGGCGGTCCAGAGAGACAGGGACAGAGGGGGGGTCCAGAGAGACAGAGACAGAGGGGGGATCCAGAGAGACAGAGACAGAGGGGGGATCCAGAGAGACAGGGACAGGGGGGGGATCCAGAGAGACAGAGACAGAGGGGGGATCCAGAGAGACAGAGACAGAGGGGGGATCCAGAGAGACAGGGACAGGGGGGGATCCAGAGAGACAGAGACAGAGGGGGGATCCAGAGAGAGAGACAGAGGGGGGATCCAGAGAGACAGGGACAGAGGGGGGATCCAGAGAGACAGGGACAGAGGGGGGATCCAGAGAGACAGGGACAGAGGGGGGATCCAGAGAGAGAGACAGAGGGGGGATCCAGAGAGACAGAGACAGAGGGGGGAATCCAGAGAGACAGAGACAGAGGGGGGATCCAGAGAGAAAGAGACAGAGGGGGGATCGAGAGAGACAGGGACAGAGGGGGGATCCAGAGAGACAGGGACAGAGGGGGGATCCAGAGAGAGAGACAGAGGGGGGATCCAGAGAGACAGGGACAGAGGGGGGATCCAGAGAGACAGAGACAGAGGGGGGATCCAGAGAGAAAGAGACAGAGGGGGGATCAAGAGAGACAGGGACAGAGGGGGGATCCAGAGAGACAGGGACAGAGGGGGGATCCAGAGAGAGAGACAGAGGGGGGATCCAGAGAGACAGGGACAGAGGGGGGATCCAGAGAGACAGGGACAGAGGGGGGATCCAGAGAGACAGGGACAGAGGGGGGATCCAGAGAGAGAGACAGAGGGGGGATCCAGAGAGACAGGGACAGAGGGGGGATCCAGAGAGACAGGGACAGGGGGGGGATCCAGAGAGACAGAGAAAGAGGGGGGATCCAGAGAGAGAGACAGAGGGGGGGATCCAGAGAGACAGGGACAGAGGGGGGATCCAGAGAGAGAGACAGAGGGGGGATCCAGAGAGAGAGACAGAGGGGGGATCCAGAGAGAGAGAGACAGAGGGGGGATCCAGAGAGACAGGGACAGAGGGGGGATCCAGAGAGACAGGGACAGAGGGGGGATCCAGAGAGACAGGGACAGAGGGGGGATCCAGAGAGACAGGGACAGAGGGGGGATCCAGAGAGACAGGGACAGAGGGGGGATCCAGAGAGACAGGGACAGAGGGGGGATCCAGAGAGACAGAGACAGAGGGGGGATCCAGAGAGACAGAGACAGAGGGGGGATCCAGAGAGACAGGGACAGAGGGGGGATCCAGAGAGAGAGAGACAGAGGGGGGATCCAGAGAGACAGGGACAGAGGGGGGATCCAGAGAGACAAGGACAGAGGGGGGATCCAGAGAGACAGGGACAGAGGGGGGATCCAGAGAGACAGGGACAGAGGGGGGATCCAGAGAGACAGGGACAGAGGGGGGATCCAGAGAGACAGGGACAGAGGGGGGATCCAGAGAGACAGGGACAGAGGGGGGATCCAGAGAGACAGGGACAGAGACAGGGATCCAGAGAGACAGGGACAGGGGGATTCAGAGAGATGGGGCGGGGGGGGGGAGTTAGCGGTGATGGGGAAGGAGAGAACAGAGACAGACACAGAGGGAGATCCAAAGACAGAAAGACAGGGGTGCAGAGATAAACAGAGGTTGGGGGAGAGAGATAGACAGGGGGATCCAGAGAGAGAGGTAGGGGGAGACAGGGAGGAACCAGAGAGGGGATCCCGAGAGGGTGGAGAGACAGGCAGGGAGGAGGGGACAGACAGAGGGGGGGGGACGAGAGACAGAGAAGGGATGGGGAGCCAGAGAGACGGAGAAAGAGGGAAGGAGAGAGAGAGGATGGGGTTAGGTAGAAGGCTTGTCTCCTGGGGGTCCCTGGGTCCTGGAAGACAGTGTGGCTGGTGGACAGACCACAGCTCACATCTGAGAGGACTGGACTGGTTAGGGCTGCAGGCCTCCCTGGGCACTTCAGGGAAGGGTCTCCTGGGGAGCCGTGCGGTTCTGCTCACGTCCCAGCCCAGGCCTGGGGGCAGCCGCTGTGCTGGTGGTCTCCTGGCAGGGCAGATGGCTGCCGCTGGCCTGCTCTCCCGCCGCCTCGGGGCCAAAGGCCACCACTCCCAACTGCACCTCCTGGCCACTCGTCTTCCTGGGCCTCGTCTCTGCTGCCGCTTTGGTCCTGACTCTGCTTTCTGCAGAGAGGCCCGAGGAGGGGCTGGAGGCCCACTCACACCCACCCCTGGCCCTTAAAGTGCTCTATGGACGCTCCCTTGCAGATGGAGCGCGGCCTGGCGGCGAGCCCCCGGTCACCTTCCTCCGCACGGAAGAGGGCCCAGACCCCACCTTCCCCAGGACCATCCCCCTGATCCAGCAGTTGCTAAACACCACCAAGGCCACACAGGACCCGGCCTCCTACTCCCAGCTGGTGGCCGTGATGGTCTACACCGCAGAGCGGGCCAAGTTCGCCACAGGGGTCGAGCGGCAGGACTGGATGCAGCTGTTCATTGACACCTTTAAGCTGGTGCACAGGGACATCACTGGGGACCCTGAGACGGCACTGGCGCTCTGCTGAGGCACAGGGCCACGTGTGCAGAGAGGCTGGAGCTGCCCCCACTCCGCTCCTTAGCTTCGGGGCCTGCCTTTCACAAACCGAGGGCTTCAGATGCACCGTGGCCCCACGGTCTGGAGGCAAGAATGGAGGCGTCTCCAGGGCCACATTCCCTCCAGAGGCTCCACCGGGGCCCTCCTGCTCTTCAGCTGGGTTCCGCCGACCGCGGCTCCTGGACCCTTCACTCCAGCCTCACCTGGCTTCCCATGGCCCTCCGCTGCCTGTGTCCTCTCCTTGCCTTCAAGGACAATGGTCTTTGAATTAAGGCCTACCCCAAATCCAGGTGGTGCCCATCTCAAGCTCCTTAACCCAGCGCTGTCCTTCTTTGCCACATAAAGTGACCCTTACCTCTTGGGGGTGAGAACGGGTCCTCATTTGGGGGACCATTATTCAGCCCACTACACCGCCATTCCGCTGAGCTGCCCCAGGGTGTAGGTGAGAGAGGCGTGCGGTCAGCGCCCAGCGATGTCTTCTTCACTGGGTCCCAGTGTCTGGTCTACCCTGGTCTCAGATTTGGGCAGTGACCCTGAGTTTAGTGACGCTGGGTATTCTTGGCCCACAGGTGACCAGGACTGGGTGGCAGTGGCTCTTTGGGGAGCCGGGCAGTCCTGCAGCCCTGATACATTGGAGCCAGCCCTGAGGTCACAGCACGTGTTTGACCTCCAGGCACCCCAGCTAACCTCTGGGTGCCTGAGACACTCCTGGTGCCTGTCCACCCTTGGCAAGGCATTGCTGCCCTCAGGCGCCTTGGCCGGACCTGTAGGGTACTCTGCTGATGTGACAGCCTTCCCTAGGGAGCACGGTGGAGCGTCGCTGCCCCCAGGCAGGCCTAGGCAGGGGCTCTGAGCAAGCCCCAGGAGCCCTCCTTCTGCCCTGTGCATCCCTCCTGCTGTGGGGGTGGTGGGCAGGACTGGGAGGTGCAGAGGCTGCCAAAGTCTCAAGACTGCTGACCGCTGTGCACCTCTGCCTGCCCCAGAGATGTTGCCCCGGAGAGAAGCCACTTGCTGCTTGTCTGTCTCTGTGTTTGTGGTGACGACTGTGAGGAAGTTTGTCAGTTTTGAGGGCTTTGACACTCCTGGCCACTCCCCGGGTCCTCTGATCGAGTGCCAGGGGTGGTCTGCACTAGAATAACGGCGTCATTACTGAGCTCATGGAAAAGACCATGCCCGGTACTCAGCTGTGGCGCGGGGGTGGGGGGCGGTCCACCCCAGAAACGAGACGTAAAGCTGAGCCATGTGAAGAGGAGCTCTGAGGCCAGGTGGAACTGAGCTGGCCTCCGTGGGCAGAGCCGTGCACACCCGTGGGTGTGTGAGGTCCTGGGTCTTGAGCCTCTAGGGTCCTGGTGGACTCCCTGATGGCATCAAGGGGGGGACCAGCCAATCCATGGCCCCTTCCAAGGCGAGGAGCTTGGCACAGTCCCTGGTGCACAGACAGAGGGGTCCCAGCGCATGGGCTTGGACACCCTGGAGGTAGTCACCCATGCTGCCCTTGTGTCCAGAGCTGGTGGATGGTCACACAGGGGGCGTCTTGGCAGCAGTGTGTCTCCGAGAAGCCACACCTGAGCTCGCTGCAGCAAGCCCAAGGGACACGGGCTCCTGACCTTCTGGGAGACATGTGGCCTAGCCAGTTCCAGGTTGCTCAGGGCGGGTGGGCAGCTCTGAGGTGGTCAGGGCCAGGGGTCCCATGGGATGGTGTCCATTTTCCGACCCAGAAGGGCCTAGAGGTGCTGGCCCTGGCAGTGCACAGTGGGAGGCCCCTCTGGCTCCAGGTTTGGGAGTGTTCCTGGCAGGAGGACATGCTTCTCCCTGACAGAGCCTGGGCCAAGGACCCACACCTGGCTGACCTGCTGGGACCCCAGTAATGGCCAGGGTGAGGCCCCAGGGCCCACAGTTCAGGGCACTCTGACAGAAAGCACAGAGGGAATGTCCCGCCCGCCCCCACGGCCGGCCCCATCTCCTGTCTCCCCCACAGAGCTGTACGTGGCACAGTGTACGCAGCGGCCAGTGGACATCGTCTTCCTGCTGGACGGCTCTGAGCGGCTGGGAGAGCAGAACTTCCACAAGGCACGCGGCTTCGTGGAAGAGGTGTCCCGGCGCCTGACGCTAGCCCGGAGGGAGGACGACCCCCTCAATGCCCGTGTGGCCTTGGTGCAGTACGGCGGCCAGCAGGAGCAGCAGGTGGCCTTCCCGCTGACCTCCAACCTGACGGTCATCCACGAGGCTCTGCAGGACCTCCGCTACCTCAACTCCTTCTCCCACGTGGGCACAGGCATCGTGCACGCCATCAACACTGTGGTGCGGGGCGCGCAGGGCGGGGCGCGGCGCCACGCGGAGCTGTCCTTCGTGTTCCTCACCGACGGCGTCACCGGCAACGGCAGCCTGGAGGAGTCCGTGCACTCCATGCGCAAGCAGAACGTGGTGCCCACCGTGGTGGCCGTGGGCAGCGATGTGGACATGGACGTGCTGCACAAGATCAGCCTGGGCGACAGGGCGGCCATCTTCCGGGAGAAGGACTTTGACAGCCTGGTGCAGCCTGGCTTCTTCGACAGGTTCATCCGCTGGATCTGTTAGCACTGCCAGCGCCAGCCCACCTGTCCTCTCGGCCACGGTGCTACTCAGACCGCAGTCCCCAGGGGAGCTGGACTGCTTGCTGGAGGCCTCTCCCACCGGCCAGAGCCCCTTCTCCCAAGGAGGTCGGGATGGGAGGACCTCTGGCCCCAGGCCCTTGCCCACTTGCAGCTCCCAGGCCCCTCCTGTCTATCTGTCCTGCGCACACCTTGCCCTCAAGGCCTCCGCCAGCCCAGAGGCTCCCTCTAGTCCAATGACTGCCTCTCAGTCTCCCTGCCTCCCTCCCCTTCCAAGAGCTGTCTTCCAGCCCCGCCAGGGCCTGGTCACCACCTGCCCACAACCCCTGAGCTCACGAGCTCACCCGAGAGTCCCTGTCCATGAACCCATGTCCAATAAAGGCTTTGGACCCCTGCTGCTGCCATCCCCCAGTGTCTGTGCCGGCTGGCCCCACCCAGGTATGTGCTGCACCTTCGGGGCTTCTTCCAGGCCCTGAGACTACACTGTGCACACACCCAACGGCACCGTGTCCAGGGACTGCCACAGGCACTGGCCACATGTTCCATCCCCAGGCCACCAGCCTCAGCGAGACTGCGCCCTGCCACTTGGCACTAGGTTGACCTCTCCCGGCTCCAAGCCAGGACAGGGGGCTCCAGACACCCACGGTTTGAGGAGGGCAAGCTATGGGTGGACAAGAGGAGGTGGGCAGCAGGTGATGGCCAGACAGACGTGCAGTTTGGGTGATTTGGGATATTTCAGACTCCAGGTCTCTCATTCAGCCCCCGGGAGGTTCCATAGGGAACCATCAGTTTGCACAGGAGACGGCCACATCCCACCCCTAAGCATCACATCCGAATCCACTCACGGGCAGCCCAAGTCGTCACCGGCCAGCACCAGTCCACACCCCCCACCAAGCACCCGGCCAGCATACCCCTGGCAGCAGTGCGCTTGTCAGCAGCACAATGCTCATCACCCCAGCAAGGCAGCTCCTGGGTCTCCCCCCAAGTCACACCTCCCTACCAGACCCACCGCCACCTTCCTGCGCAGCACCCCTCCTATGTCCCTGCGAACACCACATCCCAGCCAGGCCCCTCCTCCAGGGACATGCCAGTGGCCATCCCAGTGGCCACACCAGGTCCCTCACCAACAGCCTATCAACCTACCCAGCTAAGCTCCACTGACCTCTGTAGCTGGCCCAGACCCCTGACCCTGGTCCCCACCACAGCTTCCTCATCACCTCCCCCAGCATCCCCCACCCTCCCACCTAACTCACCTCCCCCACAGATGTCCCCAGCCAACCTCCCTCACTGACTGCCCCACTGACCTCCCCATCAGCCTCCCCCACGGCCACCCTCGCCAGCTTCTCTGCACCAGCAAGCTCTCAACACCCATACCTGCACCGGCTCACCACATCTCCAGTCACAGCTCCCTCGCTACCAGGGCTCCCTTGTGCCCACGCTCCTGTGCCTCAGACCTCTGCGGGGTGGCTGGGTAGCACGTGGCCTGGACAGGCACAGCCCTGGGCCAAGCTCTCCCCGCTGGAGCAGGCTCACAGGAAGATCCCCACTCCCGGGGGCCCAGCTTCCTGGCACCTCTGCCGTCACCTGTCCCTCCACAGTGGGGGCAGCCCGGGCCTCACCCTGTGGGGCCACCACTTCTGCTGCCTGTGCCGCCGTCCCTCCCGTGCTCCTGCACCATGATGGAGGGACGGCTGGTCACCCAGCCGGGGCTCTCCTGCAGCCTGGCCCTGCCCAGACTTCAGGTCAGAGCCTGAGAAGTAGCAAAGCTGTAGGGACAGAGATGACACCAAGGAATTATCAGGAAGCAGACTTATTGGGCTGCACCCAGCTTCAGAGGGGAAAACAGCTCTCACTGTGATCCATCAATCCCCCTGCACCCCGAGTTCAGGAAGTTCCAGAACTTCATACGCAGTGCACAGGGGGAGGGTCAGAGGTCCCCGGTCCACAGAAGTCCACATGCAACAGGATCCTTCCCTCTTTTCGGTTCCCAGCTCAGGCCAAGTCTTACAGAGACAACCGCAGGGATGCTCCCTCTCCTTTCTCTGTGGATGTCGGTGCCTGGGAAAGAGAGCGCTTTTGTTTTGTTTTTTCTCGCGCCAGGTGCCCTTCAAGGACTCCACTCTGAGATGCAAGTCCCTCTGTGGACCTCGGGTCAGTGTTTCTCATCCCGCTGTGTCTCCACAGGTGGTGGGGGTCTCTAGAGAAGCTTAACTCGCATTTTCTGTGGAGGAGGGGCTGCCACTACAGCAAAAGCAGCTTGCTGGGAAGGCCCACCCCAGCCTCTGCTGCGTCTGCCCTCCGAGGCCAGTCCTGAGCCCAGTCCCTGAGCCCCTTCTGTGCAGCCCCTGAAGAAGCCTCAGAGGGACAGGTCAGGGGAGCCAGGACAGCACCAGACCTCAGGGGAATGGGGGCTTGAGTTAATGGATCCTCATCTGGCATCCCAGAGCCCCCAAGGCCCCAAATGTCCCCTCCTCATGGGACCCACGTTTGAGCCTGGAGCTCCCACCTAGCGGTGATGAAGGGCCCTTGGGCTGTGGTGAGGTTCTGGCAGCCCCTGCACCCCCAGCCACAAACAGCCCCTGCAAATTCCAAACCAGTGACAGGCATTCCCGTGTGCAGGGCAGTAGTCCTCCCAGCCCCCAGCGCTGGACACAGGCCCTTCCCTGGGGCAGGCGCAACATCTGCCTTCCTGAACCTGGCCAAGTCAGCATGGCCCCGTGTTTCCCAGGCACTTTCCCCAGGGAGCCCACGGCTGGAAGGAGCCAGCAACCCACAAAGCCACCTCCCTCCTCTCCCAGGAGGCCCTGCAGCCTGGCCCTGCAGCTCCTGCCCAGATCTCCCAGCACCCAAGTGCCAGAGGCACCCTGTCCCTGAAGGTCCTGTCCCCCACAGTCACTCAGACAGGGAACAGGTGGATAAAGTCACAGTGGAGCACCCCGTGGGGTCTGGTGGATCCAAAAAGGCAGCTCATGTGCCCGCTGCCCAGCATGCCAGGCCCTCCTGACCCAGGAATAGGAGGGGAAGGCAGCCCTGATGAGGCAGGAGCTTCCATGTGGGGAGGCAGGCCCCTCCACATCCCATGCATCCCCCATGTGCAGGCTCCACTTCTGCCCTGGCCCCTCTTCCTGGCAGCAGCAGACAGACCCATGGTCACTGTGCTCGGCCTACAGCTGTTCAGGGATGTGGCCTGAGAGAGACCAGGACCTGCAGCCACGGTGCCCAGAGAGTGCACCCAAGAGTGGAAACCCCTGGGTCTCTGTGGGGACAGCAGGAGCCCTGGGAGACACAGGGCCAATGAGGACTCATGGTCTGGTGGGAGCCTCATGGGACAAGTGGGGCCTGGGGGCAGTGGGGAGCCCTGGGGACAGTAGGAGTTATGACCCTGGTCACTGACCCTACAAGGCGCTCTGTGAGCATCTGGGCTGGCCAGTCCCCTCCTGCCTAGACAGGGCACAGAGGGCCCTGGGGCAGCCGGCGTGAAGGCCTAGGTGTGCCCACTGAGGTCTAGGGTCAGGTTCCCATGCCCTCTCCTGGCTGAGGCTTGCTCGGTGCCCTGTCCCTTGGCCATGGGGTGACCCTAATCTGAGACTTCAGCCTGGCCCTGGCCTAGCCCATTGTGCTGGGGCACCCCACCCTCAGATCCTGTGGGGTAGAAGCCTAGGGGGTATGTGCATCCCTAATGATGGCACACACCCTCAGGAGTCTTCAAGGGCTGACCCCTGGACATTGCCAGCAACAGGCCTGACCCGGCAACCTGCCTGGCAGCCCCCACATCACGGGGGTCAAGCCCCATGGCACCCACTCTCCCCAGGTAGAGGAGACGAAGGACAGGTGTGGTGCCTTGTGGTCTCCACTCCACTCGGCCCTCGTGGGCACCACGTCCCCAGAGGAGCCCACATGCCAGAGGGAAGCAGATCCACTCCCGAGATAGAAAAAACACCGAGTCTCAAAAGAGAAGCGAGCGAGGGGTGCAGGAAGGCAGGGGCCAGAACTGAGGCAAGACAGAAAAGACCTCAGAGGGAGGGTGGGAGGGGCTACCCTGGCCCACACTGGTCCAGCCCTGGCCGCCTGCCTCCTGGGGACACTGGCCCCTGGGCCAGGGCCTCGCTGCTGCTTCCCCAAGAGAATCCTGCTGTCTCTGACTCCCTGAATCCTGCTGTCTCTGACTCCCTGAATCCTGCTGTCTCTGACTCCCTGAATCCTGCTGTCTCTGACGACTCCCTGAATCCTGCTGTCTCTGGCTCCCTGAATCCTGCTGTCTCTGACTCCCTGAATCCTGCTGTCTCTGGCTCCCTGAATCCTGCTGTCTCTGACTCCCTGAATCCTGCTGTCTCTGACGACTCCCTGAATCCTGCTGTCTCTGACGACTCCCTGAATCCTGCTGTCTCTGACTCCCTGAATTCACCATGCTGTTGAGAACCCCACTTGACCTCCTGAGGTCCTCCTGTGGTGACAGGTTCAGGCCACGGGGGTCTGCAGCTGAGCAGGAGTTTGGGGGGGTGGTGGGGGGGGACGGACGGGAGCCCTCAACCCAGCTGGACAGCATGTCAAGACCTAGAGGACCCGACGGACACCGTACCTTCCCCTCCTGCAGGGGCAAGGGAAGGGCTGGGCCCACATTCCCCTCGGACACTGCACCTTCCCCTCCAACCTCCTGCCTCACTGTCATGGGCAGGGGCAGGCTGCCCTCCCCGGCACCTTATCCCTGTGTCCCTGTTGGTTCATGAGGCAATGGACGTCTTTTCCCTTCTCATGTCCTAGGGTGCTGGTGACTTCCTGAGAAGGAGGGTCTAGATTTCATAGTGAAGTCCTCCCTCGAGGCAGGTGGCTCCGTGCCCAGCTTAGGAAGGCTGCACCCAGCCAGACCAACGACGGGGACTGTCACGCTCTGTGCTCAGGCAGACTTGCGCATCTGAAGTCACCTGTCAGGGCTCAGCAGACAGCTGAGGGAGGAGCCCCGGGCTGGTCCCTGGGGCCCCACCATCCAGTGCATGTAGGTCCTCGGGGCCACTTGCTGTCCAATGCAAGGGTCCTGTCCCTGAAGGTCCTGCCACATTGCCCCAGGCACCTGCACTGGCCTGAGCCTCCTGGGACTGGGCACAGCCTCCCAGTCTAGGGACTGTCACCTCAGGACTCGCTGACCATGGGACCCTTCCCCTTCCCCAAACCCAAACACATCACATAGGTTTGGAGTTCAGACTTTATTGAGGCCACAGGTGACCAAGAGTGACAGTCTGTTGGTTCACAAGAGACCAGGACAGGCCTGCCCACACCCTTGCCCTGCTGCTCGCCTCTGCCCATGTTTCCTGACCCCACATGGATGAGCCGCGTGGAACTCTGTCCCCAGGAAGGTGAGGGCTGCTGAAGGCCATGCTGTCCAGGGAGGTCTCCTGCCGTCTCGTGCCCACCAGCGGTCACTCCTGCCGAGCCTCCAGGCTCTCTAGCACCAGTGCAGCCTGGGCCTGGGCTTCCTGCAGGAGGCTGGCAACGCGCCGGCGGACCTGACGGACACAGGCCTGGAACTTACCACCTCCGGCCAGGCAGCCTCTGTTCTGTCCCCACGGCCCGGCCCCCCCTGCCACCTTTCCTGCCCTTTCCCTGGCCTGCCACCCTAGGGTGACCGGGGCCATCTGGGCAGCTCCTCCAGGGTCTCAGAGTGGGTGGGAGCCTTGGGGACCACCAGGCCTGCTGACCTTCTGCACACTCCCACCCTATTCTCACTTCTTCCCATGGCTTCCTAGGTCACAGCTGTGTCCTCGACACCTGTGGGATAGTGCTCATGTGGCTGACCCTAGACATGCCATGCCGGTGCAGGGTACACCTGAAATACCTCTCTGAGGTTCACAAGAACTGCATCTGCTCAGGGGTGGGGCCTCCTCCGAGGATGAGAACATTCTAGAACTTGTGAGGGGTGTGGCTGCACAACACCACCAATGTGCTAAAGGCCAGATTCTGCACTTTAAAATGGTGAACTGTGTTCCGTGAATCGTATCTCAATTATAGTAATAAACTTGTCCTGCCGCTGCCTCGCAGATGAAGTCCAGGCCAGCTCCAGGGGGCCACGGCTTTTCCCGTCATTTTGCTGCTATGGGGGTCCCCAGCCTGGGAGGCCTGCTGAGAGCAGGAGTGGGTGGTATGGGGGGTGTGGGTGGTATGGGGGGTGTGGGTGGTATGGGGGGTGTGGGTGGTATGGGGGTGTGGGTGGTATGGGGGGTGTGGGTGGTATGGGGGGTGTGGGTGGTATGGGGGGTGTGGGTGGTATGGGGGATGTGGGTGGTATGGGGGGGCATGCCGTGTCGGGGTTCCTACCCAGCAGCTCCCAGAACTGGCCCCTGGGGAACATTAAAGGGGTGCCAGCTGGCACTGGCCACCCTGTCACCAAACCCCCCCCAGGAGGGGACAGTGCCATCCCCTGAAGCCTCGTTCACCTGCAGCGGCAAGCAGGAACCACCACCTTTGCCCAGGAGTGGCAACCTGGGGCCAGGCCTGGCAGCAAGCCCACCCTTCGCTCACCTGGTCCTTAAACACTTCGTCCTTCACGTCCTTCAGGTTGATGAGCACGTTAAAGTACGCACCAAACACACCCATCTCCAAGGCTTTGGCTGCCACCTGCAGGGCCAGGGAGCGGGGCTGGCTTCAGAGGCCTGGGCAGCCCCTGGAACCTCCCCTCATCCAAGAGGAGCAAACTGCTCGTCCCCAAGTCCGCCTCCCAGGGTCTCCTTGGAGGGTCAGGCTCAGGTCACCTCATAGCCCCACCCACAGACAGCAGGCTGCAGAGGTGACCGCCTCAGCCCCGTTTCTGACCTGACAGAGCAGGAGGGAGGCCGTGCTCCCCACCTCAGCAGCCGTCTGCCTCAGGCCCAGCCAGCTCCCAGAGGCTGAGGCCCGTATCTGCAGCCACAGGACCAGACCCTGAAACAGGTCTCTTTCTTGTGGACACCCTGCAAACCCTGGTGTCCAGGCAGCTGTGGGAGGCACAGAGCCCTGGGCCTGACTGTCCTGACAAGTTCCTGACAGGCTAAGCTGCCTTGGGAGTTCCTAGAGGGAGGTGGGGACAGGGGTGCCCCGTGACCACAGCCTGACTTCAGCATGACCTTGAATGAGGTCGCAGAACCCATCGTCCAGCTGGAAGAGAAGCCAAGACCAACACGAGGTCCCTGAGGTCCCTGGGCCTCTACCTGAAGGTCGGACTGGCAGGCCAGGTTCCCACACAGGGCCAGCTCTCGCAGCGCTGGCCACAGCGGTGACACTGTTTCTGCCAGCGCCAGCGGCACAGCGACTGCACCTCTCAGCCCCTCTTGCAGGGCAGCCGTGCGCCTGGAACAGAGGGAACTCTGGTCTGAACCAGGTGAAGGGACCCCCTCTGACCCCACCACCCAGGCTCCCACCAGGGCTGGACACACAGCCCCCAAACGGGACCACTGTGCCCTGGATGGGACTGCGCCGTCCCCAGACTCCAAGGCCGAGGTCTGGCCACTGCTGTGCTCACCTGTCCCTCTCCTCAGGAGTGTTCTTGGGCAGCTTCATGGCCTCCTACCAGGAAAGAAGACCAAATAACCACATGGCAAGTGACCACAGGGGCAGCTGTGTCCTCAGACCATGCTGGAGTCACAGTGAGCCAGGCCCCTGTCCTGGGGCAGCATGCCAAAGTGCCCCGACTACATCAGTCTCCCACCCGGGGCTGCTGGGCTGCTGGGCCACTGGACGGGGGCGGAGAAATGTTCTTGGAGAACTGCATCTGTTGGGGTCTGCGGTCTACCATCCTAGACAGTGGCTCTTTAGGGGGGTGTGGGGAGGACGGGCAAGCAGCACTCCTGGGCGCACTTGTTTTTAGAGAAGGACACCAAGGACTCAGGAGGCCCTCTGATTCCTGTTCAGACTCCCCCACAACATGGGGCTCCACACAGGCAGACGCTCTGCACCAATCTAGACACAAGAACCTCGGGCCAGGCAGAAAGATGAGCACAGAGGTACTCCTACCCAGCACCATCCCACGTCACCACCTGGCCACAGGCCTGGGCTTTATCCTGAGTGCTTGTACGTGTGGTCTGTGGCTTCACACGCAGGGCCACGACTGTCCCCCTCTGGGACCCCACCCTGGCCTGGTGAGCCCAGGCTCAGCCCACTGCAGGGCGGTCCTGGGAGGCAGCTGTGGGGAGTGCCGAGCTGGTGCCGGTAGCTCCAGTCCTACCTCCGCCCCAGCAGCCGTTACCGCTGAGCCCTTCCACCAGCCCTGGCAAGCAAAGGCAGAGCAAGCCGCTCCGCACGTCTGAGCCCAGGGCACCTGCCTCTCTGAGCCCCTTGCCTGTGGACCCCAGCCCTTCTGCACTAAGGCAGAGCCCGACCAGCCACAGGCACTCACAGCCTCACTGGAGCCTGTGGGCTAGGCCAGCTCAGGTGGCCACGCAGCCACACCCTGCCCCAGGCCCGGGCGCTTCTGCTTCCTGGCTCCCTCTGAGGTGGGTTTGCACGAGGGGTCCACAGCTAGCATCTTGCTCCCTCTGGGAAGCTCTTATGACTCCATGAGATGTTGCTTTTTTAATTTTTAGTCTACCTCCTTGCTGTGCACAGAGAACAGGATCAGCTCAGCTCTGCTCGGGTGTAATCGGTATAATCCTGGCCCGGTGGCTCGTGGGCATACCACATGTGCCTTCATGCTGATTTTAGTTTTCCTTTTCGTTGGATTAGATTTGCATTTATGGGCTTTCCCCTCTAGTTGTTGACTAATTATCCATCTTATTTTTACTTCTGATTTCTAAATTTAGGGTTGTCCCTAAATTTCTAAAACTTACATTTAAACTGATATTTCTCTTTAAATATCTCTCTTTGTCTCTGCCCCTCATCTCTCGCTCTCTCTCCCTGTCTCTTTCTGTCTCTGCCGCTCTTTTTATCTCTGTCTCTGTGTTTGTCTGTCTCTGTCTGGGCCACTGTCTCTCTCTCATTCCCACTGTCTTCTGTACTACCTGCCCTCTGCCATCTGACCTATTGTGAAAACTCCGATCTCATTTCACAAAGGCCTCATCTTTTCTTTCAGGCCCGAGTGCGCTCTGGAATCTCTCGGAGGCTGCTGCCAGTCTTCTTTTTCCTATGGACCTCCTATGCTGGACGGAACCCAGGTGTGCTGAGTCACGGCCCCAGCCCCTCCCAGCTCTCGCTAAGTTGCTCTGGGCCTTGCTAAGTTGCTGGAGTTGGCTTTGGACTTGCAATCCTCCTGCCTCTGCCTCCTGAGTTGGGATTATAGGTGTTGACCACCACATCCAGCTGGGATGTGGCTCTTCGTAAGGGGCCTCTCCCTCCAGATCTGGGCCTGGGGTCTGGGTCCCTCCAGCCCCAGCATCACAGGCCCTGCCTTGCCAGTGCCCACTGCTCCTGCTGGCCTGTGGCCTGCCGCAGATCACCCGCCCCCCAGCCCTCAGGCGGGCCCTCAGACTGAGGAGAAGCTGGCTGCTGGTCCCACAGCACGGAGGACACCAGTCTTCTTGTTGCTCTGGTCTTTGGCCTCCTGTGCTGGGAGCAGCCCTCACCCCCAGCTGCCCACCAGGCAGTCTGCAGGTCCCTGAGCTGGACCAGCAAAGGCCAGGGGTTGGGCTAGGCCCTGCAGGGTCCCCACCCTCACCAGGTAGGTGGCAAAGGCCTGGGCATCCGTGTCCACCAGTGAAGTCAGCTGGGCCAGGGCTGCATGGAAGGGCGGGATCAGGCGCCGCATCACTGCATCCAGGTGCTCAAACTGGCGCCGACCGTAGGTCATCTGGCCCACCATGGAGGCCAGTGCTGCACCCTGGTGAGGACTGAACTGTGATGGAGCTCACAAACCAAATAGCCCCAGACCAGAGCAGAGGGACCCCGTCCTCCTGCAGGGGACCATGGGGTGGTGGGTCAGCCCCAGACCAGAGCAGAGGGACCCCGTCCTGCAGGGAACCATGGGGTGGTGGGTCAGCCCCAGGCCAGAGCAGAGGGACCCCGTCCTGCAGGGGACCATGGGGTGGTGGGTCAGCCCCAGACCAGAGCAGAGGGACCCCGTCCTGCAGGGAACCATGGGGTGGTGGGTCAGCCCCAGGCCAGAGCAGAGGGACCCCGTCCTGCAGGGGACCATGGGGTGGTGGGTCAGCCCCAGGCCAGAGCAGAGGGACCCCGTCCTCCTGCAGGGGACCATGGGGTGGTGGGTCAGCCCCAGACCAGAGCAGAGGGACCCCGTCCTCCTGCAGGGGACCATGGGGTGGTGGGTCAGCCCCAGGCCAGAGCAGAGGGACCCCGTCCTCCTGCAGGGGACCATGGGGTGGTGGGTCAGCCCCAGGCCAGAGCAGAGGGACCCCGTCCTCCTGCAGGGGACCATGGGGTGGTGGGTCAGCCCCAGGCCAGAGCAGAGGGACCCCGTCCTCCTGCAGGGGACCATGGGGTGGTGGGTCAGCCCCAGGCCAGAGCAGAGGGACCCCGTCCTCCTGCAGGGGACTGGCATGGTAGGGACACACTCTGGAGTCCTGGGCGGTGCAGTCCCTCTCTTGGGGGCCGTGCTCTTTAGGGTCCCTCCCTTCAGATCTCACTGGTCGCCTCCTCCGTTGGTGCTCACCATGGCTGCAGAGGCCGCTGCCACCGAGCCGCCCCCAGGGGTGGCTGAGCGGGCGCCCACCTCGCGGAGGAAAGCGCGCAGGGACATGTCCAACAGGCTCTTCTCCAGCCGGTCCGGGACCAGATACCTGCAGGGTGGACAGCTCAGTGGCCGGGCCAGTTCAGGTCTCAGCTCACTCCCACCAGGCTCTCCCCAGCGGCAGAGCAGCCACAGGTGAAGGACAGGGCAGAAGCCTTGGCAGGGTCTCCCTGTCCCCCAGCCCCAGCCCCAGCGTGCACCAGGTCTGGAGGGGAGTGCAGGGCGTGGGCGGGGCGGCTGTTGGAGGTGTGGGCAGAACAGGGGAGGGTGGGCAGGCAGGGGGCCAGTAGGTTCAGGGCCAGCACTCACTCAATGACCCTCTCTGAGGGGTTGAAGGGTGCCAGGGAGTCCAGGCCCAGCCGGCTCACCACCTGGAGAGGGGCACGCGACCTTAGCCATCACCCTCAGGTCAGGTTGCTCAGGGGCCTGAGGAGGCCGCAGCTCTGGGCAGGCCTGGGACCGCAGCCCACTCTGCAGCCCAGGGGAACTGAAGCCGAGGAAGGGGTCACGCCTGACCACCATGTCCCACAGAGCCACCACGGGCCCCGAGGGGCCGGCTCCAAGCACTCCTCACAACAAGGCTCCATTCTTGCTACCTGCCTAACGAGGTCTTAAGGTCTGGGACAGGCCCAAGTCCCCTGACCACAGAAGGTGACTGACAGCGAGTGTCACCTAAATGCACAGTAGAATCATAGCAATCCTGCCTAAGACTGGAACTCTCACCAGAAGCCATCAGACCCTCATGGAGCACTCAGCCAGCCACCATCCCAGCTGTTTGGACAAGCAGAGGGGTCCTGGGGAGGGAGGGGGCACTGGAGGGACACAGCCAGGCCTGAGGCTGGTTCCAGGGTGAACAGAGCCTCCCAAGCCGGAGTCCAGGAGTAGGCTTCTGGCAGGAGACCTCGGGAATTTGGGGTCTCAAAGCCAGGCCAGGGTTCCCAGCCAGCACGTGGCCTCAGCTCACGTGGCCTCAGGTGACGTGGCTCCAGCACTCTGCCGTGGCCCTGGGCGGTCCTGTCCCCGGGCCCCAACTATGGCAAACACCAACCCTCTGGGGGGCTTTACCCCCAGGGCCCAGGAGTCTCCAAAGAACCTTCCAGTTCCACAGAACCTCCACTCTCGGGCAGACGCAGGACGCACAGGAAGACGTGAACACCGTCAGAGGGCGGAGAGAACCCTGCACAAGGCCAGACCTGTGGGGGACCAGACCCCCCGAGCCTCGGGGCCCCTAGCTGGCCTTCTGTTACCTGCCCTCCATCATGCCCTCCTGTCGTCCTGCATCGCCTTGCTGCAGCCACAGCAGGGGTGGCCATCCTGGAGGGAGGCCTTCTAACCTGTGAGCCACAGAACCTTTCCTTCTCTTCGTTATTCTTGTCGGGTCTTGTGGTCCCAGTGATGAGAAAGCTCACTGAAGCACACAGCATTTACCACAGGGACAGCTAGGAAGAGGGACAGCACCTGGACCTCACAGCTGAAGCTGGCACCAGGCCCAGTGGACGGGCCTCCCACTGATCCTGGAGCCTCTCCTAGCAGACGGGTGGCCACCCTGTGACAAGCAGCCTCAGACCAGGCCAGGAGAGACTCCCACAACACAACTCGCCCTGTTTGTAGAGCGTGTCCAGGCCAGTGAAGGTCCAGGAGGACCAAGAACTGACGGGCAGAAGGCAGGAGGGGCTTAAGAAGCAGAGGTGCCATCTGAAGTGACCCCAGGCTGGGAGGCCAGCAACCAGGGTGGGATGGCACCAACACGATGATCTGCAGATGGAATCCTGGGGCCACGGCAAGAACTCTCCGGAAAGCCCCGCCACCTGCTCACTGCAAGGAGCACACCTCAGCAAAGGGCTCTGAGAGGCCTCTTGTGAAAGCTGGGTCAGGGTGGACGCTCTGTGCACATGGCTCCACCCAGAGCCAGGCCTGGACCTGGACTGTGATATGAGCACCCCAGAATATCGTAGGGTGGTTGACTGTGGATCGTGTGAGATAAAGACTGTAAGCATCATGTCCATGATGTGACGGAGACTGCAGAACTTAGACTTAAGAGAGTGATGTCAGAGTCTACCCCCAGGCACACACCCCAGAGTTCACCCAGTTATCGGCTGCAAGCACAGCTGAACTAGGACTCAAAACCCCAGCCTTCTGGAGCCCAGTGGGACTAACAGGATCCAGACAGAGACCAAGACCTCCGTTGCTATTGTCCCCTCTGCACCAGACTCCTCCAGTCACAGGGGAGTGCCTGGGACCCTTGGGTGTAAACTCAGCTGGGACTTAGAATCAGGAGTGTATCCGAAGTGTGATGAGCATTAATGAAACAGGGTGTAGAAACCGCTCCTGACAGACCACAGTGCTCCCCCTGGAGGAAGGCCCAGGAATGGGCAGTTTGGCCCTCCCCCAGAGCCACAGCAGAGAACATGGACAGGTCAGGAGCCTCCACTGCATCGGCAGAACAGCAGGGAGCACGACGTCCTGCCCTCTGAGCACAAGCTGGGGGTGAGGGGTGGAGGGGGACTGCAGGGGCTCCACCAGGGGCCCGCTGGGCGGGAGCCCCAGGCATCAGCTCCATGCCGTCCCTGGTGGCCCGTCCCCACCCCAGCAGGAGACTCACCAGCCTGATCCGTTGCTCCTCCTCCAGGACAAACAGGTTCTCCTTGTCACAGTAGAAGGCAGCCGCGTCCAGCAGAGCCTTCAGAGGCACCAGGCCCACCAGCTGCGAGCCCACCACCGGGAGGCTCAGCTCCTGCTGACCGATACAGGCCGTGTCAGCACCTCGGCCTGGACCAAGGGTGTCTGGGAGCAGCGCCCCCCAGGACACAGCCCCAGGCAGCCCACCTGGGCTTCTCTGCAGGTCTCCTCGAAGACTGTGTGCAGCCCCGTCTCCTCAAAGTCCAGGAGGTTTGTGGACACCTGGGCCAGATTCTTCTCCTCCAGGTACCAGCCAATGCCTTGGACCTTCCTCAGACGCCCTGGCTGCAAAGGAACCACGTTTCCCAGCCTGCGAGAGAAGCTCCCTCCCAGGTCCCTGCCCAGCTCCCCCGCACGGCTGGCCACTTAGCACCAGGGCTCTCCTCACCCCCGCCCTCTCTCACCTGGGTCGGCTGGGAAGGGACAGGGAAAGTCCTGCACAGGGAAACTGAGGCCCCAGGGGCCTGGTGCTGTGTGACCACCCCAGGGGGCCCCAAGCTGTGCCCAGACCATCCCTGGAGGCCTGGGGACACTGACTTGAGGACCAGCCAAGGCCCCACAGTCCCCCCATCCTCCCAACCCACCACCTGCCCGGCAGCTGCTCTGCTCCTCAGTCCTCAAGTGACAAGTCCCCATGAGAACACCGTTCTCCCTTTAGCCAGGGCACACAGGAGGACTGGAGGGTCGCTGGCTCTTATGTCAGCAAGGTACACAGCTGGGCAGCTGGCCCTGGTAGGATCCGAGCACCTGGGAGGACAGATGGGCCTGAGGTGCCCACTTCCTTCACCAGGTATGTCCTCGTCACCTGTCTGACCCTGGCTTTGCAGGAGTCATACACAAGCCAACGTGCAGACCTGATGGGGGTGGGCCCTGGGACGTGGGGACGTGCCCCTGGGGCTTCCAAGAACCTGAGGGTTTGTAGGGAGACCTGGGGGGGACCAGGGCATCTGTGGGGCCGGCACGACAGCTGAACTCTGGGCAGTATGGAAGTGCTGCAGTGTTCTAGCCCTGAGTCCATGGAGAATGACTGCTAAAGCAAGGGCTTCTGACCCCAAGCCCACCCCACAGAGCTAGGTGGGTCAGCAGATGGTGCCCCTGCTCACCATCCTTGCCTGCAGCTGACTCGGTGCTGAGCACTTCCCCTGGGCCCCAGGCTCCACCGGGTGACCAGGGGACAGGTGGAGGCTACGTGGGAGCATGAGCGGGTGGCGCGCAGCTCACCTGGTGCTGTCCTCGGCCCTGCTCCCGCAGGTTGAGGGCGATGCGGTGAGCCTGCTCCTTGGTGCTGAGCAGGTTGATGTTGAATGCGATGAGGAACTTCCGTGCACCCGTGACGGTGGCCCCCCAGCTGGGGACAAAGCAGCTGGGGCCGAAGTCAGGCTCCCATTCGGCCTGCTTGAGCTGCAGTACAGTGAACCTGGTTTAGAGCAGGGCTGGGTCCACCCTTCCTGCAGAGGGGAGGCATGGGCCATGCCCTCCCCAGCCCAGCCACAGTGGGCAGCACCTTCTCAGGGAGGGCCTCGTACTCCCCAGCTCGGATGGCCGGCAAGGCTCTGCGGCTGGCTGTCCGTGCTGCCTCACCATAGAGGTACACTGCAAGAGACCCCACCAAGCAGCCTCAGCCAGCCAGGGTCACACTCGTTCCCCGGGCCCTGGCAGGTGGCTCCTGCCACCTCAGTCTGGAACAGCCCTCCCTCGGTTCCAGGCACCCCACTCTGTGCCTCCTAGGATGGACGTCATGGCCTCTGAGTGACAGCATGGCCCTGCCCACGGGCTCCGATGCCCTACAAAGGTCATCATTATGCAGCCAGCATGGGGTGTGGCCAGCGCTAAAGGACGCTCATTTTTTTTTTTTTCAAAATGCATGTCCATTGATGTAACACAAATGAGGGCACCCAGAACAGAGGATGGAGCTCGCACAGCCCCATGTCACTGGGCAGGGATGGCCTGGCCGGTGTCTGTGTGTAGGATTCCACCCCAAGAGGTCAGTCCCCACTGCTGGGCAGGCACTGGGTGGGGCTTGTGACAGTGCACCCTTCTCCTGGTGGGCTCCCTGCCCCGTCCTCTCTCTGAGGCTTGGAGGTGGATGCATCTCGTGGCCCACGCTGCCGCATGGGCAAAGGGGCCCCGCCAGGCAGGACGCCCTCTGCAGAACCGGTGCCCAGCAGGACCGGAGCACCCCAGGCTGTGCTGCTGCTCCCTGCGGCTTCCTCACTGTGACAAGGGCGGCCTGCGCAGTGCTCACTCAGGGCCGTTTTCTGCTCCAGGGGTCAGCATGACAGGACTTGTGAGGCCCAGGGCCCCCCCACCTCTCACCTGGCACCTTCAGCTCCTCTGCCAGCCGCTGGCCGAAGGCCTGGGCACACAGCACACACTGGTCCATGGTGACGCCCCTCACTGGGATGAAGGGGCAGACATCCAGGGCGCCCATGCGGGG
Organism: Marmota flaviventris; assembly: GCF_047511675.1. NCBI lineage: Eukaryota > Metazoa > Chordata > Mammalia > Rodentia > Sciuridae > Marmota > Marmota flaviventris. Next base: position 586,276 of record NC_092505.1, on the reverse strand, counting down.
GTGCTCCCCTGCAACGGGGCTGGTGAGGACTGGGGCTCCCTGGGACCCTCCGGCCCTCTTGACCAACCTGATCAGACCCTGACCATCCTCCAGCTGTCCATGCTGACCTCAGGAAAGTGGCCAGCCCCCTGTGCCCAGACTCGCCTTAGTGACAGCAAATTCTGCCTGGGGTGGCCTAGCAGGGACACAGCCCATCTTCACTGGGAGGGGGGACAAGACCAGATGAAGCAGTAGGAGAGCAGGGGGCACCCTCTGGGATCAGGCTCTCCTCCCACCCAACCAGCCCCGGGACACTCCACAGGAGCCCTGCTTGGCTCCAAGGGCACCCGGCCAAGCCAAGCGCCAGCCCAGCCCTCCTCCCCGCCCGCCCGCCCGCTCAGCACACTCCAGCCACTGAGGTGGCCTGCGCGGGATCAGTCCTCCCGGCCCTCTGCCTGTAGGACTGGCTCCTCTTCACCCTGAGATGACCCTCTTATCTGTGGCCACCAGGATACCAAAACCCCTCCCTATAGAAAGAGACCCTGGTCTTTCGACCGGCTCAGCTCCTGTGTCCACGGACTTTTGACCCTGCCTACCAGTCATTGTTTGGTTTTCGGGAGGCTGACAGGTCACTTTCTGCCACGTCTTCTACCCTGGCCTCCCCCCAGGGCCTGCTGAGCCGGGTGCAGGTGAGGGAGCTGTCGGTCACCTCAGGACCCTGAATCTAGGGCGGCTGGTGTCCACACCTTCTGGGCCGGCGGGCTCCCAAGGACTGCGTCCACTGGCCCCTCTGTGCCCCTCCCCACCCTCCTGGCCCTGGGAGCTCACAGACCCAGCACCACAGTGTGTCCAGGACCACGGGTCCTTCACGGGGTCCTCCGTAAAGTCTGCCCAGTGGCCCTGTTGAACCTATACCCCAGACCACTACCCTGACCACCTCTGTCCCAGGACGGCTGGGACCAGCACGGGGCTCGACCAGGTGCTCTGAGACACCCTCACCTCGGTGCCTGCTCATGTCAATGAGCCGGGAGGCCGTGCGGGCGGCACTCAGGGCCCCTTCCACCACGCACTCGGGCTTGCCGACAAAGGTGTAGACGGTGCGGTTGGTGGAGAGGCCCGCGTCGACGTCCAGCAGGACACAGCCTGGGGTCTGCGAGATGGCCTGGGAAATGGCCCCGATCACCTGGGAGAGGGCCCAGCCCCAGACTCAGTCCCAGGTGGAAGCTCTGGCAGTGGCTGCACCCTGCCCTGAGTGTGGGGCTGAGAGGTGGCTCGGAGCATTTGGGGGCCCTCCAAAGAGCTGAGCTGCCCCCAGAGGGCCTGCCTGGGGCAACAGGTGGACCCTATCGCGGGGGCCATGATGGACAGACCCAGCAGGGAACAGGACCAGGTATCCCCTCAGAAGGAAATGAACTGGGGGCCTGCCCACAACACCCAGAGGGTGGTCCAGGGCACCCAAAGGTGACCAGCAGGCCAAGACCACAGAGGGCAGGGTCCCTAACCCCCGCAGCCTCTCGGTGGAGGGGCATCTGTGGGGGTGCTGATGACAGTGGGGGAGGGGCTCACAAGCCTAGAACCTTCTGAGAAAACTGGGACTCACTGCCCGATCCTGTCCTGCAGTCCTCGGTGGCCTGCCTGACATCTCTGTGCCTCAGGTTCCCATAGGTTGAGGCGTGACAGTGTCCACCTGACAGCTGTGGGGGCTGTTGCAGGGCCACTCCTGGATGTCCCCTGAGGCCCCAGACAGCTCTCCACACTGGTCTTCAAGGGGCCCCCTCAGAGGGAACCACTGAGGACCCCGGAGACCAAGTGATCTGCCCAGTTCCCAGCAGGGGCACCACCAGCTCTGTGTGCCGCCCCCCACCCGCCAGTCAATGGAGTCCCCCACGTCCAGGGCACTGCTAGGACGGGTCCTGAGGAGGCAGCCCGCACCCACAAGGAGCATGCTCCCCTCTTCACCTTCACCCCGAGCCTGCACCAGGGTCATAAGGCCTCACCTCCTGGTCACTCCCCTCTGAGAAGTTGGGGACACACTCCACCAGCTGGGACATGGCCAGCACTTGGTCCAGACACTGCTCTTGAGGGACAGAGAGGAGAGGCACTCAGAGGTGTGGGCCTAGTGCCGCCAGCAGTGCCCTCCCACAGTGGGCTTCTTATTAACCAGCACGTCAGAGGAGGTGGAGCTGGTCCTCGGCCTCTCCCCAGAGCACCTGACCAGGCCAGCGGGGCACTGAGGACCCTGGAGGCTCTGGTGGGGTAAAGTCCAGGCAGACGCCTCAGGCCAGTGTAGCTCAAGTCCCAGCTTGACCCAGGGCCACTTGCTGACCTTCCAGTGGCCCTGTATTGTCCTCTGAGTAGCCTTCCTGGTGACCCCCTGTGTGACCTCTGCACTCCACAGAGGTCAGCACGACTCAGATGGGCAACTGGGGTACTTGTCTGTGTGTGTAGAGCGGGTGTGGGTGGTGTGGGTAAATTGTAATGTGTGGGTGGGTGAGTCTATGTGTGAGAGAGTGCACACAAGAGTGTGTGTAAGGGTCCTGGCATACAAGTGTGTGTTAATGTCCTTGCACACACAGATGACAGGCGGAAGGCTTACACAGGCATGGGTGTGTGTCTGCATGGAGGTTGGGCACAGCATAGGTGTAATATTTACACCAGCACATCTGTGGGTGTGTGGGTGTGTCAGTGTGAGCACAAGTATGGATGTTCTTGTGTGGATGTGCTACCATGCACATGGATGTTAGCGTGAGCAAGTGTATGGGTGAGGGTGGGTGTGGGTGTGTGGGTGTGTGTGGATGTTGGTGTGTGAGGATGCGGGTGTGTGGGTATGTATATTGGTGTGTCAGTGTGAATGTTGGTGTATGTGGATAGTGTGTGTAGATGGTGTGTGTGTGTGTGGACATGACATGGGGGTATGTGTGGATGGTATATGTGTGGATGTTGGTGTGAGTGTGGATGTAGGGGGGGTGTAGATGTGGGTGTGTGGGCATGTATATTGGTGTGTCAGTGTAGATGTATGTGTATGTGGATGGTATGTGTAGATGGTCCCTGTGTGTGGACATGAGTGTGTGTGGATGTAGATGTATGTGTGTGGATGTTGATGTGTGTGTGGATGTGTGGATGTGTATGTGGGTGTGTGAGTATGTATATTGGTGTGTCAGTGTGGGTGTGAGTATGGGTGTGTGTGTGTGTGGGTGTGTGGATGTGGGTGTGTGGAAATTGGTGTGTGGATGTGTGTGGGTGTGGACATGAGTGTGTGTAGATGTAGGTATATGTGTGCGGATGTGGTGTGTAGATGGTGTCTGGGTGTGGATGTTGGTGTGTGTGGACTCTGGTGTGTCAGTGGCATGGGTGTGTAAATATAGGTGTGTGTGGTGTTTGTGAGGACATGTGTGTATGTGTAGACGTGGGTGTGTGTGTATGGTGTGTACATGAACATGGGAGTGTGTGTGGATGGGTGTGTGTGGATGGTGTGTGTATGTGGGCATAGGGGTGTGTGGACATGGGTGTGTGTGAACAAGGGGCAATGAATGGACATGGGGGGTATAGATGTGTGTGTGGATGGTGTGTGTAAACATGGGAGTGTGTGTGGATGTGGGTGTGTGAACATGGGTGTGTGTGGACCTGGGTGTGTATGGACATGAGGGTGTATGTAGATGGTGTGTGTGTGGACATGGATGTGTGTGAACATAGGTGTGTGTGGATGTGGGTGTGTGTGAATGTGTGAGTGGACATGAGGGTGTGAGTAGATGGTGTGTGTGGACGTGGGGGGGTGTAGGTGTGTGTGTGTGTGTATGTGGGGGGATGTGGATGTGGGTGTGTGTGGATGTGGGGGTGTGTGGACGTGGCTGTGTGTGAACATAGGTGTGTGTGGATGTGGGTGTGTGTGAATGTGTGAGTGGATATGGGGGTGTGAGTGGATGGTGTGTGTGGATGTGGGGGGTGTAGGGGTGTGTGTGTGTGTATGTGGGGGGATGTGGATGTATGTGTGGATGTGGGGGTGTGGACGTGGCTGTGTGTGGACATGGGTGTGTGTGGACATGGGTGTGTGTGGACATAGGTGTGTGTGGACGTGGATGTGTGTGAATGTGTGAGTGGACATGGGGGTGTGAGTGGATGGTGTGTGTGGACGTGGGGGGGTGTAGGTGTGTGTGTGTGTATGTGGGGGGATGTGGACGTGGGTGTGTGGATGGTGTGTGTGTGGACATGGGTGTGTGTGGACATGGTTGTGTGTGAACATAGGTGTGTGTGGACGTGGGTATGTGTGAACGTGTGAGTGGACGTGGGGGTGTATGTAGATGGTGTGTGTGGACGTGGGGGGATGTGGATGTGGGTGTGTGTGGATGTGGGGGTGTGGACGTGGGTGTGTGTGGATGTGGGGGTGTGGACGTGGCTGGGCCTGTGCCCTCCCAGGGGTGGGCAGGGAGCCAGGCCGGCTGACCACACTGCTGCGCAGCTCCCAGGGCAGGCGGCTCCCAGGGCAGGGGGCTCCCAGGGCAGGCGGCAGCTCCCAGGGCAGGCGGCTCCCAGGGCAGGCGGCGGCTCCCAGGGCAGGCGGCTCCCAGGGCAGGCGGCTCCCAGGGCAGGCAGCAGCTCCCCGGGCAGGTGGCTCAGGCCCCGGCTCCCAGCTGCATGTGGCCTCAGGAGTTCTTGCTGACTGCAGAGGTCACTTTCCCTTCCACCAGGGCCCATGGTCCTCTGGCCACCTGGCCGCACCTGGCATTGCCATCCTGGCGCCCACATGGCACCTCCTGCTCCGAGGGGCCCTCCAGGGCACACCTCACAGCCTTTGTGGCTTTTGTGGTCTGAGGCTTCATCACTCCAAGGCAGCGCTGGGGTGGCCACGGGGCCTGGACCAGCAGCTGCGTGTGGGCCTTGGGGAACCGACCTCAGGGAGACTGGAGGGAGGCACTGGGAGAGCCGCGAGGCCCTCGGAGGCCCCCTGACCAGGGCTCCAAGCCTGGAGGCGGGGAAGGGAGAGGGTCTCCCCACCAGAACCCACACGTTGAAGCACTAACACCGAGGCCTCTGGAGGTCTTTGCATTTGAGATGAGGTCTTCCAAAAGGAGGCCCTGATCCAACATGACCCTGTCCCTACGGGAAGGGACCAGATCACAGCACACAGGGGACAACCTTGAGGACACGGGGGAGGGTGCGGTGAAGAAGGCCCAGGAAGAACAGCTCCTGGGTGAGCTGTGGTCAGCCCACACTGTGGCTTTGGTCACAGCAGCCCAAGCCAATCCCAGGCCCCACGGGTGCTGGGGCATTAGAACGCCCGGCCCTGAGGACAAGGGCAGGCTGCCCATGCTGACCAGAGGCCCCAGGACCTCCATCCTCAGGCCTACACAAGGAGCAGGACACTTGGTGGTGCCCGAGAGTCAGGAGGTGCTCACAAACAGATCTGAACACCAGGGCCCCCAATAGTGGGGGCAGGTCAGCAGGTGGCAGGAAACCACGGCAGGTGCTCCCAGAGCCCAAGCATGAAACAACCAGTGAGTCCCTAGGCCCTGCATCAGGGGGATACCGTGGAAGAGACCATCTCTACACACCAGAATCCCAAATGGCTCATGCCAACCGCGGCCTTGGGCAGGAGCACAGCCCACGTCCTAGCCAGGCCCAGCCTGCACATGCCACCTACCCCATTGCAGGGCCAGTGCTGCCCTGGAGCTTTGGTCCCAAGGCACAGGGGCAGGCCTGCCTGCGTGCCAGTTCCTCTTGCTGTTAGACAATGAAGGGAAGCGTCCTCTAGCCTGAGAGCCCCCAGACATCTTCATGCAACGACAGGGAGTGGCCCGGCCACGGGCACCCCTTGGGAGGCTCCAGAACAGTGGATACTCAGGGCCCACTGTGTGCTGGGTGGGCCAGCCAAAGCCTGGGGGCCTCGAAGACCCAGGCACAGGAGCTGAGGACACTAAGGTCCCTGGGGGACCGTGGCCAAAGGCCACTCTGCCCTGGACCACCCATCAGTCATGTTTCTTTTCACTTTAGATGAGGCTCTGCGTCTGAGGCCTTGATGGTGGGAGGGGCCAGCCGTCCCAGGGCTGGCTGATTGCTAGAGGTGGACCACGACCCATATGTGCAGAGCATGCCTTTGAGACTCACCCAACCAACCCCCACATCCCCAACAACACCTCTCCTGTCACCTCCAAGCCAGTGGACACCCAGGTCACTCAGGGAGATCGTTGTCAACAGGGACCCATGACCCAGAGCCCCAGCAGCTGGACCACTGAATTCTGCCTGTGTGCTCAGACTTGCCCCACCTCGCCACTCCATCACAAAGCCACGGTGAGGGCCTCCTGCTCTGCCCTGGCTGCCCAGGGGCACCCACGTGGCCGTCCACATCATGGCAGGCCCCTCCTGGGTCTCCCCGCTCACTGTCCCCTTACCCTGTTAAATCACCCTGGCTGTGCACCACTAACCTCATCCCACCTCGGGCTCGAGGAGTTCACTAGTGGCACTGCAGGGAGAGTTGGGTCCCACTGGCCGAGCCTGCCACTGACCCTAGTCCTGGGGTCTGGACGTGCCCAGCAAGGCTCCTGGTGCAGTTTGGAGCGGCCAGGCCCACTGCATGGCTTCTTGCTCCTGAAGGTGACCTCCAAAGGCTGAGCATAATAACAATGCCCACCAGAGCCTCTCAGGGACAAGGGCAGCCAGGTCAGCTGGCCCCTTCCCCTACAGGCTTTGGGTTGGTCCCCATCCCAAGTCTCACCGACACCCACAGGAGTCTCAGAGCTTGTGGCCACCAGTTAGAGTGGATCCCTGAGTGTTCCACCCTCTATTCTGGCTCTGACCCGTTAATGAGTAAGACAAAGCCCCCCCCTCTGTTCCGAGAGGACGGTGGGACAGGGCTGGGCGTGACACAGAGACCCCCCCCTCTGTTCCGAGAGGATGGTGGGACAGGGCTGGGCGTGAGACAGAGAGCCCCCTCTCTGTTCCCAGAGGACGGTGGGACAGGGCTGGGCGTGACACAGAGACCCCCCCTCTGTTCCCAGAGGATGGTGGGACAGGGCTGGGTGTGAGACAGAGACCCCCCCCCTCTGTTCCCAGAGGATGGTGGGACAGGGCTGGGCGTGACACAGATACCCCCCCCTCTGTTCCCAGAGGACGGTGGGACAGGGCTGGGTGTGACACAGAGACCCCCCCTGTTCCCAGAGGACGGTGGGACAGGGCTGGGCGTGAGACAGAGACCCCCCCTCTGTTCCCAGAGGATGGTGGGACAGGGCTGGGCGTGAGACAGAGACCCCCCCCTCTGTTCCCAGAGGACGGTGGGACAGGGCTGGGCGTGACACAGAGACCCCCCCTCTGTTCCCAGAGGACGGTGGGACAGGGCTGGGCGTGAGACAGAGACCCCCGCCTCTGTTCCCAGAGGACGGTGGGACAGGGCTGGGCGTGACACAGAGACCCCCCCTCTGTTCCCAGAGGACGGTGGGACAGGACTGGGCGTGAGACAGAGACCCCCCCTCTGTTCCCAGAGGACGGGGGGACAGGACTGGGCGTGACACAGAGACCCCCCCCTCTGTTCCCAGAGGACGGTGGGACAGGGCTGGGCGTGACACAGAGACCCCCCCTCTGTTCCCAGAGGACGGTGGGACAGGGCTGGGCGTGACACAGAGACCCCCCCTCTGTTCCCAGAGGACGGTGGGACAGGGCTGGGCGTGACACAGAGACCCCCCCTCTGTTCCCAGAGGACGGTGGGACAGGGCTGGGCGTGAGACAGAGACCCCCCCTCTGTTCCCAGAGGACGGTGGGACAGGGCTGGGCGTGACACAGAGACCCCACCTCGGGCCCCAAGGACACCCACAGGTCTCCTGGACCCCAGGGCTAGCCCCATTTGCACAGTGGAGGGCTCCCTTCCCTGTTGCTGTGCCTTGCTCACTTCCTGCCCTGGGTAAATGACCTCCTGGGCTGCGTCGTGCTCAGTGGCACAGGCCAGTGCAGTTCATAGGGCCTGTGGGCTCCTCGGCCATCCCAACTGCATCCAAACCCCGCCTTCAGCCCTGTGTTTGGGGACTCGCTGGTCCTTCCAAGGGAGGGTCTGAGGCCTCCAAGGCTGCCTGCCCTCTGGCGAGGAAGCGGCACAGCCCTGGCACAGTCCTGGCCTAGAGCCCAGGCACCCTCCCCGTGGGCTCTTTCCACAGACACAGTTGGCGCCTCCTGCAGGCGAGCAGAGACCAAGGCGCTCTCCACGCCCTCAAAGAGCCAGAGGTAAGGCAGAAAGGTAAACATGCTTTTAATAAGGCGACAGGTGCCCTTGACTGCGGGCGGCGGAGGGCTGCTGGGCCCCCGGGAAGAGCGGCTGGCCACGGGAGGCCTTTGCCCGCGGCAGCACCAGCAGACCGCTTCCCCTGCGGGAGGGACAGGCAGGAGCACGGCGGCCCCCGGGTTTGGAACAAACATCTTTATTGCAGGAGAGACAGGCTGTGCGGCTCACCAGGCGAAGAGCGGCTTGCTGTCCTCCTTGGAGAGCTCGCACAGGCAGTTCAGCAGCAGCAGCGAGTCGCCCAGGAACTTGGGCGGCACGATGTCAATGACCAGCTTTCGCAGCGCGGCTGGACTGCTGTGCAGCGGGTTGGCGCGCAGGTCCGGCCGCTGCTTCAGGATGCCGTAGGTGTTAATGAGGAACTCACTGAAGACCGGGTGCACCTCGCGGCTGTAGCCCAGCTTCTCCAGCCGGGCGGTCAGCGTCAGGTAGCGATGCGTCAGCTCCCTCAGCTTCTTCTCATCCACCGAGCCGTCCAGGGACTTGATGGAGGTCTGCAGACACAGGATGGTGGGGGCCACACCCCTGGTCAGGGCCACCTCCTGGCCCAGCAGTGTGGGACGGGGTAGGGCCGCCCGGGAAGCTTAATGTAGGAATCCAGGTCCCCACCCCTCCAGCACCTCCAAAAGACGAGCCACCAGGGCCCTGCTTGGACCAAGCACAGCCTGGTGCCCACAGCATCAGCCAGCCCCAGGATGTGCCAGGGTGCTGAGCACCCACTGGGTCAACCCCAGGATGCGCCTGTGTGACCCCACCCCCAGGTTAGCCCCAGGAAGCAACCAGGTGCTCCACCCGGGTCAGCCCCAGGACGCCCGGGTGCCCAGCCCCTGAGGCAGTCAGGACATACCTGCTTTATCTTCTCGGGGATGTTGGACACAGTGAAGCCATAGAGCCGCGTCACACCAGGGAACACATAGGCCAGGATGCGCCGGTCCAGCTGGAAGGCAATCTCTCCCACGATGCGGCCATCCTTCTCTGCACCCGCAAAGCTCTGGATCTCTGCATGAGGAGGGGGCCGGTGTGGCCAGGTCATAGCTGTCCCAAGGGATGTCCCCCCACCCTGCCTGCAGGGCAAGGGCAAACAGAGACCTAGGGCAGAGGGAGCCGTCCCTCCCACCTGCCCTCCGAAGTCCCTTGGTGGCCAGGCGCTGTGGCCCACTCCTCTGCCAGAGGCATGTGAATCGCCTCAGAAGCTGAGTGAGCCCACCCTGCTACTGTGAGGGCAGTTCCCGGGGTCTGCCTGCCCGGGGTCTGCCTGCCCCGCACAGTGCTGTCCCTGGTGGACCTGGATGCCGCCCTGCATCCAGTAGGCACTTGGGTGATTGCTGGGCGTGTGCCCTGGCCTGAGGACAGTGGGGAGCAGTGGCCCCACAGCTGAGGGAAGGGGGAGACTCTGGAGTACGGGCCAGTCCACGTCTGCTCGATGACAAGCCGGCTCTTTCCAACCACGGTGCAGGAGACTACTGGGCAGGCAGGAGACCCTGTCCATCATTCCCTGACACCACTTGGAAAACTTCCCCACAAAAAAGCTGCTCTCAAATGCTCCTCAGGCAGCCACCGACGCCCCTGGCGGCACTGGCTATCTGTCCAATGCAGGCCAAGACCCTTCAGGACAGCGGGCTTTTTGAGAATGAGTGGCACCTGAGCTTGACGTCACCGTGAGAGCCCTCCTGAGAGTGTCTGAGACACTCCCTCCATTTGGAGACCCCCTCTCTGCACCGTCCCTGAGGTGCAAGGAGCGAGCTTGCGCAGAGCCGCTCCCTCGCTGTGCCACTGGGACTCCCCCTGGCGCCACGCGCTGGCACACCCACATGCACAGCCTCCTGAAGCCCCTGAATCCTCCAGACAGTTTGTGGTAGGAACCCTCCACGGAGCTGCCGGCTGGGCGGGGCCTGCTGACCTGGGCAGAGAGCAGGTACAGGTCCTGTGCCCACCTGACACAGCTCAGCACACAGTGCCCCAGGCCTGACCTGCCCTGTCTGGCCTCGGGGTGTTGGGGGCAGTCCAAACCAGCCATGGAGATCCAGGACCTCCTCGCCACCACGGGAGCGTGAGGGGCCAAGACCAGGACCATCTCGACCAGGACCTGGGCCTGCTGCTCACCCCGGACAGACGTAGGCCCACCAGGGGCCAAGGCCTGTGCCAGGGCCAGATTCACAATGACGGACAGCTGTGTCAGGCAGGTGAGCCTGGGTAGCTGGGCCGCGAACTTGGCTGCTGTCAAGGGGCATGGGACCACACAGGAGGAAGCTTCCACAGGGGGAGGTGGGACCCCCACCCTGGGCCTGTAGCAGAGGTGACCAGGCACACAAGAGGCCAGGCCAGTGCTGTCCAGGGACACTGTGTCAACTTCTTTGACCCTTGCAGGACCAGTCCCTCCCAAGGCAAGCATCTACACCATGTGGCCCAAAGTGTGCTCTGTGGAACACTGGGCCTGCCCGGGAGGTGCAGAAAGGTTGTGTGCGGCCAGGGTCAGCATGACCTGCCCTGCTCCCCTGCATAAGCTGCTAGAATGTGACACAGACTTCGCCTCCCCAGCCAGACACAGCAGGGCCCACCCCTGGGCCTCCTCTATGACCGGGGCTCCTCTGGCCGAGGAGGAAGAGGCCTCTGGGTGGGCAGCTGTGACAGGGCAGGAGCCAGGCTGGGGCCGGAAGATACAGGCTGCATCTGCGCCCTCCCTTGGCAGCACTTTCCGGCCTTTATAATGTGATTTGCCCACATGAAGGTCCTTTAGGGCGATCCTGAGACAGCTGCAGGAACTGAGTCCAGGGCACCTGCTACAACATTTTCATCTCCTAAGAACAAATCCTGTGCCTGATAACAACTACTCCCGCAGCCCTGGCGACAAGTGCTTGGCTTTGCCTCCCTGTGGGTCCCCCTGTTCTGCACGTTCCACATGACTTGTGGCCTTTCGACCTGGCTTCACACGCTCAGCATGGTATTCCGAGGTCCATCCTCTGTTGTAGTGCATGCCAGTGCTTCACTCCTGTTTATGGCTGAGTAGTATTCCATCATGGAGCTAGACCATACAGTTTATCTGCACCCTGGCCAGCGCGTGGGCATCTGGGCTCTTCCCACTCTGGCTAATCTGAGCATGGCTGCATGAGCATTTAAGTAAAGGCTCTCAGGTGGATGTCCGCCTTCCACTCCTGTGGGTGCACACCAAGGAACGGGGTCGTGCCATGTGGGAACACTGGGTTCAGCCTTGTGAGGACTGTGAGCTGTTTTCTCAGGGGCTTCCCCCTGGCATTCCCACCAGAGTGTATGTCCCAATTCCATTTCCCCGCCCAGGCCACTGCAGTGAAAGGCAGCTCACACAGGTCTCCCTGTATTGCGCTGATGGCCACAGACCCTGTGCACCTCTTCACCTGCCTGCTGGTCATCTGCACATCTTCTTTGGAGGGTTGTCCACCCACGCCCTTGGCTATTTTGACTAGATTACTTGTAAGAGCCCTTCCAAGAATGTGATTTTTTAAAAATTTTTTTAGTAGTAGATGGACACAATACCTTTATTTTACTTATTTATTTTCAAGTGGTGCTGAGGATCGAACTCAGGGGCTCACACATGCTAGGCGAGTGCTCTACCACTGAGCTGCGACCCCAGCCCCCAAGAATGTGATTTGCAGATACTTTCTCCCACTCTGTAGGGTGATGCTTCATTGTTTTGAAGCTCTTCTTTGAAGCACAAAAGTGTTTACTCTGGGCGAAGTTGATGGAGTCCATCAGTCTCTCTGGTTGCCAATGCTGTTGGTGTCATGCCTAAGCAGGCCCTGCCAGGCCCACACTACACAGACCTTGCTCTGGGCTTCCTTTGAGGGCCACGGCTCAGGATCCTGGAGCTCTCTTGGGCATCTGATGCGTTCTGAGTTGGGTTTTGTGCGAGGTGAGGTCCCACAGCTTCCTCTGCTGGCACAGGTCACCCAGCACCACTTGTTGAAGATGGTTCTTTCTCCATTGGGTTGCCTGGCACCCTTGTGGGACACCAACCACGAATGTCTGAGCTTATTTCGGGGCTCTAGATCCTTTTCCCCTGGTCTCTGTCTGTCCTTATGATGGGACCACACAACTTGATTGCTGTAGCCTGACAGGGAGTCTTGGAATCAAAAAGGTGAGTCTCCCAATTTTGTTCTCCTTTTTAAAATTGCTTTGCCCATTCTGGGTCCCTTGTATTTCCATGGGTTCAGCTTATCAAAGGTTCAGCTTATCAAAATTTTGTAAAGAAGCCAGCTGGGACTTTGATAAGGATGGCATTAAATCTATAAATCCATGCAAGCTACTATGAAACAATATCAAGCCTTCTAATTCATGACCCAAGACTCACTGTCTACTTAGGTGTTTGATCACTTTTAACACTGCCTGTGGTTTTGGTGGACTTCTTTACGGAAACTGCGGACAGAGACTGCGCAGCGGCACACAGAGCAGGCGGGCGCAAGAGGGAGGTGACTCCCCATCCCAAGGAGCTGCGCTCAGGGGCCTCTGCTCGCCCCACCCCTCTGAAGCTTTAATCGGCAGATGAGACAGCTACATCTGAGGCGCTCTAGAACTCCTCTCTATCCAAACTCGGCTCCCACCAGCCAGCCAAAACCTGTTCTTCAAAGAAGAAGGTCAACCCAACCAATGCACCTCTCGTCCCACACCAAAGCCACCACGTCAGGAGTGAGAGATCACAGCAGCCCAAGCACATCTGCAGGGAGACGAGAAATGTTAGCAAGAACTTCAGGCCAAAAGCCCTGACAGCCTAGAGAAGATGGACCAGGTCCTTAGAAGACACAAACTACAGGCTGGGCATGATGGCCACACTGTGACCCCCAGAAGTCTGGGAGGCTAGGCAGGAGGGTCACAAGTTCAAGGCCAGCCTGAGCAACTTAGCAGGGACCTATCTCAAAATGAAAAGGGCTGGGGACGGGGTTCAGTGGCAGAGCACCTTGGCTCAATCCTCTGGCTCGAAAAGACAAACCACTGAAGCTCACTCAAGAAGAACTAGACAATTGGAACAGCCATAGATCAATAAAATGGGACTTCTCAGGGGGAAAAATTCTTAGAGAAAATTCAAGGCTCAAGTGGTTTGATTGGTGAATTCTACGAGATATTTAAGGAGTAAGTACTACAAATTTGACAGAAACTCTACCAAGACAATTAAAGAGGAGGAAAGTTTGCATCTGGGTTGAGGCCGGCCGTCTGATACCAACTCAGAAAATGGCATTAACAGAAGACTGCAGCCCGACATTCCTCACGAGCACAGAGTCTTAACAGAATCTGGCAAACTGGATCTCATAGTACAAAAAGGTGGAACACACTGTGAGCAAATAGGATCCACCTCAAGAATGCATGGCCAGTTCACATCTGAACACAGGACCTGTGTAGCGCGTGTGGTGTACGACCAGGAGAAGGGGAGGTAGACTCCAAGAATGAGGATATGTCGAAGTGTGCTCTGCCATCATGGATGACCACAAAGAACAGATGAAGAATCAAGAAGAAGAAAGGAATGATGGTTGGCTTAGCACTCAGCAAGCAGTGTGGTTCACCATATGCTGGGGTGTGGGTGGTAGGCTGGTCTCGGGGCGGTGGGCGGTGCTGTGAGCTTAAGAGTGAGCCCAGTGGTCATCGCTCAGCTCTCTGGGACCTGCCCTCCAGTGCAGATGGGACTGTCTCTGGCCAGCTGCTTCCTGGCTCCTGGGGCCACTTGCTCTGAGAAGGGCTCCTGCCATGGCCTGCTGCCTCACCAGAGGCTCACACCAGTGGTACCCCTGACCCTGGACTTAAACCTCCAGCACCATGAGCCAAAACAGACTCTCTTTACTTCATAAATACCCTGTGTGCCAGGTGTTTCATTATAGTGATGTGAAACTGACTGATACAGCATGTTCACCAACCGCAAAGGACAACCAAGTGCTCATCTCAATAGAGGCAGGAAAGCAACTGACAAAGTCCAACATACATTCCTGACAGATAAGCAAACTAGAACTCAGAGGGAACTTCTTCAGTACAATGAAGGGCAGCTACAGACACTCAGCTAGCACCAGGCTCACTGGCGAGAGGCTGAAAGCCCCACGTCAGGAAAGGCTGTCACCACTGTGTTGGCCACTGTCCAGCCCTGGTCTAGAGGAAGAGATGACAGGCACTGGGCTGGGGGCGTGCCTCAGGGGTCCAGGGCCTGCTGGGCCTGGGCAAAGCCTGGGTTCCGTCCCCAGCACCGAAAGGAAAAGGAAAAAAGAAAAAGGCACATACATTAGGAATTTTAAAAAGCTTGAAAATCTGTCTTCATTCACAACCCGATCATCTGTGTAGCTTTAAAATGCCACGGAGGAGGCTCCCGGGGAAGATGGCAGAATGGATGTGCCCTCTGCATAGCTCTGCAAGGGGCACAAACACGCTCAGGAGAAAAAGAGGAGCTCCAGGGGGTGGGAGAGCGCAGACGCCAGGGATCCACCCAAAGCCACTAGAACAAACTAATGTTGTGCAGGATGTAAAGATTAAGCCAGAAAGATCACAGACACGTCACTCAGAACCGCAAGTTTCCCCAGAGAAACAGACCCACAGGGCGTGCCCATGAAGAGGGATCTAGCTCACGGGACTGGCTCTCACATCCGAGGAGACGGTGAGCCCCAGATCAGCAAGCTGGAAACCCAGGAGACCTGAGGTGTGCGTGTGGCTCCTGCCCAAAGGCCAGCAGGCTGGACACCCAGGAAGAGTGACGTGCAGGGTCAGGACAGAGACAGCCAGGTAGGAGTTCTCCCTGACTCTGGGGAAGGTCTGATCAGGGCTTCAACTCATGGGGTGAGGCCCACCCATGAAATCTCAACCTCCTACAAAGACACTCCCCACAGACACACCCAGAGTAAGGTCTGGCCAAATATCTGGGTTCCCATGGCCCAGTGAAGTTGGCTCATAACTATTGCAGAGTCGATACACAAAAATCCACTGTGCTACTATATTCTAGAAACAGACACCAGAGGTTGATATGAGAAAGCAATACTACCTATAATGGCATCAAAAATATGAAATACTCAGGGGTAAAATTGATGAATGTGTGCAAGACTTGTGGGGAGGAGGGAAGAAAAGGGAAGGTAGTAGCGAATGAAGCTGATCAAACTGTGTCATGTGCATGTACGAACATGGCACAAAGAACCCCACGACTGTGTTTAATCATAAAGTGACAAATAAAAGAAACAAATAAAAAATTTAAAAAACAATTTTTTAAAAATGTTCAAGACCTGTATGTAGAGAACCACAAAACACTGTGAGAACTGTTACAGACAGTGGAGTGATACACAGAGTCCACAGAAGATCCGTGCTGCAGAGGTGCCGTTTCTCTGAATCTTGAGCTGATTGACTTGTAGACTAGGATCCCAGTCAGAGTCACAGCAGGCTTTGCCCCTGAGCACTGGGGCTGGAGGAGTCAACGTTTACATGTAAACCCACACCCATGCAGAAATGACTCGGACTGATCAGGGGCCCGAGTGTAAAACCTACAGCTGGAAGATGGGACTTTCCAAAAGTATAAACTACACAATGTACAAACTATGGGGCTAGGATTGTGGCTCGGCGGTTCAACGCTTCCTCACACGTGTGAGGCCCTCATCCTCAGCACCACATAAAAACAATGGATGATGTAATTCTGCCACCTGTACACCAGGACAGAGGCAGCCAGGTAGGGGTTCTCCCTGACTCTGGGGAAGGTCTGATCAGGCCTTCGACTCACTGGGTGAGGGACGGAAGGTCAAGCAGGAACTCGACACCCTCAATGTGTACAGCACCCTGGGGAGCCCTGGGGAGCACTGGCACCGCAGCCCCTGCTCTGGCCCCTGCTGGCACTCCCCTGGTGACAGGTGGCACCTGCCTCAGCAGGTAAATGAGAAATTATATCCCATCTGATGCAAATGTATGGCATGTCAAGATCATTGTACTGTCATGTGTAATAATTAAAACAAAGAAAAAATAGAAAAATAAAGAAAATATAGTAGAAATTAAAATAACAACAGTTTTTCTTCCCCCAAACCTCATGGAAATAGAGGAGCCACTGACTGGGAGGCTGTGTCTGAAAACCATGCCCCAATGGACCTGTATTTAGAATATTCAGTGAGCTCCCACAACCAGAAAGGCAAGCAGCTCAGCTTTCCTGACAGGTGGGGACACAGCCCTGCTCTCTGGCCCGGCCAGCAACCCTCCGGCTCTGCGTGGCTGGAGAAGCTGTGAGCGGGTTGTCGCCTGGGCCACCTGCACGCGCCTCACCGTTGAGGTAGTAGCTCCGCCTGGTCCTGTCCCCGGTGGGCAGGCTGCTCTCCGAGAAGCACACCTTCTTGGGTCGCACCATCTCCCTGGGCTCGAGCAGCGCCTTGTCCACCAGTGGGTCCTGCAGGGGGCTCAGGAGCGGAGACAGCTTCCTGTCGGGGCCCCGGGCGTGCAGCTCTGGCGCACCAATGAAGGCCTTGAAGGTCACCTGGGAGGAGGCTGCACAGCCCGGGGAGGCTTCGTCCTCGCTGGAGAGGGGGGCGTGCGAGCACAGCAGGTCCTCCAGGGAGGACGTGTGCATCTGGGAGGGTGTGTCGGGGACACTGCTGAACCTCCCGAAGTCTGAACCTGGGTGGAAGGAAAGGGACGGAAGGTCAAGCAGGAACTCGACACCCTCAATGTGTAGAGCACCCTGGGGAGCCCTGGGGAGCACTGGCACCGCAGCCCCTGCTCTGGCCCCTGCTGGCACTCCCCTGGTGACAGGTGGCACCTGCCTCAGCGGGCCTCACACTCAGGGCCACACACCTTTCTAATTTGTCACAAATGGTGTCATTCTGTGTGTTAATGTCTGAGAGCAGTCCATGATCAGCCACCTGCACACAGTGACTTCTGACCATGATTGTGAAGTCCCAGCTGTGGGAAGCCTCCCTGGACACACCTCCTCGCCCACAGTGCACGCCCTCCCTGGTCAGCTCCTGGGCTCAGGAGAGAGGCATTTGACTTTCAAGCCCCATCTCCCAGGGGTCAAATTCAGCTTAACTCTTATTGCTTCTGAGGACCTTTGCTGCCTGCATTCTCCTAGCAATAAAGGAAAGGTGCACTTGACAAACTGTATTTTAAGAGTTATACCAAAAAAGTGTGTCTTAAAATGAGCATATTCAGGTACTGGCTATTTTACTCTCAAAAAATATTTTCCAAGGTAAAAAAAAAATGTTCAAAGGATGAAAATTCATCAAGATCCTGCTCCATCTTCCCAGAGGAGGCTGGTCAGAGCCCCTCCACAGACCCTCTTCACACTAAGAAAGGGTACCGTGTACATGCACCACCTGGAAATGTCAATACAAGGAGAGTTCCTCTGGGAGATGATTTTTAAATGATTTAATAAGAAGTAGAAAACAGGGGCTGGGGATGTGGCTCAAGTGGTAGAGTGCTCGCCTAGCATGCGTGAGGTACTGGGTTCGATTCTCAGTACCACATAAAAAAATAAAATAAAGATATTTTTAAAAAGATTAAAAAAAAAGAAGTAGAAAACATAAATGGGCCAATAAACAAAGAAGAAATATCTAAATCTTATAAGTAAATAATTATAAATAATCATTCCCTGAAGGAATGCAGGCCCAGGCAGTCTGTGGTGGATTCTTTCAGGTTCCCCAGCAGTGTATAATCCCTATAGAAGCTGAGTTGGAACACTAAAAAAATAAAAAACGAAAGATGTGCAACTAAGGTTTAAAAAAAAATGTGGCACAATTCTGACATCAAGAAAATTTGTCAAAAATCTGAATCAAATTCCCACAAAGATAATCCCCAGAAAGGAAAGTGGTCTAGGTTCACGTAGAGAGTACAGAAAACAGACTTGCAAAACATGTCCAAGGACATCCAGGGCAGTGGCAGCTCAGGGTCCTCTAGGGGAGAAGCCGAGGGCACCGTATCACCCAGAAACAGGCTCCCAGGACCACAGGAGCCGCTGCCTCTCAGCGGCTTGCGTTCTTCACAAATAAGGGCTGGGAGGCCTCTTCCCCTGCGCCCAACTGTGCCCACGCCCAAGCAGCTGGGGCCATCGGTCACTGCCCACAGGTGGCCAGGACAGTGCAGCAGCAGCCCCTCTGCCCCCAGGGAAGAAGCCCCATGAAAGTCACAGCCAGCCAGCATTCTGAGCAGTGAGGACAGACACCGAAACAAGGAGTCACTCAGAACAGCCATCTGCGCATCCTGGGGCTGTGGAAGGGGAGACCTGAGACGGCAGACTGGAACCCAGAGGAGAGCACTCAGTGGAGAGCTGCAGATGGCAGACCATGTGGGTCCTGCAGCCTCCCAGGCCCCAGGTTTCCTGCCGCGCTCCACGGGGCTCTGCTCACCCACAGGAGCCGCCATGCTGCAGAGGGCCTCTGGTGCTGTGCTTCAGGCTGCCACACATACCTCCTGTGAATCTAGTGGCAACAGCGGAGATGCAGTGTGAGACAGACCGGAGACCAAGAACCAAACGGCTCTGTGTACCAACAGCATGTGAAGCCCTCCTGGGGTACTGAGAAGACACAGGTAGGAACACCATAAAAATGTACCCCAAGATTTACTTCTGCCTTCCAAACCATGATCCTGCTTGTAGAAACAGAAATCCTAAGAAAATAACCCTGATTTTTTTAAGAAACACCTGTCTGCAGTGTTACCTTGGGGAAAAAAAAGAATTTTCATTTCAAAAAGAAGAGAGTTCATTCAGCTACGGCTCATCTGACTCTGCGGCCTGCACAGCCAGTTTAAAACACATTTGCAGCCCAGGAATGACCCTGTCTGAAGCTAAAGGGGTGCTAGAACTCACAGCCACTGAGCTCAGCAACACTTGACCAGCCGCGGTGCAGATAGCGTGCAGTGAGGAGCCGGCATTGCTCAGCTCTGGACAAGTCCCAGGAGGCACAAGTGGAGTGGGGAACCAGAATGACCCAGAGAGAAAGAGGGGCAGCCTGCGGGGAGGGAGGTCGCAGGAATGTGTCTCCTTGGCTCCTGCGCCGAGGAGAAGATCTACTGGGGAGGCCCTGATCACTTGTCCTCCAAGCACACACTGGCATCTGTGATGCTGAGTGAGGAGACAAGGTCGCAGGGCACCCTCCTGCTCCTGGGAGCCCTTGGCAGTGATGTGTCAAGACGCACTTAGGGACATCCCTGGCACCAGGTCAGAGAGGGCAGGTGTGGTTGCTCACAGCTGCACCATCTGTGGTCCCAGAGGACTGGAATGGTGCTGCCCATCACAGCGCCCAACATCAAACTGCACTGCAGACACAGAGGAGGACCAGTGGACAGCAAGGGTGGGGTGGGTGTTAAGGGGTCGAATCACGAACATGATCTTGCTTAGGTAAACCAAAAGGACAGACAGATTCACTCCTGCATGTCCATCAGGAGTGCCAGAGGAAGCTCATCAGCATGGGTTAGCTGCCCATGGGGTGAGACCAGGAAGCAGACACATGTCTAACTTCTATGTTGTGGCACTTTAGAAAAACAGGTTTGGGGGCTGGGGTTGTGGCTCAGCGGTAGAGCACTTGCCTAGCATGTGCAAGGCCCTAGGTTCGATCCTCAGCACCACATAAAAATAAGGACATTGTGTTCAACTACAACTAAAAAAATAAATATTATTAAAAAAAAAAAAAAGAAAAGAAAAACAGGTTTTGAATGTACATCCTGGTTTGAAAGCAGATATCAGGGGACTTCTGGACGGGCAGCCACAGCTGCGCCTTTGTGATGCTGCGTTCCTTCTCATCTGTAAACTTCCTGCGTTCAAGCACTCGATTTGGCTTTCCAAACTCCAGTCCCCAGTCATGGTTGTGCCATTGCTGGACGACCCTGCCATGGGTCTGCAAGGGCGGGGGGCGGGGGTGGCTAGGCCTGAGCGAGCCCCAGACCCCAGGCTCATACCTAGACACCTGCCCAGATGTTGTGGAGGTGAGAGACCAGCTCTGTCCAGGCCCTGCCTTTGCATGTTGAGCTGCCTGACTGAAGCCCACAGCCAGCCTGAGCCGTATGAACCTTGGCACACTCCCTGTGGCCGGGCTCCCACGCTCTGTGGGAAATTTGGTGGCCTCAGACTGTGGCCCCCTGAGCCTGGAGTCCAACAAGATCCAGGCCTGCTGAAGTTGCTGAAGGACAAGGGTGCTGGCCCCAGCCGGGAGATGTGGCAGGAGGCTTGTGGGCCTCTTACAGCAGTCAGCACTCAGGCCTTCGCAGCCTCCGCAGCCTCCCACAGTCTGGGGTCCGAGTGTCCACAAACTTGACACTGGCACTCCAGTGTGCCACAGTGGCCCAGGAAACATCCTGGCCTCTCAGCCCCTCCCCAGTGGTGCTATCTCCATCCTACACCCCTACCCCCTGCACGAAGCCCCTGCCCAGCCAAGCTCCCTATTGAAGGTCCCCTGGGACTGAAGGAGCCAGAACCTGCTCTGCACCAGGGCCAGAGGCCTTGCCCACAGCTGGACCATGCAGGACACCATTTCCAGTGCTGAGCATGAGCAGAGGAGGGTGGCAGATACCCAGGTAGACTCCAGGAAGTGACCACAGCAAACGTAGGCCCAGGGAGGCCCTAGTGAGTACACACTGGCCTCCAGGGCATCCCACGGAAGCTGGCCACAGACTGGCCAGATGGTTGCACTCGCAGACAGCAGGGTCCACAGGGCCGGCCTGCCTGGTTGGGCCACAATGCTCAGGCAGCCTGGGGGTTCTTCCCACTGTCCACCATCCCAACCCAAGGCCAAGGCCACATGCCCCAGCTGCACCCAAAAGGGAACTTCTCTCTCAAAACATTTGAAACAGAACCAGAGAGCAATCAGCAGAAAGCAATAAAAAATCTCATTTGATTTTTCTGTAAAATGCCATAGAAGGCTGGAGCCAAACTGTGTGGCAAGGCCACAGAGCCACAGCCTCCCACGCACTCACCCCACGAGGCCCCACAGGCTCTGAGGGGCAGAGGCTGTCCCTGGGCACCAGGTCCCGAGAACCCTGTGGGCTGACGGTGTGAGGTGTGCGTGACACAGCAGAGGTGTGAAGCTTGTGAGGGGAGGCCCTGCACCTGTGAGAAGCTCTCTGGGGCCAGTCCCTCGGGGACTGGGGGGAGCAAGTGGGGGACGTGGCGGGGAGTACTGCCAGGCAGAGTTGCCCTCGTGGCTCAGAGCCACAGGCGCCACCTGCCCGCTCCAACCACAGTGCTGCTCTGACATGGCCATCGAAGGCAGCCCTGGACCCACTCAGGTGGCCAGCCACTGACCGTGCTCCAGGCGTGGACCCTGGGAGGGTGGGGAGGTGCCCCCCCAAATTGGAGGCCCCCGGCCCCGGCCCCCACGGCCTGGGGGCTGCGCCTCACCTGCACACCCGGGGGAGCAGGCCTCAGGGTAGGCGGGGCCCCGGGGGAAGAGGGGCTCGCGGGGCTCACGGGGCTCGCGGCCCCCGCGGCTGCAGCCCTCCTGGCAGCTCTCGCTGAGCAGCCGCTTGAGCATCTGGTTCTCCTTCAGCAGCCGCACCTGCTTCTTCAGGTCCGCGTTCTCGCTCATGAGCCTGCTCATCAGCTCGCTGCCCTCAGCCATGGCGCGCCCTCCGTGCTCACGTGTAGGCCTGCGGCCCCATGGAGATGGAAGTCCAGAGCTCCCAGACCTACAGAAGCCACCCAAGACCCTGGAGTTCCAGGGCAGCGCCTTCCGCAGCCTTGTGATGTCGCTCCCTTAAAGAGACAGGGCCACCACCATCGGGGCCCCAGACGGGGTGCTGCCTGGCAGGCAGACGTCCACTGGGGCTGGCCCTTGGGATCCACACTTGAGGAAGGGCAGGCAGCGGGGGCCAACAGGGGACAACAACGTGATTCACTGAACTGTCACTACCTGAAGACTCCGTGGCAGGGGACAAGGCCCTCTGGACCAACCAGGGGAGAGGTGGGGTACACTGACTGGGTCCCCCAGGAGAGGCTCTGACCTCAGTCAGTGACCACCTGGAAACCTGCCCTGCACTGCCTCTCCAGTGGCCAGGGAAGGCACTGGACAGGGCTGTTTCTGGCTTGGAAGGCAGCATCTTGCCTTGTTGGCTGAATTCCACACCCACACCTTCCCTCTCCACAGCTGGAGTCTCCGCACCCAGCCCACGAGCAGCAGGTTGGTAGCTGGGTCACAGGCCTGACCATCCGCCAGCATGCTGGCCAGGACCCACTACCCTTTCCAGATGCCACTGGACTCAGCTTATTACTGTTTGTGCTTAAAAGGGAATTGATAGGGTCTTTTTCTCCTCCCGTCCTGGCCTGGTTTATAACATTGCCTTATAGAATGAGGACACTCTATTTGGGATATGTTAGATGATTCCTTTCTTAAATGTTTGATAGAATTTACCAGAGAAGGCATCTAGGCCTAGATTTCTCCTGGAAGTTTTAGGGTTCTAATTCCATTTCTTTGATATGAGGTTACTTAGCTGCCTTTTCTTCTTGGGTCCATTTTGATGACTTTCTCAAAGAACTTGCCCTTGCTGTCCATCTGAGTCACCCTCAAGGACAGGCAGATAAGCCAGGTAGGGAGACAGAGAGGACCGTGGGGAAGCAGCTCTGGGGCCTCTTCACGAAGACCCACAGCCGTGCAACGGGAGCTGTGAACTCAGAAGGCAAGCAGGGTGCACAGATGGCCAGGGCACTGCCAAAAGGTCAAGGCCCAGCCTCTGTGCGCAAGGTGGCCTTTCCACCATTCCTGGCTGCCGCAGTCTGGCTGGGCACAATCAGGAGCCACTTGTCAAAAGAAACTAACTTTATTTTTAGAACCACACACGCCAAACAAAACAGCCTCTCAGGAAAAACCCTCAGAGCCTCAACTGCCACCACCGGCTTTCCACAAGCCTCTCTCTCCCACCCAAGCTTCTCCCCACCTCCCACAATCCTCCTGCTCTTGAGGCCGATTGGCTGGGTCACGTGGGCGGAGCCAAAAAAGTCCCCCAATGAGCAGCTCCGTGGTCTGAAAGGGCAGGGAAACAGCCCAATGAGCATCACCGCAGAGGAGCCAATCAGCTAGATGTTGCTGGGGCCGCTGTGAGCCAATCATCAGCCGGCAGCTGGAAGTTTGCTGGGGCCCCTTCGGCTGTGGCTCTCAACACCTGGCAGCAAGCCATTTCCTGTCCTGCACAATCAGACTTGGAATGGGCTTGAGAATCTGCTCAGGTGCCAGCTTCTGGCTCCATGGACCTGTCACCAGACCTGCTGCCTCCTGCATGGGACCTCTGCTCTTCCTTTGCTCCCGCTGGCCTAGGCTTCCTGGTTGGGAGTGTGGGTCCTGGCTTAATCTTTCTTACTGTTCGTTTTGGCTACGTCACACAGTTTTGGTGTCATGTTTTTATTTTCATTCAGCTTAAGTATTTTCTGTTTTCCCTTGTGCTCACTTTATTTTATTTATTTTTGGTACTGGGGATTGAACCCAGGGGTGCTTAGCCACTGAGCCACATCCCCAGCCCTTTTTTTTATAGAGACAGGGTCTCACTGAGTTGCACAGGGCCTTGCTGAGTTGCCCTGGGTGGACTTGAACTTGTGATCCTCCTGCCTCAGCCTCCCGAGCTGTTGGGATTATAGGAATGCACCACCATGCCCAGCTCTTCATTTCAATGAGCTCCAGCCAATCCATTATTTTCTTCGTGGATGATGCGTTTGGAGTGGTACCTAGAATGTCATTGACAAACCCAGGGTCACCTAGGTTCTGTCATCTTCTAGGAGTTTCATAGTCTTCACATTTAGGTCTGAGATACACTTGATTTTTGTGAAGGGTTCATGGTTTACGTCTAGATTCACTTTCTGCTGAAGACTCCTTTCTCCATTGGATGGGCCCACCCCTGGGCTCCCTGTCCTTCCACTGCTGCCACAGTTGTGAGTCTCCAAATGGGAGTGCAGTCCTCCAAGGTGGCTCGCATCTCGCCTTTCGCCATAGATCATTCAAGTGTGTTATTTGATGTCCAAATATTTGAGATTTTCTGAATCTTCTGCCATTGAGTCCTTGCTTAATTCCATTATGCTCAGCACACTCTGTATAGTTCCAGCCCTTTTTAGTTCTGTGAGACTCAAGACCTGACTGATGTCCTGTCTAGGTGAACGGTCCAGGAGCACTGGAGTGTGTCTCCAAAGGCAGGCCCAGTAGGCCACAGCACTGGTAAGCACACACTGGTGATGATGTTCCGGTCTGTCCTCTGAACCTGAGTCCATCAGTTGCTGAGACAGGTGCTGAGGTCTCCCAGGACCCCTGTCAGTCTAGTTCCCTGTCTGGTCTGAGCACTTGCTTCATGTATGTTGAAGAGGTCAGGAGCAGGTACGTCTAGGGGTGTTATGCCCTTCCTATATTGACCCTCTCTACTTCTGGTATTATTTCTTGTCCTAACCTCTCCTGTGGTGTTAACATAGTGCTTCTGTTTATAACTACTGTCTTTTTCATTTGTTCTTTTTAGATATACATGACAGTAGGACAACGTATTTTGACATAGTATACATACGGAGTATTCGTCTAATTTAGATCCCATTCTTGTGGTAGTAAGGAAAGACACTAGAGTGATCACTGTTTTTATGTTATCTAGTTTTCTAAACATTCACTCTTTTTTGAGACAGGGCCTCACTATATTGCTGAGGCTGGCCTCAATCTTTTAATCCTCCTGCCTCAGCTTCCCAAGCAGCTGGGATTTCAGGTATGCACCCACAGCACCGGCTTAAACTTTTACTTTTAACCTGTCTCTAAAAATTTATTTTGGACAACTGTCGTGTTCCACGACTAAACACTCAAGTTCATTCCAGGTGAACTGGGCTGAATGAAATAATCACAGAGACAGAGAAATACCTTTTTCTCTGGTCCTGTGACAGCTCCTCTGACCTTAGGAGTCCATGGAAAGAGAGAGGGGAGCACATGCTGAACCCTTTTATTGGGGAGAAACCATTCAAATGAGGTAAGGGGTACGATTACAAAGGAACAGGTAAGCGTCGCTTAACTCCTCTGGGTGCCACCTACTCCCAGGGCCACACCTTGTTATCCAAGGGAGGGAAAAGCCTGAGTCACTAATCGTGGCACTACACACCAGACTACAGTGACCCTTCAGACCCCGGTGGTGCTTCAGAATTGAAAGGTGCGTGGACTTGGAGTGGCTTCCCACGGACTACTCAGAGACAGGCCGTGCTCTCCATCCAAGGGCCAATGTCTGTTCTTCAGTAGGAGCACGTAGATCTTACGATTAATAAAACACTTAAAAGGGGGCTGGGGATGTAGCTCAGTCGGTAGGGGGCTGGCCTCACATGCACAAGGCCCGGGGTTCAATCCCCAGCACCACACACACAAAAACAAAACTCTTGAAAGGATCAGTCTGTCTCCATCTCATTAGGAGCTGAGTTCCCCTCTGGCCTTTGTTCTTTTCCTGCCTCCTTTTGAATTATTTTGTTCCTTCCTGAGCGAACTTTGAAGGGGTTTGTGACAGGGTTCACCTTGGTCACCTCTGACTTGCTGCAGCCTACTTCTCAGTAATAAACTATTTGTAACCTACCTCTTCTCATTCGAGTGGGGATCCAGCACTGTGTGCTCCCTCCCTCCCTGGGCAGCCTGTCTGTTCCTGTTTTCATAGCTCCTTGTTAAAAACCCCACTATTTTTACTTTTAAATGTCAGTGGTGTTTTATTTTAAAGAGATTCTGTTTTAAGCAAAGAGGGAAAGTCCTCTGTACTTGCCACCTCCATCTGGGTGCTCTTCCTTCCTGGGCTAAGAGCTGCTTCCACCTGGTACTACCTCCCTCCACCTCAACACCTTGACATTTCCATGGGTCACCTGGTGGGAAATCTTTTCGGTGTGGGTCAGTTGGGAGAATTTGGCCAGTGTCCCCAGCACTCTACGCTGGCCCACACTGTTATCCTTGTCGTGCTCTTGAACGTGATCTGCTGCTCTGTGGCTTTCAGGACTCATATTTGGTGATGTGCCGGGGCACTGGCTGTCTGGATCTGTGGGCTTACAGGTTTCCCCGAGCAGAAGACCTGCCAGCCAGAATCACTTCAAGTGGTTCTGTGCTTCCGTCCCCAGCTACATGTCGGGCCTCTCACCAAGATCCAACAGGTCCCTGAGATCACGTGTGCTGTTCCAGTCTTCTGCCCATCTGGGAGCTTCAGCGTGCTTCTTTCCCTGGGAGACCTGAAGGCAGGCCTGTCCCAGGGAGCGGAGACCTTGGGATCACTCCTGTAGAGGCCTGTGCCTGGGGCTGCCTGAAGCCATGCTGCTCTCCCGAGTCCCAGGAGACCCCTGGACTCAAGACACCCTCTGGACCTTGCTGCCCCGAGTGCAGAATCCCATCACACAGAAAACCAGGATGACTGTGCCATGGAACCAGTCGATTCTGGTCATCCACATCACCCATCCTCCTGTATGAGGAATGGAAAGCTTCAAGTTAGTACTGCCATCTCAGGGAAGATGGCAGGCACCCAGTGACCGTGCTAAGTTCACCCAGCTCTGCAGAGCCACACCCTGGCTTCCACTGGGCGACCTTCCAGGTCTGCTCTCAGGGCTCTGGCTTGACCACCATGCCCTCGTGGAGAGATGCTGTGAGGAGCAGCCCAGGGAGACCTGGGGTCCCCTCTACCCCCTCTGGATGCCCCCAACTAGTGGGCTGCACACCTCCTGGGCCACAGGGGTGTCCCTGCCAGTGCTCCCTGGAGGCCAAGCACATCTACAGTCTGGCAGAGTCAGTGCTGACCTCATTCATGACCCATCAGAATGTCTCCTTTTTCTAACCTTCATTCCATTCTGAAACAAACTGAATCGTAAGTGACTTATGTTGCAGATGAGGAAATGAATCAATTTCACTGATCAATCACACATGGCTATGTTGTCCTATTTGCTGAAATCAGAGAAGAATGGAGCAACAGCAGCAAACAGCTTTTGGGAAAATAGGCCAAAATATGCATCTACACAGCCACATCCCACGAGGGAAAAGACCTTCTTAGAGACAAGCTCATCCTGCTAAGCCTTTCCCACTAGAGACTCCCTCCAAGAAGCCATCTGATTCCCACATTACAGACACCCAGCAAAGCCAGGGCAGCTCCAGGCCTGCAGCACATTCAGAATCTGCTCCTGACAACCAGACCCAATAAGCCAAACCCAAGACTCCTCAGGGACTCACTCAGTTCAGAGCCTGCTTTCACTCATGCCAAGGTAAGCATGCCCCTTCAGTAATGGGGACATTGGTCCCTAAGCAGCTCTCTGGCACTGAACTGAGGCCACGAGTCCCACTCTCCCCACACAGGGACAAGGAGGCAGTCTCAGAAAACCCCAGAGCACAAGTTCCCCAGACCAAGCAAAACAAGCACGATATTCTTCTCCCCATGGTTTAAGTGTCTCTTTATTAAGGAAGCTGGTCATGTAGGTGACTTTCAGCATAAAAGTCAGTTTGCAGCTTCCTTCTGGAAAACCTGTGTCTTCTACAGTGATCTGGTCTTGGCTGGAAGTTTCTGGGTAGACCAGCTGCCGCTAGGCCAGGTCTAGCAGAGAGGGGCTGGTCAGCACAGGCAGCAGCGCAGGCTGTCACCGAGGCAGGAAAGCATGGAACCATGCTGTGCAGGGCTCAACAGGGCTGGGCAGGAGGCAGAGTTGTGCACCTGCACTTGAGGAGGCAGCCCTGGCGGGTCCTGGGCAGGGGCAGGTGATCAGAGAGGCATGGGACACAGTTCTCCAGCTTCTGAGGGAGGACAGTGGGCCAGTCCAGGAGGGGCAGGGGTGAAAGCAGCAGCCCAAGGAGGTACTGTGGGGCCCACTCATCACATGGCTGGGGAGGAAAGCTGCCACTGGACACCCTGAGCGCCTGAGTGCTCTTCCACGTGGCAGAAGGCAGAGCCAGGGCCCAGTCTTCTTCCCCAAGCCCAGGCTGGGGTGGGAGGAATTCAGAGCTCACTCAGGCACTACTCTGGCAAAATGGCCCTCCATCCCCACTCATAGCAAGCACCTGACATGGGAGTTGGCAGTGGCCAAGGGATACCCTGAACGTTCTTCTGGGTGGGTGGCAGCTAGGGATGCTCTCCTGTCCCTAGCACATAGAAATGCCCCTCCGTGGAACCACCAAAACTGCACCCACCCTCCCTGGCCTGCAGCCATGGATGGATGCAGTGCAGACAGGCGAGCTCACGAGCCAGGGGCAGGCCAGTGCCACGCTGGGCTCCCCACCACGCAGCCTCAGGGTGTGCACTGAATCCTGGTACATCACGGTGAACAAGAGCCCAGCCCACTCCCCACTGGCAGGTCTCTTATACCATCGTTGAGGGGCTGTGTCCCTCCCTTACCCAGCATGCACAGGAATGTGGGAGCAGCCAGGTCCCATCCCCAATCAGCAGCAGGTGGGGAGTGCACGGGGCCCAGCTGCTCTGCTGAGAATGCCGTCTCTCCTGCCTTCCTCCCTCAGGCAAGAAGTGCGCCAGGGACAGCATGAGGTGCTGCGGCTCCTCTGACGTCACAGTCAGACTCGCTCCCTTCCTCCCTGAGCCCTCTCAGAACCAGACCTACATTGACAATCACTCTGCAACTGTACTCTGAAGCCACGGACCCAGTCCCTGTCCCTGCCTCAGGACTGATCCCAACACACATGCCGAGGTGGAGCACAGGGCTGCAGCACAAGGCAGGGAACAGGCACCTGCCACCTGGCCAAGACAGCTCAGTCTCGTGGGCACAGGTGTGAAGGTGACGCTCGCCACCTGCAGCAGCCAGCACAGGTTGGCATACTCTCAGGGCAGGTGCACTCAAGGGCGGCCAGTGAGGGCGCTCTCGGGGTACAGGTTGGCGAAGCGGCCCAG
The DNA here is from genome assembly GCF_047511675.1 of Marmota flaviventris. NCBI lineage: Eukaryota > Metazoa > Chordata > Mammalia > Rodentia > Sciuridae > Marmota > Marmota flaviventris. The sequence goes on along the minus strand of NC_092505.1, from coordinate 557,298 downwards.
GACCCAGATGGGGAAGATATTCCTGTAGCTGGTGTAGCTGATGGCACAGGACTTGTTGAAGACCCCAGAGATGTTCTCCTAGAAGGACAGAGAAAAGGGCACCAGGGCCCAAGGGCCTGGTCATGGACCGCAGCCCTGGATGCCACAGGGTCGGTGCACACCTGAGCAAGCAGGGGCAAGGGAAACTGAGGCTGGCAGTCCTCCTGCCCAGCCTCCGCCCAGCTGGGGGCTGTCACCTTTAGCAAACCCTCCCTGGGCCTCCAGCCCTCACGGCCACACCAGCTTCTGCAGGACTCCTGCAGGGAAGGGGCTCACGACTCCCACCCTCTGGGGACAGGTAGAGCCTGCACCTGTGCCCTCTGAGAGTGAGGGGCCACATGAGCTCCCACGCAACAGGGCAGTCAAGGGTTGTGCTGCGAGGGCATCTCCCACCCAGCCCCCTGCCAGAACTTGATTGACTGACAGCAAGACCTGCTCAGAACTGGCAACCTGCCCCAGAACTCCACCTCACAGGCCTCTGGTTGGCAGAGTATCTGCACCCCAAACCCCAAAACACCCAGTGAGGGACACAGGGGAGGATGTGAGAACCACGTGCAAGCCAATGGCCGGCACTGGGTTTCACGCACCTGGGGCCAGTCACCATTGGGAAGCTGCTTCTCCAGCAGACACTGGACCCCTCTCTCCTGGGCTGTGATGTCAGGGTGCCTGGGGAGAGGAGACACTCGCTCAGTGGTGTGCACAAACACAGATGGGCGTGAGTGTGTACTCACCGTAGTGCACCAAGCTCACAGAAAACCCACGACACTATAATGGTAGAACAGCTCAGCCTCCATGGTAGAGGGGAGCAGGGCAGGTGGGACACGCCGCCTGCAGACCTGTGCCTAGAACCCAGCTGAACGTGGAGCTTCCCAGGCGGGAAGGCTGAGCCACACGCCCACTCAGCATGCTGGAAGCCAGGCAAGTACGTGCACTGAAGTGCTCGATGCCAAGGATAGACACCAGAGGGGACTGTGGGCATGGGGGTGCTGAAGTCAGCCTTGGGGGAGACCAGGAACAGACCCCTGACAGTCCTGCCCCGGGTGCCCCTGACTGTTGTACCTGCTCACACCAACTGAGAGGATTCCGGCTCCACACCAAAGAGAGCAGCCGACTGGAGCACGGCATGCACGCCAGCATGTGTGTCCACTCATGCACAAGTCTGCACGTGCACCTGTGTGCATCTGTACATGTGTGGCTCAGCATCAGCTGTGACCACAGGAGGACCAGCTGCAGGGACGGAGGCAACCACTGCTGCTGCCACACGGGAAGCAGCCCCCGGCACAGCCTACGTCACCCCAGTCCCTCAGGTCTCTGCTTCCCCTGCTCTGCCAACCACTGCCGGCCACCAACGCTGTCACCAGGAGACCTCTCTCAGGACCCCACTCAGCTGGATGGGCTGCCGCCTAACCAGGAAACATGGCTCCTGGAGGAGCTTCTGTCCCCCGAGTGACAGCTGAGCAGCAGCATAGTCCTGTGGCCCCCTCGACTCTTTCCACATCTGCACTTGACCCAGGCTACCTGCTGACCATTGAGGGTCCCTCCATCCCGTCACTCTTACCTGACAGCCATCAGCCCCATCAGGGCCCAGCATGTGTTGTGGATCTGGGACTGGGCACTCTGCACGTAACGCTGCTGCTCACAGGACTCAAAGTCCTCCCCCCAGCCTCCATCCACCATCTGCCGGGACAGCAGGAAGTCACAGGCCCGGGAGACCTCCTCACAGGCAGCCCTGCAGAGACCAGGAGACTTGAGACACCCTCACTGAAACAGTCAGGGCCCCCAGATCCCACCCTGGCCAGCAGCCTCAGGGCCATGGAGAGGGCCTACAGCTGTGAAGTGGGGACACACACCTGCCTCCTGAGCTGCTCAGCACAGAAAAATGCTCTGCAGCTTCAGGCAGCCTCACGGCCGCAGGCTGAGTTCCTGACACAAATCAGGAATAGCTGGGTTGTATCCGGTCAAGCACAGGGCATAGCACACTCCACCCCTGCAGCTCACTGGATCCAGAAGGGCTGGGTGGGGCAGTCAGAGACAGGGCTTGGACCCAAGGCTTCACCCCTCTCTCAGCAGGGCCCAGTGAATGTCCTGGACCCTAGCCCTCCTACTGGTTGGGGAGCAGGTATGTACAGGGAAGGTGTGGGATCATCTCTGGAAAACTCTGAGGTGGCCCCTAGCCAAAGGCTCCCGAGCCAGGGAAACACCTTTGTTCAACCTGGGATTCACACTTTCTGGGATGGTGTTCTTATCTCACTGTTTAAACATACTAAGAGATCCCAGAATCAAACATCAAAGGGGAAAACACCACACAGAGGGCCAGTGGCCCCACAGCTGCACTCACCCATCACGGTAGGTATGCCCCATGCAGGCGAAAGCTTCCAGGCCAAACCAGGTGCCATAGGTGAAACAAACCCCCCAGGAACTGGAGAGAGAGGGGAGAGGGCCTCAGCCTCAGGTTCTCACCCTGGAGGAGGGGGTGTCCTTGAACAGAAAGGGCGGGGCTGGGAAGTATCCGCATGTCCCTAAATGAGCTGCACCACCTGCAGGGCCCTGGCATGAGGTTGCAGCCCACTGTGTGCAGCATCCAGGTACAGGAGCTTGTGAAGATTTATAGTCCCATACCTGGGACACAGGGACAGTGTGGGCATACGAGGCGGTGCCCACCTGGCTCAGCTGCTGCCCCCTAGGTGGACTGGGGAGACCCCAGTGACATGGCCAGGGAGGAGAAGCCATCACACTCAGACCACAGAGCACTTCCACACACAGAGCCAACTGCCCTGCAACAGGCAACATGGGGCCGCACACAAGAGAAGCCTGGCCACAAGCAGGAAGCAGTGGGCAAGCCCAGCCCCACCCTCCACCACGCCCAAGAGGCCAGGTGCTGACTCACCCCTCCCAGGAGCCGTCAGCCCTCTGCTTCTGCTGACAGAACGCCAGGCCCCGCTCCAGTGTCTCCCTGGAATGTAGGCGGAGCCCAATAAGCACTCCAGCAAAACCACAGTGCCCACCCCAAGCCACGCTCTCTGAGAGGGAGCATGCTTTCCTTTAGAAAACAGTCAAAACGACCTTCTGACAGTAGGAAAAGCAGCAGCCACAGGACACAGGAAGGGGGAAGCAGATGGTCAGAGCTTCAGAAAGAGAGGCAAGAGGAAGGCCTGGGGGATGAGGCCTGTGCTGGGTGCAGCCAATAACAGGATCGGCCTCGGTCCACGCTGTCAGCCACAGGCCTGGGCCTGTCCCACAGGGTGAATGGGAGATCGGCCACAGACAACGTCATCGCCACACCACAAGCCTCAGCAAAGCATAAGAAAAAAGAAGAGAAAATTTGGTTATAGAGGAAATGATGGACTTAGAAGCTGAGAAGGTCAACTCTACACCTGGTGTCCTGCTGAAGAACAACAGGCCCTCCAAAAGGCTGCCCCTCTTCTGGGACTCACACCAGGCGATCCTGCAGAGCCTGCCTCCTTTTTAAAGGGCAGCTGCAGCAGATCGGACAATGTTCCTGGGATGACCTGTCCCTGAGAAGGACCAGCAGGCTCTCTCTATAGGCTCTCTCCCTTGCTAGGTTTCACAAGCCACCAGAGGCCCCCGCATCAGGGGACAGATGGCAGCTTCCAGCCTTGGACAACCCACAAGGGGTGGGATCCTGCCCACGAGCACATGCTGAGAGGCGGATCCCGCACTGGTGCTGGTACAAGGCCCAGCTCTGGTTGGCCCCAGGCTGACATCTCTGAAACCAGGGACTTCCTAGGCTGCACCTGGCTAGACCCACAGAGAAGGAACCATACAGTGTGCTGTCCATGTAGTGTCCACGCCACAGCAACGCCTGTGGCCACCCTGCTGCTTGGTACCAGGGAGTGAATGTGCACAGAGTCCATAAGCAGTTTCAGAAGTGGAGAGTGAGGTGATTCCAGGGGAAAACAATAGGGACGCAACACCAAGACTGCCTCAAGAAAGAGTGCCTGGAGTCCCAGAACCACCAAAACAGGAGTCAAAAGTGCAAACTTTTCCCAGAAAGAAAACTCCTAGCAGCTTTGTTAGTAAACTCTCCTCAGTCATTAAGAATGTCCATCCTACTGTCATGTGCACTCTCCCCAGAACAGAAGGGGAGACGGGCCTCTAACTACGCAGAGGGGACCAGCTCGGTCAGGCCTGCCAAGGTCTGCACTGCAGCCCTCTGCAGCACCAACGAGTAAGGGGCAGAGAGGACCCTCTGGTCGAGGCTGAAGCTCAACACCTGCTCGAATCGGAGAGAAGCACACTTCACAGGTCCACAGGAAAAGCAATTCCTCAACTGAACAAGGCCAATGCCAAAAGCTTCCACCAGTACCACTCCTGCAGAGACACAGCAGCTCTCCCCTGGGAGCAGGAAACCTGGCAAAGCTTCCACCATTTCCACTTCTGAGCACCCAGAGGCCTCAGCCAGGGCAGCCGGTCGAGGAAGGCAGCAGTGCTGGGGACCGACAGGGAGGAAACATCTCTAAGCTCTTCACACTACATTCATGCATATGGCTTTTGTGGACTATAGATCCAGTTTTAAAACCAAAAAATAAGGGAGGGATGAAGTCACTTGCCAGTGACATGATCATCCACAGGGAAAGCTCAGGAAGTCATCAGGGTAGGGATTTGCCCCGATGGTTTCACCAGCGAACTCCACCACTCAGGGAAGAAACTCCACCAAGTCTCCAGAGGACCGTCGCTAACACGGTCCCTGGGGCCAGCACCCAGGGATCTACCTCAGGTGCAGCAAGGCTGGCTCCCCCTCTGAAGACCAGTCAAGGCAACCCATTACACAAACAGACGAGAGGAAAGGCCACGATGGGCGGATGCAGCTCACGGCAGGGCCCTTGCTTGGGTTCCACCCCTAGCACCACAAAAAAAAAAAAAAAAAAAAAAAAAACACTAGAAAGAAAAAAGAAAAACAAATCACGATCAACCAATGCAGAAAAAGCATTTGACAAAATCCAACATGCACTCATGATGAAACTCTAAGCAAACGAGGAAGAGATGAACCTCCTCAGCTGAATCAAGAACATCTACAGAAGCCCACAGCAAGCGTGGCACTAAATGGTGAGACGCCAGAAACTCCTGGCTGAGCCTGGGACAGGTCAGGAGCCCACACAACCCCAGGGGACACTGTGCCGTGTGTCCTAGCCACTGCGACAGACAAGGGAGACACAAAACAGTCTGTGCACAGGAGACGAGGCTGTCAGTGCAGAAAATCCCCAAGAGTCCATGGCAACAAGTGCAGGCTGCAGGACGCCACCCGGCCTCCTGCTGGCAGTGGGCAGTTAGAGTCCACATTCCCAGCACAGAGCCACGCGCGTGACACCAGAACACAAAATGATCCAGTATAAGCCTGGCAAAAACACGCACAGGATCCACATGACAGCACCACAAACTCTGAGGGAAGAAGTCAAAGATATTCCTGCCGTGGCCAAAATTCCAGCAGGTTATTTTGGATCCCAAAATTTGTCTGGAAAGGCAAAAACTCACTTGAGAGGACTGAATCTGCCCCATAGACTCACCATGAAACTACAATAACCAGGAGTCTTACAGGTCCTGAGACCTTGCTAAATGAAGGCCACAAGCATTTCCAGCTTTGTCAGGGTTGAGAGGAATAAATATTTTAGAGCAGAGTCTGGTGTAGGGGGTTTGTGTGGATGTTAGACATGGTGAGGGAAAACAGAATTTAGGCCCTGCCTCTGTTTTCTTTTTTTTTTTGAAAGTAAAAAGGTTTATTTTGGCTCAGGGAGTTGAAGGTTTTTTTTTTTTTTACTTATTTTTTTTATTGGTTGTTCAAAACATTACAAAGCTCTTGACATATCATATTTCATACATTTGATTCAAGTGGGTTATGAACTCCCATTTTTACCCCATATACAGATCCTGCCTCTGTTTTCAAGTAGGCACATACACTCAGGCACAGAGAGATTAAATATTTGTCTATAAGATTCAAGTAGAAACAAAGCCCCAGTTCTATTCAGGAAAACCTAGGTAACTGGGGCTTGGCAAATGCTTTTTATTTCCCCATAATTTTGTTTTGTTTTTGGTATTGGGATTGAACCCAGGAGAACGCTACCTCTGAGCTACATCCCAAGCCCTTTGTTATTTTGAGATAAGTTCTCACTAATTTGCTTAAAGTCTCAATAAGTTTAACTAAGGCTGGCCTTGAACTTGGAATCCTCCTACCTCAGCTTCCAAGGAGCTAGGATTACAGGTATGTGCCACCACACCCTGTTTGGCAATTACTTTTTAAATACGACACCAGCAGGGCAGGCACATGCCCACCCCACCCCCATAATCCCAGCGACTCACAAGGCTGAGGCAGGAGGATCGCAAATTCAAGGTCAGCCTTAGCAACTCAGCAAGGCCCTCAGCAACTCAGTGAGACCCTGACTTTAATAAAATATAAAAAAGGGCTAAGGGGCGGCTCAGCAGTTAAGCATAAGCACTCCTGCATTCAATCCCCAGTACTAAAAAAAAAGAAAAAGAAAAAAAGTAAAAACAACACCAAAAAGTAGGATCCATGAGTGAAAACACTGATAAGCTGGATGTCACCAAAACAGAAAACTTCAGGTCTGCAAAAGATCAACAGCTGGGCACGATGGTGCATGCCTGTAATCCCAGCAACTCCGGAGCTGAGGCAGGAGGATGGCAAGTTCAAGGCTGGCCTCAATTTATTGAAGCCCTAAGCAACTTAGAAAGACCCTGTTCAAAATAAAAAAATAAAAACAGCTAGGGATGTAGCTCAATGGTTAAGTGCCCCTGGGTTCAATCCCTGGTACAAAAAAAAAAAAAAAAAAATATTCTCAATAAAATGAAGACAAGCTAGAGTGGAAGGAAATATTTGCAGAAAGCACATCTGATAGGGGCTGGGGATGTGGCTCAAGCGGTAGCGCACTTGCCTGGCGTGCGTGCGGCCCAGGTTAGATCCTCAGCACCACATACAAACAAAGATGTTGTGTCCGCCGAAAACTAAAAAATAAATATTAAAATTCTCTCTCTCTCTCTCTTCAAAAAAAAAAAAGAAAGCACATCTGATAAAAAAAACTGGCACCTAGGGCTGGGGTGATGGCTCAGTGGTAGAGCGCTTGCCTAGCACACGTGAGGTACTAGGTTCGATCCTCAGCACCACATAAAAAAGAAATAAAGATATTCTGTCCACCTACAACTAAAAAATAAATATTAAAAAAAAAAACAAAACTGGCACCCAATACATGCAAAACCTTGAACTCAACAATCAGGAAACAGACAATTCAACTATAAAACAGGCCAAAGACTTAACAGATACCTCATCAAAAAACAGATATACAAGTGGACATGGTGGGGCATGCCTGTAATCCCAGCAGCTCAGGAGGCTGAGGTAGAAGGATCGCAAGCTCAAAGCCAGCCTGGGTAACTTAGTGAGGCCTGTCTCAAAATAAAAATAAAAAGGACAGGGGATGTGGCTCAGTGGTAAAGCACTTGCCTAGCATGTGTAAGATCCTCAGTTAAACTCCAGTATCAGAAAAAACAAAACAGATAACCAGCTTTTCCCTTCAGTGCCGCTGCTGAAGTGGCCCAGACTAAGAGGGAGCTCAGGCCTCAGGGCCCTGCCATGTGCACAGGAGGATCTTGCAGTCAGTCCACTTCCCAAAGAACTGAAATGGACGTAGCGGTTGGCCTGTGCCCTTCTGAGGGGATGAGGAAGTTGCTCGAGAACTCAACAAGGGCCAGCAAACTGGCAGAGCTGTCAGGCTGGCAGGAAGAAAGGCGCCATCACACTGGGAAGGAGCAACAGAAGAGGCTGATGGCACAGATGGTCCTCACCAGGCTGAAACCGGACAAAGGCAAGGGCAAATGCACCGAGAAGCTGCAGGAACACAGTCACCTCAGTCACCTCACGTACAGCTCCACAGAAAACTGCCCAGACGAGAGGAAAACACACCTGACCCTGCACCATGGGGACTGAGGGAAAACCCACACCACTCCACCACCGGACCCCCTGACAACGCCAAGGCTGGCGAGGGTGTGCAGCAGGACTCTCTCTCATAGCTGGTGGAAATGCAGGAGGACTCCACAGACGGCCTGTGGTTTTTCACAAGACAACACAGTGCAGCCTTGTGACCACACTCCTGGCATTAACCACTCATGGCAGCTTTACTTGTAATTGCCAAACTAGGAACAAACAGCACGTTGTAGATGACAGGATAGAAAAACAATGTATACCAACAAGGGAGCCCGGTCCAGCACTGAAAAGCAGCGCAGAGGTGGAGGGCATGCTCAGCAAGCGTGAGGCCCTGGACATGGCTCCCAGCATGGCAGAAAAGAAAATGGGGAAAGAAATGAAACACGTTACCACACTGTGAAAGACAGGCAGGCCCCAACTGCACACTGCGAGTGGCAGGCCGGGCTGGACAGTGCATGCTGCTGGCAAAACTGGAGCTGCCAGAGGCAGGGCAGGGTGCCCAGGAGAACACAGGGGCTTTCGGAGCAGCTCTAGACGTGATGTGGACATGTGTCACTCACTGTACTTTGTCAAAACCCAGAGGATGCTGGCATGAAGGGGGAGCCCAATGTCAACCACCATCAGCTGCAACAACATGCCACTTCAGTGCTCAACGTGGACACTAGAAACCTGCGGGGAGGCTGGCAGTGGGGGAACTCCTTCTTCCCTCAATTCTTCTATAAATCCAAATACACTAAACAAAGTGTATCAATTTTTTAAGTCTAACAAACCATCTAGTCACATGATCACATCAAAATCAAAGGCCACAAGATAATAAGCAATCAAAAGGAGAGAGACGCTGTTAGAGCAACGTCCGTCAACGTGAAGGGACAGTGATGGCACCAAGGCCACACACGTTAGGGAGGAGGAAAAGCACCGCAGGCCCACACCGAGGGGAGCCCTGGAGAGGCAGCCTGCACAGGATCCAAGGCGCCCTCCAGGGAAGGCAGGGGGCTGTGACGCAGCAGCGAGTGCCTCTCAGCTGTGATGCAATGTACCTTCCACAGCCTGGCCGAGTCCAACCACAGCAGCACATGCTGAATTCACCCTGCAACACGACTTCCCTTCAAGCCCAAGACCAAAGACCTGCCCAGACGGAGAGGGCAGGCCAGACAGCCCAGTCAGAGCTGGGAGAAGACGGTGCTGTAAGGACATGGCACACAGCGGCCCCACAAGGGCTGAGGTTAATGGCATTCAGCTGACTCCCACGTAGGCACTTGCCTGCTGGCTGGTGCAAGCACAGCACACCATAGCCCCCTCAGCCACACTCAGGAAACAAGAGGAGCAAACAAAAGACGTGAACAATTAAGGGACCAGAGGAGAAGCAGGTCTACCTCCTGCTGCTTTGTAACTTTCCTGTAACTGTGAAATCAAGGGAGAAGTTTGACAAAGTGTAGTAGTAATGGAAAATTCCACATAGTGTTAGAATAACTGCCAACCTCAAACTGTATCTCAGACGTTCTTGAAATAAATAAAAAATTACAATAAACAAATTAGACATATATGTTTGACCATTTAAAAAACAGAGAGTATGGCAAGGCATGGTGGCACACACCTGTAATCCCAGTGACTCGGGAGGCTGAACAGGATTCACAAGTTCAAACCAGCCTCAGCAACTTAGCAGGACTCTTGTCTCAAAATAAAAATTAAAAAGGGTGGGGATGTGGCTCAGTGGTAGGTCACTCTAGATCCCATCGCTAGTACCAAAAAAACAAAAACAAAAAATCAAAGGCTAACGTTCATATCCCTGAAAAGACAAAAAGAACAAAGAAACTGGAGAAAAATATCTATAACATAAGACACAGAAGTCTTTACTAAACTTAAAATATGTCATCAAGAAGAAAATCCATCCTAGCAAAACTTCAGGCCAGGATTTGAGTGGACGTGGCACAGAGGACAGATGTGTTCTGTGCACATGAGGACAGAGGGCTCCAACCAGTGCTCCCTGCATGCACTACCCGCCTCATAGCCACACGGGGCCCAGGCAGTGGGAGAGCTGGGGGATAAGGATGTCACAGACAATGCCTAATGGGAGAATCTAGTGACGGGTAAAAAGGATAGCTGGAAGGCAGAGGTCGAGACCAGGAGCACAGAGGCTACTGAGTAGGTCACCCGTGGGACAGCCGTGCCCACTGCCATGCATGCTGAGGACACATCTGGTCACCAGGCCCATGGGAAGTACTACAGAGCCACACCCTCCCAGGACCAGAGGAGTGGCTGGCTCTTTTCCCAGCAACTGGGGATCGCTTCCTTTCTTCTTTACACTTTTGTTTGTTCCAAGTCTTCTTTAAAGAACATGCTTCAGTTTAATCACAGTAATTCTTAAAAAGATGATGAGTTAATAAGAAGGGTCCATCCAGAGAGCACAGCTAAGACAACTAGAGCTCAGAAGTAAGGGCCACATCACACAGCGGAGCATTATGTGGCCAAGGGCCGTACCAGCCTGGGTGTTCGGCCTGGGTGACCAGAACAGGGCCACGCGCTCCACACAGCTGCACCTGCCTATCAGGACAGAAGCTGCCTTGGTGCTCAGGGCCTGCACCAATATCCTCAGATCATACTCCTGAATGACTCAGGGGCCAGAGAAGAACTCAGAATAGAAACGGAAACACTTAACCAAGTGATAGCTCAAAACTTAAAGTCACTTATCTAAGTATCCAAGTTAGAAAAACAAAGTAGACAATAATCAAGAGCAGAAACAGATGAGAGATAAACAGACATCCTGGGCAGAACTGAAGACTAACGATGGCTTCTTCCAAAGGCTCAGCAAGTGTCAGGAAGGACATGAACTGCTCAAGTGGGACGGTGGGACAACTGGGCCACGGCCCACACCAGCTGAGATGGAAATTCCCCACACTGATGCGAAGAGCACAAAGTCCTCCATCAGAGAAGGCAGATCTACAATTAAAAATCTCTGAGACAAGAGGGCTGGGGATGTGGCTCAAGTGGTAGAGCACTTGCCTAGCAGGCATGAGGCACTGGGTTCGATTCTCAGCACCTCATAAAAATAAAATAAAGATTAAAAAAAAAAAAATCTCTGAGACAACTCTGGGCCCACATGGATTCTCAGTGCATTGTTATAAACATGTAAGGGAGAAATAGCATAAACATGGCTTTATTACTTATCCTTCCAAAGAGTATTTAAAAAAGCATTCTCACTGGCTTTATGAGTCCAACATTATCTTAACAGAAGTTGATAAAGACATTAAAAGAAACAAAAATTATAGTTTCTCCCATAACCACAGATGTAAATATGTTAAACAAAACATTCTTTAAATTAAATTCTGCAATATAAAAGAACAATACACCTTGGCAAAGTTGACCTATATCAGATTTAACATTCAAAAACAAATAATTGGCCAGGCACGGTGGCACACGCTTGTAATCCCAGCAGCTGGGCAAGCTGAGGCAAGAGGATCAAGAGTTCAAAGCCAGCCTCAGCAACTTAGCAAGGTGCTAAGCAACTGAGTGAGACCCTGTCTCTAAATAAAATACAAAATAGGGCTGGGATGTGGCTCAGTGGGCGAGTGCCCCTGAGTTCAATCGCCAGTAAGAAAAAAAGAAAAAAGAAAGACAGAACAATGAAAATAAGCAAAGAACCTGCAGAATCTGCGTGCCCTGTAATGAGCCTAGAACACAGCAATGCCACACCTATGCCCACACCCACAAGAATGGGTACCCATGTGCCTCCAAAAACAAGTACAGAATATTCACAGAAGGATGTTTCATAAAAACAGACATTGAAGCTGGGCATAGTGGTGCATGCCTCTAGTCCAGCTACGGAGGCCAAGGCCAACCTGGGCAACACAGTGAGGCCTCAGCTCAAGAAAAAGGACCAGGAGCAAGTGTTCAGAATACACAGGGGCCAGGGGGCGGTGGGGGGATGTGGCAACTGCACTCAGCCAACAGTTGCCATTGTCCCCAGCTCACACACACCAGGAATGGGATGGTGCGCCTGCAGGATGCCACAGGCAGCAGCTTGAAGCAAACAACGGGAAGCTGGAGGGGGAGGAAAGGAGGAGAATCACAACCCTTCTGAATTACAGCTGAGGGGTCCTCAGCCCCACACACGCACTGCTGAATGCAGGGACCACAGAAATCCCCATGCTCAGACAGTCCATTCTCCACAGCAGCCCGGCATAGGTAGCTAGGCCTATGTCAGAGAATGACGTCTCCAGCCTAGGCCCTCCTCACCTGATTTCCACTGCTCTGTAGTCTGGACAGTGCTTGTGGAAAAGCCTCAGTGCCTGCATCACTGCCGAGGTGCACTCCACGTACGTGTAGTCGATCATGACATCCCCTGGCAGGGGTAGGGGGGACGAGGCCTGTGACTTGCTGCACTGCCCAGGACCCACAATCCAGTCCAAGTGACCATCAGCAAGGGCAGCACAGCCTGCAGACCCTATGCCTAGGCAGGACCCTCTTGTGGCTCAGGCTGCATGGTTCAGGGCCCAAGCAAGGCTTGCTCAGCTATGAGGTATGCAAGGTAGGGCAAAGAGGGGTGCTGCCCAGGACAAGGGACACACAGAAAACAGTTGCATCCCTCCCCCAAAGTTTGATAGGTTGAGGAGTGAGATGACAGAGGCCACCAAGGAGGTGTCTAGCAGGTGCCCCAAGGTCACTCAAGAGCACAGCAGCATGCAGACCTGGTCCAGCAGCCCACGGCATACACCACAGGCTGCCACACAGTGCCACAAGTGCCGTGAGCACCATGAAGCCTCTGAAGATGCATAGCAGTTCCACACAAGCAAATTTGCACAATCGAGAGCCAGCCAGGCTGAGCCAGGGAGTCCAGGGAGAATCACACCAGTGGCCCCAAGACAGAGCCACAGCCCTTTCATCCAAAACCCAAGCACCCTGCCACCCCAACCAGGGAGAGGTCCTCAGGCTCTGCCAGCACCTGGGGCCCAGATCTGTGCACTGTACTTCTGGTCAAACACTCACCAAAGACCTCAGATGGGTTCAGCAGCTCCAGCAAGTGCCCCCCACGCTTGGTCTCATAGGTGGCGAATCCTCCGTCAGGATTCCTCATGTTCAACAGCTGAAACCAAGAGCATGCTCAGAGTCCACAGGCCAAGATGGAGCTTTCTAGAAGCACCCCAGGGCTGAAAACCAGGAATGAGAAAGGGGACAGGGAGATGGTGTGCATGCTGGGCAAGCCCTTGGGTGCCCGGTACAGTCGCTACAGGCACACATAGCCGCCCAGAGACAGGTGCTCATCAACTCAAGAGTCACATCAGTGTTGGAATGGTGCAGAGCTCCAAGAGGTACAGAAGAACCAGGCTGCTCAGAGGACGGCACAAAACCAGCAGACGCTCTCATCTTTCTTCCTTGCACCAGAAAGGACCACCATCCCTCCCAAAGGAGGCTCACATGGATGCACAGTCGGTCCTGACACTCAGAGAAGGGTCAGGAGCCACATGGCTTCCCTTGGACCCGTGGCCAGGCAGGCACCAGCTCCTGCAGCACAGGGCTCTGTGCACACAGCCAACCAGGCCTCATGGGCCAGCCAGGGTTCCAAGGTCACCTGAGCATCCGCTTCCACAGCTGGCATCAGCTGAGCCCTGGGGGTGGAGAGAGCTCAGAGTGTCCTGGCGGGATGCGGCAGAGCCTCACCACAGCCACAGCATCGCAGAGCCTCTGTCGGGGGATGTGCTGGGTGATGGAGGGACACTTCTCCTGCAGGAGCAGCACAGACTTCAAGGCCTCGGCTGTGCAGTCAGCGACAATCCAGCCGCAGTCCAGAGTGCTGAAGCAGAAGCCGCCCTGCAGAGTGGGAACATGAGCTCCCCTGCCTTGGCCTCTCTCAGAGTCACCAGTCAGGTCACTGTCCATCTGGACAGACCTACAGCTCTAGCACAGGGAGCCCCAAGGCTGAAGCCCCATGCTGGGCACTCTCAGATCTCCACAGGATTTCAATGCCATGAAAAGGCAGCGGCTGTCCAGACACTATACGAAGGCAAGCCTCAGGTCCACAGCCCGCACCCACGAGTTGGGAGCCTAGCACCAGCTCTGCATCCCTCCTTCCCTCTGTCTCCCCTCAACACTCTGGCTCACATTCAGCCCTTTACTCAACATCTGTGTGTACTATGCCACCAACTGCCCCGAGGCATGTGTGCACGGGCTGCCCCACAGCCTTGGCGACTCAAGCACTGGCCCCCACACCAGGCATCTGCAGAACAGGAAGGCCGAGGGCCCAGGGACAGCTCTCCTCAAAGGGAAGGACCAGCTGAGCTGGGGTGTGGGTGGGCTATCCAAACATACCTTGTTCATTTGGCGGTAGTACTTCTTGTAGTCAGGAGGGTTGTCGGGGACCTGGGCAGAATGGACAGCACATGTAGAAAGTGGACAGGCACATGGCCACAGGGCCACACTACTGTGTGGGCACCAGAGTTCCAGCCAGCCTCTGCCACCACCAGTGCAGCAAGGCACATGAGGCAAAGCTGTGTAGCCCACAGCCATGGCTGCCACTGCTGGGCAAGAGGCTCAACCAAAAAGCTGGACATCCACTCTGAAGTCCCAGCCACACAGACTCTCTACTCCTGAGCCAACAGCTCAGCTTGGTGGGAACACAAACGGGTCTGTGTGTGCGTGCTACATTCTGTTCAGTGCACTTCTGGGCAGCAGCCAGAAGCAGGCCCTGCTGTAGGAAAGGTGCAGTGCAAACAGCTCCACCAGCCCTAGACAGACACAGCTCGTGGCCACATGAAGGCCCCTGAAGCAGCATCCTAGTGAGATCTGAGGAGAAGAGGCAGGGCACTCCAGGTAGGCGCTCCAGGTAGGGGTTGCCATTGGAACCAAGGCTGGAAGAAGCTACTGTGGGCGCTACCCTAGGGCAGGGTATGGGGGCTAGCACAGGAGAGCAGGACATGATGGGGCCTGCGGAATGGGGTGGCAGGCAAGAGTGAGAGACACTGAAAACATCCAAGTGGAGACTTAGGGTAGCATGACTGATCTAGCAGGACAGATGGTAGCATGGTCTCGGGAGGAATGCCACTGGTTAGAGTCCTCCACTGGCATGGGATGCCTCAAATGTGCTGGGGGCATGAACAGGATGAAGGGCTCAGGGAGGCAGCTCCTGATGACACATGGCTAGCCCGCCTCTGCACACGGCCACACCAGCATGAAGGCAGAAGCTATCAGTTGGTGGTGATGGGCCACTGCAGGCTATGGCAAGGGCTGCCCTAAGGTGACTAGGGTGGACAGAGGAGACCTAGGGGCTAGAAAGGGCAGGGTGGGGGTGACTGAGAAACCAGCCTGGGGAGGCAGGGCAGAGGGACGAGGAGCCATGGGCCTCACCTGTGACAGCCGCAGGAACTCATGTGCCTTCTGCAGGCAGGACATAAACTCTGGCCTGTGGTGAGCACCTGCCTGGGAGACAGCAGGACAGCATGGCTGAGCCAGTTCCCAGCTAACATGGTGACAGCCCGCCTCCACGGACAGTCACCTTGACTGTCTCCAGAGAGTGCTAGGGCTTCCCGCTGCACTAACCTCTAAAAGACCAGTGAGTCGTGACAAAGGAAGAATTGGTCAGAAGGGATGATCCCACAGATACCAGGGCCAACATCTGTGCGGGATTCCACCAACGGCCTTCACTTCCCCTCTGTGCCTTCAGCACACAGACACCCTCTTTCTTCCCCAGCACATGCCTGAAAACTTGTACAAGCTTGTACTTGTACTTATTCTAGAGGCCCCAAACCAACTGGCTCAGGGGTCACCTGCCTATGGCTCCCTATGGCAGGGCCAGCACCTCTGCAGCACGTCACACTCTGGAGCCAGGCTAAGGGGACTCTCAAGGACAATGTGGGTGGTCAGCTGTGCTATGCCCTTTAGGTGGACACATGGCCTGTGCACACAGGAAATTAGGTGGAGGGTGCAAAGGAGATAGTCACATACCTCAAGCAGAGCCTGGATGGCAAATGCGGTGTCCCAGATCTGTGAGCCATTGGTACCCTAAACACAAAGGAAGAGTGGTGGCAGAAGCCACCAGCAGCACCCACTCCACCTTCCACATCCCAGGATCTGAGGGGGTCAGAGGCTCCTGCCCTGCTGACACCCACACCAGCTTCTGAGACCTGGGCACCCTCATAGCCAATGAGAGCACAGAGAGCACAAGGTCCTGCAGGTAGGAATGGGTAATGAAGACCCACCTGCTTCCACAGGCCCCAGCCAGGTCAGCCACTCACTGCACTTCTAAAACCCACAATCCCTCAAGGGCTCCTCCATTCCCATAAAAGCAGGGTACCCCGTCATGGAACAATCAGAAACACTCCCCATTTCCTACTACACCTGGAGTAGGGGAACCCAACAGAGACACCAACTTAAGCTGGAAGGCCCACTTTAAATCCCACCTTGAGAACTGGTTTCCAGACAATACCCCAGCCTCAGTACAGGAGGCAGGTGGCCAAATCCCAGTGAGTTTGTTCAGGGATCTCTAAAATGTCTGACAGAAGCCTAGGCTTCCACCCCACGGGGCCGTCATAGGCCCCCCGCTCTCCCTGGACTCATCAGGGGCCAAGGACCAAAATCAGCCCCCTCTGCCCAGAAAGGAACACATCTGTTATCCATCTATTAACCAGAGTCCCAGGAAGGATCTGGAAAGACACTGTCCACATGCCACGTGCTATGTCCAAAGAATACCTTCTCCTTTCCCTGGGTGGGTAGCCACACGTGTCCCCCCCCCACACACACTCTTGGGTTCCTGCAGAGAGGAAGTCCTGTGGTACTCCCACGTCTGGCCACACCCCACCGACCCACAGGCTTCTCCCCTACCCAGGACTGCAGAGAAAGACTCCCCAGAATGATGCAGGAGCTGAGGACACAGAGCTCCCAGAGACTGCCAGAGGAACAATCACAGGGAGAGTCGCACACCAACCAGAGCCACCCTCTCGTCACAGTAATGGACGAGAACGTCTGCAGGGTCTGACCCACGTTGTTGGAGGGGCTAAGCCACCCTGAGCAACAGGGCCAAGAGCAAACACTGATGCTATAGATGTATGTGCAAGAATGTGTGGTGACCAGAGACCAAAGTGCCCCGGAAGCTCCCAAGGCCCTGCACAGACACAAGGACTGCAGGGCAGCTTCTCCTCCCACTGCCAGACTGATCCTGGGGAGGACTACTTCTGAGTCTTAGTGAGCCCAAAAGGATAAAAAATAAAGGGCAAGACTGTTGCAGAGAAACCAGCAGCCGCGGCCCCCAGCCCTTACCTGCATTTTCATGCCATCCAGACCCAGCCTGTGAAGACGAGAAGCCCGTGTGAGACCAGCAGGGAGCGGGAGGGCAGCAGCTAGTGACGGCCACGCTGGGAGGGAACCTGGGCCCAGAGCACCCGTGCCCGTCCCTGCGACCTGCCAGTGGCCTTAGCGCTGCGCAGCTGGGCTCATGGGCACAGGGCACACACGGCAGGAAAGAAGCCAACAGTTGCCCCAGCAGGGGGCATGGGAGGCCCTGAGACCAGGTCACCCCTTTGGTCCTCACACAGCACAGCATGAGGGAGGATGGCCTCAGGAGCACAGGGCTTCCTACCAAGGTCCCCTGACGGTCCCACCTCAGAGGACAGTCCAGGTAGACAGGCCCATAGGTCCACAAGCTTCTTCACACCAATCCAAACTTGCTCCCATCCCTCCACAGCTTCCTGGCTCGGCCTTCCAGACCAGCCCAAACTGCTGCTAGGTGGCAGATCTTTCCCAAGACAACCTCACCAGAGCCCCTGGGTCCAGGCACCCAGCGTCCCTCACTGGACACTGAGGGGTGACCCTACATCACCCTGTGTGTCTGTAGTCAGCACCCAACATTGCCACCTCCCAGCTGCACTCACCAGAGATAATCTGGGATCCTAGAGACATGCTCCTGGAAAGCAGAGGAGGCCGGCCCTTCCACAGACCAGCGCACAAGCATGTTGATGGTCTTTGAGATCTATGGGAGATACAGCCATCAGGGCCTGCCCAAACACACTCCAGGGCCCAGCAGGAGCTGGGTCAGCTGAGGTCACCATCAGGGGCTTATCTAGACCCTATGGGGCTGGCCCACCTCAGAAGAGTGGCGGCCATCACAGCCCACCTCACTACCCCTACTGTCTGCTAGCTGTGAGCCTGCCTTCATCTGGCTCCCCACCAGTCCCATCTTCTCTGGTCAGTCTGCCCTGACCATGGGGCATATATAGCTGCCTTATGCTCCTAAAGGCCCCTAAATATGCATATAACCAGTATCCACCAGCCCCCAGCCCCAGGAAGCAGAGCAGGCTGTGAAGGCACGGCAGGTGGCACAGTCAGTGGAGAAAGCCGAGGAAAAAGCAAGGGCCCTGCTACTGCCATCCTAGGGCGCCTCAAACCCTGCGACCACAGGGCGGGTGTGGATCATCTGGGGTGGGGACCAGGAAAGAGACAGGAGGAAAAGCTGGCTCAAAAGCACAGGTAGGAAGGCAGACTGTGCCTAGGTGGGCAGCTTCACCAAGCCCAGGGCACAGGGGTGAGGGCAGGAGTCCTCCACACATTTGAGACCAGGTCTTGTCCCAAGTAGAGGTGTGCTGGGTTCGAGGGAGAACCCCTACTCCCAGTTCCACAGAGACGGGGAGGGGCAGGGTACTGACCGGGCCAATGCTGATGCACTTGGTGAAGCGGTCGTCTGCCGCGATGTGCTCGTATAGCAGTTGGACTGCCCGCCGCCGCAGGCTGGGGCTGTGGTAGCGCTCATACAGGTTGAGGAGGGCTGTGGGCAGCAGAGAGCAAGGCCGGCCTAGCCCACAGCTCTGCACAGCATACCCACTGCCTCCCGCAGGAAAGCATAACCTCTCCTGTCCAGGGGGAGCTACTTCACATCTCCTGCTGCCCTGCTCCACTGCGGTGACATTTAGGGGCACCCCACCCCATAGGGCAGGGCAGGGCTGCAAGAAGGGTGCTCAGTGGAAGAGGATGATGAATGGCCCCTTGGAAGGCACCCACCATATGTGACGCGCAGCAGCCAGCTGTGTGGTGTGTACTGCTCTTCATGGGCCACGTTGTTCCTCTGTGCTGGCCAGTTGATGCTGGCATAGTCCTCCACATAGAGCTCCTGGGGACAGGGTCATCTGAGCCACTGGAGGTGAGAGGGTATAGGACTGCCTCCCAGAAACAGAGGCCACCTAACTCCAATCAGGGTGGCCTCCCACCGCCAACCTTCAGGGCCCTGGGTTCACCTGCCTTGAGGTGGGCATACCCAACAAAAGACAGGGTGTGAAGGCCAGGCCACTGTCAGCCTCAGCCTTGCCCGAGCCACTGAGGAGCTATCCTACCTCTGAGAGCTACTTCCCCACCCTCTCCTCCTTCTAAAGGGCAAAGTCCAATATACATTCTGCAGTCCAACCCCATCTCAGGGCTACTTCCAAGGACAAAACTGCAAGTATGGGTGAGGGTTCATGTGGTTAAATCCCAGGGGGACCCCAGCCCTGGAGGCTGGCAAGGTCCCTCAGGATCAGAGGACTCACCTGGCGGAGGCTCTGGACCAGTGGGTCCTCTGAGGCACTTAGCCGGATGGCGTAGCAGTAGCTCATGGGGAGGTAGACCTGCCGACAGTGGCACCAGAGTGTGGAGGGGTGCGCGGGCATCCAGTCAGGAAACAGCCTAGGGGACAGCATGTGTCAGTGGCAGACCCCAGCACACAAGCCCAACCCCCTGCCAGCCTCAAGGCCAGGGCCCTTCTGAGCATGCGCAGCAAGTAGATGGCTGTAAGGTCATGCTGGTGCACACTGGCATTCATAGCTATGCCCTCAGGGTGCAGCAGGCCTGTGTGTCCACCCTCCACGGAGCTCATGTCCCCTGCCTCTAAGTCCCACAGTATCACAAGACAAGGGAAATGAAGTGGGGGTCTACAGAACCCTGGGATATGTGCAACTTTTCTAAAAATAGAAAACTACCTGCAAATTAAAGTTACTTTAAAAAGTATATTTTCAAAACTTTAGGCCTGTGGGCTTTCCCAGCTTGGGTCTTTGTCTCTCTCTGACGGCACAGCCATTCCAGCTGCTCAGGCAGCAGGCACCTGGCTGTCCCACACTCTCCTCTGGACCCCTATCCTTATGCATTGGAGAGTCACAGGAAGCTGCACAAGCTGAGTGCCCCTGCCAGCTCCCCACCTAGAGCACCACGCCTCTGCCACCTCTACCCTTCCTGGGCCTGTCCACTCACTCCAGAGCACATCTCATAAACTGGATAGCACTTCCAGTTTTTCTGCAGTGGGAGTGGCTCAGGGTCTCTGGTCCATCCCACCCCACCCTTCACCCTCTAACCCACCCCCAAACCAACTCCAGCAAAGATCTGCAGCAATGTTGTGACTACAGATCCTGGAACTGACCAACAGAGCCCCCTAGTGTGGGAACACAGGCTAGCCACCCGCTTCTGCCCCAGGGCCTTCCTCTGCCTGTTCCTCGCACAGGAGAGTGTCCAACCTGGTACAGGTGCCCATAGTAGATCACTGAATGCCAGCCTGACCCAGAACACCTCAGGTGTCCCCAGCAGAAGCAGTTCTGTCCAACCCCGTCACTCAGTGTCTACCCTCCCTCCCACTTGTCACCACTCAACCTGGGGTGGTGTTAAGCCCTCAGGCCTTGCTTTAGGACCCTGAGGCTTACTCTTGAGCCACTCCCTTCCCCTCCTGCCTCCTCCCACCAAAGTCATCTTCCATAGGACCCTCAACCTGTTCCCATAGCTCTCCCAGGAAGACAGCAGGGGCTCTTCCTGGGCTCTGTGCAGTTCTGGGGGCCTCATCTCCTAATATGTATGACACCAGGAGCAATTTACATGCCAAGAATGTTTTCCTGGGAGAGGGTGATATCTTTCAAGATCTCACAAAACATTAACTCCGCTGGGCAAATGGTAGGTGGTTCTGTTAAAACAAACTTAAGGGCTGGGTATGGAGCTCAATGGCAGAGTGCTTGCCTAGCACACACAAAGTCCTAGGGATTGAACCCAGGACCTTGTACGTCTAGTACTTTCTGAACCGCCAAGTGGGAATACATGGCTGGGGCAGCTTAGGCTTGGTCCAGAGAGGGTAAAAAGGGAGCCCGACTTCTCACACCCTCACCACCTGCTCCAGGTGCACATAGACATGGGCTGCCATGTGCATCTGGGCCCATCCCTCACCCAACAGTTTCTGAACTTTCTAAGCATTCACTCTAAACCAGACAAGGGGAAAGAGAGGAACAGTGATTGCCTGACCACGGAGCCTGGATGAAGGACACCTCTTTCCTCTACTCTTGTATCGTGCTCAAGATTTCCCATAATCACCAGATATGACCTCTTGTCTACACCATAAAACCCATGCTTCCTACTGAGTCATGTGATTCTGTAGTCAGCCCAGCAGCACCCCCACACCTGCCATACATGTGGCCTATAGCCTGAGTTGGTACCCTCTTCCTGTCCAGCAGGGAACCCCTTCCATCCATCTGTGGGGCTCAGCATAGGAAAGGCCTCTGCTAGGAGCATGATCCCCCACCCCCACCCCATCACTCCACCAGAGAAGGAAGTGTCACTAGCAGAAAGCAGGCCTACCACATCTCAGGGAACAGGGTGTTGAGGCCTTCCCAGCTGTAGACGTTCAGGACCGCCAGCCAGAACTTCCCCCAGGAAGGGATAGCCACAGCACCACCTGGGAAGAAAACAGGCCCACATACCTGTCCTGTCAGCAGAGCCCACCCTACTTGTGAAGACTGGCTCACAACACTTACATGTCCCCCTTCTTATGTGAATTGAGGGAAGCCTGCCACAGATCCTGCAACTCCCATAGGAGAAGCAGGGTCCAGAGCCACCCAGGACATCACAGCTGATGGGTGGAACCAATGGCTTTCCCAGGAGCAAGCATGTCTAACAACAGGAGAGCTATTTGCAGCCCTTACCCTTAGGAAGGAGCATATGAAGGCAGCTACCTAGGAAGAAGGGGGATGTGTCATTGCTCAGGCAAGAGATGGGCCCAGATACCCATGATGGCCCACATCTATACGCGCCTGGAGAAGATGGTGAGGGTGTGAGAAGCTGGACTCCCTTTTCTCCCTCTCTGGAGCAAACCTAAGCTGCCCCAGCCATGTATTACTATATATTCCATGTATACTTAACACATAGTCCGGCACAGGTGAAAACAGGCCAGACCCCAGAGCAGATGCAACACTTATGGCCCCACATCACAGCACATAGAAACATTGACTTGGACAAGTTTTATGAGGAGGCCACCCCAAACCCAGGTGTGCAAAATTCAAAAAAGACTCAAGAAGCTACCAGGCAAAGGATGGCCCAAATTCATTCCTCCACCAGGAAGGGAAGTGCACCTTGGGGCCCCAGACAGTAACCCTGTGACTTGTAGTCAATGCCACCAAAGGCTGACAAATATCTGAAGGGAGAATTCAGGGTCTCATGAGAATGAGTACAGGACACTTTAATTGGCCTGGGAGAGCAAGAAGAAATGAAAAAAAGACATTGAGATGCTAGGTAAAGAATAAGTAAGGCAACAGGGTGGGGAGGAGTTAGAATGAAAGGATGTGGAGTGTGAGAGCCCTGAGGAGGGAAGGGGCTGAGGTACTGACCAGAGGCCCTTACAGGTGGAGCAGAAAGCATGACAGAGGGGACGGGGTGCAGAAAGTCTGTGAGGGGCAGGGCCACACCAGGATCTGCATTGCAACAATGTGAGCTACACTTTGTTCTCAGAGCAGCTGGAGCCATGGAGCCTGCCCCAGGCTGCAACGGCCTTCAAAACCAAAAGGAAAGGGCAGAGGCAGCCAATGCCCCCAGGAGAATCAGAGTCCAGAGCTGCCTATGGCTGGGCTGCCTCCAGAAGGTATGTCCTGCAAGTACCATATCAACATGTCGCTTTTAACCCTTTGCCAATTCATGACACAAACAGAATTATTAAGTCTTTTTAATTTGAAGAGCTGACCATTTTCACATGTTTTTGCTTTGACACATTCTTGTCCACATACTCCGTCCAATGTTTCAGCTAGAGCTACGTCTTTGATTCTCACCTGCAAGAACCTGTCAACCCAATGCCACATAAACCCATTATGCGCACATGCTGTGCAGCCTGTACCTTTCTGGTGAAGAACGTTCCGGGCTCGCACCAGGTCAGGATCATCAGGCCCAATGCCCAGGATTCTGAGAGCCACATAATTGAGTGCAGTCCCAAACACTGTGGACTTGTCTTCAATGTGCCTATAGGATCAAAGGTAGAAAATGACCTCTAGTCATCACTTCCAAGAAAAATAGTAATGCTGGTAGTGAAGTTTGCCTAGAAAAGGAAGAATGTGAAAATACTTTCCTCTGACATGACATCACAACTCAGGAAGTACCACTCAGTTATCCCCAGGAGCTTGCTCAACTCCCATGATGATGGATCTGTACCCAAGCAGGACCCATCTGCCCTTCTGCTCACTTCCCATCCAAGTGGATGTGTCTGTCCAAGTCCACTGTGGCAGGGGAACCACACCCAGGAGGACTAAGCTGTCTTCCCAGAATGTGGACCAACCCCGAAAGCAAACTGGGATGAGGCCTGCTGTGCCCACCTGCATCTGCCACCACCCCAGAATCAAAGGCAACTTTCTTCTATGATGAAACACAGATGGCTTTCATAGGGCACGTAGGTCTCAGAAGTCCCCACCAGCCATTAAACCCAGCCATAGCACAGATGTGAAATGAAGCCCAGCACCAACCTACTCCTCTCCACCCAGGTCCACAGCTGCAGTCCCCTCACCTTTCAATAGCAGCCTGGAAACCCAAGCAACACCTACCCAAGGTTACATGCATGCACACACACATACATGTGTGCAGCCAGGTATACTCACAGGCCCCAGCCACCATCGGGGAGCTGTACTGATCGCAGGTACCGTATCATCTCCTCTCTGTATCCAGCTGGCAAAGGGATGTGTGCTATGTGGCACGTGATCAGGAGGCCTGCATGGCAGGAAGGATGTTCCTCACTGGGAGCAGGTGCTCAGCGCTGCTAAAACTGGACCC
Source organism: Marmota flaviventris (assembly GCF_047511675.1). Taxonomy (NCBI): domain Eukaryota; kingdom Metazoa; phylum Chordata; class Mammalia; order Rodentia; family Sciuridae; genus Marmota; species Marmota flaviventris. The sequence goes on along the minus strand of NC_092505.1, from coordinate 533,303 downwards.
CTTTTCCTCCTGAGGACCCACCCTGACAGGAAGCTGCCCCCATGGATCTCCTTCCCATGGAAACAAGCCCAGGAAGGTCATTCTTCTTGGGGCCTCTTTGGGACTTTGGGACAGGATTCAAGGGAGCAGCAGCAGAGGTGGTGCTCCCACCCAGGACCTGCAGAAGCTGCCAGGCTACCCGAGTCACAGAAACACCAAAGTCTTAAAGAGGCCACCCACAGTGCCCTGAAGGCCTGACAGGGGCCATGGTTCAAGATCAGTGGTGGACAAGGGGAGGCCAGTCTTGCTTTAACACCTGTGTTCTTCTGCTTTGAAAACTTTTTATAGTGGGGGAAACAACACTATCATCAAGGCCCTTTGTTCCCAGCCTGGTCTTCCTAGTATGCTGCTCCTAGGACACTCTCTACCCCCATGTCCTAGCACAAGAACAGTCTCAGAGCAGAGTTTCTAATCACTAAAACAGAAAGATTGCATGTCACTAGGGAAGAGGGTCCTAGTTGTAGATCTCCTACATTACAACACTGAGTGCTTCTTCAGAGAAACACTTCCAGGATACAAAACAGTCTTGTATAACCAGACCAGACAGTGCCCAGGGGTCATACCCCTTGCCAGCCCAGACCTGAGTTCCCACTGCCACAACTCCCTCACATGCCCTTTCAGTGTGAGTTCACAGCAAACATCACAGCACTCACATGGACACCAGCTCCCCACACACGACTCTGCCCACCTACAACACCTTGGCATAGTTTGGGCCCTCCATAGAGTTCCCCTCTCCCCCAGCACTGGGACTCAAAAGCCTCCTCCCCAGTTCCCCTGGTTCCCATATCAGAGTGCCTCCACTTGCGTCCCAGCACCAGAAGCAGGGTGACTAGGACTCTGGGAAACCCTCCCCATCCCTTCACGTGCACTCATCTGTTTCACCAAGAACATAGACATGGAAAAAAAAAAAAAAAATAGAACCCCAGGATGATCCAGGGTAGTCTTGCCCTCTGGCTGGGGCAGCAAGTTCCTACCTGGAAGGAGGAAGAGAGGGCCACCGTAATCACCTGCCCAGTGCCCATCCTCAGCCTGCAGTCCCACATAAAATGTTACTCCATTCAGAGCCCCTTCACGAGCTGTGTGAGCTTTGGGCAAGTCCTTAAAATAACTGCTCTGCAAAGGGACAAAAGAAATGAGAGTTGAAGGGGACTGCTGTCCAGAGGAGCCCTTCTAACCCACAGCCCAAGTCAAAAAAAATGAGTGTAGATTACTTTAAAAGTTCCAGCAATTTTAATCAAGTATGAAGACAGTTTAATACCTGAGTACAGTATGGTTCCACATTCTCACAATTTTACTATTCAGTCTCCTGCAAACTTCTTCACAACTTCTCTGAGATGTGTTTTTAGTTTTTTTTTTTCTTTCCTATTGATACCAGGGATTGAACCCAGGGGCACTTAACCACTGAGCTATATCTCTAGTCCTTTTTATTTTAAATTTTGAAACAGGATCTCTTCAAGTTGCTTAGAGCCTCACTACAGTGCTGAGGCTGGCTTTGAACTTGTGATCCTCCCACCTCAGCCTTCTGAGACACTGGGATTATAGGCATGTGCCACTACCCTAGGCTCTAAATAAACACAGTACCTGGAGTGTGAACAGGGCACTGACACCCACTTGGGCCTGGAACTCCTGCCTTTCTCAGAAAGGGCCCAAAGGACTGCAGGCACAGCAGCTCCCTCCCCAGAAAGAGGTCTGGTGTTTGCTAGAGGTCAGGGCTTGGCAAGAAGCCAGCCCCTGTGTACCCTACCACTGAGATTAGCTGAACTTCTGTATATGGATGAACATCACCAGAACATGAGATCAAAGAACTTCTTTTTGTGAATAAATAGAAAAGTCACAACCACCTTTTGCAATTCTTCTTTTTATATCCAAAATTATTTCAAAGTAAAGTGTTCAAAACAAAATTCTGGCAATTCCTTGCAGGGGTGGGGAATGAAGGGGTTGAAGCAAAGAGGACGCTTCTGAAACAGACTGAAATTAAGGACCCCTCTAAAACAGCGATTTCCTCGTGCTGAGAATAAAGTGCTGACCGGGCTGCAACGCCCCGGCCTGACGGCCCGGCGCTGTGACTTGGGAGCGGGTGCCACCGGGGAGCGGCCACTCACAGTGTCCAGCCCCAGGGAGTGGGCCTCCAGGCCGGTCTGCTGGCGGCCAGCGTCGTCGTCCTGGCCGCAGTACGTCCACGTCTGCCGCCCCAGCTCATTGCGGAGCCGCCAGCGGCTGAGGTCGGTGGCGGGCTCGGTTTTGTAGGGTCCCCCTCGGCGCCGCAGACACCTGGAGGACCAGCGCAGTGAGCGCCCGCCCCGCCGCCCCGCCCGGCCCAGGGGCGCCCACCCGGCTCCGGCCCGCGAACCCGCCGCCAGGGCCGGGGGACTCACGTGCCCTCCGTCATGACAGCTCCGCGCTCCGCGGAATCACCGCGAGCCGCCACCTAGATCTGAGGGCACATCCCCGCCCCGCGCACTGCGCAGACGCGCGCCTCGGCTGACTGCACTGCCCAGTGGCCCGATGCCGCGCAGCCAATCAGAGCGCCACCAACCGGGCTCCGCGCGCCGGCGGCCGCGCTGGTGAGGCGCACGACAAAACACGCGGCCGGGGCGGAGCCTCCGGGGAGGGGCGAGGCGCTAGGGGCGGGACTTGTGGGCGGGTCCTGCGAGGCGGGCAGCCCGGAGAGGCGGGACTGGGACCTGAAGGGCGTGGCTAAGGGGTCCAGTGGGCGGGGCCAGCTCTTCCGGTACCTTCGGTCGTGGCGTGGGCCCGGGGCGTGAAAGGGGGCCGCCCCCGGGGCGACCAGGAGGCTTGTAAGGAGGGTCGACGGGGTCTGGGAGACAGGAGTTTGGGGACGACCTCAGATTCCGAGAGCCTCGGGGGTGGTGGCGGGCAGAGTAATCACAGTGTAATCACTGTGTCCTGAGGTGAGTGCGGGGACGCGGGGCTGGACCCTGGGTCAAGGGGGATGGAGCTCGGAGGTGGTGGGGCGGGAGATGAGGGGGGGCGGGAGATGAGGGGGGGCGGGAGATGAGGGGGGGGCGGGAGATGAGGGGGGGCGGGAGATGAGGGGGGGCGGGAGATGAGGGGGGGGCGGGAGATGAGGGGGGCGGGAGATGAGGGGGGCGGGAGATGAGGGGGGGGCGGGAGCCCGGGGTCGAGAGGGCGGGAGATGAGGGGGCGGGAGATGAGGGGGGGCGGGAGATGAGGGGGGGCGGGAGCCCGGGGTCGAGAGGGCGGGAGATGAGGGGGCGGGAGATGAGGGGGGGCGGGAGATGAGGGGGGGGCGGGAGATGGGGGGGCGGGAGATGAGGGGGGGCGGGAGCCCGGGGTCGAGAGGGCGGGAGATGAGGGGGCGGGAGATGAGGGGGGGGCGGGAGATGGGGGGGGCGGGAGCCCGGGGTCGAGAGGGCGGGAGATGAGGGGGGCGGGAGATGAGGGGGCGGGAGATGAGGGGGCGGGAGATGAGGGGGGCGGGAGATGAGGGGGGGCGGGAGCCCGGGGTCGAGAGGGCGGGAAATGAGGGGGCGGGAGATGAGGGGGGGCGGGAGATGAGGGGGGGCGGGAGATGAGGGGGCGGGAGATGAGGGGGGGCGGGAGCCCGGGGTCGAGAGGGCGGGAAATGAGGGGCCGGGAGATGAGGGGGCGGGAGATGAGGGGGCGGGAAATGAGGGGGGGCGGGAGATGAGGGGGGCGGGAGATGAGGGGGCGGGAGATGAGGGGGGGCGGGAGCCCGGGGTCGAGGGGGCGGGAGATGAGGGGGCGGGAGATGAGGGGGCGGGAGATGAGGGGGCGGGAGATGAGGGGGGGGCGGGAGCCCGGGGTCGAGAGGGCGGGAGATGAGGGGGCGGGAGATGAGGGGGGGCTGGAGATGGGGGGGGGCGGGAGCCCGGGGTCGAGAGGGCGGGAGATGAGGGGGCGGGAAATGAGGGGGGGCGGGAGATGAGGGGGGGGCGGGAGCCCGGGGTCGAGAGGGCGGGTGATGAGGAGGGGGCAGGAGATGAGGGGGCGGGAGCCCGGGGTCGAGAGGGCGGGTGATGAGGAGGGGGCAGGAGATGAGGGGGCGGGAGCCCGGGGGTCGCGGGGGCCGGAAACCGGAAATGGGGGACGGGAGCCAGGGGTCGGGTGGACGGGCTTAGACGGGCTTCGGGGGACCTCTGGGGTGGGCCGGAAGTTGGGCACCCCGGCCTCCAGGTGGACCAGCTGCCCCGCCCGCCCCCATCCCAGGAGGGGGCCCGAGGTGCAGAGAGCAGGAACCTGGTCTCCCACCTGGAGCCCTGCACCAGGTGAGCGCAGGTCTCCATTAGAGAAGAGTCGTGTTGTTTTAGTGGACTGAACTTAGGAGGAAAAAACATTATTCTTTTTAATATATAAAAAAAGAAAGAAAAATGTAAAACAATCTTTGAGAATTCACAGGGCTACTTTGCTAGGGAGCTGTAAGAAGTCAGTGTTGGTGCCCACACCTTACAGGCTCACGGCTTTGGCCTGGACCACTGGGTGTGTAACACAGGGAAGGTTTGGTTGGAAGTCTCAACGTAAATTGGGGACATGTCATGATATGTTTATTAGACATTAGAGAGGAAATGTCCAGTAGGCTGCATTCAAGTAGAGAGGAATTTGGTAGTCATCTGTTTTCATCATTTGAAATCGCAAAATTAGACTAACCAGGAAATCAGAGCTTCAGTAATCCCTGCGGCACCAACCTTGTCATGTCCAGGGGGTGAGAGTCAGGGAAGCCCGGTGAAGACCAGATCTGTGCTGAGGATTTGGAGGAATGTTAAACAAGGACTGGGAATTCATGATTGGATGTGGCGAAACAATTTACTGGTGATTGACAAACTATCTCAGGAGACATGGGGAGAAATGACTAATGGCAGAATTTTTCTAAATTCTGATTAATTATGGAGTCTGAAAAGAGGCATTGACTTCCATTTCTTGCCCAAACACACATTTACAAGACAAAGACAAAACCCACAAAGAATGAAGATACCAGTTAGCAAGAGAGGCTGGGAGTGGATGGAAGAATGATAACTGACCTAGCAAACCAACAAAGTTAAAATCTATATATGTGGCTTAAACGAATAAAAAGACCACTCTTGTCAATAAATCCCAGGAAGGTACAAAAAACTGGAAACCTGCCAGTTGAGTCCTCCTCAAAGTTAAAACTGTTTGGGTAGTTTAATAGCAATAAAAACTGGAATGATGATAATTTTTTTAAAAAAAGTCCAGCACAATAAATTGGGTAGGGAACAAGAGGAAGCAAAAAGATCACATATGTTTGGAAATTTGAGAACACCTGCCACAAAAGTGATTTTGAAATTTTCAATAAACAGCCAGTTGCAGTGGGACATACCTGTAATACCAGCAGCTTAGGAGGCAGAGGCAGGAAGATCACAAAGCCAGCCTCAGCACCTTAGCAAGACCCTCTCTCTAAATAAAAAAAAGAGGCTGGGGATGTGGTTCAGTGGTTAAGCACACCTAGGTTCAATCCCGATAACCAAAAATAATAATAAAAAGCAAACAAAAGGGAATGATTTCCAGTCTATAATGCTATTCCCATTCAAATGATGAGTCAAAAATTTAAGGATAGAAATAAAGACATTTTAGATATGTGAGCTCAAGCTATTAAAACTAAGCTCCATCAAAATGAGAAAGCAGACCAAGGAAGAGGAAGATATGACTTAGAATCCAGGAAATGTCCAAGCTGTGGCAGGAAGACAGGAGGCCTTGGAGGGTGGTCTTCCACAGAAAGTGGAGCTAGCATTTTATCTGATGCATATGATTGTGTCACAAGAAGCTTTATTTACTCTTAGGGTAGAGAATTTTGGGTGAAGTTGCAATAGGAACAGAGAAAAACAAGCAAATTTAAAAAATAAGGCAATTATTAACTTTAGGAAAAAATCAAAAGTTGTACCTCAAAAAAAAAAAAAAAAAAAAGTTCAGCAGCCAGTAGTAAATATGAACTCAGAATGGAGATTTCAGCCAACATGTTACACTGTTACATATTACAGGAAAGGAAATATAGGTATGTGTGAATGGTATACATTGCAGGGAAGACAGGATGGAGAGCTAACTCCTCTCCCATTATAGGAAATTAACAATGTCTGAAATCAAGATTAAGAAATGACATTAAATATCTGTTGATAAACATGAAGTGAATCACTGAAGAAATTCGTAAGAGTAGTGTTGGAATATAGGGATTGCCTGGCAGATTTGGTGAGGTTAGATGGTACTTGTTTCCTCATTGAAATATGTAGGGTCATTATCTAACGATATTGGAGGTTTGAAGAGAACCAGAAGACATGAAATAGTCTTCCAGGATTATAATTGGGAAATATGAGTATCAATTTAAGATTGGTAGTCATAATGTCACCAAGTCTGTTAATACTTTTCTCAAATTCATTCTCTTGTTCCATAGCAGCTACTAGAACTCAGGCTTACAAACCTGCCTCTCCAACCTGGACAGCTGGAACATTCCGTTCTCAAGATTCCTGACTCATCTTCCCTCTTCCACATGGAACCATCTAAGAGCACAGAAAAATTAGTCACTTCCCTGGCTAATATCCTCTAACAACTGATTCCCAAGCACTCAGAATATGGTCTGACCCTGCCTACCTGTTCCTTTCACATGGCCACACAACCAAACTGGTGCCTCTAGGCTTTCTTCATGTCCTCTCAAGTAAACTCTCCCATCTGTCCCAGCTTCCAGTCCAGGAATATCTATCAATGTACATTGTCAAGAGTCCTGTGTATATACACATACCTCTGTTAGCTCTCATGTGAGTTGGGTGCTCCTGACAGGCAGGGCTCCTATGCCTTACCCATCCCTACATAGCTGATGGCTGGCACATCAGGGTCTGTGACTTTGCGGTGAGAATTATCTTGTTACAAATGGAAATATAAGCTGCAGACAACTTCAACATATGCAGGTGGGTGGGTGACCGTCTGAGATCAGGAAACATAAGAATATTTCATTCTGCAAACTGTGTAGGATCTGAGATTCAATTCAGACGGTTTATTTGCATGATTAATCACATTTTCAACAGTACATCAACCATCTAAGAATAACATAATTTTGAGTAAAAGCAGAAACTCTTCTGGATATAACTGCTCTCCACTTAGGCTGCTCAAATGTCCACCATGTCCAGTAGTGCAGAGAGATGGAGCTCAGAGGCAACTTCTTCTTCCCTTGAACTTCGGATCAGCCTTTCCAGGTGCTTCAACCGTTCTGTCAGAGATGTACCTGTTGCCTCTGACTGCTGCAATTGCTCCTCTGTCCTTGCATTCTGTTGGTATAAAAAAGCAGCTCAGGTTAACATCATCTGGAGACCACCACCACCACCACCACCACGGCTAACATGCTTCTAGCCTCTTCCAATACATTCATGGAGCCAGTATCATCTGGAAATATACTGTTTCCCTTTGTATTCTACATGAACAATTTCCAGTGCCATTCATTTTTAATAAGATATCCTCGAGGGTTGTGACAATACATTCACCATATGAAGGTATTGTAACTTGCTTAACCAAACTCTCGTCCTTGGACAGTTTGTTTCTGCTTTTATGCAGCATAGTCAGCACTACAGCAAACTTTTTTTATACAGTAATTTTTATGGATATTTGGCAGGTTTTTTTTTTAAGGGCAGAATTAGTAAATCAAAAGGTATGAATATTTTTTAAAGTATTTCCCAATCTGATAACTAGAAACAGTATGTCATTTTGTTTTTAGCCCTTGTTAAGGGGCTTTCAAAAGCCTTCAGGAATACACTTTTCACCATCTAACAGCACAGATCTGTGGCTAAACTCTTGTTTCTTTAACCACTGAGGAAAGGATGGTGAAACAGAACCACCCTTGGCTTTAAAGCCACTAGGATCTGGCTTTGAAAAGCAACTCTGCCCCTAACCAGCTGAACACGCTGGGATGGCTTCTCTGAGCATGCCTTTTTCATTCACTAATTTCCCCAAGGAGAATTAATCCCAGAAGCAAGTCTAAGTGATGACAAGGTTTAGACAGCATATGATCCCAAAATAGAATCTTCTGTTGTCACCTTTTTCATCAGTGCCCTTACTGCACAAGGGTTATAGGTTTTCTTCAGTTCTTAGGTATGTTTCAGTCCCATTCATTCATTTCACAAGCAGATACTCAATTGGTTGGGTCTCTATAACTAACATCAGTTTTTCAAAAGTCTAAGATAGTAATTTATTGGCTTTCATGATATCACATGATGAATCAAGATACTACTTTGTTTTCCAGCACCACTCTTGTCTCTAACTCTAGTGTGAATGCCAAATGCACTCTCTTCTCACCTGTGAACTGGTTGTTGTAGGTATTCTTGCCACAGGTTCAATAGTCTGAGGAAGAGACATTAGTGTCTGAGGAAGGTAGAGGGGAAGAGAAGTTGTATCTGTCACTGTTCTCAAGTCTTGGGACAACCACTGCTGAAGCTGATCTTCAAACCTGAAACAATATGTGTTCAGAAACACCTAAGCACTAAGAAGCACAAAGTTAACCATCGTTTTCCTTCTATGTATACCTCACATTTTTTTAAAAAAATATTTATTTTTTAGTTTTCGGCGGACACAACATCTTTGTTGGTATGTGGTGCTGAGGATCGAACCCGGGCCACATGCATGCCAGGCGAGCGCGCTACCGCTTGAGCCACATCCCCAGCCCTACCTCACATTTTTTAAAACCTATCACTGAGCTACATCCCTGGCCTTTTTATTTTGGGGTCTCTCTGAGTTGCCCAAACTTGCAATCTTCCTGCTTCAGTCTTCCAAGTTGATGGGATTAGTGGCATGTGTGACCATGTCCAGCTCTCATGTCTTGATAGATTTCAAAATGTACAAATTGCTGCTTATAATTTAAAACTAACTCAAAATAATATCCCAATAGCATCTAACACACTCACACTCCACTGCTGTCCATCTCCATACACTGGTCTTTTTAAGAAGAACAATCTGAAGCTGGGCACGGTGGCAGCATTTGTCCCAGCTACTTAGGAGGCTGAGGCAGGAGGGACCACTTGGGCTCAGAATCTGAGGCCACACTAGGCAACATAGTGAGACTCTGTCTCATATAAAATACATATACATGGTCTGGAGCTGCAGCTCAGTGGTAGAGCACACTTAGATCTATTAATTACAATTATGTAGATTTATAATTATATATATCTAGGTAAACTCACTTTTAGCGATAATGGTGAACTCCTTCACTCTTTCCAACACATTTATCAAGCACCCACCAAATGCAAAGCACCTTTCTAACTACCAGGGATACAGCACTGAAACAAAACAGACAAGGCCCCAACCCTAACCTGTCTTTAGTGACAGACAAGGAACAAAGCAAACAGTCTGATAAAGAAAAATAAAGCAGAGCCATGGAAACAAGGAGGGCAGGGATAAGCAAGGGAAGCCCAACATAAAAGCAGATGCTTGAGCAGAGACCTGGAATGTGCGTGGCTGGGAGCGGCTGGGGACTGAGGCGAGGAAAAGCAAACCCAGAAGTCAAGAAAGAAGATGGGGCGCACGTCACACAGGGCCTGGGTCACCCTTGTAAGGAATCTGCCTTTACTTCCAGGTGAAAGAGGAAGCCACTGAGAGGTTGTGAGCAAAGGAGTGACATGACCCCCACACCTGAAAGGTGCCCACTGTGCAGTTGCTGCTAGGTTATGGCCTACTGTAATAATCCACAAGGAAAGTGACATCATTTTAGGCCAGGTGATAGCCATGGAAGTCACACCAAATGGTCTAATTCTGAGTATACTTTCATTAGAGCCAACAGGATTTGAAGATGATCAGGACATAGGGGTGTGATTCTGAGCATCTAGAAGGATTGTACTGCCATCACACAAAAGACCACCGAAGGAGGGGTGGTTGGGGGAAAATTGGGTATGGAATATGCTAACTTTGCAATGCCTGACATCCAATAGATGTCTAAAGATGATTTCAGAAAATAATAGGAAGCCAGGAACATGCCTTATGCCTGTAAGCCCAACAACTTGGGAGGCTGAGACAGGAGGATCACAAGTTTGAGGCCAGCCTGGGAAACATAGCAGGACGTTCCCCCACACACACCCCGTCTCAAAAAAATAAATAAAAAGGGCTGGAGATGTAGCTCACCAGTAGAGCACACCAGGTTTTAATCCCCAGAACCACAAAAAAGCAAAAGGACATTCAAGTCTGGAATTCAGAGGACTCGAGTTTGAGGGAAATTTGGAGTTGTTAGAATATTGGAGTTTTCTAAAAATCCATGAGTGCATAAAATCACAGAGGAGTGGGTACAGATGATCCAGATGTTAGGTCTGGAGTTGGGCCTGAGAATCAGTTGAGAGGTGAGGATTAGCCAGCACTTAAATCCTGGGGAGGGGACTAGGGGCATCCTAGCAGCAAGGAACAAAGGTGTGGACAGCTGACAGGCTGGTTCGTGGCCACATTCAACCTCTGCAGGCTGACTGGAAAGAAGAATGCAGAGGTGAGAATCAAAGAATTTCCGAGTTTTAGAGACATTTTAGTGTTAAGGGAATATAAACATGAGGTGGTAATTAAGGGAATGGGGACAAGGAGGAGCCATGCCAACATGTATTCATGTTTGCACACTGATTGGTACATTCTAGCAGACAATGACACAGGAGAGGGACACCTACTGGTTGAGTGCCCTTAAGTGTGTGGAAGATGAAATCCAGGGGGAAGGCTGACTCTGGCTACCAGCTGAATGATTCCTCCCCATCTAGGGAACATGGAATGGGCTGGTCAGAGAGAGGCTCCTAGACATGGTTGCTCAAGACAGTGGAGGCAGGAGCATGACCTATATAAAGTCCCTTCTAACTAGTTTTATTTCTTAGTAAAACTATAAATAAGGCCACCAAGTGAAAACTCAAGAGGGAGTGGGGGCAGTGAGGGACACAAAGGTTCAGCACCAGCTCCTACTCATTCAGAGTGGAATAAGCCAGAGAAGTCTCAGACCGCCAAGGGCAGACAGCCACTGTTTAGCACTCGCCATCTTTTGGGTAGATTCAGCCACATGTATTTCCTACAAAAAATCTGAAGCTAACTTTCAATAACAATTAGTGAAATCAATTTCAAATAACATAACCGTTAAAAACATAATCAGTGGGCTGGGATTGTGGCTCAGAGATAGAGCTCTTGCCTAGCATTCATGAGGCACTGGGTTTGATCCTCAGCACCACATAAAAAACAAAGGTATTGTGTCCACCTACAACTAGAAAATAAATTAAAAAACAAAACAAAACATAAATCACCGAGGGCACTGCCTGTCTTCCAAGAGGTTATACTTTACAAATGTTTGACTCACTTTCTTTTTCAAACAAAATCACATCACTAAACCTTCTGGTCTTTTTGCCCTAGCTGTCTATTCAAATGAGCAACTACTCTCTCTCTCCTTGCATGAAGTGAACTGAACAGCACACATGAATCAGAAGGGAACAGGCCTCACCTCTTATTCTCCTCCTTCTCCATTAATAGACCACTGGACAGACACTGCGCCAGGAGTTCCTGGGCAGAAGCTCCTCGCATCAGATCCTCTGCGCTGAGACTCCGCTCCTCTGGGTCACACTCTTCATTCCTCTTCCCTTTATGGTGCACGTGAAGTAACGGAGTAGGAAAATTGCTTGCAGAATAATGAAAAGACTTTATCCCCAAACTGTAAGTACATGTTTTGAAATGCTTATGGTCAGGAAAGTGGGAGAAAGGATTCCTACAGCACTGCAGAGCATATGGCCAAGTCACACACATGCACCCACCCTAAGCAGTCACAAGCCTCAGACCTCCTGTGACGGATCAAGCCTGGGTCAGTCCTGTACCTGCCTCTAGAATTCCCTCAATTCAGGGAATGGGGCTCAGAGAGAAGGTAGCCCCCTGACTGCTGGGTGATCTTCACGCACAGCAGGATCAAGAGACACTGTTGCTCCTGGAATCTTCTGCTCTCATGGGGCAGCTGGGCTCTTAGAGCTTCTCCACTTTGGGTCTTGCTTCCCATCCCAGGGCTCTATACAGATTCTCTATTTTGCCCTGCTTTGGCCTATATTGCCCCTGTTCTTACACTTTACATCTAGCTCTTGGATCCATCTGGAAGAATGTCTGCGAATGGTTGGAGAGGGGTTCTAATGGTTCTTTCTAAAGAGATGGCAATGTCTGCCCTTTCACAACTAATCTGACTTGGCACTGCAGTCCTGTCACATATAGTTCTATTCCTGGACTTTCCATTCTGGTCTGTAATACACCAGCATTACCATCTGGTTTTAAGTGTTGTAGCTTTACCATATATTTTGATATTAGACTAAGCAGACCTTCTTTCTTAGTCTTAGTCAAAATCTTCTCAGCGATTGCTACCTATTTTATTATCCTGAAGAATTTTAGAATTAATTTGTCAATATCAGTGGGAAATATTATTGGCCTTTGATTAGCAATGCCCTGACTTTATGACTGGCACTGGCACCTTTATAACATTGCATATTTTTAATGTCAAAAGCTAGTCTATGTCTCATTTATTCAGGGTTCCTTTGCACATTCAAACCTCTGAACACTCCCTTGCTGGGGTTAAGGCGTTGCCTGTCAATTCATGATGACATGGGTTTGTGCTGTTGTGAGAATTTTTTATAGGTTGTCAGTCATCTATCTGAACTCTGGACAGTCCTAAGGGATCAGCTGTGGGTTATCACAGACTGACAGGTACACTGTCTGGAAATTATAGTTCTCCTTTGATAATTTTTGCCCATCTATCCCATGTCACTACAGTAGTCAGGATCCAGGACAATAGGCAGCAGCAGTGACAACATGAACAACAAATGCTGCTTGTTTTGCTGTTTTCTGTTTTTTTCTTTTTTTCCTTTCCTTTTTGGTAGTTTAATGGATTTTTTTTTTTTTTTTTTTTTTACTGAAACTTCATAATAACATCAAGAATGAGTGTAAGTTTTAATAAATACATTTCAACAACTAATAAAATGATCTCTTATTTTCATATTGTGGCAAAAGACTACATTAATAGATTTCTACTGTTGATATTGTTTATCTTGTGAGAAAGACCACTTGGGAATTTTTTTTAGATGTTACAAGACTGCATATACCACACACTTTACTTGGTATTTTTAAGCCAGGTTTGTGGGACAAGGTACCAATCTTCTCATTTGCACTCTCCCAACTGGATATGACTTCAGGGTCAGGCTCATCTGATAAATTAAGTGACATGCCTCTGAGTTTGTTTTAGAACAGTTCTGTGACAACAGAATGATCTGTGCTTTAAGGATCATCAAAACTGACCCACGATGGGCGAGATTCTGTGTGCCAAATGCCAATTTCCACAGTGTACTTTTGGATAAGAACAATATGATTTAGGACAGCAACAGAAACACACTGAACATGGAACTCACCGTCCTTGACTCAGCTGTAGCTCCTTCTGTGTCTGCACTCTGGCTTGTTCCCATGACAAAGGAACATCATAGTTTTTCAAATGGTTTTTAAAAAAATATACACATATCTGACCATCTTCACTCAATGCCTCTGAGAAAACAATACAAAAATAGATTAAAAACATTATCAAAAGAGCAACAGGTCGCCACTTGGCATTTGCTCAGACTTATTGATTTAAGGACAGCCTTCTAACTAATACTACTTCCATGCTTTGGTCATTTAACACTCCGAGTGTACATGAGCCACTCAAGGTCCAGACAGCTCATGTCCAGACTGTGGCAGCACCAATAACAACTCTCAGAGCTACAGATCTCCTCTAATTAGAATCAACTTAGGAGGCCTGTTTCAGGCAGGGGAATCCAGGTCTCCTGGAACCTTCTTAGTTCTTCCCAATGTTTACACGTCACCTGGAAGTCACTGGACTTAGAGGGATGTCCTAAGGAAATGGAGACTGGGGAAAAGAAGCAACGTCAAATAAATACAATCCTTTGCTAAAACGGAACCAGGAAAGTCTCATGAGGACCTACAGCGCCAAGCTCCAACTACCTGAGATGACAGGAAGCCTGGGGGGCATCCAATCCCTCAGCTTGTGGTTGATGCACAAGGCAATAATGTCATCCCAAGGAATCTCCTCGACAGAGGGTCCTGCCCCCTGGTCCATTGAGGGGCTCTTGTTCTTCCACCTGCGGTATGTTCTGCGGAGTAGGTTTTCCACCTGTGATTGGAGGACGGGCTGCGTCTGGCGTGAGCTGGGGATCTGGGAGGTATACTGGACAACCATGGAGCATACAGGAAGCCAGGGTGCTGAAGAGAAAGTGCCTCATGAATTATAGGTTTGACCAAAGTATAGGTGAAAATGTACATGAAAATGTTAATACTATCTCTGTTAGGTAACAGCAACTGTATAGTTGGTAGTCTGCTTTCAAATATATACACAGCAGAACCACAGCTGTTGAGGGAAAGAAGAGCTTGCTCCCAAGGCCCACCCTAGATACTCTCGACAACATGGATCTATGGCTACCCGGGAATCATATCTATAACAAGCAGCCAGGAAAATCTCGGGTAGGTGGTCTTGGTTTCCCCTGGGGAACACCACCTAGCTGAGGACACAGAGGGCTTCCATTGAGTGGTTCACTTCCCTTCAGGTTTCTTGAATGATGAGAATTTGGAAGGGTACCTGAGGCCCAAAGTGAGTATGCATGCTGAGGCCCCACACTCTGCCAGATAAGTAGCCATCAGGCTCATTACCTAACACCAGCATTCATGTGTGAAGAAGCAACCCCTGCCATGCTAGGCTTGAGCCAACTGAGGTGACCTACGGATGCTCCATCACAATGGCCCAAAGGCCTGGCCCAGGAACAGTAGGCACAGGCAGGATTCAAAGGAACATGGACATGAATCAGAACTGATGTCACGGTCCCAGCAGAGCCAACAGCTCAAGGACAACTTCTGTTCCAATAACTGGGACCTATGAGGAAGGGCAGCCGGGGGCTAGTGCTGGGAAAAGATCAAGAGTCCTCACTCCATAAAAATCCCTGGCTCCTTAAACCAATGAACGCAAAGGCAGGTGCAGGTGGATGCACAGTTGAGGTGGACTGCAGACCTCACACTGAACCCAGTACATGCGGGATGGTCACATCAAGAAGAAAACATGAGGCTCTGCTACAGCCAGCCCTCCACTTCTCTCTCAGTATAAACACACACCTGCTGCAGGTGGAAGGTCCATCTGTGGGAGCTGGAACCCAAGCACAGCCTGCTTCAGCCAAGCCAGGTGCTCTGGGGAGTTCCAGTGAAGGTGAGGAAGCAGCTGGCTACCTCCTGCCTCAGCAAACTCAGTGACAGGCCATGACAAGTCACATAGCTGCTCAGAGGACACCACAGAGGCCAGGAACTGCAGCACACTGTTAAAGAGCTCAATGATGGCACTGGGCTCCTGTGAGGCCAGGCCACCCAGACGTCTCTCTCTTCTGTCATGGAAAAACCGACCACTAAATTCATGGCCAATCCCATCCTCAATGTACTGAATAAGAGTCTGGCAACAAAGGTCAAGAACGTGGGGGCAGCGAGAGACCAGCCACTGCACTGCCTGAGAAACCTAAAAAGCAAAGACAGTTGGGAAAGATATGGTTAAATAATTCACAATGGTTTTCAAAAACAGTTTTCTGAAATGATTTGGTACTTTACTCATAACTGATTGAGGTAGATGCCACCATAGTACCAGGCTTTAACCACAGGTAGTAGGAAGGGCCTATAAGGTTCTTCTGTGATTGAGTGGCTGTCTAGGGTCCTGGAGACACACCCAGCAACAGCACAAGAGTGTGTCCCCACCTGGACCATCCAGCTAAGGAGTGGGGCCTGCAGGAACTCCCTGTAACGGCCCAGGGCCCCAGAAAACCATCCCTGCACATCCTCTTTACCACACACAAAAATGGAAGGCATATCTCTTGGCCAAAGAACTAACAGCTTCATTACATGCCAGGATGCCTTCACACCTACAGTTATCTTCCTTTCTGAAGTTATTTTTATTTTTATTCTTAGTACTTCTTTCTCCAGGTGCAATTAGTCAGCTGTCATCTCACATAACATGTCTTTACATATTTCATGGACGACCACTCTAGAAAAATAACACTGGTATCTGATGTTGCCATATAAGGCATAAATGGTCATATTTTAAATTCATGAAAACAATACTAAGCTACTTAGAAGACGAAGGCTGCAGGATCACAAGTTTGAGGCCAGCCTCAGCAACTTAGCAAGACCTGGATTCAAAATAAAAAATAAAAAGAACTGTGATAAAGTGTCCATAAGATCTATCCTAACATGGAGAGGGTGGGGGTAAAATTTCTATGAACAATTTGATTTGCTGTAGATAGCAGAATATGGGCAAATTTTATCTTTTATTTTGAATCCTGCTTATATCTTTAGAAAGTTATGTAGATAAAACAAAATTAAAATATATATTAATATATATAAAACTTCAGATAGATCAGAAGGGAAACAAAAAAAAATTATCTTGATGGACCTTTAAAGATGATGAAACCTAGATGGGAGCAGTGGCAAATGCGTGTACATCTCAGTAACTCGGGAAGCTGAGGCTGGAAGATCGCAAATTCAAGACCAGACTCAGCAACTTAGGATGTTTAAAAACTTAGTGAGACCCTGTCTCAGAATAAAAAATAAAAGGAATGGGGATACAGCTCAGTGGTAGAGCGCCCCTGGATTCCATCTCTAGTACTGCAAAAAAAAAAAAAAAAACAAAAAAAACCCTTACCTTCATGGTGCCTTGTAAATCATTAATAGAATTAGGAATCTCAGTAACAGTGTAATCTGAAATCAGCTTAGCTGAAACCAAGTCCTGTAGCATCAGACCTTTAAGATAAACAGATGACAGTCATATGTCTGCACTTGCTTGCACACCTGACACCTCACAGTGCTGACCCCACCCTACCCAGCAGTGGAGAGATGCAGTGGGTCTCCAGTCTCAGTAGTTCCTAACACCACTGCTTACACCCATGGCTCCACTCATTTATTAAGCAACGCTAGTTCATAAAAGAGACTTCGTTCACAAACCATCCTCCACTTCCTTCCTGACATCATCCCTTCCGGAGCTGGGCACAAGGACCACCAGTGGAAGTGCAGGCTGAAAAGGTTTGGCCTGCAGGAGCTGCTTGAGCTGCAACAAGGCCGATAGCCAGTACACATCCTCCTCTGCCACGTCGTCACTCTTCACTTTGGGGGCAAGCAGCAGCATGAGCCCACTGGCTCCCAGGAGGTCCTTCTGGGTCTCCACAGCATCAAGGGCTCCGTCACTGAGGGTACCACAGGCCACCTGCAACAGCACCCAGACCATCATGATGGATGCTCCAGGGAACAAGTTAGTGGTATATGGTCTGCCCCAGAGCAACTGCAGCCTAAGATCCCCAAGCACCAAACATTCACTATGCTCTGGACAGGCTAGGCCAGCCTTCCTTTATGAGACCATAAATTAAGTGTGAAAAACATCCAGGTCAATAGATAATTTAACCTCTAGTAAGAGCTATTTGACTATATTTCTATAATCTTTTTTGGTACTGGGGATTGAACTCAGGCACTCGACTTGATCACTGAGTTACATCCCCAGCCCTGTTTTATTTAGAGACAGGGTCTTACTGAGTTGCTTAGCACCTCGATTTTACTAAGGCTGGCTCTGAACTTGCAATTCTCCTGCCTCAGCCTCCCAAGCCACCACTGTGCACAGCTCACATTTCTATAATCTTAATGAACCTTAAACAGGTATAAAACAGTTAAGTTCATGATGCAAAAAATGGGAAAGGCAATCCAGCAGCAAACAAGGGATTCTGATGCTTTTCTAGAGAGCAATAACGAGATGGGTCAGAGAAGCAGAGGGAGCTAGCTTCATAAAAGGCTGCTGGGGGCACTGGCCACCCCTAACCCCACCCTGAGATCACCAGAAACTACCCAGGAAGAGTGGGATAAGTCCTTTCTAAAGAAACTAAATAGCCCACAGAACAGGTATTCAGCTCCAGACAGTTGGGGATCCCCCTAAAAAAGGTTGGCTTGCTAAACTTCTTGCCAACCTTTATGGTCTCACTCAGGTATAGCTGGACAGTCTCAGCTAAGGTATTAGAGGAGTTTCCAGCACAAAAGAGACCCAGGGGAAACAGATGGTACACAGAACATATGCAAATGTAGATCTAAAAATCCCTGTCTTCCTCAAAGATGTAATCAATGCATCCCCAAATAGAAATGAGATGCTATAAGGAAATCTTCCAGAACACATCATACCAAAAATAAGAAAAAGGATAAGAGGAACATATGATCAATTGATGAGGTCCAACATCTATCAAATAGGGGCTTCAGAGTGAAATGAAAATAGAGAAGGAAAGTAGGTGACATAGGGACACAAAAACTGTCACAAAAATGAAATGAGTCTCCAGCCCTGGGTGTGCTGGTGCATGCCTGTAATCCAGGCAACTTGGGAGGCTAAGGCAGGGGAATCACTAGTTTGAGACTAGCCTTGGCAACTTAGTGACACTCTTGTCTCAAAATAATGATTTTTAAAAAGAAAGGCTCTGGGGCTGGGATTGTGGCTCAGTGGTAGAGTGCTTGCCTACCATGCAACAGGCACTGGGTTCGATCCTCAGCACCACATAAATGTAAAAATAAAGATATTGTGTTCACCTAAAACTAAAAAATAAATACTTAAAAAAAAAAAAGAAAAGAAAGGATCTGGGTATGTAGCTCAGTGACAAAGCACCCCTGGATTCAATCCCTAGTACAAGAGAAGAGGAAAGAGTAAAGGAAAAGAGAGTTCTCTGACATCTCAATAGCAATCATAAATGCTAGGTGACAATAGAGCAAAATTGATAGAAAAACAATTTTCTATAATTTTAAAAACCTTGATAAACTAAGAAACAAATGTAAGGATAAAACAAATATATGTTTTCAGAAAGGAAAGGACCTGGAAAATCCCCCTTCTATGCATCCTTCCTTTGAAGCAGCTGGAAAACATACCATCAAACGACGACTAAACCAAGAGAAACCACTGCTGCTGCTGCTAATGATGAAATAAGCAAGGTCCTGGTATCGGCCAGGAAATGTTTTAAGAACTCTGCACGTACAAACTCATTTCACCTCAAGGGCCTGATGAGCATCATGCCACATATTAGGTGCACTGCGTTACATGGCTTATTTTAACTTCTATGACTAAAACAGATAATAACACAGAATGAAACAGATGTATCAATCAGAGTATCCCTACATAAGTGGCACAGAGATTCTAAGGAGCTTTCTCAAGGTCACAAAACTAGCAGGTGGAAGAACAGAGACAGATGCTCACAAGGATGGCTCAAAGATGCATGCTATTTGTATAGAGGTCCCAGTAACAGCCATACCCTGGTAGAAGCTATCAGCCCAGGGTAGAACAAGAGGATGGCACTTTCTCAGAGGGAGGGCTCCAAGGAAAGAAGAGACATGGATATATCAGGTCAAGTGACAGAACATGTGGAAAACGCTACTGAGATATATATAGTCTACACAATAACAATTAAAAAGATACAGAGAATCTATGTAAGTGAGGAAAGAAGGCATCTATTAAAGAAAAAAAAGATGTCATAGAAGAACACTTCTGGTTCAGAGACATCAAAATGGGACCCCACTTGCTGAAGTAATAATAAAAGGGATGGTATAGCTATTCTGGGAAGATGATGGGACCCTGATATAAAAGGTCTCTCCTCACCTAGGTTGGTGTGTAACACCAAGTTGGCCCCCACATCCCACCTCCTAGTACCTATACCTTGCAGAGTCCTCTGCCCTGAATATAGGGTGGGCCCAATGACTCCCTTCCAACAGAGAGAATCTAACACAATGGGTATCACGTCTATAACTAGGTCATGAAGAGACTTGGACTTCCATTTTGGCCGCCCTGTTTTCCTCACTCACTGCCATGTTGTGAGTTCCCTCATGGAGAAGCCATGGCATGCAGTGGAGAAAGTCTCTGTCCACAGACTCCAAGGAAATGCAGCTTTTAGACAAGCTTTCTGATGAGACCATAAAACAAGCCAACATCTTGATTTCCATCTGGTGAGAGATCCTGAGTCATAGGACCCAGCTAAACTGTATTTGGATACTTGACCCATAGAAACCATAAGATAATAATATTTGTTATTCTGAGCCAGTCCTGAAGGAGAGAGAGGAAACAGACTGGACTCATTGTGAGCATTCCTCCAGACACTCAGACCAGCTAGTCCTCAGGAGACTCTGGTACTGCGACTAAGACTGTCACATTATAGAACAAGTGAGGTCAAGTGCCATGCCTAGACTCAGAGCTGGCCAGAGTAGTGGCCACTGACACCAAGTCTGTTCAACATTGAAGTCTACACTTTCAAAGGACACATCTGGTTTCATTTTCAAATGTGTATGCTGAAACCTAAAACTAATTTATGTAGGTTTAAATCTAATGAAGTTCTCATTAAACCAAACTTTCCAGAGAACCAATCAGTTCAGTACATAAAATGCCTACAAAGAACAAAAATGAAACTTTGTAATAGAAAACCTAGGCCAACTTCAGTATTCTCAAAGAGGTCTGTGACACTAAGCTCACTGCTTGCTGTAGTTTTAATCTGCAGTGTCCCCCAAGGCCCACGTGTTAAAGGCTTGAACCCCAGCTTGGTGCTATAGGGAGGTAGTGAACCTGTAAGAGGTGATGGCCTAGTGGAAGGTCTTCAGGTCACTGAATGCATTCCTTTGAAGGGGACAGAACCCAGCCCCTTCCTCTCTCCCTATCTTTTGCTTCCCAGCCAATTGTTCCCACAATGATGGGAACTGTCTCACCACAGGCCCAAAGCAGTAGGGCCAACTGATCATGAACTCAAATCTCTAAACTGTAAACCAAAATAAATAAACCTTTTCTTTTAATAAGCTGATTATCTCAGGTATTTGATATAGTAACAGAAAGCTACTTAATGTATTCATATACTAGATTCCAGCCTGGAGGCTCTCACCAAATATGGTTACGGGTTATCATCAAGACATGAGGAAGGCCAAGCAACCTCAGCTACTCAGGAGGCAGAGGCAGGGAGATGACAAGTTTGAGGCTAGCCTGGATAATTTAGTGAGACCCTGTCTCAAAATAAAAAGAGCTAGGGATGTAGATCAGTGTAGAGTGCCCCTAGTCCATCCCTAGTACCACCAAAAACAAAATAAAAGACACAAGAAAAGACAGAACCAACACTTGCTTCTCAGCCTCACAGTCTTTCAAAAACACTTTAAAGAATAAATAGCGGGCTAGGGTTGTGGCTCAGTGGTAGAGTGCTTGCCTAGCATGCATGATGCACTGGGTTCAATCCCCAGAACCACATAAAAAAAACTAAGAGGCTAGGGTTGTGGCTTAGCAGTAGAGTGCTCGCTTCACACATGCGAGACCCTGGGTTCGATCCTCAGCACAACATAAAAAAATAAAAAGATAAAATAAAGGTACTGGGTCCAATTACAACTAAAAAAATATTTAAAAAACTAAATAAACAAAGGTATTGTGTCCAACTATAAAATATTTTTAAAAAAGAATAAGTAGCACTTATATAACTAAAAATACTTTTAAAAAATACTACTAAAAATATTTTAAAAAAAGAATAGGTAGCACTTATATAATTCTAGTGATGCCTGAGAGTGAGTGAAAATTAAAAAACCATGGAGATAGATTCACAAAGTGAATATTGCTCACCTTTATACACACATTGACAGAAACTGTCTGATCCCCTTTGCTGCTGAGTGCATTAAATATTGTGAGTGTCTGGATATCACCAGCATTATTAGAACACATGTCACCAACTGAACCATCATCTCCCATGAACTTGGCTTTTAGCCAATTTGCTAGAATTCTGTAGATAAAAAAACAAAAAAACAACACTTAAAGAAGAATCTGATTCTAACTTTGAACTATAAATATTTTCAAGAAAAGAAGACATACCACACAGACCCTAGGGCCACAGACACCAACTCTTATTGTGAGGTTGACATGGACCAAACAGGGTGTCATTTAAAACAGAGCTGGGGAGGCTGGCGTTATATATAGCTCAGCGGTAGAGCGCTTGCCTCATACTTGTGAGATACTGGGTTCAATCCTCAGCACCACATAAAAAATAAATAAAGATATTGGGTCCATCTTTAAAAAATATATATCTTTGGAAAAAATAAAATAAATAAAACAGAGCTGGATCCTACAGGGTTGTATTTGGGCAAGAAAAGAAGAAACTCATGGAACTATCTCATTCTGATGTGACTGAAGATTCAGTACTAAGGAAAGATTCTGAACAGAAAACATCCCTGGAGTTTGAAATACACATTTTACAGAAACACATTTCTCATGCCTGAAACCTTAAAGATTTCCTAAGTGGTGTACATTTCCTAATGAACTTAGTAAATTAGAAATAGGTGTTTTAAGAAATGAATAAGTATTTTTAAAATGCCACAACTCTTCATTGTTTAGTTGTCCTATGAGACGAACATCATGATTTCCTCCTTCCTTATCCCAATGATAAACTGCTTAAAAATGATATGTTCAGAGGACTCAGAGCCTCCCATATTGTGGTGGGAGTGTGAAATAGGGCAGCTACCATGGGATACATTATGGCAGTCCCTCAAAGACTTAAACAGAGTCATCATTACCATAGTGATTCCTCTCCTAGGTATAAACATGTCCACACAATAAATAGGTGGATGTCCAAAGCAGCCTTATTCATAATAGCCAAAGAATGGACAATCCAAATATCAACTAACAAAATATGGTAAATTTATACACGCCTCAACACGGATGAGCCTAGAAAACAGGCTTAGGGAAACATGTCAGTCACAAAAAACTACATATCATATGATTCTATTTATATAAGATGTCCAGATTAGGCAAATCCATAGGAAAAGAAGAAAAAACAGTAGTTGCCAGGAGTTGGGGGTAGGAGAGAATGGAGACTGATAATGAAAATATGACTTTTACTTAGGTAAAAAAATGTTCCAGAACAAAATGATGTAGATAGTTGTAAATATAACTAAAAACTCACTGAACTCTTGAAACACACCAACACTTAAAATGGGCAAAGTTTATGCTACATGAATTAATTACATTTCAGTAAGCTATTAACAACAACAACAACAAAAAAGTAACATGTTCTGTACTAAGTATAAAAGTGGGATTTCTGGAAGCCATTTGGTTATAGGAAATAATGTCATGTCATTTTTTAGATCTCTTTTTTGAAATGCCAAAAGTCTTTTTTTTCCTAAGGGGAAAAAAATGGAACTATAGCAGACAAACCATAAACTTTCTTCCAAGAGTGTAAAATGAGTGGGCTCTAGTCAATACACCCAAGCATAGCTTTAATTGACAATCAACTCTTAAATGCTTTGGGACCAAGACTACTACAAAGTGGAATAAAAATTAAGATAATCAATCTAAAGTATCAACTTCGAATCATGAACAAAACATACTGCAAGTTTAAGCATTAAAATATAAGTCTGGATTGGGGCTGTGGCTCAGTGGTAGAGCACTCGCCTGGCACGTGTGAGGCCCTGGGTTCGATCCTCAACACCACATAAAAATAAATAAAATAAAGGTATTTAAAAATATGTAAGCATAATATATTTTTAAAATATATATATATCTGTTCCAGGGTTCAGACCATATGAGGCCCACAGCCCTGCCTGGCCAGTGCTCTCAAGAAATCACACTATCAGTGTTCACAACACTGTCAGACCTGCCAGGACTCCCCGGGGACTGCTCTTCTCCATCAGGCAGCACCAGTACCAACTTCCAGAACACGCGCTCCCGCCTCTCAGGGAAGTGCTCAGCCACAAGGGATGGAAGGTCCAGAGGTGCCCATGCAGCATTGCTGGAAGGGACAGACCACAGTGGTTAATCCCATGTACCTGCCTCAGAGGAGAAGCACATACAATAGGGCCAACAGACCTCAGCAGCTGCTGGTGGAAGTGCTGAACCTTCATCTGGTGAGCTGTCATGTTTCTGAGCCGCCTTAACCTACAAAGGAAGAGAGAATAACAGCATGCTCATGCCACAGAAGGGACTTTAGAATATTTACTGGTGTTTCTGAATGAAAAGCAATTGGCTAGTGCCTTCTTGTGTCAAGTATTAAGAAGACCGGGAAAATGTTTTCTGATAAAGAACTAGGTTAGTCAGATGAGCCTTCATTCCACAGATATCCATTCAGTATCTGCTGTGAGCTGGCTATGGGAGACTGAGCAATAAGACAAAAGTCCTCTTTTAGAACACACACTCATGGGCGAGAACAACCTCTGTACTGGCTGGCACAGCTTGCAGGACATGTCAGTGTCATGGGCAACTGTAGCAGAGCAGGCAGGAGCCATGTTACATGCTGTCATCTCACTCTGATGGTCAGAAGGAAATATGAGCAAAGACCTGAAGGAAAGAGAGTAGCCAGCAAGACTGTTTCTGACAGACTGAAGAAGAGGGAATGGCCTCTCCATGCCACCACAGAGCCTGAAGTGTTTGGGGGGGGAGCGGTGTCTAGGAGAAGGGGTTCAGTCTATTGTACAGCACAGGATCATGAATAAGAGGTGAGGCAACCTGAATGAGATGACAAGGGACCCTATCTCGGTGGGTGGAGGACTCTGGCTATAGCCATAATCCAGAGAGAAGCACTGTCAGAGATAGACCTGGTTAGGCCCTAAGTATGCTCTAAGGGTGGAGCTCAAGGAGGGTAGGTCTGAGAGAAGAATGCAAGCCCATGTCTGTGACCACAGGATGGCCACTTGGGAGCAGGACAGAGGCAAGTTGAGGAAAATTAAGATTTGGAAGTCATGCTGGGATCTAGACAAGAGTCTAGAATGCAGAGAAGAGGTACTGCCTGGAGCTGCACCAAGGGAGATGTCAGTATGAAGGATGGGGACAGGTCAACAGAGAGAGGGGAAGAATAGAGGGCAAGGGCTGAGTTGAGGGAGCTGGTGAAGGTTGTCAGAAAAGGAGGCCAAGGCTGAGAAGGGCAGCTGGTGAGGAGGAGGGGGACTTAAGAGAAAACTTAAGAAGTTGTGACTCCAAGGTAGCTATGGGCAGAGAAAGTGCCCCAACCTCACAGCATGCCTTACAATAACCAGACCATCCAAGCCCCTCTCGCCACCTATTTACAGATTCAGAGATGACTACAGAATCTGGTTTAAGATAAGACATGGACCTCAATGCAGTATTGCCTGCTATGGCCCCTCTATCATACCTACCCAGGGCCTGCCCACAGAGAAGCAGGGTGGCCCAGACAGGCAGTCTCAAGAGGTGACACTGACACTGGGCCTGATAACAAAGACCAAACCCCACCAGGCCAAGATTGGACAGTTTAGACCCCAGGAACTAGATATGCTCAGGGCAACTAGGAGTGGGGAGTGCTAAGGCACTGTTGCAGGAAACAGAGGGTGGAGTGTTAATCAGATACAGCAGTGAACCTCTGGCTCCACCAATAAGAATGATATGTATGTATGGGCTGGGGATGTGGCTCAAGTGGTAGCACGCTCGCCTAGCATGTGTGAGGCACTGGGTTCGATTCTCAGCACCACATAAAAATAAAATAAAGATATTGTGTCAAAAAAAAAAAAGAATGATATGTATGTACTTTAAAAGTGGGAAGAAAGAAAAACAGGTGATTTTGAGTCAATCACCAAACTTAATCTTTCAAGTAAAAAGTAGTATGAAATCAGAGCCCTGCTTCCCAGTAGTAAAGGAAGTCACATGTCCCTAGCTATAGAAATGACACATTCAGAATGCAGTCTCCCACCTGTCCTCACTTCCTGATACCACTTTTCTTAACTAGCAAATGCATAGTTTAGACCAGTTCCTGGCGAAGCATTGCAGGACAGGAGCTAAGGCATGGCTGGGCACTGACCTGGTGCAGGAGATGCCCACTTTCCCTGCATGGCCCAGGTCCAAAAGGCCCTTAGCCAGGTTCTCCTCAGCAATAGGGCACTCTGCACTGGGTGCCAGTGCCTGCAACCGGTTATTCATATCCACACAGCAGGGTGCTGCAGGAAAGGCCCGCATCTGACGCCTTAGTTTCTTCCGGGCTGTAACAGCTTCCCTCCACCTGAAGGACACACAAACATATCATCATTCGAGACTAACACCATGGGACAAATGCAGATGTCAAAGTTCAGCACTATGACGTGAAGAAACATGGTTTAGGGTCTTTTCCAGCAATAGTCCTTAAACTGAGAAATGAATGAGAATTAAAATATAGGCATGAGAGCAAAAAATAGCATTAAACTACTAAATATAAGAGTTAACACTGAATGGTCTCTGAAGGTTGATTCAGCAATATGGACAAAATCTAAACCCAGCAAACTCCACTGATAGGAATGTATCTTCCCACAGCATGCACATATATAGATACATGAACTGTTGGTACAAGGTGGTCTCTGCAACACTTTGTCACAGCTACAAAGAGAGGCATGTGGGAGTCTATCAACAGGGAACCAAGGTAGTATATAACTCACTTGTAGTGACATGCTACACAGTAACAGGGCAAGCTCAATGTGCTGCACTGCCAGGCCCCAAAGCACACCAAGCAGAGTAAAGATTTAGAACACAGTCGAGGGCATGATCTGCTGATAGAAGATTGCACTAGCAACTGCTGTGTCTGAGAAATGGACAAAGGTCTATCTAAAGGCACTGATGGCTCATACATGTTGAATTTAGTAAGAGTCCCTGAGTGTGGATCTGTAGAATACAGGACTCACCGCCGTAGATACTTGCAGAAGCACTGAAGTTCCTGTAGCGTCTCTTTGGCAGTCTGGAAAATTTCCTCAGCAAGAAACAAGTCCACCGATTGGGCACAGATATCCTCACAACAACGGGCCACACGAACCTTCTGGTCTGTCTCCACTGCATTCCTAGGAAACAGGGTAGTCAGTGTGGAGACACTGCACCACAGCCCAGACAAGGAGAACTGACTTTAAAAGTGACGAGTCTGTGTCCTTCATGAGGAAATGTAATTATGTCTTCATGTAAAAGTACAGATACCTCAGCAGCTTATGAGGCTGAAACAGGAGGATTTCGAATACAATGCCAGCCTCAGCAATGGCGTGGCGCTTTGTCTCTAAATAAAATACAAATAGGACTGGGGATGTGGCTCAGTGGTCAAGTGCTCCTGAGTTCAATCCCTAGTACCTCCCCCGGCCCAAGAAAAAGAAAAAGTACAGACACCTAGAAATAGAAACAAAAGTGGTATAAGATGATACAGTGTATGTCCAAAAGGACCCCTGTAACAGTCAAGAAATGAACCTTTAAGTTCAAAGCCAGCTTCAGCAACAATGAGGTGCTAAGCAACTCAGTGAGACCCTGTCTCTGAGTAAAATATAAAATAGGGCTGGGGATGTGGCTCAGTGGTTGAGTGTCCGAGTTCAATCCCCTGTACCCCCACCAAAAGAAAAGAACCTTTAAGTTGGGCATGGTAGTCCACATCTATGTACTATTATAGTGGCTCAGGAGACCTGAGGCAAGAGGATTGCAAATTTAAGGCTAGCTTGAGCAACTGTCTCAAAAATTTTAAAAAAAAGGTAGGGGGCTAGGGATATAGCTTAGTGTTGAAGAAATCCTGAGTTCACTCAAGTACACTATTAAAGAAAAGAAAAAGAAATAAACCTTTAGCCCAGCTGGACATGATGGCACACACCTATAATCCCAGCACTTGAAAGGCCGAGGCAGGAGAATCTTTTGAGCCTGGGAGCTCAAGAACAGCCTGGGCAACATAGTGAGACCCCTTCTCCATAAAAAGAGAAGAAAAACAAAGGAAATATTTATCCTAATAAAATAGTTGAAAATTTTAACTTTTAAATAGCCATAAGACAACTGAAAAATCTCAACACAGAGAATTACAATTAGAAGTGTCCCAAATATATGATAAATCACTGGTGACTACTAAGGATGGTCGCCTGTGGCCATGCAGTGGTGGCCTAGGATAAAACAGTATATTATATTTTTATAACAAAATTCTATCAAACAAGAGCACAGAGGATTGTATCAAACATATAGTCACAAAATCAAAGTAGCTTCAACAGCCAATAGCTCATCCTTGGAGACAACCTGGGGCTGAGTTGACACCAAGCCTCCTCAAACTGCAGGACACTGTCTCTGCATCACAGCAAGCTAGGGCTTTTACCTCTGTCCTAACACTGTTCTGGGGTTCAGAGTACACATATCACCATCATTTGTGGGGTGTCTTCCTTTATAGAAACCAGAAAAAGGCCCCAAACTATGACAGATGGAAGGAAACGCTAATTAAAGATGCACAGCCTGCTGCCAGGTGTGCTGGCACATGCCTATAATGCCAGCACCTTAGGAAGCTGAGGCAGTAGGATCACAAATTTAAGGTCAGCCTCAGCAACTGAAGAGATCCTTCTCAGGCTGGGCTGTGGCTCAGTGTAGAGCACTTGCCTTCATGTGACGCACTGGGTTCGATCCTCAGTACCACATAAAAAAATAAATAAAGTTATTAAAAAAAGACCCTGCTGGGGCCGGGGTTGTGGCTCAGTGGTAGAGTGCTTGCCTAACATGTGTGAGGCCCTGGGTTCAATCCTCAGCACTGCATATAAATAAATAAAATAAAGGTATTGTGTCCAACTACAACTTAAAAAAAAAAAAAAATGACTCTATCTCGGGCTGGGGATATAGTTCAGTTGGTAGAGTGTCTGCCTTGTATACATAAGGCCTTGGGTTCAATCCCCAGCACCACAAAAAAAAAAAAAAAGAAAGAGAACCTGTCTCAACCATGTCCTACTTTCCTCTTCATCTCAAAAAAGGGATGTAGTTCATTAGTAGAACACTCCTGGGTTCAACCCCCAGTATCAAAATAAATAAATGAAATGAAAAATATAGATTGCCTGCTGGGTGAGTTCCCCATCTGCACTAGAAGTGTTAAAGCAATGTGGTCTATGGCCTTCAGGCTATATCACGGAAGCTTAAGCATAAAGACAGATATTCTTTCACAGCTGGAAGGCCTTTTTTTTTTTTTTTTTTAAACTGGAAACTTGGCCACAAAATTACTAACGTTCTTAAGTGAATAGCCCAAGGATGCCTTCTAATATATAAAACAAGGGAGAGTCTCCTACTTGAAAAACACTGATCGTAAATAACCTGGTGTGGAGAAGACTACACCAGTGAATCTGCCAAGACACATGACCCCATGCCCGGTGCAGGGTCCACAAGAGGAATCTGAAAGTGAGGCCCTCCCCGCTCTGCTCCCTGAAGTACAGAATTGGCATGTTACCACTTCACTATCCAACAGATAGGCTCCTTTTCAAATGTAGGTGCAAACCTCCTATCCTGAACTGCGCCAGCCTCACAGAGTGCCTTCTAACCCTCCTCCCGCCCTCCATACCCCACACTGTAGTCCACCTGAGCCTCACTCACTTCAACTCCTGGGAGCAAGTTTCCCGCACACACTCTGTCACCATGAGTTCTGTCAGCTCTGCAGTCAAGGTCTGGCTCAAATGAGTTAATACCAGCTCCCTTTCTTGTTGTAGCCTATGGATAAAAGAAAAAAAGCACAGAGTAATACTTAAGAACGAAAGTAAGTGCTAGGCACAGTGGCACAGACCTACAGTCCCAGCTAGTTGGAAGCCTGAGGCACGAGGATCCCAAGTCCAAGGCAAGCCTGGGAACCTGAGTGAAACCTGTTTCAAAATTAAGAAAACAAACTAGGAATGTAGCTCAGAGGTACAACACCCCTAGGTTCAGTTGCCAGTACCACAAAAAATTAAAAAGTAAAAATTATTTTACTCCTTAATCATGCAGATGGAAGTGAGTGGTCCTGCCTGAGTCAGCAGCCACCTCCAGTGCAGCTTCTTTCCCTTTTTGTCCTGCTGAGGGGAAGGGCACTGTTCACAGGCTGGTACAGTCAGGGGATCCCCACCTAATCCCTGGGACAAAGTATATATGAGGGTGCTGAGTGGACCTGAAGAGGTCTAATGGCAGCACACTGGACAACAGTATCAGAATCAGGGGCCAGGGCAGTTCACCTCTGTGTCTACACTTCAACCATGTCCTACTGCAGGGCAAGGCATACTCACCTTTCCTCTTCAGCCCGCCTCTTTTCTTCCTCCCTTCGCTCCCTTTCCTTAGTCACTTCTTCAACTGCAACATGCCTCAAAAGGCCTGTGGTTGTAGCCATTAACAGATCCTCCATGGCAGCATTAGAAACACTAAAAAGAGCAAAGTGGATAGAATTCAAACTCATGAAAAAGAAAGTCATTATAGACTATTATCAAATAGGATTGTTCCTGGAATGCAAGGATGGTTTAACCTATGAATACTAATCAATGTAATACGACCACATTAACAGAACAGAGTTAAAACACATGCACACACAATCACCTCAATTAATGCAGAAAGAATATCT
The DNA here is from genome assembly GCF_047511675.1 of Marmota flaviventris. Taxonomy (NCBI): domain Eukaryota; kingdom Metazoa; phylum Chordata; class Mammalia; order Rodentia; family Sciuridae; genus Marmota; species Marmota flaviventris. The sequence continues at coordinate 502,947 of NC_092505.1, read as the reverse complement.
AGTAAAATTCAAACTAGGAACAGAAGCAAAACCCTTAAGCCATTTATGAAACACCCATAACTCACATCATACACAGTGGTGAACGCCTGAAAGCGCTTCCTCTGAGATATGGAGACAATGATGCCCACGTTTTCCACTTCAACACATTATTGAAGTTATAGCCAGAGCAATTAGACAAGAAAAAATAAGCAGCATCCAAATTGGAAAAGTAATAAAACTATATCCATTCACACATGACATGATCTTACATATAAAAAGCCCTAGGAATCCTAATAAAGAAGCTCAATAAGGTTGAAGGATAAAAATCAATATACAGTGGACAGGGAACATAGTTCAGTAGAGTGCTTGCCTAGCCTGCACAAGGTCCTGGGTTTGATACCAGCACTGAAAAAAAAGCAAAAATCAGTAGTATTTCTACATATAAACAATGAATAATTTGAAATGGAATTTTTAAAATATTCCATTTATAAGAAGCCTAGAAAATAAAAATAATGATCAGGAATAAATTTCACCAAGGAGGCAAAAGTATTGTACACTGAAAACTATTAAAACACTGCTGAAAGAAATTAAGGCTAACCTAAATGTTAAGATGACAATACCACTCAGAATAATCTATAGGTTCAGTGCAATCCTTATCAAAATCCCAATAGCATTTTTTGCAGAAATAGAAAAATGCTTTCTAAAATTAGAATGGTATATCAAGGAATCCCAAATAGCAAAACGGCCTTGAGAAAACAAGAACAACAACAACGTTAAAAGATGTATACTTTTTTTTTTTTTAATATTTATTTTTAGTTGAAGTTGGACACAATACCTTTATTTTTATGTGGTGCTGAGGATCGAACCCAGGGCCTCACATGTGCTAGGTAAGTGCTCTACCACTGAGCCACAACCCCAGCCCGGATGTATACTTTTTAATATCAGAACTTATTGCAGAACTACTTTAACCAAAACAAGGTAGTACTGGTGTAAGGACAGACATAAAGACCAATGAAGCAGAACATAGAGCCCAGAAAGAAACCCTCACATCATGTTTAAATGACTTTCAACAAGGCTGCCAATACCAGTTAATAGGGAAAGAAGTCTCTTTAACAAATGGTGCTAGGAAAACTAGATATCCACTGTCAAAGCATGAGATTGGACCCTTATGTTACACCATACACAAAAATGAAATAAAATAGATAAAAACCTAAACTTATGAAATAATATTATAAAACTCTGCTGAGTATGATAGCACATACCTATGGTAGCACATGCCTATAATCCCAGCAACTTGGGAGGCTGAGACAGGAGGAGGATTATAAGTTTAAGATCAACCTCAGCAATTTAGCAAGATCCTATCTAAAATTAAAAAACAGAAAAACGGGGCTGGGGTTGTGGCTCAGCAGTAGAGCACTTGTCTAGCAAGTGCGAGACCCTCGGTTCGATCCTCAGCACCACATAAAAATAAACAAAATAAAGATATTGCGTCCAACTACAAATAAAAAAATATATATTAAAAAAATAGAAAAGGGATAGGGATGTAGCATATTGGTAAAACACCCCCTGGGTTTAATCCCCAGTACCACAAATATATAAGCCCATGGAAATAGTTTTTTAGTTTCATTAAATGGGGCATGCTTCACCTATAATCATAGCTACTCAGGATGCTGAGGCAGAAAGATCAAAAGTTCACAGTCAACCTGGGCTACTTAGAAGACCCTATCTCCAAAAAGTTTTTTAAAAGGGCTGGAGATGTAGCTCGGTGATAGAATACCCCTGAGTTCCATCTTAAAGTAACAACAAAAAAAATTAGGAAGTATATATTTTAACTCCAGGATAAAAAAAACTTAACCAGCCAGGCATGACAACATGTATCCACAGTCATAGTTACTTGGGAGGCTGAGGTAAGAGGATCCTTAAGCCTAGGAGTTCAAGATTCTACCTCAGAAAAAAACCATTAAGAAACATACAGTGTCAATCCTTTTGTGTAATTCTTCTTCTTCTTTTTATTTTTTTAGTGGTCCTGGGGATTGAACCCAGGGCCTTGTGCATGAGAAGCAAGCACTCTACCAACTGAGCTATATCCCCAGCTCCCCAGCCCTTTTTATTTTGGTTAAGACAGGACCTAAGTTTCCCCGGACGGCCTTGAATCTGCACTCCTTCTACCTCAGCCTCCCAAATCAGTAGGATTACAGGTGTGTTCCACACCCGGCCCAAGTAGCTGTATTTCATACAGACAAAACAATATCTTTCCTTATTGTTATGCCACTGGGATTTTTAAAAGATGTTGAGTTCACTTTAAAATTAAGAGCTTAGAAAAACTTTATTTATTGAAACTAAATTGAGAAAAATAAATGTTTCTAATTTTTAACAAGGAATGAACTAATTTTGACTGGACATTTGAGATATGTTTAAAGAAAAATAGGTTTATAACTTATAAACTTTAATATAAACTGTTGCTCAAAAACATGTGGAGGAGTTATGGCTCAGTGGTAGAACACTCACCTAACATGTTTGAGGCCCTGGGTTAGATCCTCAGCACCACATAAAGATAAATAAGTACAGGTATCGTGTCCATCTACAACTAAGAAATATTTTTTTAAAAAAGCACATGTAGCTGGGTGCAGTTGCGCAAGCCTATAATCCCAGCAACTTGGGAGGCTGAGGCAAGAGGATTTTGAGTTTAAAACCAGCCTCAGCAACTTAGCCAGGTGCTAAGCAACTCAGTGAGGCCCTGTCTCTAAATAAAATACAAAAAAGTAGGGTTGGGAATGTGGCTCAGTGGTTGAGTGCACCAAATTCAATCCCCAGTACCCCAAAAGAGCATGAGTAATGAAATAGCAGGGCAGGAACATAAAAAATAGCACCTGTCTATAGAGTAGAAGATGCAGAAGTCCCTGAAACTATCACCACGAGCATCGAGCCTGCTCACCCAGATCTTGTGGAAGAATGAAAACACTTTTTGAGAAGGAGTGGCAAGTGTACTCCCAGGGAGCAGACAGCTGCTGAAGGGGAGGGCGGTGCGCTGGGTGTCACTCACCCCAGAGCTACAGCTGCGTAAGCTGCGCCAGCCGAGCTCACTTCCTCACAGTCCCTCTGAAGAGTCTCCTGGATAAGCTCATCCACCACCTGCACAAGGTCCTATGGAGAGACCAGCACAGGGGTCAAATACAGCGTCCCACCCAGGACAGAAATCTGGAGTGAAACCTTGTCACTAGACACTGTCTGAAGGTACCCACTGACAAAGCACTTGACCCCTATCGTGGAATCAGCCACACTGCTTCAGGAGAGGTCTCTGAGGAATGGCTAGGTGCCTTCCAGAGGGAAAAGCCAGGGAAGCCTGCTGGACAACCACCCTTCAGACGGCCCCCACTGTGCCCTGTTCATCTTCACTTGTCCACATTGAACATCATCAACTTCTGTGGTGGTTCTTCATGCTCCCCTCAGGACTCCCTGACTCCCCGCATGTGGTTATTGCCCAGTGCCTGCCTCTGAGTGGCCAGGATGACACATTCGAGTGCCACACCTGTGCAGTAAACAAGCTCTACTCAGTTCTTTGGAAACCCCTTGTGCCCGGGCACATAGTACTACCATGATCCCACAGGTGCTGGTCAACCTATCCACTGGCCATCTCGAATGAAGAGGTGCTGATTTCAATCAGACCACACAGGCTGACGCTCTGGCAGTAAGCACTGAAGTACTGCTCTGACTACTGAGAAGAAAAGAGGGGCTCTGAAGTTAGCCTGGGGGTGTTAGGCTCAGTTCTGCCACATGAGGTCATGAACATGGGCAGATACTACCCTCCACTCTACTTGGCTCCTCTCCTTTGAGACCAGGCAACACAGCACCCCATCACAGGGCAGTGGGGGCCAAAGACATTTGTGCACAATGGACTTCTCAGAGCCCTGACCTAGAAGATTCCCTACCGCATCAGAGTACACAGGTGCAGGCTTTGGAGGCAGCACCTCAGGCTGCATGGAGAGCTGGCATAGACTGGGTGCCACAGATGGGGGTGGTGGAGGGACATGAGACAGAGATACAGGTGAGGGTGCGGGGACTGGAAGAGGCTGCGGAAGGAGACCCTGTGATGGCACATCCTGCTCTGCCTCACATTCTTCTCCTCTCCCATCACCTGGAAGAAAGGACACAGGAAAACATGTTACTGCAGATGCACACAAACAGCACCAGATGCAGTCATCTCCATGCAGGGACAGTCACACGGACCTAAAGGACTGCCCTCCCTGAAAACACCCATGGGACCCCTGAGGGTATATTGCTTCATGTGCAAAACAGCACTGTGGTGTCAGGGTGCCCAGAGAAGGACTTCAGAACTGTATGGAGAGGTACACCTGGGTACCAAGCCGAGGGCCCTCCAGGCCCCAGAGTAAGACAGATGCTCCTGGGCATGGAGAGGCTTTGAGGAAAATGCAGGGCAGCTTCACTCACCCGATGTATCCAAGCTAGGTCTCTGCGCGTTGACGGGTAGCTCTGTGGCCAGGCTCTCCCCGACGTACTTGTTCTGGGAGTTGAAGCTGCACACGGGTGTGTGACGAGGAACTGGGGGCAATGGCCCTCCATTTACAACTTCACCAACTGACACTGTCAGCTTCCTGGTAATAAACACTGACTTCCTGGCCTTGGATAATCCGTCTGGTTCCAGGAATGCAGACCTGTTCAGCTCCACACAGCTACCCAGACCACAAAGAGCCCACAGAAAGGTGTCACTCAGGGAAGATGGCAGCTTCATCTTCCCAAATCTAGCTGTAATGCCACAAACCCAAACCTTGTCCTGTGTCCCCTAGGCCACATGCAGATGAGAGGAAGGCACAGACCACAGTAACCCCTACTGTCAGCCTCCATAACCACGTGGCCTAGCATGTTAACAACCACACGTGGGACAATATATGGTCCTGTCTCAAGAAAAGAAGCTGCTCATCTCCTGAAGGACAGCTCTGGAGAAAAGAGCTATAGGAGGAAGGGGCTGGAGAAACCCCACTGAGTATAATGATGCCAATTGCTGGGAGAGGGTTTGGAAATTTCATCATGGTCTCAAAATACTGACTGGAAGGTAGAGGAAAACACATCAGCCTGGCCTGTTGCTACCTCTATCTCAACCATCTCAACTATCAGAAGTGGGCAGTGGTCACTCACAGGTCAGCAAAGGCTATCTTAAAGGAACAGAATAGGAAGATTCTTAAATTTAATCTTTGGATTCTTTGGTAACTCATGAAAAGCACTGATTTTTTTTTTTCTTTTTTTTTTTAATATTTATTTTTTAGTTTTCGGCGGACACAACATCTTTGTTTGTATGTGGTGCTGAGGATCGAACCCGGGCCGCACGCATGCCAGGCGAGCGTGCTACCACTTGAGCCACATCCCCAGCCCAAGCATTGATTTTTAGAGTCACAAAGAACTTGGTCTGAAACCAGTCTGCCCACAAACAGCATGTGACTTTGGGAGTACTTCCCAGCTCCATATCAGGAAAGCAGCAAGTGGAACATGCCTTCTCTAGGACTTGGCAAGCAACTGACACTTTTACAGCCATTTATTGGAATGTAAAAAGAAAAAGGGAATGGGAGCAAAGCCCACAGTTCTAGTTTCAGCCCTTACCCATCAGAAACAGTGAGGCCATGATAGTTGAGGAAGTCTGTGGCCTCTTCGCAGTCTCTGAAAAGCAGCATGCGCACCACACCATCCAGGGGAAAGACAGTAGATCGCTGTGTGCTCACAGTATATGCAATGTTGAGAGCCCGGAGAGCATCCTTGCGGATCTGAAAGGGAAGGCAGTCTCAAATAAAGAAGCCAGTTAGACAAAGGCAACAGTCAACCCCACTTGACCAGCCTCACCCCCAAATTTTGGATTAATAACGCTGAGAATTTCAAAATTAGAGATTTTGTGCAAGTAATATGGGATCTCTGCTTTTTCGTTTCTGTCTGCATGAATGTTCACAAGGCTGAACCTGGCTGCCATGCTCAAGATTCCTCTTATCTGAGCCACAGTGAGCATCTGCACTGCACACTTCTCCTGGCAGTGATCAGCAGTGCCAATCCCAAGTCAAGGGACCATCACAAATCCCTCACAGGCTGCAGCAGTTTCCAGGAGAGGGAGCTATAACCCGCTTGGAAGAGCTCCACAGCAGAGAGATGCTTCAGCACCCCAAGTAACAATCTCTTCCTTCTTGTGCTACAAGCAGTTATTTTACTCACCTGATTGAAATAACAGTGTAAAAGACACGCATTCAGATAGGAAGCTGACTGGACCAGTTTGAAAAATCTCACAAAATTATTACTGTTCAGTGCAGCAAAAGCCTGGACAGCGAAGTCCACCTCGGGGGAGTTTCTGACATCTGGGTGAAATTGCTGCACTTCTCTGTTAGGGAGACAAAATGTTCAGAGTATTGTTTTTAATTAAACAACATTTCTAGAAAGATAGATCTGATAAATAACTAGATTTCAACAATACTGAGAAAGAGTGTCCTGTGGTGACGTGTGCCTCTGAATTCAGTTTTCTGATTTCAGAGTTACCACTCTGGACCTAGATCAATAAGGGTTTTCTTTAAAAGGATAAAATACACTGATTCAAGCAATAATTTAGTAATCATCAAAAAGTTATCTTAAAGTAATGCCGAGTGGCCAGGTGCATTGGCACCTGCCTATAATCCCAGCAGCTCGGGAGACTGAGGCAGGAAAATCATGAGTTCAAAGCCAGCCTCAGCAATGGAGAGGTGCTAAGCAACTCAGTGAGAATCTGTCTACAAAGTACAAAATAGGCCTGGGGATGTGGTTCAGTGGGCAAGAGTGCCCCTGAGTTCAATCCCTGGTACCAAAAAAATAATGCTGACTGAATGCCAGCAGTATAACGACAAAGTTTGTTATTTAAAAAAAAAATCAATTTGACTGAACTATTTAAGATAGAAACAAATGATTGTCATATATGAAAAGGCAGCACAGCCATTTTCCATAGCCAGCTTATCTGCCAGGCTTAATTTTAAAACATAACCAATCACACATCTAGATGTTCTACAACAAAGTTCTTGGAGAAAATACTAAGCTAAAAAAAAAAAAAAAAAAAAAAAAAAATTCACCATAAATAAGCTAAAAAAATTTTTCACCATAAATAAAAGAACCTTGGAACTAAAGGACAACAGCCAGCACTGAATTCAGTTTACCAACTCACAAACTTGGCCCAGAGACTCAGGCATATGTATCAGATAAAGGTCTACTTACATATCAAACCAGGGTTTAAAATTCCTTCTTTTTGGAGGGTGGGGTGGGGTACTGGGGATAGAACTCAGGGGCACTCACCATTGAGCCACATCATTAGCCCTATTTTTGTACTTCATAGAGACAGGGTCTCACTGAGTTGCTTAGCACCTCCCTGTTGCTCAGGCTGCCTTTAAACTTGCAATCCTCCTGTTTCAGCCTCCCCAGCTAGAGCTGCTGAGATTACAGGTATGTGCCAACATACTTGGCTTAAAATTCTTCCATTTTTAACATTGATACTTACCATTTTGTTTCACAGTGTTTTCCTTTCTCTTTCTTAGACCTTTGACAAAACTACCTAGAAACAGCAAATCGCTAACAACTCTGATAGAATGTGGGCTTCCCTGTCCTGGCTCACTACCTGTATGATCAGGAAGCTTTGGCCCTCATTTTTCTCTCATTGAGGAGAAACATGCTCTGGAGTGAACATGAGGGTGTGAGTGAGATGTGCGGGTACAGTGCATACCCGTTGCTCTGCTCGCAGCTCAGCTGCTGACAGCTCAGACGAGGGCGTCCTGCTATCACCTAGTGTTCCCTAGCAGAGAGAGCTCAGCACTGTCAGCTATTGCAATCTTAAAGGCTCTTTTCCAAGCTAAATCTTGCCTTTTCACATATCATAGGCCATCTTGTGAATCTGGAAACTCACCTCAGGATGTCCCCCTTGTTGAGATTGAGCAGAACGTTGTACCCCTGGAACTCGGCTTCACTAGCACAGAAGATGCCTTTGTTCCTCAGATCTTGGTACATCTCTTTTAGACTCTGTAGGCACTTGGTCATGTTCTCATTGTTGATCTTGGCATCAAAGGAGGACATGGGCTCCTCACACATGAAGTGAGCACAGTGGATGTGAAATCGGGTGCACTTCTCTATCAGGGACACCGTCAGGGGATCACAGAGATGCTGCTGTGTAATGTCCTGGCCACAGGGGTGGGGAAGGATTACACACACACATGCATTACACTTGCACATGCTCCACACACACTCCCCTGGCAAAGAATCAACTATGAGAAAATCCATGCTTATCACCACTGAATTGCTTACTTTTCAACTTGAAACCAAGCCCATTAAGCACATTTTAAGAGGATTTTATAACAGTTTAAATAAAAGTATATTTTTGTTTTAGATTAAGATATTTGAGTAATTCAGGCACTATGGCAGATGCCTGTAATCCAGTGACTTGGGAGGCTGAGGTAGGAGAATCACAAGTTCAAAGCCAGCCTCAGAAACTTAGTGAGGCCCTATGCAACTTAGTGAGACCCTGTCTCAAGATACAAAATAAAAAGAGCTGGAGTAGGCTGGGGATATAGCTCAGTTAGTAGAGTGTTTGCCTTACATGCACAGGACCCTGGGTTCAACCCCAGAACCACACACACACACACAAAAGGGGGAGGGGGCTGGAGATGTAGCTCAGTGGTTAAGTGTCCCGGGTTCAATCCCTAGTAGTAAAATGAAAAGTGCTCCCAGTATGCCTTTGGAATATACATGCATTTCCTAGTCTCCTGACCAGAGGCAGCTGATACCTTCCGTATGCCCCGTGTGCGGTTCCACACGAAGTCGTACCAGTCCCGCAGGCTGCCTTCCTTCTGGTCCATGATCTGAGTCACCAAGTAGTCCATGGTCCTGCTGAGCACTGCAGATGGTCGTAGCTCATGTGGCAGAGGCTCCTCCTGATCAGCTGAAGACCGGCTATATTCCTTCACGGCCGCAGCATGGTCCACCTGGGAACACAGAACAGGGACAGGTTATTTGTGTGGCAGGTGCTGGGGCCACCTACTGGCACAGTTTTTCCTTTAACCAAGGGGGAAATCATGCATGCACTCACACGAGATCCATGCCTAAGAATACACTTTTAAAATGAACCCCTGGATTCAACCCCTTATCCAAAAAATAAAGATGAACTGAGGTTCAAAATGGTTGACAAAGCCACACAACTCGAGAGTTTCAGGGCCAAGATTTTTGTGTGTGTGTGGGACTAGAGAATGAATCCAGATGTACCTGTAAGCTATATCCCCCACCCTCTTAAAAATTATTTTTTAATTAAAATTTTAAAAACCTGAAGAGCAAAAGAATCTAGACTGGTGCAGATTTCTGAGGAATATGTGCTAACACAGTTCAGGAAGGGTCAGACTCTCTGATGCAGTAATTTAATGCATAGGATGTAGCTGAAGAAAATAATCAAAATATCATAGAAGCATTGCACACAAGATGCCAAACAATATTATAATTTGAACTGAAAAATTAAAAACAGTCTATCTACTGACTGCAAAAAATGGACAGTTTTGACAGAGCTACATAAAGACATATGCTTCATTTAGAAAACACTTATGAATGTGTAACTAATTAGAATAAAATGTTTTAAAAAAGAAATGCTTATGAAGAAATCCTCATAAGACATGGAAGTGTTCATGAAAAGATACAAATTGAATCTAGATCATCCATCATCTCCATGTGCAGAACATAAATACAGAAAAGGGAAGGAATAAGACTGTAAAAAGGTATGGTGGCTCAGGAGGCTGAGGCAGGAGGATCACAAGTTCAAAGCCAGCCACGGCAAAGGCAGGGTGCTAAGCAACCCAGTGAGACCCTGTCTCTAAATACAAAAAAGGGCTGGAGATGCGGCTTAGTGGTTGAATGCTCCAGAGTTCAATCCCCGGTGACTCCCCCCTCCCCCCCAAAAAAAACTGTAAAAAGAGGAAAAAATAAAATTTTAATCTAGATTTTAAAAACCCACATCAAGGTAGATCTCCTTTCCAAGACGAACCACTCTCTCCCTTAAGAGTGTCTCCCCTCCTTTCTTTAATAAATTTTCTTACCTTTCTTTAAAAAAAAAAAAAAAAAAAATCCTACATCTGTACTTTATTGCATTAAATATGATGTGGTTTAGCTGCATTACACAAAAACTACTTAGCCAACATGTCAGTATGAAATAGCTTAATATAATTATTAATAGCACAAATGCCCATCACCATCCCAAAAAAGCAAACATTCAAATCAAGTATCCACATGTACGGAAACCACAAAGAACAAGCCTTCCCCACCCCTGCCCAACACACCCCCACCTCCAACCCCTGATAAGAGGGGAGACCAGAGTCCCACCTGGTCAGTGCCTGGGACCACTTCGAAAACGCTAAGCTGACTCCGGGTCTCCCGCATGTACCGCTCCTTCTCAGGACACATGTCAGGGCATGTCCCAACAAAAGTCCTGGCTTTGTCCAGATCAGTCCTCTTCACCCGAGCTAAGTGATGTCAAGTAAGAGGTAAGGACATACCACAGGTTGGTTACTGGGAACCCACAGAAGTGTATTTTCATAGCAACAAAAGACAAAAATTGAAAAAAGAAAGAAACACAAATTACAAAGGAAAGAAATATTTTTAAAACCCATCAGACGAAGGGACTTTATGGCCTACCCTTTCAGACAGTAGACATCAAGGATCAAAAAGACCACCAGGGCCAGGCTTCTCCAACAGTCAACAGAACTTCACTGCAGACTACAGATGGGCATCCTCTCACTCAAAGCTAGATGTACCACCAGTGTTCTAGAATTCTTTTTTTTTTTTCTATTTTTGTTGTTGTTGTTGTTGTAGATGGACACCTTTATTTTTTTATTTTATTTTATTTTTTAAATAACTGTATTTTATGTATTTATTTTTATGTGGTGCCGAGGATCAAACCCAGTGCCTCACATGTGCTAGGCAAAGCACTCTACCACTAAGTCACAATCCCAGTCCAGTGTTCTGTAATTCTTATGGTGACTTCAGTGATAAACAATCATGGTGTAGGATGTTTACTAAAGTGATAAATTTGTTAAATGCAACTATTCAAAATATACAAGTATTCTAGAATTCTCTCTCGTTATTTGTAATGGAAGTTAATGGGGTCTTGACCTGAGTAAGTACACGATTATTATCCACAGAATTCAAGGTTACATATTTATCTTTTCTGTTTATTTATCAGTACTGGGGATTGAACCCAGGGGTGCTTTATTACTGAGCTACACCCCATCCCGTTTTTTATTTTATTTTATTTTTTGAGACAGTGTCTCACTAAGTTACTTAGGGCCTAAATTGCTGAGGCTGGTCTTGAACTTGCCATCCTCCTGCCTCAGCTCCTGAGTCGCTGGGGTTACAGGTGTGCAACATCGAGTCCAGCCTAAATGTATTTTTTAAATAAAATGGAATGCAATAACTTCACAACTCAAAATGTAATCTTATTTTTATTTTGAAAATAATTCAATACCTAGTAATAATTTTATTTAACATATAAAAATCACCATGTCAATGACATAATTTTTGGCAGTAGCTTTTATTACTGTGTTAAGGAAGCACTGTGATTATTCCAATTATTCAAAGCTTTTAAAAAAGAAAACTCCAGGGATGGGGATGTGGCTCAGTGGTTAAATGCCCCTGGGTTCAATCCTCCAGTCCCAAAAAAAGAAATAAAATTAAAGAAAAAAAAAAAAAAAAAAGGAAACTCCTAAAACTGAAATTTAAGAAGAAAAATTGCAAAGAGTATGTATATTTACATGTTTGGTCACTGTATCTCTTTCACATTAATCAATACTTTGAAGGCGACACATTTACACAGCTCAACATTCCACGGGTGGGACTACGTCCAAAACCAAGCACTCTTCACCTCAACCCTTGGGACACCACCTTCTCATCATTATTTCATGCATATGTCTGCAAACACATTCATCTACATAGGTACACACACAGCACTCAACCCCAGGAAGACTGGTAAACAATAACAGGCAGAGGTGGCACATCAGAGACCCAGAGACTCAATGGCAGTTGAGCCCGTGAAAAGGGACACTTCCCTACTGGGAAGCCACCTCACCATAACCTTTCCATGGACTCTGGAACCTGTGCCACAATACACATACCTTGCCGCATGATCCGGTCTCTTTGGTCAAGCAGGCGGTACTTCTCCTCAGATGTCTCAGCAACAGTACCTATCAGAGTACTAAGGGATGACACAGACGGCCCAAGGCCCTCAGAGCCCTCAGACCCAGAGTCAAATGGGTCTCCCTCAACCTGGTGAGCCTTCAGAAGACTTGGCTTCTTCACTGGAGAGCTACAGAAAAAAAATACATTAAGGGTCCTTGTAACATTTCCATATCTGAACCTGTCAAGATTTTTGGGTCCTTTAAAACTGAGAAAGCATTAAAATGAGATAAGCCTTGATAAAACTGGTGATGAGAAAAGTTTTCTTTTCTTAATGAAAAAGAAGCAAGGCCAGGCACAGTGGCACATGCCTGTAATCCCAGCAAGTCAGGAGACAGAGGCAGGAGGATACAAAGTTCAAGACCAGCCTCAGCAACTTCACAAGACCCTGTCTCAAAATAAAAAATTAAAAAAATAATAAATAAATAAAAAATAAAAAGGGCTGGCAATGTAGCTCTGCGATAGCGTCCCCTGGGTTCAATCCCCAGTACCACATAAAAAGAAGGAGCAAGTAAGGCAGGCATGGTGGCACACACCAGTAGTCCTACCTACTTGGAAGGCAGGCAGGAGAATCACTTGAGCCCAGGAGTTTGAGACAAGTCTGAGCAATGTAGCAAGAGCTCATCTCAATGGGGAAAAAAAGTTGGTTACAGGCACAAAAGTAATATAATTATTTACTAGTTTTTAAATAATTTTTGAAATATTTCATGTTTTTAAAAGATGAAATGAACTAATTTAAACAGTTAAGATAAATATTTCTGGACTTCTATCTCAAAGCAATTAAATTCATTCTGGAAAAAAACACACCTTTAATGCCATAAGGAAATACTCTGCCTACATGCTGTAATACCCAACTTTATTTCTGTTGAAGGACACACTAAGCAGAACGGGTCTCAGCTTCCCCATTTTCTAGCTGTTTTTCAACATTTTCTAAACTTGAATGCCAAAGACAGTGTAAGACTGGTTGAGTGAGAAAAGAAAAATCAAAATCAAGCCCGCAATTAAACTGCAATCATGAAATGGAAAGTGAATCTGCAGGGCTGGGGATGTGGCTCAAGCGGTAGCGGGCTCGCCTGGCATGAGTGCAGCCCGGGTTCAATCCCAGCACCACATACAAAAAAAAGATGTTGTGTCCGCCGAAAACTAAAAAATAAATATCAAAAAAAAAGAAAGTGAATCTGCAAAGCGGGTGGACACACCTATAATCCCAGCTAGAGGGTCCCAAGTTCAAGGACAGCCTAGACAATATAGTGAGACCCTTTCTCAAAAAAAAAAAGAAAAAAAGAACAGAAAAAAGGTTGGAGACTTAGCTCAGTGGTAGAGCACTTGCTTAGCATGAGTGAGGCCCCAAGTTCAATTCCTAGTACCACAAAATGAATAAATAAATACATAAATAAAATGAGGAAAACAATGCACTAGCCAAAAGAAAAGAAAGGTTAAGGCAGAGACTTGTCAAAGCAGGCCCAGTTGTAAATAGGACAGGAGCCAGCCAGCTCTCTCAGAACACAAACCCAGAGGAGGGGCCCCTGGGAAAGAGTTCCCCATACAGACAGGGCAGCCATGTGATGAAAAAGCAACCACGCTCACACCAATTCACAGCTGCCCAGGGAGCGAGCATCCACTTTAGTGCAATAAATGAAACCTATAAGAAGTTGTACAGAGGCTGAACAAATCCTTATTAAGAATGCAATTATTGGGGCTAGGGTTGTGGCTCAGTGGTAGGGAGCTCACCTAGCATGTCCATGGCACTGGATTTGATCCTCAGCACCACATAAAAATAAATAAATAAGTAAAATAAAGGTATTGTGTCCAACTACAACTAAAACCAAAATAGATATATATATAAAAAAAAAAGAATTCAATTATTACAGTCAGATGTCTTAATGGGCAAAATTACTGAGATGCATTAGCATTTCAGGGGGGACTACAGGTAACCTTATGGGACATGACAAGCATAGAGATGGTGACCAGCTCAGGGCACTGTACTCCATGAGCCTCATGGGGTAGGCACCCTTTTGTGCAGACAGAAGCTCTGCCACCCTAAGTGAGTAGCCTCCTGAGTAGGAAATAACCCACAGGGTCTCTATAGCTGGGGCTAAGAGGACCAGACCAGGCTAGATTACAGCAGCTTTGTGATGAGATTCTCCCAGAGAAAATGCCTAGATGGAAAATAAGGCCCGCCCCAAAAGAGGGTCTTCTCAGCTCCTTGTCTATGAGAACAGGATGAGACAGAATCAGCCCTGCAGATGGCAAGTTCCAGATGTAGAAAACTCATTCTGCAGTCTCAGCTGGGACCCAAGCCTGCAAAGACGTGCTATCCCAGAGCCTCCTCACTGCTCATACTGCTTGGTAGGGCTGGCGGGGCGGGGGACGGTCTTCAGAAGGACCCCCGTTTTCCAGTCCCAGAAGCTGCTGGCAATTAGCTCTTTTTTAAAAATATATTTTTTAGTTGTTGATGGGCCTTTATTTTGTTCTTTTATTTATATGCAGTGCTGAGAACTGAGCGCAGTACCTCACACATGCCAGGCGAGCACTCACACTGAGCTACAACCCCAGCCTGGCAACTAGCTCATTTTTTTCCATCCCCCTGGTCCCTCAGCCACTACTCAGATGTCATTAGATGACACTAAGCCCATCTGTCCTTCAATGTGATCAGCAGAAAAGACCAACCCACCTTTTATTCAGGCCTCCAGCTGCAGGCCTCACCATGGGCTTGCCAAGAGGGGAGTGCTGAAAGGGTGCATCCTCTGTTCCCTGGCTGGCTTCACTGTCACCAGGTTTCTTCTCCTTCAGGGAAAAGGGTTTCTTATTGGGACCTGAGGACACAGAAGTCAGAACAGAGTTTATGCCATCACAGGTCTCCTGACACTGGACTTAGACTCTTTTTTGAGAAAGCAATATTTTTATAATTGTCACAAGAGGTTAGGAAATATCCCAAAAAAACAACTATGAGACATGAGGATCCACTCAGAGCCAGGCTCCCCACCAGTGATGGGGAAAGGACTGACATTCACAGGTCAAAGAACTTGCACAGAGCATCTGACCATGAAAAGAAGAACTGAAAACTCACTTATTTTCTTCTTGTGCCAAAAGATAGCCACATCCTTATGTAAACTTTTCCCCTTCTTCCTTGCCAGGGCTGCAGATGCCTGAAAAATCGTCCAGTAATAGAATTACGAGGACAGCAGGAGACCAGAGAACATTAGGCTTAAGACTTCAGTACAGAATGATGAGATCACTCAGAGATGAAAAGGAGCCAACAGTGCCTCCTCCTACCACATGTTCTGCCTGCATTTCTGTCTCCAGCTGTGGCTGCCATAGCCCTCATGTCCCTTACCTATCACACAGGCATGTATGTGAACTTCTCCTATTTGAAATAACACATGAACTTGGCCTCAGCATTTGGTATGGTGAATCTCACCAGCTGGTTTCATACACAGAAACAAAAAGATTGCCAAGTCACACTCAAGCACAAAAGGAATATCAACTACAAGATGATGAACTCAGCGAGGCGCTGAGTTCGATCCTCAGCACCACACAACAATAAATAAAATAAAGATACTGTGTCCAACTACAACTAAAAAAATATTTGAAATGTGATACCATTTATCACAAAACACACACACACCTGTAATCCCAGTGATTTGGGAGGCTGAGGCAGGAAGATCGAGAGTTCAAAGCCAATCAGCAATTTAGCAAGGCCCTAAGCAACTTTGCAAGACCCTGTCTCTAAATAAAATATAAAAAGGGCTAGGGATGTAGCTCAGCAGTAAAGTGCTCCTGGGTTCAATCCCTGATACCAAAAAAAACAAAAACAAAAACAAAAACACACACACAAAACTAACTACACATTGTATACGTATACAATGTCTAGAAAAATATGCACCACATTAGGTAAGAGGTCAGTCTTGAGTAACAGCAGACATGGGAGGCATGCGGGGGTGCATGGGAAATCAGCTTCATCCATATCAATAAAATTATTAAAATGGCAATGTATTTTTATTTCCATTATGTAATAAAAACATCATGTAATAAAAACCTTAATGTTTATTACACAGGCAAAACATAATTTGTTTTAAAATATTTTTTAGGTTTAGATGGACACAATTCTTACCAGTACCTCCTCACACATGCCAGGCAAGCACTTTACCACTGAGCCACAACCCCAGCCCAGAACTTTTTAAAATAAGGATTACCAAGTGATCCAGCAAGTCTACTCCCAAGGTGTACACCCCAAAAAAATGAAATCAAGGACTCAAACCTATACTTACATAACAATACTCAGAGCAGTATTATCCACAATAGCCAAAAGGTGGAAGCAAGCCAAAACGTTCATCAACAGAGTATTTTATTAACAAAGGTGGTCCATCCTATTCACCCATAAAAGGAGTCAAATTCTGATACATGCTACAATGAATGCTAACTGACATAAATCACACAAAAAGACAAATACTGTATGACTCCACATACATGAAATATCTAGTAGGTGAATTCTTAGTGATAGAAATTAGCCTAGAGGTTACCAGGTTACCAGGAACAGTATGGGGACTTACTGCTTAATGGTTACAGTTTCTGTTTACAATAATGAAAAAATTCTGGAAATAGTTGTCTGGTTGCACATCACTGTGAACATAATTAATAATACTGAATTATTTTAATAATAAAATAAATAGCAAAACCCCTAAAACTGTGAATATTTTCGCATGAAAATTACACAGGGGCTAGGGCTGTAGCTCAGTGGCAGAGCACTGGCCTAGCACATGTGAAGCACTGGATTCAATCCTCAGCACCACATAAAAAAATAAGTAAATAAAATAAAGGCATGCTGACTATCTACAACTACAAAAAAAATTTTTTTTTTTTAATTACACTCTTAGGAATTTAAACAAAGGACAAAAACTAAGTAAGCAAATAAACAGGATAAAATGCCATGCACCATAGAATCCCATTTTATATATATACAAACAAGTAAATAAAATTAAAAGTTATGAAAACATGCTTTCTTCTTTATAAATTCTTATAAAGTCAGGCATGGGGCATACACTTTTAATCCCAGCAACCTGGGAGGCTAAGGCAGGAGGATCACAAGTTTGAGGCCAGTTTCAGCAAATTCTCAAGATCCTCAGCAACTTAGCAAGACCCTGTCTCAAAATGAACATTAAAGGGGCTGGGATTGTGGCTCAGCGGTAGAGCACTGGCCTAGCATGAGCGAGGCGCTGAGTTCGATCCTCAGCACCACATAACAATAAATAAAATAAAGATATTGTGTCCAACTACAACTAAAAAAATATTTTAAAAAAGAAAATTTTAAAAAAGGGCTAAGGGGCTGGGGATGTGGCTCAGGCGGTAGCGCGCTCGCCTGGCATGCATGCGGCCCGGGTTCGATCCTCAGCACCACATACAAACAAAGATGTTGTGTCTGCCGAAAACTAAAAAATATTAAAATTCTCTCTCTCTCTCTTAAAAAAAAAATTAAAATTAAAAAAAAAAAAATTAAAAAAAGGCTAAGGATGTAGCTGAGTGGTTAAGCATCTCTGGGTTTGGTCCCCAGTACTCCCCCGACCAAAACAAAAGAGAGGAGGGAGAAATAGAGACTGGTTATTGATTTGGGGAAATACTAAAGATTAGAAGGGCCCAATGTTGCATACCTGTAGTCCCAACTATTTGGGAAACTGAGGTAAAAGTATCTCTCTCTTGAACTCAGGAGTTCAAGGCCGGTGTGGCCACAGCAAAACCCTACCTCTTAAAATAAACAAATACAGAGCTAGGCACATACACTTGTAATCCAGGCAGCTCAGGAGGCTGTGGTAGGAGAATCACAAGTTTAAAGCCAGCCTCAGCAACTTAGTGAGACCCTAAACAATTTAGCAAAACCCTGTCTCAAAAAATAAAAAGGATTGGGGAATGGCTCAGTGGTTAAGCACCCCTGGGTTCAATCCCAGGTACCAAAACAATTAACTAATTAAAAATAAATATATAGGGGCTGGGGTTATAGCTCAATGGTGCCTACCATGTGTGACGCACTGAATCTGGTCCTCCGCACCACATAAAAGTAAATAAACAAAATAAAGGTGTTGTGTCCATCTACAACTAAAAAAATTGTTAAAATACATATATAAACATATATATAAAGTAAATAAAATTAAAAGCTATGAAAACATGCTTTCTTCTTTATAAATTCTTATAAAGTCAGGCATGGGGCATACACTTTTAATCCCAGCAACCTGGGAGGCTAAAGCAGGAGGATCACAAGTTTGAGGCCAGTCTCAGCAACTTCTCAAGATCCTCAGCAACTTAGCAAGACCCTGTCTCAAAATGAAAATAAAAAAAGGGCTAAGGATGTAGCTCAGTGGTAAAGTGCCCCCGGGTTTGATCCCCAGTACTCTCTCCCCACCAAAAAAAAAAACAAAAAACTTAAGAACATTATTTTTTCCATAAGAATATTTAGAAAAAATAATAAACATATAAAGCTGCATAACATGAGCAATGCATCTGCGCATGTAACCTTCAACCCATGGATTACAAAAATGTTGAGAGTTGGTGCAAACCCACCAGTTGTTTCTGGAGGACAGGATTACAAGAGATTTCACATTTTCTTTGTATTATTAGAATATTTATGGTGTTCATGTACTATGATCAATTAAAGAAAAACAAAACCAGAAAACTCAAGTTTGAAAAAGTGCTGTGTGGTTACAGAGCCACTCCCAAGCCTTTCAGAGGGCTAGACTGTTGCAACACTCAGAGCTTTCCTAGAGCACTGGCACCTCAAGCCTTTCAAGATTCCAGGTTATGAAATAAACAATCCAAGGCTCTCCAGGACAAGAGTGAGATAAAATTTGAGTGCTTTCTCTATGTTCTAGAAAGCAAAAAACTGAAGAATGCGTCACTTTTAAGCAGTTCAAAGGCAACAAAAGTCAAATCTGCAGTAGTGAATGGCAAGTCAGAAGTACTCACATGATCAAAAAAATGCACTACTGCAAGCTTCTTGCTGCGCCTGGTAAAGATGCGCTGTACTTTAGCAATTTTGCTAAAGTGGTTCTCCAGAATAGTTCTGTCATTGAGATAGTCAGGGATGTTCTTGCACTGGATTGCTGTGACTTCAGCGGGAGACAAGCCCCCAAGACTGTCTGTGCTCTCGCTTCTTTTACTCTGACGCATAGTTCCCCTTAGAGAATCTAGAGGTTAGGACAGTGGAAACATAAACCATCAAATGCAACATCTTCAAACAAGAAAAAGTTCATGGATGTAAGGCCTGCTCCAAGGATCCCTTAAGTTCTACTTATAGAGAACTAACAGAAAAAACAAGCGAATACCCAGGAAACTCACGGAGAGCCTGCCAGCAAGATTTACTCTGCATTGTACATTTTAAGAACTCACCTTCTTTTTTATCTCTACCTTCAGTTTCTTCCTCTTTATTCACACCTGGAAGCCGGGAGGGTGCCAGGACAGACTGACTCCCTCCTGGGATAGCCATGTGGTCACTTTCCCCGGACTCCACAAAGCCAACTTCCTTTCTAGATTCTTTGTTGCCCAGACGACATACTTCTTTATTGCTTTTGAAGACATCCTGTATTGTCCGACCGAACAAAGTGCCTCCTCGAGGTCGATTCAGGCGCACAGGCCGTTTATCTGGAGGATGGTCACCCCTTGACAAAGGGTCTGAGTCTTCTGCCTCGTGGCCATGCCTCCTAGGGGAACGATCCTGGTCCTCTTTCCTTTTCAGTCCTTTCATGAGGCTGGGAAGTGGCTCCACCTGGGAAACAGCTTCTTCACACCCTGGTCGGATACCCGTTTTGTTTACAGGGAATGGTTCCCCCAAAGACCCAGAAGATGATATGGGGAAGCTACTGAAGCTACTATTAGAACTTCCAAAAATTGATTTAGGTTCTCTCTTCTCCTCCTCTACATTTTGGTTTGACAAAGCAGGGGTAAAAGCAGATGATGAATTACTACTACTAACTGGTTTTGAAAAGG
The DNA here is from genome assembly GCF_047511675.1 of Marmota flaviventris. Taxonomy (NCBI): domain Eukaryota; kingdom Metazoa; phylum Chordata; class Mammalia; order Rodentia; family Sciuridae; genus Marmota; species Marmota flaviventris. The sequence goes on along the minus strand of NC_092505.1, from coordinate 482,784 downwards.
TAAAATTTGAATTGGTAGCTGAACTACTTGTCACCTGAGGAAAGGAAAAAGAAGCCAAGCCTCCAGGTCCACTACTAATTGGGTGGGAAAATGTGAAAAACCCAGAAGTAATTTGGCTCTGGGTTCTCTCTGGTTCGGACTCAGTCCCCAGTATTGGTCTGAACACTGCATTTTCCAGAGGTTTAAAGCTGAATTCGGTTTTCCCAAAACCACAGCTTGCTATTTCTCCAGGTTCTGATCCAAAAGTAGAAGTACTTGGGAAAACCCCAAGGCTAGTGGGTGATTTGAAACTAAATCCTGCATTTCCAGACACAGATGAACTTGAAGGCCCAGAGACAGCTACAAAGGGAGTGTGTTCAAGTCCAGAAAAGAGTCCAGAACTTGAGGTTTGGGTGAGTCCAAACGTTTGCACTGAAGAGGAAGGTGCCACAAAGCCAGGTACCTGTGAGAATCCTGTGTTCTTCCCAGATAATGTATTGCTTTGCCCAAAAAGAGAAGGCTGACCAAACCGAAATGGGGGTTTGGCCTGAAATGTTCCCACTGAACTACTAGAAGATGCTGCAAAAGTACTAGGCTGCTGCCCACCAAAAGGGTTGGTTGGGTTCATCTTTGATTCAATTATTAGAAGACAATAAATACTAAGTGTACAAAATTATTCCGCTTCCTCAAACAGTCTGTTGCACCAGGATAAGCTGAAAGACATAAATTCAGATCATCACAGCACCTCCTGCAAGAAGACTGGGTCTTGAGTCACCCGTCACACTCTAAGGATAATTAATGAAAAGGCAGGCAATGCAGAGGACTAAACAATCGTATTTTCTACTGAGAGCCCATAGATTCTTTTTGTTGGTGAGCAGGGGCACAGGGTGGTACAAATAAAGTACTATGTTACCTAAGTTTAAATCCTGATCCTTTAAGATTAAAATAAAAATCTATTTTACTGAGCTGATAAATTGGTGAAAAGTCATTTGGTAAAAAGAATGAATGTCGTTACTTACACCTTTCTACTTTAAAGGGGAACTCGCCAGAGTCTTCCAACCTCCGAGGCCAGAGAGTCACAAAGTAACACTGTGAAAACGTTACTGTTTCAGCGCTTCCTCCCATTCAATTTTCCTCAGAGCAACTGGAGCACGGAAAACTTTTCCCAGGCCTAGAAGTACGTTTCCTTCTGCGCTGGCAGCCGCCCGGGCGCCGAGCGGCCTGCGACGGAGGCGCCGGCGGGGACCCCAGCAGGCCGCGCTGCAGGCTCGGCTGGCCGCGCGCCGTAGAGACGCCGGGCGCCCAAGGGAGCTGGCAGGGCCGGCGCTCACAGCCCGCCACTGGACGCGCTCTGCGCCCCGCTCGGCTCTCGGTCCTCCTCCGCTCGCCGCTCTGGGTCCCGGCGTACCCCAGCGCACGCACCGGCCTCGGCCGTGGGAGCGGCGCTCAGCTGGGGGCAGAGGGCAGAAAACGAAACGGACCAACTTCCGGTCCGCTTAGCGCGGGTCCGTCCAGGCCGCCGCATTCAGGTTCCGCTCTGCGGGCTTCCGGCGGGTTTCCGGCGAGCGGCCCGCCCACTGCGCGAGCCCGCTGGTCCCGGCTCCTGTGCGCAGCCCCGGGCTGCCGCTCCCGGCTCCGGTCAGGACGCCGGACCCCACTTCCGGCGCGGAGCAGTGCGTTGCCGGGCGTCGGTCCGCCGCGCCGGGCGCCCCGGGAGCACCGGCGCTCACCGCCCCTTCCCCGCCCGCCGGGTCCACGCCCGCTTCTCCCCGCGCCGCCCTGTCCCTCGGTTTCGTACTTCCCAGGGCGAAGGTAAATTCCCTCCAGATTGTTAAGCCGTTCGGCCAGGGAGGATGGTCTGAGTGCGTGCTGTCGGTTCCCGGGCTGAGGGTCGTCTTTTAACCCGTGACCACAGGTTCCACCGGAACGGCTTCAGCGGTCAGACTTTTCCTGCCATGACCTTGGTGATCAGAAATCTGCAGCGAGTGATCCCCTTTAGGAGGGTGCCGCTTCGCAGGAAGATGGAGGTTGTGAGGAATATTTTGGGAGTACAGAAGTTTGACCTGGGAATCATCTGTGTTGACAACAAGAACATTCAGCACATTAATAGGATCTACAGAAAGAAAGACGTCCCAACCGATGTGCTTTCTTTTCCATTTCATGAGGTAAGAAAATATGTTCCTCCTCTTGTCTAACCTTACAGAATCCATTGCCTGTGTTAGTTGCATCACAAGGTTTTTTAAAAATATCTTCATTTTTATTTATTTATTCGTTTTTTTGTTGTTGTTGTTTTGTTTTTTTAATGTGGTGCTGCGATGGAACCCAGGGCCTCATGTAGGCAAGGCAAGCACTCTACCACTGAGCTACAGCCCCAGCCCCAGACAAGGTTCTTAATTTTTTTTTTTTTTTTTTTTTTTGGTACTGGGGATTGGAGCCACATCCCAGCTGAGGCTGGTCCTGTCTCAGCCTCCCGGGCAGCTGGGATTACAGGCCTGCACCACTGCACCCAGCAAGGTTATTAATTTTAATTTTGAAAAATTTCAAAAATACACAAAAGTGAAGACAACAGTCTTACTGGCCCCCATTGAGCCCAGGTGACTAGACTCCACCATCTCACCTGTAGTGCAATCAGCAAATTAAAGAAGTAAAGTGCTTCTGCAGTTTTTTTAGTGTAACTAAATATGTTTGGATCCAAAAACTGGAAAATAACACTGAACCACTCACAGTGATACACACCTGTGATCCTTCATCACAGGAGGCTAAGGCAGGAGGTTCACAAATTCCAGGCCAACCTCCACAACACAAGGAGACCCTGTCTCAAAAGAAAACAATTAGAAAAGGTTGGGGATATAATTCAATGATAGAGTGACCCTGGTTTCAGTCCCCAGTGCCATACATAAAGAGTGAAAATAAAAGAAACTAGGACTTATATTTTCAACAGATACAATGTAGTAGCTACAGGTAACTATATTATGTGAATACAAGGCTTCACTCATTGTTACTAACAGTGTAAATTGGAGTAACGCTTTTGAAAAACAATTTGTCAACATATAGTGCTTCCAGAGCCTTTGAAACATACATATAGGGGACTGGGGTTGTGGCTAAGAGGTAGAGCATTTGCCTAGCATGTGTGAAGCACTGGGTTCAATCCTCAGCACCACATAAAAATAAATAAACAAATATATATATGTGTGTGTGTGTGTGTGTGTGTATATATGTATATGTATGTATATATATGTATATATGTGTATATATATATATATATATATATATATGTGTGTGTGGTGTCCACCTACAACTAAAAAATGTTTTTTAAAAAACATACCAGGGCTGGGGCTGCAGCTCAGGGTAGCACACTTGCCTGGCATGTGTGAGGGGCTGGGTTCTGTTCGATTCTCAGCACCACATATAAATACATAAATAAAATAAAGGTCTATCAACAACTAAAAAAAATATTTTAAAAAATACCTATATACTCTAATCCACTAATGTCACACCTGAGGAAACAAATTCAAAGAAGGAAGAAAATACAGTGTTAACTGTATAATATTAAGTACTGTTTTCCTTAGTAGGGAAAAAAAATGGAAGCATCCTAAATATCCAGGCATAGACGACTGGGTTAGTGGGAACAGTCCTCAGCTGGTCTTCAGTCTTTCTGTGGGAGAATGTGAAAGACTGTTTAGGAAAAAATGGGAAGTAGAAAGAATAGAAATATAAAATTCTGTCAGTGGGCTGCTGATTTAGCTCTCAAAGTTCTGTGTCTGTGTGACTCCCTGTTAGAAGAAATGAAAGAAATGGGAAGTAACTCAGTTGTCAAGGTGGAAGCACTTAAGGTCACTTGTTTAGTGGCTGTGCGGTCTTCCCCCTTGGGCCCTTGCTGGTGCTGGGCCTCAGGCATACAACTTGAGCTTCATGTGGTCGTGGAGTCCAGTATCCTACACCTCAGACTCTGAGCTGGGCTCTCCTGGTCAGATTTCTGTCCCCAAGGCAGTAACCTTACCTCTGTTCCCTCATTTTTTAGAATCTGAAAGCAGGTGAACTTCCCCAACCTGGTTGTCTGGATGACTGTAATCTGGGAGACATCTTCCTAGGAGTGGAGTATATCTTTCAGCAGTGCAAAGAAAACGAGGATTACTACGACACGCTGACTGTAAGTGGGGATGCTGACCTCATGGAGCATGGGGAGGGGTTGAGGAGACTTCTGCTCCCACTATTGTCTGTGGGCACAAATGGTCGCTGTGGGAGAACCTACACATGGAGAGAGACGAGCACCCAGGAGCCTTCTCAGCTTTCATCCAGAGAGAACAGGCTGCCTTTTGCTAACCTAGCCTGCAGCATCAGCTTTCTATTAGGATTCCCCAAACAGGACCCTCCAGATTTGTCTCCCCTCAGTTTGACACAAAACAAAGAAGAGGGTTCTGAAAAGTGAGTGTGCCTGGAGTCATATTTAATGTGCTTACAGATTGAGCTGAGATGCTTCCCTTTGGCAGAACAGATACAACCTGAGCTATTTGGGGGGCATACTAGGGCCTCTGAGTGACTGAAAGCAGAACTTCCCAGGAAGCCCACTGTGAAGGGTGTAGCCTGGACCCTGAATACTCTGTCTGGATGCAGTGTGCCAGGGAGGAGGTTGCACACTGTCTTCCTGAAAGTGACATCAAGTGGCCCAATGCAGGCTTCGGTACTTTGTGGCCAGCAGCGATGCCCCTCCAAGGCAGTGGCCCTGGACCTCTCCTTCCAGTCTCCCACCCCACACCTCCAGAGCCGTCCCTGAGGGGTACCCTATTTCCCCCCAGTGAGTGCCAGTCTACTACTCCTAGGACCCCAGTTCTCATAGGCATAGGCTAGGCCAGCTCTGCTAGGGACTGAGTCCCAACAGCACCCTCCTTCAGCCCTCCCCTCCTACCTCCATGTCACCAGCCTCAAGACATCTCACTTTGACTAAACCCTCTCCCTCCATCCCCACCCCAGAGGGAGTCATGATCTTCACACCAGCTAGCCTCTGGCCTCCCCAGATCCCTAAGCCCATCCTGTGGGACCTCAGACAAGTTGCAGCCAGGTTCACATGCTGCCACCTGCTCAGAAGAGGGTTCCTAACCTGCCACAATCTTCCCTCTTCCCCTTCCCTGCTCCGGGCTTTGTCTCATGTCAGAAGCCTATCTCCTCACTCTGCCCCAGATGCCCTCTCCAGACCTACCCACATCTGACCCCCAACCCCTGCCCTGCTATCACACCAAAACTCTGCACACAGAAATCAGTAAAATTTGGGTCTTCTCCAGGCCCCTGACCTATGTTTTACTCTTGTGTGCCCCAATCAGAGGGCTTCTCATCCGGGTTTGAGCCAGGGATGCAAGCTGTGCCCTCAGTTCAGGGTGGTCAGCCAGGCCACGCCCACCCACTCGTCTTTCTCATAACTCTCCTTCTGTCCCGTAACTCTTTATTCACTTATTCACTTACTTCCCCTTCTGTCAGTACTGGAGATTAAACCCATGGGTGCTCTATTTTTTCTGAGCTAAACCACCAGCCCTTTTTATTTTTTCTCTTGAGACAGGGTTTCACTAAGTTACCCAGACTGGCCTTGAACTTGGGATTCTCCTGCTTCAGCCTCCCTAATTACTGGGATTACAAGCATGGGCCATCATGCCCAGTTTACTTATTTTTTAAAACTGAGGTCTGGCTCACTATGTTGCCCAGGCTGGTGTCAAACTCATGGTTTCAAATGACATTCTGTCTCAGCCTCCCAAGCTGCAGATGATACCACAGAGCCAGGCTGCTAAACTCTAATCCTGTCCCATCATCAATGCTGCTGCTCCCAAAAGTGAATAGTTGAGTCCTGATTGCCCCTCCCCAGCCCTGTGCCTAGCTCCCAGTAGCACTCATATTTCTAGTATGAATTTGGTGGGTTGTTCCCATTCAAAATAGGAGAGAGCTGGGCATGGTGGCACATGCTTGTAATCTCAGCTACTCTAGAGGCTAAGGCAGGAGGATGGCCAGTTGGAGGCAAGCAACCTAGCAAGACCTGTCTCAAAATAAATAATAAGAATGTAAACTCAGTGGTAGAGTTCAGCCTCCACAAAACAAACCAAAAACAGGAGGGAACTTGGGCTGGGTACTTCAATTCCTGCTCAGAGCTGCCACCTACATTCATGGCACAGGACAGCTTGGTCTTACCAAGGGCAGTCTATGAAGCTGGGGTGATCCTGAAGGAGCAGTTTCCCACTGGATCCTTCCCTGAGTGGCTTTTTAATTATTCCAACAGGTCACAGCCACCCATGGACTCTGTCACCTTCTAGGCTTCACACACAGCTCGGAGGAGGAGTGGCAGGAGGTAGGAGATGGCAGAGGCCCAGGCCTTGCTACTCCCATGCACCCACGTACCCAATGGTCTCAGGCAGCCCACTCTGCTTTTTTTTTTTTTGGTTCTGGGGATTGAATTCAGGGGCACTTGACCACTGAGTCACATCCTCAGCCCTATTTTGTATTTTTTTACTGAGTTGCCTAGGGCCTGTCATTGCTGAGGCTGGCTTTTCAGGAGCCTCCTGTTTGAGCCTCCCGACAGAGCCACTGGGATTACAGGCACATGCCACCACACCCAGCTCTTGACTGCGCTTTATTAAAAAAATAAAAAAATTGGGCAGATGCTTCTAGCAGTATTAGAATTTAAAAAAAAAACTTTTGAAAATTAAATGCACCTCAGCACCAGTAACTGCTGCGCCTGGAAAGCTTATCATTTAGAGATCATTTAGTAGGGATTGAGGCCCTTCTGTAAAGTGAAGTGACAGCTTTTTTCCTCTGAGGGCATGGTTTGGGCTCCGCATTTATGAAGCTCCGTGCTGCTCTGAGCACCAGTTGACTCAGGTTAAGTTTGTAAGCAAAGAGTCTCCTTTCAAAGACTTGAGGCAAGCACTCTACCAACTGAGCTATATCTCCAGACCATCAAAGACTTGAAAAACATTTTCCAGTTAAGATAAAAGCTGGGCTGAGGTTGTGGTTTAGTGGTAGAGAGGTTGCCTAGCACCTGTGAGGCCCTGGGTCTGATCCTCAGCACCACATAAAATAAATAATTAAAAGGCATTGTGTCCATCTACAACTAAAAAATATATGAAAAAAAATAAGATAAGAAGTCCCCCTGGGCAGGGGTATAGCTCAGTGGTTGAGCCCTTGCCTAGCATCCGCTGGCTAGGTCCACCCTGGCTCCTCCCCCAGCCTCCCACACATTCCCTGCTGCCACCCCATTGCCACCACCAGACCTTGCCCTGGCCCTCTAGTGCCTCTCACCACCCCTCGTGCGCCCACTCCTTCCCTCCCTTGTCCCACCCCTTTCATATTCCCTGCTCTAGGGCTGCTCTTTAGCTTTGCTGGCAAGTTCTGCAGTCAGGAGCACAGAACTCGGTGCTGCCCTTGGGCCTGTGAGGGAGCTGTGAGGCCTGGCCTGCTAGGTCTTTGCCCACCAAGGGCTGCAGGGAGGGGCTTCCCCAGAAGGTGACCCCTGGGCAGAGTCAGGGAGGTGGTGTGAGGGTCCTGGAGGCTGGCCAGCTAGCCAGGGTTTCTGTCTTCCAGATGTACCGCCAGGAGGAGCAAGTGCTGGAGGAGTTGAGGCGTCGAACAGGAGCAAGGCTCCAGCCCCTGAGCAGGGGCCTCTTCTGATGCAGCGGAGGCTCCAGGTTCCAGGACTTGTTGGAGGGGTGTACCTAGAACCAAGGAGCTCCAGACTGCCGCTGTACTCGTCGTGCTGTGCTGGGGGCCACAGAGGCGCCAGCCCATGCTGAGGCTAAATTCTAGGAGTGGAACTTGGTTTCTTGAACTACCAGAGAAGTATCTGTCCCTTTGTTTAGGACACAGCAGATTGTTTTCTTACTAAGCAGAATAGTTGTAAGCCTTTACAGTGGAGGGAGGGAATGGTGAACCCCATATGCTTCTTTAGGGTCTGCCAGTCTTCCTCCCTGAAGAACTGAAGAGCTTTGGTGAGAAGCTTTGTCTACCCCTGCAGCCTGCCTGGGAGTGCACACCACCGCCCAGAGCACCATGCTTCCTCCTTCCTAGGGACAGGTCCTGCAGATGCACATGCTGGAGAGTGCTGGAGTCTCACCCCCAGGTTCTCTGTGCCTGAGCCTTGCTACCCCTGAGAAGAGTGACTAGGACAAGGGTGGCCTGCCAGCAATAGGTGCACCATACTTGACCTGAATGGATGCCAGCGACACAGAGGCTCCTCCCTCTTATCTCCCCCAAGACCTCAGCTGCCTAGGACCACATGGCATGCAAGGGTGGAGGAGAGGAAGCTGGTGGGCTATGGCTCCCCACCACCACACCTGCCCAGTGCCTGCTCTGTTCCCTCCAGGAGATGAAGCACCAACGTCCTTCTGCAGGAAATCTCCCTTGGTTGGTATTTCCTGTTTATCCTCTGAAAATTGAAATAAGCCTGGAGTTGCAGAGCTTGCAAAGGCAGGGTTTTTGAACCTGGCCCCTCCCAGGTTCCTACTCTGCCAAATGGCTCAATAGGCTAGGTGGGACTATGGATCTCATGGCGGTAACATGTAGCCTCTTGAAGGCTTTGAACCATGAAACCTGGTGATACTATGATCCTAATCCTTGTGTCTCCCATTAAATGATCCAGAAGCACGGAGTGCCTTTCTGTGAGAAAGTTCAGTGGTCCATTTTCAGAATATAGTATTTAGTCTTAATGGGGATGTAAGATCCAACTGTGGCCATTTCAACTATAGCCCTTCACTTTTCCCACTCAATTTTAAAGCTACCTAATCATGAAGATTGTAACCCTGAGCTGCTCCTATCAGAGCCAAGGCAGTGCTGCATTAGAGATAAAAGCAGGCCGACTGCCCACCCAGGGGTGCTTGCTGTCAGATTCTCTTTGGTAGCACACCTTTCTGCAGAAGTAAACTTTGCCTTGCCAAGTGACTTCTGAGCATGCATGTGATTGCTGTGGCATCCAGTGTCTAACGTTTTTCCCCTAACTCTACCTTTCTTAGCCTGGATTGTCCCCTGGCTCTCTGGATGTGGAATTGGCCGGCCCTGCTTCTGCAGTCACTGCTGACTGTGCCTGACCTACTTGTAGTTAAGATTGCTCTCAGTTTAATGTCTAATGACACAAATCAATAGAAGCAGCCACACAACTTGGGTCCACAGTCCTTTTGAAGAGATTGGGGGACCCTGAGAGGGTTGGGGCCCTGATGGGTGTGGTAGAAGCTATTATGTATCTATTTTAGTGCTGGAGATCAGACCCAAGGCCTTAAATATCCACACATGCCCCGCAAGTGCTCTACCACTGAGCCACATCTTAGCCCTTTATACATTCCTAAAACCCACCCTGTGTCTTAGCAGAGAGCACAATCAAGGGTCCTCCTAATGTAGATGCAGAAGTGTCCACTGTGGTGTGTCAACAGCTGTGGCCCAACCTGGCCACACAGGAAGGACAGTCCTCTTGTCTACTCCAGGAAGCACTTGGTCTCCTTGGCCCTTCATCTGCCTTGTGTCCCAAGTTGAGCCCAGCTAGTGTCGGGGCGTCTGGGATTCGGGTGAAAGCTGCATGAAGTCTGTGCTGAGCTGGTGCCTAGAGGCTCCTGCAGTTTGTGTGGTGGTCTTTCATGCCCTTTGGGTCATCTTCAGTGCCTCTCAGAATGTCATCTGTCTTACCGGCTACAGGTGTGTACAGTGAGCCCCTCCCTCACAGACCACAGGCCAGCCCAGCCGTAAGCAGCCCTGCGCCACCTGCCACACTGCAGGTCCTCAGGCCGCCCCTGCAGCTCCAGCCCACCTCGGGATCTTCTGGGCTCTCCAGCCTTTCCCTGCTGAGGTGCAGAGTTCCTGTCCCTAGTGTGCTCCCGCAGGCGGGTCAGCAGCAGAGCTCACAGAGCCAGGAAGCTCATTCAGCCCTGTTAACTCAGTAAGGCCAGTCCATCCAGAGACCACCAATGTGGCCAAATTTCTTCCTTTTATCAAGTTAACAACTATGTTGAGAGAGAAAAACAAAGGACATTAGAAAAAGCGTGGTGCTGGGGTTGTGGCTCAGTGGTAGAGCGCTTGCCTAGCAGGTGTGAGGCCCTGGGTTCGATTCTTAGCACCATATGTAAATAAGTAAATAAAACAAAAGGTCCATCGACAACTAATAAAATATCTTAAGAAAAAAGAAAAGGTCAGCATGATGCCAGGCCTGGTGGCCATGTCTGCAATCCCAGTGATTTGAGAGGCTGAGGCAGGAGGATGGCAACTGCAAGGCCAGCCTGAACCACCTGGGGAGACCCTGTCTCAAAGTAAAAAGGGTTGGAGATGGGGCTCAGTTTTGGAGCATTTGCCTTGCCTGGGGTCAGCCCTGGGTGGGGGAGAAAGGAAAGGAAAAGTTGGCCTGAAAACAGATCAGGTCGGGCCTTTCTGTCCGTGCTTTTAACAAGAGTAGTCTTTGGGATCACATTCAAAAGAGCGCCGAGGTGCCTCTGAGAGAAAGGGCCGTACCCACAGAAGCTGGCTGGGGGGAATGTGTCAACATGTGTGTTCCCGTGGGCGTCAGATCTTTCATCTGCCAGGAAGCTGTGCCTGGTAGAATAGATGACAGTCCTGAGAGGCAGTGAGAGCCAGGGCAGCCAGGAGAGACGCCCGGGTGTGGCTGTCAGCCCTGCTCATCTTGCTCCAACCAGGGGCCCTGAGGGTGCAGATGTCGGCACTCTGCTGGTGAAGAGCTTAGTGAGTAGGAAATTACCCTAAAAGAAAGTGAATGAACACTGATGCAGAATACTTAAAATCAAGACTTTAAAAAACAACATCGAAACATGAAGGGAACAAAATTCCACCAAAAAGAGTAACAAACAGCTTTCTGTAAAGCGTGCGGGTATCATGTACACGTAAGAACCAGTGACAGGACCCAGAGGAACAGACTAGAGGAGCTATCCCCCTACCTCGCCCCCACCTGCTCTGCAGAAGGAGCTTCAGGCACTTGCTTTTGATTTGCAGAGTTGGGCAAGCCGTTGAGCAGATCCGTGGTGCCTGCAGCCTATGCACGCGTATAGGGCTTAACTTGAAGGGAAAGGGAGGAGACTGCTTCACATGAATGACAAACAGGCCTTCCCACACCATGTTAGTGTGAGAGGTGGTGCTGGGGCTCAAGTGCAGTCCTCAAGCATGCTGGGCAGGCCCTCTACCACTGAGCTGCGTCCCCCACTCCAATTTGACTTTCTTATGTCTCCCCCATAGAAATGTTTAATTTTTTATGTAGCTAAAGCTATTTATCTATTGAGAACCCTGAACTGTGTTTTTCTTGAATTCTTTCCGGACGAACTTTGTGTTTCACCTGGGTGAGGCATTCACCTGGTTTTTCCAGTGGCCCTGGAGGGTGAAGACCTTGCTGCTTACCAAGCTGGAGCAAGGGGCTCACATTCCTGGAGCCTGTGAGGGTAGCTCACCGTCCATTGCCGCCCTAGAGGAAAGACAAGGGTGACCTTGGGTGGTCACTGCCCTGCCTAGCTCACAGGAACTTGCTGTGGGTTAGGGGAGTCACATGTGAGAAATGTGCCAGAACCCACCCAGCGGGAGTAATCCCAGTCCTGCTAGGCTGGACAAAGACCCCAGCCACAGTTACCTCCCCAAAGGGGGTCCATATGGCCTGGCGACTTAGGACTGAGGCCTACTATTTTCTGGCATATGGCAGGGTGTTTCCAGCTTCCTTTCAAACCACTGCCACAGTCTGCAGGCCTGAGCATGGGTGTCCATTAGGTGCTAAGGAGTGCAGAGAGGCAACCCAAACCCTATGGGTCCTTCTACTCTTACCCTCCAGACTTACGTGGGGCCAGCCACATGGCGCATGGTAGGCAGGAAGCTGTTGGCCGCTGGGAGGGCTGTGGCCGTGACCACTGGAGGACACGTGGAATAACCAACAGGGGTGCCAGGCATGGGGCTAGCCTGCAGCGGGACTGGGGGCGCATAGTGGTGGTGATGGTGCACTGGGGCTGGCCTCTGCCTCTGGGCTCTCAGGATGACCTGGCGTGCCCACTGCAGGTCCTGGCACAGGGGGCATGGCCCATATCAGGGTCACACCCAGCTGCCCTGGACACCTTCTTTCTGCACCTGCTCCCAGCTGGTGCATTGAGTGCAAGGGCAGGAAGGAGAGTGGGCTCTGAGCAGAGCTAGGGGTACTTTCTGGGCCCAGTGGCAGGACCCATTCCTCCCTGGGGTGGGAATAGGGAGGCTGTGGAACTTCACAACCAACCCACAGACCCAGACCCAGAGGTCCTTCCAGAACTACAGGCACACACTCTTCTGGGGTCTACTCAGGTGGCCCCTGGGCACCTGTCCCACTAAGCCTACCTGCTGCGGGGTGTGTGGTCCCCCAGGCCCTACTGCAGGTGGGAGGGCTTTGAGTAGCATGTTTTGCATGATGATCTGGTGCATCTGCGCATTCTGCATCAACATCATCTCCACCATGTCTGAAACAACAGACCAGAGTCCGCGTGCTCTGCCACTCAGAGATGGGGCATGCTGATAGGCTCTGCCTCAGAAACAATAGCTTTAGGGCCTCATACTTGTTACAACAGCCTCCTGAGCACCAGAGAGCATTCCAGCATGTGTGCCTGTGCCCCAGGCAGGTCCCTGGGCGCGTTCTGATCTGGGTCTTCTGGTCAGAGGACGTGCATGGATAAGGTTTTGTGGACGGCACCTTGCTTGCCTCATGAGGGGCTGTGCATTTTGTCTCAGTGCCACCAGTGGTTGTGTGGTCACCCCAACTGTGTGTGTGTGTGTGTGTGTGTGTGTATATATATATATATCTCCCTGTCCTACTCCCCAAGACCTCTGAAGGTGATCCTTCTTGGAAAAATGGTGTTAGTGGATTTACTTGAAGATTTTGAATCAAGGAGATCATCCTGGATTACTCAGGTGGTCCCTAAATCCAGTGAAAGTGTCTTTATAATGAGAGGGGAGCTGGATGTGTTGATGTACACCTGTAATCCTGAGGCAGGAGGAAAGCAGGAAAGCAAGTTCAAGGCCAGCCTTAGAAATTTAGGGAGAGCCTGTCTCAAAAAAAAAAGGGGGGGAACAGAGCTCAGTGGTAAAGAACCCCTGGGTTCATTACTAAAAAAAAATGGAACAGTACCAAACAAATACAAAATAAAAATAAATATAAGGGGCTGGGGCATGTAGCCCCCAGGGTGCAATCACCAGTACACCAAAATAACAATAACAGAAGAGGATGATTAGAGCAGACAGAGGAGGAGACCCAGACATAGGGTGGAGGCCACCTGGGAACACAGACACTGGAGGGACGCCCAGAGCAACGCCTACAGCCACCAGGAGTGGCAAGGGGCAGGAAGACCCCCTCCCTGAACCCCGCGGAGGGAGCACAGCCTACCTGCACCTGGGTTTTTGAGGTCTGGCCTCCAGACAGTGAGGGGAAGACTGTTCTCTGTTACATTACCAACTCGTGGTAGTTTGTTACCACAGCACAGGAAACTGACGTGCTCACCAGCAGGGGACCAGGCAGCAAGTTCACGTTTGACAATGTGGTGGGCAAACACTGTTTCTTCCCACAGCAAGGGTCCATGCCTTGTGCTAGAGCTTCTCATCAGCTTTGCTGAAGGGACACACCTCCTAGGGTCTCCCAGCCAAACATCTCCAAGCTTAGAGTGGCTGGGGTGGGGCTTGGACAGCAGGAGTACTCAGGAGCTGGGGCTGTCCAGGCCACAGGCCAGAAAGGCCTGGAAGCAAGGTGGAAAAGAGCCAGACCCCTGTGGCAACACAGCTATGGGGGGGACCCCTGATCTCTACAAGACACAGCTAAGAAGAGGAGAGTAACAGCCCCATGGAGCAAAGGCTCCAAGAAGTCCTCTGAGGCCCGGGGAGGGTCCAGCCCCCACCCAACAGCAGCAGAAGCAAGTGCCCAAGGAGGGTGGCTTCCCTGGTACCCCCTAGGGTTCCCTCAATGGAATCCAGTATATAAAGATCAGACAACTATACCAAGGGCCTGAAGAGGGTCCAGAGAGAGGCCCAGGCTGGTGTCACCTGCCTCTAACAAAGGGGACACACAAAAGTGTCCGTACATAGCCCAGGGTCCAGTTGTTGTCCTTGGCAAAATAATAAGGTGGGTCCCTAAATCACAGCACACATAAAAAGCTATTCCAGATAGGCCATAAATCTAACGTCAGCAACAGGCCAAGTGACAGAAGAAAACCAAAACATTTTTCATGACCTCCATTGGGTGGAGACAAGAAAGACACTGACTACAAAGGACGAGACTGGAGAGTGCAGCTCCATTACAGCAAGCGTACCTGGTGGAAGATGGCACGGAGAGGGTGGGCCTGCAACCACAGTGTCTCCTGACACTTCCCTCTTGTTACTAGACCTGCACCACCCAGAAATGGGCATGTCCAGTGTGTATGTCCACCACCAATGGTGTGAAACAGCGCACATCCACTGGAAAGGACAGTGTCACTGGCTTCACAACACAGAGAAAAGAAAATGATGTAAAAGTGTGGGTGAGAGGCCCACATCCTCATCCCCAAAGCTTGCAAATGTGTTTTATTACACAGCAAAACAAACAAACAAACAAAAAACAACAATAACAAACTTTGCAGATGGGCTTGTTAAGAATCTGAGACAACTTGGAAGCAACCCAAATGTTCATCCATGAGGATGAATGGGTAAAGAAAACATGGTCGTCACACGGTGAAATCCAGCCTGTCACTGGCTACAACATGGATGAGACTTGAGGACATTATCCTTAGCCAAAGAAGCTAGTTTCGAAGGGACGAGCACTGTGTGGCTCCACTGAGAGGATCCCTCTAGAGCAGTGTGACTCGCAGACACAGTAGGCAGAGCTGGGCTCAAGGCAGGGACACTGCAGTGCAGGAGTGGACTTCCACACTACTGATCTGCATGCCTAATGACTGGCTACGATGGAAAAATTAATCTTATATGTTTTTACCATAGTTTTAAAAATAATTTTTAGCCAAGTGCAATAGCACACACCTGTACTCCCAGTAGCTCAGGAGGCTAAAGCAGGAAGATAGAAAGTTCAAAGGCAGTTTCAGCAACATAGCAAGACCCCGTCTCAAAACAAAAAATAATGGGGCTGGGGATATAGCTCAGTTGGTAGAGTGCTTGCCTCATATGCACAAGGCCATGGGTTCAATCCCCAGCAACACACACACACACACACACACACACACACACACAAAAAGTCAAAATAAAAAAGGGCTGGGGGTGTGGCTCAGTGGTTAAGCACCCCTGGGTTCAATTCTTGGTAGAGAAAAAAAGAAGTGGTGGAATAAAGCCACTGGAAGGAAAGCGAGCAACCAGGGCAGTGAACTTGTCTCCTGGCAGTGGGAGACACAACACCCGTGATGGTGCAGAAGGGTCCAACAGCACAGGGGAGCCAGACAGGTGCTTTCTGGGTGAAGCCAATCACACTAGCATCTGTTTTTGTGAGTTTATTTTTTTTAAATATAACTTAAATAGTACAAGTACTTTCAAGATTTTGTTTATTTAGTATTTTTTTGTAGTGCTGCAGATCGAACCCAGTGCCTCATGCATGCTAGACAAGTGCTCCACCACTGAGCCACAACCCCAGCCTGAGATTTTGCATTTTTATATTCAAATATTTCATTGAGTTGGAATTAGTTTTGGCATAAGGAGTGGGGTAAAGTAACTAACTTTACATTCTCTAAATAGCTACTTATTAAATTTTTTTTATCACTGACTGTGAATGGCACACTTTATCTTGTGGCACAGAAGTATTCGCACCTCCAAGCACATACACACACTGTTTTCTTTTGAAACCTGACATACTATCATTAAAGTTCATCTGGAGAAAAAAAATCATCATGAGAAACAGGGCTGCACTGTGGACACCCAGCTGTGCCCTATCACACCCGGCATTGTCACGTGGGTCTCAGCATGAAGGGCACCCTGGAGGTGGGCTATGGGGCAACTTAGGATCAAGCCTGGCAATGCTGCAGTGTAGGACAGAGCTAGAGTAACTGGCCAGGTTGGTATCCATGCCAGGATAGGCAGGGCGCCAGGACAGGAGGTGAACACCTATTGGATGAGCAGCCACTCAACACCCAGGTCTGCCCAAGAATCCCAACACCTCAGTCATGAGGGGGTCAATGCAAAGGGAAGCCTCAGTGAACTACCACTGTGCCCCATTAAAATAGCTAAAGTTGAAAAGACTGACCACACCAGCTGTTGGGGTGTGTGCCTATAGTTTCAGGTACTCAAGAAGCTGAGGCAAAAGGATCACCTGAGTTTAAGAGTTCAAGGTCAGCCTGGGCCCACAGCAAAACCCCCATCTCAAAAAAAAAAAAAAAAAAAAAAAGATCACACCAAGGGTTGGGGAGGCTGAGGAGGAACTAAAACTTTCAAACATTGCTAATGGGAATGTGGAGTTGTTCAGGCACTATGGAAACAGTTTGGCAGTTTCTTAAGAAGTTAAACATAACCCTATTGCATGAGTCAGATGTCTCACACCTAGGTATTTACCCTAGAGAAATGAAGAGCCACAATTACAGAGAGGCCGGCCCGTGAATGCCCACAATAGCTGGAACCAGGAAACAACCCACGTGCCCATCGCCATGTGAACACGTAACTAACTGGCCTGTCAGGACCAGGGAACACTGCCTGTCAGTTTCAAGGAGGGGCTGGTGGTGAGCTCCGCAGCAGAGCATGTGCCTGAGACCCTGGTTCCATCTCTGCACCAATAAAAAGAAAAAAACTTAATTTAAATTTTAAAAAAGGTGCAACTTATTCTTTGTCACCCCAATAAGGTTGTTTTGAATATCAAGTATTTAGGTTACTTTACAAGAAGCAGCTTGACCAGGCCTTATATGCAGCTAACAAGGGAGAGTTGGGGTTGGCACTCTGTTCCAACTCCTAGTCCACTGCTCTGTCTTATGCTTTTAGTTTTCTTCCTTGGAGCTCAGAGATATCCTTTACAGAAGGGTCTCTTTGTTTTTTTCCTTCTTTTTTTTTTTTATAGTGCTGGGGATTGAACCCAGGGCTTTGTATATGCTAAGCACATATTCTATAATGGATTTCTTAAAGTTAAAATTATTTTCATGTTCAGTAGCCAGAAGCTGACTCTAAATGACTGTCCTGGTTGCACAAATGTTCTCTCTTTCAGTAGACAGTTCCATAAACCCATAGCAATATTAACACACATCACTCACCTTCTTTAATGCTTCCTGACCTTTGAGTGGGAAAGGCCTGAGGAGCAGGGATCTGTGTGATGAGTGGCTGCTGAGGGAGCTGCTGAATGATGGTGGCAGGAGGCTGGGGAACCTAAGAAGGTGATTTGCCACCTGAATTCCTCCTTGGAGGCACTGTCCTACAGTATCCACCCATTCCTTCACCCGTCCCCTCATCTCCATCTACTCATCCATCCTTCCACTCCTCCACCCATTCTTTCATCCATTCTTCCACCCACGAATCCATCTATCTACCCATCCACTCTTCCATCCACCCATTTATCCATCCATTGTATTTGAGCGAAGAATGAGTCTGGGTATACTTAGGATGTAAGTTTTTGATATTTTCTTCTTTTGTGGTACTGGAAATAGAACCCAGGGGTACTTTACCACTGAGCTACACCTCCAGCGCCCCTTTTTTTCATATATATATATATGAAAAAAATATATATATATATAATGGCCTCACTAAGTTGCTGAGGCCCTCTCTAAGTTACCCAGGCTGGTGTTAAATTTGCAATCCCCTGCCTCAGCCTTGCGCATTGCTGGGATTAATAGGTGCTTGTCCACCACACCTGGCAGAATGTATGCTTTTGATGATTCCCACATTACTTGTCATGAGCAGGGTGAGCTAATGCCTGGTTTCATTAATTCTGCTTTAATAGATGCATCTGACACTTGGCATGGTCAGTCTTTTCAACTTCAGCTATTTTAATGGGGCACAGAGGTAGTTCACTGTGGTTTTACTTTGCATTCACCTCATGACTGAGGTGTTGGGATTCTTGGGCAGACCTGGGTGTTGAGTGGCTGCTCGTCCAATAGGCATTTACCTCCTGTCCTGGTGACCTGCCTATCGTGGCATGAATACCAACTTGGCCAGTTACTCTAGCTCTATCATATACTGTAGACATGTGTGGAACTTGTGCAGATAACCTCTGGTTTCTCTTCTGAGTGAAAATAAATGTACGGCATTTTTTAGTGAACACCAGAAACACCTGTTTTAACCTTTTCCAGAAAACCCAGCATGACCTTGTCCCTCTTCCTCCACTTTCAGGAAGTGTGGTTCAGCCCAAGGACTGGCAAGCTTTTCCTACAGTGGGCCAGGTGGTGCCTTGTTGGGCTCGTGGACCACATGCGCTCAGTTGCTAGTGCTCACTCTGCCATGGGACCTTGAGAGCAACCACAGACAGAGCTGACCAGAGCCGGGCCCCTACAACTCACGAACACTGAAATGTGCATTTCTTATCATTTTGATGTGTTACAAAGCATTATTCTTTTATTTTTTCATAAACATTAAGAAAATAAATAAAACTGGAACAGGAGTGTAGTTCAGTGGTGGGAAACTTGCCTAGCATGTGAAAAAGGCCTTGGTTTGATCCCCAGTCTGGGAAAAACAAAACAAAACAAAAACCGAAAAAAACAAGGCACGCTGTGGCACACAGTTGTGATCCCAGCTACTTTTAAGGCCGAGGCAGGGGGATCACCAATTCAAGGCCAGCCTGGGAAACTTAGCCAGACCTTGTCTAAAAATAAAATAAAACCACAACAGAAAAGGGCTAGGGGTGTAGCTCAGTGGTAGGGTGTCCCTGGTACCACATTTAAAAGGTGAACCTGCTCTGCAGCCACCGTCGGCTAGCCCTGGCTCTGTGGATGAGGCAACCCTGGGGTGGCTGCTCCTGTCCCAGCTGCCAGATGTCCCCCCACCCCTGCTTCCCCCACCAGAGTTGCCTTTTCCCCTCACCCCCTTACCGGGTGCTGGATGATCCTCAGAGGCTCAGGCGCCTGCAGGGGTGGAGACGCGGCCTGGTAGATGCCCACGGGAGGCACTTCTGGGTGCAGGGCTGACCTGTGGGCTCCTCCGGGTGGCCCCCTCCAGCAGCGGGGCTGGGGGTGCTCATCTAGAAGATGCTGCTCCTGAAAGAGCAGCAGAGCCTACTGTGCCCAGAATGGGCCACAGGAGGAGCTTTGGACCAATGTGGACACGGGGTGCATGGGACTGCCACCACCACGGCCTTCCCTGTCCCCCACCTGCCCTGGGCACGTGGAGCCTGCAGCTGCTTAGGCCCTCAGCTCAGGTTGGAGGCCCCAGAACTGGAGCTGGCAGAAAAGTGCAGCCAAAGGCTGGTGTGGGTGTGGCACATCCGCGTGGAGTCTGCTTCCTCTGAAGTCTGTCACATTTGCAGTAAGCGTCCGCCTGTCCTTTCCCAGCCGGCAGGGCTGGGTGCTCTTCAGGCAGCGCCAGTGTCTGCCTCACAGGCTGGCAGCCCCACCTCCTGCCCAGGGCGTGCAGGGTCACACTGCCGCAGGCACACCCCTGGCATGGCCAGTGCTTGCTGCCAGCCAGTGTAGCATGGAGGGGGCCCCTGGGCATCTCACATTCCCCTTCCTGTGGGGGTTGGGCCCTGACTCAAGACTGTCTCCTTCCATGTGTGCAGCCCAGCCTCGAGAGCAACAGGGGCCTGCAGCTCACACCTTCTCAGGGAGGTCACCTCAGGGCTCATAGTTCAGTTTCCCACCTACAGTTTAAAACCACCCGGAAACCAGCCTGAGTCCGGAAGGGCCTCTCGGACATGCTGGGTCTGTGTGTGGAAGCCAGCTCCTCTGCCGTGGACCATGGGGAAGGTGCACAGGCTTACCCAGAGTCTCTGTAGAAGGTCCTTCCTCCTCCTCAGAGCACGGGGCAGGGCCTCGTCTGGCCTGGCCTCCTTTCCTGGAGGGAGACACGCCCTTGCTTATTGAGGAAAGCTTCATGGCTGGTGGCCCAGGCTGTCAGGCACATCACTGCAGACCCTGTCAGAATGCCAAAACCTCCCCACATCCTGGGTCCCCGGCCCCTGGCCTCCACGAGCATTCATCCTACGGAGGGAGGGACCAAGACCAGTGGTGGGGAGGGGATGGGGAACTCAGTCTTCAAGCTAGGGTCTGGAAAGGAGCCAGGCGTGACGCAGGGCAGGCCCCTCTGGGTCCCTGCAGGCCTGTGGGCTGAGGAAGGCAGGCCTTCTACGGGGCTGGGTAAAAACCTCAAAAGCCTATTTTCCACCACCTGTGCCACCAAACCCAAGCTGTCTGGAGAGGACTGGGCTGTTCACCCAAGTATGGAGGAGAAGGCTGCTCCCCAGAAATGGCTATGGAGGAGTCCAGTCACCCCAGTGTCTTGCTGGTGCCAGGCTGCTGAGGATATCCCCACACACTCTGGCATACTAGCAGAGGCTCTGCTGTGCAGGACCTGGTCACATGGCAGGGTCTGCAACGTTCCATCTGGCCTTGGCCTCAGGTTCGGCCAGCCGCCCTCTGGGTCCCGGAGCCCACAGCATGGCTGTTTGTTCCATGTTCCAAAGAACCAGACCCACTCCTCCTCAGCCCCTCCCTCAGGTGTCCTTCAACCTGGATTCTGTCCAGTGAGGACACCCCCATCTTGGACAATTTCAGGGGTCTGGGATCAGAGCAATGAGGGTCTGGCCTGTGGGACACCTCAGAGCTGAGCCATCTGGGCAGGCTTCCCAACCCATCGACAGGATGGGAACATGCACGTACCGCCTGGGACCTGCAGGCTGAAGGTGGAGGATGCTGTGTTACAGGGGAAAGCAGAGTCCTTTCAACTCTGGTGTGAAGTGAGAGCACTAAAGAAAAGGGTGGCTTCTGGGTGCTGCCCCATTGCCCTCCCCCGTCTGCTCCTGTGCTAGTCTGGGTAGCTGGGAGCAGCCCAGGGCTCTTACCTGGCACCGAGAAAGAGCCTTCTGAGTCCCCTCCCATGTTCTCTCGCTCTTGCTCCAGCTTCTGTGAGGAACAGAGGCTGGTGGTGATGTTGGCCCCAGGTTGGTTAGCGTGCTTGCCTGGGTGCCACCCGTGAGTTCTGGGGGTGCCCATCACCCAGACGGAGGTGGTGGGGGCCGGAAGAGGGTGAAGTGGGTGGACAGGGGCCACGCTGGTCATGCAGTCAAGTCAATGCACCTACTCCTCATTAAAACCAGGGGGATGCTGGGTGTCGTGGCGCACACCTATAATCCCAGAGGCTCCAGAGGCTGAGACAGGAGGATCAAGAGTTCAAAGCCAGCCTCAGCAAAAGCGAGGCAATAAACAACTCTAAATAAAATACAAAATAGGGCTGGGGATGTGGCTCAGTGGTCGAGTGCCCCTGAGTTCAATACCCGGTAACCACCCCCCCAAAAAAATCAGCAATCCCAGGGGAACCCTCTGATGGGCCCTTCAGGCACACTTCTGAGGAGTGGGCCTTGTGGAGACTATCCTGGTGAGACCCCTGTGGCCTGGCCAGTGACTACCCTGATTGCCACCTCCAGGACCCTGCACTGAGGATGCAGAATTGGTGAGAGGGAGGCACAGGTGAGGAGCAAAGCAGGCAGAAGGCACGGAGGGGCCACCCTGGGCACAAAGGTCCCTGTGGGCCAGTGCTCAGTGACCTGGAGAGGGATTAGAAGGGAAGAAGATGGGGCTCGATAGGCTCAGTGCTGAGGTCTTATGTCTGGGGGCACCAGCCAGGCATGGTCTCAAAATGGGCCCTTCCCTGGGGGCGCTCTGTTGGTAGGTGCTGGTCTCCTTACTGGAGAACTAAATGGTTCTGCCTCTGTGCTAAGAAGTCAAGAAATAGATTCATGAGGCTCAAAACCCATGGGAAGGGTTTGCTTTGAAAGCAGGAATGTGCCCAGATAGAAGGCAGAGGCAGAGGCTCTGGGAGCAGCGTCTTGTCTTCTGTCGTTTAGCCCAATGCTGGACTGCCTCCTCTGGGGTCAGTGCGGCAGTGGCCTGGCTCAGTCCTACCTGCTCCAAGAGACTCAGTGTCAGGCGGGTGATCTGGTCTGCCACTGATGAGTCCAGCATCATGGGGACGAGTGAGGTGACTGTGGAGGGCAGGAGGCCGCGGCCCACACTCTGTAGCTGGTCCTCAGATATCTGCAGCAGGGCCACCTGGCATGGTGGCAGGGCTTCCCTGAAGTGGGCTTGTCCCCCTCCTGGAGGCTGGCTTCAGGATGAGAGGAGAACGTGCAGAACGACCCCACGCCCCTGGACTGCTGTGTCCGGAGCCAGCCCTGGGGTGGTGTGGCAGTTGCAGGCTTGCAGGACAGAGAGGCCCTTGTTGCCAGGTTTCCTTCCCGGGTTTTGTATTCCCAAACAGAGTCACCTGTGAACGCAGATGGGCAGGGGTGGCAGGCAGGGCTTACTGGGAAGACAAAGGGGCAGCCCTGGGACCAGAGAGACGGAATTTTAAACCCCCTTCTAGCATCCCCTCCCCCAGACAGCCTGGAGGAGCAGAGGAGGGAGGTCACCCCTTCCTTTCTATGGCCCCCTGGGGCATACAGTGCACCCCTCCACAGACCCTCAGAGTAAGAAGTCAGCCCAGCTGGACTCCTGCAGGACAGTGGCTGGGGGCCCACCTGAGGACTTCAGGAATCTCTGGGCTGTAGAAGGGGCAGGACAGGAGGGGCTTGTGCTGGGAAGCACCCCCCCACACAAGCAAGTGGTCATCACGTGGCACAACCGGGGGCCATCCCTGTGGGTGGGGAAAGCTCTGTAGTGACCTAGCCCAGGAAGGGGCCAAGCATGGGTGGAGGGTGGTTTGCACGTGGCAGGTAAGGAGGCCATGAACCAGGAGCTCCAACCTCCAGACTGACAGATGAGCTGGCTTGAAGTGAGAGTAAAACACAGGTGTGAAATCAGGCAATGGGAGCAGCTGAGTCAGCCCTGTGGACTTGAGGAGTGCCCTGGGCAGGGCCAGTATCCCTGCAACATTACCCACCTCAGAAACTGCATCAGATCCCTGACATTGCCTCAGAGCCTCTTAATTTGCATTCATGGGTTTATAGGTAGCATGACCTGTTCTGATTGGCATCCCTTTGAGAACCTCTGCTGGACATGGGAGGACTTAGGGCAGAAGGGGCCATCTCATCAAATCAAGCCCCCAAAGCAGCTCCTGTGATGGTATCTGCTGGTGCAGCTGTAACCTGCTGGCCCTGGAGCTACAGGCTTGACACCTGTGTCTACCCCGATACATCTTTGCTGTAGAGGGGTAGGACCTCACCCTCCTGGGGGTACCACCTGCCTTGCACCCCATAGGGTGATGTCTTGGGGTTCTCTCTGACACCCCTGGTACCAGCAGACCTGGGCCCACAGTTGAGATGCCAGTGCATGTCCACAGCATTCCCGATGCTGGGAGCGTTAGGAGACATTCAAATGGGTGGTCTGAGTGTACACAAGACTAGGTGATACAGTCAAGTAGCTCAGAGCAGCTAGGAGTTAATCCCTGTGACATCCACAGCATCTTCCTGTAGGTATGGGTTGTTATGCAGGTTTCGAAAGTTTACTTGTTTATTTATTTTATACAGTTGGTCTTGCTATCTCGTAAGGCAGGCCTAAGATGCCTACATCTAGGATCCCTTGCAGAGACTCCCTGTTAGCTACATTTTAGCATGTAGTCAAGGCCATGAATACCCTGATTCAGACACTCAAAGTCATAAATATCTGCTTGTTAGCATGTGCCCATTTCTATACCTGTTGATACTGGGCCTTCTTTGTTTAGCCTGAACATAAAAAAGGCCTAAGGAAAGGCCCAGGGGTTGCTGCCTTCTAATAAAGCATGTCTGCTATCCCAACTTCCCTCACATCTTCCTTCACCTGCCAGGATGATGAATGTTTCCCAGGTCTGGGCCACTGCAGAACACTTGTCCAGGCTCAAGCAATCTTCCTTCCTCAGCCTCCAGAATGCTGGTACTACAGGTGTGTCCCCAGTGCTTTAGATACTGAAACACATGGACAGATTCAGGACAAATATGGGTTCCTGTATGTTCTTACAAAGTCTGATCCTGCGGTCTTTCTAGCCCCCTTCCTAACAAACCCACTTCACCCAGTGTTTGTGCAAACAGTCCAATTCCACATCTGGGAACCTGGAGACTCCGCTTGCTACTGGAGAGCTGTGATCTGACTGGGAGGAATGCTTCTCGTTGCTGGGTTTCCAGGGATTCCCGAAGGTTTGTTTACACTGTGGTCCCTTGGAGCTGCAGGACCTGCTGAGACTGAAGGCCAAGCTTGTCAGCAAGGTGGCGTCTCCCAGTTTCATTGTTAGTTTGTTATCTGAGAGGGAGCAAACAGCACCTGGCCCTCCTCACCAAACGTATCCAAGTGAGGTCATGGGAATAGAGGAACCGAATAAAGAAACACACTGTCCTGTCACCAAGGACAGATGGGTGATGTGTTGAATGCAATTAGACAATGGGGTTTATATGAAGGAATATTTCAGAAGGGTGGGGCCTGCACCAGGTCCTACGGTTGCAGTCATTTGGAGAGCTGGTCCATCCCAACAGACTCACCTGGCCCAGGCACAGGTGTCTCACGTGGAGGATATCAACAGGCAAAGTGTGCAGTGCATCCCTGACCCCATTCCATCCTTTCAGAGGGCATGTCTTTCTGGACAGGCTCTGAGGGGACTTGCCTCCTTTTAATACTAAATGGCATAGCATCACTGAGTCTGGTGCCCATAGCTGTAGGTGGGTCCAGCCTGGCCATCTCCAGTGGCAACTGACATGTGCACAGAGAACAGCTGGGAGAAAGCAGTACAGCTTCCCCTGAGCTGACCACACCAGAGCATCTCCCTGCTTGTCAGAACTGTGGCTGTGGGGAAAAGCCTGATGTCACCACCTGTGGACACATGGGTCCCAGTGAAGCCTGAAGCTAAGAGCAATGATTTCATAAAATTTCAGACTCCCACACAGACGATGACTTTATAACCAAGCCACATTACTTCAAAAAAATCAATAGTTCATTTTTTAGAGCAATTTTAGATTCACAGAAAGATTGAGGTGAAAGTATATCACAGTCTTTTATTTTTTTGGGTACCCAGGATTGAACTCAGGGATGCTCGACCGTGTCGTTTTTTAAAAAACCACTTTGGGGCTGGGGTTGTAGCTCAGTGGTGGAGTACTTGCCCCTCACATATCAGGCACTGTTTGATCCTCAGCACCACACGAAAATGAATAAGTAAATAAAGATATTACATCCATCTAAAACTAAAAATATTTTAAGAAAAACCATTTACAATGTGTGTGGAAATATTACTAAGTAAGATCCACCCAAGATCTGAAGCAACCAGGACTGTGAACAAAAGCTCTGAAGAATTCCAAACAGGCTGCACATGGTAGCAGGCATGAGTTTATTAGAAGCAAAGGCGAAAGGGGACATTTTCAAGGTAGAGTGGGTCCTCTCAGAGAGGAGAGGGACTGATGCTCTCTCCTGTCCCCGTTTTTTTGGGGGGAGTTTCTAAGTTCCACCCAGGTTAACCTCTTCAATTTGACTGACAGTAGGATGACATCAGACTCCCACATCCCTACTGCACATGGTCTAACCAGGGAGGAGAGATTTTACTACTCTAACATACTAAAATCGAAGGCATCTCTGGTTCACCTCGGCCCCCACTGGCCAGTTCTAATTGGAACCATTTGTTATAGATTTATGTTTGGGAAGTTTGTTTTTAATTATCCTGTTCCCCTGGGTTCTGGAATCTGTGGTTAATATAAAGGCCACATAAGTCCCCCAAGAACTTGTGTGGAGGAGCCTTTCGGGATGGTTTCTCTTGCGGATAACAGGCTGTTCGTTGAGCAATGTAGCATATCCTATCGATTAAGCCAGGTAAGGCCACAGTGGTCTCAGGCAAATTGTTTTTTAAAGGAAAGCAGGTGGGGGTCAGCAAGAGAGGCCCAGTCTACAGAATTATCCCCTTAGCCTTCTGTTCCCACCGCACATGTCTGCCTGCCACCTATCAGGAAGATTTCAATCTTTGTGCTCCTCTCAGGAGAGGCTGTTGGACCCCTAAACTCCACCTTCCCTCTGGCCACTTAGCACTGGGCGCTATTACTCTATCACTTAACAGCACCTTCACCAGCGTTCTCGAGACCAACGCACCCCACGGCAGGTCGGCGGCTCACATATTCCAGTATGTGGAGCCATCCAGGAGCTGGGGGCTGGTCACACGTGCCTGGGGAGAAAAGGGGCACGGTTCGGAGGCCCTCAGTGGCTTCCCGTCCCTGCCACTCTTTTTGAGTAGGGTCGCGGTCCTGGTTTTAGGCCTCACTGAACTGGTAATTCTGGCTGCTTCTGGCCTTTGGCTCTTGGCCTTTGGTTCAGCGCGCAAGAAGACATCTTGGCAGGTGCAGAAAAGGTCACACGAGAGTCTGGGGTATAGGGTGGAATCCAAGGGCCCGGCAGGTGGCCTGCACAGACTCAGAACTTGCCTAGAAGAGCAAGAGGGTCGGGGCCCTGTTCCCCGGGTCGAAGACTAGTGCGGTCGAGGGAGCCCGGAGGCTAGCGCAGTGGCTGCAGCCATCCTCCTGCCCCCGTCCCCAGGCACTGACTCTGCAAGCCGGGAGATTCCGCGGACAGAAACCCGCGACCCGCACCTCCTGGCGGACGGAGAAGATGCCAAGGGCGGCGACCCACGACCGCGCGGAAGCCTGGGCAGCAACGGGCGGAACTCTCGGGGCCGACGCGGCCGCGCGGGAACAGAGGCGCGAACCCTCGCTGACAGCGGACCAACCACTGCGAATACCAGGAGCCCCGCGCTCCGCTCATTGGTCCTGCCGGAGGAGGCGAGCGCACTAGCGCGCTAATCGAACGCCGGAGGGGCGGATCTCTACGAAGCCGCTCTGCCAGAGCACGCATGCGCGAGATGGCACGCGGCCCGTGATTGGCGGCGCTGAGCAGCGGGGCGGGGCCACGGCACTGACAGTTGTCGGGGGGAGAGGGCGAGTCGAGCCAGGGGGAGGGAGTGTAAATAGAGCGAGGGCGGCGTGGCGGCGGCCCCGCCACCTCTGGGCGACCCGCGAGGAGCCCGAGAGAGATGGACGAAGATGAGCAAGAGCAGCGGCGCAAGAAGGTGGAAGCCGGGAGAGCGAAGGTAAACGGCGGCGCCCTCATCTTCCCCGAGCTGCCACGAGAATTGCCCAGGTGGCTCTGGTGCCAGCCACCGCCACTTGCCAGGTGCAGACGCGGTCGGGTGGTGGCCATGCTGATGCCCTGCCCTTCTCGTCGACTTTGTTCCAACCCCGTTCTGGCCGCCGCCATCTTGAATCGGCCGCCCTGGCCCAGACCCGCCCACTCTGCGGCCGCAGCCTATCAGCGGCCAGGATGCGCAATGCCTCGTGGGCGGGTCACGCCGGGGCGGCGCGGGTCACGCCGGGGCGGCGCGGGTCACGCCGGGGCGGCGCGGGTCACGCCGGGGCGGCGCGGGTCACGCCGGGGCGGCGCGGGTCACGCCGGGGCGGCGCGGGTCACGCCGGGGCGGCGCCTGCACCTTGGCTCGGTGCGCACGCCGGCCACGCCCCTGCGTCCCCCGAGTGGCGTGGTCCCTGGTACCGGTGTGTCTAGCGCTCTGAGGCGCTGCACCCCGTTAGCTGCCCTAAGGCTTCTCTGCGCGCCCGTCGTTTTAAACAGCATTCACAGTGTCCCTGTCCTGTAAACGTGCTGTCCTTGAGTCTACGAAAGTCCCCGGTGGTCCCCGGTGCTGAGGGGCCTCAGGTTCTCAGAGTCGAGTGCTTGTCACCTCCTCCTGCCCCAGTTCTTCGGTCAAACGGAAAAGTGCTCCGTTTGGACCTGTATGGGGCCTCTGGGGGAGTAGGACAGGCGAAGGATGACTCAGGCCCCGCAGGCAGACATGGCAGCCTCCCCGGGGTCGGCTGTGGGACCCCGGAGGTTTCCCGCGCTGCATGGCAGCCCGGGGCTGGGTGGAGCACCACGACCTTGCTGTGCCATCTCCGCCCTCGTTTTCCATGGAGTCCCTGTGCTACAGAAACATCCAGAATACACTGGCAGGCAGGTGTGGCCAAGACAGGACAGCAGTCTCCGTTGGCTGGGTGACAGGGGACACAGCGGCCTCATTCAGCCACCTGTGACAGGCTTCTGGCTGGTCAGAGCAGGGGCTGGTGACTTTTCCCTCCCTCTACACGTGCGCGCACGTACCCAGGTCCCGCGCTGAGCGAGCCCAGAGCGCAGCACTGGAACTGACCAGGGCCCAGCTTGTGTGGTTGGTAAACTGCAGTGGAAGTGCTTGAGGGAGAGAGAGCCTCGGAAGGACCAGGCCAGAGGTTCAGTGCTGCCTATGGGAGCTCTGTCCCAGATAGTGGAGGGCGATGAAATAGATGAGAATACAAGGATATGAAGGCAGCTTTCTTTCCCCCTTTAAATGATCTTATGCCAACAAAATTGTGTACTTTGGTTATCATTTACATAAATGTTAAGCGTGTTTGCTTGTACAGCCCAGATGTCATTTGAGGGAGCAGAGGACCCCTCTTGGACCCATTCCTTTTGAATGAGGTGTGTGTGCGAGCTGGTGCATGAGTATGGTTGAAACTCTCAGGTCTAAACCTGAACAGGGCTGGGCTGTCTACTGTTGGGAGCACTCTGTGGCGGTCCCTGGTGCTTTGGAGAGCTGTGTCAGGAAAATTAGAACATCAGGTTCTGTAAAGGGAGACGTTAGATTGACCTCACTTAATTAATTTTTTGCTATTTCTGTATCATGTCTTAGAATCTATGGCTAGGAAATTTTGGCTGGGTGGTATATTTCCTTGATTGAGAGAGAATGGGGGCAAGAATGGAATGGTTTAGCTTTTAAATAATTTTGAGCCTTAAATATATCTTGATTAAGCTCTCAGCATTTTAAATTGATGTATTTAAAATTTTTTTTTTTCTCAAAACTGCCAAGGGTTAGAAAAGCTATTCTGCCTGTCAATCATATCTTTTTTTTTTTTTTTTTGTCTGTAACTAGGCCTAACTAACAGTCCTCATCTGTAGGCTGTATGTCACTCAGAACTCAATGGTGGCCTCATAGTTGTTAATGAAGGGTTAGGATAGTGGTCCGGTGGCCAGGCGTGGCCGAGTGGGCCCACTCTGTCGGAGCTGCATGCTCCCCGCCGGTCTGCTGACCTTGTGGGTCTGTTACTTCTTTCTCACTTACCTCTGCCTTTACTACTTCTCCACCTTTCTGCGCAGCTTGCTCACTTCCGACAGAGGAAAACAAAAAGTGACTGTACGCATTCGAAGAAAAAGACGTCGAAGAGGAAGGGCTCGGCTGTCGATGCGCCTGTCCCGGAGGAGGGTCCGGTAGCTGCCCAGGACGGCAGGCCCCTGGGAGCAAGGGATCTCGGCAGAAGCACGCCATGCAGCCGCACCACAAATGGGGCCAGAGGGGCACTCGCAGCTCAGGTAGATTGTCCAGTGTTGTGTTTTCACGTTCTGCCTGCCTTCTAGTTACTGCTAATCTAAAAGTGGTCCAGTTTCGCCTTTCAAAAGTGAAGAGAGATGGTTTTAGTTTATTAAAGGTGAGTAACTGTCAGTGGTCTGATTCTTCTAAATGTTTGATCTTTAATCTACATGGTATTGAGAAGTTTTGGATCCATTGCTTAAAGGAGAGTGTCATCTTGGTACTTTGGTAGTGGAAGTTGTGCAAATGTGAGTCCTGATGCCTCTGGGATGTGTGTGCAGCTGGGTTGTCCAGGTTTAGGTGTTTGTTAGGATGAGCTGGTAAACTCCTTTTCTAGAATTTGGCCCCCAAGTCATGATGCGTCTGGCTTGCCTCATTCTTACCAGCATGTAAAATATGTGATGTCTGTCTGCAAGTCTAGGGTTCTGCTCCAAGACCTTGTCTTGGTGCTCCCAGGAGCCCTGGTGCAGCGGGGCTGTCTGAGCCTTGGGACCCCAGTCCCGAGATCTCCTAACTGCTCTGCAATCCTGTTCTCTGTGGCCTGTATTGGTCGTTATTCCTGTCCCTCACCAGCATCTTCCTCTCCTTGTTCCTCTCAGGGCAAGCCACAGGCCAGCTTCACCCTGCAGCTCCATGTGTGTTTATTGCCGAGTCTCTTGGAGAAGAATAGCTCATAGTGTATGATTAACACGTCACAACTTTTTAAAATTTCCAAGTCAGAAATTTTATGTTTACATTAGTTTGTTTTCCTGTTTTTATTCTGTTTTTGTTCCTCTCCTATCTAGGTTGATTTTATTTAAATTAAACATTTTATAATTTTTAGCTTTCATTTTTGAAGGAATGTTAGATTGAACAAAATTTTCATGAAAACTAGCACAGAGTTCCTAGGTACCCTTATCAGCTTTGTGAAATGCTGATGTCTTATGTGGTCTTAGTACAGTTGCCAGAGTCAGGTCCAGCTGACTTGGAAGCAGTGCTGCGAGCTGACAGTGGGCTTATCCAGGGTCTGCCCATGTCCCACTAATGCCCTTTTAGTTTTAGGTTTCCTGTTGTGTTCCAGCGTTCTGCCTTCCTGGCTTCCTTTTCTGGGAACACCTGGGCATGTGAAAGAAAAACATGTATGCACGCACACACACATACACATCTGTCTGTACTGATTAAAAACTGTGAGTTCATCCAGTACCTTCAGTCCTAAGCCAGTGTCACAGCATTTGTGATAGTGAGAAACCTGGCTGTCTTTATCTATTATATATTTACTTAACTGATCAATTCTGAAATACAAATTAGTTTCAAAGTTGTTAATCTACACTTCTCTGAAGAACAGATTTACTCTGGGCTTGGTGACCGTGCCCGTGATCCCAGTAACTGGGCAGCTGAGGCAGGAGATCTCAAGTTCGAGGCTAGCCTGGGCAACTTGGCTAGGCTGTCTCAAAAAATAAAAATGGCTGGGGGTACAGGTCAGTGGTAAAGCGCCCTGGGTTCAATTCCCAGTACTGCATAAAGTAAAATAGAAAAAAAAAAAAAAAACAAATTTACTACTTGAAGTAAAATATTTGTGTACAGTTCTTTTTGTCTTTAGTGTAAGTATATATACAAAACATTGTGTTCCAGAGTTCTTAGATTCGATTTTTCAAATTCTTACCTCTTTTTAAAATATACATTTTTAATTTTTTAGTTGTACATGGACACAATACCTTTATTTATTTATTGATATGTGGTGCTGAGGATCGAACCCAGTGCCTCACGCATGCTAGGTGAGCGCTCTACCACTGAGCTGCAACCACAGCCCAAATTCCTTTCCTCTTTATTGTGGTCATTTTATTTATTTATATTATTTTGTTTTACTGTTTTTATCATGTTTTTGCTCTTCTCCTATCTAGGTTGATTTTATATTTGTTGAGTAAGTCAAATACTACTGTGGTTCTAAAACCCAGAGTCAGCCAGGTGTGGTGGTCAGTCTGAAATCCCAGAAGCTAGGGAGGCTGAGGAATTTAATGAGACCTTTCTCAAAAAATAAAAAGGACTGGGGATGTAGCTCAGCGGCAGAGCTCTCATGGGCTCCATCCCCAGTGTAAGACAACAAAAACAACTAAAGCCGAGAGCCACACGCAGAGAGTACTGCTCCTCCTCATCCTGCCACCCCTTGTGTCCCCCCCTTTCCTACCCGGAGACGAGCAGTTTCTTGAGTTCTGGTTTGCTCTTTCTGTATTTCCAGGACAGAGAGGACACTCATGCACAAGTTCTCACACCCCATTTCTTACATGCAGTGTATGTTGTAGTATTCTTTTTTTGGGGGGGGGGGTACTAGGGATTGAACCCACGGGTGCCTAACCACTGAGTCACATGTCCAGCCCTTTATTTATTTTTAATTTTTTATTTAGAGACAGGGTCTCGCTGAGTTCCCTAGGTCTCGCCTCCTGAGTTGCTGGGATTGCTGGTGTGCTCTGCTGGGCCTGGCTACAGATACTATTTTGCTCTTGGCTTTCTTCCTGTAGCATCCTACCTTGAAATCATTGTATTTCTGTTTCAGAGGTCATCTTCCTTCATCTGTCAGAGCAGCTATTCCTGTGAGTGGGTGTTTTAGGTTGTTTCTGTAATTTGTTTTACAAGCAGTGTTGAGGTAAATGACCTTGCATATATACTTTTACGTCATTGGAAGTATATTTTTGGGGTCAATACCTGCAAGTTGTTAAAAGGTAAGTGCACATTGTTTTGTTTGATGTGACTGTTGGGATTTCTGTCAACAAGGTGTGAAGTTAGGTTGCCCCACAGTCCTGCTGACACAGTGGCTTCACACATTCTTAACCTTTTAGCAGATAGAGAGATGAACATTTGTTTCTCTTGGATCTGTGCTTAGGACTGGTGTGGCAGGATTCTATGGTAGTGTGTGTTTAAAAGTATCTGCCAGAAACTGTCTTCTCAAGGGGATGCCCCACCTTGCACCTCGCGTGTTGGAGGGCTCCTGTGCCTTCTGTTGAAGTCAGCACTGGCTGTAGGAAGGCAGACGATGTTTTGACTAGTTTAACTTGCATTTCCCTAGTGGTCAACAATGTTGATCATCTTTAACTATGCAATACTTGTATCTTCTTCAATGAAAGATCTGTTCAAGTGTTTTTCCTTTAAAAGAGATGGAATAAAAGATAGATTAAAATGGTTTAAAAATTGCCATCATTGAGTTTTGAGACTTGTTTATATGTTCTGGATGGAAGTTCTTTTTTGCTTTATCTATTTATGCATTTTGATACACTACAACTTCTCATTCCTCTGGCTATACATGGTTCAGAGTCACTCTAGTGTTCTCATACATGTATATAGGGTAATAATATCTGTGTCTTTCTACTGTTCTTCCCATCCCCACAGGCCTCCCCCTCCCCTCACTCCCCTCTACACAAACCAAAGTTCTGTCATTCTTCCCTATGCCCCCGCCCCACTATGGATCAGCATTCATTTATCAGAGAAAACATTTGGCTTTTGGTTTTTTGGAATTGGCTTATTTCACTTAGCATGGTATTCTCTAGTTCCATCCATTTACCTGAAAATACCATAACTTCATTCTTCTTTAATGCTGAGTGATATTCCATTTTGTATATGTACCACATTTTCTTTGTCTATTCATCTGTGGAAGAGCATCTAGGTTGGTTTCATAGTTTAGCTATTATGAATTGAGCTGCTATAAACACTGATGTGGCTGCGTCACTGTAGTATGATGTTTTTAAGTCCTTTGGGTATAAACTGAGGAGTGGGATAGCTGGGTCAAATGGTGGTTCCATTCCAAGTTTTCTGAGTTATCTCCATACTGCTTTCCATAAGTGATTGCACTAATTTGCGGTCTCACCAGCAACATATGAGTGTACCTTTTCCCCACATCCTTGCTAACACTTATCATTTCTTGTATTTTTGATAATTGCCATTCTGACTGGAGTGAGATAAAATCTTAGAGTAGCCCCCCCCCCCCTCCCCGTGGTGCCCCCTGGCACCATGGGGATTGAATGAACCCAGGGCCTTGTGCATGTGAGGCAAACTCTACCAACTGAGCTATATCCCCAGCCCCTTAGAGTAGTTTTGATTTGCATTTCTTAATTGCTAGAGAAGTTGAACTTTTTTTTGTATGTTTGCTGACCATTTATATTTCTTCTTCTGTGAAGTGTCTGTTCAGTTCCTTAACCCATTTATCAATTGTGTTATTTGGTTTTTTGGTTTCTTTTTATATTCTGGAGATTTGTGCTCTCTCTGAGGTGTGTGTGGGAAAGACTTTTCCCCATCCTGTAGGCTCTCTCATCACATTATTGTTTTTCCTTTGCTGAGAAGAAGCTTTTTATTTGAATTCATCCCATTTATTGATTGTTGATTCTACTACTTGGCGCTTTAGGAGTCTTGTTAAGGAAGTTAGGTCCTAAGCCAACATGATGAAGATTTGCGCCTACTTTTTCTTAGGCGCAGGGTCTTTGTTCTTGTGTCTAAGTCTTTGATTCACTTTGAGTTGATTTTTGTGCAGGGTGAGAGAGGTCACCCTCTTAACTTCATTTTGCTATGTATGGATTTTCAGTTTTCCCAGCACCATTTGTAATAGGCTATCTTTTCTCCACTGTGTGTTTTTGGCTGCTTTGTCTTGTATGAGGTAACTGTATTTATGTAGGTTTGTATCTGGGTCTTCTATTTTATACCGCTGGTCTGCATGTCTGTTTTGTTTTTGCTGTTTTTGTTACTGTTGCTCTGTAGTAAAGTTTAAGGTCTGGTATTGGGATGCCTCCTGCTTCAGTCTTCTTGCTGAAGATTGCTTTGACTATTCTGGGTTTCTTATTTTTCCAAATGAATTTCGTGACTGCTTTTGCTACTTCTATGAAGAATGTCATTGGGATTTTAATAGGAATTGCATTAAATGTATATAACAGGTTTGGTAGTATGGCCATTTTGACTATAATAATTCTGCCTATCCAAAAGCATGGGAGATTGTCCCATCTCCTAAGATCTTGTTTAATTTCTTTCTTTAGTGTTCTGTAGTTTTTATTGTAGAGTTCTTTCACCTCTTTTGTTAGATTGATTCCCAAGGTTTTTTTTTTTTTTTTTTTTTTCCAGCTATTTTGAATGGGATGTTTTCCTCATTTCTCTTGCAGTGGATTCATTGCTTATGTATATAAATGCATTTGACTTATGGGTATTGATTTTATATCCTGCTACTTTGCTGAATTCATTTAGTAGTTCTAGAAGTTTTTTGGTGGAATTTTTTGGATCTTCGAAATGTAGAATCATGTCATTGGCAAATAATGAGTTTGAGTTTTATTTTCCTATGTGTATCCTATTTCTTTCATCTGATTGCTCTGGCTAGAGTTTCAAGGACTATGTTGAGTAGAAGTGGTTAACTTTCTAAAAACTTTCCTCCAGTTTTTAGAGGGAATGCTTTTAATTTTTCTCCATTTAGAATGATGTTGGCCTTGGGATTAGCACAGATGGCTTTCACAGTGTTGAGGTATGTTCCTACTATCCCTACTTTTTCTAGTGTTTTGAACATGAAGGGGCGCTGTATGTTGCCAATGCTTTGTCGGCATCTATTGAGATGATCATGTGATCTTGTCTTTAAGTCTGTTGATGTGAGGTATTACATTTATTGATTTCTGTATGTTGAATCAGCCTTTGGATACAGGTTCTTTATCATGTGCATCTTTGCATGTATTTTCTCCCTTTTCATGGTTTGTCTTTTTTCTTCTAATACTACCTTTTGAAGAGCAAAATATTTTAATGAGCTTGGATTTATCAGTTTGTTCTTCTATGGGTTGTACTTTTTTAAAAAATTAAGATAAATTTTAATTAAAAATTATTTTTTTTCTTTTCTCTCTCTTTCATTTTTTTTGGTGGGTTGTGTCTTTGGTGTCAGAGCTAAGAACTTTGCCTACCAGTGTTTTTCAACATTTATTTTACTTCTGCCCTCTTCAAAAGACCTTTTAGACTTTTCTCTTATTTTTCTACTCATGAAATTTTAATACCATAGATGTATTGTTAATCTTTTTAGTTCTTTGTATTTATATGTTAAGAATGATAAATACAAATCTTAATTTTTAAGTAAATGTGAAAAAGCTTTTAATGAGAACCTAGACAAGAGACCTTGCACAAACATGAATCCAAAGTGGGTCATAGACTTAAATAAAAAATGTAAAACTAAAACTTCCAGGAGAAAACCTACTTGACCTTGTGTTTGGAGATAAGTTTTTAGGTACATCACCAAAAGCGTCTGTGAAAGAATGAAATGCTAAGCAGCACTTAATGAAATTCAGAAAATTCTCTGTAAAATATGGTGTTCACAGAATGAGAAGACGACCACAGATGGGAGAAAATTGGAGAACACATGTCCAATCTGAACTGTTTCGAATATATTAAAGAACTCAGCTGGCTGGGCACGGTGGCACATGCCTATAATCTCAGTGACTTGGGAAGCTGAGGCAGGAGGATCACAAGTTCAAAGTCAGCCTCAGCAACTTAGTGAGGCTCTAAGCAACTCAGTGAGACCCTGTCTTTAAATAAAAATATAAAAAGGGCTGGAAATGTGGCTCAATGGTTAAGCACCCCTGGGTTCAATCCCTGGTACCAAAAAAAAAAAAAAAAAAAAAACTCAGCTGGACGTGGTGGTGTATACCTGTAATTCCAGCACCTATGGAGGCTGAGGCAAGAGGATGGCAAGTTCAAGGCCAGCCTTAGCAACTTATCAAGGCACCAAAAACTTAGTGAGACCTTGTCTTGGGAAAAACGAACAAAAATGGACTGGGAATGTGGTTCAGTGGTTAAGTGCCCCTTGTATCAACAAAAAAAAAAAAAGAACTCTTAAACTCATCAACGAGAAAAGTACCCAATTAAAAATGTGTGAAATAGGGGCTGGGGCTGTGGCTCAGATGTAGAGCGCTCACCTAGCACATGCAAGGCCCAGGGTTTGATCCTCGGCACCACATAAAAATAAATAAACAAAATAAAGGTATTGTGTCCAACTACAACTGAAAAATAAATATAAAATAAGTACAAAAAAATGTATGAAATATATGAACAGAGACCTTACCAGTGGTGATGCTTGGCACCAACTAAGTGCATCAAAAGATGCTCCAACCAATTTTCATTAGGAAGAAAATGAGCAGTGAGCACTGCACCCCTGTGCATGTGTCTGTGCCCTGGCTCCAGGTGTGGCATTGGGTGGGAGCAGCAAGCAGACTAAGCAGAGGTTGCCTGGGGGCTTGCCAAACTGTGTTACCGCTGTTGACTGGTGACAGTCCTTGCTTCCCCAATGTTGAAGAATCACACCAAAGAAGCACGCCGAGGCAAGGTCAGAGTAGAAATTAGAAGTTTATTAAAGGACAGCAGAAAAGACTTCTCTTGGAGGAAGAAGGGGACCCAAGAGGTGGAATCCATGGAAGTGCGGTTGTCTCCCCTTTTTATAGTTTTGGGGACGGAATGTAGGTTGGAAGGGTTGGGACACAGGTAATCTGGGCAGGAAGGACTTCATTAACACTTCTTTGCGATGGGCTACCTTCTAATCTGCTGGGGCTGTTCCCTGGGTTCCATTAACATTTCTTTGGGGTGGATTTTGGCCTAGGGCCTTTTCGGGACTTCATTAACATTCCATGAGTTGTCTTGCGTTTCCCCATTTCCCCGGAATCATTGTCAGCATGGCCTCCATTTTAGATTTCACTCGATATGATATTAGACCCGATTTACCTAACTACACTGACTACCTAACTTTAAATCTGGCTTCAACTGGAGCAGCCAAGATGTCCTTTGGGAGGCTAATGGTAGATAGAAAAACTACATCCAGAGCATATTGTCACTCAGCATTAGAAAGAAATGAGCTATCAAACCATGAAGTGTTGGGGGGACCTTAAGTGCCTGTTACTAAGTGAAAGAAATCAGTCTGAACAACACTGGTGTGGTTCTACACTGTTCGAATCCAGGCAGAGGACGCTGTGGAAGAGGCCAGCTGTGAGAAGGGGAACAGATTAGGGTTGGCCAGAGTTGGTGTTGGGGTGCAGGAAGGGTGCAGGTGAGTAGCTGAGGCACAGGGCAGTCAGGACTCTCCATGGGATGCTGGAATGGTGGATGTGTGGGAGCGCGTGCTGTTGAGGCACGCTGGACTTTACAGCACAGAGTGAACCTTGGTGAGTGCAAATTAAGGAAAATCACATGGAAGGCAGGCTGTGACTACAGGCTGATACAGCGCAGAGGGTGGAGCTGAGCTCTGACTCTGGGAGGAGCCTGTGTGAGAGCACCTGCTCTGCTTGGTGAGAGTGCCTCTGGGGGGGTGCAGGCCCCAGTCCTGACACCACATGTGCCTTGGCCCGTAGGAGAGAAGGGAGTGGAGGTGGTGCAGGGAGCCGGGCACCTTGCTGCCTCGAAGCTCCTGCAGCTCCACACTGGTGGCACTTGTTGAAGCAAAGCTGTGTGTGAGGTGAGGGGCCACAGAGATGGCATAGGAGCAGGTCACCTGGAGGGAGGGGCGCGGGAAGATGAGGAGTCTGGAAGCAGTGTGTTGTCTGCTCAGCTGCACAGAGCACAGATGGGGGACTCAAGGGAAATTTCTTTCTTTTTTTCTTTTTAAATTTTTTTTAGTTGCCAGTGGATCTTTATTTATTGATATGTGGTGCTGAGGATCGGACCTGATGCCTCACACATGCTAGGCAAGCACTCTGCCACTGAGCTACCACCCCAGCCCTGGGAAATTTCATTTTTCCACCAGCCTTTTGGAGGTTGTAAGTCCAAGGTCAAGGGTCAGGGTGCCAACTGGGTTGGTCTCTGGTGAGGTTTGCAGGCAGCTGTCTTGTCCCTGTGCCCTCACATGGCAGAGAGAGCGCTGGTGTCTCTGCTTAAGAGGACACATCCTGTTGGATTAGGAGACTTCATGACTCCATCTGACCTTCTGGCCTTATCTCCAGATATTCTCATTGGAGGTTTGGGCTTCAATCTGTGGGATTTGGGAAAAATTCAGTCCGTAGCAGACATATAAAAGAGAAGGTGTGCTCTGAAACCTGTATTTGGAGAAAGGCTGTTGAAGTTTAATTTGAGAGGTGGCTGGGATGGAGTTAATGGGCTGCTGAGATCTGAGGGTGTGAAATAATTGCCTTTGTCTTTTTAAAGGTTGGGTGGTAGGCATGGGTTCCTGTGAGTCAGAGACAGCTTGGGACAGAGGAGGCTCGGGGCTGGGCTCCCAGGCTGGCAGGGGGGCTTCAGAGCAGGCAGAAGACCTGCATGGAGGTAGAGGAACTGTGTCCATGCTCTGCTTGCTCTCCTCTGGGCCAGCAGGTCTGTTATGAATTTGCCACACCTGGTCCAGTTCACAGGCTGCTGTGCTTCAAAGTGGAACGCAGGCTGGGACTTGCTATCTGAGCTTCTCCCAGGCACTGGTAGGATGGGGGTACCACTGATGTGGGTGTGATCAGAAAAAGAAAGATCTGGAGCCCGTGGAGCTAGACCAGACCCTGCAGGGACACTTGCTAGGCTTCCCTGGGCCAGGAGGGCTGGAGGGAGTGCAGGTGTTTTGTCTCCTAGGCAGATAGCCCAGGGCCGCCTTCCACCTTCCTGGGTGACAGTGATGCCTAGCAGAGGGCCCCGTCCTCTACCTGTGGCTGTCATTGCAATCCTAGTGATAAGAATGATCGCTGTGATCTTTATGTTTTCCCAGCACAGGGAAGTTTGGTTAGTTCCAAATTGTCCCAGCTGTTGAGGGCCGAGGGAGCTGTGGCATAGGTCTTTTTGGGTCAGGTATCAGTTGCCCCTGTGTCGGGATGCTGCTGGACTGCAGAGCATCTGTGCTGATGGTGTGCTTCAGAAGGCAGCATCTTCAGAAGGACTCTCAAGGGTCCTTTCCTCATCTTGTACTAAGATTCACCTTGGTTTTGTTCTGTGCATGTGCTTTTGCTTGGTGGGATGCCTGGTGTGCATGATGAGGTATTTTGACAGTGAGCAGGACTGGAAGAGTGAACTTTATTTA
The DNA here is from genome assembly GCF_047511675.1 of Marmota flaviventris. NCBI lineage: Eukaryota > Metazoa > Chordata > Mammalia > Rodentia > Sciuridae > Marmota > Marmota flaviventris. The sequence continues at coordinate 443,465 of NC_092505.1, read as the reverse complement.
GAATAGTGGTGACAAGATGTTCGTCCTTTTCACTTGTATCAGACATGGTTGTGTGTTTTCTCTGTATCTCCTTTAATATTGGGTGGCATGCTTCTGACATTGGGACTTTTGTCTCTGCGTGCAGGAGGGCTGAGGCCTAGCCCAGAGCCCCGCAGCTGCACCTGCCACCTGGCAAGGACTCTGCTGTTCTACTGGCTCTGGGGGAATTTGGTTTGTGACTATCCCTCGCTCTGCTTATGTGATTGTGTGTCATCTTTGAAAGACGGTCGTGATTTCCTTAGTAGGTGCTGGAGTTGGTAATACCTGATAATTCAGCTGGGAAGAAGGACCAGGGTATAGCCAAGTGGTGCCGGGGCCACCTGCGGATGCCGGCCACGCAGCAGCAGCTGTGGAATGCGTGTCCTGATCTTGCGCCTGCACACCTGCACCTTTTCGGCTATTATTTCTTCACATATTTTTTCTGTTCCCTCTTGTCCCTCCCCTTCTGGTGACCTTGGGTGCCCTGTATTGGCGTCTGCACCAGGCCCTGCAGTGTCGACATCTGCCAGCATTGGAATGCTCCCACATTCTGAAGGTGGAAACATGCCCTTGCTGAGCACAGTCTCAGACTAAAACGCCCTGTGCAAGCTCGGCTGAGCACAGCTGCTGGCCACAGGAAGGGCCAAGCTGTTGCCTCACGCTCGCCACCTCTTCTCCACCCCCAATTTCCCTGCATCTGTCTTTATTTTAGGTTTCTGTTGCCTTGCCTTTAAACTCATTGATATTTTCTCTGCAGTGCCAGATCTGTTAATACAGTCGTGTTTGTTTTTTCAGTGTGTTTGTGTTCCTTCATTTGCTGGCGTGGTACCATGATGGCACTCTTGGCATCATGCTGGGTGTGTCCAGGTCTTCAGCTGGGTGCAGGCCGTGCTCCTCTGTTAGCCCCCACATAGTTAGTGTCTTTGGTGGTTTGGAGACGTCTCGATGTTCTTTGTACTTGTCATTTGTTAGATACATCTGCTGTGATTGGTTTCTCCACCCTCACTGGCCTCTTTTTTTTGGGGGGGGGTTGTTTTTAGTTCTGTTCTTTGATAAGCAGAAATTCTTAATTTTTATGATTTGAGTTTATCAGTTTTTCTTTTGATCAGTGCTTTTTGTGTCCTGCCAAAAAGTCACTCCTAGCCCTGAGGGGTCACAGAAACACTCTGTTATCTTCTCTTTTTTTTTGGTGGTGGTGAGGGCTACCAGGTATTGAACTCAGGAGCACTCGACCACCGAGCCACATCCCCAGTCCTATTTTTTTTTTTTTTTTAATTTTTTAGTTGTTGAGGGACCTTTATTTTATCTGGTTATTTATTTGTGATGCTAGGAATTGACCCCAGTGCCTCACACTTATGAGGCAAGTGCTCTATGCTGAGCTCAACTCCAGCCCCCAGCACTATTTTGTATTTTATTTAGAGACAGGTTCTTACTCAGTTGCTTAGTGCCTCGCCATTGCTGAGGCTGGCTTTGAACTCACGGTCCTCCTGTGACTTCTGAAACATTCTGTTATCTTCTTAGAGCTTTATGGTCTGTGTGTGTGTGTGTGTGTGTGTGTGTGTGTGTGTGTGTGTATGGAAATCCTATGTGATACTTACAGCTAGTTTAGTTTTGCTAGTTTTTGAATGTTTTTCCCCCCCAGGGCTTAGGACCAAACTCAGGGTCTGGTGTGTGTTAGGCAAGTGCTCTGCCACTGAGCTAAATCCTCAACGCCACTAGTTTTTGAATTTTTATAAATTCTAGCATGTAATGTTTGGGTCTGTGCCTGTATATCCAGTGTCTTGATAATGAGATTCACCTATGGTGATATCTGCATTGTGTCTATTATGGCTTCAGTGTGAGGTGTCCCCCAAAAGGTCACATGTGAGACGATGAAAGAGGGTTCAGAGGGGAAATGATTAGGTTGTGAGTGCCTTAACGCAGTCAGTGTATTAGTTAGTTACCTGATGGGATTGAGTGGTAATGGAGGGAGGTGGGCCTTGGGGGTGTGGCTTTGGGGTGTATATTTTGTATATGGCTAGTGGAACCTTTCCCTCTCTGCTTTCTGATCTTCATGGGAGCTGCTTCCTCGGCCACTCTCTTCCACCATGATGTCCTGCCTTGCCTTGAGCCTCGAAAAATGGAATCTGTTGTCTATGGACCGAGACCTCTGAAACCATGGGCCCCCAAATACACTTTTCCTCCTACACTTGTTCTGGTTGAATCCTTTTGTCACAATGGCAGAAAGGCTAAAATACTTCCTGCTGAGCCCTTTCCTGCGGGTCCCACCATGTTGAGCAGTTTCCAGGCAGTCCTGCGCATGGTGCACCGCAGTGTCCTTGTCTGAGGGCTTGTCTGTGGGCATTCTCACACAGTCCTCCTGGTCTCTGTGTGTGCATGTCTGTGGGGTTTAATTAGCCCTGAGGGGCTGTCACCATTTGTCTCTGTTGTTTGCACATGTGGCCCTGGGTTCTGAAGTAGTAGTGGCATGGGAGTGTATCAGTGGCTCTGCATTGTTTGCGATTGGTGTGGACGATCTTTTTTCCTCCCCTATTTTTACACTTTTGTTGGATGTGGGACTGACTTCTCTGGTAAATTCTTGCCAGGCTTAGCTTTGAGATTACACTTGCCTCATCAGTGAGATAGGTGGGACTCTGCTCTCTGCAGGGAGACTTTCAGGTGCAGAGATCTATTCTCCCAATGAGCCTCTCTTGGACTGTGTCCTTGTAGTGGGCTCCGAGGTCCTGTGTGGTGTGCACAGTCCCTTTCGGCAGTGTCCAGGCCCTTTCTGTGGGTCCTACCAGTGGTTCAGATATTTGAGGATCACACCTTCAGGTTTGGAATGGGTGCTCCCCTGACCTTCCCAGGAGGCTCACTTTGTAGCAGGATTCTTATGTGTCCGACCCAGGCTCTGCTGTGAGCAGTGAGGCTGTTCCCAGGCAGTCGATCACCTCGTGGGCAGGTGAGCCCAGCATGCAGATGCTCTCCAGTGATGTGGAGGCTGCCCCCTGGCATTGTGTAGGCACTGGTTCCTTAGAGGTGTGGTGTGTGGAGGTGGTCATGGACATGGGGTTAAGAGTAGCTGTGCCCTCTGCTGGGCTTGGTGTGGCCCCAGAGGAACCAGATAAAGAGGAGAGGCCGGTGTGGTGGGCACTGACGCCCAGTGTGCTGGGGTCACCCATGGGAAGTTGCTCTTGAGTGTGGCAAAGTCAGGAGAGGCCGAGTGGCTGCAGGACACTGGACAACTGTGGGAGTGGAGAGACGCCAGGGCTGGTCATGATATGGCGGGAATGGAGTGTGGTTTTTGCCTTGCCGTTCGTTCATTGAGGCAGAGAACGCTGGAGGAGCCCCCAGTGTTGGAGGGAATCTTGTCATACTCCCTGTTATGGTTGTAAGATGTTCCCCAAAGGCTCCTTTGTTTATGGGGGAGGTCAAAGGTTAAACTAAGGGTACGGTGACCTAACCAGTGGATTGGTTCATAATTGGAATGCATCACTGGGTGGCAGCTGTAGGCACGTTGTCGGGTGTGACTGAGGGAGCTGGTCCCGGGCTCTGCCTGCTCTCTCTGCTTCCTGGTGCCGTGAGATATGAGCAGCTTTTCTCTGCGGTGTCTCTCTGCCTCACCTCAGGCCCAGAGCAGTGGAGACATCCAGCCGTGGACCGGACGTCTGTGAGCAGAATAAGCTTTTCTTCCTCTGGGTTGTTCACCGTCAGGCAGAAGCGACTAACACAGTCTGCTGAACTCCTAGTGTTGCCCACCCATGCCGTCAGCCCCTGCACTTTGGTTCCTCTGGGGGTCTTTTAAGCCTCCATGACCACATCAAATCGTCCACCCCAACAAGTCCCCTGGCTTGGGCAGGAAGATGGAGTTCATTTAGCCATTCTGAGTTTGAAGTGCCCAGGTGACACTTCTCACAGAGAGGCCGACCTGAAGATCACTGGAGGGGAGGGGGTTTCCTGGTGGAGGGGTGCTGTGCAGGCAGACAGACTGCGGGGGAGCGGCGTTGATCCCTGTTGAGGGGCGGCCACAGCATCTCTCTTCCCTGGGGCTGTTGCTGCTGAAGCAGGGGGCAGAGCTGGAGTGTTAAGACAGAAGTCTTTGATGGCTCTGACAGACATTGTCCAGTACCTTTTAAGAAGAAAGCAAACTCACGTACTCTGTCATCGACTATGTGGGTACATTTGTTTTCCACGCCCTCTGTGACTTTGAGAATCAGTCATATCTTGTCAGTATTTGTAACTCGGTGACCATAAGTGACCTTTGATGTTGGCGTCTTGCATTGGTTCACCATGTCCTGTACCTTTTCTCTTCTGTGGTGTCGCTCTTCTCTTCCTGCAGATGGCTAGGTTGGCACTGTCCAGCAAGGCGAGTGCCCTTCCCTGATGGCTGTCTTTCAGTGAGATATGATTCCCATGATGTGATCCACTGCTTTTTTTTTTTTTTTTTTCTTTTTTGGTTCTAGGGACTGAACCCAGGGCCTTGTGCATGTGAGTGCAAGCACTCTAGCAGCTGAGCTATGTCCCCAGTCCCTAATCTACTGTTTTAAAGCACATGCTTCAGAGTCTTTTAGCACAGGCCCAGAGGTGCACCCCTTCTCCTCTGTTAAGCTCTGGACATTTTTATCATCGTGTGCTTGTTGACAGTTGTACCTGCCCACACCGCCCCAGGCGGCTCTCTGTGGATCTGGCCTCCTGATAGGTTATGTAAATGGTATTCTGTGACATGTAGCCCTTGTTGCAGCACCTGTTAATGCTTTCCTTCCTGGGTGAGTGCAGTCAGCTCTCCACACCCATAGAGTCTACTGAGTACAGACTGAAGGAACTTTGGGGAAAGTCGGTATCTGGTCTGAATGCAGACAGACCTCTTGCTCTTACCATTATTCCCTAAAGGGTAGGCTGCAGCCACTGTTTATGCAGTTTCCTTGTTAGGTGTCACAGGTCACCTAACATGACTGAAAGTCTCCTGGAGGATGTGTGCAGTTCACATGCAAGTCCTACGCTTTTTTTTAATTTATATTTTTCTTTAGATGTAGATGGACACAATGACTTTATTTTATTTATTGATTGTTATGTGGTGCTGAGGATCAAACCCAGGGCCCCACATGTGCTAGGTGAGCACTCTACTGCCGAGCCCCAGCCCCAGCCCTCGCCCTCCTACGCCCTCTTGTAGGAAGGACTGCAGTGTCCATGAGAAGCCCCAGGCTCCTGGTTTGCTGGTCTGGGGCATCTGTGTGAGTCTGGTTGGGCCTTTTCCACCTTCCAGGTGTCTGGAACATCCTTGGCATTGCTTTCGTGAGGCACTAGTGTATTTTATTTTATTATTTCTTGGTGGCTGCTGGTTCTGTGAATTTTCTGGCCATGGTCTTTGCTTTCTTTCCCTAGGAAGAAGAACAAGATTGTGAACTGGCAAGCAGATCCGAGGATGAGGCTGCCCAGCAGCAGCAGCCTCAGGTGACCTGCACGGCCTAGCCAGGGCTCTCGGCCATCACACACTGGGCATATGCTCAGCCATCCACACAAGGGCACTTGGGGTCTCGAGCTGGGAGGGGACTGCAGGTGGGGGAGACTCATCCCAGAGTGCATGGGCAGATGCCACAGCTTGCTGTGTTTCCGTGTTTTCTGTGGGGGGGCAGTTCCTTGGGGCAGGTGGAAGGGCAGCTAGGGGCCTGGGGAGGGCAGTCTGGCCTGTGCCAGGTCATATATGCGGTGCCCTGACTGCTTCTGCTGTGAGTCGCTCTTACTTGTGAGGGAAGCCATGGGAGTGGCTGCTGGTGGGAGGCACACTGTGGGGACAGCTGCAGCCACAAGCGTGGAGAGCAGGTGGTTGTCCTCCTTGTGCTGCATGCTCCGTTTCCCTCGTCCTGGGTCCATCACGTGTTTCTTGGTGTCACCTTGCTGCCTGGTTCCAAGCCTAGACTCATGGGATGTGCCTCTGTCCCCAGACGGCACCCAGCCTGGAGCTGGAGGCGCTGCGCCTGAGCCTGAGCAACATGCACACGGTGCAGCTGGAGCTAACGCAGGCCAACCTGCAGAAGGAGAAGGAGTCCGCGCTGGCTGAGCTGCGGGAGATGCTCAACGGGCGGCGTGCGCAGGAGCTGGCCCTGCTGCAGAGCAGGCTGCAGTGCGAGCTGGAGCTGGTCCGGGAGCAGCATGCGCGCGAGAAGGAGGCGATGGCACTCCGCTGTGGGCAGGAGACGGGTACGGCATGCTGGCATGGGCAAGAGGGGGGTTCTGCACGTGGGGCCAAGCCAGTACGCCTCCCGGCTGCTCTGGACTGCATGGTGTCCTCGTTAAGAAACGGCCTGCGTACTTTCTGGGTCACTTCCCCTGTCCAGAGTGCACGCTCCTGTCCCCTTTCCCGGAAAGGCAGGGCCCCGGAGTGCGCACCCTCCACCCCCCACCCCCAAGCCTGGCTCCTGACAGTTCCCACTGCTGTGGGCTGAGCGGCGCCTGGGTCAGCACGTCTCTTCACCTGGCCCTGGCAGCCTGGTTCTGCTGCTGTCCCCCTCAGGGCAGTCTCCAGGGGATGAGTGCTAATTTCCATGGAGACGCCCCTGGTCTCAGACCCTGTCCTCCTATGCTGAGCTGACCATGATTCTCCTGGTTGGCGGTGCCACCCACTGGCTAACCTGGTACTTCTTAAATTTGCTGATTCTTGGTCAGATTGAGCTCTTTTTTTGGCCTAATAAATGCTTTCATGTTGTATTTTTGATGATTTTTATGGAACTTTTTTTAAGAGGACCCTGCTTTCATGCATCTTTTTTTTTAACTTCAATTTTTTTAAACTTTAAAAAAATTTTGTTGTTGTTGATAGACCTTTATTGTATTCATTTGTTTATATGTGGTGCTGAAAATAGAACCCAGTGCCTCACACATGCTAGGCAAGCACTGTGCCACCGAGCCGCAACACCAGCCCCCTTAACTTTTTTTTTTAAATTATCTTCATTTTTATTTATTTATTCATTTTTATGTGGTGCTGGGGATCAAACCCAGGGCCTCACGTGCAAGGCAAGCGCTCTACCACTGAGCTACAGCCCCAGCCCCCCCCCCTTAACTTCTTTTAAAAATAGCTTTTTAGTTGTAGTTGGACACAATATCTTTATTTATTTGTTTTTATGTGGTGCTGAGGATTTAACCCAGGGCCTCACATGTGCGAGGCAGGCGCTCTACCACTGAGCTACAGCCCCAGCCCCCATGCACATCTTTTTTAAAGAGCTTTTTTTTTTTTTTTTTAAATTTATTTATTTATTTTTTTTTTAGTTTTCGGTGGACACAACATCTTTGTATGTGGTGCTGAGGATCGAACCCGGGCTGCACGCATGCAGAGCGAGCGCGCTACTGCTTGAGCCACATCCCCAGCCCTTTAAAGAGCTTTTTTGAGACATAATTGACACAGTGCACAATCCACTCGCTGGTGGCTTGGGGTGCATTTGCCAAGCTGTGCAGATGTTCCCACAGCTGTGGTTCACGTGTTCTCACTCCAGAAGGGAGCCGCAGGCCAGTGCTTGCGCTCCTGCTTGCCTGCTTGCCTTCCACTGGTGCAGGAACAGCATGTTCAGCTGTGGCTGTGTGGAGAGCCCCTGACCCAGCCCGCCTCTCCCTCACTCTGAGGGGCAAGTTTTCTTAAGCTCTTGTGATGCTCTTTTGTTTCTTCATGTACTTTCAAGCAAACAAAGGTATATTTAAAATTTTCTCCTTATTTATTTATTTTGGTACCAGGGATTGAACTCAGGGGCACTCAACCACTGAGTCACATCCCAGCCCTATTCTGTATTTTATTTAGAGACAGGGTCTCGCTGAGTTGCTTAGCACCTTGCCATTGCTGAGGCTGGCTTTGAACTCGCGATCTCCTGCCTCAGACTCCCATATTTTTCTCCCGTTTTTGGGAAACATAGCTTGTCTCTCAACCCTCTCTGGGCTGCTCTCTTTTCACCATTCCGGTCTGTATGGGCCCTGTCTCTTCTCTGTCCAGGCCTGGGTTTCGGTGGCCCTCCTGGACACAGGGTGTTGTGAGTGTCCACTGTGTGGCCCATGGTGCTGGAGCCTTGTCTCCTGGGTGATGGATCTGGAGGTGAGACTCAGGGGTCTGAATGGCTTGTTGTCTGTCTCACAGCGGAGCTGAAAGAGAAGCTGCGGTCAGAAATGGAGAAAAGTATGCAGATGGTTGAGGTGGGTGAGACTGCACAGCATGGTTCTGTGACCCTTGATGCTGAGGGACCCAGGGGAACTGGGCAGAGCGAGTAGTTGCCCTGTGTGAGGACAGCTGTGCTGTCGAGGGATGTGTGCTGTTTCACACTGATGTCTGTGGTGCAAAGGTGCTTGTCACCCCTCCACCCTTGTCCTGGGCCACTATCCCTGTCCTCTTGGACTTGTGTCTGGCGGAGGAAGGGGAACATGGCCTGAGGTGTGGTATATCTGAATGTCAAGGGGCTGTGGAGTTGTGGGGGCAAGCCCCAGCCCCAGTGAGTTGAGGGGTTCCTCCTGAGTCCTGGCTTGCTCAGGCATTGGCCAGGGCTGTCCATTCAGGGTTGGGGTTCATGCCCTAGACTTCCACTCCTCTGACCTGGCAGTGGGGAGTTGTTTCTTAGGACGCTTGGACCAGAACCCAGCCCTTGGAGAGTTTGGCAAGTCACCATCAGATCCTGCATCTTGTAGGGACATAGCTTCATGAGCTTTCAAGAATGGCCACGCAATGCACTTTGAATTCAGAGACCCATTTTGCTGGGGGCGAGGTGGCCCTGTTCTCTGGTCTCCAGCTGTCTGCCTTGTGCATGCTCCTGCTGTGTCCTTGCAGCAGCTGGTGGGTCACTGGCTGGCCATCAAGACCCATTTCCTGCAGTGACAGTTCAGTATGGGGTCAAGGGCTGCTCACTCTAGGGTTTTTTTTTTGGGGGGGGGGAGGGGTACCGGGGATTGAACTCAGGGGCCACCAACCACTGAGCCACATCCCTAGCCCTATTTTGTATTTTATTTAGAGACAGGGTCTCACTGAGTTGCTTAGCACCTCACAGTTGCCGAGGCTGCCTGTGAACTTGCAATCCTCCTGCCTCAGCGTCCTGAGCCGCTGGGATTACAGGCGTGCGCCACTGCGCCTGGCTCCACTCTAGGTTTTTGACAGTGTGATTGAACTTTCTTTACCACATATAATCAATTATTTACCATAATCTTCTTTTTCTTTTAAATTAGACCCTAAAACAAGACTGGGAATCTGAAAGAGAGTTATGCTTAGAAAATCTACGCAAAGAATTATCCGCAAAGCACCAGTCAGAAATGGAGGATTTGCAAAACCAGTTTCAGAAAGAATTGGCAGGACAGAGAGCTGAGTTGGAAAAGATTTTTCAAGCTAAAAATCAGGCTGAAGGTGAGCATGGAAGTACTGTGAGCAGGTCTGGAGGGGCTGAGTTTCTGTGTGATATTAGACTCAGGATCTTGCAGCTCACCACATGGACCAAACACACTCTGCCACCTTTGGTTTCCAATGCCAGGTACTCCTGATGGCAGGTTGGGAGGCCTCCTTGCTGGCCACTGACCTCTGTCTCAAAGACATGTTTTGTGTGTTTATTTACTAAATTGATACCAAAACAGTAGTATCTGGTAGTTGTGTGTTCTGCAGTGGTCCTTGTGGGCCGGGTAATGCTGCCTGTAAACCACCATGTCTGTCTCTTCCTCCTTCCCGGGGAGAGCAGAGTGGCTGCTGAGACAGGGTGTGGACTGGGCCTGCAGGCTGTGGCTCAGCTTTGCCTTCCCGGCCACACCCCTGGCGTGGCACACTGTGCAGGAGAGCATGGGCCCAGGATGGAGCTCAGTGGCGTGCAGCGAGCCGAGCGGTTATCATCTCAGTGGTAACCTGCTGCCAGTGCCGCTGAGGAGGGAGAGTGGCTTCTCCTTGAAAATGAGGTGGAATTCGTGCTGCCTTCTAGTCTCCCTGAAGAACCTGGAGGCTCAACACCAGGCAGCCATCAAGCAGTTACGCGAGGACCTGCAGGTGGAGCGCTGCCAGTGCCTGGAAGACCTGGAGGCGAGGTTCAGAGAGAGGGAGAGAGAAAAGCAGCTGGAGGTAGGCACGAGCTCACTCATTCTTAATTATTTCTTGTTCGGGAATTTATTTTTTTTTTAGTTGTCTATAGACCTTTATTTATTTATGTGCGGTGCCGGCACCCAGTGCCTCACACATGCCAGGTGAGTGCGCTACCATGGAGCCACAGCCCCAGCCTTTAGAGAAGTTTTAAAAGATTTTGTAACTGGGCCATTGTTCTGTTATTTGCTGAAACTTGAGTACTGACTTTGAGAAGACTTGTTGGGTGGAGGAGCAAGGGCAGAGTCTGAGGTTCATGTCGTCATTAATGTTCTTGCCTTGTACTTGGAAAGTGCACATTCTCTAGAAGTATACCTGAAATGTTAATAAAGGTCCCAAATGGTAATTCAGACATGTTGGCGTACATCTGTAATTCTCATGGCTTGGGAGGTTGAGGCAGGAGGATTGAAAGTTCAAGACCAGCCTTGGCAATTTAGCAAGACCTTCGGCAACTTATGAAGGCCCTGTTTCAAAATGAAAAATAAAAAGGGCTGGGATGTGGCTCAGTAGTAAAGCACCCCTGGGTTCAATTGTAAGTATAAAAAAATAATAATAAAATAAATAAAAAGATACCAAACTCCAGGAGTAAGGCCATGTTCCCCAACTGTGATTCTATAAGCCAGAACTTCCTCCAATAGCTCCCCAAAGCATTCCTGCTTACTTGCTCCAGACCTGCTTCTGGTGCAGTCCTGCATGTCTTGTTTAAGGTACGGCCAGGGTACTCCAGCCTGAGTGCTTTCCTACCAAACCCAAGAGGTGAGGGTCAGTCCAAGACATTGAAAAGAGAGTAGAACAGAAGTTGGAATTGGTGGTGTGCAGAGGTGTGCAATCTGAGCAGGGGCAACACGGGGCCCCGTGGTCTTCAGGAGCCTGCCTGGGCCCATCTCTGGACCTGAAGACCTGGTGTCTATATCCTTTGTTTCTGGGGTCCTGGTCTTGTCCTGGCTGCTAGGCTATCTCACAGTGATGGGGAGAAAGCCCATGAGCACCCCCTGGTCCTAATGCCATGAAGAGGATGGATCAACCTCAGGGCCAGTGCCTCTCTCACTACAGGCCATAGCTCAGGGGCCACATTCCTCTGTGGTTGCCCAGCTCCCTGTGGGGCTGCAGCCCACGAGACAGATGGTGAGGCTCATCCTTCCACCAGGCCCTCCTGGACTGGAGCCTGCCTTCCCTTTTGCCGTTCTTGCTCAGGGAGAAGACCCATCTGCTGGGAGCAGGCCCAGGCCTGGGGTAACTGTAGAGGAAAGACGGCACTGCAGGGAGAGGGGCGGGAAGTCCGGAAGTCAGGCAGCCTGGCAGCAGTGTGCATGCTTGTCCTCCTTGGCGAGTGGACAGGCCCTTGTGTTGCTCGGAAGGCCTCTTGGGTCTCTGCTGGGACAGCCTGCCTGCTCTGTCTTGTAGCCGGACCACACAGAATGGTGCTGACATCCCACCAGGGTGCACTCGCTTTGGGCCTGGCAGTGTCACAGTGTGTCAGGATGCTCTTCGCCATCCCTGAGACCAGAGGGTCAGTCCATGGCAGGGCCTAGCCCTTCATGCTGTGCTTTATGGGCACTTGATAAGGTGAGGAGCAGCGTTTAGTGTCCGAGTGTGAGGTGACCTGCTTCTGTAATGTGAACTTGAGGAACACACACTCCTCATTTGAAGTGATGGTCCTGTGGGTAATGCTGCTTCCCCGGCCCCGCCTCACAACAGCGGCATCGCAAGCCCTTCCTGCAGGTCCCACCAGTGTCACGGGTGAGCCCCGTCCTGTGCCCAGAGGCTGCAGACAGCTTCACAGATGATGGCTGTGTCTGGCCGTTATGGCTCTAGGCCAGCAGGCAGGTGACCACACTGTCCCCAGGGCATGGACATGCTGAAGTTATGCTGTGAACACTCACACCCAGAATTGAATGCTATCTTTCTTATTTCAAGTTGGGGTCTTGTTGTGCTGCCCCGGCTGGCCCTGGGCTCCTGGGCTTACATGACCCTTCTCTCTGACTCTCCTGAGGAGCTGGGATTGCAGATGGCACCATCATGCCTGGCTGTTACTTTTAAGTGACTCTGACTCTGGCCTGGGCCTTGTTTGGATGAGGCTGCTGTGGCTGCTCCCTTCTGGCTGCTAGGTTTGGGGTGTAGGTTTCCATTCCACATGTGTTTGGCTCCTGCCCACCAGGTGCATGTAGCACAGACCACACATGGTGCACCTTGGTCTCCCGCGTTCCTCACAGGGATGCTTTCCTTTTCCAGATGGAGAATCTTCAAGCGTCCTATGAAGCCCTGAAGGCCCAGTCACAAGAAGAAGTCAGGCGCCTGTGGTCCCAGCTTGAGTCTGTGAGAACCAACAGAGAGGAGCTGAATGGTGAGCAGGTTTTTTTTTTTTTTTTAAATATTTACTTCTTAGTTGTAGTTGGACACAATATCTATGTTTTATTTATTGATTTTTATGTGGTGCTGGGGATCGAACCCAGGGCCTCACATGTGCTAAGCGAGTGCTCTACCGCTGAGCCGCAACCCCAGCCCTGGTGAGCAGTTTTGTGTAGGAAATTCAGACCCTCCAAAGTCAAAGCTGTGTGTGCTTTTCATCTTTTGCAGTGCTGGGAAAGGAAACCAGGGCCTATGCTAGGTGAGCGCTCGACCACTGAGCCACACGGTGAGCCCTGAAGGCATGTTTTCATGAACTAGAATTTAGTAGTTGTAGCTAGCACAAAAAGTGATTTTTAAAATGTGCCCGTCCTATACAGTGTTCAGGGTTTGTGGAAGTCAGGCACAGGGATCGGCTTTGGTTGGGAATGAAGTGCACGAGCCGCGTGCTGGGTCGGACTGTCCCAGGTGGAGACCGAGAGTTGGGAGAGCCATGATTTTGTCCTTAGGCAAGTCAGCTGGCAGCAGCTGTGTGATTGTATGGCCCTAACGGTGCAGACTGGCATCATTGTGGGCTGTCTCTCCAGTGTGAGGCGAAGTGCCTGTGGTGCTCAGCCTTCTCCTGGACGCTGCTGTAAACAGTGCCTTGCTGCTTACCTCACCGTGGTCCTGTGTGCCGCCTCTAGTGGCTCAAGCTCCAGAATTGAAGGGTTCAGGGCCCACCGGCGGTGGCGAGTTTGTCTGGGACAGCTTGGTCCTAGTCTTCCCTGATAGCCAAGTCCCTCCATTCACATCAGGTTGGTTTCTGCTCAGCTGTCTGAACGTCGCTGCCCCAGAGCAGGCAGAGCCACTTGTGCCCATAGGCAGGGGCAGTCAGGCCCAGCTCAGGCCACCAGCATCCCAGGCCACAAGAGATGTCTTCTTCTTGGAGTTCATCTGCCAACTGCCCCTAGGGCAGGTGGATCATGAGGAAGGACCAGGGCTGTGCTGTTGGGCAGCCGCCCTTTGCCATGCACTGGGAAGGGAGGCCTGGGCTTCGTCTCCCAGCCCCAAGTTCTGTCTGTGGCCACATGTGGTGGGCAGTGTGTCAGTTGTCCTTCCTTGGGTCTGTTTGTCACTGGAGGCTGGAGGAGAGAGAAGCTGATGGGACCAGAGGCCCCGCGGCTTCTGCACATGCTCTGGCTCCTTCTTGCTCAGCTGCAGATCTTCCTTTATACCGAGGCCCCCAGGAGGGAGCCCTGGGTGGTGACTGAGTCCGCACTGGGGCAGCCTGCAGTGCCCAGGACTGTAGTTCTCGTGTGGGTATATGTTGAGAGCCACAGCCGAGTTGGTATGGCCCTGGCATATTACTAGAAGGAGTGGTTGAGAGGTGACGCCAGCGAGCCATTAAGATGATGATAATTAAGTTAAGCTGTGCATAATTGCTGTGACTGGATGATGCTGGTTGGAATAGGCTGTCTATTCAGTTGTAAATGGACCCCTGCTGTCCTGCAATAGGGCGGCTCCTGCCCTTCCCGTTGAGCTCTCGCGGGGATTCATGGAGAGTTCGCATTGGTTGGTGAGGGTCCGGTGGAGGGAGTTCCGGTTGGTGTGTGGTGTTCCTGGAAGGGCCTCGTGGGTGGCGTTCCCGGGAGTTCGGGCAATAAAGGAGTTCCTGTTTGAACCTACAAGTGCCTCGTGGCGGCTCAGTTATTTTGTGCCCAGCCAGACTGCGGCAGTCATAGTGTGCCCTGATCAGTCAGGAGCTCTGCGAGGTCTGAAGGGCACGTCTGGCTCTCTGGCCAGGGGCGCCCACAGGTGAAACCCAGCTCTCTTTGGCTTCACACCTCCCCAAACCCACTTCTAGGCTTCTTGGGGTTGTGCAGGATCCAGGTTCTCGTGGACGTAGGACTGACACTTGTCCCTTTCCTTGGTAGCTGTTGGTGGGCCCATGCTCCCTGCCACAGTGGGTCTCTTTGGCTCCTGGACCACCAGCTGGAGAAAGGGCTGCCTTTCAGGGGCTCTCGAGGGGCTGAGCAGCCCTGCGAGGGCCCCCTTCCACTCCCAGGTCCGGGCTGGGCCCCTCTCAGAGTCTGCTCTGCTGCCCCCTGACTGTGTGCCTCTTCCTGTGGAAGGGCCTCTGGAGCCACTGCTGACACGAGCCTCCTGCCTGGAGGAGCTGGAGCACCTGCGGCAAGGCTTTGCTCAGCAGCAGCAGCGAGACCGCAGCCAGCATGAGTCTGAGCTGCAGCAGCTACGGGTCTATTTTGAGAAGAAGTTGAGGGATGCTGAGAAGACTTACCAGGAGGACCTGACCCTGTTCCAGCAGCGGCTGCAGGAGGCCAAGGAGGAGCCCCCCTTGGGGTCTGGTGAAGTCAGGTACAGAGGAAGCAGTCGTCATTGGGAATGGTTCTGACGTGGGACCTTGGGCTGGTTCCCATCCCATGTTTGCCATCTATGCCAGTAGAGACTGGTGGACTTGTTTCAGAAGTGTGCTCTGTGCTCTGCACTGGAAGTGAGATGCCCCCGTGGGTCCCTGGCTGCTGGCTCCTGCTGTGGTCCCAGGATGCTGACTGAGCCAAAGGCAGACCTGGTCATCCCATCCTTGACCAAGGCCTCTGCTTTTGCACCTGGCCCAGGGAGAGTGGGTGGGTGCAGCTGAAGGGTCACGTGTGAAGCTGTTAAACATATATTTTTTTTCTTAGTTCATCCTGTACATTTTTAGAAGAGATGTCTTACGGAAAAAGAAAAGAACACTCTGATCAACTTGACCTTCGTCTTGAGCGGCAGAAGGTGATGGGCTTTGTTTTGATTGCTGAGCAAGGGTTGTGGTCACTGATCTGTAATTTAGAAGTAGCTGTGCTGGGTGTGGTGGTGCACACCTGTAATCCCATGGCTCCGGAGGCTGAGGCAAGAGGATCATGAGTTGGAGACCAGCCTCAGCAAAAGCAAGGTGCTAAGCAACTCAGTGAGACCCTGTCTCTAGGTAAAATACAAAATAGGGCTGGGGATGTGGCTCAGTGGTCAAGTACCTCTGAATTGCTGTCTGCCATGGTGCAGTGATCCAACCAGGGAGGGCTGCTCTCCTGAGGAGCACCTCTGTTGGCCACGGGTCCAGGCTGAGGGTCCCCCCTTCGCACTCTGGCAGCTCCATCCTGGCTGAGAGGCTGCCCCCGGCCCCCTCCCCTCAGTCACTGGCTGACGTGCATTGATAGTCCAGGGGCTGTGCCGTTGTGTTTGGCTTTGAGTTTTGTCCAGAACATCTTTCTGTCAACCTGTACGTTTCCTCTTCCTCCAGTTACCTCCATGCTGTAGTTTCCTGTCATTCTTTTGCTATTTCTTGCTTGTGACACTTGTTAACACTTGTGGCTAGTCTAGTAGAAGGGCCAGGAAGGGACCAGTTGTGAGACACCTCGACCTGTTGATGGCTGTTGATGGCTGCGCCAGGTTTTCCTGGGTGTGCAGTCTCCTGCAGCCCTGGGACCCACTGTGCTAGGCAGTGCAGCCCTCAGCACTAGTGCTCTGCCTCTGATCCTGGGTTGTTGGGTCAACACTGGCTTGGGGCTGCCATGACAGAGCACACCCCCTGCCGCAGGAACAACAGAGACTCATTCTGTTACAGCCACAGGTCCCATGGCCTGGCCCTTTGAGGCCCTTCTCCCTGGCTTATAGGTGGTGTCTTCTCCCTGAGTCCTCACATGGTGGTCCCTCCTGTGGCCTGTGTCCTGGTCTCCTCTCATGAGCACGCCTGTCTGTTGGATTAGGGAATGCCCTAGTGACCTCACTTAATCTTGACATTTGCCTGTGAAGGTCCTGGGATCAGGACCTCAGCAAACGAATCTGGTAGGGGACCCGCGCAGTCGTCTCCAGCCCTCAGGCTGTCACCCACATGGCCTTTCCCGAGTGTCCCCCTCTTCCCATCAGTGTGCAGGTGGGCAAGCAGGGCAGGCCACACCAGCTGCAGGGAAGCTCCACGCAGCCCCCCTGGTTTTCTGGTGCCCTAGCATAGCTGCACCTCAGCTCAGCACGCTCTGTCTCCCGGGCGCTATTCTCTGCGGCTCCTGGGGGCCCTTCCCTCCAACTTGTCCTACACCCCTGGCTGCCTGGGAACCATGCTTTTGCCTGCGCCTCCTGCCTCAGGTTGCTGTTGTGTTCCCTTCATGGGTGTGTGAGGGTGGCTGTGCCACAGTCTGCTCGGTCACATTTAAGCTGGTGTCACTATCACAGTCCGACTGTGACCTCTTTCTTGGCCGCCCATGGCTCTCAGGCTGGCACCTATGATCTGTAGCCTTTGTCTCCATCTGTCTGCACCTGCTTTGCACACTGGGGACCTGGGAGTGGGGGGCGGCTTTTGAAGCTCAGGATCTTGCTCTGCCTGCTGTGTGTGCAAGGGCTGCTGAATACCTAAGTCCCCGGTTCTGTCGCTGCCATAGCCCCTGCAAGGCTCATGCTCCTCCAGAACGGGTCCTGTGTGCTCAGGCTGCTCTGGGTGGGAGGTTCTGTCTGTCGTCGACCCTGGTCATTCAGGAACATTTCTTATCTCCATCATGGTTTTCAGTCTCTGGCTTTGCTCTCTGTGTTTCTCTGTCCTCTTGTTCCAGCATTGTGGATAGGAGGCTTCTGCTCACCTCTTGAAGACCACCCTGGGTGTCCAGGGCGTTCTGTGTTCTGTGCCATCTGTTACGTTTCTGCCCAGGTCTCTGTGCTGTCAGAGGTGGGTGTTCTGTGCAGGTGGGTGACCTATAGCCGGCTCCCTTCCTGCTCTGTGAGTGACTTGAAACTTCCTCCTTGTGGAGGACACAGAACATGTCCTTGTCCAGTGTCTGAGGAAGTCTGGCATGGGGCTCTGGAGAGCTCTGCAGAGATGGTAGGGACACCATGGAGGTGGGTCAGGTGTCCCATGTGGCTCGTGGTGTGGGCGACACAACAAAGGGAAACAGAGCCTTCACCAGAGTAGGGTTCTTTGGGGAGGAGTGGGGATCGGCAGCAGGGAGGTGCCCGAGTCCCGAGAGGTGGACGCCCAAGAAGTTGTCGAGGGAGTGGTGGGAGAAGGTGAGCCGAGCCTCTGGAGGGAGGTGCCAGGGAAGGGACACAGTGGCATTTGGCCTGCAGCTGGCTCTCAGACCTTGGTCAGGCTCCCGCGTTGGCTCTCTGGGCCCCTGGGTGGGTGCTGGGTGCCAGGCGTGGTGTGCTGAGGTCTCACTGCTGTTGCAGCAGGGCATAGTAGTCAGGACTTCGGAGAGTCCCCGGTGCGAGATCTGAGGTTCAGGAGAGCTGGGAGCCTGTGCAGGCCCCTCCCTCCTGGGCACTCCTTGGGCACTCCTTGGGCACTCCTTGGGCACTATGGAAGGAGAACCACAACCGTGCTCTTCGTGACCTCAATTCTTTTGGGTGGAGGGGACGTTTTAGGAGTGCCCTGCCTGAGTCCACTCCTGGCTCTTGGGTGACGGTGGATCATGTCAGGTCCTAGGCCTCTACTGCACTTATTTTCCCCGGAGCGTCTAAGCAAGGGCTCTCGGGGAGAGGAGGTGTTTGCAGTGACATTAACTCTTGGTCTCCTGGCCTGGTTGTTGGGTCCTGATTAGAACTTGTTTTACAGAATCCTGGTCACCCGTGGGCTTTGGTCTCCTGCTTTTCCAGGGACTCAGGGTCGTGTGACAGCTGTGAGTGTTATGGCCACGCTGTGTCTGCCAGGCTACCTCTGGTCAACATTGTTTGTGCAGGGTCTTGTTCCAGATGTTCTGACAGGCCTTTGCCCTCCCTTGTCTCGTCTGACCTCGTGGAGCCGATGGCAGGACTGCTGTGGACTGGTCCACTGCACTAAGCCTTCTTCAAGCCCCAACCCCCTGGTGTCTGCCTGCTGCCTGATGCTCAGGGGAGGGAGTCTTCTGATTCCACAGCACACACCTGGTGGCGCATGTTGTCCTCAGGCTGCAGCTGCTGCAGCTGCAGCTTCTCCAGGCTGTGCTGGACAGTGATGGAGGGGGAGGGGCAGCTGGACACACCTGTGTCTTGGTGAGGTGCACGGGGTTGCCTGTGTGGTCACTCATTCTGGCAGGGCATTCACCATTTCTTTGAACACAGAAGCCAGTGCCTTCAGTGGTACCAACAGCAAGTGAGGTGCCCAGGCTCAGCATGTCTGTCCTGCGTGGTTTACAGATGGGGCCAGCGTGGGATTCCTCCCTGCACGTCCAGCATGAGGACCAGTTGGACAGATGCCTCCTGGGACCTGAGGTGTTGGAGCTAGAGCCACTCCAAGCTGTGCCTTCAGACCAGCACAGCCAAGGTGCGCCTGTCTCCTTGTCCTTGCCCTGCTGCAAGCTGGACCGGCAGGGGTGTCCTGTCGATGTACACCATTCAGGATGGATTTCATGGCCACGTCTGCTGAAGCTGGACCATGAGCCTTGCACCTGGAAGTGCACCCCAAGCCAGTCCTGAGGCGCAGGTTAAATCTGGCAGGCTGGCCTGGGTGGGAGCCTGTGCTCCTGGCCCAGCCCGTTCTAGGTGGCTGTCTCTCCAGGCAGGAGCAGGTCTGCCTGTGGCAGTACCCTGGGGTCACAGGTTGCTGGGTCGTAGGAGGGGAACTTTCCTGGGATCCTGCTGTGCTCCTGTCAGACTGGTAGACCAAGCCCGCAGTGTGTCCAGGCAGAGCAAGGGGTGGGTTGTGGGGTTATTGGGAGGTGGCAGGACAGGGAACCCTGCTCATCTCAGAGGCGTGGTGATGGACCTGGACAGTGGCCACTGACAGGGATCCCAGGAAGGTGGGCAGCCGAGGGCAGCTAGTGAGAGACATGATAGTGGTGCCACTCTAGCCCTACCTGGCCCTGGGCACTGCAGTCTTCCTAGTAGAGGGGAAGAGGCCAGGGCCGAGGGGCTCCGTGAAGGAGTGGAAGGGTCAGGCTCCACGCTGGGTGCTGTGGCAAGAGCCCATCTTTTTTTTTTTTTTTTTTTTAATTTGTTTTAATTAGTTATACATGATAGTACAATGACTTTGATATATCATATATTTGAATCAGATGGGATATAATTTCTCACTTTTCTGAGTGTACAGGTTGCAGAATCAAGAGCCCATCTTTTGGCTAAGAGCATACTTGGGGCTGGAGGGGGAAAGTCTTGAGGAGCAAAGCCCCAAACACAGCCTCAGACACACCCTCCGCCCTCCTCTTGTCCTTCCTGCGTCGGGGTGCCTCCGCAGCTGCCAGGGTGTCTTCTCACAGGCTTTGGTGGTGTTCCGTGTTTGCCCTGTGACATGTCTTGTTCTCACTCTGACTGTACCTGTGTTTCCCTCTTCTGTAGAGGGTGACCTGGGTCTGGCAGTGAGGAGGCAGTGTGCCCAGTGCTCACAGTCCCAGCCCTCTGGCCTCATGCCCTCAATCCCTGTCCTGTGTTGAGCCGTGGCAGGTTTTACATCCCTCCTGATCTGCAGGAGTATCTTGGGCAGGCAGGGTATGCCTGCAATAGGGTACAGCTGTGCCCCCAGGGTGGGCATGGAGAAAACCACGCCCCATCCTGAGTTAGCACCAGGACCTTTGCCTGGTCTGTGCACAGCCGGTGTCAGTGAAGTGCACTTTTGCTGGCACTGCCTGTGGGTGGGCCATGGTGCGTGACTGCTTCCTTCCCTCCTTGTTCCACAGAGACCCAACAGGTACATCACCAGTGTGTGCAGGATGTGACCTTGAAGGAGGACATGCAGGTTGCCGCCAGAGTTCTGGCTTTGGAAGCTGAGCACAAGGTCAGACTGTCTCTTCAACAGACTGAACTCAAGGAACAAATCGAACTCTTAAAAATAGAAAACAGAAACTTACAGGAGAAGTTGCAGCACGAGACCCGTCTGAAAGAGGATCTGGAGAGTGTGAGTAGTGGCCAACACAGGCGCATGGCCCATATGGGCACAGGAGGTCCTGGGGCTCAGAGTGTGGTGTCTGTGCATTGACCACAAAATCTTGAGATTGGCCCTTGCAGTGAAGTGCCAGCAGTGGTTTCTAAGATGGGGCTCATTATGGTAAGAGAGCACCCCAGCCTGTGTCGGCACAGGTCTTGACTCCTTCAGAGACTGGTCGGTGTCCTCGGGCTGCTGGAAGAGGGACCTGCCACTTCTGTCATCTAGCTCGTGTCTTAAGTCTTGTTCCTCATCTCTAGGCTCTTCCTGGTGATGGTTGCAACGGTGCAGAGCCTGCATTCCCAGCCCCTTCCTAGCCACAGTTGAGTATGGACAGCAACTGAGGGGCATTGACACCCAACCAGTGTAGGCCCAGGCCTTGCAGCCGTGCTTAAATGCAGATGGAAGTGAATGTGCAGAAACTCCTCTGTCTTTGCATGTGTGTATTGACTAAACTCTTCACAGTTCATGCTCGCGACCGGATGTGACCACTGGTCTGCTGTGCCCTCTGCTTCACCCCTTTGTTCGCCCCTACAAGCATCTCTGTGGGTTTTCATCTTCATCAGAAGAGCTTGGAGGAAGCTGTTTCTGTTGTGAGTTTTCCTGGGCTGCTGTTGACATCGAGGCCCTGTAAGGATGTGGAGCAGGGTAGGGCTAAGGGCGACCTGTGGAAAGCCCCGTGGGCGTAGAAGCTGTTGCCCCGGGACAGGCCTTCCTGAGCGCTTTTCCCAGGCCACTGCTGTCTCTGATCACCAGTCACCAGAAAAGGGCGGTGGGACTATCTGTCTCTCTTCCTCGTCTGTTAGCTCTCACTCTAAGTACCTGGAAGCTGTGTTGCGTGTGCTTGTGCTGTGGAGTCTTCCTGGGCAGCAGCCCTTTGGTCGCCGCGGCACTTGTCTTGGAGCCGTGTCTGCAGATGCAGACTTGCTGACCTTGTGCGTTTTGAGTCCATCGTTCTGCCTTCTCTCCCAAGGCCCCTGGGCCTCCTGCAGACCTGGGCCGGCAGTGAGGTCTGTGAGGCTGGAGCGGTGGTTGGCATGGTGGGCTAGCCCCCTCATTGCCTTCTACGTGTGTTCTTTTTGTTCCTCTGCTCCTTTTTTCTGACTTTTGGAATTATTTGAGTTTTTG
This sequence comes from Marmota flaviventris, assembly GCF_047511675.1. Classification (NCBI taxonomy): domain Eukaryota; kingdom Metazoa; phylum Chordata; class Mammalia; order Rodentia; family Sciuridae; genus Marmota; species Marmota flaviventris. Next base: position 422,061 of record NC_092505.1, on the reverse strand, counting down.
CTGGATAGATCTTAACGTATCTGTTGGCTTTTGAGTTACAGTTCTCTGCACTGTTTTCCACGTTTGCTCAAGAGATGAGTTCACAGTAGAATCCATAGGATACCATTTCACAGAAGCTGTAAGATTTCGTCATTGTGTAGATGTATCTTTCACCTCCTCTTTGTAGTACATTTTAACAGTTCTGCATCCCCCTATGTTGTAAAATCCACCATACTACATGTAGGATTTACTCTGAAAAGTCATATATTTGAGAGAAATACATCTCCATCTTGGACTTTTATACCATTTCTGGAGTCCTTCATTTCCTCCCAAGGATCTGAGTTTATCTTCAGTTGTAGAATTTCCTTTAGCATTTCTTGCTATGCTTGCTGCAAAAGATTTCTTTTATTTAAAAAAGTCTTTATTTCACATTCATTCCTTAAGTTGTAGATGGACACAATGCCTTTACTTTATTTACTTCTGATGTGGTGCTGAGGATTGAACCCAGTGCCTCACACGTGCCAGGCAAGTGCTTTACTACTAGCCACAACCCTAGCCCTCACCTTCATTCTTGAAGAATATTTTTTGCTACATAAAAATGTCTGGGATGACAGATTTTTTTGGGTCCGATGTTGTTAGACTCTTTTCTGCTGGTTTCATTGTCTGTGTCCTCTTGGGCTGGTCTCCATTGGTTGTGTTTTCTTTGCACCCCGGGTCATATGTTCCTGTGTGTTTGTGTATCAGCTAATTTGAGCTGTATCCTGGACGTTGTGCATGTTGTGTGAAGACTCTGGGTTCCGCTAGGATCTGTTGAAGTCTTGTTTGCTTCAGCAGGCAAGCGTGGCCAAATTGGACTCACTGTGTCCGTCTCCTCTGTGTTGGACCAAGCATGGTGTGCTCAGTTCTTTTGGCTTTAGCTGGCCTGTTTTGGAGTCAGCCTGTGCCCATGTCCATCAGGGCTCAGCCTGAGATTTAGGCAGCGGCTGGCTCTTCCTAAGAGCTTCCCCTCACTCTCCTGTTTTGGCACACACAGGTAAGGCGATGGGAGTTCCTGGGTAGGGTATCTTGGCTCCTGCTGCCAGCCTGAAGCCTTGGAAGGAAGACAGCCTGGTGCCCTTCCTTCTGCGTGTGGGCCCACTGCTTCCTCAGCTCTCTCCAGGCCTTGTGTGGTCACCAGCACCTTCTCAGTTTACAGTTGCTGTCCCTGGGAGGTTGATCTGATCGGAGCTGCTCAGCCATGGCCAGGACCAGGCCTAGACTGTATTTTTTATCATTTTTAAGTGAGAAGTTGAGGTCAGCCTTTTATACCTTATTTTGGTTTGGGTTTGTTTCTTGTTGATAACATTTAGTGCTTTATTGACCTGCTTTCTTCCTTTTCAAATCTGGAATGTGTGCCTGTGCTCAGCTTTCTCGTTTATCTGCCTGCGTACAAAATCACTTCAGGGTTACCCGTTTAACTCAGTGAAGATCAGGAATGTGGACCTCATGACTGTCTGCTCGTCTCTCTGGGACCTCCCATCTTCCTGCTGTGGGAGTCTCTCTTGGGTCATGGTGGAGGAGCCTCCAGCCCTGGCTCTGCTACAGCCATGTGTCCCTGGGTTGGCTTTTATTGAAGCCAGGGGACAGTGTTGAGTGAGCCCATCTTGGGCCCCTGCCACTGGCATTGCTGTGCTCAGCATATCACCTGTGCTGGAAAAGTTCCCTCTTCAGAGATGGGTTTCAGTCATTGCTTCTGAAAAGTCTTTCCCTTTAATTTTTTTCCTCTTAAATAAGATTATGCTTCTCTAGGTAAAACGTAGTTTGTTAGAAGACCACCAGGAAGAACTAAATAAAGCTGAGCAGAAGGTTCAGCTACTGAAACAAGAGTTCAGAAACAAAGAAGTGGAGTGGGAGCTTTTACGCGAGGGCCTGAGGAGAGAAGCTGAGGAGAACTTAGCCTCAATGTGCCGTGAGCTAAAAGAAAAGGCCGAGTCTGAGAAGCAGTCTGCTGTGAGCAGGTTTGAGCATCGGGAAGCTGGGATGAGGCACCTGCAGGACCAGCAGGCCGCACAGATCCTGGCCCTGGAGAAGTCCCTGGCGGAGCAGCAGGGCCGCCTGCGGCAGCTGGAACAGGCCCTTGCTGGGGACGAGGCTCTGCCCTGCCATGGGTGCAGCCAGGACCCCCCTGTAGCTTCGGACGGGCAGCGTGGCACACTCCTCGAGGGGAAGGAAGAGTGTGCCCTTCAACTGATGCAGGCTCGGAACAGGTGGGTGACTCGGGCTGTCGGGTGGTATGCAGCTGTCTCCAAGGTGCCAGGCAGGCTGAGGGAGGCCCTGGGAGGATGGAAGCCCAGTGGGTGCTCAGCCAGGTGGGAGGATGGGAGCCGGAGGGGGTGTGATGCCCAAGTCTCACTCTAAAGCAGCAGGGCACCTTTGGGCCCCATAACAGATGTGTGGTGACGGGTTGGGGTCCTCCCATGGAGGCCGCACTCCTTGTGTGACATTAGTGCACATATACCTTTCGTGCCTCTGTGTGTTTTGACATTTCAGCAGCAGCCAGGTGTGGTGGTGCATGCCTGTAATGGAAGGCGTGGCAGGAGGATGTCAAGTACGAGGGCAAGACCCTGTCTTAAAACAATATGTCAAGGGCTGGGGTGCAGCTTAGTGGTGGAGTGCCCCTGGGTGCAACACCCAATCCTGGAAAAGAGACACAAAACAGCACTAAACCTGCCCCACCCACAAGGCAGGCAGGTTACCCACATGACTGACTGGGTTTTACGCGTACAGTTTTTTTTTTTTTTAATATTTATTTTTTTAGTTGGACACGATATCTTTATTTATTTATTTTTATGTGGTGCTGAGGATTGAGCCCAGGGCCTTGCATGTGCTAGGCGAGCATTTACTGCCGAGCCCCGGCCCTAGCCCTAGGTTGTTTACTTTTTTTTTTTTATTTTTTAGTTATACATGAACACAATGTATTTATTTTGTATATTTATTTTTATGTGGTGCTGAGGATCGAACCCAGTGCCTCACATGCAAAAAGCAAGCTCTCTGCCACTGAGCCACAACCCCAGTCCTTACGTGTCCGGTTTTAAATACTTTTTCTAAAACCTTCACTTGCCTAAAGTTTTAGATAGGTTCAGAGCCCGCCTAGGTCCTTTCCTTTTGTGCACCTCAGTCCTTGCTCTGGTGGCCCCAGTGTCCTTGGTAAGGGGCCGTTGGGCCTGGTGCTGGCTCTGCCCAGCATGTCCCTCCTTCCTTGTCAGCTCTCTCATGCCACAGGTGTGCGAGAGTTACGCTTTAGGCCCCCAACTTGAGTTTAGCCCAGACCCGCCACATTGGGCTAACGTCCAGCCCCACAGGACCTCTGTGTCTATGTTATGGAGGGCAGTCTGTGGAAGCCCCTGGACATTCATAGCGCCCAGGGGGGCAGTGCCTGTCTTCCACTGAACATGGTGGAATGCACCGTGAGTGGAGCCGTGCCCACAGCGGAGCTCGGTGCTTGTGGTTCCAGGTTCCTCCTGGCTCCTGATGAGATTCTGCTCCTCCTTAGAAGCTGGTTTCACTGCCCATCTGGCTTCTTACTGCTCTTTCTCAGGCGCTTGTGCTACTTTGCGACCCTGTGAACTTGCTTCCCTTTCGAGGGTCAGGTGGCCCAGGCTGGGAGTTAGGGGCCTTGAAGAGCGACTGGGGTGTCTACCCTGCTTGGTCCTCAGAGATGTGTGTACAGTCTCCCTGTGGGTGCTGTGTCCTTCCTGCTGCCTGAGCCCTGGCGACTCCCCTGGCTCTCCCCTGAGGACAGTTAGAGGTCAGGGCCGAGGTTCTGAACAACCGAGGTCAAGGGGAAAACGTGGCTCAGGGCTTGCAGGGGCCAGTGCAGCATGGTCATGGGCCCTGCCGCCCCCGCTCACCTGGGATGATGTCGCCTCAGGTTTTTGGAGGAGCGTAAAGAGATCATGGAGAAGTGTGCTGCGGACCAAGATGCTGTCCTGCGGGACGCTCAGGAGAAGCACGCCCACGAGCTGCAGCTCCTGCAGCAGGGACACCAGCAGCAGCTTCTGGCCTTGAGGACAGAACTTGAGAGCAGGCACCCGGTGGAGCTGCCCGAGCTGGCGGCCACCCTGGAGAGGGAGCAGCAGGTGCTCCTCGAGGCTCGCGTGGCCGAGCTGCAGGCGAAACACGCTGCGGAAGTCAGTGCTCTGGAAGCGAGGCGTTCGTCAAGCCTGGATGCTCTGGAACCCTGCTGCACGTCTGGGGTTCAGGCCATGCAGGACCAGGGTGCGCACCAGGTGAGGCCTGGCCCTCGGCCCCGCGCTCGTGTTAAAGGCTCTCGCCCCGTTTCAAGAGCCATGCTGGTCCTTTAGTCAGGCACTTGGGTTCTGGTACAAAGGAGTTTGTAGGGAAGTCCCTTTGCCCTAGACGTGCAGCCCTGGCCCTGCGGTCAAGGGCGAGGACCTGTAACCTTCCTACTGCAGAGCTTTGCACTTCCTCTGCTCTCCTCAGCCTGGGGACTTCGCCTCCCTGAATGGGCACGGCTGCTGTTTGTGCTACGAGTGGCTCCTGGGATGCCAGGCCTTGGGCAGATGGCATGCCAGGGCAGTCTCCCTACTTGGGAGGGTGGGTGCACTTGGTCTCAGCATCCACACTGGTCCAGGAGGATGGAGCTGGGCCTTCTCTGGGTTGAATTCAGAGAGCAGTCTGATGCCACGGGATGTGCCTCGGCAGGTGCCTGCCCTTGTGAGCACTCTTCCACTCTGTCAAAGGCAGGTAGATGCTGGGCGGGTTCAGTGGTTCCTGGGCATGGATTTAAACCTGTAGGTCTTGGTCCGTTGACTTACGGATGTAGTGTTCTAGCAGACTATTCAGAAAGCAGAACCATACCACTTGATTGGTGGCAGAATCTGGTGGTAGAAAGCATGTGGAAAGTTAATTGCTCTGTGCACCTGGCAAGGCTGTGGGGGGTGTGCTGGGGCACACCACCTGCGGATGGAGGAGGAGAGGGGAGTGGCGTGGGGCAAGCTGGGTGCTGAGGCTGTGCTCCTGGAGCGCCACACCAGACGGCCCTGCAGCAGCTGGGGGACACACATGCAGCCCTGGCTGAGGTGCAGCCTCAGTGAGCAGAGCAGGCTGGGCAGGGGAGTGCCGCGTGCAGCTCCCAGGGCCTCTGAGTCTCCACCAGAGCTCCACAGCCCCTGCTCGTGGGTGCTAGGGTGTCTGCTCCAGGGTCAGCTCTATTGGGAGCAGAGCCCATTGAGACGCACTGGAGCTGATGCCTCTGTGGGGTGGGCTGCTAGCCCTATCCTTGCAGTCTCTGCAGGGCAGAGCCCTGGTGTGGGCCTGGAGGGCAGCAGGTGGCTCCTGGGTGTTGATATTCTGGCAGCTGGACACAAAAGGGGTTGATGGGACTGCTGACCTAGGCAAGTGTTGACCCAAGCCCGGGGAGACATGGCCCTGGGGTGAATGGCCAGGGTGTTGGTGTCTGCTGGACTGGCTGACGGTGGTAGTGGTGCATGGAACCTGGGGGTGATGGGGAGGTCACGGTCTCTGGGTTGGTGCCATTTCTGTGAGGATGTCGAGGGTGGGGTGAGTGAGCTGCACAGAGTTGTGACTTTCGTCCACACAGCAGGATGGGGTTTGAGAAGTGTGCACCCAGCGTGGCGCCTTCAGGCTACATGTCCACATGAGTGTTTTGTCGGGTGCTGTGGTGGAAGTCTGACCATGCAGTTGGAGCCTCTCTCGGACTTCGGAGGCAGCTATGGAAGGCCTGGCTGGGTCCCTGGGACCTGGGTGGCCCTGAGCCTCAGCTCCCTCTCACTTCAGATTCGCACTGTGCTCTTGAAGAGAGACCTGTGAGCAGGGGCCAGATGTAGTGGGAATACAGCAGCTTGTCAGGAGGAGGGGAGAGGAAAGCCCTGTGGGAGGCGGCTCTTTGCCTCACCAGTTTTGTGAGGGAGGCCTGGAGGAGATTATTTGAGGGTCCTGCCCAAACACCACCTCTTGGCTCCAGACAGACAGCCTCCATTAGAGGTGCTGAACCTCTGCTGTGCCTGCTTTCACCCACAAGTCACTGTGACACCCAGGACCGGCAGGGGAAGCACAGTTACATTGACATCGAGGAGCTTCACCAACAATCGGGGCAACACCTGTCACCCTAGCCTGGCTGACAGGTCCCAGTTGCAACTTGTTTCACAGAATTGTGTGGTTGGTGTGCTTTGATGTGGATCACACAGCGTTCCTGGGGACTTGGGATCTTATGACAGTGTGGGTGTTGTGGTCGTGGGATGCCTTAGGCCTCAGTCTGGTCAGCACAGGACACTCCAGCAGTTATGCCTTTTTGAACAAGTGTACTCTCGCTGCTTGGGTCTTGCTGAGTCCTCTGTCCCTCTCCCATTGCATGGGGAAGAGTTGTTAGAGTGGAGGCCAGGAAGGGGTCCTGAAGTGGCTGTCCTGTCAGACCCTGCAGTGCCACTGAGGCAGGGCTTTTGGTCAACTGGTTTGTTTTGAAGTATTTTCTTTTTCCTTTTTTTTTGAGAAAAAGGAAAAAAAAAAGTCTTACTGTATTGCTAGCAGAGGAGAAACACAGACAGGGGGCTTCTGTCCCAGAGGCTGTGATTCTTCCCATCAGGGGGAATAGGGGGCTTTTGAGAGGTGAATCTGTTGCAGGAAGCAGACCTATCAAGGATCCAGTCTTTGGGCCTAGAGGAGATCAAACTCCAGATCAGGAAACATGTTTGCAAAAGCAGAGAATAATGAGGGAGAGACATACTCTTCTCACAGGCCTCAATAAATCTCTAGCCTGTATCTGAAGCCTCCACAGAGGTACTTACACTTCAAAGGGAGTTGTCAGACTCACAGACGGGGTGGGAAACTAACCCTTTCCCCAGGCACCAGTTTTTCTCAATGATGTTCTTATGACTTTATTTTACAACTAGATCTGGTTCTGCCATCACAGATCAAAGGCTACATTCCACTTGTTGTTCTTTCAGGGTTGTAATTCACTTGTTAATTTGGGATAGAGTTATCTGAGATCTTCTGATACCCTCCCTAAAGTCTAGATAACTTTGTTGGTATGGGGGCACATACTCAGGGATAGATAACTTTGCCTGGGATGGGAGAAAAGGTGATTCCATTTCCCTGGAGATTAGGGAGGAGATGGCGAGAGGAAGAGAAAGAAACAGGTCCATTTAAAAAATAAGCTGCAGTGGCAGAGCAGTAAGGGCTCATTCAAAGCCCAAAGTGGACACTGTTGCATTTCCCCACTGTCAGTTTCTACATTCCTTTTCTATGGGGAAAATGGGCCATGCCATCTCCAAGCTGCTTCCTGCTGAGAGAGGGCGAAGTTAGGGGAAGTGACCAAAAGTCCTTGTTCTCTTTCAGGTGGGGTGTGGACAGTTAAGAGTATTCAGCATCAGAGCAGTCCAGAAATCCATGTTGGCAGTTGGTGGGTGACTGGACAAGGGCAGGGATCATGCAGATGGCCAAGGGTGTCACCGCGACTTTACCGAGTTTGTTTTCCTTTTTCTCAAAATGGACCGTGATGCAGCAACCTGAACCATTCGTGGAGAGAAGGTGGATTTCTCAGAGCTTCGGCAGGTGCTAGGAGATTCCTCAGTCCCTCTCTTTATGCACAGGAACAGCTCCTCTGCTTTGACCCAGGCAGACTCGCCCGTCTCCTAACTCTCCTGCAGTTGGCTGTCAGTCTCCTTGCCTCCTCAGCGTGGATCTGGGGTTGCTTGAAGAGCCAAATCTGCCCAAGAAAGCTGGAGCGGAGGCTGTTCTTGGGTCCCATCTGGGATGGCAAATTTGCTACCAAAAGTTTGGTCCTTTTCCCTGATATGCCAATCCAGTAATGACATGGTTTTGAGAAAAAGGGAAAAGGTTTTTTTGCTTTGCTAGCAAAGGAGAAGCACGGGGACTTCTGAGGCTTTGATTCTCTGAAGTCTTTTCTGCTGCTGGTGTCAGACTGCTTGCTACCCGACACCTCTGCGTCTCTGCAGGAAAGTGCCCACCAGTAGGTCTCCCCTGTGTGGATGCTGGGCACCCCAGCCTCAGGTCCCCACGTGCCTGCTGAGCTGCTGATGGTACCCAGTCCGCGCACATTCTACCCTACAGGCTGCAGAAGTCCCTGAAGTCAACCGAGGACCTGGCTCGCCTGCCTGTGGGTCCTCATTCCTGGGGCCTCCTGCGTCTGAAAGGCTCCTGTGTTCTGGCCTTCCTGGGGTGGGAGGAGAAGAGTCCGAGCAGTGCCTCCTAAATGATTGTTTACTTCAGGTGAAGCATGTGCCAGAGACAAGGACTTTGCCGAAACAGCGTTCCACAGGGCTTTGGAAAAATAAGACTCTCTCATGTCTCATTTCTAACCAAAAAATAAGGCCCTCAACTTTGCACAGGTTTGCTGGATTAATAGTTGATAGTTGCTGTTCTTACTTGGGGGTGACATCTGGACTGATTTCTAAAATTAGTGTTTAAGCTGTTTGTTCACATGGGTGTTCCCTAAATGGGCACTAGAGATCACAAAGATAAACGGAAGTGTGACAGTGAGATTTATTTTCTGTGTTTAAAAGTCCTGGAGTCTGGTCTGTGTATTCCCCTTGAGATGCAGCCCTGAGGAATGGTCTCAGAGGGGCCAGCCAGGTGGTCACCAGGAAGACAAAGACACCTGACCCAGGGAGGTGCTGGGGATTTGAGACCCAGGTGGCACTGGTACACCTGAGGAGGCTGGGTGCGTGTCCTGGAGGCTGGCGGTTGCCTGTACCTTGGTTTGTGAGTTGGGATTGTTAGGCGCTGCCCCTCTCTCCTGAGGGGCCACCTTGAGCTGCAGACTGTGGAGGGTGTGCGCAGCACGTCCTTCTGCAGGAGTCAGGTCCTGTTGTCTGCGGAGCCCTCTAGTCATGGACACGCAGCTTCTTCCCGGCTTACCTGTGAAGCATCCAGGTATTGCCAACTGTCCTAGCTTGTGACCTAATGCTGGGTTCACAAAAACTGACTACTCCAATAACTCAAGAAAACTACAAAGAAAGCACGCAACCACACAGAAATACCTTTTTCAATAATTCAGAGACGACTCTGTGAACTCTGTGACTGTGAACTTTGTGACTCTGTGGAAAGAGAGGGAGTGAGCCACTGGAATTCTTTATTCTTATATAGGGAACCCACAAGAGGAGGTTTCATGGAACATTCTATACCAAAAAGGGTAAAGGGGTAGGGTTACAAGGGAACAGGTGAGTGTAGCTCAACCCCTCTGGGTGCCGCCTACTCCTAGGGCCACACCTTGTTGTCCAAGCGAGGGAAAAGCCCGAGTCACGAGTGACGTGCCAGACTACATTGATCTTTCAGACCGCCAGGTGCATCAGGACTTACGGGTGTGTGCATTTGGAGTGGCTCCCCACGCCCAGGAGTTGTACGCCTTTCCACACTGTGTGTGGCCTTTGTTCCCGGCTCAGCACCTCTGCTCCCTGCCGAGGTGCGGGTGCGCAGTGCTCAGGACCATCACCGAGCGCTCTCCCCATCTTGGGGCCATTTTCTTATCCCGGGGGATGTGCGTGACGGACGCCTCTTATGTGATCGAAGGTGTCTGGATCTCACAGGCAGAAGCAGCTGGGCTATGGGGAAGTGAGTATGCTGAAATCAGATAATTTGATGACCCCTTGTCCTGCCACCCAGCAGGTGCACACCAGTTCTGGTGCCTCAGTGCCCAGTGGGGACCTTGGCCTGGTCTGTCTGAGACGCCAACAGGGCCTTTGTGGCCTGAGTCCTGATGAGCCCCTGCCTCTTCCTGCTGTACTCATGGGATTGGGGTCCACATGGCCTTGTGCGTGCTGCCTCTTGAAGTTCTTGCCTATGGCAGTGATTGGGGGCTCTCTGTTCTCTACCCTGTGGGTGGGTCTGCAGGTGAGGTCAGACCTGCCAGGTGCGTGGGATACTTCCTCTGGTGTCCCTCCAGTTCTGCCCTCAGCCATTATAGGAACCATGCAGGGTGTTCCCTGGCATGCCAAGGCCATTGTCCCAAAATAGCAGGGACATGCTGTTCTTGCCATGTGGCCATACTCTGCCCAGGCCACAAATAATCTTGCACCTGTCTGAGGAGCAGAGTTGTTTATCAGCAGTCTCGCCTGGCCTGTGTGTGTGAGGCGGTCGATGACTTCAAGTGACTGCCACTCAGAGTGTGTTCGAGAACAGCGTTCTTTAAAAACAGTAAGCTCTTTTTTTTTTTTTTTGCTGGAAATTGTGTCCTGTGGAAAAGCCTCTGCTGGTGACAGCAAGAGGTCTGAGTGCAGAAGGGAGTTGTGAGTGCCAGTGGCCACTGTGGGCAGCTGCTGCTCTTGGGCAACAGCCAGGTCTGCTCATAAGTCAGTCTTGCAAATGTGGAGAGAAGCCGTGGCCAGCCGTGGTGTGGACCCAAGGTCTTCCTGCACTCTTGGCCAGCTCCCCACCCTAGCTCCCCTCCAGGTGCATCCGCCTGGCTCTTGAATGACTCAGGTATATGTATCTTCTGTGATTATGTGGAGTTTCAGAAAAACCTGAGAATGACTTTTTAAAAACACACCTTCTCATTATTGGCTGACCCTTTAGGACAGGTGAGTTGAAGTAATGATCCAGGCTGGAGATGGAAATGCAGTCTGTGGGGGGGCTGCTAGGGCGGGGCCTCTCCTGAAGGGCACTGCCACACTGGGCCGCATGTCTGTCCTGCTATGGGGCTGGCCCAGGCAGGGGTCTTGCTGGGCGGAATAGCCTGATATCTGAGGGAGGCCAGTTTGCCTGCCACTGTGGGAGCTCTGTGCCTTGCCACCGGTCTATCTGTGTGTCTAACTGCTCAAGCCTCCCGGGGACAGGGCAGGCAGTAAGTGCCCCAATCTGACCTCCAGTAGAAGGCCTGTGTTCAGCATTGCCTTCTGTGCTGCAGGCCCTGAGGCTGGCCTTTCCTGCCAGGCTCCTCTAGAGTCACCTCTGCGCCCTGCCCACGGTCAGTGACACTGAAGCCCAGACTGTCTGTGGGATGGAGTTTGAGGCTCTTGGGGCCTTGTGGGGGCTGGTACTTGTGGACCATACTTCAGCCTCCCAAGGCAACCTTGCTCAGGTCTGCTTTTACACTTTCGGCATGGACACAAGATTTTCCCGTGAAAAAAGTGTTTTATGCCTCAGAAGCACTTTCAGAGAAGCACCGAGTTCAGCCCCAGCTGGTGGAGGACGCTGAGGACACGCTTAAAGCCTGGCCCCTCACATGAGAGCCTGTCCCTGCTCAGCTCCTGATGGCAAACTCCACGTGCACCCCAGGGTGGCCTTTTCCTGCCAGGGTCCTCCAAAAGGAATGGGGATGTTTTAGGTGGGTTCTTATCAGGGTGGGCCTGGCACGCCTGTGGGCCTCAGGTGGGTTGCGCCTGAGTCCACCCACCGCTGGGGGACACACATGCACAGCTGTCAGCCTTGCCTCTCAGGCAGCTGCAGCTCCCTCCTGGTTGGCGAGAACAGGCTGCCTGGGAAGGCTTGCACCTGCCACAGCCAAAACTGCTTGCAGAGATGTGATCGGAACCATCTGAAGAAGGAATGATTATGAAGCGATGCCTGTTAGTCAGAACTTGCCATGGGAGCCTGCATTCTGATGATTGCAACTAGGTAGAGAGTCTGGGTTCCCTTGGCACCTGCAGTCCCCGGCAGGCCCCCTAGGCTCTTCACAGCCTGCCCTGGGCTTCCCCGCGCTGGAGACCTAGACCCAGGGGTTTCTGGTGTTGATGACCTAGGTGCTGATGGGAACCGGGCCACGCACCACCTTGAGAAAGAGAGCAAGATACTTGGGGCCTCCCTCTCCAGTCCTCCAGTCCTCCAGGGCCCACAGCTGCTGGACTGTCCCGATACTGCCCTCAACCGCTGCAGACAGGAAAAGATCTCATTCTCAGTTTTCACATAGGATGCTAAAACAGTTTCACTCTCTCAGACAGGGAGCTTTTCTAGGTCACTGTCAACAGGCGCTTACAGTTCAACGTTGCTGCTTAGCTCAGTTCTCTGCTGAGAAGGGGCTGTCAGCACTGAGTCTTGCTTACTGCTTTGGCAGGGCAGCAGCCATGGGGCTTCTCTTTGGGAGGAGCCTGCCCTGGCACCAGGAGGACACTAATTATCTGGTACTGTCAGTTTTCATTGCAGGCATGTTGTGTATTTGAGATAAAATTTACAAACCGTAAAATTCACTCTCGCTCTTCAACCACAGTTCAGTGGTTTTCAGTGCATCCACACTTGAGCACTGTCTTGGTTCTAGAACACTTCACTCCCTAAGCAGACCCTTCCCCTGCTGCCACTGTTCCACCCACCTCCTCACCTGGGGCCTCACCGCGCGCACTTTAGTGCCCGCTGTCATCTGCTTCTGGGGTCTTTCATCCTGCCTTCTTTTCATTCTGATTTTCTTGAGGTTTTTAAAGCATTTGAGTGCTTGCCCCGGGCATTCCAGGAACACCTTCCCAGAGCAGTCTTGGTTCACATGCTCGGGCTCTCTCCTCCCTCCTTTGGGCCAGCACTGTTGAACAGGGTTTGTCTTCACACATATTAGGCTGATGGCTGCTTCTGTCTTGAATCGGAGGCAAGAGTGAACCCTGAACAAGACTGCATGTGTTTTGCTTTGTGTGCTCAACCCCCGTCGTCACCTTCACTTCTGCCCAGTGTCTTCTTGTAGGTTCCGTTTCAATTACTTGAAGGACTCTGTAGCATTTCTGGTAGGGAAGTCTGCCAGTAGGGATTCGCTGCTGCTGCTGCTGCTGCTGCTGTTTGGCAGAGGCATAGTTTCTTTTTCATTTGTGGAAGGTGGTTTCTTGGATATAAAATCTCTGCACACATTGAATGCAGCATTGGTTTCTGATGGGGGTTCCACTCTAATCTGTGGGACCCAAGGAGGGGCATGTCGGCCTCCTGCTGCACTCGGGCCCCTCTGGGAGTTCCTGTGGCAGTCACCTGGCTTGACCTGTGTTGTACTCAGGGCATTGCTCGGGGAGATCCCCCTTACCATCATATCTGCAGTCCCCTCCCTCTTCACAAGTTCATGACAGCTGTCTGCCCCCCCCCCCCTCCCTCCTCTGTGTTCTTTGGGGACTCTGACATTCCTCCTGGGCTGTGTGAAGGTGCCCTCGGGCCTGTGAGCTGTGGGCCATGCCCTTCAGTCCTCAGTGTTTCTGTTCCCTCGCGGATGGCGTCAGCTGACCTGACTTCAGGTGGGCTGACCTGCCTGCTCAGATCTCCTGAGGACTCCGTAGTGGATCCTTCTGTTCAGTGATCACACTTTCCGTCTCCAGCCCAGGGTGTCTGGACTTCAGTGGGCTGACCTCTGCCTGCTCAGATCTCCTGAGGACTCCCTAGTGGATCCTTCTGTTCAGTGATCACACTTTCCGTCTCCAGCCCAGGGTCTCTGGACTTCAGTGGGCTGACCTCTGCCTGCTCAGATCTCCTGAGGACTCCCTAGTGGATCCTTCTGTTCAGTGATCACACTTTCCGTCTCCAGCCCAGGGTGTCTCTGGACTTCAGTGGGCTGACCTCTGCCTGCTCAGATCTCCTGAGGACTCCCTAGTGGATCCTTCTGTTCAGTGATCACGCTTTCCGTCTCCAGCCCAGGGTGTCTCTGGACTTCAGTGGGCTGACCTCTGCCTGCTCAGATCTCCTGAGGACTCCCTAGTGGATCCTTCTGTTCAGTGATCACGCTTTCCGTCTCCAGCCCAGGGTGCTCTGGAGCTCTTTGTATAGCCCTCACCTGTTACTGAGGGGCTTGTGTGCAGGTGGGGTGTGGCCTCATTCACCACCCTACCTCGTGTTCCTTCCTAGGTGGTGGAGCTGCCACTGCAGGGGACTGCCTGCACCTTCCCAGGGCCTGCTTTGGGGGGCTCTGTCCTCAAGGATTTACGTTTGCATTTTTGGTCAGCTTCTTTTTTTAAAAAATATTTATTTAGTTGTTGATAGACCTTTATTTTATTTACTTATTTATATGTGGTGCTGAGAATCGAACCCAGTGCCTCACACATGCCAGGCAAGTGCACTACCATTGAGCCCCAGCTCCAACCCTTGGTCGCTTCTTGATAGTGCCACCTGCAGCCGATCTTGACAGTTGCTGCTGAGGGTTCTGGGCCTGTGGAGCATGAGCCCTGCCTGGGTTGGGAGACCAGCCCTGGGCGGGTGCAGTGGCCACTGCCAGGCTCCACAGTGCTTCAGTCTGTCCCATCCCCATGCACCCTGGGGGCACTGGTTCTCAAGTCTCTTCAGAGGTGCAGAGGATGGTTGGGAGAGCTCAGACACCCTGGAGCCTGTTCCTCTGGTGGTGGCTTGGTCTTCATGTTTTAGTGACGCTCTTTGGATTGTTGCAGACCTCTCCGAGGCCCCTCAGTTCTGAGTAAGGTGACTCCACAGTGTTTGGGGCCTTCTAGAAGCACTTCTTATATGGTTTTTCTTTTTTAAAAAAAGAGATTGTTTCATTGCTATGTTAATTCATGTAAGTGAACTTTAAAAACATTTTTCACTTAGGAAAAAAGAGTTGTATACCTTTTAAAGCTGAAGGAACCCTGGTGTCTGACTACCTAGTATTGTCATGACCATGACCCCTTGATGGTGGATAATTTCCTGATGTGACCATCTCCGATGATCTTGGCCACCAGCACACAGGGGCTGCAGCTGCATCCCAGGACAGGACTCTGTCCTCCTGGTTGTGATTCGAGGACTTCATGTGAGCCTGTGCCTGCCTGGGTGGCAGGTGGCAGGCACTGTCTTGTGGGGAGAGGGGCTCAGGAGATGCTCCCTGAATGTGCTGGAACCTTGTGAGCTGCAGAGAGGTGGGTGCTCCTTTCCCAGGTCAACACACTGACGTTGGTGTTAATGTCCTTCACACAGGCTGCATTGGAGAGTGAGCAGGAGCCTGCGGCGTGTGAACAGGAGAGTGAGCAGGCGCGGTCTCTGTGCCAAAGGAGGAGCAGGCCTGTGCAGCCCCGGGAGGACAGCCAGGTTCAGCAGGGGTGTGGTGGAGTCGGGGTAGCGCTCAGCTCAGTGGCAGGGAGCACTTTCTGCATGAGCAGCTTTACCTGCAGCCCCGCATGACCCTTCCCCCGCACACACCTGGATCATGCTCTCCATGGGAGGACTCAGGTCCCCCACAGCCTAACACCCCCGCTCTTCTTCCCATCTGGGATCTGGCTGCTCGTGGGCTTCACGGTCCTGGACTCGTGCAGGCCTGGTCCTTCGGTGACTGGAGCCTTCGACTCACACAGCCCCTTGGGTCCTCTGAGCGGTGCCACTGTGTGCAGCTTCATTCCTTCATGCAGTGGGTGGCAGGCCGTTGCCCTGTCTCCTGTGGTCCTGCGTGATGCTGCTGGGAAGGCTGACCCAGCCCGTAGGTCTTCTGGGCCGACGTCGGAGGGGTTGCTGTGTCCCGTGCGTGGCGCTGTGTTCAGCCATTGCAGCATGACCGTTCCTCACTCTGTCCTGCCAGCGAGCCCCAGGGTTCTGTCCCTCCAGCCCTTACCCAGTTATCTTGTGCTTTGCTGGTGGCAGCCATTGATGATGGGTGTGACGCCGTGGCTCGCTGTGGTTTTCCCTAGTGGTGTGATGCTGAGCGTCTTTTCCTGTCCTTAGTGTCCTTTTGTCTCTTCTTTGGAGAAAGGCCTGTTAGTTCCTCTGCCTGTTGTGAGTCAGGAGGTTGGTTCTTGCTGCTGTTTCCACGCTGTGTGGCCACAGCCCCTGCTGGTCTCTCACTCCACCTCTTCCCTGGCTTTGCTGCAGTGCAGGGCGCCGGGCTTGACCTCACAAGGAACTGGAGGTGAGTGTGCTAGTGCGTGCCTGCCAGGTACTGTCCTGGGGATGCCAGTGTTCTCACTTCTGAATCCTCAGGGCTCTGGGGCCTGGGGAAGCACCTTCCCGACTTCCAGATCCTGCGGTTGCTGAGAAGCAGCTCGTCTGACTGCAAACACTGGCGGAAGGTTTCTGTGGGATCGTGGCAGTGGTCATTCAGCAGCAACAGTCCAAGGGACCTCTTCCCAGCTCAGAGGCTCCTCTTGTGTGGAAGCCAGTGGCCTTGTTCAGGGCCACTGGTGGCGGCAAGGGGTAGCAGTACCAGTGAGGCTGTGGGGGGTAATTTCATCCGAGCCCCCGGACTCTGAGGAACGGAGGCCTTCCAGAGTACGTCTGAGACCTCTTCCTAAAGGAGCTGGCCTTGTTTCTTCCTCCTTCCCCACCCCTCTCCCTCTCCCTCCCACCCTCTCTCAAACTCTCCCCCTCTCCAGGGATTCAACCAAGGGGGCCTAACCACATCCTCAGCCCCTTTAAAAAACTTTTTACTTTGAGACAGGGTCTTGCTCAGTTGCTTAGGGCCTTGCTAAGTTGTTGAAGCTGGCTTTGAACTTGATCCTCCTACCATAGCCTCCTGAGTTGCTGGGATTATAGGTGTGCACCACCACACCCAGCTGGGAGCAGGCATTTCTGCTATGACCCATGTATACATCCCTGAAAAGCTACTTATTCTGTTAAAAAAAAATACAGCTCATGGGTAAGTGGGGTTAGAAGTTTTATTAGTCAAGATCCATGCAGTTTTATGGCCAGTTACCGACAAAAATAATTGTAACAACAACAACAAAAAGAATTAGCTGGGCTGGGGTTGTGGCTCAGTGGTAGAGCACTTGCCTACCACATACAAGGCACTGGGTTTGATCCTAAGTACCACATAAAAATAAAGTAAATGAAACAAAGGTATTGTGTCCAATTAGAACTAAGAAAGGTTTTTTTTTTTCTAAGTAGTAGCCCAGTTAACCAGCTACCTAGGAGGCTGAGGCAGGCAGGAAGATCACAAGTTTGAGGCCAAGATCCTGTCTCAAAATTAAAACACACACACACAACTATAAGGGGCTGGGATGTAGTTCAGTGGAGGAACACCCTGGGTCCAAAACCCAGGTACCAGAAATACACAGACAGCCAAAGTTAAATTCTAAATTTAGAAAGAAATTGTAAAGTTGACGCCATGGTCAGCCCTTAACCAGTGGGCGCTGCGGGTGGGAGGGTATGGGCGGTGCCAGCAGCTGGAGATGGTCAGGAGCCCTGCGGTGAGTGGCACAGGCAGGGGCACGTGGCCGTGGTTCCCTGTCGGCACAGGCTGTGGTGTGCCAGGAAGCCTGTCTGCAGTTGCTCCTCAGGCAGACCAGACACTGAACATATTGTTTGTATTGCAAAATGATCGTGCAAGCATTTAAAACACATAGTGGGTGTCCTGGTGTCCTGGCGCTTGGCCTCTGCAGCCCACCGTGGCCCTCTCTGGGCTCAGGCCCTTTCCCTCTAGCAGAACTGCTGTGCTGACATCCTGCCACTCCTGTCTAATTCTGCCTGCTGTGGTCTTCGTACAAGGGTGTCTGTGATCTCCTCTTCCGGGCGCAGACCATGGTGTGTGTGAAGCTGCACCGCTGTCCTTCCCCAGTGGCCCCTGGTACCCATGAGATGCCCTGTGCCCCTTCTCTCCCAGTAGCCTCTCGTTCCTGTGTGACATGTGCCCACTTCCCCTTCCCTCCCTGGTGGCCCCTTGCCCCACGCGATGCCCTGTGTGCTTTGGCGGTCCTGCTTTCTAGCTGGGCTTTCCCTGCATGCCCCCTGGAGCTCCTCTAGGGGTGCACTGTAGGTCTGGTGTTGGTGCTCTTCCCTTGGTCAGGTCATGCAGCTCTGTTGTGAGGTGGCTCCCAGCTTGTCTCCCCTAGCTGCCCGTACCTGCCCCTCACCTGTGGGGCCTGCTTGCCACTCCCAGCTCACGGCTGTGTGGTGGGGGTCTGAATGTGTGCCCCCTGGTGTGCTAATAGGATTGTGCACCTGTCAGCGTGTTTATGCCTGTTGTGTTTCATCTCTGTGAAATACTGGCTTGTGTCTTTTGTCTTTTTTTTTTTTTTGGTCTGTTTTTTGCAGACTTATGGCAGTTCTTCATATAGTCTGGATTTTTTTCTGATGTGTTTTTTTCTTCTTGGACGTTTTATGAGTGTGATTTGATTGATGGATTCGGTTCCATTCCTTTCCCTCTATCCTTGCTTGGGCGCCTTCCCCTGCTTGCCACAGTCATTCTCCAAGCTCAACTCACAATCAGTCATGGCCAGCTCCTCCCTGCGTGGAGGGCGTGAGGAGGGCTGGCGCTGCCCTGTTAGGTGAGTCCCTGGGGTTTTGAGCCCTTCACTCCCGTGTCCAGTCAGGGCTTGGAGATGCACTGGAAGTGGGCGTTCACGCTGCCAAGAGGGGTTTCAGAACAGCCTGTCGTTGCTGGCTCAGCCCTGGGTTCCTTTTGCAGACTTGGCTCTTGGTGCTGGGTTTACATGCAGGTTCTGGAGCTGGCACTGCGGTTGTTCACACAGGCTGTGGTGCTGGTGTGGAGCGGCACTGCCTTTCCCTGGGTGAGGAGTTCATGTCCTCTGGGGCAGTGTCTGTGCAGGTGTCTTTCTGGGTTAAAGAAGGCTCCTTCTGTTCTTGGTTTGTGATGGATTTTTTTTTTTTAAAACCGTGAGTAGGTATTAAATTTATTTGCTTGTGCATTTGGCACTGCATTTCTTCATTCAGTCTGGGCATGTGTGAGCTGCAATAATTGGTCCTAACATTGTGTAGAAACCAACCTGAGTCTTTGTGATGAGCTGAGCTGGAGCATGATTTTCATGGACCCCACTGGATTCTATTTTCTAGTATTCTTTTTTTTTTTAAAAATAAAAAACCCCTTTATTTATTTATTTTTTTAGGTGTTGATAGACCTTTATTTAGTTATTTATATGTGGTGCTGAGAATCAAACTAGTGCCTCATATATGCCAGACAAGTGCACTGTCGCTGAGCCAGAATCCCAGTCCCTTCTAGTATTCTTTTTTTATGCTTTTGCACCTGTAGCTTTTATTCTGCTTGACCTATAGTTCCCTTTTCTTTTATGGTACAGATTCATAAAATGAGTGACAAGTATTCTCCACCCCTCTCTTTTTTCTGGAAGGATTTGGGCAAAATTAGAATGGCTTGAAATAAGTATTTTCTTAAAATCCTTCTGAAAGTTAATTTCTCGGGAAGACTTTAAAGTACTCATTTCCTGTCTGCATTTTAGTAGGGTTATTTTTATTTTCTGTCTTTTAACGTGGCTGTGTTGAGATGCTCACCTGCACTGCTTTTTTTGGTCAATGAACTCGAAGACTGTTACCCCCACCTGCGGGCAGGATGGGATCAGCAAGTGGACATTAGCTCTTTGTGTGGCCAGTGGTAGGACTGACCTTGCCTAGGAGCTCCCTGGCCTATAGCTAGCTGTCCACCGTCTACCCTCCACTGTCACACACCAGTGGCTGGGCCTATAGCCCTGTCTTGAGCCACCTGGGACACAGTTCCCTGTGCTGATAGCATTTTGATACATTGCTCGTCTTCTGTCTTTGGTCATTGTTTGACACCTTGAAACCTGAAATTCCCTGTTTGATGTTCCCAGACGCCTGTGTCTTTGTCTTGGTCTCTTCAGTGGTTTTCTAGAAGTTTTACTTTTGTTTCTCCTCCACTGCACTGTGTGTCCTTGCAGTGCGGAACGCTGGCCTGCTTTCAGTGTCTGATGTTATTGTGGGCCTCCTCTGACCTCCCTGCCCAGGCTCGGTGACCCCACGGCTGCTCACCCTCAGGGTGGAAATGTGGTGCCGGTTTTGAGCTCTCATGGTGCCTGACTTCTCTCCTGGTGGCCACTTGCTTTTGGCTCCTCCCCTCTGTTCCTGAGCTGGAACCTGCTGGCCCGACACTGTCCTGTACCTGCCCTGTGGGTGGATGGCCACCTGGGCTGTCCACAGCGAAAGCATGTGCATGGCTTCTGGCCTGGCATCTCTGCCCCGTGCAAGGCAGTGCTCTGTGGCACTTTCCTCTCCTGTGTGGCCGGTGCCGGTGTGCACCTCAGTGGGTTAGTCCCGGGAAGTCCCTGTCACTGGCAGTTGGCACAAGGCAGAGACCCGTGGATTGAGGGCTCCAGCTGGTGTGTTTATCTTCATCTTTTCTAAGTGACACAGAAAAGTGGCTGAGTTCTCTGGCCAGTGCTTGGGGCAGCCCCAGGGAGTCCGAGAAAGCTGGTGCCAACCCACCTCCTCCTGGCCCCTTCTGCTGAGCTGCTGAGGTTTTGAGGTTTGTTGTCTGCTTTTTAACAGGTATAAGAAGAATTTTTGCCTGCTTGGCAACTAATTTTTTATTGTGAATGACCAGATGCAGGGATTTTGAGTTGTATTTGTGAGGTGAATTTGACAAATCTGTCCCTTCCTTCCCCTGGTGGCAGTGCAGATTGGGGTTATTTATATATTCTTTTTTTGTAATTGGTGGATAATGGAAGGAAGGAATCTGGGTCACTAATTTTCCTCTCTAATCACCCTCATTCACCTTTAGCGTTTTTTTTTCACATGCAGCCTAGGAAGTGAGGATGGGACTTTCTTGTAGACGCCGTTCTGACTAAATCGTCTCACTGAGGTTTGGCAACTTCTCTCTGCAGCTGAAAGGCCAAGTCCTGTCCTTAACCCAGGAGGTGGAGGAGTGCCGGGCTGAGCTTGAGAGGTTACGGCAGAGGCGTGAGAGGGAGAACCAAGAGGGCGCCACCCTTGTCTCCATGCTCAGGGCGGATGTGGACCTGTCTCAGAGCGAAAGGTCAGCATGTCCCCTCACCCCACCTCCTGTTCAGTTGCCTGGCCATTGTGGCTGCCTCCCTAGACCCACTGTGCTTCTGTGGGGCTGCTGTGCAGGTGCAGGTCTGGTGGGCCTAAACCCTGGCCACACCCTTCTTCACACACTAAGAGTACTTGGGAGCATGCAGATGCCTGCATACCTGCCACCTTGCTTGGTCATATCTTCACGTTTTATATTACAAAAAAACTTGAAGCCTGGTACAGTGGTGCACGCCTGTAATCCCAGTGGCTCGGGAAGCTGAGGCAGGAGGATCACAAGTTCAAAGCCAGTCTCAGCAACTTAGCAAGGCCCTAAGCAACTTAGTAAGACCCTGTCTCTAAATAAAAAACAAATGGGCCTGGAGATGTGGCTCAGTGGGTAAGCACCCCTGGGTTCAATCTCTGGTACCAAAAAACAAAAGAAAAACCCACGAAGACTCATGATCTCGCTTCCTCCCACCCAGAATCAGTTCCCTGCCCTGACAGCAGGCAAGTCTTCCACATGTCCTCTCCGAGTGCATAGGCTGTGTGCCAGCTGTCCTCTGTGTGCCAAGGCACATGCCCACTGGACACTGGCTGGCCTGCAGGCTGGCTAGTAGCCTCCTCAAGCTGGATGCAACTCTGCTTGACTGTGCTCCGCCCTCAGGGGAGCGCTCCGTGATGCCCTGAGGAGGCTGCTGGGTGTGTTTGGAGAGACACTGAAGGCCGCTGTTGCCCTGAAGAGCCGGATTGATGAGCGCCTGGGGCTCTTCCTGGACCAGGCAGAGGCAGGCCAAGCCCCATCAGCAGGTGCCAGCACTGGGTGGCTCACCTAGGGGTCTGGGGCCTTGGGGGAGGAGCTGCTGTGCCAGGATGCTCTTTTTCCTTGCCAGTGCCCCTCTTAGGGAGGCGAGGTGGGACAGGCCAGGGCAGAGCTGCCTGCTTCCTGTGGCGGTCGCTGTTTCACTTAGGAGCTGGGTCCACGTTCTCTGTGTGCACGCGCTGGGGCTGTGGCTGGCTGGTTTGCTCACTGGGTGGTGTGTATAGGTGTTTGAGTTTGCTCATCTTGTAGCTCCGCCCCTGGAGGAGATGTGGTCAGATGCAGCCCTGCTAGAGTTGGACAGAGCTTTGCCTGAGGGTGCAGAGATGTCTTCGGTGGCTGAGATCAGCAGTCATGTGTGTGAGAGCTTTTTCATGAGCCCTGAAAGTACGCTGGAATGTGAGCAGCCAATCAGAAGAGTCTACCAGAGCCTTGGCATGGCCGTGGACGGCCTCTTGGAGATGGCGCTGGACTCCTCCAGACAGGTGAGGCCCGAGGCACACCTGAGGCTGGCAGGTAAGAGAGTGGCTGAATAGGGCATGCGGTGATGTAGCTCGGGGACATCACGTGCTCTTCCAGCACTGTTGACCCGGGATTTCTAATGGCCCGACGCTGCTACCTGTGAAGGTGGGTCCGATGTCCGGGACGCTTTCCTTGTCCCCTTTCCACTGGGCGTTGGGTCAGACACTCCTCGAGCCTGGGTTTGCGGGCCTGGCCTTGGTGTGGGTTACCTTTGCTGATCCCAGCAGCGTGCAGTCGTGTGCTTGTGTCTGGAGGAGGCAGGCCTGCTGTGAGGACATGTGGAACCTCAGGTGGTTAGTTGAGATCAGAAACCTGCTGTTTTGACTTGATGTGCTGTTGTTGTGATCCCACACTGAATGTGCACTGAGATACCAGGAGGAAGAGGCTTTGTCCCCCCCTGAAACTTGAAGAGGCTTCATGCAGGTTAGGTTCGCTGGGCAGTTGGGCATGTCCATGTGTGGCATGGCTGCGGGGGCCTTTTCTTCACCTTGTCCTCCAGGAGCTGGGCACATGTGGCTAGTCTCTGACAAGCAGATCCTTCTGCTGTCCCACGTGTGACCGGGTAAAAAGAGAGCCCGCTTGCTCCAGGGTGAGCCGTGGTCTTCATTAGGAGCCCGCCCAGCAGAGAATATGCTTCTTCAGGGTGGGAACGTGGGGGGTTGCTGAGAGAGAGTTGGGGGCCCCTTTCTCGAGGTCCTCAGTGGAACTTCACGGTAGCCATGTGTCGCCCGTGCAGGAATGGGGGACAGGAGGCTGGGAGCAGGGTTAGGGACAGATGGGGCCTCCTGCTGGGCACCATGTGCTTGTGGGTGAGTGGGGCTTGGCTGCAGGAAGTGGGTGGAAGTGACTACAGCAGAGCGGGTGCTGGAGGTAAAGATGTCGCGACCCCTGGGCCATTTTCAAGGAAGAACCAAAAGATCTGCTTAGAGGCCAGTGGATATCCGTAGGCCCAGAAGCAGCTAGAGCTGTGTTAACTGATAGGGAGACTGAGGGCTGTCTGTAGGTGGCAGCTGGCCTTAGGCATCCTGAGTTCAGAGATCCACTGGGCCCCTCAGCCTACAGATGGCCCAGAAGCCCTAGACTGGACACACGTGCTGGGGAGACATCAGCCATGTGGGATACCACCCTGGTGACATGGCGCTGGGTGTCAGGAGGCGCAGGGGTGCACCTGGTGCCTTGTCCTGCCCTGGCCCTGCCGCTGTTGATGGCCGGAGGCCTGGGATGGAAGCAGATTCCTGCTGGTGTGGACATGAGCTTTGGTGGTTTCTGATATGCAGCTCTGAACCTCAAATATGTTTCAGCAGCTGGAGGAAGCTCGTCAGATTCATTCTCGCTTTGAGAAGGAATTCAACCGTAAGAACGAGGAGACGGCGCAGGTCCTGCAGAAGCACCAGGAGCTATTGGAGTGCCTGAGGGAGCAGCGGGCGGCCAGGGCCCAGCTGGCACTGGAGTTGCACAGGGCTGAGGGTGAGTGTGGCTGCTGGGCCCCTGGCCTGGGTGTGGCCCTGTCGCAGAGGTAGGGACAGCTTTGCTGTAGAAGTCGCTAGGGAGATGGTATTTTTTTTTCAGAACTGGGGACTGAACTCAGAGCCTATATCCCCCACCTCTGAGCCCTATACCTCTGAGCCATATCCCCAACCCTCAGCCTTTCCAGTAGCCGGGTTTACAGGTGTGTGCCACTGCGTTTGGCTAGGAGTAGCATTTTAAAGAGCAATGTATATAACTCAAGTAAATCCGCTTTGGAGCACCAGTGGGTGTTTCTTGAGGAGACAGGGGCGTGTGGGCCCAACGCAATGGTTTGGGCACCCATGTTGCTGGCAGGGCTCTTTGAAGACTGAGGGCCTTGGAGCTGTGGCTCGGCACTTGGTGCTGAGCTCTCCTACTCTGCGCTGCACCTAGGTGTGGCACGCCTTCGCTCCTGGCAGTGCCGTGCTCTGCCGCAGCCCTCCTCTCCCAGCTGCCCCTCTGCTGGGTGGGGTGCTGGCGGGCATGCTTCTCAGGTCTAGCTGTACGTGGAGGCCTCTCCTCCTTCCGGGGTGGGCCTCTGCCTGCTTCCCAGCTCACATGCCGTGTCCTGGGTGGGCGCCTTGGTGCGTGTGCCCTGCCCCGAGCACACTTGCCTCAGTTGGTCTCCCCTCAGGCCTCCTGGAAGGGTTCAAAGTGGAGAAAGCAGATCTGCAGGAGGCTCTGGGCCGCAAGGAGGAGTCGGAGCAGCAGCTGGTCCTGGAGCTGGAGAGCCTGGGGCGGCAGCTGGAGCAGGCCGCCCAGGAGAAGGCAGCCCTGCAGGAGGAGCGCTCCATCTTGCGGAGCCAGAGGGAAGCTTGGGCTGCTGAGGCGGAAACAAGAGAAGCAGGTAGGGATATGGGTTGGGAAGCTGAGCCCAGATCCAGGAAGTGTGGCCCTTCTGGAGATGAGACCTGGAGCGTGGGGCTCTTCTGAGGAGTCCAGGAGTCCAGCGTAGCAGGCACTGGCAGTGGAAGGGTGGCAGGGTGGTGGGAGCACCCTCTCAGGCTGAAGGTCCCCAGGCAGTGAGCTCCCGGCTGGTGCTGTGCCCCTGGGAGGTGAGGATGTCCCTGGGCAGCAGGTTGAAGCTCCTGAAAGGTGAGCTACTCACAGTCACACCAACCCTGACTTGGGAAGTGTTGTTTTGACAGGAGTGACTTTTAGACATTTTAGCCTTAAAGAATTAAAATAGTCAGAACATGAGAAGCTCGAGAGCTGTGTTTGTGGAACATTGCAGCTTCTTCAGAGCCAGCTCCTTGCTGACGCCAAGGCTTTCCCAGGATATGAGGGGCTCGCCCTGTGGGCCCCCTTGACCTGTTCTCTCACTGTCCCACGTGGGACACAAGGGTCTGTCTGTCTCACAAATGTCCACATCTGTCCATGGGGCCACCTTGGCGGGGCCCCTCTGCTGTTCTATTGCCTGTTGGAGTGACCGTGCTGGGGGGGTGTCCTTGAAACCTGTACCTGGTGTGAGACCCTTGTTTGTTACATGCACTATCCAACCCATTTTCTATGAATTTTCACTTAATTTTTTTTTCTTTTTTAAAGAACCACTAGCTTATTGGGTGCATTGGCGCATACCTATAATCCCAGAGATTTGGGAGGCCAAGGCAGGAGGGTTGCAAGTTTGAGGCCAGCACAGACCAACTTTTGGCTTTGTCATTCCATTTTGTTCTCTGTCCTGTTTCCCTGGGCTTGCCCTTAGCTTTGCTGTTTCTCCTCCTTGAGTTCCGGAGGACCTGGGGATTCTCCTTGCCTCTCCCATGGTGTCTGCCCACATCTGTTATCCTTTGGCTTTTGAGTTCCCTCCAGGCCCTCAGCCCAGCGTGTTGTGTGGGAGTCCCTCTGTCCATGCAGTGTGAGGCTCACGGTCCTCACTGGTCACGGCGCAACATCTCCTGCTTATTGGCTCTTGTTCTCCCTCTGATACTTTGCCCATTTCCACTTCTTACTATGAACTTCTGGAGTTAAACTGACTTCCCCCCTTTGTATATGTCACTTCAGCTCTATTTCAGCTCTGTTCTTTTGTCTTAAATGCGTCTCTTACTGATCTGTGCTCCTCACTCAGCCCCGACCCCCAGGGCTGCAGGAGGGCAGTGTGGTGTCCTGGATGATCTGCTGGCCTGCCTCTTTCTCCTGCCCTTCAGGCAGGTTTTCTGCCCCACCTCTGTGATGCTCTGCATCTCCCTTTGCAGGCACTGCGGTCACTGCAGCGCCTGAGAACCCAGGTTTGTAAAAACAAGCATGATCGCTGTGTGCTGTACCTATGTTTGCATCAAATTTTGTGAATTATTTACTACAGAGGAAGAGTATCTCAGCGCTTTTGTGGCAGACTATTAAATCAAATGACACGTGATCTTCAGCACTTATTCACCACAGCTGTCAGTTGTTCTCTTGAAAGTTCCTGCCAGGTGCAGGCACTCCTCGTAGCTGCTGCAGCCACTAAGCTACGCTGTGCTGATGTGTGTGCTGGGCTCTGGGGCAGGTACGGTTTTGGTGAGTGGGTCCTGCTCCCAGCCTCCTGGGAGGTCCCCAGCAGAGGGGCTGGGCCTGTGTCCCTTCCTCCAGCACTGGCCCTGAAGGTGCTCGTGTTGGGGCTGGTCGGGCCCAGGCCTTGTGGACGACATGGTCACAATAGCATGTCTAAGGTTCATGTACTGTAATTGCTTACTTACCAGCATGAGACTTTGAGAATGTTACCTTGGTGGTGATGATAGTGTGCCGTTAAAGATTGACAGCTTTCAAAACTGGTGAAATGTCAATAAGAGTGCTTATTATGCTTGCTCTTTCAGTTTTGGGGAGGAAGTCGGGATCCACCACCAGCAAGTCCCCTTTTGTTTTTCTTCAGGTATTGGAGATTGACCTGCCCCCGACCCCTACCTCAGGGGCTGGGTGCTCTCTGCCACTGAGCTACATCCCCAGTCCTTTTTATGAAATTTTTAGCTGTATCTCACTAAGTTGCTGAGGCTGGCCTGGAATTTTCCATCCTCCTGCCTTAGCCTTCTGAGTGATTGGGATTATAGGTATGCCCACTGTGCCTTGAAGCAAGGCCCCTTTTCAAGGTGTTTGTTTTTGTTTTATTTTTTAAGAGTTTAGCCATTTATTCATTTGTTTGTTTGTTTGTTTATTTTTAATGTACTGCAGAGGATTAAACCCAGTGCCTCACCCATGCTAGGCAAGTGCTCTACCACTGAGCCACAGTCCCAGGCCCTCAAGATGTTTATCAATCTGTGGTTTCAATCTGTGGGTGAAGGCTTTTTACCCAGTGTTCTAGTCTGTTTTACGTTGCTATCACTGAGCACTCGGGGCTGTGTAATTTGTAACTAATAGAAACTGGTCTCTCACAGATCTGAAGGCTGGGGAATCCGAGGAAAAGGTGTTGGCAGGCCTGGGAAGCCTTTGCCTTCTCCTGTGACAGTGCCTTGCAGGTCAAGGCAGAAAGTGGAAGGCTAAGAGAAGGTCCCCTGAAAGCCCTTCTGTGGAGGCGCTGAGTCCGCCTGTCGGGTTGGAACCCTTGAGGCCCGCCCCTCTTAGAGGCCTCCCCCGAACTGTCGTGTTGGCAGTTACATCTCACCCTGAGCTTTGAAGAGGGCAGACGTTCAAGCCGTGGCTTTTGTTGTATCAGTTGCTTGATGGCTTTCCTCGAAGACAAGTCACAGCCCTGGCACTGCTGTGGGCAGGTCTCTGGCACCTATGGTGGCCCATCCAGGTGGTTTCCAGCGGTGCTGCCTCAGGGCAGGCACCAAGTTGCACCTGTGGGCCAGCCTCCAACTCATGCTCTGTTTCCCACCTTGGAGACTTGGAAGTGCAGACAGGATTCCCAGGAAGTTGGCCCCTACCTCCCTGAGGTCCCAGGGTGTGTTCTCAGGCTTTTGAAGCTTTTTATTTTAACCAGTTTTCATTGAAGACATGTAAGTTTTACTTACAGAGGTGGTTTATCTCGGTTTAGAGGGTGTCTTGCCGAGTCATGGGTATGTTAGGGCGAGAGCTCAGAGGGCGAGGGGCTGTGCTGTCCTTGGGGTGACCTTCATTCTCACTGTGGCTGCTGCCTTGGCAGCGTCACATCCCTATGGGAGAGAAAGATTTCAGGAAGGGGAGGAGGCCCACCCAACTCCACGGGCTCATGTTGTGGCCCTACCCCTGGCCACTGCTCCTTCCTGGGCAGCCGTGAGCAGCCATGTCAAGGCCTGCCACATGTTGTCACCAGCAGGAGGCGCCTGCTGCCTGGGCCTTGCTCTGCACAGTCTGTGCCGTCAGGGGGCTCCTCCGTGTCTCTCTTTTGGCTTCTTTAGCACTGAAGAAGGAAGTGGAATCTCTAACCAGGGAGCAGGTGGAGGCCAGGGAGCAGGCAGACAAGGACCGCGCAGCCTTGCTCTCCCAGGTGCGGCTGTTAGAGTTGGAGCTGGAGGAGCAGCTCTCGCAGCACCGTGGCTGTGCCCGGCAGGCCGAGGAGGAGGCTGTGGCCCTGAAGCAGCAACTGGCTGCCCTGGACAAGCAGCTGCGCAGCCAGCGGCAGTTCATGGACGTAAGCAGCCTGGGCAGTAAGCCATATTCCCTTACTAGGTCCTCACAGCAGTGGCTTCTGCCACAGGACCCTGCAAGCTGGCATCCAGTGCCCCCTGTGCAGGCAGATGGCTGTGTGGCCGACTCCGTGGGCTCTTGGGTCCTGACAGTGTTTCGTGATGATGATTCTGAGAGGTGTCTGTATACCTGGCCTTCCCCTGCAGGGAGCCCAGGGCCATCTCTGTGGACCCCGGCTGTCTGCTCCTGACTGGCTTCCATCTGCCCCTTACAGTGGTGTCAAGTGTTTCAAAGGCCACCTTCACATTTCAGCTAGAGGGGTGCCCCTCTTCACCTTACTCCTTTTACAAAAGGACCAGGATGAGAGGGGCTGTGCCCAGGAGCAGCCCATATTACTGGGTGGGTGGACGTGTGCGGCGGGGCAGCCATCCTCGCCCAACTGCCACAGGTCTCCTGGGGTGGTCCTTGCAGGAGCAGGCTGCTGAGCGTGAGCATGAGCGTGAAGAGTTCCAGCAGGAAATCCAGAGGCTGGAGGGGCAGCTCCGCCAGGTGGCCAGGCTGCGGCCCCTGGGCCCCTGTGACAGTCAGGTGGGTAAGCTGCCGTTGGCCCTGCCTTCTGGGGAGCCCATCTCTAGAGTGTTTCTAAGCTTTGTCTCTCTTTACATTTTTGCCCTCCGTGGACTCAGGGACGTCAGTGTGCACAGCTGGATGAGGAGGTAGGATGGCAGCGCCGCCTGTGCCCCTTCTACACAGCTGATGCCCCCTGCTGGCTGCGGCTCCCTCACCTGTGTGGCCAGCAGGGGCCACATGCACCACCCTGTGTCTTGGTGCTTTCTTGGCTTTTGCTCAGGTCTGTGACTATCTGCAGCCTCTTGTCTGAGCTGGCTCTAGGTGATTTCCTTATTCTTTTTTAAAATTAAACTTATTTTGAGGAGATGGTGGGTTCTGTGTGGTGGTAAGAAGTAAGGCTCAGAGAGAACCCTGTTCCATGGTTGCATCCTGCAGAACCCGACAGGGCTGCGGTGGAACAGAGCCATGTGCCCTGCAGTACCCTGTGCCCCTGGCAGCGCGGACCCGCCCTGTCTCTGGAGCATTCTGTAGTGGAGTCTTGGATGCTGCCACTGGGGACTGGCTTTCCCCCCTGGTTCTCTGGAGAGCCACCCAGGTGGTTGCATCCTCAAGGGGTCTTTTTGTTGCCGAATAGTGATCTATTCCTTTCTGTCAAAGACAGTTTTAATCTACTAACTTGTCTTGTCTTACATTATTGCTTTTATGGATCTTCTTGTTAGGAGAGAGTGCCCTTCCTGAAACTTCAACCTGGGTCTCATTCTTGTGTGGGCTTCACTGTGCAGCTGAGGTCTGGAGAGACTTCTGTCACTTGCGTTGTGTGCTTTCTTTGTTGGGAAGAGAGGTTGCTGTTCAACAGTCTGTTTTATTTCTCATGCTTTTCTGTGTTTCAGATTGAACTATTGCAAGAAAAGTTGAGAGAAAAATCGGATGGATTTAATGAGTTGGTTATAAAGAAAGAGTTGGCAGATAGGCAAGTGTTAATCCAGGAAGAAGAAATTAAACATCTGGAGGAGACAAACGCCAACACCAAAAGACAGGTGGCCCAGCTCCAGGAAGAACTGGAAAAACAGAAAAAGATGGTGAAAAAACTACAAGTAAAGCAACTGCATCCTAGGACTGCAATGGATGGCTGGGGTGCACAAGGGGCAGCACCTCACTCCCACTCTGCCCAATGCTCCACCTGCCAGGAGCCAGTGCACCATGAGTCCTCAGTGGCCTGCTTAGTGGTTCGCGTCTTGCTCACTTCCTGCCGACTTAGTCGCTCACTTAGTTGCTGATTTAGTTGCTTGCTTAGTTGCTCATATCTTGCTGACTTAGTTGATCACTTCTTACTGGTCTAGTTGCTTACTTCTTGCTCATTTAGTTGCTTAGTTGCTCACCTCTTGCTTGCTTAGTTGCTCACTTAATTGCTTAGTCATTGCTGACTTAGTTGCTCACCTCTTGCCCACTTTATTGCGGCCTGAGCTTCTAACTGCCCAGGAAGTGGCACTGTTTCCTTTGACCATTTGGTTGGTGGAAATTGAACTTCTGACTTTTAGTTCATATCACTGGAAGTTAAAACGTCCCTTAAAAAATGAGGCCCAAAGAACAGCCTAACTTGAGAGTCAGACTGAATTTTGTTCAAGGGTGACTCAGTTTTCATCAGCCTTGCCTGGTTCTTGTGAGTGCTGGTGGGAGGGACTGAACCCCCAAGGACAGGGTGCCCTGGTTTCACCACCCTGGGAAGGACACCTCAGCACCTGTGCTTCCTGGTGGTCCTGCTTAGCCTTGCCCCACAGGAGATCCTTCCCTGATCCAGCACTTCCTACATGTCGCTTTGTTCATTCACTCAGCAGACATTCACTGAGCTCCTTAGTGCTTCGAGTGAAGAAAGTGGCTTTCCCCCCCAGGTCCGACCACCTGTACAAGTTGGTGTGCTAGCTTCTTGCCCCCCTGTGTGTGATGTTTCCCCCACTTAAAATGTGTTGAGGGTGCTGTGAGCCATATCCTTCCTCTTGCCAGTTTTTTTCTAGTGTTTTGGAATTGGAGATAGCCTAGTGACTGTTTTTGTGCCTTGTCAAGTGATCACCAAGGTCTCTCCCAGTGGGATCATGGTGCTCCTGTGGCTCTCTCCAGTGTTGGGGGGGGGGTCTCAGCAGGAGCTCAGATGGGTTCTGTTTAGTGTCTGTGGTCTGGAGCCCCTGGGCACAGGTGAGTGCGGGGCCCCCATTGCTTTAGGATATCTCAGGATGGTCTATGTTATAGAGGCAGCAGAGTGAGGTCCTTGATTCTGTAAGTGTCTGCCTAAAATAAATTTCCATCTCTTTCTTAAATAGGAAGAAGAGGCAGCAAAGGAACAGCAGAGGAGTGACGTGATACTGGTGCCGCTGCCGCAGTCTAGGACCCCCGAGGGCAGGTGTCCCATGCCTCCAAGGGGCAGCCCCCGGGAAGGCGCAGAGGTCCTGTCAGAGGCGCTGCAGAGGGCCCTGCTTCAGCACGAGAGCCAGGCAAGTGTGGTGCAGGCAGCAGCAGTGCCCATATTTGGCATCGTCAAAAGATATGTGCCCAGTGTGTGCTATCTCCTTTGTAATTCTGTCACTTTTAGGTGATACTTTTTATATTTCTAAAATTTTCAGAGCTATTTTGATTAATTATTAAGTCAGCTAGAAAATTAGATGATTTTTAATACTTTTTGGTTTTAATGCAAGGTTTTGGACTTAAAAGAACAACTAGAAAAGATGAAAGATGACCTAGTAAGTAAAAATGAAGAAATACTACATCTGAAGTTAAAACTAGATGTGCAGAGCGACCCTGCGGCCACCAGCACCCGGGGGCTTGACGAGGAGAGTGCCGGTATAAAGGTAGGCCACAGGGACCTGCTGGAGGCCTAAGCTGGTGCTGCCCGAGCATGACACCGCCCCACTCCAGCCTTCCCTCCAACAGAGACGGGCGCCTGAGCGTGGCCCGGCGCGCGTGGCCGCAGCTGTCTCTGAGCCAGAGCAGAGGGCCAGCAGCTCTCCAGCCCTGTGTCCTGTTTCTGGCACTGGCAGTCAGGCCTCCAGAGGGTCTTGTTGGGGTAGAGTTGCAGCAGAGCTTCGTCCCTGTGGTGGCTGGGAAGGAAACCTACCCTCAGTTAGGCCTTAGCACAGACCCTTCCCACTTCTTCATGGGAAGAGCTTGTTTGTGCATTGGCCCAGTGGAGAGGGACGCAGCCTCCATAATGGGATTGGTGTGGGAGGGAACCTTTAGCAATCTCAGGGGTGACTTTGACGTACCTTGTTTGGGGTTGTCCCGTGGTACCAGCAGCACTGTTTCACCACGAGCTGCTAGTGTGGGAGAAATGCGGGCCTGCCTGGCCCTCTCAGTCGCCTCTCCACAGTGACGGGCTGCCTGCGAGTTGAAGGTGTTTGCTGAGCTGTCCTCCCAGGGAGCCTCTCCCCTGGCAGAGCAGGGAAAAGGCCTCCCCTGTTCTTTGAGACCCTTTGAAGTGTGTGGCCTGGGAAGCGCAGGGATGGAATCCGGAAAGCCAAACACCCGCCATTTCAACAGACAGAACAGTTTCTAGTGGGGTTTCCGACTGTCAAGTTTAAACTAGAGGCCTGCTTAGTTAGGAGGGTCTGTGGTGCCTGTGAGGTCAGGGCTCACGAGCAGGTCTCTGTGGGCTTTGTTACGGAGGTGATGCGCCCAGCAAGGCGGTTCCTGTGCTGGGCTTGCAGCCGTGGCTCCTGCATTTGTGATACTTTGTTTTGCTAACTTTGGAGAATGGTATAATGATGGCTAGGGCATTAAGGTAAAGAGTTTTGTGGGCAGTTTTTCATTAAAACTGTATTTGTTGGCAGAATTTAAAAATATCCTCTTGCATTACCTTGAGGAATGTCTTTAAAGCATTAATTAATTAATTAATACTTTTTTGTATTGGGGATTGCACCCAGGGGCACACTACCACTGAGTTACCTCCCCAGCCCTTTCAATTTTTTATTTTAAGAAAGAGTTTTATTGAATTGCTAGGGCTCACCCCAAACTGGTGATCCCCCTGCAGTGACCACAAGTGACCACAAGTGACCACTGTCACTTCAAATATTTCCCCTATGATAACCCTTTGTGGTCACCACACAGTGTTCCCAGCCCTTGACAGTGTTGCCACCACTTACTTGTCCTTGATCCAAGATGTGGCTGCAGTTTTTTGTTGTTGTTGTTGTTTTGTTTTTTTGTGGTGCTGGGGATCGAACCCAGGGCCTTGTGCATGCAAGGCCAGCACTCTGCCAACTGAGCCATATACCCAGCCTCTTATACTGCAGTTTTGATTTTTCCAAAATTTGGAGTCTGCTCCCTTGGCATGATATGTTTGAGTCTTAAGCCTGTTGCTCTATGCACCATTGGAACCTCCGGAGTGTCCTGGGGAACCACCGGGATTCCCCTGCTGCTGAGCCCCGCCCCACCCTGGGGATCAGGGAGCCCCTGCTGCTGAGCAGCGCTCTGGGGATGTACTGCCATGGTTTTCACTTGCTCTTGTTGGGTTGTTTTTTGTTTTTCAACTTGGATTGTTTTTTGGTTTTATCAAACACGATCAAATTGCTGTGAAGATTCATATGGAGGTTTTTATGAGAAAATAAGTTTTTATTTCTTTTGGTTAAATGTCTATAGTTTTGTAGCCAATCCATTTGTTAGGAAAATGTTTTACCTGAAGAGAACTTGGGAGCTGCTTCCTCCCTCCCATAGCTGTCCTCCCAACTGCCGTGTCCTCTTTTGCTCATGGTGGTCAGTCTTGTCCATCCTAAGAAATGTGACAGTTGTATCCTTGTTTAATTGGCATTCCCTTAAGGAGTTGGTCCTGAGTATCTTTTTATGTGTATATCTGCCACTCATATCACTGGGAATTATTTGTTCTAATTTTTGGTTAAGTTTTTAAAAGTTTATTCCTGTTGGGCTTTGGGAATTCTGAGCACAATTTTTTTTGATACGTTCTTTGCCAATATTTTTTCCATTCTTGTATCTTCCTTCTCTTAACATGTACTTCATAAGCAAAACTTGGTTCTGATGAAGCCAATGTATTGAATATTTCATGCTTTTGGAGTTGTATCTGAGGGTTTTTGCCTAACCCCAGGGCATGAAGTGTTCTGTTTTCTTTTGGGAGTTTCGCAGTGTTTCTTTGTGTTCAGGTTTTGATATGCTTTTTTACTTTTTGGCAACATCTGCCTCATTGTGCTGGTGTGTGCTGAGAGTCTGCTCTCGGAGCTGTTCTCGCCCCTTCTCAAACCCGAGCTGCCGGTGCTTGCTTGAACCTACTTCTGAGCTCTTTCTCATTGACGATGCCACCGTGCCTGTGGCGGGAGTTTTACGGCCAGTGCTGCTGTTTGGATCTGGAACTCCTCCCACCCTGGATGGTGGTGTTGGGAGGTGGTGGAGCCCCTGGAGGTGGGTCCCCGTGGAAGGAAGTGAGGTCCCTGGGTTGTGCCCCTGAGGGCATGTTGGGACCGACCTGCTTGCTCTGGCTTTCTGGTCAAGGGGAACAGGCCTCCTCCTCCATTGGCTCCCACCACGACGAACTGTACTGTCATGGGGCCTCACAACCATGGATGGAGGCCTGTGAGCCACCAGCCAGAAGCACTCTATACTCTGGGTGGTGCAGGTGTCATGACAGCGATGGGAGGTGACGCGTGACGTCTGGAGTCAACAGTGCTCACTCTCCAGTGTGTTCAGTTTTCTGTGCTGGTTCCTGCCTTTCCACGTGAGCTTTCAGCGGAGATGCCCTCCACTGGTGGCCATTGCAGCTGTGGGGTGGCCACTTCTTCTCTGCTCTTCAGATTTGGCCACATGTTCCTGGTTCACCGCTGGGTATCTTAAGTGATTTGGATTGACATCCTTGACATTGTGCAGGTGATGGGGACTCTGGCTTCTGGAGTGTTGAGGCTTGGCTAGCCTCTGAGCTGCACTCTCTTATTTATAGGGACAGTGACCACCCTTGCCCCAGTGATGGCATTGGCTTGTCATATGGAACTGACGTGGAACTTGGGGGGTCTCACTCCCTGCTTCTCTGTCTCCTGGGGATACTCCTCCCTCTGTAGCCTGACTGCCTTGTGTCCTCCTCCTGGGCCTGGTCTGCCTATGTCACCTGAGGGCAAAGTCTCAGAGCCAAAACCCTGCCATCCAGTGGCCTCTGCCATCGCTGAGCCCCCTACACCACCCCCCCCCCCCCCGCCCCAATCTCCTGTCAGGTCTCATGAGATGGATCTTAGCAGCACCTTTCCCCACTCTGCCCTCCCAATCCATGTTCCAGCCCTCCCTGGCCCTTGGTGACCCCTACCAGTGCCAACTCTGCCGAGGACCCCCAGGGAGTAGCCACAGCATGCACAGGGCTGTCCAACATGTGTTCTTGCAGTGGCGTCCACCTTCAGCTCAGCGTGAAGCTGTCTTTGGCTGTCTTTTGGCACCGTAGCCTTTCCCCACGTCTTGCCTTGCGTCTGGGGGACCAAGGGCAGACTTTGATGCTTCACTTCAGAATCACCTGAGTGTGGTATCTGTGTTGGGCTTACGAGTCCCGTGTTGCACGCCACTGTACCCCAGTGTAGTTGGAGCAATTGGTGAGTAAGCAGAGATTGCACAGTCAAAACTGTCCTCAAGACCCCCGTCTGTGCAACAGATGGTGAA
Source organism: Marmota flaviventris (assembly GCF_047511675.1). Classification (NCBI taxonomy): domain Eukaryota; kingdom Metazoa; phylum Chordata; class Mammalia; order Rodentia; family Sciuridae; genus Marmota; species Marmota flaviventris. The sequence continues at coordinate 386,939 of NC_092505.1, read as the reverse complement.
TGGTGTGCAAAGCAGCTAAGGGGCAGGAGGCGTGGCCATTATCTAAGTGTGTTTTGCTAAGCATGCAGCGTTGCTTTTGTATCTGGTGAGTGAGTGCCAGGAACAGCTAAGAGCATCCTGAATGGGACCAGAAGAGCACTGGGGTCTTATTTCTGTGTGGGGGCTGCGTTTGTGTTTTGGTTGAAGCCACTGGGAGGGAGCTCCAGTGAAGCTGAGCAATGCTGTGAGCCCTCAGCTGTTTTGGAAAGCAGTACATCAGACAGACCATGACAAATTGTTTGAAAATTGTTATAGAACACTAATTGGGTAGAAGCTTTCTGTTTCAGTCACTACCATTGATTTAAGAAAATGGAATTTGGAGCCATATTGACATAGATTTTAATCCTGATTTTCCAGTCACTGTTTTTATAAGTTTGGAGAGAAAATAAGGTCCAAGTTGCAATGTTCCCAGCTTTATCGCCATATCACCTTTATCACAGTTATGATATTCTGTACCATAGAACTGTTGAGATAGGTTAGAAAGCTCTTCCAGCACTTGGCCAAGCCAGCACTGGCAGCAGCTGGAGCGTGGGCCCTTACCCTGAGCCGTGTCCTGAGGACAGCAGCCCTGGACTCTTCCAGCGTGCTTACCCTCTGGGTGGCAGGGCTGTGTGGCTTCCAGCCCTTGGGTGATGGCAGACCCTCTGGCCAGTTTTCTTCACTCTTACTCTTTTGCTGGGGTAACACCTAGAACCTAAAGGCCCTTTCAGGAAAATGAAACAAAGAATCTAAATGTTAGCACTTAAAGGTGGCAAAAGCGTTGTTTTATAGTGTCTTGGAAAGGGGCTAGGCCAGGCAGAGCCCGGGAGTCAGAAGGTGGGGAAGCTGTACACCCTCCGCCTGTGACTTTGCTCCTGTCACTGTGCCGTGCCTTGAGTTGTCTGACCTCTCTTACCTGCTGAGTGGGTTCAGGCTGATGTGTGTGTTGAAAGAGGAGGTCCAGGGCGGTTCCTTTGGTAATGGCCTCTGAAACGTGCTTTCTCTTCAGGTTGAGTACAGCAGAAGTTCTGAGGTTGAAGAGCTGAAAGCCATTATTGAAAATCTGCAAGAGAACCAGGAACGGTTACAAAAGGATAAAGCAGAAGAAATTGAACAGCTGCATGAGGTCATTGAGAAGCTGCAGAGTGAGCTGTCCCTTATGGGGCCCGTGGTCCATGAGCTCAGTGACAGTCAGGTGGGCAGCCTGCGCAGTGAGCTTCTCTGTTCCCAGGCCCAAGGCCCTGGAGGGCAGGTGCTGCAGGCTGAGCTCGAGGCCGCACGTGCTGCCAAGGAGGCCCTGGGCCAGCTGTTGGCCGACCAGGCACGTGGACATAGCGAGGCCCTGGAGGCCCTACAGCAGCGCCTGCAAGCAGCAGAGGAGGCTGCTGCCCGGCAACTGGCTGAACTGGGACACAGTGTGGCCCTGAGGGAGGCTGAGGTCCAGGGCATGGCTTCCCGGATCCAGGAGCTCGAGGCCCTCCTGAAGGCAAGGGAAGCAACACTTGTGCAGAGAGATTCAGAAATCGGTGCTCTGAACAGGAGCAGAGCAGCGCACTCCGCGGAGCTGGAGGCCGTCCTGCTGGCCTTGGCCCGCTTCCGCTGCGCCCTTGAACAGCAGCCTCGGGCTGCCCCGGAGGAGCCTCCTGAGCTCCAGCGGTTACGAGTGCAGTGTGTCCGCCTCAGCCGCCAGCTGCAGGCGCTGAGCCACCGGTTTCTGAGGTGCCAGGCGGAGCTGGGCCAGCAGCAGGCCTGTGTGGACGCAGAGGCTGTGTGTGATGACGGGCTGGAGCAGGGGAGCGGAGGCCCCCACGGCCAAGGCCCACAGGTAGGCCTTGATCCCTGCTGGCCACGGATGCCCAGCTTCTGCACCTGAGGAGCTGGGGTTGCATGCGGCAGGGGCAGCTGGGCTGGGCTGGAGCGTGGGATTGAGTTTGTTCTTCTACTTTTCATCTCGCAACTTGGATGACTTCTCTTGTGCTGGACAGTGGGGCGACATTTGCCGTTGGTGGCTCCTGGCAGGGTAGAGGAGGGAGCGTGGAGCACTGGCTTGGCTGGGCCCATGTGGGACCTACACAGGAGTCAGGCTGGGCCTCACTCTTTGGTACAGTGTCAGACTTGTTATTATTGGAACCCCTCAAGTGCTCCAGGGGTCACATGTGGGGGGGGATCACTGGCATTGATTCCCTCTCATCTAATCAAATGGCTATGCAAGCATTTCCTGCATACAATGTTTTAAGCTCATTTCATTTTGGAACACAAAGCCCTATGTGACTTTTTCTTCTTAAAATATTCCTGTTTGCTTTTGAGTAGAGGACATCAGGGTTTAGCTGCACACTGCCCCTCACATGCCCAGGCAGAGCAGTTTCTGATCCAGATGCCTCCAGCCACCCTGTGCTGTGAGCCGCCTTGATGGGAGGGGTGCCCCCTGCCTTGGGTCCTCAACCTGGCACTCTGACCTTGTGGGCATGGAGCAGAGGCAAGGTGCATTCCTCATGAGGTCCCTTCTGCCTAACAAGGCTCCAGCCTGGGCAGTCTTCAGCACAGCTTACAGTGTCCAGACTTCTGCTTCACTCAGCTCTGACTGCATGTGCCTCCTGCTGTTTCCTGTCAAGGACGATCTGCAGCCTGCCAAAGTCTTGGTGTCGCTGAAGGACACTGGTTTCCACAAACCAGAAAGTGCAATGTCGGTGCTCACAGTCTGCCAGAGACAGCTGGAGGCGGAGCTACTCTTGGTGACAGAGGGCCTGTGCTTGAGCCCGGAGGATGTTGGCAGGGTGCCAGCAGGGATGCAGGTGTGCAGGTGGCCGTGAGGGTGGGGCTGGGGTGCAGGTGCCTGGGCAACCCGTGTGAGATGTGAAGGTGTGTGCGTGTCACATGGTGCATGGCCTGTTTCTCCAGGGAGGGAAGGAGATGGAGAGGCTCAACCATGGTGGGGTAATAGGTATGTGGTGTGTCTGGGGTCAGGGAGGGATGCACACGGGGCACACATCCATTTCAGAAAGGACAAAGGTGTGCGAAAGCATATTATGGATTGGGACGTGGGTATGTGGGCTTGGGGACTGCAGGTGCACAGCTGTGCGTCCTGGGAGGCTGGGCACAGTGTGTGGAGCTCATGGTAATGAAGGCTCGTGGCCACATACAGCAGCAGGTTCTGGATGCATCTGCCCAGCCGTGACGGTGTGCCTTGTCCATCGTGAGATCTCCGCCAGCCGCATTGAAGACCGGCTTTGGACATGTTTGCCCTGGTCTGAGCAGCTAGGGGTTTTGTGAGGACCACGGTGCCCGGGCTTCACCCTGCTCCAGACCGTTGTGCCCCAAGTGTCAGTCCGACATTGAAATGCTTTAGGGTTTAGGTCTCGACTGCTGTTTTTTTCCTTCCAGGAGAGTTGGCTTACGTTTTCCCTGGGAGTTTGCTCCTCAGCAGCCTTAGGCCACGGCAGGGCTCTGACTGAGCGAGGAGGCACATAGCCATGCTCCTCAGCCACATAGGCTCCACACTTTTTTCATGGTGTCTGTCAGTGCCTTCCTCCTGGGGGGATGTGCTCTGTGACCCTGCTGGGCCAGCCAGTCCCCATCTCGTCCTCACTGCCGGTCACCTGACTACTCAGCCCCACTTGCCTCAGGGGCGGTTCTGCTCGGGTCTTCCCAGATGGGCTGGTGTGCGTGGGTACCAAAGTCCCCTTGCCCTGGCTTATGTGAATGGTGGTGCAGCCGACCTGGCCCCTCCTGCCTGGGCCACATGCACCATGCTCACTGATTCCACAGTGGGCCTGGGCTGTGCCTCAGAGAGGACGAGTGAGCCTGTCACAGCCCTCAGGAGGGACACCTGCAGGTTTGCAGAGCAGTCGGCCCTGCAGCCTGTGTGTTTGCTTGTCCTTAGAAGGTGTGTGTTGACCAGGAGACCACCTGCAGACAGCTGCTGCTCGCAGGGCTGCTACCTGGGTCTCCGGCTCTTTCTGTTCACATATGCAGAGGCTGTGCCAGCCAGTGACCATGGAGATGGTTGTGGCAGTTGTTCTCCAGGCCCAAGACCTTGAAGCCTCGATTCTTTTTTTTTTTTTCTCTTTTCACTAAGTCAAGCTTGAAATCTTAAGCGACTGGCAGGCAGAGGGCTTTCTTGGGTTCTCCCTGCGCACGTGCCAGGAAGTCCCTGAATGGGCTGCAGGCACCAGACGGTGCTGTGAGGCGCCCTGAGTTTACTGTGTGCATATTCGTCTTACCTGCAGGGTAAGAACAAGCGACTGGAAGATTGTCAGCTGCAGAAATTCGACCTCATAGCTCAGGTGAAACAACTTCAGAAAAAACTAAACCGGCTAGTACACTCCATGGCCTTCCAGGACATGGACGTGGGGGGCTCTGAGCCCCAGCAGCCCTCGGCAGCGGCCAGCCCGTCAGAAAACAGCTCCAGTGAGAGTTCCTGCGATGGAGAAGCGGCAGACGCCTCGCCTCCTGTCGCTGCATTTGCTCTCCCCACGACCCCGTGGGGTCTAATTGGCAGTACTAAAGGTCGGCATTCCTTGGTCAGGATGGAAATGCCATGTTTTCCCACTCGAGAACCATCAGAGGCACAGGACGAGCCCCTTTCCTCACAGACCAGTGATCCCAGCAAGTCCTGCCATGCCAAGGAGGCTGAGCCTGAGAAGGACCCACTCAGGGTGCTGGACCTGTCCTCCTGGAGCTCTCCTGAGGTCCTCCGGAAGGATGCGACCCTGGACCCCCAGCCCAGCTTCCCCCTGACACCCTGCTCAGGCGCTCTGAGCCTGCCCAGTGTCATGGCCTCCCCCCAGCCCGGGGCAGACTCGCTGCTGCAGGCCGACATGTCGGAGCTGCATTGTTACCCGGGCGGGTCAGCAGCAGGACCAGTCCTGCAGTGGGCAGGAGCCCTTCCAGCTGAGCACCACCACCACCACCACCACATGGAGAGCACCGCTGCGGTAGGTGCTCCCTGCTCTGCCCCACTCAGGGTTCCCATGGGGACGTATCACAGCAGCGCCATTGTTGGCTCACCTGCCTGTGCAGGGGCCTTGCGGCTGTGATGGCAGGACCCCAGGGTCACTCGGGCCTTTCCAACAAGAGCTGCCTCAGCAACCCGCCTGGTGTGTCAGCTGATGCCAGCGCCCTGCACCAGAGTCACAAACCCATCTGCTGGCCTGACTGACATGAGGATTCTTGTCCAGAATGGTTTTAGATTTATTTTCAGTAACATTTCACATCTCACAGGTTGCACATGTGCTAGTTCATTTTTTTAAACATTTTTTTCTAGTGGTAGATAGACACAGTACCTTTATTTAATACTTTTTAAGTGGTGCTGGGGATCGAACCCAGGGCCTCACACATGCTAAGCAAGCGCTCTATCACTGAACCACAACCGCAGCCCTATGCAAGTTAATTTTAAGAACAATGTATCATTTTTTAATCAGATGATGTTTTTCCTGACAACAACTTTGGGATTTTGTATCTTAAGTTAAAATAAAAATAACTTGGGGGATGTGTGTTTTCTGAAGTATCCATATACTATCATTTCACACAAAAAATTAAAAATCTGAAGTATTTGCTAGTGACTACTTGACATATTTGTAGAGACCACTGAAGTGCCGTAGGCACATTTGAGTCAATAGTGGAGCCTGGGGCCCAGAGGGCTCAGATTCTGAATGCTGGCACGTGCTGTTCGAGTGGGAACATGGCAATTCTGGCCCTAGAAGCTTCCATCCAAGCCAGGCGTGGGGCCCACACCTGTGATTCCTGCTGCTTGGGAGGCTGACAGGAGGATGGTGCCAGCCTGGGCGACTTAGCGAGACCCTGCCTCTCAACAGAACTTCACCAGGGCTGGGGATGCAGCTCAGAGGAGGCACTGGCCTCGGTGGGTGCGAGGGGATTAGAGGCCCAGAGGAGGTCGGCTGGTGAGTGGAGCCGTGCAGCTGCTGCTCTGTAGCTTCTCAGAGTCTGTCTGTCTGTCTGCAGGAGAAGGACGTCGAGGACTTTATCGCAACTGCTTCTAATTCTCAAGACACACGAAGATCGTCTCCTCTGGGGTTGGCAGGGGACTGTGATGGAAGTGAACACAGTGAGTCTTGGCTTGCTTTGCTCTCCCTCTTAGAGGGAGTAGGGCTCAGGCATACCCCAGGATGCCCATCCTCACACCCCTGGCCACTGGTGAGCTGCAGACCTGCTGCTGGCTGCACTGCACTCCGCACCGGCCGTGCGTTTCCTAGACAGCTCCACGCCTCACTCAGCATTAGAGCTGGCCCCTTGGCCTTGCTGATGTCCTCGTGGCAGCCCCCGCAGGTGGGCAGACATGGGGAGGTCAGCTAGGGCAGAGCAGCCAGCACCACTGGCTCTGCCTCCTGAAGTTGGGGAAGGGCAGTGGTGCTGCTCTGAGCTGCTCCTTGGCACACCTGTGTCTGGGTGTTCCCAGGGTGTCTGGGCTGCTGTGTCCTCCTGGGTCTTCACCGCAGGAACCTTGGCTGTGGGGCAGTCGCCAGGTTTTCCTTGTGCTTCCCAGGGCGGGGTCCTGAGGGAGGGCTGCAGACTTCAATCCCCAGCTTGGGCCCTCGCACACTGGCCTCACCACTGTGGCTGCCAAACGTCTTCATCTGACTTGACGGTTTCTCCTGTAAGGGTGTCTCTCTTCAAGTTAGCAATCAAGGTTTTGGTTTTTTGTTTTTTGATTCATCATTGCCTCTTCCATTGGTTTTTGAGAATGAGATCATGGTGAAATATAGTTCATTGGGAATTTAGCACTTGCTGAATGCTAATGAAGTAGCTTTTTGCTGTTGCTGTCCTGTCTGCCCTGATTTTGGGTCCCTGTTCTCTGGGGACGCTCGACATTCTACTCTGGGAACAAACGTTTGCTTGTTTCTAGTCACCTTTGCCGCTTCACATGACATTCATAGCAGTGGGTGCTGTCTTGCCCAGCTCTGTGACTGCCTGTGCCTGTGTCCCTGCAGAGTGTCCCTAGCATACATTTCCTCTATTCCTGTTCTGCTGCACACCCGCTGCTGGGCCACCCACGTGCCTGAGCTGTGTGTCCCCTGAGCCCCCCAGCACCTCTAATGCCTGGGCAGCCCCTTCCTTCCTTAATGGTGTTGTGCTGGAATGAAGCGGCTTCCCAGAGCTCTGGAGCGTGTGCTGGGAGGCTTCCGGAGACTCCCTGTCCCTGTCTCTGTCTCATTGGAGTTTGCCTTGGTACAGACTCCTGGGTTGGGAGTCATGTGTGCTTGGACTTGGAATGCTACCCACCCTGTCCTGCAGCTCCACACAGCCTCAGTGACACCAGGGACCTACAGGGCTGCCTAGTTGGGGCGGCATGCAGCTGCTAGCCTCAAGAGCTTCCTCTTATTCCTTCTAATCATTTATCCTGTGGCCTTCTCTCTTCTTTCTGTAGTTTTTGCTAATGAAGCATTAGACCCCCTGCTCTGATTTTCTGATCTCTTTAATTTAGTTTTTCTCCTTGTCCTCGTCTCCACATTTTTGTGGAGCTTCTTAACCTTGGTGCTAGTGTGTCTCTGTTCTCTCACTTTGGATTCCTGAGAGGCTGGTCTGGGTGCTCTGTCCTGTACCCTTGTGTCTTGGCCTTGTAGCAGCAGGCCTCGTCTTGTTTCCCTGGAGATGGTAGCTGCTTTTCCTGCGTTGCCTTCTGTGGGCTGCACATCCAGTTTCTTCCCAGCATGCTCTCTTCTGGGTCTGAGGACCTGGACTGGCCCATCCTCCAGCGAGGCCTTGTCTCTGGACGTCTCACTTTCTGCTGGGGTCTGGAACTGGGTGCTCTGAAGGTGCCACCCCCTCATTGCCCTGCCTGCCGGGGGCCTGAGGATCAGAGGGGGCTGCACACCTGGGAAGGTTCCAAGCCCCCTCCTGTCAGAGGACCGGTGCCCTGTCTCAGCTGTGTTTGGGCACTCTCATCAGGCATGCGTGCCTTTTCTGGACCACATGGCTGCTGCCTGCCCAGCTGCTGCCCGCTCGCCTCAGGGCCGACACCGTCTGTTCCCTGCCACTCTTGCTCCCTTCCTTGAGCCCGTAGAGCACAGGCCCATGTGTGCAGCCGCTAGCGTGCTGGCTTGGGGAGGTTGTCAGCCAAGTGAGGGCTGCGTGCCCTATGTGCTTAGGAGCGCGGTGTCCCCAAGCTCTCCTCCAGGCGTGGACGTTGGCATGGGCATGCAGGGTGGCCTTCCCTGACCTGATGAGGTTTCTACTGCCTTGCCTGGTGCTCCTCAGCTCCCCTGCACTCATGGAGCTGTGGTGCAGCTGGAGGTGGGCTCTGTGGCCTGGTCTCACCATGTGGTGCTGTAGGTGGCAGCCTGGGCTTTGGAATGATGCTGAGCCCAGAACTGGGAAGACGCGAGGTCCCCACTGCTGGTTCTGCCACTCCTGCTCTCGTCTCCAGAGGGTCACAACAACCACCCGGAGTGATGCAGGAGGAGGTCCACCCCCTGCACATGAAGGTAGGGACCAGCACTTCGTGGGGGTCAAGTGCGTGTGTGTTAGTCCTAAGACACAGGGAGAGTCCTCTTCCTGCATTTATTTATCATCATTTGTGGCTGATTGGGTGGAAATGATAGTGTGTGTTTGGTTTGGTTTTGGAGGCGGATCTCTGGTGGAATTCAGGTATAATTCCCAAATTTTAAGGAGTAAATTAGGTTGTTAATGAAAATTCTTCATACTTAAGTTTAGTAATTAACAAAAAAAAAAAAACAAGAACTTCAGGGAAGTCTTGAGGGGAGCCATCAAGAGGCTGCAGTGAGGCCAAGGGCTGTGGTTATTTGAGTCAGAACTTAAAGTCCCAAATGTGATTTTTGTAGATTTCTTAAATTGCTCCAAGTGCACTGTCTCCCTGTGTTGTTTTAGATGTCTTCTGGAGTGCAGAGTACCAGGGCCATGCTATGTGTAGGTGAGGGCCACGGGGCAGCCCCAGGGGCGACGCTCCTGCCTTGGTGCCACACTGCATCGTGGGAGCATGCCTGCCACCTTGTGTGGTCTCCGTGTGTGGTTCCTGTGTCCGTTGTGTGTCCCCCGTAGTCCCTGTGCTCCCTGGGGGGGTAGCCCCTTTGGGTGGTCACTTGTGGTTGCTATTAGAGTAGCTTTACCCCGAGAGGCTGTGGAAGGCTGGGCTTGCAATGGTAGATCCGCAGAGAGCCCTTGAATACAGCGGATAAGCAGCCTGAGGTGAGGCGACACCAGGAAGAGCTGTGGCTTAGGGAAGCCAGTGAGGACCTCTGGACAGGGTGGCAGGCCACATGCAGGTGGGACACACTTGGAGATTGCTCCTTGACAGAACCCCAGGTCCGAGAGCAGAGGCTTGGCTCCCGGAAGCCGTGGTGATAGAGCCCCGGGCTGAGCCACCAGCGTCCAGGTGCTGTTGGTGCGCCACGACCTGGGTCTGGGCCTTGTCCACGTGGAGAAGGTTTTCTCACAGAAAACCCAGGGCTGCAGAGACACAGCACTCCCTGGCTGGGAAGCTGTACATAGAGGGCCGTGGGTTGTGAGTTTTCTGTCCAAGGCGTGCTTTTAAAACATGTTTCTCTTTGTTACAAAATCCAGAAATGGCGTACTTACAAAGTAGAAAGGGGCCCGCTGTCTGTAGCCAGGGAAACTGTCACTGGGCCCTGTGTGGATGGAGGTGGTGGGTGGGCTCTGCCTCCCAGTGGCACCCACCTGGCCCACCCTTCCTCCGGGCAGGGCTCAGTGTGCACCTTCTTAGCATCGGAGACAGTGTGTTTCTTCTCCCTGCTAGGGACCAAACCCAGGCCTCATGTGTCCAGAAACGTTGTTTTAAAGTTGTCTTTCACGTAAGCACGGTGGGTTTCCAGCACATGTCAGTCGTCCTGTCTTGGTCGTGTCCTTAGCATCGCAGCCGGCTCTACTGTGGGTGGCCAGGTCGCACTCACCGCTCAGCGTCTCAGTGTTGCGTTTCCCCACTTGGCACTCCTGTAGTTTGCCCAGACGCAGTGGTGTGGGGAAGCCACGGATGCTCCACTGAGCCCTGTGCCGGCTGAGGGTCCTGGTGGCAGCCTGGCTACGCACACGGGCCCTGGAGCAGCTTCCTCAAAGTGTCTCAGAGCTGGGGAGGTGCTGGGCCCCAGCTTGGAGGAAAGATGGTGTTCCTGGGAGGAAGGAGAGAGGGAGCAGAGGTCCTGCAGTAGCTGGGAAGGGAAGTCTGAAGCCCGTGGTGAGGACAGCTGGTGGCTGTCTGTGTGCTCCCTTAGCGGGCACCACCACTGTGCAGGCAGCATCCTCCTGCCCTGCAGTGCACTCCTGGATGGTGGCCGCATGTGGCAGTGTCACTCCTGGATGGTGGCCGCATGTGGCAGTGGCTGCGAGCCGTTTCCCCTTCCTCATGTGTTTCCCCTGCAGGCTTTGCTGCAGATGGTGTGTGACGAGAGCCACCAGATACTGGCATTATCGGAGAGCCGAGGCCTCCCCAGCACTCTGAGCAAGGGTGAGCCCTGGGCCTCCCTGGATTACTTCTCGAGTGAGGGGCAGGGCCTGCTGGAGGGGGCCCCAGAGAAAGGAGAGAAGGTATGGAATCACTGGCTCAGTGAGTGAGAAATACAGGGGTCTGTTTTTTCTTTTCTTTTTTGGGGGGTGGGGGAGGGGTGCTGGGGATAGAACCCAGGGCCTTGGGCATGCTGGGCAAGTGCTCTGCCACTAGCCTCACTCTATCCCGGGAAAGATCCGATTTTACTTGCATCTCACATCTGTTTTTCAAAGGACCTTGAGGACTTAGAGTGACAGCCAGGTCTGAGGGGAGCTGTGCACAGACACGGGGGTTTTGTCGCACGGCTAGGACAGATGAAAGCCCCCATACGGCACCCCTGCACCGCTGTGCACGCCCCTAGCTGATGAGCTCTGGAAGTGAGAGGATCAGTGGAAGGCAGGCAGGGCTCTGGGGAGGCAGGACCAAGGAAGCCCAGCGGGTCACATGGCTCTGAGATCTCTAGGCATATCTGGGCCTGCCCATGGGACAGGCAGACTGACCCATTGGTCCTTACCACCCTCACCCTGCACGGCTATACCTCAGGCTGTCGCCTGGACCTGGCCCCTCCCAGTGCCCAGGGACTACCTCAGCACACAGAATGGATGCCAAGACCCTTCTGAGTTTCATACCAGGCCCCACACCTCCCTCCCCATGCTCCATCCTCATCGTGATGTCTCTTGCTCTCAGTCCCCGACACCTGCTTTTCCCACTGCATGAAAGGGCCACAAGGGAGGGAAGAGCCACGTCCTGGTGCTGGGAGCTGCTGGTGCCCATGGATGTGCCGCCTGCCCGGCCCCACTAACGGCCCTTGGGTGGGCCTGGATAGCATGTGCAGACTCTACCCTCCCACAGGTGCCTGGGCCTGCTTGTGCTTGGCTCATGCTACCCTGTCCTTGAGCAGCAGTGTGCCCACTCCTGGCCATGGCCCCTGGAGGCTGCCAGGTGCCAGCAGGGTAGCCATAACAATCTTGGCTTTCTCTAGACCAGGCCCTGAGGGTGCAGCAGCCCAAGAGAAGAGAAATGTGTGAGCATTTCGTGTGGTCTTACTTCACTGTTTCTGCTTATGACAGTAATTCGCATCTGGCACTGAGTGACCCTGGGCCCTCTGGTCTCCTTTCCTTGTCAGAGTGGTTTTTCTTGCTCTCCTCCTGCCCAGCTGCCATAATAGAATCACAGGCTGGGGCTTAAACAACAGACGTTCATTTCTGACGCTCTGGAGACTGGAGGCTGGGATCAGGGAGCCAGCACAGCTGGGCTCTGGTGAGGTCTGACTCCTGGTTTGCAGATGGCTCCTCTTTACTGGGTCCTCAATGGTAGAGAGAGAGAGAGCACTTGTTATCTCATCCTCTTCTTAGAAACAAAGCCACAGTCCTGTTGGAGCAGGGCCCCACCCCTGGCCCCACTCAACTTTAATGAGGCCATGCCTCCAAGTGCGGTCACAGCGGGGCTGGGGGTCCAGCATATGTGTGGGAGAGCACCCGTAGCACCCACTGGTGAGAGCATGGAGGCTTTTTCTGCTGGGCTGAGGACAGAAGCTGGGGTCTCAGGCAGTGATTGGCCATCACTCTGCCACTCCCAGCCCAGCATGGGACTTTGCTTCGCCTTGACAGGAGTCTTCTGATACGCATCTCGACTGGAGGGGCCGGTTTCTGCAGGCCGTTCAAGAGGCATTGGAGAGGGAGCGGGAGAAACTGAAGGCGGAACTGCAGTCAAGGCCCAGCGGCCCAGACCCAGTGGACTACCGCTTCCTGTTTGAGCGGCTGGAGAAGGTTGTGCGAGAGCAGGTGAGCAGCAGCCCCGCACCTGCACCCTTTCAGTCCAGGACCCTGGCTCTGTTAGAGGCCAGCACCCCTGCTTCTTCCTGAACCTCACTCTCCTGGCACACCAGCCTCCGGGCTGCCCAGCACTCTGCACGTGGGGCCAGAGGATGAGGATACTGCAGGGCACCAGAGCCTGCTGCACCGCTGGGCCTGACAGGCAAGGGGTGCTGAGGGTCAGGGGCCAATGCTCCACCTGGGCCTAGAGCCGTGGGGGTGCTGGGGCCCATGCACCCACCACACTCCTGGGGTCCGTAGCCTGTCCCAACAGTGCTGGAAGCTCAGGCTTGCAAGGGTGGGCTGCAGAGGGACAAGTATGCACAAATTCTGCCTCCTTCCCCAGCGCCTGCCAGTCCTGTGCCTCACGCCATGTCTCTTCTCTCACAGGGAGGCCTGCAGGACAGGAGTAGCCTGCTGTCTGAGGTCCAGGCCTTGCGTGCCCAGCTGCGTCTGAGGCACCTGCAGAACCAGGAGAAGCTGCAGCAGCTGTGTGCAGCGCTGACCAGTGCAGAGGCCCGCGGAAGCCAGCGGGAGCACCAGCTGCGCAGGCAGGGTGGGTGTCACTGCTCTTGCTGCCTTGTGCCTCCAACCTCACCGCCCCCACTGGGTGTGCTCCTGTGGGGTATGGGACAGGGGCAGCTAGGCCCTCAGCCAGAGTGCTGGGGTCTCATGGGGCACCCAGGCTGCAGACCCCTGCTTCTGTGAGCGTGTGGGAGGCCTTGGGAGTGGAATGTGTTTCCACTTTCAATTTTAGTTCTTTGGCCGTTTTTTGTAGTTGCTTACATCAGCTGTGAGTAAGTGATGCTTTTGGTTCTTTCCCCACTGGCTTTCTGGCCTTTGTGCAAGTCAGACCTGGGTAAATGCCCGTTCTTGTACTGGTCACTCCTTAGTGTGAGGAGCATTCTGCAGATGGCCTTGTGCTGGGTTCTGCCCAGTTGTGCATTCTAGGCTGTACTTGCTCTCGTCCTGTGTCTGCAAGGGCCCTGGTCTGTGGTCTTTCTCTCTCATGTACCCTTTTCTGGCTTTGTTGCATAGAAAGCACTGACCTCGTGGATGGGTGGGGCATGTCTCCTCCTCCTCCTCTTATCCAGAGGAGTCTGTGCAGAGCTGGGTGATCTCTTCCATTGGTTCCAGGAGATTCTCCTGCAGAGCCACGCAGGTTTGTCCCTGCGGGAGTATGTGGCAGGACTGGCTGGCCCTGGGGATGGCCTTGAGGGCACGTCATTACTTCTGGAGAGCCGGCCTAGGAGGGATGGACTCAGGACGAAGGAGTGCGTCCCCGCCACCTATTCAGCAGTTCTCTGACTCAGCCCTGCTCGCACACGCTTGGAACTCTTTTTGAGTAACGCCGTCTTGTGTTTTGATCTCTCTCAGTTGAGCTGTTGGCCTACAAGGTTGAGCAGGAAAAGTGCATAGCAAGTGACTTGCAGAGAACCCTGAGCAAAGAGCAGGAGACGGCAAGCGATGTCCGCAGACTCCTAGCACTGGAGCAGAGCGCAGCGCAGGACTTGAAGTCGGAGAACGCAAGGCTGCTGGAGTCCCTTGATGAGGTGCAGCGGGAGTCCCTCCAGCTGAGGTATGCCCCAGCAGCCCCCTGTTGACTGTCAGCTGGGTCACAGGTCACCTCAGCCCCATCTGCTGCGGGGCTTGCAGAGAACCCTTGGGCTTGGGTCTGGGAATGAGGGATGGAGTCACACAGATGAGCGGGAGTGGCAGGCTGCCTTCCTGTCAGCATTCCTGATGTGCACACAGTGCCCCCGGCTGTCGCCTCACAGGTCTGTGCTGGACGGGAAGGAGAGTGACCTGAAGGCTGCGCTGGAGGAACTGGAGTGTGAGCGTGGGAAGGAGCGTGTCCTCCAGGCCCAGCAGGAGGAGCAGCAGCTGCAGCACCTGCAGAGGGAGGGCCAGAGTGCCAAGGCCCTGGAGGTAACTGGGCAACAGGGGCGCCCAGGCCTCCAGCCAGTGAGGTCAGGAGCAGGATGCAGAAACAGCCTCCACCGTCACGCCTGCCGCCCGCCTGGCTCTCCTTCCCAGCAGTGTGCCCAGTTGGTGGGAGCTTGAGGCAGTGGGAGAGGGCTGCGTCTTTAGGCAAAGTTCTACTCTGCGCTGACAGAACCACTGCACTGGGGAGGGGCAGCCCAGGTGGCCTATGAAGGCACATGGCTCTGCTCAGTGGTCCCTGCTGTCCCTGAGTGTTCATCTCTGGAAGGTGGGCCAGTCTTCTCCCTGACTGTCCGCGCAGCCTGCCTGGTCTCTGCATGGCCCAGGTCATTGGTGGGAATGCAGCGTCTTTGTCCTGTGTAGGCCTAACCAGTGACCTCTTGCTCAGAGCCGGTTCTCTGTCAGCTCTGTGGGTCAGGGCGCCTGCCTCTCAGAATCCTGGTTCACAGTATGCAGCACATGTGTGTCTTTGGGCCCTGGGTTTTGTGGTTTTCTGAGGACAGAAGGAGGGGTCTCCTGAGTGTGGGCGGGTGTGTCTGTTGACGTGAGGCCACTTCCACGCCTGTCGTAGACGACAGAAGCAAGACTTCCTGTGTGTGCAAACTTGGGAAGGCCCAACCCCTGGGTCACAACTCATGAACAGATGCTAGGCAGGAAAAATTACTTAGATGCTTTTCCTCACAATTATTTACTTTTCCCCATCTTGTTTTTTCACCAATGCAGGAGTTAAAAATATCTTTGGAGAAGCAACGTGCTCAAAATAATCAGCTGTGTATTGCATTGAAGCATGAGCGGATGGCCAAGGACAACCTGCAGCAGGAGCTGCAGATTGAGCACTCGCGCTGTGAAGCCTTGCTGGCCCAGGAGCGCAGCCAGCTGTCCCAGCTCCAGGAGAGCCTAGAGGCAGAGAGGAGCCGCTCCCGGGAGCTGTCGGAGGCCCTGCAGCACGAGCGGGTCCTGACGGAGCAGCTGAGCCGCAGCACGCAGGAGAAACCTACGCAGCACGCCCTGCTGCGGAAGCTGAAGGAGGAGAAGGCCCGCGTGCAGGAGCTCCAGGCCGTGCTTGCCAGGGTGCAGCAGCAGCTGGAGGCCCAGGCCCAGGAGCACCGTGTGCAGCTCCAGAAGCAGCAGGAGGTAAGTGCCACCTTGAGGTTGGCGGTGGACACGCTGCAGACCCAGAGCCAGGAGCTGAGATGCTGCCTGGAGAGCAGCAGGGAGAAGGCAGCTTGGCCACAGGCAGAATTAGAGCAGTCACACACACGAGGGAGAGCGCACCAAGCCCGCAAGGAAGCCAGGAGGAGGATGCCGAGGCCCAGCCAGGCAGACGCCGAGCAGTGGAAGAAGTGGCAGAGAGACAAGGAGAAGCTGGTGAGAGCCGTCTGCGGCCGTTCGGGAGTTCTTAGAAAACCTGAGCAGTGAAGGGTAGGACAGTCCTCAAGGGGCTCCTCCTGGGCCTTTGTCCTCTGTCCTCGGGTTCGAGTGTCCTCTTGCCAGCACCTCATCCTGCAACTTCCTCCAGCCTGGCAGAGAACTTTGAAATTGGGAAGCGTGATTCCTTCAGCGTATCTCCTTTTCAAGATGGTTTTGGCCATTTGGGCTCCTTGCAATTCCATGTGACTGAAGTTTGAGTTTCATTTCTGCACAAAGGCCATTGGGTTACAACAGGGATTGCATTCAGTCTGTGGATCGCTTGTGTAGTGCTGACCTTTTAACAGGAAACGGCCTTCTGGCTGGGTATGGTTGGGCCACACCTGTGATTCCAGAGGCTTGGGAGGCTGAGACAGGAGGATCCGAAGTTCAGGGCGAGCCTTGGCAACTTAGGCAGACCCTGTCTCGAGGGAAAATCAGGGCTGAGGATATGTCCTGGAGGTAGAACCATTTCCTTGTTTGTGGGAAGCCCTAGGTTCAATCTGCAGGGCTGCAAAAAAAGGGGAGAAAAAGCCGAGCCTTCTGAAGCTCCGGCGTGGACCGTCCTCTGGTCAGGCAGCCTGGCGGCAGTCTTTGGTCGCTCTCCCCAGTGTTTGGAAGCTCTTGTCTGTGTTTTTTCAGGGTCAGTTGAGATCTGTGGCTCTGGTCCTTTTCCCTGATGGTGTGTACGTGCCAAGTGGTTGGTCTCCATCTGAGATGCCCTCTCGTCCCTGGCACGAGCCCCGTGTGGTCATGGCAGACCCTTCTTGCTGCAGGCTTCTGAGTTTGTTCTGCGGGTGTTCTGATGGGAATTTCTGAGCTGTGTTATAGGGTCACTGGATGCAGTTTCCTTGTGATGTCTTTGATTTCAGAGTTGAAATCCCAGTGTCCTCAGGGGACAGGTTCAGAAGTGTTCTCTTGTGGGTCTTGAAGGCTTTTAATATTTAGATTTGTTTTATGTCGACTCAGGGCTTTTTAAACAGTGTCTTCACTGCTTGCTTGTGTATTTTATGAAATCATGAAAGAGCGTGTGTGTGCTTAACACACAGGTAAAACCAATGGCCTGGACCTTCCAAGGGTTTGCCAGCCGTGAAGTAGGAAAGGGACATCTGCTTCCTAAAGTAAAACTCTGGGTTTCCAGACATTTCAAGGACAAACCGGATCCTAAAGTGATATGATGAGAGCTGTAGGAGTTCCTATCAGAAGTGTGCTTGGTGTGCCCAGCAGCTTCATGAGATAGAATTCGGGTACCAGTGGCTTCTTCCACTTCAGTCGCACGGTTTGGGAGTTGGGGGTTGATCCCGGCAGTGTTTGGGAGCTTCTCTCCACCCGGGCCAAGGCTGTGTTGGCTCAGCTCCCTCACACACAGCCCCGGGACGCCTGGCCTGCCGGTTGCTGTGGCCCTGCCTCTGCAGGGTGCTCCTGTGCATGGAGTCCCACGAGATGTGATCTACTGCCATGAAGGCTCCTGTGGACGCATTTCCCACATGTCAGGGCACTTAAGATTTTTTTTTCCTGTTTAAAAAATTTCCTAAATGATTGTGTTTTATCACCAAACACATGGAAAGAATCAAGAATGTTGTGGAGGCGTAGACATCGGGTAGTGCCGCCAGCAGGGTCCTGGGCCACTATGTGTGCACTGATGTCCCTAGCGTGCCGGCTGGCACCTGGGAAGTGACTGTCTGACCATTGTGGTGCTGCAGGGTCTCTGCCCCTCTCTGCCAGAGGTCCCGAGCCACACCCATTCCATCTGGATGTTTCATGAAGTGAAACATTCTGCGTAAAAGCCAAGGAGGCCCCTCCTTGGGCTCCGACTGCCCAGACGTGTGTGCAGTGGGGACAGGCCCTTGGAGTTTTCTGGCAGCTTCAGTGAACCTGAAGTTCAGAGCCTTGTTCTGGGTGTACTAAACTGAGTCTCCTGTGTGGTCATGAATTTTACTTTCCTCACATGGAAAATGGGTAAAATCACCTCTTGTGTCACCCCTGTGGCTGGAGCACTGAGTGGACATCAGAAGGGGAGCCCTGCACCAGCCCAACCCTGCAAGCTGTGTGGCTCAGGCCTGGGCTGGGCTCTTCTCCAGCAGTCTCAGTCTCGGCTCTTCCTGTCCATGTTTTTGATTCTTGTGAGGAGACCTGTCTGTGTCATGAGTGTCCCTCTGCCCTTTCTGAGGCGCCTGGTCCTGCCCTGTGGGGTCAGGGTACCCCGCAAGGTGCTCCAGTGTGTGTGGAGGTGTTCCTCCTGCACCTCTGGGACCTGGGGGTGCTGGGCAGATTAACTCACCAAGAGGGCAGGTGGTTGCTCCGTGAGGTGAGGCTTTGGGACAGAGGACCACCATGGACCGACCTGGCCCAGGGCTGCGGTGTGTGCAGGCGCAGGCCTGTCCACGTCCGTGTGAGGGTGTGTTGTGCGTGAAGCTCGTCCTGCCTGAGTCTGCGTCACAGGCTCCTCTCCAGCAGGCCTCA
The DNA here is from genome assembly GCF_047511675.1 of Marmota flaviventris. Taxonomy (NCBI): domain Eukaryota; kingdom Metazoa; phylum Chordata; class Mammalia; order Rodentia; family Sciuridae; genus Marmota; species Marmota flaviventris. Next base: position 368,819 of record NC_092505.1, on the reverse strand, counting down.
AGGGCTCGCCTGGCTCTGGTGTCAGCCCTGTGGCCTTCAGGAGTGAAGATGGGCTCCAGGGCGTGGCTGGGCCTGTGCAGGTGGAGGGCGCTCAGGGCGGGTGGGCCAGACCCCAGTGAGGCCCAGCCCCTCGTCTTGGAGACTCACCTCAGGCCTTCTCTGTTTCTGGCCCTGGCCGGCAGCGGGAGCTGCAACTGCAGCGCCAGAGGGACGCGCACAAGATGGAGCAGCTGCAGCAGGTGGTGCGAGGGCTGCGCGTGGAGGAGGAGGAGGAGGCGCCCCAGGGCGATGGCCCCCGCCCAGGCTCCCTGGAGTCGGACCTCCTGCAGGGGCAGCGGCAGGAGCTGGAGAGGATTCGCCAGCAGCTGCTCTGTGCTGCTGGACTCTTGGCCAGCTTCGTCAGCCGCACGGTGGACAGGTGACTCCCTGCACAGCGCCCGCACCTGCCACTCGCCCTAGGTGCTGGGAGCAATCAGGCTCTGAGCTCGTGGTGGTGGTGGGCTCACCCTTGTTCCCTTCCCAAGTCAGTGGGCAGGGCTTCCCCGAAAGACCCGATGAAACCCTGCCTTCTGCTGCCTTCTCATGTCAGAGGAAAACCCGGTGACGCGCCGGGCATCTGACCAGGCTTCCGAGTTCCACACAGATATGTTTTCTCCATGCTACCTGGAGAGCCCTGGGCACCCTGCCCTGCTCGTGCAGGGTGCTGGTGCTGTGCTGCATCGCCCCAGGCCTCCAGGGCCACCACTCACACAACTGAGGCCAGACTCAGTGCCAGGAAGCTGTGCGGAGAAAGTTCTGTGTGGACTGGGGTCGGGGGCGCTCCCGTACATGATCAGCTAGTCGAGTTCTCCTGACTAGTAGGGTTCAGTGTACAGAGCAGCATAATTTCTAAGTAGTTTCATTTAGGACAGGATTTTTTTAAAATACATTTTTAGCTGTAGGCGCACATGTTACCTTTATTTTATTGATTTTTTTAAAAATATTTATTTTTTTAGTTGTAGTTGGACAAAATACCTTCGTTTTATTCATTTTTTATGTGGTGCTGAGGATTGAACCCAGGGCCTTGCATGTGCTAGACAAGCACGCTACTGCTGAGCCACAACTCCTGCCCTGTATTATTAATTTATTTTTATGTGGTGCTGAGGACTGAACCCAGTGCCCTACACCGTGCCAGGCAAGCGCTAGACCGCCGAGCCGTACTCCTAGCCTCTCTCGGTCAGAATTTTTAACAATTGGCCCAGAATTTCAGCAGAAAGCAGAGGCGTGTGGGCACCTGGGCCTTGTACTCAGTGATGTGGGGCTGGAGATTTCTGTGCCTCTCAGACATGTCCACCTGCCGGGCCTGCCACCCTGCCTGGGACTGTGCCCCTCTACCACCCGGGAAGAGGGTTTCTCAGCCCCTAAGTCATGGAGAGGTGGCTGGAGGGGGTGACAGCTGATTATCATGCCCAAGGGCGGCCCAAGCATCGCAGTTACTGGGTGTGGGTGTGGGCTGAGGGTGATGGCTGCTGCACTTTCCTTGCCTCTCTTCACGGGGAGTCCTTGCGTAGCTAGGAGGAGAGCACATGAGATACATGTGGCCCTTGTGAATGCCCTTTTACCTTTACAGGACGATTCACGACTGGACTGTATCCAACGAGAAGGCAGTGTCATCTTTAGTGCAGACTTTACAGAGGCTGAAGTCTGAACTGAGCACGCCCACCTCCTCCCAGGTACCCTGCGCCCTCAGCCCTGACCTAAGGGCCAAGGTTCTCCAGAGGGATGTTGTGGCAGCACTCTGGGTTCTTTTATGGGTTGTTGGTGGTTCCTCTCTCCCTTGCTGTTGGGGCTTTGCTATCTGGGTCCTGCCCCATGTGACCTCGTGCAGTGCCCTCTGCTTTGGCCATATTGTAGAGTCTTCGGGGCTCAGCCATGCAGTCCAGTGAAGGCTGCGTGGTGTCTGTGCGGGTGTGCTCTCTGCGGGGCCTGAGCTGGCCCTGGAGTGGCTGGTCTGCCAGGGCATGGGCTTCTCCACTTCCTGGATGCTCAGCCCACTCACTGTTTCTAAGGCCACAGCAAAAAATGAAACCCAATTCCTCCTGGAAAGTTCTGTGCCCTATGTGCAGTCTTTGGAAAAATTCCTGGCTGCTGACATGGTCTCTGACAAATGTGTGATGTTTATGAAATCAGAAGTGTCTTGTGGCCAGGTGCTGTGTCTGTCATCCCAGCCATGTGGTAGGCTGGCCTCCATGAGCAGACCCTGTCTCAAAGTAGATGAAAGGGGCTGGTGTGGCCCAGTGGCAGAGGGCCCTGGGCTCACCCCCCAGAGTGTTGTGCAACGCTGCCTGCTGTCAGGAGGCTGCCACTACCCCCCACACGTCCTGGGGCAGCCACTGGTGAGCTCTGCTACGTGCCCTCTGATTTGGGAGGTCATGGGCCTATCTTACAGGACTTGCACATTGACCCCAAGGATGAGCACAATACTCCTTGTCACCTCTTTGAGTGCCACCTCTGTTTGTGGTACTCCTAGAACAACTAGGAGAGGTGACTGTAACAGGCCCGTGTTACTCATGCTGTCCAGTGTTGTGAAAAGTTTGCTTCCTTGAGGAGGAAAAGATGGGAGTAGAAGAGTTGGTGTTTCCTGCCTGGTAAAGGGTTAGCGGCACCCAGCTGCACAGCTTCCTGTCAGACTCCCAGCTTTGACCTGTAACCCCGAAGACAGCCAGCGGCAGCAGAACAATGTGCATGCTCTCTTTATTTCCTCCTTTTAAGAAGAAAACGGCAGCAGAGCTCCAAGTCCAGCTGGTGGACCTGCTGCTACAGGACAACAACGCGCTCACCAGCGCCCTCAGCACAGCGGCCCGGGAGGAGGCGGAGCTGCGCAGGGTAGTGTCCCGGCTGGAGAGGACCTTGAAGCACCACGCGCAGAAGGGCTGTGTCCTGGGCGTAGGTGTCCGCCCCAGACCTGTGTCTCGGTCCTTCCTGTCCTGGGTGGTGGTCTGAGACTGCGTTGGGCTGTGCTGCCTCGGCTGGTCTCTACCTCCTGCCCTGGCCTCCTGAGCACCCAGTGTTATCTGTAAGAAGCCACCACACGGTGCTTGAGGGGGGCAGGGGTGTACCGGGGTGTACCGTCCATGGTCAGTGCAGCCTCAGTTGCATCCTGGGCTCAGGGAGACCCATGCACAGCTCCCGCCCATGCATGCTGGGCCTCCCCTACAGAAGTCCTGGGAGAAGCCAGGTGTTGGCACACGACCTTCTCCCCTGGGGTTGAGGCCCTGGCCACGATCTCCTGCCTCAGTTTGCTCTTAGTCATCCTTCTCAAGGTGTTCTTACTGAAAGACAGCTCCAGCCTCTCAGGGAGCTTGAGACTTGGCAACTTAGTGAGACCTTGCCTCAAACGTAAAAATAAAAAAAGGGTGGGAATGTAGCTCCGGGGTGGAGCACCAAGCATTCAATCCCCAGTACTGCAGAAATAAAAAGAAGAGCTTTGTAGAGGGTCCTGGCTGTGGTTCGTTACAGAGGTCGGGCAGGTCTGCCTGGAAGCACGACAGGACAGTTCCTCGGTGCTCAGACCCTGGTCGGCCCACACTGGAGGCAGGCGAGGAAGCAGATATCTCCAGTGTCAAAGTAAGATTAAGCCCATTTGGGTGTTGGGGTATAGAGGAAGGCCAAGCCCATGTGGGTACTGGGGCACAGAGTGAGTCCGTGCCCCTGTGGGTACTGGGGTACAGAGTAAGACCAAGCCTACCTGGGTGTTGGGGCACAGAGTAAGACCAAGCCTGCCTGGGTGCTGGGGCACAGAGTAAGACCAAGCCCACCTGGGTGCTGGGGCACAGAATGAGACCATGTCCCTGTGGGAATCGGGGTACAGGGTGTTGTGGCACTTTTAGATCATGTGTTGGTCAGTGGTCAGCTGCAGACAAATGCAGGGACACAGCATGCAAGTCTCGTCTGCTGTGTGTGGCTATCGGCACGTCCACAAAATGCACACCCTTATAGGGAGGAGGCACCAGCTGTGGGCTGGCTCTGAGGAAAAGCTGCTTATCAGTGTGGGCACAGAGCTCTGTGTGCAGCCTCCTGGGTCCCTGTAGTTGTCCGCCACCCAGGTTGTCCGCAGACCCATGGTGAACCCCCCGCCCCCCCCCGGCCCAGTTTGCCCCTTACTTAGGTGGGAGTTCCAGGGTCCTTCATGGGGACTCAGCTGATGGTGCTGTGAGGGGCGGTGTGTCCAGGTTTTGTCTGGTAGACAGGTTGATGGAGCACCACAGGGTGTCTAGGACTGACTTCATGATAGTTTGCTGAGGAGCCACAGAGTACTGCATGAGGGGCAGCAGGTATCTGTGCTGCTTGTGAAGGAGCCTGCTGTGTTTGTCCTTCAGATGGAGAAGTTGTACCTGCATTATTTGAGAGCAGAGAGCTTCAGAAAAGCTCTGATTTATCAGAAGAAATATCTGTTACTGTTGATCGGCGGGTTCCAGGATTCAGAGCAGGAGACACTCTCCATGATTGCTCACTTGGGGGTGTTCCCTTCCAAAGCAGATAAGAAGGGAGCCTCATCTCGTCCTTTCACGAGGTTCCGCACTGCTGTCAGGGTGGTCATCGCGGTTCTCAGGTAAGCCCGCCCTACACGTGCTCTCGGAGCGTGGAGGCTACTGCTTGGAATGTGGCAGTGTTTTCTCATGAGAGGAGTGGCCTGGAGGCCTCAGACAACAGACGCCGTCTGCACAGTGTGGTGTTGTGTGTGGCTGTGCCTCTGCAGCAGGGAGGCCCAAAGGGGGTACTTCCCACCCTCCCACTGCTTCACACAGGGTTGTCGGCCAGCAGGCACACAGAGCGATATCAGGAACTGCCTTCTCCTTGTGGACTTCATTCTTTCTTCAGTCAGACTTCACAGACCAGCGGTTAGGTGCATAGAGGTCTGTCCCTCACCAAGCTGGCAGCCACTTCAGGCACCTGACCACTGGCGCTGGCAGCCCAGGCTCTGCCCCACTACGTAGTTGCCCCTGTCTTCCTGGGAAAGCATTCTTCAGGCTCCTCTACCATTGGCTTGGGCCTTATTTTTGGAGCAGGAATGTGGGTCTCTAGTGCTTTTGGGAATTTCAGTCATTCCAGAGCTAACAATGGTGAAAACTCATTTTATGTTTTAATTTTAAAATTGCTGAGTTTCTAAGCATCCTGATGACCATGGAAGTGCCCTCCCAGGGCCAGGCTGGGGCCCATCTGGGGTGCTGCAGAGAGTGGGCTTGATGGCCAGCAGGGCAGGGGCAAGCAAAGGAGAGCACTCAGGGGATTGTGCTCTGGGCCTTCTCAAGGCCACAGATCTGATCTGTGGGGAGAAGGCCCTGCTCCAGGAGGTGTCTTGGAGAGTGCTGGGTGGGGAGAAGGCCCTGCTCCAGGAGGTGTCTTAGAGAGTGCTGGGTGGGGAGAAGGCCCTGCTCCAGGAGGTGTCTTGGAGAGTGCTGGGTGGGAGAAGGCCCTGCTCCAGGAGGTGTCTTGGAGAGTGCTGGGTGGGGAGAAGGCCCTGCTCCAGGAGGTGTCTTGGAGAGTGCTGGGTGGGAGAAGGCCCTGCTCCAGGAGGTGTCTTGGAGAGTGCTGGGTGGAGGAGAAGACCCTGCTCCAGGAGGTGTCTTGGAGAGTACTGGGTGGGGAGAAGGCCCTTCTCCAGGAGGTGTCTTGGAGAGTGCTGGGTGGAGGAGAAGACCCTGCTCCAGGAGGTGTCTTGGAGAGTACTGGGTGGGGAGAAGGCCCTTCTCCAGGAGGTGTCTTGGAGAGTGCTGGGTGGGGAGAAGGCCCTGCTCCAGGAGGTGTCTTGGAGAGTGCTGGGTGGGAGAAGACCCTGCTCCAGGAGGTGTCTTGGAGAGTGCTGGGTGGGAGAAGGCCCTGCTCCAGGAGGTGTCTTGGAGAGTGCTGGGTGGAGGAGAAGACCCTGCTCCAGGAGGTGTCTTGGAGAGTGCTGGGTGGGAGAAGGCCCTGCTCCAGGAGGTGTCTTGGAGAGTGCTGGGTGAGGAGAAGACCCTGCTCCAGGAGGTGTCTTGGAGAGTGCTGGGTGGGAGAAGGCCCTGCTCCAGGAGGTGTCTTGGAGAGTGCTGGGTGGGAGAAGGCCCTGCTCCAGGAGGTGTCTTGGAGAGTGCTGGGTGGGAGAAGGCCCTGCTCCAGGAGGTGTCTTGGAGAGTGCTGGGTGGGAGAAGGCCCTGCTCCAGGAGGTGTCTTGGAGAGTGCTGGGTGGGAGAAGGCCCTGCTCCAGGAGGTGTCTTGGAGAGTGCTGGGTGGGAGAAGGCCCTGCTCCAGGAGGTGTCTTGGAGAGTGCTGGGTGGGAGAAGGCCCTGCTCCAGGAGGTGTCTTGGAGAGTGCTGGGTGGGAGAAGGCCCTGCTCCAGGAGGTGTCTTGGAGAGTGCTGGGTGGGGAGAAGGCCCTGCTCCAGGAGGTGTCTTGGAGAGTGCTGGGTGGGAGAAGGCCCTGCTCCAGGAGGTGTCTTGGAGAGTGCTGGGTGGGGAGAAGGCCCTGCTCCAGGAGGTGTCTTGGAGAGTGCTGGGTGGAGGAGAAGACCCTGCTCCAGGAGGTGTCTTGGAGAGTGCTGGGTGGGGAGAAGACCCTGCTCCAGGAGGTGTCTTGGAGAGTGCTGGGTGGGGAGAAGGCCCTGCTCCAGGAGGTGTCTTGGAGAGTGCTGGGTGGAGAAGGCCCTTCTCCAGGAGGTGTCTTGGAGAGTGCTGGGTGGGAGAAGGCCCTGCTCCAGGAGGTGTCTTGGAGAGTGCTGGGTGGGGAGAAGGCCCTGCTCCAGGAGGTGTCTTGGAGAGTGCTGGGTGGGAGAAGGCCCTGCTCCAGGAGGTGTCTTGGAGAGTGCTGGGTGGGAGAAGGCCCTGCTCCAGGAGGTGTCTTGGAGAGTGCTGGGTGGAGAAGACCCTGCTCCAGGAGGTGTCTTGGAGAGTGCTGGGTGGAGGAGAAGACCCTGCTCCAGGAGGTGTCTTGGAGAGTGCTGGGTGGGGAGAAGGCCCTGCTCCAGGAGGTGTCTTGGAGAGTGCTGGGTGGGAGAAGGCCCTGCTCCAGGAGGTGTCTTGGAGAGTGCTGGGTGAGGAGAAGACCCTGCTCCAGGAGGTGTCTTGGAGAGTGCTGGGTGGGAGAAGGCCCTGCTCCAGGAGGTGTCTTGGAGAGTGCTGGGTGGAGGAGAAGGCCCTGCTCCAGGAGGTGTCTTGGAGAGTGCTGGGTGGGAGAAGGCCCTGCTCCAGGAGGTGTCTTGGAGAGTGCTGGGTGGGAGAAGGCCCTGCTCCAGGAGGTGTCTTGGAGAGTGCTGGGTGGAGGAGAAGGCCCTGCTCCAGGAGGTGTCTTGGAGAGTGCTGGGTGGGAGAAGGCCCTGCTCCAGGAGGTGTCTTGGAGAGTGCTGGGTGGGAGAAGGCCCTGCTCCAGGAGGTGTGTTGGAGAGTGCTGGGTGGGGAGAAGGCCCTGCTCCAGGAGGTGTCTTGGAGAGTGCTGGGTGGAGGAGAAGGCCCTGCTCCAGGAGGTGTCTTGGAGAGTGCTGGGTGGAGGAGAAGACCCTGCTCCAGGAGGTGTCTTGGAGAGTGCTGGGTGGAGGAGAAGGCCCTGCTCCAGGAGGTGTCTTGGAGAGTGCTGGGTGGGGAGAAGGCCCTGCTCCAGGAGGTGTCTTGGAGAGTGCTGGGTGGGGAGAAGGTGAGTAGACTCTGAGGCTGCCTGCAGGGCCTTGGGCCTGGGACCTCAGTCCCCTGGTCACTGCCTCTGAAGGACCTCGGAGGGTCTTGTCTGGAGAGCTGGCCTGAGGACTGCACCCACTCCTTGCACATTGTGCCCCTGCCTCCTTGCCTCTCTGGCATTGTCTGGTGCTGTTGGTGGTAAGATGAAGCCTGCAAGGTTCCTTGTTCCTGGTCCCTGGTGCCACAGATGGTTTTGACCTAGACCCCGAGGGCAGAGCTGAGCTGTGGTCGGGTCTGTGGACCCAGTGTGTGGGAAGGCACTTATACTGTGTGCAGCATAGCCAGAGTGGCAGCCAGCCTGGTTGGTCATGGAGTCTGCATCGCTTAGGGGCTGCGAGGTCTAGGAGCGTTTTCAGTGCTCCTTTCATTTCCATTTTGCAGTTTTAAATGTGTTTTGTCCCCTTTCTTTGTAGGTTACGCTTCCTGGTTAAGAAATGGCAAGAGGTAGATCGGAAAGGAGTCCCACCACAAGGCAGAGCCCCCCGCCCAGGTGTGCACGCCTGTCCTCTGTGCCGTAGTGTTTGTGTCAGTGTTGAGCCACTTTTCAGGATTACATAAGGCACTGTGAGGACTAGTGAGCCCAGCTAGCACAGCTGTCAGAGGCAGGAGGAGAGCCGCAGTGCCAGGTCTGCATGCTGGCACCTGGAGTGGCTCTGCAGCACACGGAAGCGCCAATACGCAGAGTCTTCAGTAACTGGCATTGGATGGAGTCGACCGGGGTCCTGCATCCTGTTGGTCTTTTTCGAGGCACTGCTCATCACCTGGGGCTCAGGCAGATTTCCTCTCTGCTGTTCTCTGGGCTGCCTGCCACCTGCAGAGTGCACAGCGGGCTTTCTGACAGCAGGCCATCACCAGGAAGCAGGGCACTTCTGGGCCCTTATCCCAGCGTCTAGAGGACTGGACCATCTGGTGACTTGATGGTTCAGGCCATCAGGAAAACTTGTCTTCACTCTGGGCCATGCCTGGCCTTCAGAGTTTGTCCTCTTTCCTCCTGACCCCACTCCTCAGAGATGGTAGAGGCAGGACAACCCCACCTTACCCACAACCCTCTGAGGCTTTCCAACCATGGGCTGCCTATGCCAGTGCTAGGGGTTAGGGCCAGCCCTGGGAATGAAATACAGGTGATCAAAACCCAGGTCCTAAAACTTTTAAAAATATGGTATAATCTGAGTACTTTTAAAATGTTGAAACTCTCTGAAGGCTCTTAAAAGCTTATCAGTCTTTGGTAGATGGGCCTCCCTACTCAAACACATTTCTTTCTTCTCCTCTTCTGATGTTGAATAACTGTGGGGAAGGGCCCCGAGTGCCACAGCAGCAGCTGTCTCCACCAGAAACCAGACTGACCCCACCAACCCAGGACGAGCCTTCTGGCCTCGCCAGGGACACTGCCCAAGGCTCTGGACCTGCAGCAGCAGCCTTTCCAAGCTGGAAGGAGAGGTCAGTGTGGTGCTTCAGCTTGCTTACCTCTGTTGACATCTCCCTGCAGCCTATGGCTCCTTGGCACTGCCCCCCGCCCCCAGACAAGGCAAGGTGTGCATTGAGCTACGAGATCCACATACTGGTTCTACCAGGAGGTCTAGGCCTCACCAGATGCAGAGGGAAAATGGCCCTGGTAGGAGGACAGCCAAGTGGGGCTGGACAGCCTGTGCTTTGCCCAAGGGAAGGGCAGGTGGGCTACCTCAGGCTATGGGGTGAAGGATGCATATTTGATGGCCTAGTGAATGAAGTAACATGACAGTTTCTACTCACTCTAACTGTGAAACAGTCTAGAATTGGTTCTTAAAGCACCATGTATGTAGCATTTGCTGTTAAAGTCTTAGTGTTCTCTCTGCGATAAAGAAAAGATGTGAAGCTGCCCGGGGTGCCTGTTTCCCAGGAGCCTGGACAGCAGCTCCTGATGCCATCTTCTTTGCACACATCATGGTACCATCTGTTGGGTTCAATCTTTCCTTTTTTCTCTTTTCTCCTCATTTGGTGGTTTGAAGATCTGCTCCATCCCCAAATTCAAGATTAGAAAGAGCTCTGGCTGCCTCTCAAGATTCAGAACATTCTTTGACAGAATATATTCACCATTTAGAAATGATCCAGCAAAGACTAGTGGGGGTGCAACCAGGTAACGACAGTCCTCGGCATACTTGTTAAAATGACGTAACTCCCCCCTGGGAGTGTGAGACAATGTAGGCAGGGGTGCTGGTGTTCTGCCCAGTCCTTGCCAGCTCTAGTCTTATGCTCATTGGGTGCAAAGTGGATGGGAGAGACATTCAGTGCCAGTCAGTTTGGCTCAGGCCTGGACTTTCTCTTACATTGAGTTCTGTTTCTCTCTTTTTTGATATGTATTTTTAATATACACACTTACGTATTTATTTTAGTTGTGGTGGACACAATACCTTTATTTACTTTTATGTAGTGCTGATGATTAGACCCCTTGCTCTATCCCTGGGCCACAGCTGCAGCTCCTACCCAGTGTTTCTTGAGCATCATAATTAAGCCACGTTTCATTTTTACCAAAATTGAGATGAAATCAGTAATAGCATCTGGAAATTATGAGATTACTTTTAAAAGATGTGTGAAATCACTACCTTATTTTTACTTGTTTTTAGATTCTACTTCAAAGAAATCCTGCCGCCAGAAGACAAAACAGTGAATAAAGTCCTGTGGCTCTTAACCTGTGGCCTTTCTATTTGAGGAAAGGTGTTTTTTCCTAAGGAAAGCGCATGTGACCTGGGCACTCCTCATGAGCCCCTGATGCCAGCCCCAAGTGCCACCAAGTCCCTCCTCGAGGCATTGCAGCAAAGCCACATGGAGCAGTTCTGGCAGATCTCTGTGCGTTCCTGCTCCCAGCCTCCTGGCCTCTGCGTGGCAGCTACATGGCTGCCCCAGGCCCGTCGGCAGAGCCCCGTGCCTCTTTGGGAGGGGAGTGAGGACAGCTTCCAGTTGTTTATTTTCTTAAGTGTACAGATGGGAACTTGTTTAAAGTTTTGAGTTTTAAACGCACACAGGTGGGAAGGAACAAAGTGTAAGCCCTGTTCTGTTGTGAGCAGCCTGGTGCTGGTGTCTGGTTCACCCAGTGTGTGCTTTTCATTGGCAAAAAATGAAAAAATAAAACCTAGATTTATGTCAGACTCTGGAAAGTCAAACGCGTGAGCGAGCTCAGGTCACTCTTCACTGTGCATCATCCTACTGTTCCTCATTCCTTTCGTTTAATTAGTGGGTATATGGTCACTGTTTGAAAATATTCATAATGAAGGATGAAGAAAATGCATCATGGTCCAGTAAAGTCCAGCCCAGGAATGCCTCCTAATTCCATTTTGCTCTGCCATTCACTGACATCAGTAGGGTGTCCCACAGTTCAATTCTGGCATCACCCCATCAAGAGTCCAGGGTGGAAAACAAAACCACTCTAGGTTTTCAAGGGGGTTGGATGCAAGGATTGGGCTGCTCTGATGACGGATGAGGTGGACCTGGACCACAAGGTGAAGCAGCTGGAGATGCACAACAGGTGAAGTGGTCACTGGGGCTCAGGACCAGGCCCCTCCCACAGAAGACAGTCCCCAAGGAGAGAGGAGATGCCGGGGCCAGGTGCTTTGCAGAATCCAACACCCCATGCAAAACCAAGATGGACACACAGGCAGATGGTCAGCAGAGTTCACCCCGGGCTACTTGTTCTCGCCTTTTATCCATGTCCTGTTACCAGAGTGTGAATTGATGCACCTCCCTGACACCAGGTAGCATCTTTCTCTCCAAGGCCCATGAAGCTTCCATTGCAGCAGTCTAGGCTATAATGCAGATGTCCTCCAGGCCCTGTGACTTGATGCCTGCAAACTGGTTTGTAAAGTAAATGTACCACGACCCCTCATGTAAAGTGAGAGGGGAGCTGGGCATGGTGCACACCTGTCCTCCCAGTGACTCCTCAGAGGGAGGAAGATTGCAAGTTCAAGGCCAGGCTAGGGAACTTAGTGTCTCAAAAAACAAAAAGGGCTGGGATGTAGCCCAATGATAAAGCACCCCTGGGTTCAATCCCCAGCATCCAAAACAGAGGAAATGAAAGGGGGTGTGTTTGATGCATACTTCAAAGTAAGGCACAACTAGTCATGGCTCTCGTTGGTATCTGTCACCTTCTTCCTTTGTATAGTCTTTGTTTTTCTGTCCCCTACTAGCATTGTGGCTGGTTGGGTGGGCTGTGCCTTCCCCCTGTAAGACAACACTGGTGACTTCTACTTCAGAGGACTTCTTTTTCTTCCCCTATATTGACCTTGAAGCACAAGTACCATGAGGTGCTGGTGAGGCCCAGGTCGCAGACTTTGCTCACTGCCGCCTCCTGGGTTCTGGGACCAGGAGCCCCCTGGCTCAGGAGCCCCATTCCCGTGTGTCTGTGCTGACAGCAGCCTTGGCTGCTGGTTCAACAGGACCCTGGTCACATCTGGTGGGAGCAGTCCTCCCAGAATAGGGTCATGGGCTGGAAAGCAAGAATTGGGTCCAAGTTCCTTTCCGATCTTCAGCCATTGGGCTTCCAGCTGTTGGAACTTATCAGTGCACATCCCAGCCGGGACTGTCTTCATCCTGTCTTCCCACCACTGGACAAGCTGCTGCTGGTGATGGGAGTTTGTGGCAAGATGGTACAGTCCTTGCTCAGAAACCCAGGGCCACACCATGAGAAGAGGTTTCTGATTAGAAGCAAAGGACAAGTCTGCAGACAAGTTTTGGGAGGACAAGCAAGTCCATGTCTGAAACAGCAGTGGGCCAATGTGGGGACAACACACTGGAGCAGTGTGGCACCCGTGCTGCCCGGCCTATGTGATCCTTGCCTGCTAATTCCATTTTGCTCTGCCTTCACTGACACCAGTAGGGTGTCCCACAGTTCAATTCTGGCACCACCCTGCAGGCTTCACAAGTTAGGGACTCAGTCTCCCAAGACTGCCTCCACAAGTGGGGTCCCCAGCTACTCGGGATTCTACCCAGCCAACTACAAATGTGTGGTTCCCTACCTGTTTGGTAGTTTGCTGGAATGATCTAGGAAAGCACTGAATATGGGACTTTATTACTCAGGCTGCAACAGGAACATCCTGGTGGAAGGTACACAGCACTGGAGCAGGCTTCTGCACCCTCTGCAGCGTGACACCCCCACACAGGCTGTGCTCACCACCAGCCTGGGAGCTTGCTGGTCAAGGGTTTTTACCACGGCTTCACTACACATCCAACTCCTGGCTCATAAAAAAGACAGCATCATGCTCCAGGGGTCAGGGGCAGAGACTACACACACATGCACGTGTAGGTACCTAACAACACATGTAGGCAGCACTTCATGGAAAATGGCACACTGCTGCCTGTGTCTGGCATGACAGCATGGTGATGTAATGGGCCCCACCCAGCAGCAGCTGCTCTGGCAGAAGGGCAGAGTGGCCTGCTGAAGGTTGTCTTTCAACATCTGCTTGGTAATCCTGTCTTACAAGTTTGAGGTGACGTCTCACGGGTGTGCCTTAAACCAGTAGCTCATGTATCACGCTACATATGCAAGCTGGATCACCTAGTTTCTTTTTATCTTTTTTGTAGCCCTGGGGACTTAGCCCAAGGGTTCTCTACCACTGAGCTATACCCTCAGCCCTTTATTTTGAGGTTTTGAGGCAGGGTCTCACTAACTTGCCCAGGCTGGCCTCAGACTTGAGATCCTCCTGTCTCAGCCTCACCAATTGGGATCACAGTCATGTACCACTGTTTCTTTTTCTCTATATTTTTAATTTTTATGGTACCAGGGATTGAACTCGGGGACATTCAACCACTGAGACATATGCCCAGCCCTATTTTGTATTTTATTTAGAGACCGGGTATCACTGAGTTGCTTAGTGCCTTATTGTTGCTGAGGCTGGCTTTGAACTCAAGATCCTCTGGGCTCAGCCTCCTGAGCTGCTGGGATTACAGGTGTTGGCCACCACGCCCAGCCCTACTAAACATAGTTGAGTAAAGGACTACTGAGAGATGCCATTGAGGACCACCACATACTTCCCCATTCCAACATAAACAGCTCTATCTCCTCTGCTGCCAAGATACGTTTGTTTTTGCCTGCTGGTCCCTAGATGCAAGAACTCCAAAATTCCCAGAACTCATACACAGTCTATGGGCTCTTGGTGTGTTCTTGGTGAGTGTCCTATTTGGCCTGAGACAAATTAGAAAGGGCCAGACCCTCCCCAAAGGGTGTTTTCTGTATTCTTTCTTGGACAAGGGTTGTTTTTTGCAGCTGGCCAGCAGTTCTGGCCTGTGGAGTGGGGCTGCCTGGTGCTGCTCACCACAGCCACTGCTGGAATCAGATGGGGATGGAGCCAGAGGCTATGGGAGACTGGCGTCTCCTTGCTGGAGCCCAGTGCTGTCTCTGGGGCCACCACTGCTGTCATCGTGGCTGCTGCTGCAGCTTGGACAGCCACACCACTTCTGCTGCTTCATGGCTGCTGCTGGATTCAGTGGACAACGACCCCAGGCTTGCCCTGGGATTTTCCCAGTCTCCTGGGTGGTGGTAGTGAGCCTCTCCTTCCAGTGCTGGCCAAAAGCTGAGCAGCACAGTGGTCCACAGCTGAGCGTGCGCCTGTATGAACTCCATTTCCTACATCCTTGGGACGCTCCTCAGAGAGCCGTCGGGAGTGCTGCAGCACAGGCTCCAGCAACCCTGCCTGGGGGTCTCTTGCTCGGCCTTCTCATGATTTCTATCTGAACTGAGCAAAAGAACCCTTGGGCTCTGTCTCTCTTCTTTCTTTCTTCGCTCTCCCCCTCTCTCCTTTCTCCCACCCTCCTTCCCTGTGGTCACTTTTGCTTTGCTGGCTACCAACTGAGCTCTACCCCCAGCCGATGTTTATTTTTTTAGTGTGGTACTAAGGGTTGGACGCAGGCGCTCTACCACAGCTACACAGCCAGCCCTCTCCTTCCTCCTTCAAACGATGGTGGTATGACACGATATGTGGCAGGGTTGGACGTTTCTCTCCTGGATGCTATTAAACCTGCAGTAGGATACTTTGTTTGTCCCACAGCGGAGGATCTCTAAAGGATCTTCAAGATAGAAGGAGTGAGCCCTAGAGACTCTTCCCATGATATCAAACCTCTCTTCTACTCTTTTCGTCTGGAAAATGGAAACCCAAAGTTTAAATAAATAAATAATAAACAATAAAAACAAATTTTGGGAAAAAAAAGAAACTGGGCTGACTGGCAATGTGACCTTTGACCCTGAAGAATCTAAATGTGGAGGACAGGAACCACAAAGTTCCCCAGTGTTACTGGGAATGATGGTACGGGGGCTGCTCTTGTTCCTGCCCCTTGGTTTTCAGACACCTGTTCTCTCTCTTTGTGGAAATGGTTTGAATTTAATGTACCCTAGCAAATAGCATTCAGTCTTCAGAGTACCCCCAACTGGACAGTTCAGCTGTGCCTCTATCCAGGCACTCCATCAGGTGGTGGATCCCACAGCCACTCCACTTCCATGGTATACAACAAATCCCTGTTTGGAATGTTAGGTGGGAAGCTGTGTCAATGGAACAAACACTTGTGGGTGATATTTGTGGGCAGAAAAGTCAAATCCAAATCCGGAATGAGTCTCTTGTGAAAATGAACCACTGGCTCATCATGGGAAATGTTACAGTGGAAGACTTCCAGCATCAACTAGATTGGTTCATTCCTGATTTAAGGAGCCATATTTTGAGCCTAGTATTGGTCTCTTTTGCTGACAAGTTAGACATTGAGTGGCAGCTAGGGGTTAGGTCAGCTTTGGTCAGAGAACCAATGCACTTAGGCTCATGAATAACCCCCACATCCATACAACTTTGGCTGCTTTGTCCGTGTGCCATCATGTCATGAACAGCTTAGCTGTTATGAGAGATGCTGTCCAATGTCAGCTGTCTGCGTCATTCTGTCCACTTGGTTGGGTAGTTGTTCTTTCATGGAGACTGTGTTGTGGGCATTAGCATTCATACAAAGACCATCAAGCTTAGTACCTACTGCAATGTCTAGCTACATGACTTTGCAGACATTTTGGGGCCCATCTTCAAACTGCTTTTCCTTGACCAGCTATCCAGGCCATCCATTGCTGCCCATCTCACCTTGGAGCCCTGTCTGAAATGCTGCCTAGTGGGAGCATGTGTATATTCCTTCCACCATTTCTCATGGCTACCCCTGAGTGTGGCTGTGACTACTGTTTTCATTTTGAACTGAGTTAACCCATCATCTGTGAACCAAGTTAACAGAGTTCAAGATTTTTCTTCTTCTATCAACTGGTAGTTAGAGTTCCCCCCGATGGTCATTCATACATGTGAAATGACAGTCTCAGATACAACAGTAGTGGACATTCTGCAGCTTGCTTGATGACCTCTGTACATTCTCATGCTCAATCCCAAATGTATTGCTTCCATTTGATGGGGACTGCTGCTGGGTCCAGCTAACTTTATGTGTTGCCTATCGTAGTTAGAAGTTTGGGTTGCACAGACACTTGGTATCTTGTAATCAGGTGCTCCATCTCCATCAGAAAGCCAGCGTGTGTACGTGTATAGAATCCCCTGCAGACAGTTCTCTGCTCCAGGTGGCAGGACAGAACCTTAAGGTCCTTTATTCTGAATCTCCCATTGGGTCATGAAGGAAATTACACATGCCTCACTCTTCACCACCGACACGGATGCCATGCCTGCTAGACTGTGTGGCCCAGCCAGGAGAGCTGCTTGCATCACTTCCTGGACCTAATGCAGAGGCTTTCCTTTCTGGACTGTTTTCAAAACTGGTGGTCTTCCACATTCTCCCATGAGTGGGCCAGGGCAATATTCTGAGGCGTGGAACACACTGCCTTTAGAACCCGAGGCAAGAACCAGCTCAAGAATCATCAGATGTCAAAATAAAATAAAATAGAGAAATAGAGAATCAAAAAAAAAAAAAAAAAAAAAAAAAAAAAGAAAGAAAAATCTGAATTGATAGTAATATAAATAATTTTTCAATTAAAAAAAAGAATCATCAAATGTCTAGCTTTCTCAACAGCAGGAGGTCCAGATACAGTAATTCCTCTATTTTGGAAGGGATACTCTATAATACCCCTATATCCTAAAAAAAAAATGATGTAGCCAGTCTCTGAATTTTCTCAGCCTTTATCTCCAACTTTGGAGCAGCTAGGTATCACCAAGTTCTCCAGCATCTTCTGTCCTGCTCATCTGGCTGATCAACCTAATGTCACTGATGTAAAGGAAATGTCTTTAGGATGCTGAGGTGGTCACTGATATCTTATATGTTAGGAAACTATTTGATTTTACATTCTAGCTTCCTTCATCATAATTCCATCCTACAAAAACTTCTCGACATGCTAGTGCTTAAAGCTTGTGATGGGTGATATCGTGTCTCCCAGAAAGAATGCCTAGGTCTTAACACTCGGTACCAGTGAATGTGACCTTATTTGGAAGTGGATCCCGAAGATGACAGAATTGAGCTCATTAGGTACACCCACATCAAGTACAGATGGTTTCTTTATAAAAAAGGGAAATTCGGGTACACGGATCACCATGTGGACGTGAAGGTAGAGACTGAGGCAATGCATGCATCTGGAAGCCAAGAACGTCAGACTGCAGGCAGCCACCAGGTGCCGAGGGAGGCAGGGACCAGACTGCTGGCCTTCAGATGGAGCCACTGCTGCATCTCAGAAGTCTAGTCTCCAGAACTTAGACAATAAACTGTTAAGTTGCCCCGTGTATAGTACTGCAGCTGTCCCCTCCGCATCCCACATTTCTGCCTGAATTATCTTGAGAAACAACCATGATTTAACGTCTGCGTCTGGTCGGCGGGGAGGCGGAGCCCGGCCAGGTTGACAGCGCTGAGCCTCACGGGCTGGCTCCTTTGGCTCCTAGCAGGTTGGGATAGGGGGACCTTTGATGGCCTCCACCCAGAAGTCTGCAACCTCGTGCCAAAGGTCTTCTCCCAGCCAGGCAGGGTTCCAAGCTAACATCAGGCAGTTGCCTCGTGGGCTGTTTACTGTCAGAGAAAAGCAGCACGGCGCTGCAGCGGGCAGGTTTCTTCGCCTGCAGGCGGACTTGGCTGGCGATTGCTCCTTCTCAGCGGTGCTGTTGAGGCGTGGGCGCAAGAGCCCTGCACGCCTCCCGGAGCCACGATCACCGCAGACTCGGGTCACGTGGCCCGGCCTTTGCGGCGCAGGACAGCGTTCCCGGCGGGAGCTCACCTGGCCCACGACTCACCACAGAACGGGTCGGGGGAGAGCGCGGAGTCTGCGCACCGTCCGCGCCGGAGCTCGCGGACGGAGCACCCAGATGCAGGCAGGCGGAACCGCGCGAGTCCGGGAGCACCACCGGAGCCCGCTGCGGCCGGCGCACGGGAGCCAGAGCCCCGCTCCGCCACGCCCACGCACGGGTGGGGCCCGCTGCGGGAGAGGCTCGCATCTTGCCCAATTGGGGCCCGGGGCGGCCCGAGGCATTCTCTGGACCAATGGAAGCGAGCCTTTCGTGTTGCTGGGCGGGGCCGGGAGGCTGGGCCGGGCTGAGACCCGCCGCGCACGCGCGCTTCATGCGCCCGTTCTTCCGCGCAGGCGCGCTCCGGGGCTGGCCTGGGCGGCAAGACGCGGCTGCTGGGCCGGGCGGCGGCGCAGAAGACCTGCCTGCGCCCGTGCCCCCGCCTGTGCGGAGCCGCCCGGGCCTCGCTCCGCCCGCCGCCGGCTGCCAGCGACTGCTGCGGCTCTGCAGGCCGCGGAGAGCGCGGTGGTCGCCTGCCTGCACGCCCACGGGGGCCATGGCCGACCGCGGGTGCCCGCTCGAGACTGCGCCGCTGCCCGTCGAGGTGCGCGAGAGCCTGGCGGAGCTGGAGCTGGAGCTGTCGGAAGGTGAGCGCTGGACCCCGGGATCCTCAGGACCGCACCCGGAACCCGCCGCGCTCACCCCCGACCCTCACCGCCCTCACCCGCGACCCTCACGCGGGACCCCGCCGCCCTCACCCGCGACCCTCACCACCCTCACCCGCGACCCTCACCACCCTCACCCGCGACCCTCACCACCCTCACCCGCGACCCTCACCACCCTCACCCGCGACCCTCACCCGCGACCCTCACGCGGGACCCCGCCGCCCTCACCCGCGACCCTCACCACCCTCACCCGCGACCCTCACCACCCTCACCCGCGACCCTCACCACCCTCACCCGCGACCCTCACCCGCGACCCTCACCACCCTCACCCCGCGACCCTCACGCGGGACCCTCACCCGCGACCCTCACCACCCTCACCCGCGACCCTCACGCGGGACCCCGCCGCCCTCACCCGCGACCCTCACCACCCTCACCCGCGACCCTCACCACCCTCACCCGCGACCCTCACCCGCGACCCTCACCCGCGACCCTCGCCACCCTCACCCGCGACCCTCACCCGCGACCCTCACGCGGGACCCCGCCGCCCTCACCCGCGACCCTCACCACCCTCACCCGCGACCCTCACCACCCTCACCCGCGACCCTCACCACCCTCACCCGCGACCCTCACCCGCGACCCTCACCACCCTCACCCGCGACCCTCACCCGCGACCCTCACGCGGGACCCCGCCGCCCTCACCCGCGACCCTCACGCGGGACCCCGCCGCCCTCACCCGCGACCCTCACGCGGGACCCCGCCGCCCTCACCCGCCGCCCTCACCCGCGACCCGGCCGCCCTCTGCAGATCCGGGCTGCCCTGCGGCAGGGGTCTGGGTCCTGCAGGGTCTACTGGGCGGGGCAGCTGCTAGCTGGAGCGCCCCAGCGTCTTACGGGAGCTACTGCTGTCTCCCCTGGTGCAGACCCCCAGCCCAACTCGGACTCCTAGGCCCCGTACCCCGGGCCCCTGCAGAACTCCCAGCCCACTCCAGACCCTGCACCTGGCTTGAGTTGCCTCACCTGAAGATGGGGTAGTGACAGCCCTTCCCTCCGGCATAGAGGCTGACACACCTTCATGTCTGCAGAATACTTAACACTTAGAGGGAGGTCAGTCCCCTGCAAGGAAATTTTGAAAGTTAAAAAAATTTTTAAAAGTCCAGTAAATGGTTGTCTAATCATTACAAATAGACTGGGATTTGGATCTTATTCCTCCCAAGGCCTGTGTCCTGACGGCCCACTCACTGTCACTGGCAAAAGAGTAAGTTCTCCCCCAGTATCAGGGAGGCCATGTAGTCCTGGAGGAAAAGCATCTGAATATTTAACTCTGCTTTTGAGACTTAAATGCATTTTTGGCTTTTAGAATCCACTCTTTCCACAATCTCATTATTTTTAAATAAAGCTTTATGATTATATGTAGTGGTTGGGTCCATCTTGACAAACTCAGACATGCATGCAAATAGATTTCAATTCATGATTCCCTAACCCTAACCCTCCTGGCCTCCCTCCCCTCTCCCATTCTCCTTCCTCTGCTAGACTGGCCAGTCTATGTATTTGTAATTGATTAGTTGTTATTTTTACTGTAAGTTTCAGATTGGTATGTTTTACTGTGGCTGGTATAGTGAATTCTTAAAACAACATCAAATTAAATAGGCATTGGCATGTACCAACTTGTAATTTTTACCAACCTTAGGAGGTAGACACTTGTTGTTATCTGTTTTACACATAATAAAACATCTGCTTGGCAACTCTTTTGAATTTATCATTCGGATTCTTAAAGATTCTGTGATATGAGGCACATTTTAAAAAATGCAAGTGCAGTAAGAAATGGATGAATTTGAGAATTCTTGGTGATTAGATTTCCCTAGGATGTCTGACTAGGAATGATTCTGACAGGTCTAGTCAGACAATACTGAATTTGTTAGAGCTCCTTATTTAGGGAAATGACAGGTGTAGCTTACTTTTTTTTTTTTTTCAGGAGGGTGGGTACCAGGGATTGAACTCAGGGGCACCTGACCACTGAACCAGAATAGGGCTGGGGAGCCCTATTTTGTATTTTATTTAGAGACAGGGTCTTGTGGAGTTGCTTAGCACCTCGCTTTTGCTGAGGCTGGCTTTGAACTCTGGATCCTCCTGCCTTAGTCTCCTGAGCTGCTGAGATTACAGGCGTGCACCACCATGCTGGTCATAGCTTACTTTTTATATAAGTAAATGTGCTTTTGCAGATTCTCCTAAGTTCTGCTTGGTATGCTCATTGTCCCTCAGTTTCTTGTGGCTGGATGCTCTGGTGCTTGTTAGGAGTTGACAGGTAACTAAATCACTTCATTTCCTCACAGAACTTTGTAACTTGTGTGGCAACACAAGAACTTCAGTGAAAGAAGTATTCCTTATGTAAAGTTTCTTATCTGTTGAACCCGTTAATACCAATGCTTTGAAATAGGTCAGGGATGTATGGTCACCTTGCATGCACAAGGCCCTGGGTTCGATCCTTAGCACCAAAAAAAAAAAGACTCTAACACAGAGATGAACTGAGAAGCCTGAGAAAGGTGGCCAGCACGCATTCAGGGAAGAGGTGGACAGCAGCAGCCTTGGTCCTCTCCCCTTTCCTAGACTGGCCCCACACCTTTCTTTTGGCCAAAATAGGTCAGCGCTTCCTTGGGCACAGCCAAGCTTGGCCCTGCTCCTGCACTTCACTGTTGGCCCCTATAGTGTGTTGTGGTCATTGTTGACAGCGGGCCTCTCTGTTGGACTTGGAGATGCCTAGTTATGGACTGCGATTAGGCAGTTTTTTGGCATCTCCCCACAGGAGCTGGCCATTGTTAAGTGTCTCAAAATCTTCACAGAATTATAACATCTCTAAACCTGGGTTTGGTTGCTGTAAAAGGAGGTAAACACCAGCCTTATTGACATTCCAGAGTTTCTGTAAAGATTGACTCAGTGTGGTGAAAGCACATTGAAACTGAAAAGTGTTTTGTTTATAAATTAAAAAGACTTACTGCTAATGAATCATAGTCCTAAAACAAGTGTGATTTTTATATATTAATTAAGCAGAGATTATAGGAAGTGGGACTCTTTTTTTTTTTTTTTTTGGCCTGTGATGTCCCCCTTCCCAGAAGATAAACTTCTCGTTCAGAAGAAAGTTATGTCAAAAAAGAGTAACTTCTCCATAGCACTGACATTTGTCTGAGCGAGACTTTGCTTGGACTCAGTGTTGTTGCTGCTGGGTGGGTAGGAGGGAAGTGGCACAGCCAATGCTACCTTGGAAGTGGTGGTAGATGGTGCCTGGACCACCTGGGAAGCCTGGCAGAGGAGACTAGTGGGCAGCGTCCCCTCCTTCCTTCATGCCTCACACAGGGCGTGGTCCCAGAGTGCTCTTGATTCTCATCTGCAGCAGTGATGGGTGGGACCTTGGGGAATCCAACTTTGTTCTGATTTCCTCCTGTGGGCTGGGTTTACTGAGTTTCTATTATGGATCCCAGGAGGGAATAAAGCATAGCTATTTTCTTGCTCCTGTGTTTTTGTGTTTTTCTGGCCATTGTGCCATACTTGATTTAGGACCTCCTTCATGTCACCATGAGGATAAAGGGTGGAACTCCCTGGAACCCACTCTTCTTCCATGAACACACACAGAATTCATACCTGTGGCTTCCGAAGGCATATTAGAATGTTCATGGATGAAAGTGAGCTTGTTAGAAGCACAATTGTGATTTTTAAAAAAGAATTCCCAAGCCTTTGTGCTTTACCTGTTATTCTAAGAAGTTGCCTTGGACACACCTTGCAGCTGATTTTGGCAACCAGTGCTATATAGTATCTAGAAGTTAATGCTGCCAAACTGCTTTAAAAATACAGACAATGGTGTAAGGTTTGTTCTTTGTGTTAGTGGCCTGCAGTGAGTTAGAGAGGAAATGCCCACACAATAGGTTACATTTTTTTTTAATCTGGTTAATAGATCTATTTCATAACTTTGACTTTGGTCTGTTGCATGTTTTCTTGCATTCTAATAATGCAGGGACTCCAGCCTGGATGGAGTCAAATGAAAAGGGGTTGAGAAGCTCAGTTTGTGCATTACCAGGAAGAACTTCTTTCAGATAGTATTTTTCCTTTTCAATTGTCTTTAATTTTTAAAATATGTGATACACTTCTTATTTCCCAAAATGGCAGTATGAAGTTGTCTTAGTGTCAACAAGCATTTGTTGTGCTTCTAAATATTTTATGGAATGTAAATGTTCTCATGTCTGAGTTCTGTTCAGTCTGTGTCAGCCCAGCCCAGATGCCCTGTTTTGAGCCTTCCCTGGCATTTTTGATGTGAATACTTTCTTGGCCCTCTCCTTGTACTTGTTTGCCCTTTTGGAGTTCTCCCTCTTTCTGTGTTTGCATCTTTATGCACAGGCATTGATTCAGTGATTGTAGAGTGCCTCTGGTGCAAGGTCAAGTTCAGCTCCAAAGGTCAGGTTTGGCTCTGTTTTTTCCATGGAGCATAAGGCCCCATACAGTCTTGTGTCAAAGCAGTGCACACCTGTGGCAGTGAAGGAGGGCACAGAGGAAGAGTAGGATAGAGGGGTCTTCTTTGACCCTGGCCTTTTCCATTGCCACCTCTGGTGTGTGCTTCCTGTGTTCCCTTCCAGGTGTGATCTGCCCATGTTCCCAAACCAGGGATCATAGACCTCAGGGTCCCTGAGATCCTGCCTGGGGCATGTGAGGAAAAGCTTCTTTCATAATAATGCTGAAATGGCAATTCTGTTCCTCCATTGTTAATGTGTGCTGATGGTCCGAACCCATGCTAGGGAAAGCTGCTGTGCTTAGCAGGAGTCCAGGCCTGGACTCCAACAGTACTAAGGCATGGTTTTACTCACCACTGCCCTACTCACAGTTAAAAAAAAAAAAAAAAAAAAAAGTGCCACTTTTACATAACCCTACAGTGATAAAGCAGGAAAGATGAATTTTCAAAAATCTCTACCTGCAAATGTTACCTTCTCAGCAGTCCATGATAAGGGCAGGGCATGTGTGTGCTTCTGTGGAGCACCTGCCTGCCGAAGCTGCAGCTGTGCAGTTCAACCTGCAGCTGGTGTGTGGATAGCTGCTCTTGTGAAATGCTATGTGCACTTGGACAAGTGGATAGCAGACAAACTGCAGACTTGCACATTTGGTGAATATTTTCTGGAAAAGAAATGAGAGAAAATAACTGACAATTTATGAACAATAATATTGTGCTTTTTAAGCAAAAATTTGAAAAATTTTATCTACTATTTGTGGTATTCCTAGTACTCAAAAGATTTTTTGATATTGTTGCAATATTAAGAAATGCTTAAGTTTTTGATATTATGTGATAAAATATGTCAAAAGATCTACACAATTCTGTGAACCCTATTCTCCAAATGATTGTCCAAAATCACATACAGATCTGTTCAGAGGCAGACCTACAGGCTTAATGTCACAGTGTGGAAAGTTGACAGGTGGGCTTTAGACTCTGTGCTGCAGCTATTCTTCAAGAAACATAGTGGGGTTGGATGTGGTGGTACACACCTGTAATCCCTGCTGCTGAAGAGACTGAGGCAGGAGGATCCCGAGTTCAAAGCCAGCCTCAGCAAAAGCGAGGTGCAACTCAGTGAGACCCTGTCTCTAGATAAAATACAAAAAGGGGCTGGGATGTGGTTCAGTGGTCGAGTTCCCGAGTTCAATCCCTGGTACCCGAGCCCCTCTTCTCTTCTCTCTTTTCTTTTCTCTCCTTCCTTCCTTCCTTCCTTCCTTCCTTCCTTCCTTCCTTTTTTTGGTGGGGGTGCCGCTTTAGAGAGCCTGTCTACAGTGCTGAAGAGGCTTCCTGCCCCTTTCCTTTCCAGCCGTTGTGAGGGGCGCTCCACCTGGGTTTCCACAGGACCATGCTCTGAGCAGCTGAGTACCAGCACAGGTGCATCCAGTGTCTCCAAGAGGCCAGTCACTAAAGACCCAAAGCTGCCGAGTGGAAGTTTCTGTAAATCTGTGTTTTTTATTAACAGTATCATTTATGTTAACATGATAGATTCATTTTAAAAATTTAAGTGAAGTAAATATTCTAAAAATTTCTGTTTAAGTTTTAATTTGATATATATTGATAGATGTGATCCTTGTAAACAAAATCTCAGTTTTTAAGATTGTGAAGGGACCCTGAGTCCAGAACATTGGAGAGATGCTGGCTATGCAGCTTTTATTAGATGTTTTCATAGATTTATTTGTATTTTTATAACATTTTAAGCTGTTGCCTGATACACAAGATTTCTGTTTATATATATAATATATAATTATAATATGAATAATATATATATGAACAACCAAGTGTTTCAGGTCTTTGAATTTATAAAAATTATATGAATTGACTGGCTGCTTATGATTCAGGAATATTCCTTTCAGCATTTATTTCTTTTTCATAATAACTCATCCAAGTGAATTGTCCTTTAACAGAATTTTGACTTATACATTTCTTGAAGAATTTCAGTGCCATTGGGGCATGCCTATCATCTCAGCTATTGGGAGGCCAAGGCAGGAGGATTGCAAGATTGGGGCCAGCCTGGGCAACTTAGCCAGACGCTATCTCAAAATAAAATTTTAAAAGAGACCTGGAAATGGAACTCAGTAGTAGAGCACTTGCTTAGAATGTATGAGGTATTGGGTTCAGTCACCAATATGGCGAATAAAAAAAAAAAAAGAATTTCAATAGCAGGTCAAATAGCACATGACCCTACTTGTATAAACGAGTCCAAAACAGTCACATTTGTAGAAGCAGAGAGTAGAATGGTGGTGGCAGGGCTGGGCAGGGAGAATCTGGGAGGTGCCGGTCACAGCAAGATAAGTAACTCCTGGAGACCCACTGTACTGCATGGTGTATATGGTTAACAGTCCTCTAGTGTATGCCTAGAAGTCTTTTAGGAAAGTAGATTCTATGTTCTCTGTTCTTATCTCACAACAGAAAGGGAGGGAGCAGACTTTTAGAGGTGATTGTCATGTTTATGGTGACAGTGTGTTAGCCTTTCATCGCTGTGTCTAAAAGACCCGACAAGAACAACTTGGAGGAGGGGAAGGTTTATTTTGGCTTGTGATTTTAGAGGTTCGGTCCATGGTCAGCTGGCCCCAAGACAGATATGTCATGGTGTGAGGGTGTGGCAGAGGAGAGCTGTCAGCTGTGGTAGCCAGGAAGAGGGTTTGGGGGAAGGGCCAGGCACGGCCCAGTCCCCAAGGCCATGCCTCTCCAGCCATGCCCCACCTGCCTGCAGTTTTCACCATTTACCAGTAATACAAATCATTAATCCATCAAATGGATGGACCTGCTGGTCAGAGCCCTCCTGAGCCACTACTGCCTAAGAGCCTGCCTCTGAGCTTCCTGCCACGTGGACGTGTCCTCAGCACGCTGAGCTCTGGGCAGACCTTCCAGATCCAACCACGTTTCATGGGTATATATTTACGTTCAAGCTTTTCAAGATGTATACATCAAACACATACAAATTTTTGTCATTCAAGCCTCAATTTAAAACAGGAATATCAATACCATGATTTAAGTTTAATACTGTAAACTTTTCTCATGCTTCATTGCCAATGTCCCCTGCCTGTTCAGCTCCTGCCTTTGTCTTATGACTGAGTTTAAACTTTCTTGTTGAATTTCTGACTTCCATTAAGACCCTCTTCACCCTTCAGAGTCAGCAGGTCCCTGCTGCTCTGCTTCTTTGAAGCTCATTCAGTATCACTCCTGGAGAATTTATCACAATGCTGTATGATTTGTTTGCTCAACTCATCTCTGCTGACTTATAAGGAACACTTGAAGAGGAAATTTTGATCTGTAATTATTTTTTCTTTTTTGCAGTGTTGGGTGTGGAACCCAGAGTCTCCACATGCTAAGCATGTGCTCTACCATTGAGCTACACTCCCAGCCCTGATCTGTTCATTTTCACGTCCTTAGCACCTGGCAGATTTTAGGTATTCTTAAGAGAGTTCACTGAATTCATTAACAAGTGAAATGGTGATGGTTCATAGTTTCTAAGCAAGATGCTCTGGAATTGGTTAGATACATAGGTTTTTTTAAATAACAGTTTTCCAGTTCAGTAAGGCTGCTCAGGAAAGCAGTGAACCAGGCTGTGGTCTTTGTTGCTCTGAACCCAGGTTTTCGGAGGAGATGAATATGCTGCTCTCATCCTCTTGCTGGAGGCCAGGCCGAGCTGGAGAGTACTGTTGTGTGGAGTTGGCCCCCTAGAGCATGGTCCACTGCTGGCCTCTGCTGCTGTCCTCTGGGTCCACACATCCACAGGCTGGCCCCTGGGGAGGGTCCTGCTAGACTCAGGGTCTGGCTGAAACTCTCAGAGCTGCTGTGGCCCACAGCTTCCTTTTCCACCTGCCTCCTCCTTCTCCCTTGGCCAGGAGGCACCATCTCCTCCTCACCTTCCAGGAGAGCTGCACACAAATCCCAGACATCTAACCTACGGCAGTACTGCTTCTTGGAGGGCATGAGCTGCTGCTTGGGGTCTCTAGGACCCCTGGGTCAGAGGGCTGCTTCATCCGAAGGTGTTGACATAAGTGTGTCACCTGCTGTTTGGGAGTATACTGGGGCTCTGTTGTTGGTGCATGTGTGTTGCACTGGAGGTGTTGGCATAAGTGTGTCTCTCTGGTCGCCTGTTGTTTGGGTTGTACCAGGGCTCAGTTGTTGGTGCGTGCACTGGACTGTTTACCCCTCTCAGCTCTGTGGCCTGTGACTGACTCTAATGTAGTTTTCCATTGTGATACTTGGAGAGCAGGGTGTTCCCCCCTGAGCCCAGGCTGTAGTTGGTTAAGCATTCTTCAAGGCTCTGCTGAGAGCAAGGCACTCTTGGCCCATTCAGCTAGATCCTTGGTGACTTCCCAAGGTAGAACTCTAGTGCTTTTCCCAGGCCTGGATGCTTGGGGTGGCAGCAGGCAGAAACCAGGAACTGAATTCTGGGTTTTTAGCTTGAGAAGCTGTGTGCATAATGGTGAGGTGGGGAAAGTCTGGTGGTGTGAGGGCCAATAGAGCAAGGATGTGAGGGAGCCCTGGCTGTCTGAACGTGGCCCTATCGTGCTGTGGCTCTGTGGACCTGTGGCCCCTACAGACTGTGGACCTGTGGCCCTATAAAGCTGTGGGACTGTGGACCTGTTGACCTGTGGAATCATGGACCTGTGGCTTCGGTAGACTGTGGACCTATGGAGCTATGGACCTGTGGCACTGTGGGCCGGTAGCCCTGTGGACCTGTGGAGCTGTGGCCCCTCTGGACTGTGGGCCTGTGACCCCATTGAGCTGTGGCCCTGTGGTGCTGTGGAGTGTGAAGCACACAGCTGCACACCAAGGAGGCTGTTGTGTTCATAGTCACCTGTAGATATGTGCTCAGGGACCAGCGCAGCTCCCAAGACAAGAGCCTCTGCTTCTCAGATGCCATTCTGAGGGGAGAGGTAATGGTGTGCATAGACCATGCACAAGTGCTGTTCAGAGCAGTAAGGAGGCAGCAGGAGTGGGAGTGGGTGCAGGAGCCCCAGGAGAGGACAGGAGAGGCCTCCCTGAGCAGGGCACCCAAGTCAAGGTGAGAAACTGGGTGGAGGGCTGTGCAGTGGGAGGCCTGTGGCAGGAGAGGGCCTCTTCTGGGGAGGACCGTGTGCAGAGAGCCCAGGGGTCCACAGCAAGGGGAAGCAATCCTATAGGACCTCTGGTCCTTGAGAACAGGTGCCTCTCCCTGGGTGAGGGGCTGTGCAGGGCTGTTGTGGGACAGGTGCTGACACATGGTCTCTGTCCCACATGAGGCTGGGGCAGAGCAAAAACCCGAGATGCCTGTGGTACTGGTGGTGCTCTGGAGAAGACATCCCTTACTGCATCCAGTTGGTGTCTATCGAGTGCCTGTGTGAGGCAGGTGCTGTGGTGTTAACTGTTTGCCATGTAGTTCTGCATTGCCGCCTCTGTCCGGTCCCAGTGCTCCCAGCCCTCTGTCTCCACTGCAGCACCAGCACCAGCTCCTGTGACCAGGGTGCCACTGGCCTTTCTGAAGGATTCCGCAGCTGGTGCTTGTCTCCAGTTTTAGGCCAGAGGACCTTGAGGAGAGTGGTTCTGACTGGTCCTGGAGCCTGTGACTCTCAGCCAGGCATGTTGGCTAGGAGGAGGGAACTGTCTCCAGAGCACCCTTCTCTGAGAGGCCCTGACCCCCTTCCTGGGTGGCCATGGGTCAGGATGGTGTGTTCCGGGGCAGCCCCTTGGCCGTGGAGTTCCTGTCTATGTTTTGATCTCAGTTCCACCAAGTGACGTGAACACGCATCCTGGACTTGGAGGTTGGAGAAGAGTCATGGGTCGTGAGTCTGGGGAGGTGCCTCATGGAGACATGGGCCTGGATCTGGAGTCGCCCACCCCTGAAGCCATGTTCCCCCTCAAGGTATTCTCACGGAGCAGCCAGCATGTGCTGCTGCTGTGACCTTCTAGTCAGTGTCAGGGCGAGTGTCCAAACAGAGCTGGAACTAAGGAGCTGTAATTCATTTTTGAAAACATGTATTTAATCTTTTAAGGTGTTAACATCAGATGTGGTGTAGGTGTATTCAGTTCCTGTAAAGGTGAGTTCACTTAGAGTGTTTTGTTACTCTGCCAGGGAATAACTGAAGAAAGGGTGGAAATGAAGAAGAATTAGGTTAGAGGGAGATCTTACTTTATTCTGCCTGTTTATTGTTCATTTTTTTTTTTTTTAAGATCATTGTTTTGAGCAGCTTGAGGTTCCCAGCAAAGTGTAGAGGAAAGCATGGGACTGGTAGGTGCTCCCTCCCCTGCACATCTGGCCGCCTCTGCTGTCCACTTGCTGTGCGTTTTGTCTACAGTGGAGCGTATCTTGGTGTCAGAGACATAAGCTTGTTGTTTAATGTTGATACCCTGAAATTATCTAACATCTCCAGCGGTGACTTGTTTATTCAAAAGACTGGGGAATTACATAGTGTTTAGCAAAGAAAAGCTGTTTAGTCATTAGATAGATATACAACAGCTATAAACAATCCTTACCTCTATTGTTTATCAGTAGATAATTGCTTAGAAAGATGTCTGCAGTTTGTCCCTTCCTTTCTACAAGGCATCCTGAGTAGTGTGGAAGGAACTAAGCTAGAGCCGGGTGCGTTTCAAATGCAGTTATATTGAACACACTGTTTTGTTTTGTTTTTTTTTTTTAATTGTAGGTAGACACAACATCTTTATTTTATTTATTTATAGTTGGTGCTAAGGATTGAACCCAGTGCCTCACACATGCTAGGCAAGCGCTCTCCCACCGAGCCACAGCCGCAGCCCTGAACACACTCTTAATACACACAGAAGGGGACTATTCCCAGATCACATTCCACCTGCAGGCCATGTCTCTTGACTGCTGAGGTGGTCTGTCGATGGTGGATGAAGGTAGCTCCAGCCAGGGTGGCAGTGGGTTGGGTCTCACAGTGACAGCAGAGCAGCAAGGACCATTCCTGGGAGAGTCTGCAGTTACCTCCCTGATTGCCTCTTCCCTTCTGATGGGTTGCAAGGACAGTACCACTTGGCTTTGTTGGGGGAGAGTGCTTCTGTGATGGTAGCAGGCCCCAGGGAGTCTGCGCCCCCCTGAGTGCCTCTGTCTGGGGAGCTGTGGTTCTATGAGGGCTTACATAGCCTCCTTCGCAATCTGCATGACCTCACTGTCATCCTTACGGCCAGCTACCTTCTGCTACTTGTAGAAGGGGTAGAAGGATAAGGCGGCAGGTGTCCAAGTTAGCTGTCAGCTCGTGCTGTCTGGGTACTTACTTCTAAGAGTGCTCCTTACACAAGGGGAGTAAATGGCCTCTGTTCTTAGGGTGTCCTGGTTCTCCAGCTCAGAGGTGGGGGCACAGTGCCCTTGGGCTCTGTATTCATTAGCAGTAGGGAAGGAGTGGAAGGCCTGTTTCTTCTTTAGGCCCTGTTAACTGTTCATGCCTTGAGAGGGCCTGAAACTCCAAGGACACCCTTGTACCTCTAGGTTGGGGACTGTAGGAGGTGGTGAAGGTTAGATGGGCTGGGGACCCTGATCCAGTAGGACCGGCATCCTCAGGAGAAGAAGAAGACATGCCAGGAAGTGCGTGCCCAGAGGATAGGCTGTGTGAGGCCATGTGAGCAGGCTGCTGTCAACAAGCTGAGGAGAGGCTCCTGCCAGGAACGAGCAGGCCTTGGCCAGGTCTTGCTGTCTCCAGAACTAGTTCTTTGCTGTGCTGCCTGAGCACCCGGTGTGTCATCCTGTGCAGCAGATGAGTCCAAGTGGAACTCTGTTTCATGAACTGCATGCAGGGCTAGTGGTGTTGGGAACTGCGTGTTCAGTTTAATTTACTCATAACTAATTAAAATGTAAATATTCACCCTGGCTAGTGGCCACTCTGTTGGACAGCGTTGACAGAGTGTGTGCTGTGCTGGAAGCCCCCAGGAGGAAGAGCGCTGCCATCAAGTTCCTCCCCTGCTTGTTTCAGTCCCCACTCTTGCCATCAGGGTATGTGGGGGTGCAGGATACAGTGCTCACATCCAGAATTCAGGAGTGTTGCCAAACAGGTGGCCCGTCTGTTGTGTCCTCAAGGGGCCACCAGGACAGCTATTCTAAACAGGTCTTCTTATATAATGGAGCCAGCAGTTCTTTTTTTTTTTTCTTTTTTTAATTAAGGTATTAAGCAATAATTAAAATATTCCTAATTGCTGGGGGTGGTAGCACAAGCCTGTAATCCCAGCTCTTTGAGAGGCAGAGGCAGGAGGATTCCAAGTTCAGTAAAACCTGGGCAACTTAGTGAGACCCTGGCTCAACATAATAATGATAATTATTATTTTATTATTTCAATATCAATAACATTATTATAATACTAATAATATTTTAATAATAATAAGTATTATTATTATTATTATTATTATTAGACCAGAGATGATACCCGTGTTAGAAGCCTGTGTTGAAAATCAGGATCTGGGTTCTGTTTCCCCCATGTCAGAGGTTGAACACCTGAGCAATGCTGAGGCTAGAGCAATAAGTTTTGTTTAAAGGATAGAACAGAAAGGGGTGGGAGGAACTCCTCTATAGAGGAGCTGGTGCCCTAAGAGTGGGCTGTCCTACCCTTTTTATCCTTTCTCATGCCCCCTTCTCTTATCTTGCCTACAGTGTCAAAACGTGAGAAAGGAGCCTTCCAGGGGAACCTCTCTTTACCTGCCCAGAAGGGCGGGTAGGGAGCCACCCAGGAGGTACTTCACTAACAACTGCTTGTTGGAGGAACAGTTCCCAGAGGCAGATAGCTTTGACTACAGGTGTGGAGGAGGGGGAAGGGTCCTGAGGGTATTAGCATTTTATTTCCTTTTGAGCCCAGATTAATCTACACTAGCAGCCTGTCCTTTGTTCTTACTTTATAACCTTTGTCTGGGCTTCTGTCGTTGATTGACAAAGGTTATTTTGGTAGCATCTGAAAGGTAGATTGAAGGGTCTAGAACGGGAACAGAGAGTTGGTTTAAAGAACGTGTAGCAACTGTACAGTGCTGAGACACTGGGGTAGATAGGTGTTCACAGTGGAGCCAGCAGGGTTTGTGTGCCTGGAGCTTCCGAAAGAGTGACTGGGAGGTGGGGCTTCTGCCACCAGAGAGACAGAGCACCAGGAAGGTATGCCCCATCTCTGAGATGCAGAGGTGCCTGGAAAGCTGGCTAGAGGGGGATGTGGAAGTCATCGGAATGCAAGCTTCCCCCTTGGAAGAACTGAGTCATGCTAGGAGGCATCAGGAACCTCAGGAAGCCATACCCACACGGGGCAGGGTGCAGCCTGGCTCTTGTGCGCTGAGGCCGGGGAGGGCTTTGGGAGGAGGAGACATTTGTGGAGTTTGAGCTTCCTGGTCATTTCTCTGACCACCCATCAGTAAAGGTGACTGTCCTCCAAATCTCACTGAATGATTGAAGAGATTTTTAAAATCTGAAAATAAATAAACTGACAACAGCCTAGATCCTGGGAAGTCAGAATGGCAGGCCTAAGCATGAGTGCGGTCTGGCCAGCAGAGAGAACCAGTGGGCTCAGCCCAGGGTGGAGTTGTGGGTAGCAGGGTGGGGGTTTTCCTGGCTTGAGGACAGACACCTGTTGGAAGGTACCACCAGGCACACAGGACAGGCTACTTCGTGGGCAGCTCTTCTGCTCTTAGTCCTCTGAGGTGTTCACTAGAACGAGCGCTGCCACTAACAGGTTGGGGAACGTCAGAGTGGGTGATGTGAGCCCTTCAGTATCAGGAGTGGCCCAAGTTCTAGGAATGGGTTTTGTGTGTGCGCGTGCGCACACTGTGGAATTGAACCAGGGCCTTGTACACGTCTAGTCTGTGTTCTACCACTGAGCTCCATGCCCAGCCCAGGTATCTAGGTTCTGATGAGGAATGTCCAGGAGGGTGATGCTGTAGTGTGACTTCAGCTTGCTACTCAATGTTGAAAACCATTTTTCCATTAATGCCTGCTCTTTTAAAAGAGAGCTGTGTACAACATAGCTGTGTAATTGACAACTGCCTTGTCAGGGAAAAGCCATGATTTTATGGAAAAACCCCGTTTACTCTTCTTTGTGACACTACTCTCTGTCTGCCTTTACGTTCCAAGTGCACATTCAGGGTCTTTCTCCAGTTAAATGGGTTAATTTACATGAGCTCATGAGCACTGTAGGAAATACTGCAAACCTTCACATTGAGCAGGTGCTGCTGGTCCTTAGAAGATGCAGTCCAGCTGCCCACGGAAGTCAGCTTGACCCCGGAATGTTAGAAACTGTTGGGCTGGGGATGTGGCTCCGTGGCAGAGCATGCCCTTAGCATGTGTGAAGCTCTGGGTTCAACCCCCAGCACTAAAGAGAGAGAAAGGGGAACAGAAGCTGTTGGACATGAATGACTGGTTCATATTTAATTATCTTCTAATTGTGAGCTATTTCAAACATACAGAAAACTTATGAAGTGTATGGTATACAAACCCATGTATCTACCACCTAACTTTTCAAAAAATTAAGATTTTGCCACATGAATTTCAGATCTTTTTTCTTTCTTTCTTTTTTTTTTTGGTACCAGAGATTGAAACCAGGGGTGCTTAACCACTGAGCCACATCTCTAGCCCATTTTATTTGTATTTTGAGACAGGGTTTTCCTAAGTTACTGAGGTTGGCCTTTGAACTTGCCAGCCTCCCGAGCTGCTGGGATTACAGGTGTGCATCACTGCGCCCAGCTCAGATCTGTTTTTAGAGGACCGTTACAGAGTTGAAGCACAGCTTTCGGATTCCATCTCCTCCCTGCCCAGCTTCTCCCCAATTCCCACATGCGCTTAAACAATCTGTTGTGCTGTCTGCATGTCTAAAACCTTATGGACACATGTTCTTAAGGTCAGATTGTGTTGATACACTAGCTCTGGCCCATTCTGACTGACTGACACTGGCATTGTCTGACCACACTGTGGTGTATTCCCCCAGGGGTGTTTTTGTTTTGCTTGAGATGAGGTCTTGCTGTGTTGCTCCTGTGGGCCCCTGACTCTGGGGCTCACTGATCCTCCTGTCTCAGCCTCCTGTGTAGCTGGGACTGTTTTGTAAACAAATAGAGAAAGGGCAGTTTCAAGTAGGCCCCAGCATCACTGATGGGCCTTGTGGGCACTGGTGTCCCGGAGGCACAGAGGCAGGCAGCACTACGGGCAGGAACTGTGAGAGCCACTATTGACCCCCAGAGGCCATCACTGGTGTGAAGTGGTCAGCATGGGGGTCTTCCCTGGGAGAACTGGTCCTGGCCCCCAGGTGGCACTTGTAGCCTTGCTCTGCACCAAGATGATATAAGTCACTGGGAAAGAATGGCCAGGCTGAGTCCACAGTCATTGACCTGCGGCAGATTGAGGAAACACAGGCACCTTAACTACTGTGTGTGTGTGAGAGAGAGATTGGTTGTCCACTGCAGTGTTCACAGTGGTGGCCACAAAAGTAGCAAGTCCTCATCCCTGGAAACTGGAATCAGTGCTGCCTTATTTCTAGAAGGGATTTTTACAGATTGTGATTAGGGATCTTGCTTGAGATTTCCTGGTAGATCCTTTGTGTTGTCACAGTGTGCTTGGTAGGAGGCAGAGGGTCCTGTGAGTGTGCAGGTAAGTGGACTGGCAAGCCACGGGAGGAAGGCCAGCAGCCCCAGAGCAGAGCGGCCCAGGGTGGTTTATCCTGGCGCACTGAGCCAGGCTAGGCCTGCTGTGAGACTTAATTCAGACTTCTGAACCTTGGAACTGTGAGAGGATAGATTTCCCTTAAGATAAGCAGGAAGGTCACCAGCCCCCACGCCTGGTCTGCGCAGTCCTGCAGAAGGAGGCATGTCTCACTATTCTGCTTCCTCCTCAGGCTCTGAATTACTGTCTTCACCTTCTGTGAGGTTGGTGCCTGGGCCTCCTGTTTAAGAGGTTCCCTGCCTCAGGACAGGAGGACACTTCCTGTGTGTTTTTTTTTTTTTTAGAGGCGCTGTTGTTCTCTGGACCATCTGGAGCTGAATTATGTGAATGAAGTGAGAGAAGTCTTCATTTTTGTCCTTGTGCGTCCAGGACCTGGGTTTAGGGAGCTGCAGTTCCCCTCTGCTGGGGACAGGATCTGCCCCCACCTCCTGTCTCCTCAGCTGCCATTTCAACTGTAGCTTATCAGTCCACTGCATAAATAGACAGCAAGTTTGTCCTTTTTTATGTCTTCAAGCTTGATGCAGCTAACCTTGGCTCTCTGTTTCCACATAGACTTCAGAATAGCTTGTCCGTTTTCATGCATAAAACCTGTAAGACTTTTGATTGGACTGACTGAAGATCCTTTGGTAGAGAAATGATGTCCTTGCAGTTTTTGAGTTTTCAGATTCATGAAAGTGGCATATCTGTGCATTTCCTTAGGTCTTCCTCAGTTTATCTCGGTAATGTTTTTTAAGTTCTTGAGCATGTCGACTGTGGCTATTTTAAAGAACCATGTGTATATATCTTTCTGTTATCCTTTCTTATAGTATTGAGCCAACAGAATCCCTGTCTGCATTAACCAAGAGCCTTAAACGTTTTTGGTGTGCATCAAGGGAGAGTGGAGACACAGGAGAGCTGTGGGGAGGGCCCAGCTGTGTGGGCTGCTGTCCTCAGTGGGCTCTGGAGGAGGGTGGGCTGCCTAGTGGGAAGGGCGTGTGGCAGCCCAGCCTGAACCTGAGCAGCTGCTGGGCTGTGCCGCAGTCCTGGCTTTCCATGGCCTCAGGCTCCTCTTCTGCATGTTAATGTGCACCCAGAGTTCCCAAAGAGGCTCAACTTAGATGCAGTCAAACCCTATAGTCAAGGTAAATTCAAGAATTCATCTGAAGGAAATACTTGGGTAAGCACTCAGTGAATGACAGCAGCTCCTGTCTTCTGACTACCCTCACTGCTCGTGTTATCTAGGGAGGGACGGTAGATGGAAGCGAGTGGAGGAATGCTTACCAAACACTAAAAATTTGAAGAATAGTAGCAGTGGAGGTGGTACTAATATGCAGTTGTACTTAAAAGCTGATTGTAAATTTGTTATAATATGCATTTTGGCCTAAAGAAAGTCTACAGAAAAACATTGAAGATCCACTGTTAGCATTTCTAGTTTTGTGTAGGAACCAAATAGCAGCTTAGATCAAGAGTGTTCCCATGGGCTGGGGTGTCGCCTCACATGTATGAGGCCCTGGTTTGGATCCCCAGCACCACAAACAAACAAACTGGGTTTCCTTGAAGACCTGTTACCTCTCTCACTCTTGGGTGGCTTAATGTGCTCTCAGCCTATTCTGTTCCGTGGGAATTTATTGGAGCATCAGTCCTTTTTCCCAGGCTCTCACCCAGGGACACTGCTTGGCCTGGGGCGGGGGTCCGTGTCCTGTGGGCCCCTTTTTCTGATTTTTCTAAAACTGGAACATTCACGAAAATTATGTAAGGAGTTTGGTGATTGTCTTAGGGGATGCTGTCGGTTTGGGGTATGGCCCCAGTCTGCATTTTTGACTAGCTCCCAAGGGATGCTGTTCACAATTTTTAAAAATTCAAGTATTGTTTACCTATAATAAAATTTCCCCTTCCTGGCTTATGGTTCTGAGTTTTTGACAAATGCATACAATTGTGTAACCACCACCACAGTTGGGCTGTAGGACAATTCCACCACCCAGCTGTCCTGTCCTCTGATGAAGTCCTTCCCTCCTCCGAGCACTGGCAGCCCTGTCTACTCCAGTCTTGTGGTTTGGCCTTCCAGGGCCATGTGCGTGGAGTAGCTGGTGTGCAGCCTTTGAGCACAAGGCCTGTCCATGTGGCTGTGCGTGCCACCAGTGTTGCTGCTTTGGCTGAGTGATCCACCTGTGGACCGAGCCACCCTCCCACTTGGAAGATGCTAACATGGTGTCCAGTTTTTCAATTATATGTTAATTTTTAGTAAAAAAATTTTAAGGTGTAGAAGAAATGTAATTATCTTTCCCCTTGTTGTTTTAGGTGACATCACTCAAAAAGGGTATGAGAAGAAAAGGGCCAAGCTCCTGGCTCGCTACATTCCACTCATCCAAGGTAGGGTCTCTACCAATAGGCGTTTTACAGCATTATACTGCTCACTAAGCTTGGCTTGAAAACTGGATTTGGATATAAACATATTTTATAAAGGACTGGAAAAGTAATGTGTCTGACATTAGATAGTGGGATCCAGAGGCCCAGACTGTGATTGGCAGCCCTGATATGGTCAGATCTCCTTCCAGGTAGGACTTGCTGTTACCTGGGGATGGCCAGGCACAGTTTTCTCACTCGTGCTGGGCGGACGTCATAAAACCATCTTCCCACGCTACATTGACATTTCAAGAGTTTTCTTTTGTGTGGCACTTCACAGGCTAATTCCAAAATTCATATCCACGTGTAGGTGAAGGGTTCTAAAATATGCTCCAAAAAGGACAGCATAGGAGGGTTTGCCTGCCAGATGTGGACAGCTGTTGTAAAGCTGTGGTCACTGTGGGACTCTGCAGTGGTGGGCAGGGGCAGCCCAGATGCTGGTGCTCATGCTGCAGACCTGGCCCATGGGAGAGGTGGCCTCCCCAGCTGGGTGCCCACACAGCTGCCTGTCCCTGTGTGAAGTACGACACTGGACACACAGGTCAGTGTAGATGTGTGAGGCCCAGTGCCAGATTCAGATACCGTGCAGCCTGTGGAAGGCCTTAGAGGAGATCGTCGCTGCTGGAGGTGGAGGGGCTTCTGACGTCACAGGCGCTCCCTAGCAGCAGCCAGAAGGGGGAAGGTGGAAGAGTTGGACTATGTTAAAATGGACAGTGTCTCCCTCAAGAGACGAAGAAGACAGGCTGCAGAATGAGAGATGGTCATGGCAGATGACTGTGAGGACTGGCACAGAGCATCATGCAGAACGATATATTTTATAATAGATCAACAAAAAGAGTGGTGAGGGGACTCTTTAAATGCCACATATGTATTCATGCAAAAAAACCCAAACAGAGTCAAATTGGAATTGAAGGAAACTTTGAAACCTCTTAAAGCCTGTTTGCCAAAACTCAGCAGATACACACTGATTGCACACGTGGCCTGCTGCTCCCACCCTGGGGGTGAACACACACTCGCAGAGCTCACTCCCTCCACGCTGCTTTGGTGACCACAGCAGTGGAGCAGAAGGCTGCTGTCCCTTTGTAGGTGACTATTTTATAACTCGGAAACCCAGGTGACTGCTTATTATTAGAGTTTTCAGTTTCATAGGTACAAAGGCTGCAGACATGCAAGAATCAATGGCTTTTCTCAAACAGTATTTCTCTTTTGAAGTTTGAAAAATATCTCATTCCCAGCAAAATAAATTGTCTTATACTTATTAATAGATTTGCAAGAAATAATAAATTTACATTAGAATCATAAAATCTAGGCCTGGGGTTGTGGCTCAGTGGTAGAGCACTTACCTAGCACATGTAAGGCACTGGGTTTGATCCTTAGCACCACATTAAAACATAAATAAAATAAAGATATTGTATCTATATATAACTAAGAAAATATTTAAAAAAAAAGAATTATAAAATCTATTTTGAAGAAATAACCAAGATCCTATCATATGAAGAAACATGAAAGTTTTCTAGTGGAAAAACAGTATTGTTAAACTGATAGTTTCCAAATCAATGTGTGAGCATATTGCTGTTCAGTCTGAATATCAGTGGATGGTGTTTTTCTTAAAGTTGGAATTGGAAGCAATAATCTGTAGAAGGAGAAAGAAGAGTTCTGAGAGTAGCCAGTACAATTTCTGAAACAATGCTAGTGAGGAAGGCCTGATTTTGGAGACACTAACCTTCCTAGTAACCTCAGGTGGGGACAGTGGCTGGGTGCACGAGAGGTCTGCAGTGTGTGCATGGGTGCCAGCAAAGGTTACTCAGTGGCTGGCCTGCCCTGGAGAACACCATCAGTGAGCATGGACTTCAGAAAATCAAAGCTCTGAACGTTCTTAACCATGAAAGTTGCAAACACCAGGAGTATGTGAGAGTAGCCTTCAAGTGGGGTTGTCTTTGCAGGCAAGGCTGGAGGCCTGGAGGAGGAGAGTAAAGGGCTGGGGATGAGTGCTAGGCCAGGGGGTGCACTTTCCTTCTGAAGGACTCATCAGCCAAGTAAAGTGAATGGACATTCAAAGTGGAGGAAATGGAGGCAATGAACATGAAGATTTGTCCACCTGGTGAGTGGACGTGGACATGGACATGCATGCAGATTGAAGGGAGCCATCTCTCTCTCATCAAATGGCCAGACATCTTACCTCTTATGGTGCCTGGTGCTGTCAAAGACAAGGGGAAATGCACTTTCGGACCTCGCTGTGGGAGTGCAAGTCACTGTGACAGATGACCTCTTGATGGCCGTGAAAATTAAAAACAGGTCTTCTCTTTGATCCTGTAGTTTCAGAGTGGGTTTTGTTTGTATGTTTTTAAACACACGAGTCTATCCTGGAGGCTGGAAGTGCTGTGTTTGGGAGTATAAGCACCAGGGTGTCCAATGTCTGTACTTTACGTTGGGTCCCTCCATCGTCCCAGAGCCCGCCCTGTTCACAGCACGAGTCCTGCTCTGTGCTGTTGATGTATGTATGAACACACATGTAGACATGCGTATGCTCCGACTCTGAGGAGCTTGGCATGATTTCCAATGTAACACCATAGCTGGTGTTTGAGCAGCCCCTCTACAGCCTCTGGTCTGCCTCAGTCACCTCGGAGAGTGCTCACTCCACCTGCCCAGCCAGAGTGGGAGCATGAGACTGGCTTCCCCGCAAGGCTGTTGGGTTCACAGACTCCTGCATGGCTCCTCAGCATGTGGCTCCCTGTGCTGGACTTCAGGAATCCTGGTGGAGCCAGGTAGGGCTGTGTTGCTTCCCATGACCAGCTTTGGAAGTCACATGACATTGCTTCTCCCACCCTGCTTGTCACAGTGGCTGCTGACCAGGTTTGAGTAGGGGCAGACTCTGCATCTTGTCCAAGTGTAGTCAAGAGCCATGGGGGCCGGGATGCTGCTGGTCAGTTAATGAGACATTTTGGAAGAGAGGCCCGAGGTTGAACACATTATTTTTGTTGAATCCCAACTATTGGTTTTGCTTTGCTCTGTTAACAAGTGTCACACCCACCATCAGGACTCAAGCAGCAATGAGACGGAGGGTGATCCTGTGCACCTGTACCCTGCTCACCGCCCTCAGTGGCTGTGGTCAGGGCTGGTGAGGCATGTGGAGAGGGTGGCCTGTTTCCTGCTGTTGTGCAGAGCCCGGCTGTGGGAGCCACAGGCCAGAGGCCCATGCACTGGCCTTGCATCCCTGGGTACCTCGCCTGGCAGTGCTGCTCTGTTGTTCTTCCTCCTCTGTTCCACTTTCTCTGTTTGTAGCTAAGGGCTGTTGGGCCCCTGGTGGTGGGTGGCTGTTTCTCACCTGGGATTTTCTGATACCATGGACAGTGCTCTGAGAACAAGGGACATAAGTCTTGCACATTTAGGAGAGTCACTTGCAGGGGTGGGCTTTTCAGGGCCACTCTGTAGATAAACTGCTGCCTGAGAGACCCAAGGCCCATGCATCTGCCCTGAGCTGCTGGTGCTGTGCTGTCCAGGTGCCTGAGAGTTGTCACTGTCACCCTTGCAGATGGAGAGTGGGAGGTGGGGCCTGGCCGGGTGGGGAGGGGAGAGGTAGTATGAATGTCCTAGTGAGCACTGCATCATACTCTGATCCCAGGTCAGCAGCTCTTTTTGATCAAATACCACACCAGGTTGAGCACCACGCGTGTGTGTGTGTGGGGGGGGGGAGGGGGGCTGGCCATGTGTAACAAATACTTGCTGTTTCAAGTGGAATTTTTTTCATAACTGAAAAAGCAAATTGTTTATACAAGATATTTCCAAAAATTGTGTTTTAGGGGTAGACCCATGTCTGCAATCAGAGAACAGAGTCCCTGGGCCTTCACTGACCACTGCTGCACTCCAGCCACAGAGGTCTCGGCCCACCACCTCCAGGGATGAACGTTTCCGCTCAGGTAGGTCACAGCTGGGAAGTGGGTGGGCAGGCAGGACCTGCACTCTGACCACCCTGGCTTTTGGTTAGCGTTCCTTTGCCAGAATGTCTGTTAAGAGAAGTTGTTTTCCACTTTCGTGCCATTGGTGAGATGGTTAATTAGTCCAACCACTATGGAAAACAGTATGAAGTCTCCTCAAAGACCAGGAAGAGGACCACCCTGTGACCCAGCTGTACCACTCCTCGCATTGACCCTGAAGAATTCAAGTCCTCTCGCTGCACTGACAACTGCACACCCATGTTTCTAGCAGCACAGTTCACAACAGCCAGATTATGGAACCAGCCTGGTGTCCATTGACGGATAAATGGATAAAGAAAATGTGGCTTATACACAATGGAGTTTTATTCAGTCAGAGAGAAAAATGAAATGATGTCATTTGTGGGAAAATTTATGGAATTTGAGAACATTATGTTAAAAAACGAGATAAGCCAAACTCAGATGGTCAAGTGTCCTATGTTTTCTTCCACAGGTGGAAGCTAGAGAGGAAAAAGGGAAAGAAAGGGGTGAGATTGGTCTCATGAAAATTGAAGGGACATCAATAGAGGAAAAGGGGGAGGGAGGGAGGGAGGGAGGGGAAATACTGGGGGGGATATCAGCCAGATTATATTGTTACATTGTGGGCATGTAAGCATCTGTAGCAGTAGATCCCACCATTATGTGCCACTACAGTGCACCAGTAAAAATGTGGAGCAACGATTTACATCGTCATAATGCTCAGGAACCAAGTCCTGCTTTTGGGTAGCAGCAGCCTGGCCTCCTGACTTGTGCTGGCTTTCCCGGGGACGTGCGAGTCCAGCACTTCCAGAGTAGCACTACCAGAGGTAGACATGCTCACGCTCCTTTGCTAATTTTGGAGATTCTCTTTTAATTAGATTTCTGCCACTGTTGGGCAGTGCTTTTATGAATAAATTTGCCTTTAGTATTTTACTTGGATTATCAGAAGATTCACTGAGAAACATTCATGTTTTTAATTGTACATTACATGTCAATCACTTTTGAGCACTCTACCTGCTCAGCCATGTTTTCATATTGTCATTGTATCTCTTTTATAAATGATGAAGCTCTTTTTGTAAGTGTTTTCCAGCCAGGTTCAGCCTCGGGCAGCTGAGGCTGGATTGAGTCTGAGGCCAGTTTGGGCAATACAGGAAGACCCTCTCTCAAAATAAAATAAAAATATAAAGGGCTGGGATGTAGCTCAGTAGAGTGCCCTGGGTTCAATTATCAGCACTGGAAGTTAAAAAAAAAAAAAAAAGATGATAGAGGACGTTCTACTACTGAGCTACATACCAGTCCTTTATACATATACATATTTTTCAAGATTTATTTTGAGACAGGGTCTTGCCAAGTTGCCTAGGCTGGTTTGAACTTCTGCTCCTCCTGCCTCAGCTGCCTGAGTAGCTGGAATTAACAGGCATGTGCCACCATGGCCAGCAAGAAGTGGTCATGTCAGGAATATCTAACACTCCCAGTGTGACAAAGGTGAACCCCTGCAGTGAGTCCTTAGGTGGCCGCACCCTGCAGGTGTCCACACGTAGCCACACGCCTCCTGCGCTGGGAGCCGCACCATGGTCCTGCACCCCCTTTCCTCACCCCAGCCCTCCGCGTTGCCCTCATGAGCTTTGTCCTCCTCCTTTATCGTCAGTGGGACTTGCGATCCTTTCCCAGGCTGCGGTTAGTTGACTCTGCATTTTCTTAAAGTGCTGTTGGTTTTGAAGAGACCTAAGGTTCCACTTCTCCCAGTGCATAGTACTTTTGTTCTTCCTAAGAAATCTTTGCCTGACTCAAGGTCTCTCTCGTTTTTTTTCTCATAGAAATTTTATTTTTATTTAATTTTTAAAAA
Organism: Marmota flaviventris; assembly: GCF_047511675.1. NCBI lineage: Eukaryota > Metazoa > Chordata > Mammalia > Rodentia > Sciuridae > Marmota > Marmota flaviventris. Next base: position 325,960 of record NC_092505.1, on the reverse strand, counting down.
TTTGTTCTTTTTTAGATATACATGATAATAGAATGTATTTTGACATATCATACATGTATAGAGCATAACTCCCCATTCTTGTGGTTGAAAGTGATGTGGAGTCACACTGGTCATTTATCCATATGTGACATAGGAAAGTTACGTCTAGTTCATTCCTCTGTCTTTCCTATTCCCATCCCTCCTTCCTTCCCTTCATTCCCCTTTGTCTAATCCAATGAACTTCTATTCTTCCCTGCCCCACCCCTTATTACGTGTTGGCAGCTGCACGTCAGAGAGAACAGTCGGCCTTTGGTTTTTGAGGACTGGCTTATTTCACTTAGCATGATTGTCTCCAGTTCCATCATTTACTGGCAAATGCCATGATTTCATTCTTCTTTATGGTTGAGTAATATTCCATTGTGTATGTGTGCCACATGTTCTTTATCCATTCATCTGTTGAAGGGCACCTGGGTTGGTTCCGTAGCTTAGCTATTGTGAATTGAGCTGCTGTGAACATTGATGTGGTTGTGTCACTGCAGTGTGCTGATTTTAAGTCCTTTGGGTATGTACCGAGGAGGGGGATAACTGGGTCAAATGGTGGTTCCATTCCAAGTTTTCTGAGGAATCTCCATACTGCTTTCCAGAGTGGTTGCACCAATTTGCAGTGCCAACAGCAATGTATGAGTGAACCATTTTCCCCACATCCTCACCACATTTATTGTTACTTGTATTCTTGATTGTTGCCATTCTGACTGGGGTGAGATGGAATCTCAGTGTGGTTTTAATTTGCATTTCTCCAGTTGTTAGAGATGTTGAACATTTTTTCACGTTTGTTGACCATTCGTATTTCTTCTGTGAAGTGTCTGTTCAGTGCCTTTGCCCCTTTATCGATTGGGTTATTTGGTTTTTTTGAAGTTGAGTTTTTTGAGTTTTTTTTTTATATATATATCCTGAAGACTAATGCTCTATCTGAGGTACAGGTGGCAAAGATTTTCTCCCATTCCGCGGGCTCTTTCTTCACTGTCTTGATTGTCTCCTTTGCTGTGAAGGAGCTTTTTAGTTTGATACTATCCCATTTATTGATTCTTGGTTTTACTTCTTTGAGCTTTAGGAGTCTTGCTGACAGATTTGGTTCCTAAGCCGACATTTTGGGAAGTTGGGCTTACATTTTCTTCTAGTAGGCACAGGGTCTGCAGTCTAATGCCTGAGTCCTCCATCCACTTTGAGTTGAGTTCACGCGTGGTGAGAGCGAGGGGTTTAGTTTCACTTTATTATATGTGGGTTTCCAGTTTTCCCAGCACCATTTGTTGAAGAGGCTCTCTTCTCTCCAGTGACTACTTATGGCCCCTTTGTCCAGTGTCTTGCATTCCACTGGTCTCCGTTCTGTCTTGGTGCGGCCCCATGCTGTTGGGGGCTCTGTGGTGTAGTTTAAGGGTGTGCTACTGGGATGCCTCCTGCTTTGCTTTTCTCACTGAGGATTTCTCCTTATTTTTCCAAATGAATTTCATAACTGCTTTTTCTGTTTCCATGAAGAATATCATTGGAACCTTAAAAGGAATTAAGAATGAATTGGAAGGGTTCCTTCCTTTTGTATTTCATGGGATCATTTGAGGAGGATTGGTGTTAGTTTTAAGGTTTTTCCTCCTTACCACTTAGCTGTGGATCCTCAGGGCACTGATTGGGATCCCCCAGTTGATGCCTGAACCTATGGTGTGTGCTGAACCTTTTTTAATTTATATGAGGTGCTGAGAACTGAATCCAGTACTTCACACATGAAAAGTGAGTGCTCCACCGCTGAGCCACAACCTTAGCCCTGTGCCATGTTTTTCTACACATATTTAACATCTGTTTTATCCTTTTTTTTTGGTACTGAAGATTGAATCTGAGGGTGCTTTACCAGTGAGTCATGTTTTAGCCCTTTTTATTTGAGACAGGATCTCATTAAATTGCTAGGGGCCTCTCTGTGTTGCTGAGGCTGGCCTTGGACTTGTGATCCTGCCTCAGGCTCCTGGTGCCTGGGATGACAGCTGTGCTCCACCTCACCCAGCTGACGCCTGCCTGTTTCATCCCTAATTGCCATATACCATGGCCATGACTTTTAAACAAGTTTGAGATATGATGGCAAAATAGTCATGAATTTCTTTTCCTTCCAGTACATTCTGGATTCTTTCAATTTTTTTTCCCGTTTTCAAAATAGTGGGTTGGGTACTGGAAGGTTGATTCTCATCATATATCTTACAACCTCAGTGTATGATTCTTTTTCTTTTAAATTTATTTATTCTAATTTGTTATGCATTGCAGCGGAATGCATTTCAATTCATAATACATATATAGAGCACAATTTTTCATGTCTCTGGTTCTACACAAAGTAGAGTCACACCATTCATGTCTTCCTACATGTACTTTGGGTAATGATGTTTGTCTTATTCCACCATCTTTCCTGATTCTTTTTCTTTTCCTGTTAAGAACTTCTACCTTTTCACTTATAGGAAACCCTTTACAGCTTCTCTTTAGCATATTTGAATTACAGGATCACTACTCTTGTACTCTGGAGCCATTAGTAAATAAAACAAGGGTTGCTTGTATTCCAGCACTGTGATACCATAGCAGTCCATGTGATAACTGAGGCGGCCACTATGTAACCTATGGTGGGCAGCATATACAGCATGGATACACTAGACAGAGGGGTGATTCATGACCTGGGCAAGCTGGGACACAATGGTGTGAGATTTCATCATGCTGTGCAGAAGAGCATGCAATTTAAAAATTGAGTGTTTTATTTCTGGAATTTTCCACATAATATTTTTAGGCCACAGTTGATTATTCAAAGTGAAACCACAGGTAGGGAGTATTGCTATATGTATTTCTAAAAGAAATGGCATTATTACAAAGTAATGAATAGTCACTATTCCTTAATGTCAAATATCCAACAGTGCTCAGCAGTAATTCCTTAATATCAAGTATTCAGACAGTGTTCATTTCCTTTTTTAAAGTTTGTTTGGATCCAGGACCCAGGTGAGATGTGCATGTGGCCGGTGGTTGGCAAGTTTCTGGTCTTCCCTGGTCGGCAGCCGATGCAGCCTGGCAGTGTGTCTGGTGGCTCTGTGGAGTCCGTCTCGTTCTTCACTGTGAAGCAGAAGCCAGAGCTGTGCTTGGTCCCTGGCTCTGATTCCTCAGGGCTGTGGAATGATGAAGGGCATCCCGTTGCTCCTTACTCAGAGGCCTGAATGGCCTCTGACGGTGAACTTCCCCTCAGTTACTGGCTGTCACAGGAAGGTCAGGGTGCATGTGGATTCTCTCCATTTATCGCCAGTTTTTGAAACAGTGGGTGGGTACTGGCCTCCTCCATGGCTGCCTGAGAATTCTGTTTCCTCTTTTCCTCTCCTTTCTTCACCTTTCCTGAGTACACATCTGTGATATTATCTGCCCATCCTGGCCCCTGGGGACTCTTGAATCGGCCTTGTGTGGTCTTCGTGGCTTGCCCAAGTCTATTAGGGTGAGGTGCTCCTCCCCTGCCCCAGAGCTGATGATTCTCAGTGACCCTGTGGTGAGGGGGAGGTTTCAAAATGATGCCGAGGCTGTCGGGCTGGTGGCTGTTTTAGACATTTTCAGTGCACAGAGGTGAGACATTCTTCCTTTTGTTTTGTTTCATGGTGCTGGGGATGGAACCCAGGATGCTCTACCTCTGAGCTGTACCCCCAGCCCTTTAATTTTTATTTTGAGACCGGGTTTCGCTAAGTTGCCAGGCTGGCCTCGAGCTTGTGACCCTCCTGTCCCAGCTCCCGAGTCACTGTGCTGATGGCTTGTGCCTGTCTGGCAGGGTGGAGCTTTTCAAAGCAGCAGTCCCAGGTTGATCTGCGCTCTGGTCTGCACTTGTATGGCCCCTGCTCAGGAGCTGGGCAGACGTGCAAGGCCCTTCAACCTAGAAGACACCTGTGTTATAGCTCTCTCACCACTGGCTGCAGCGTGTGAGAGCTTGATGTTTTCTAAGCAGTTCTCTGTGTCTGCAGTGGGTCTTCTGGAGGAGCAGGCTGGCGAGTCTCAGTGCTGGTTCTCACGGCAGAGATTTGTTCAGGCTTATCTCTTTCACTTTATTTTCAAATTTGGGGATTTTTCTTTGGTTGTTGTTTTAATTTATAACTATGGATATATTGTTCTGGTTCCTGTTTAGAAAAGTGTAGGATGGTCAGGCAGTCAGAGATTTGTCCCCTTCGCAAGCCATGAGGACAGTAGAGTCTTGTCTTGTCAAAGCCTTTCTGCCATTGCTCTCTCTGTAGATGTCCACACGGAGGCCGTGCAAGCAGCCCTGGCCAAGTACAAAGAGAGGAGGATGCCGATGCCCTCGAAGAGACGTTCTGTCCTGGCGCACTCCTCCGTGGATGCCTACACCCCCCCAGGTATTGATGGGTGGTCTTGGGAGTGGGCCTGAGGCCTGGTGTTTGATCCCCTGAGCTGGAATGTCCCTCTGTTTGGAGCACAGATTTGGGGAACTTAGTAAGCATGCTATGGAGTGTCTGTGATGTGCACGGCACTGTTCTTCCCATGGGGACACGCGTACTCTGCAGCACTTTTTTTTTTTTTTTTTTCCCATTTTAAAACTGAAAGTTTACTTATCCCTGTAATAAGCACATTAACCACATTTTTCACATACAGAAAATTTAGGTACATTCAACTGTTTACAAGACAAATCTCCATATAACACACTTACATTCATGTGGAGTATATGAACTTATTAACTTATATAGATCTGCAACTTTTGCATTTGGTATCTTTCAAAATAACTAATTAATATACTTATTTTCTAAAATTCAGTTCATAGATGTTTTCAGGTTAGAAGAATCTCTTCTGAAAGGTTATAATTATTGTAGTCATACAATGAGAATCCAACAATTCTTTAGCTTTCATCTAAAGCTTCAGCAATCTGAGTTACATAACTTGCAATGCAGGGTCATCTTAGCAGGTTGTACTGTTTGGTTTATAGTTTAAGTCACTTAAAATGGTTCACAATTATTTGTGCAGCAAGGGAAAAAAGCTCCAAGGATAATATTTTTTTTTTCAAAATTTTATTTTTTAGTTGTAGCTGGATGCAGTATCTTGATTTTATTTACTTATTTTTATGTGGTGCTGAGGATCAAAACCAGGGCCTTGCACGTTCTAGGCAAGTGCTCTACCACCGAGCTACAACCCCAGCCCAAGGGTAATATTTTTTTCTCACATCCTGGATAAAATCACAGCACAATGATCTCGTTTTCCCTTTAAAATCTAACTATCTGTGGGGCTGGGGATGTGGCTCAAGCGGTAACGCGCTCCCCTGGCATGCGTGGGGCGCTGGGTTTGATCCTCAGCACCACATAAAAATAAAATAAAGATGTTGTGTCCGCCGAGAACTAAAAAATAAATATTGAAAAATTCTCTCTCTCTCTCTCTTAAAAAAAAATCTAACTATTTGTAAAGAGCATTTGTTTCAAATGTGCAATCTTTAAACTTTCTCAGTGACATCCACAGGTACAACCAACATAAGAATGGAAATGGTAAATAAGAGACTCTGTACATAATACCTACTAACTTAATGCAATTCAGTTTAACATTGACAATTTCTATTTTTGAGCTGAGTTCTTTAGATCTAAAAATAATTTCAAAATAAGCATAATACTTATAAATTTCTCAGCTATAGATCTTGAAAAGAAAATCTAAAGTTGCCTTTCCTCTCTGCAGCACTTTGTGTGAGGATTTTAGTTTCTTTTGTTTAAAAAAACTCAAGGTACTATTAATATTGGGGGTGAAGAGAAGAACCTTAAATAAGCACTTAGTAAAATACAAAAGCTCAATTATTCTCATCTTGTCACTGTCATTTGGTATGTTGTTACCAGGACTTCAGTGGGACAGTTGAGGACTATTTGGACAGTTCTAGTAATTTTTTGTTGTTTTCTTGCTGTTTCCATGAGAAATTAAAAGTTGTAGATGGGGTTTGTCTAACTTCCCACTAACCCTGACCGAAGTTTGAGGGGCTGGTGGCTTCCCATTCACGAGCTTCTGTGGCTGCCCTCGTGACACTCATGTTTGGTTTGATGAATCTGGAATCATAGGGAAAAACCAGACACCTCAGATCACGAGACGACTCAGTGGTTCAGTGGTGATTCTGTGCTTAACCTTTATTGTCGGAAAATATCTTAGGATTTGCTGTCAGATTATTTCTACTGGGCAGAGGTGTGGACACTGTGTCGTTGCCAAAGACTTTTGACAACTGTGAACCCGTGAGTGTGGTTGTGCTGACCCGACAGACTGCTGTCCACAGTTAATTCACTGACCGAGCTCTTTCTAGAGCTACTTCATGTGATCTGCCTGCAAGGACACAGGTGGACAGGGTGTAGCCCCCAGGCCGCCCCAGTGCTGTGGCTCTGCAGGCTGGCCTGCCTTGCCCTGGAGTGTGGCCATGTGGGCTGGCAGCAGTGACGTGCTCAGGCAGAGAGGCCCATTTCACCCCAGTATGCGCCAGTGGCCAGGGCCTCTAGGAGTGGGACTCCTAGAGCACTTCCCCTCAGCCTCCTCACATGCCCTTAGGAGGAGCAGCCTGGGTGTCCGGCACCCTCTGGGCTGGCCCGTGGGAAGCCACCCTCTCACCCACCCTGCGTCATGCCTGTCGTGGTTGTTTTCACCGCAGACACATCGTCCGCTTCAGAAGACGAGGGCTCTGTGCAGCGGCCCGGGCAGCTCAGCTCCACTGTGCTCCAGAGCCACCCCGGTGCAGAGCCCTGGCTCGACCGGGTCATTCAGGGCTCCTCCACCTCATCTTCCGCATCCTCCACCTCATCTCACCCGGGAGGCAGACCCGCCGCCGCGCTCTCAGACCTTGCAGCCCACGCCCACATAGGTCAGTAACCAGCTGCCGTGGCCATGGCCGCAGCAGGGCAGGGTCAGGCGCGCCCAGGATGGAGGCGCTCCCCTGGCCCGCAGGTGGAGGGCAGTGGGGCTGTGCCACCTTCCACAGACAGCCGGGCTCCTGCAGCCAGAGGTCACGGTGCCTGTCTGCCTGAAATGCCAGCTGGTGTTGAGCTTGCAGTGATGACCCTGACAGGAGCGGGGACGATTCCTGGCCAGTTTGGCTTCCAGATCAAACCCTGTACTTGTTGAACAGTAGGCCTGGTTGCTCAGAAACCCACCTCTTCTCCCCCGAGAGGTGTCCTCGGTCGCTGAAGTAGTTCTGTGCTCTGGGAGCTGGCAGCCCGATTCTTGGGGCATGTGGGCATCCTCCACCCCCACCCCTGCTCGGTGTCACCTGCCTGCTGTGGTTGTCACAGCCCCGTTGGGCTGGCTGCCTTTCCTCATGGCCTGTATGAGCAGGTGAGGTCCTGAGGCAGGGGCCAGGGCTGTGGCTATGATGGCCTTTCTTCCTCCGGGCGCCCCTCAGCTGAAATCAAGGTGCCAGTCAAAGCTGATCATGAAAATGCCTGGATCTCTTCCAAATCACGCACTTCAGATCACACTCAGGGAGGAAAAACGTGACATCCTGCTTAAACAAAGACAGTGGCATGGCTGGCAGCATGCGGCTGGCATGTGGTCCCCGAACACTCTTGCTTTGGTGCCTAGACAGGCAGGCGGTATTGCTGGAGACTCCTGGTGACCTCATTTTCTAGAGGAAGGAAGACAGAAAGTGAGGTGTTTATAACTTCTTGACAATACTTGGCTGCTCAGTGGGGAGCCAGAGCTGGCCCCGGGTTTTTTTTTTAATATCTATTTTTTTAGGTGTAGATGGACACAACACAATGCCTTTATTTTTATGTGGTGCTGAGATTCGAACCCGGGTCCCGCCCACACTAGGCGACTGTTCTACCGCTGAGCCACAATCCCAGCTCTGGCCCCAGGTTTTTTGATCTTCTTCATTTTCTTTGCTTTTCTGCTGAAACTGAAACGGGAGCACCTGTGGTACACCCGTGATAGGTGGTCTGGTCCAGGCAGTTCTGGGCCTGTGTGCTGAGACGCTCTTACCTGTAAGCGTGGTCAGTTGGCTGCACTGGAGGTGGGTGGGGTTCTTAGTGTCCCTCTGTGGGGCTGGTCAGAGTTGCTCTGCATTTCTTCTTGGTCTGTGTATTCCTGCTGAAGAGGGTCATGCCACTGTGATGTGAGTCAGAGAGCAGCTGGCCCCCACATCATGCTTTCCACACACAGAGGGGCTGCGGGTGCTCCTGTGAAGGGCAGCCTGCCTTCCTTGTCTCTGTGGCTTTCTGGGAACGTTTTTACTTTTATTCTAAATCTCAAAGTACAAGTTAAGTTTCTGTAATCTGAAAATAGAAATCTTAAATGCTCTGAAATCTGAGACTTTGATTGCCACGCGGGAGCGTTTTGGGTTTTGACTTCAGGGTTAGGAAGGTCCAACCAGTCCTGTAGGCAGATGTTCCAAGATCCAGGAAAGCTCCGCTCCCAGGAGGCACTGGTCCCCGCCTTGGGCTACTGGATGTTGAGTCTGCACCTGGCCTTCCCTCCTCTTGTTGCGGAAGCATCCTTTCTCTATTTTTAACACTAGATATTCTTTAGTTTGAACTGAGGAGAGAAATCTGGAAAGAGGAAGAATATATTCAGTAAAAAAATTTGATGAGAACATCTTAGGTAAAGGTAATTTAAAAAAAGTTTGTTTGTTGTTTTCCTCTTGGTATCAGGGATTGATCCCAGGGGAGCATACACTGAGCTACATCCCCAGCCCCCTTTTATTTATTAATTTAATTTAATTTTTTTGAGACAGGTTTTTACTAAGTTGCTTCTGGCCTTGCTAAATTGCTGAGGCCGGCCTTGAAATTGTGATCTTGCTGCCTTAGCTTCCCAAATCCCTGGGATTATAGGCATGTGCCACTGCACCTCACTAGTTTCAGATTAAGGAAATCAAATACATTAAATATATTTTTAAGCCTTTATTTAATTTATTTATTTTTACATGGTGCTGAGGATTGAACCCAGGGCCTCGCTCGTGCTAGGCGAGTGCTCTACCGCTGAGCCACAACCCCAGCCCCATGTTAAATATTTTGACACAAATGTAAACACATATTTAAAAGCAGTACTTTTCGTTATAGTAGTTCATTTTTTGAGTAGTTTATGTGGCTATTTAAAAAACTACCTATAATGGATACGTTACCACATATGCCTTGCTTTTCATGTGTATTTTTAAATCACTTATTTTTGCTAGATTTTACAGCAAGGAAATTTCTTTTTGAACTCAGAGAACCTACTGACTGGCATGCTCTAAAATGTTTGTCTGCTCAGTGTCACACTCTTTGAAGGGCTGTGAGACGATGTCATGAGAGCTGTAGGTCTTCCCACATGGCACGTTCTGTGGCATGAAGAGTGGGTTTGTGTCTGGCTGTCTAAATTCTGTCATGTAAACAACTCCCATCTGGTCTTTCCTCATATGGAAGTGGTAGCTGGCAGAAGGTTAGCCCTAGTGAGCTGGAATGCTGGAGAGCACCCTTAGCACAGCCACTGACCAGAGACCAGCCCAAGGCCATCGCTGCCCTGGTCAGCCACTGACCAGAGACCAGCCCAAGGCCATCGCTGCCCTGGTCAGCAGACCTGGACTCTGGAATAGTGTCTGCTGCTCGGTGCTGCAGGAGGCCAGTGTCTGTTGTCCTTCTGGTGCAGTGCCTTTCCTTCCACAGAGGTGGCAAGTGCACCGTGAGGGATACACGACAAGGATGGGGTGCTTGAAGCATTTTGTATTTCCCATCTTAGTCTTTAAATGTGACAGTGACCCTTTTTACTTTAAGCAGCTGTTTGGGTCACATGGTATTGCAGCCTTGTTTTTCATTTGTGGTTTTGTTTTTGAGATGGGATTTTGCCCCGCCTCCTGGGCTGGAGCTTTGAGTCCTCTTGCCTTGGCTTCTCAGGTTGTTGGGGTCCCAGGCATGTGCCACCATGCCCAGCTCATCGCAGACATTTTTTAGTTTTATCCTTTGAGGCCTGTGATGGTGGGGTCTTTGTAACTGTGGCATACTTTTTGGTGGTTAATAGGTTACAGATGTGTGGCTGACATTGTGAAATGTTCTCTTGACATGTGAGCTCAGGTTTGTCTGGCTCCCTCGAGGGAGAATTCTGACTCCTATTAGGTTGCAGTGGTCACTGGCCAGTTGCTGCGTGCCTGTCTCTGTGCTGTAGTCTTGGTTTGAGGTCTGGATCCCTCTGAGAATTGAGCCTCCACCACTGTTGCTCGTGATATCTGGGCACTCACAGAGTCTTGTGCTGTGGGCAGCTGGGAGCAGAATCAGTCAGGCTCCATGTGGGCTTGGCTGGGGGCAGCATCTGACGGTGGGTTGATCAGCAGTATGTGCTCCTCAGAACTAACAGCCACCTCGTCTTCATTTCAAAAGCAGATCTGCACTCTGCCCCTCCTGACGTCACCACAGGCCTCGTGGACCGTCCGCACTATGAACGTCCCCAGGTGGCTTCTGTGAGAGCTGCTCCTCGGGGGTACGGCGGGAGCATCCTGGAAACAGCAGATGGTGAGCACATTCATCTTCTCCTTCTGAAAGAACAAGCACAGGATATCACTCTGGTGTGGAGCCCAGCTTCACTGTGCTCCCCCAGCAAGCCCAGCCAGCCATCAGCTCTCACTCACTCATGAGTAAAGGTAAAAGAGTGTGGGTGTGACTGTTCCCACAGAAAATCACTTGGTGTGAAGTTGGTAAGATGGGAAAGAAGGAGAGTAGGAGGGGAAACCTCACAACTTGGGCTGGATGTTGAGGAGTGAGACCTGCAGTGGGTAGTGTGCAGCTGTTGGCACGCATGTGTGAATTGACTGGGCAAGTCTTGGCAGCCTCTGTGAGTGCCGCTTCCCTCCACAACACCCAAGGCCAGTGCCTGGTGCTGTTTCCCAGCGGCTCTCAGAAGGCCCTCGTACAGACCATTTCTTTTTGAAACTATTTCTAGTATTTTTTTTTAAAAAGTCATGTCAAGTTTTTTCCCCAAAGTACCAACTTAAATCAGAGAAAACAGAGGATCTCAGATCGCAGACTCTCCTGCTATTTCGGTGCTCCTAACAGAAGGTCACTTTACGTTGAGGTTTTCATTTTCTTCATAGTGCAAAAGAAAAAGGCTGAGTCAACGCAGAGAGGGGTACTTGATTGAACATGTTTTAATGTGATTTATCTCTCTTTACATTTAAAACCTTTAAGACCTTAATTGAGATAAAAATCAGCATAGAATGAACTGCCCTCTTTCAGCGTGTGCAGTTTTTTCAAGATGTCCAAATGCTATGGGTGTGTCCAGCAGTCTCATGTCCAGCTGCTGCCCTTTGTGTCCCCGCCACCCAGGAACCTCTGATTCACTTCCTGACACCATAGATTGGTCTTGTTTTCTGGAGTTTTATGTAAGTTGAACGATAATATCTACTCTCTACCGTCTGCCTCTTGCTTGTCAGTGATGGTGCCAGCTGACCCTGGCAGTCCTCCAGCAGTGTGTCCCCGGAGTGCGCCACAGCTGTCTCTACCTCCAGTGAAGGTGCCGTGGTGCTCATCTGCCTGAGTGTGTGTGCACGTGTGTTCTCACTTCTTGAGTGCAGGTTCTTAGAGAGTGGAAGGCTGAGTGACCTCCAGGGGTGTGTGTGACGTTTTAAGAAATTGCCAAGCTGTTTTCCAAAGTGCTTGTCCCATTCTCCTTCCTCTGCATCTCTAGCAGCGAGCATGTGGGGAATTTCACCACAGTTCTAATTTTCGTTTCCGTAACCACTGATGATAGTGTGTTAAAAATGTTTTCATATGCTTATTTTCTATCTGTGTATTTTTTTAGGAAAAGTGTTAAAACTTTTGCCTTAAAAAAGTTTGTTTTTTGTTTTTTTATTGAATTTTGGGGGTTCTTTATATATTCTGTATACAAAATTCAGGTTTATCATTTATATTTTTTTCCTAGTCTGTGGCTTGTTGTTTTTTTTTTTTTACTAATTTTTGCTTTTATAGATTGTGTTCTTGTGCCTTATCTAAGGCGTCTTTGCCTAACGCAAGGTCATAAAGCTTTTCCCCTCTATTTACTTTTAGAATTTTATAGTTTTCAATTTTGCATTCATTTTGAGGTAATTTTAGCAGAAGTAAGAGGTATGAATCAAAATGTTCACATTCTTGTTTTTGGATGTCTGGCTGTCCTGATGCATTTATCATAAAGATCACCAACTCATACCAATTCCTGTGACACCAAGTGACTCCTGTAGATTTATGAAAATTCAAGATGTTGTGTAGCTTGTGTCCTCCAACTGTGCTTTTCATTTATGAAGTGTTTTAGTTGTTCCAGCTTTTTTGTATTTTAAAATATAAAAAAATCAGTTTATTGTTTCCACAAAAATTTCTGTGGAGCTATTTGCTGATATTTCTTTAAATCCTTACACCAGTTTAAGGGGAATTGGCATCTTCTTTTTTTTTTTTTTCCCCTGTGGTGCTGGGGATTGAACCCAGGGCCTTGTGCATGTGAGGCAAGCCCTCTACCAACTGAGCTATGTCCCCAGCTCTGGGGATCAGCATCTTCACAGTGTCATGTGTTCCAGTCAGTGAGTATTTCAGTTGTTCCAGTGTATAGATATTGCCTATATTTAAATTTTTTTTTCTTAGATGTAGATGGACGTAAAACCTTTATTTTTATTTATTTATTTTTATGTGGTGCTGAGGATCAAACCCAGTGCCTCACACATGCCAGGCAGGCACTCTATCACTGAGCCACAACCCCAGCCCAGTATTATATATATTTTGTTATTTCAAAACACGTTTTAATGCAGTTGTAAAAAATTTAACATTTTTCCCAATTATTTTTTGTTAGACTCTAGAAATACCGTTGATGTTTCATGTGGACCTTATATTAGTCTCAGATTAGTTCTAATAGCAGTTTTTGGTAGAATCCTTAAGATTTTCTATATGCATGATCTTATTATTTATGAATAAAGACATTGTATTTTCTTTCTAAACTGCATGCCTTTTATTTGTTTTTCTTGCTGTATTTTGGTGTGTAGGCGTCTAGTCTATGTTAATCGAAATGCCAAGTGTGAAAAAGCATTTGGTTTTATATTTTTCAGTTTTGATATTAATTATAGATTTTTTGTAGATTCCTTCAACAGGTTGATCAAGGTTCCTTTTTAAGTTTCTGAAAGTTTTTATCATTTTTTTTATTTAATGCTCATATGGTTTTTCTTTCATGGTTTTTGAATATAGACAATTGCATGGATCTACTTTTAAAAAGTTTTTTTTCTTGCAGTGAAATACGTAGAACATGAAATTTTGTATCTTAACCACTTTCTAATTTTTTCACTCCTGGTGATTGAACCCAGAGATGCTCTGCCTCTGAGCTGCATCCCCAGCCCTTTTTTTTTAATTTTTAAAAACATTTTGTCTTGAAACAGAGTCTCCACATTGCCCAGGCTGGCCTCAAACTTGCATCCTCCCATCTCTTCCTTATGAGTGACTGGGACAGCCAGTGTGGGCCGCTGTGCCTGGCCGCCTTAACTTCTGTTTTTTGGTGGTGCTGGGTGAGGAGACCAGGGCCTCACACGTGGGGGCAGGCGACCTGCACGGAGCCACCTTGTGTCTGTCCGAACCACTCTGAGAACCAGCTGTAGAGTCCACACAGTGGTGTTGAGCAGCACCGTCGTCTCCACAGCTCTTGGTCTGGAAAGACGGAAGCTCTGTCTGTGGAGCACTGACTCCCCCTCCCCAGCCCTGGCAGCCAGCGTTCTCTTTTCTATCTGCTCGCTAGGTGGACTTGCACCACGCTGGTCTTTCTGCAGGGGGCTTACTTCATAGACTGGTGTCCTGAGGCCCATCTCTGTTGTGGCACATCCTGGACCTCTGCCCTCAAGGTTCAGCACCATTTTGCTGGTGTCCACAGTGTGACTCTGTCGTGTGTTCCTGCTGCCAGGAGAGCTCCATGGACAGTGTTCACCCAGACCCTGCTTCGGGCTCTCTGGGGCCTCTGTCTGTAGGTGGGAGTCTGGGTGCAGGACCTGGGTGGGTGGGTGACCTTGTTGGGCTCTCTGGACCTCTGTCTGTAGGTGGGAGTCTGGGTGCAGGACCTGGGTGGGTGACCTTGTTGGGCTCTCTGGGCCTCTGTCTGTAGGTGGGAGTCTGGGTGCAGGACCTGGGTGGGTGACCTTGTTGGGCTCTCTGGGCCTCTGTCTGTAGGTGGGAGTCTGGGTGCAGGACCTGGGTGGGTGACCTTGTTGGGCTCTCTGGGGCCTCTGTCTGTAGGTGGGAGTCTGGGTGCAGGACCTGGGTGGGTGACCTTGTTGGGCTCTCTGGGCCTCTGTCTGTAGGTGGGAGCCTGGGTGCAGGACCTGGGTGGGTGACCTTGTTGGGCTCTCTGGGCCTCTGTCTGTAGGTGGGAGTCTGGGTGCAGGACCTGGGTGGGTGACCTTGTTGGGCTCTCTGGGCCTCTGTCTGTAGGTGGGAGTCTGGGTGCAGGACCTGGGTGGGTGGGTGACCTTGTTGGGCTCTCTGGGGCCTCTGTCTGTAGGTGGGAGTCTGGGTGCAGGACCTGGGTGGATGGGTGACCTTGTTGGGCTCTCTGGGCCTCTGTCTGTAGGTGGGAGCCTGGGTGCAGGACCTGGGTGGGCGACCTTGTTGGGCTCTCTGGGCCTCTGTCTGTAGGTGGGAGTCTGGGTGCAGGACCTGGGTGGGTGACCTTGTTGGGCTCTCTGGGCCTCTGTCTGTAGGTGGGAGTCTGGGTGCAGGACCTGGGTGGGTGGGCGACCTTGTTGGGCTCTCTGGGCCTCTGTCTGTAGGTGGGAGTCTGGGTGCAGGACCTGGGTGGGTGGGTGACCTTGTTGGGCTCTCTGGGGCCTCTGTCTGTAGGTGGGAGTCTGGGTGCAGGACCTGGGTGGGTGGGTGACCTTGTTGGGCTCTCTGGGGCCTCTGTCTGTAGGTGGGAGTCTGGGTGCAGGACCTGGATGGTGTGGTGACCTTGTTGGGCTCTCTGGGCCTCTTTCTGTAGGTGGGAGTCTGGGTGCAGGACCTGGGTGGGTGACCTTGTTGGGCTCTCTGGGGCCTCTGTCTGTAGGTGGGAGTCTGGGTGCAGGACCTGGGTGGGTGGGTGACCTTGTTGGGCTCTCTGGGCCTCTGTCTGTAGGTGGGAGTCTGGGTGCAGGACCTGGGTGGATGGGTGACCTTGTTGGGCTCTCTGGGCCTCTGTCTGTAGGTGGGAGCCTGGGTGCAGGACCTGGGTGGGCGACCTTGTTGGGCTCTCTGGGCCTCTGTCTGTAGGTGGGAGTCTGGGTGCAGGACCTGGGTGGGTGACCTTGTTGGGCTCTCTGGGCCTCTGTCTGTAGGTGGGAGTCTGGGTGCAGGACCTGGGTGGGTGGGCGACCTTGTTGGGCTCTCTGGGCCTCTGTCTGTAGGTGGGAGTCTGGGTGCAGGACCTGGGTGGGTGGGTGACCTTGTTGGGCTCTCTGGGGCCTCTGTCTGTAGGTGGGAGTCTGGGTGCAGGACCTGGGTGGGTGGGTGACCTTGTTGGGCTCTCTGGGGCCTCTGTCTGTAGGTGGGAGTCTGGGTGCAGGACCTGGATGGTGTGGTGACCTTGTTGGGCTCTCTGGGCCTCTTTCTGTAGGTGGGAGTCTGGGTGCAGGACCTGGGTGGGTGACCTTGTTGGGCTCTCTGGGGCCTCTGTCTGTAGGTGGGAGTCTGGGTGCAGGACCTGGGTGGGTGGGTGACCTTGTTGGGCTCTCTGGGCCTCTGTCTGTAGGTGGGAGTCTGGGTGCAGGACCTGGGTGGATGACCTTGTTGGGCTCTCTGGGGCCTCTGTCTGTAGGTGGGAGTCTGGGTGCAGGACCTGGGTGGATGACCTTGTTGGGCTCTCTGGGCCTCTGTCTGTAGGTGGGAGTCTGGGTGCAGGACCTGGGTGGGTGGGTGACCTTGTTGGGCTCTCTGGGCCTCTGTCTGTAGGTGGGAGTCTGGGTGCAGGACCTGGGTGGATGGGCGACCTTGTTGGGCTCTCTGGGGCCTCTGTCTGTAGGTGGGAGTCTGGGTGCAGGACCTGGGTGGGTGGGTGACCTTGTTGGGCTCTCTGGGCCTCTGTCTGTAGGTGGGAGTCTGGGTGCAGGACCTGGGTGGGTGACCTTGTTGGGCTCTCTGGGGCCTCTGTCTATAGGTGGGAGTCTGGGTGCAGGACCTGGGTGGGTGACCTTGTTGGGCTCTCTGGGGCCTCTGTCTGTAGGTGGGAGTCTGGGTGCAGGACCTGGGTGGGTGGGTGACCTTGTTGGGCTCTCTGGGGCCTCTGTCTGTAGGTGGGAGTCTGGGTGCAGGACCTGGGTGGGTGACCTTGTTGGGCTCTCTGGGGCCTCTGTCTGTAGGTGGGAGTCTGGGTGCAGGACCTGGGTGGGTGGGTGACCTTGTTGGGCTCTCTGGGGCCTCTGTCTGTAGGTGGGAGTCTGGGTGCAGGACCTGGATGGTGTGGTGACCTTGTTGGGCTCTCTGGGGCCTCTGTCTGTAGGTGGGAGTCTGGGTGCAGGACCTGGGTGGGTGGGTGACCTTGTTGGGCTCTCTGGGGCCTCTGTCTGTAGGTGGGAGTCTGGGTGCAGGACCTGGATGGTGTGGTGACCTTGTTGGGCTCTCTGGGGCCTCTGTCTGTAGGTGGGAGTCTGGGTGCAGGACCTGGGTGGGTGGGTGACCTTGTTGGGCTCTCTGGGCCTCTGTCTGTAGGTGGGAGTCTGGGTGCAGGACCTGGGTGGGTGGGTGACCTTGTTGGGCTCTCTGGGGCCTCTGTCTGTAGGTGGGAGTCTGGGTGCAGGACCTGGGTGGATGGGCGACCTTGTTGGGCTCTCTGGGCCTCTGTCTGTAGGTGGGAGTCTGGGTGCAGGACCTGGGTGGGTGGGTGACCTTGTTGGGCTCTCTGGGCCTCTGTCTATAGGTGGGAGTCTGGGTGCAGGACCTGGATGGTGTGGTGACCTTGTTGGGCTCTCTGGGCCTCTGTCTGTAGGTGGGAGTCTGGGTGCAGGACCTGGGTGGGTGGGTGACCTTGTTGGGCTCTCTGGGCCTCTGTCTGTAGGTGGGAGTCTGGGTGCAGGACCTGGGTGGGTGACCTTGTTGGGCTCTCTGGGCCTCTGTCTGTAGGTGGGAGTCTGGGTGCAGGACCTGGGTGGGTGACCTTGTTGGGCTCTCTGGGGCCTCTGTCTGTAGGTGGGAGTCTGGGTGCAGGACCTGGGTGGATGGGTGACCTTGTTGGGCTCTCTGGGCCTCTGTCTGTAGGTGGGAGTCTGGGTGCAGGACCTGGGTGGGTGACCTTGTTGGGCTCTCTGGGCCTCTGTCTGTAGGTGGGAGTCTGGGTGCAGGACCTGGGTGGGTGGGTGACCTTGTTGGGCTCTCTGGGCCTCTGTCTGTAGGTGGGAGTCTGGGTGCAGGACCTGGATGGTGTGGTGACCTTGTTGGGCTCTCTGGGCCTCTGTCTATAGGTGGGAGCCTGGGTGCAGGACCTGGGTGGGTGGGCAACCTTGCTTTCAGTGTTGGGGGACCTGCCTGCTGCTGCTCTTCACCTGCACCCTGGGGTGCGCAGAGCTCTGGGTCTTCATGCATCCCCAGCAGGTGCTCTGGTAGTACCCGTCCTGAAGGTGCGAGGTGCTTCTGCTTGATCTGGGCACCTTCATGTGCTGCTTGGACATTTGAAGACTTTTTTTTTTGGAGAAATGTCTCTTAAAGGTTTGGTTTGGTTTTGTGTTTTTGAATTTTTTTTTTTTTAGTTGTTGATGGACACAATATCGTTATTTTATTTATTCATTTTTATGCGGTACTGAGAATCAAACCCAATGCTTCACACGTGAGGCAAGACTCTACCACCCCCAGCCCCAAGGGTCCCCCCCCATTCAGATTATTTATGCTTTTTAAAAATTTTTTTTTACTTTTGCCATATTTTCTAGGTGTTAATTCCATATCAGGTATAATATTCACACAAGTATTTTCTTCCATTCTCTAGCCTATCTTTGTAGTTTCTTTTTCTTTTCTCATTACTGGGCATTGAACCCAGGGGTGACTTACTACTGAGCCACATCCCAGCCCTTTTTATTTTTTCGCGACGGTCTTGGCTAGTTAGTTACCCAGGCTGGCCTAGAACTTGCCATCCCTCTGCCCTTCTGCCTGGCCTCCTGTGTCACTAGGATTATTGATCGTGTCTTTCGATATACAAAATTTGAACATTTTCGTGAAGTCTCATTTGTCCCTTTTTTCTTGTGTTGCTGATGTCTTTGGAGTAGAGCTGACGAGGACTGCAGGACCCTGTGCCTGGCAGTGGCACGCTGTCCTCTCAAGAGGTCCTCTAAAGAGTCATGGCTCGTGTTCAGGCTGTGACCGGGACCTTCATTGTCTGCTCGTGGAGATCTGGTGGTGTTTGTGGGAAGGACTGTCCTTTCTCAGTGGAGTGCTCTCGCACCCTTGGCAGAAGTCACTGCTCCTGTGTGGCACTGCTTCTGAGCTCTCTGCTCTGTCCCACTGGTCTGTCTGCATGTTAGTACCACGCACAGTCTCAGCTCCTCTTAGAATCAGGTATGGCAGAGTCTTCCAGCTCTGTTTTTGACTATTTAGGATTCCTGTGAATCTTAGGACATGTGTTTCTATTTATGCAGAAGAGGTCTTTGGGATTTTATAGGGATCACATTGGATTTCTAATTTAAAAATGTTAACATACTACACATGAGCATTTATTTTTGTTGCCTTTAATTTTTCTTCAGCAGTGTTTTCATTATAGAACTCCTTTGCCTCCATGCTGAATTCTTTTCAATTCTGTTGTAAATTGTTTTTGTAATTTCTTTTCAGATTATTCATTGTTAGTACACAGGTAAGCGACTGATTTTTTTTTTTTGAGTGTGTGTGTGTGTGTGTGTAATGGCTGTGTCTTGCCACTTTGTTGAATTCAGATTGTTCTAACTGTGTGTGTGTGTGTGTGTGTGTGTGTGTAAAGGCTGTGTCTTGCCACTTTGTTGAATTCAGATTGTTCTAACTGTGTGTGTGTGTGTGTGTGTGTGTAATGGCTGAGTCTTGCCACTTTGTTGAATTCAGATTGTTCTAAGTGTGTGTGTGTGTGTGTGTGTAATGGCTGTGTCTTGCCATTTTGTTGAATTCAGATTGTTTTAACTGTGTGTGTGTGTGTGTGTTCGCATGCGGGCTCCAGGATTCTCTGGGTCTTTTATTCTTTCTTGCCTGGCAGGCCCAGGGCTGTGCAATAGGGTGCCTCCACCCATGAATGCCCCTGCTCCCTGTGGGGTTCACCCAGCTGGGTGCTGGGTTCTTCCACCTGGTTGTGTCCACTGTGGTCTGCTCGGCAGTGGGTTTGCCTTCGGTGTCGTGGTCCCTTTCCCCAGGGTCCCTAGGGTTGCCCTGCGACTGCTGCCCTGGGGCCGGCCTTGCTCGTCCAGTGCTCCTGCCTTTGAGCTCTGCTCTGGATCTTTCCTGGACCTTTCTCCTCTGCCTCTCTCCTGCCCCACTGTGTTTAGATGTTTGTTGATCTCAGCGTATTTCCAGGTGCATTGTTCAGATGTGTTTCTCCTGCATATTTAATCCCTTTTAAGTTTATTAAACTTGTGAACTACCCAGCACACAGTCTGTTAGTTGAGTATTCCACTCGAAAATAATACTTATTCTGTTGCATTTTTTCTTTTTTTTTAAAGTTTTTTTTAATAGTTGTAGATGGACAGGATGCCTTTATTTTATTTGTTTATTTTTATGTGGTGCTGAGGATCAAACCCAGTGTCTCATGCATGCTAGGCAGGCATTCTGCTGCTGAGCTATGACCCCAGACCTTCTTTTGTTTTATGGTAAAATAATGCTATAAAGAAAGCTCAAAAATTTTTGATAACTTTGTCCAAAATATTTGTTACATAGTGATGGGTGAAGGTCTAATATTTCTAATATAAAAATCATTTTTAAAAATGAACAGGAAAAGCCAAGTTGGTGGCACACACCTGTAATCCCTTCCATTCTTGTGGTTGAACATGGAGTCACACTGGTCATTTATCCATATGTGACATAGGAAAGTTACGTCCAGTTCATTCCTCTGTCTTTCCTATTCCCATCCCTCCTTCCTTCCCTTCATTCCCCTTTGTCTAATCCAATGAACTTCTATTCTTCCCTGCCCCACCCCTTATTACGTGTTGGCAGCTGCACGTCAGAGAGAACAGTCGGCCTTTGGTTTTTGAGGACTGGCTTATTTCACTTAGCATGATTGTCTCCAGTTCCATCATTTACTGGCAAATGCCATGATTTCATTCTTCTTTATGGTTGAGTAATATTCCATTGTGTATATGTGCCACATGTTCTTTATCCATTCATCTGTTGAAGGGCACCTGGGTTGGTTCCGTAGCTTAGCTATTGTGAACTGAGCTGCTGTGAACATTGATGTGGTTGTGTCACTGCAGTGTGCTGATTTTAAGTCCTTTGGGTATGTACCGAGGAGGGGGATAACTGGGTCAAATGGTGGTTCCATTCCAAGTTTTCTGAGGAATCTCCATACTGCTTTCCAGAGTGGTTGCACCAATTTGCAGTGCCAACAGCAATGTATGAGTGAACCATTTTCCCCACATCCTCACCACATTTATTGTTACTTGTATTCTTGATTGTTGCCATTCTGACTGGGGTGAGATGGAATCTCAGTGTGGTTTTAATTTGCATTTCTCCAGTTGTTAGAGATGTTGAACATTTTTTCACGTTTGTTGACCATTCATGTTTCTTCTGTGAAGTGTCTGTTCAGTGCCTTTGCCCCTTTATCGATTGAGTTATTTGGTTTTTTTGAAGTTGAGTTTTTTTTTTAATATATATATATATATCCTGAAGACTAATGCTCTATCTGAGGTACAGGTGGCAAAGATTTTCTCCCATTCCGCGGGCTCTTTCTTCACTGTCTTGATTGTCTCCTTTACTATGAAGGAGCTTTTTAGTTTGATACTATCCCATTTATTGATTCTTGGTTTTACTTCTTTGAGCTTTAGGAGTCTTGCTGACAGATTTGGTTCCTAAGCCGACATTTTGGGAAGTTGGGCTTACATTTTCTTCTAGTAGGCACAGGGTCTGCAGTCTAATGCCTGAGTCCTCCATCCACTTTGAGTTGAGTTCACGCGTGGTGAGAGCGAGGGGTTTAGTTTCACTTTATTATATGTGGGTTTCCAGTTTTCCCAGCACCATTTGTTGAAGAGGCTCTCTTCTCTCCAGTGACTACTTATGGCCCCTTTGTCCAGTGTCTTGCATTCCACTGGTCTCCGTTCTGTCTTGGTGCGGCCCCATGCTGTTTCTGTGGCTCTGTGGTGTAGTTTAAGGGTGTGCTACTGGGATGCCTCCTGCTTTGTTTTTTTCACTGAGGATTTCTCCTTATTTTTCCAAATGAATTTCATAACTGCTTTTTCTGTTTCCATGAAGAATATCATTGGAACCTTAAAAGGAATTAAGAATGAATTGGAAGGGTTCCTTCCTTTTGTATTTCATGGGATCATTGAGGAGATTGGTGTTAGTTTTCTTTGAAGGTCTGGTAGAGCTCAGCTGAGAATCTCTGTCTGGTCCTGGGCTTCTCTTCCTTGGCTTTTGATAGCATCTTTAATTTCATAGCTTGAAATTGATCTGTTTAAACTTTCTATGTCCTCCTGATTCAGTTTTTTTAGGTCATATGTCTCTAGAAATTTGTGGATGTTTTCAAGGTTATCTATTGTATCAGAGTAGGAATTTTCAAAGTAGGTTTGGTTATCTTCTGTATTTTAGTAGTTTGTGTTGTGATATTTCCTTTTTCATTGTGAATTTTAGTAATTTGAGTTTTCTTTGTTAGCTTGGCTAAGGGTTTATTAATTTTATTTTATTGATTTGTTTTTCAAAGAACCAACATTTTGTTTTGTCGATTTTTTGGGATTATCTCTTTTGTTTCAATTTTATTGATTTCAGCTCTGATTTTATTTCCTGTCTTCTGCTTTTGGTGTTGATTCATTCTTCTTGTTCTAGGACTTTGAGATGTAATGATAGGTTATTTATTTGTTGACTTTCTATACTTTTAATAATAAGTGAGCTCAATGCAATGCATTTTCCTCTTTGCACTGCCTTCATAGTGTCCCAGAGTTCTTGATATGTTGTTTCATTTACCTCTCAGTATGTTTTTTTTCATCCCAGATTTCTTCTGCTATCCATTGTTCATTCAGTAGCATATTATTTAGTCTCCGGGTATTAAAGTAGCTTCTATTTTTTTTGAACTTTTTTTTATTATAGATAGACACAATACCTTTATTTTATTTGTTTTTATTATGTGGTGCCAGGGATCGAACCCAGTGCTTCATGCATGCTAGGCAAACTCTCCATCACTGAGCCACAACCCCAGCCCCTCTATTTTTAGTTTCATTCTTGATTTCTAAATTCATTCTGTTATGATCTGATAGGATGCAAAGTATATCTATTTTTTTTTATATTTGCTAAGAGTTGCTTTGTGGCCTGAGACGTGGTCTATTTTAGAGAAGGATCCGTAGCTGCTGAGAAGAAAATGCATGTCGTCATCCTGCCAGATCTTACCTGTCATTTTTCTCTGGCGTTCTTTAAAATTCTATCCTTATTCTCTGTGTTGAGCATTTTCATGATAATGTGCCTTGGTGTGGGTCTGTTGCAGTTTTGTATATTTGAGGTCTTGTAAGCTTCCTGCATTTGATTTTCCACTTTATTCTTTAGGTTTGGGAAATTTTCTGATATTATTTCATTGAAAAGATTGTGCATTCCTTTTGTTTGTATCTCTGAATCTTCATCTCTCCCAATAAATCTTAAATATAGTCTTTTCAGGTTATCCCACATTTCTTGCAAGTTCTGTTTGTGGTCTCTTAACATCTTTTCTCCATGTTTAACTTTGTTTTCAAGATTATTTATTTTGCCTTCATTGCCTGAAACTCTAAGTGGTCTAGTCTGTTGGTGATGCTTTCAATTGAAATTTTAATTTGATTTATTGATTTCCTTCATTTCAAAGATTTGTATGCTTTTCTTTTTTTCAGAATCTCTCTTTATTGAAGTGATATTTCACTTCCTGTATTTTCTTTCTGATTTCACTCCTTATACTGGCTTTTACTTCGCACATCGTTTTAACTATGTACATTATAAACTCTTTCTTGGATATTTCTTCCACTCTGGTGTTGTTGGATTCTGTTATTGGAGCACCTTGGTCTGTTTGCGATGATTGACCCCTTGCCTTTTCATGTTGTTTGTGTGTCTACCCATCTAGCAGTATAGATGTGAGGAGTAGAGTTTTTTTTTTTAATTTATTTTTTAGTTGTAGATGGACACAATATCTTTATTTTTATTTGTTGCTCAGGATTGAACCCAGTGCCTTGCATGTGTCATGTGTGAGGCAAGTGCTGTACCACTGAGCTATAGCCCCAGCCCTCCTGTTTTTTTTTTTAATGTATTTTTTAGTTGTAGATGGACACAGTATCTTTATTTATTTTTATGGTTTTTTTTAATTTATTGGCAGTAGAGTTTTTATCCTGTAGACTTACAGTGTCCCTGAAGGTTTCCAATACCTCACGCTGAGAAGCTACCTGTCTGCTTTCTCGGTTTCACTCCACGTAGCAGCCAGGAAAGTGACCTCTATTCTGCCATCTTGAAAACCAGAACAGTGTTTCTTAAGAAGGATTGAGAACACCACGGAGCTTTTTAGCCTGCATGGGTTATATGTCTTGATATTTATCTTATTAGAAATTAAAATTAAAATTAGAATTATTATTTCACTTAAAACAGCAGTAAACTCGTTACATGTTGAGATGAATCACCATACTTCTGCAAAAGTAATTTCCAAAACAGCCACCTTGAGGGAGAAGAAGGGGCTCATTCCGTGCTTTGACGGTCTCTTTCATGGCTGACTGATGAAAGCGTCTGGGTCACCTGCATTCACAGTGACTTCAGGTGCATGTGACAGGAGAGAAAGAAAAGCAAATGGCATCTTTACATCACCATGGCGTGTTCTTAGCCTTAGTGCCCTGAAAGGCCCTCAGACACCCCAGGGTCCCTGGACCAGTTTGAAAACTGCTACAAGGAATAGCGTTCAGTACATATAATTCAGTCAGTGCTTATGGGGTGAATTGGCCAATTCCAGAACGTTGTCTGCTGGGCTGCAGACTGGAGATCATCTGTTGGCTGTGTGAGTTCTCGTGCCTCCAACAGGCTTGTCCTTGGCCTGCGGCTAGGCGTGTGTGTGTGACAGGTCTTGCCTGAGGCCCTCTCTGCTTTTCCTGTGACAGGTGTCCCTGTGCACAGCAGAGTGTCCTCCAAGATCCAGCAGCTTCTGAACACCCTGAAGAGGCCCAAGCGCCCTCCCCTGAAGGAGTTCTTCGTGGACGATTTTGAGGAGCTTTTGGAAGGTAGAGTCCTCTGATCTGAGCCCTGTGTGTGTGTGCCATCTGGAGGCACAGGTGGTGGTGCACAGACGTGAGTTCCTGTGCCACGCCATGTCAGACCCTTTCTCTTTGTGTCCAGACTCTGGTGAGCATGTGCAGCCGTGAGCTTAGAACCACACCTGCCTGCACATGGTCAGGGTTAGAGAGACTTTGCAATCCCCACGCCCAGTCCAGGGTTAGGACAACACTGCTAA
This sequence comes from Marmota flaviventris, assembly GCF_047511675.1. Classification (NCBI taxonomy): domain Eukaryota; kingdom Metazoa; phylum Chordata; class Mammalia; order Rodentia; family Sciuridae; genus Marmota; species Marmota flaviventris. The sequence goes on along the minus strand of NC_092505.1, from coordinate 301,450 downwards.
GGTTTCTTCTTTACACTTTTAGTTAAACTCTAAATGTGAAATACTTGTCTTCTTATGGTTCTAAAGTACTGAGTTTTTAGCACATGTTCAAGTCCTTTTCAGAATTTTAACCTCTCATTTATGAATGGAATATATATTTAAAAACAAAGAACATACTGAGCATGGTGGCACATGCCCATAATCCCAGTGACTCTGGAGGCTATGGCAGGAGGATTGCAAGTTTGAGACCAGCCTCAGTAACTTGGCAATACCCTGTCTCAAAATAAAAAATAAAGAGGGCTGGGGATGTAGCTCAGTGTTAGAGTGCCTCTGAGTTCAATCCCCAGTACTGCAAAAGAAGAATATAGATTTATTTTAAAAAAGAAGAACTAAGAAGAAGCAGAAAGAGGCCCACACCCTTAGAAGGGCACAGAGATGAAGCCTAGTGTTGGTGCTGAGTGTGTTGTGACCCCTGGGCCTGCCTGCCCTCAGTGGCAGGCCAGTGTGGGGCCTGGCTTGTCCTTCATGCTTAGACAGGTCCAGAGCTCCACCGTGTGCTTACAGCGCTGAGCTTCTCAGCACCTTGGAGAGCAGTCCTTGTTAACAGTGGGGTCTTTGGGGCCACAGGAAAATCAGTAGTGGGAATTGGTGGTGGAAATCAGTGAGGTGACCGTCCCGGCAGCTCCTGGCCTCAAGTCCTGTTCACTTTGGTCCTGGGTGGGCCGGTTGCTCAGACCTCCTCCCAGGCTCTGGGGCCTGCAGTGCTGCACTGGGGTGGCAGGCGTCAGGTGCCACAGTTATCCCCAAGGTGCAAGTAGATGTACCCTCCTGAGCCACCTTCACTGTCTGTGGCTGAACTTTCCTGGAGGGTGAAAGCCACACCGTCTACGACTGACTCTCCTTTATGTGACTGTGGTAATGACGAAGGTCTAAACCACTCATGTCAGGCTTTTTACAGTGGTGAGTGCGGGGCCTCCACAGTGCTGACGTCTGAACTCCGGCTCTGCTTACAGTTCAGCAGCCAGATCCCAATCAGCCGAAGCCTGAGGGAGAGGAGGTGGAGGTGCTGAGAGGGGAGCCCCCGGCCACAGGGGTGCCCTGGCCACCGTCTCTGCTAGCTGCCCTTCAGCGATGGGGCACAGTGCAGCCCAAGGCCCCCTGCCTGACTGCCCTGGACACAGCAGGGAAGGCCATCCACACCCTCACCTACGGCAAGTACTCAGGAGGGTGGTCGCACTCTGGTGGGGGGCTGGGGGGCCACAGTGCTTACTGTGTAGCCTGCACACACCTGTTGACCCGCCACATCAGCAGCAGTTCCTGAGGCGCCGCACACCTGCCGTGCTGCCTGGGTGTGCGTGGCCAACTGTATTCTGAGCAGCGGGTGTGCTGGCGCAGCTTTAGCCACGCAGCGCCTCTGTGCTTGGCGTGTTTGGGTTCCGCGCTACATCTGCTGTCACACAGCTGACGGTGCAGGTACAGCTCGGTGCCTTGGCAGAGTGAATGCTCTTCTGTGAGCTTTAGCTGGCCAGGTCCAGGCCTCCGTGGCCCTCCCAGCACTGATGTCCTCCATACAGAGGGGAGCCCGCCCAGCTACTCAGGCTGCAGGCTCTCTGTGGCCGAGACGTTCATAGAAGCAGGATTTTATTTTATTCATTATTCTTTATTTATTTGTTTATTTTAATTTTTTTTTTTTTTTTAGTTGTAGATGGACACAATGCCTTTATTTTATCTACTTATTTTTATGCGATGCTAAGGCTCGAACCCAGTGCCTCACACATGCCAGGCAAGTGCCCTCCCACTGAGCCACAGCCCAGCCCAGAAGCAGGATTTGATGAAAGCTGCTCTTTGGTGTCTGATGGCTTGCCTCGTGCCAGTCTCCACCATGCGGTGTGCAGCTGTGTTGACGCTCATTGATGGGTGTTGTGTGCTCAGTGCGTGTCCCACAGCTGTCCTTGCTCTCCCAGTGGTTGTCCCAGCTTGGGACTGCCGTTCCAGAGGCCATTGTGAACACTCTTTTCTCTCGTCTGCAGTCCTGGGTGAGAGCCTGGGGGGGGTTGAAGGTAAGGGATCCCAGGAGACGTGTGGCCTTGGGACCTGCACTGCTTTTCCAGAGGGGTGGGAGCAGCACTCCTTCCCAGAGCAGCACGGAGAGCCCCTTGGGCTCCATCTCATGGCCTTGTGAGTTAGGTTCTGATCTGCCTTTGCTGGGGGCCGCCGGCACTGAAGGCCCTGTCCATGATCCTCCAAGTGTCAGCGTGGGGGCTTCTTTGTTTCAGCTGCAGCCTTTTGTCAGATACCTGCTTTGTGGCTGTCTCCTCTCAGCCTGAGGCTTGCCTTCTGGCCTTTCATGGTGGCTTTGATGAGTGGAAGGCCTCCCTGCAGTCGATGTGTCTGTGCCTGCTTTGTTGAGGTGCAGTGGTAGGATCCCAGCTCTCTGCCTGTTCCTCAAGATTGCTGTGCTGTTGTTGACCCTTTGCATTTCCAAGTAAAGTAGAAACCAGTGGTCACTTTGCTAGGAGTTCTTGCTGGGATATTGGTTGGCACTACATTGAGTCTGTGGTTTGATTCAAAGAGAATTGATATTATCACAGTTCTGGAACCTTCTAGCCCATGAGTAGAATATTTCCCTCTTTTTAAAGGCTGCCTTAATTTCTCTCAGGATTATATTTATACTACTGAGTACAGAATTCTTGAGCAGCTTTCGTTAGGTTTATTCCTGTTCTAAATGTATAATTAAAATTTCTCCACTGACTTGGTGACCCCAGCCTGTGGGTGCCGCTCACCTCTGAGGGGGCCTGGCTGTGCTCTGGAGGCCCCAGTCTCTGCTGATGGCCCTGGGCCCTGCGCCTGGCCTGAGGGTGGAGGACTGGGTCGGTCCGCACCACTCAGGGTTCCCCGTCTGGAGTCTGACTCTGGCTGTCTTGCTGCCCCTGACAAGTGATCTCTGTTTTGTGCAGCTGTAACTCCGCAGTGCCCCTCCTGTCTGATCCAGAGCCTTTTAGAATCACCCACAGGATCTCGTGTAGGTGTGGTCAACGGGCTTCTGTTGAGGAAAGAGCATAGCGGGACCCACTTACCAGTTACGCTGTTGGTGGACACCTGGGTGGCGTCCAGCGGTGGCCATTAGAAGTGGTGCTATTGGCGGGTGCTGCTGTGGGCCCTCTGGCAGTGAGCAGGTGCCACTTTCCCAAGTAGGCCCTAGGGGTGGAAGAGCGAGGACTGGGGCCCACGTCCCTCAGCTTGCCCACCGCCACACCCACATGCTGTGGTGGGTGCTTAGTGCTCAGGCCCACTCTCCACCTGCGCTGTGAGAACTGGTGGTGTGGCCATGGCTCTGACGTGGCCTCCCGAGGGGTCAGTTGTTGAGGCCTTCTGGCCTCTGCCATGTACCCGTGTCCTCTGCATGGCTTCCCAGGTGTCTGCAGGACCTCTTCTGCACCCAGCAGGCTGCCGGCGTCCTTGCCACTGTGTGAGGGTCTGTGGGCAGAAGTTCCAGCCTCTTGCCTTCTTTGCCTTCAAGGTTCTTGCTTTCTGTGTTCTAGGCAGACTTCTTCCCTGGACTGTGGTCACAGAGTTGCTCTGTGAGCCTGGGGAAGTGCCTACTTTTTTGCCCTTCACATGGCGAACGTCCCTGCCCTGTGTCCCGTATGGGAGAGGTCCCGAGAAGGGTCAGCAGCTGGCCCCCTCTCTGCAGCAGCACCGGGCCCTCCGTCCAGGAGTCCTGCCTGTGAGCCTCTCTTACCTTCTCTTCTTCTGTTGGCTGATGGCACCTGTGAGCCTTGGCCATGCTTTCTTGGTGCCCATGGCCTTATGATGAGACTCAGCCTCATGGAGAATGTTCCCTGCTTCTCCTCCAAGGGTGTCCCAGCTGTGCCAACCCCATGCATCCCAGGTTGTCTCAGAGGAAGCTTGCCAAGCACCTCGGCATCCCTGCCAGTTTCTGCTGAGTTGCCTTGATCCGGCCCCAGGAGGACCAGTGCTTCTACAGTATGGAGTCTTCCGTTTCAGTAGCGTCTGAACACTCTCTGCAGGAGACTCTGTGGATTCTTGTGACACTTTGAGTTTTATGTATTTAGGGAGTGTGTTTTGATCTAATTGTAAATGTATCGTTATGTCTTAAAATTTACTGTTGTAGCATATTCAGGTGACACGGTGAGCTGGGCGTGGTTTCGCCCACCTGTGATCCCAGTAGCTGGGCAGGCAGGAAGATTGCAGGTTCAAAGCCGGCCTCAGCAACTTAGTGAGGCTCTGTCCCTAAAAATATAAAGTATAAAATAAAAAGATCTGGGGACACAGCACAATGGCAGAAACACACTGTGGGCAATCCCCAATACCATTAAAGAATAAATATCATCCTGAGTACTGTCACGCAGGCAGCCTCGCCAGAGTCTTGTAAAAGATGGACAGGCACGGCATCCTGTCACTCACAAAGCATAGCTCTGTCCCCAGGTGCTTCCGCACTGCCACTTCCCCCATCTGGCTGAGGCATTCTGCTCACGGCTGGGGCAGCTGCACTGGCCTCCCTTCTGCCCCCAGAGGGAAGGCTCCAGTGTCCGCCTCAGCTAGGGCATTCCCATGGGCTCAAGGTGACCAGCGTCAGATTAAGGAAGTATGTGCCCTTTCACACCTAGTTTAGGAAGGGTTTTGAAAAACATTTAAAATCACTTTTAAGTCATGAGGGATTATCGGTTTTCTCCCACCTGTCATCATTGTTAATGGTGCTGCGTTTCCATGAACCTCTGCATTTCTGGGTAGAACTAACTTGATCACAACATGTTATTCTTTTCATAGTTTTTATTGGTTTCTGTTTGGAGATGTTTATTATAACTGTTGACATCTTTTTTTTTTTTTTTTTTAAAGAGAGAGAATTTTTCAATATTTATTTTTTAGTTCTCGGCGGACACAACATCTTTATTTTTATGTGGTGCTGAGAATTGAACCCAGCGCCCCGCGCATGCCAGGCGAGCGCGCTACCGCTTGAGCCACATCCCCAGCATTATAAGTGTTGATATCTTGACCTTAACTTTAAAGTGGGCTTACTCTGTTTTGAGTTAAATGTTTGCTTTCTGGTGTCTTGGGGTCCACGGCCACTCCCGTCACTTTATGGTGCTTGGTCAGCACCACTGCTATGGGACTGAACACTGGACCACAGGGCGGGCTGTCCAACCCATGGTGTCCACCGAGCCTGAAGGCCCAGCCTGGGTGTTTTGTTCAGGAATGGCGGCTGTATCAGGGTTGGGAATGAATGTCTCCCATGCTCCTTCTGCTGAGCCCGCTTTCTTCCTGGGTGAGGCTGTTGTCAGCTCCCCAGGTTGGGCACTGCGTGAGGTAGCTGCTAGCCAGGAGGGACAGAGAGGTGGTGCCTGGCCGTGGGCCCCTCCAGCCACTGGAGAAAGCTCTGGCCCTTCAGGAAACATGTAGCGGCCACAGGAGGTGAGGGTGGATGTCACGGGTCACACTCAACGCTGTTGGCTGAGGGGGCAGTGTGAGTGGTGGTCTCTTCCCAGAACTCACAGACGTGCACATGTGCATGTGTGCTCCCATGTATGGCATCATGCATGCACAGCATGGCATGTTTTGCTGGCTTTGCTAGACTTTAATAAACTCCTTTTTTATGTTTGCATTAAGAAAAATAAATGTATAACTTGTTCTTGGGAGAAAACTGATGTTTGTTGCAGCATTATGTAGGGTGGCTGTCATCTGGAAACTGGATTTCCAGTCTTAGCTAATGGTATGTTGTTAATGGGGTATTGCAATTGCTGCATTGAAATGTTAACTATTAGGCTCCTTAAATATTACATTGCTTAGTATTTTTATTTTATTTTAGGCAAACTTTGGAGTCGGAGTTTAAAATTAGCTTATACTCTACTTAATAAACTGACTAGTAAGAATGAACCACTACTTAAACCTGGAGACAGAGTAAGTAACTAGAATGTAACTTTATTGGACTGAGCAAAAGCAGGCTTAAGCAGCCTGTTCTGTTGAAATTGTGTCTTGTCGGTTGGTTAGAATGAGTGTTAACCTGTGGGATTTAAAGTCAGCAATGGAAACATACCATGTGGACTGGTGTGCGATGCAGTGTCAAGTGGTCATTCCTCTCCTCCCTATCGCCCACCCACTGGTCTTCCAGCTCATGTTGGGCTTCATGTGTGTTGGCGTTGATAGGCCTTGACTTTGCAGGGCAGGGGTCCATGCTGACATTGACCTGTCCATGAAGTCCTGGATGCTTTATGTCATCTCCTCCCCACAGGGCTGCCTTGGAAGCCAGCCCCCTAGTCCTGCACTGCCCAGATGGTTGTTTGAATTTAAATGAACCATCGTTAAGTTGAACTAAAGCACAGTCCCTCAGTTGCAGGAGCCATGTATCCAGGGCTCAGCAGCGACGTGTGGGGGATGGTTGCTGTCCTGGGCAGAGTGGAGGTGTTTTCCATAGTCATACGGGGTTCTCTTGGACGGCACCACCTCAGGCAGGCTGCACTGACCTGAGGACCCAGGCTTGTGGAAGGTCAGTGTGGACAGCAGTGTGTGTGTTGGAAATCAGCACGCTTACCAGGGAGGGGAGACCCCAGTGACAGGCCACCCACAGTGAGGTGGCATGTTAACTTGCCAGCCAGAAGCTTCTGCCTCACTCCAGAGAGAGGCTGAGGGTGAAGGAGAATAGACAGATGGCATTGAAGATGGAGAGGGGAGCGAGGGAGAAAAGCAGGCGCGGAAGCAGATTTCCTGAAGTTAGCATTCAAGAAAAGGATGTCAGCAGAAAAGACCAAGAGTTGGAAAGTAGGAGGAGCCAAGGGGCAGAATCAGAGACTTGGTGAAGGAGGTCCATGCCAGCTTAGCCCTGGGAGTGCAGAGGAGGGTGGGAGCAGAACACTGCAGGCAGTGCAGGGTGAGTCGCCGGCTCTACAGAGCATCGTGTTCCTTGTGAACACAGCTGACCACTCTAAAGTGTGTGACCACGGGGCAGAAGGCGCCTCAGAGCCACGCACATGGGGAGCACCAGCAGTCACAGTGTGCGGGACTCCTCAGTAGAACCCTGCAGGACAGAGGAGGGTGCCTCAGACACTCAGAGGGGGTGGACCTGTTTCCACCTGGCAAATACAGTGCGGAACTCAGACCTGGCTCAGAAGCCCCTTTCCTGGCAAGTTCCTAGGGGATGTGTGACAGTGAGTGAGGGGGTCCCAACAGGAGAGTCACACAGAGGTCCCAGGACAGCCAAGCTACAGCCCTGGCAGGGGGACCAAGGCCAGAGTCGGATGCAGTGCCCTGAGGTGAGTGAAGCTTGGGGTCACGTGACTGGCTGGTTATTGGGAACAGGACCCTGAATGGCACTTGGCTCATCGGATGGGGTGTCTTAGGGCTGTCATCCAGCGTCCATGGAACAGATGGAAGAGGGGTGCTGTCCCAGCAGGAGGGAGACCCTTGTGGCACCACTCTTAGGGGTGCTGTGTTCAGGCAAGGTGTGTGTGGTGCTTCAGGACAGCCTGCAAGACCCTGACTCCCCCCGACTCCCTGAGCCTAGGGATTGCAGCTCATTTTCTTTCAGGGACAAAGATTTGCAGATGGTTTCTCCACTTGCAAGAGAAGGTTGCCCTTAGGTTAATAAAAAGGTACACTCAGCAAGCAGGTTAATGTTGGAGATCGGTGGCCCACAGACTGCCAGCTGATGCCCTTCACAGATGGTGACGACACTCCTTCACCAAAGACTCTCTGGAAGGATGTTTTCCCTGACTGCCATCTGTCTCAGGGTGTGGGTCACATCTCTGGGCAACTGTTAACACCAGCCCTCAAGGAGAGTTTATCCTTCCCCACGAATGGACTTGCTGGCAGCTTTGCAGAGCCTAGGTCCAGAGTGGGTTCTGCCCATCTTCCCGGGGGCCCTGTGCTGAGTCTGCCTGTTTAAGGACTGTTCTGACCTACTACGGCAGAATCAGGGCTTATGGAAACATTTTTCCATATGTAGCTTCTAATTTGAGTAGATACAGTTTAAAAAAAAAAAAAAAAAACCTGGGATGAGAGCAGGAATACAAAATATTTCCCTAAAATAACAGGATATTTTAAAATGTAAAATGTAGAAATGTAAACCCAGTATTTAAAAGCATGAGAGTGAACAACAAAGGACAGATCTAGAATATTTTAAATGTGTTGTTTTAGTAGGTGACCGAGGACAGGGCATGGTGCTACTGTTTTTCATTGGTCATTTTAGACCATTTTAATGAATTTTGATACAAATTAAAATGCAAGGTGAATGAGGGAGAGCTGGTAATTCACAGGGGCAGCACCCTGTCTAGGTGGGAGTGGGAGGGTGCCCAGGTGGGAGCGAGAGGGTGCCCAGGCAGGAGCAGGTGCCCAGGCAGGAATAGGTGTCCAGATGGGAGCAGGAGGGTGCCCAGGCAGGAGTAGGTGCCCAGGTGGGAGTGGGAGGGTGCACAAGTGGGAACAGGTGCCCTGGTGGGAGTGGGAGGGTGCCCAGGTGGGAGCAGGTGCCCAGGCAGGAATAGGTGTCCAGATGGGAGCAGTAGGGTGCCCAGGCAGGAGTAGGTGCCCAGGCGGGAGTTGGAGGGTGCCCAGGTAGGAGCAGGAGGGTGCCTAGGCAGGAGGAGGTGCTCAGGTGGGAGCAGGAGGGTGCCCAGGCAGAAGTAGGTGCCCAGGTGGGAGTGGGAGGGTGCACAAGTGGGAACAGGTGCCCAGGTGGGAGTGGGAGGGTGCCCAGGTGGGAGTAGGAGGGTACCCATGTGGGAGCAGGTGCCCAGGTGGGAGTAGGACAGTGCCCTGGGGCCTGCTGTGTCCCTTCAGGTAGCTCTTGAGTGAAGACTGCTCAGTGACAGTGCGCTGTTAGGACGGTTGGCTTTGGAAATTGTTGTTTTAGATATAACTTGATTCAGGTGGTAGTCAGCATGGACAGGCCCTGTCCAGCAAGAGCTGGACAGCCTTGGCTTGAGGAGTAAAGACGGCCCTAACCCACAAGCCAGTCATTCAGAGTCATGTGAACCAATCCCAAGTTGAGGTTTGGAAAGGTGTGAGAGTCCGGTTGTCTGAGCCTCGTCTGCCGTCGGAGCCTGCGTTGGAACGTCCTCCTGCCAAGGAGTCCTCAGGTTTCCCTTGTACTGTTGCAGGTGGCGCTCGTGTTTCCCAACAGTGACCCCGTGATGTTCATGGTCGCGTTTTATGGGTGTCTCCTGGCAGAGCTGGTTCCGGTCCCCATAGAAGTGCCATTGACAAGAAAGGTAGCAAGCCTGGGCTGGGCGTTCTGCACTTGGTGCACGGGGGGCCAGGCCTGGCTTCTCTTCAGCTCTGGCATGAGCTGGGGTGTGCCCTGCCTTGAGGAAGGTGGCCCCAGGCCAGCTGGCCAGACTTCAGCATGAAGTCAGGTGCCGTCTGTCCCCAGGCTGAGGTGGGGATTGCCGCCCTGCTGGGGGAGCCTCCTGGTCACCCGGTGAACTTCCCAGAAGGAGCGATGGGCACTCTCTCCTCCAGGGAACAGAACGTGATTCTACAAGGCTCTGTTAGGCCTTTGCTCAAAACCAGGTGGTAGTTAGTGTTGAATAAACAAGATAAAAGGTCCCATGTGTTTCTCTTCTTGTCACTGATATCTTGACACAGGGAGCATGCTCCACCATGTGAGATGTAAACATGGGGAATCTCACTGTAGAAAACACCACTTGGGGGCAGACTGGGCCTGTGTTTTAGAAAGTCCGATTCCTGCACCTGACTCAGGCAGCCTTGAGCGAGCACGGGAGCCACAGCCCTGGTCAGGAGTACCACGGTGAGGCTTGCACACGGAGCCAGAGTACCCTAAAGGAAGCCGTAATCAGGTATTAGAACAAAATGACTCCTAGGAAAGAAACTGGAGATGGGTGAAGCTTAGGTGAAGAGAAGCGCACGACGTGCAGCAGGGTGTGCACAGGTGTGAGAGCCGCAGCCAGGGCTTTCTTGTGGCTTAGCTCATGCTGATAAGGCCAGCCTCCCCGAGTCAGCTCGTAAATTTTAATCATGATGCGACAGAAATTTTAATGCTGTTATTTTTAGAGCTTATTAAAATGCGTTTAAATGTCATTTGCAAGAGTGAACTTCTTAGCCCTTTATCCAGAACCTTATTTTACTGCAAAACAAATTTAAAAAATGCATTTTAAATTTAAAAACGATTCTCTTATTTTTATGTGCTATTTCCCTGAAAATATAATAACCTGCCAGTGATAGGACTGAATTGTTCTAGAAGTTTCCTGAGCTTGGAAACAGCTCTGCTCTCTGTGAGAGCTGGAGCACTAAGGGCCAGTGCTGTGGCTCTGCCGGTGCCCACTTGCCCTCTGTTGCCTGTCCTCTGCAGGATGCAGGCAGCCAGCAGGTTGGGTTTCTGCTGGGCAGCTGTGGTGTCACCCTGGCCCTGACTACAGATGCGTGTCAGAAGGGCCTGCCCAAGTCACAGACGGGAGAGGTGGTGACTTTCAAAGGTGAGCCTCCAGGGTGTGAGGAGTGGGCTCAGCTAGCACGGTGCCGCTGGGCCTGCTGCTCCAGGAAGTGCACTCAGTGAGTCTCCGTTTTTGTCTGCTTCAGTGTCTCTACCCCTTCTGTCCACGGTTGTGGCCACTGGCTAGATTTACCTATTTAAATGAAGCAAAATGAAGTGAGACTAAACTTGGCTAATGGCCGTGTGTTGGATGCGTGTTGAACGCAGGCTCCTGTTGTGGGGAGCAGGGCCCTCCAACTCCAGCGCAGTGTTCCTGTCTGTGTCACAGGCTGGCCCCCCCTCGCCTGGCTGGTGATTGATGGGAAGCATTTGGCCAAACCCCCCAAGGACTGGCTCCCTCTGGCTCAGGACACCGGGGCTGGGACTGCCTACATCGAGGTGAGTGAGCCCCCCACGTGTGTCCCCATGGGCTAGCTGCTATGTGTCATGACCTCGGGTCGAAGTTCCCCTTAGGTGTGGTCTCTGTCCTGGAAAGAGGAAGTGTCCTGCAGGACCTTGTGCAGACCTTAGGTTCTATCCTGGGCACCTGCTGGGTTCCTGGAGACTGGCCTGATGCGTGAAGAGCTTCAGGGTGGCCAGTGAGGGGAGCCCTGCCACTGCCCCGGTGCCCCATCAGCCTGCTCACACAGTCTCCGGGATGCCACATGACGCTCTTTCTCCTTGAAACCTTTCAGTATAAGACCAGCAAAGAAGGCAGCACCGTGGGGGTCACGGTGTCCCACACGTCCCTGCTGGCACAGTGCCGGGCTCTGACCCAGGCCTGCGGGTACTCAGAAGGTAAGGGCGCACGTGGCAGCATGGAAGCCCTTCCACCCCACGCAGTCCTAAGCACCCATCTTGCCTGAGATTGTCCCTGCAGTGTGGCGTCCAGCCTGGAGGCCTGTGCCCTTTCCTCCAGCCGCCACGTGGGCAGCCGTGCTGGCAACATGAGACCAGACATGTTGCAGACCTGGTGACCCCTCAGGGCCATTTCGGCCAGTGCACAGGTATTGACTTAGAGGCTGCACACAGGGGAGTTGTGTGTCTGTGATGGGCTGCCTCTGAGACGGGCAGAGCTCTTGGTGAGACGTGCTTTTGCCAGATGCCCTCTCACATCTGCTGTCCTGCAGGTAAATACTTGGGTGGGTCTTTGTGATCATAGGTTACCTCTTGGGAAAGGACAGGCAGCTCCCAGTTTTACTGTTGAATATCAGGTATTTAGCCTGGAGAAATATTGTAAATTGATTTTTAAATCAATGTTTTGTATTGATAGATAATTGGTATTTATAGGGTCCAATGTGAGAAATGTTTTTAGGACCTTCCAAGTGGGCCCAGGTAGTTTTCTTTCATAGTAAATGCTCGAATAAAACCTGGAAGTAACATCAAATATCATGCTCAAATGTCTAGAATACAGGTGTTTAAAGCAAGGGGCAGCATGTGGACATAGCTCAAGCTTCAGTGGAGACTTGGGAGAGGTTCTGGGTGTTTTCCAGGGGTCTCTTCCTCTTGGGACCCAGAGCTGGCCTCATGTGTGCCACCTGTGACATGACCTTGTGCTGCTGCAGGCATCACGGTTCAGAACAGCAGCTTTACCGCACTCAGGGTGACCCTCCTGTCCCTGGTTCTCACAGCATCTGCTTTGAGCTCCTGGGTAGCCCTGGCCTTTGGACCCCAGGGTCTGTCCTCTGCCCCCTGAGAGGTGGCATCCAGAGGCCTTGGCCTGGTTTCCTCCCCTGGAGAAGATGAAGGGTAGCTTCTGGAAGGCGGCTTAAGCTCTTCAGGAGGGGGCATGGGACTATGGCCTCTGGGTGGAGAGCTGGGGATCTGTGTGATGCGAGGCAAGGTGTCTGTGTCAGTCCGACACCTCACCTCTTGATTCTGAGGAGTGTCCACTCAGGGTGTCTGGTGAAGCAGGTGGCCACCTGTCCTGCAGCTTTTTCAGGATCTGACCTTCCCCGTCTTTAGATCTGTGATCAGCAAGGTTCTCTACTTCAGTTCAGAGCTGTGTGTTTCCGGGAATTTGACAGACCACCACTGTCATCACTGGTTGGTTAGTGCATTGTGTCTGAAAATGCCATTCTGGTCCTTAAGCTCAGTCGTGTTGGTGGTATACGCGTCTTGGAATTTCTCTAGAACACACACAGCACAGCTGGTTATGGTGGTGCACACCTGTCATCCAGCAACTCAGGAGGCTGAGGCATGGCGATCACATGTGTGAGGCAGGCTGGGCAACTTAGCAAGGACCTGTCTCAAAAAATGTAAAGGGCTGGGGTGTAGCCCAGAGATAAAGCAAGAGAGATCCTGGCCTTTTGGTTCAATCCCCAGTACCAAAAGAGAGAAAAAGGAACACAGCTGCTGGTTGTTAACCCCCTTGTGCGCTTTCAGCTGAAACGCTAACAAACGTGCTGGACTTCAAGAGGGATGCTGGTCTGTGGCACGGCGTGTTGACGGTGAGTGCTGTTGGCTGTCCTGTCTTGTTCCAAGAGATGTGCTGGGCCCTGAGGGAGTGGGGTGAGGATGCGCTGTTCTGTTGGCTTCTGGCAGGGCTGTGCTGCTCACCCAGTGTGTCTGTTTTTCCTGCAGAGCGTCATGAACAGGATGCATGTGGTCAGCATCCCGTACGCGCTCATGAAAGCCAACCCACTCTCCTGGATCCAGAAAGTGTGCTCCTACAAAGGTACAGCACCATGCTGCGCACTACCCTCTTGGACGTCTCTGAACTGCGTTTGTGGATTACAAACAATAAAGCCAGAAAGTAGGACCATGGGTGCAGGTGGCCCTTGGCTGAGCAGGTCAGCCTGTGCAAGGCAGCAGCCATTTGGAAAGGAGCAACTGAGCTTAGTATTTGAATGCTCTTAATCTGAATTTAGGGTTTTTGAAGTGACCAGTGACAAAGCTTTGATAGGTGGAATGACTTGTGGTGAGATGGGGCTACCAGCAGGGCCCTGTTTCCCTGACCCCAGTGGTCAGTGTGCCCCCAGGATGGAGGAGGCCGTGGCACAGGTTGCTGGCTCGGCTCGGACCTCCCCTGTGTGCCTGGTAGAGCCGCATGCCTGAGGCCCAGACTCTCCTGGGCACTGTGTTGCCCTGTCCTGCGTATGGTAGCAAAGTATGCTGTGGGGTATGTTCCGAGCAGTGTCTGACCGCAGCTGTCTGTTCATCCAGCTTTACTGAGGGAACTGAAGCCTGCAGGAAGGGGTGGAGTCAGAGCCTAGCCAGGCTTCCCTCTCCTCTGTACCTGGAGGCTAGCCAACCTGGCAGGGCAGGCAGCACTGCGGTGCAGACAGTGGCTGTCATCAACCAGGGCTAGTAACTCGGGAGAGACGTATGAGGCCACACAGGCAAGTGTGTTTAGAGCAAGGTGGAGCTCCAGACCACAGTGAAGTAGAGGTGGCTCTGAGTCTGTCACCTCAGATGGCATCTCAGAGTTGACTTCTGAGGAGAAGGTGTGGGCAGGTCAGGCAGCTGTGAGAGAAAGCTGCAGGCTGCACAGGGGCTGGACGCAGGCCCCGGCGCCCTGGGGCCTGCCTCTGCATGGGTGGAGGAGATGAGCCAGAGGAGGAGGCTGAGCCCTGCAGCACGTGCTCTCTTTCTCTGCAGCCCGGGCTGCGCTGGTGAAGTCCCGCGACATGCACTGGTCTCTGCTGGCTCAGCGAGGGCAGAGGGATGTCAGCCTCAGCTCACTGCGGATGCTGATTGTGGCCGATGGTGCCAACCCATGTGAGTAGGCCAGCCCTCAGTGTCCCCTTCTGCAGACCTGGGCTCTCCAGGGAGTCTGGATACCCTCTAGAAGTAGAATCTGTGGAGAAACAAAATTAAGCCCCTTTCATGTCAGTGTCAAGTAACACACAAACGTTGTAGGATGTGCCTGGCACCTGTGCTTACTGCCGCTGCACTGCACGTGTCATGCCTGTTGGTTACGGTGCTGACTTTAAAAGCAGTTTTAACCATCCACAGAATGCAACTTGACATGTCGTCTTTTTTTTTTTGGTACTGGGGGTTGAACTCAGGGGCACTTGACCACTGAGCCACACCCCAGCCCTGTTTTGTATTTTATTTAGAGACAGGCTCTCACTGAGTTGCTTAACACCTTGCTTTTGCTGAGGCTGGCTTTGACCTCGAGAGTCTCTGGGATTGTCATGTCGTCTTTCTTAAGAGAGCACCAGATTGTGCAGGCAGCGGGGTCCTCTCTTCCTTGGCCCATTCCCCACTGCTCTGGCTCCTGGCCCAGCTTCTCCAGCTGGGGTGGCTCTTCTTCCTGTGTGCAGGCCTGTCCCGCCCCACATTGCCCCAGACGGAGATCCCGTGGCTGTGGTCCGAGCCCTCGGACCTTCCTGTGCACAGTGGTGGACTGCAGAGGCTGCCGGGGCTCTGGAGCAGGCTCAGGCGGCCCTTGTGGAGCAGGGCTGTTGTGTGGCCTGTGCCTGCTGACCAGGTGGCAGAAGTTTCTTGTTGACTGAACTTGTATCAGCCAATGTCTCCGAGTCCCCTGAGGTAGAAGAGGTTTGCAGTGAATCCGTGGGTGGTCACAAGGCCATGCTGACTCAAGCCCTGAGCAGGCAGGAGCTGACATCACACATCACCAGCACCCACTCGTAAGGCCTGCCATCCCTGGCTGTGACAGGACCCTCCCAAGAAGAGGAAAAGCCAAGGGCTAGGGTGCAGAGGTAGTCCTGCTGCCAGCATGCAGACTGCACAGCTCAGGCTCCTCCAGGAGCTGGGTGCACCCGGCATGGTCTTGGTGCGGCAGAATGTTTGGGCCACAGGCATCCCTCAGCTGACTCTGTTGGCAAAGCCTCTAAGGAGCACAAGGCTGGGGAAAGCCTCTGACTTGCTACAACTGGAAGTGTTTCATGTGCCCCCTGCACACAGCCCACCTTGCAGGCAGGCTGCCCTGAGTTGTGGTAGTGACCTTTCCTAGCAGGGCTGTGTGCTCAGGGGGACCTGGCTGGCAGGTGCATCTGCCAGGCCTGTGGCCTAGAGTCTTACCATCCCCCGGTGCCTTCACATCATGCCATTACTCCCCAGGGTCCATATCCTCCTGCGATGCCTTCCTCAACGTCTTCCAGTCCCGAGGCTTGAGGCCAGAGGCCATCTGCCCCTGTGCCGGTTCTCCTGAGGCACTGACGGTCGCCATCCGCAGGTAAGCCCATCCCGAAACCTTCCACAGTAGGGGTCTGTCCTGACGTCCTGGCATCTCAGGGTTCCAGGCTGCTGTGCAGCAGTGCCGCTCGGGCCCAGCCCCTTGCAGCCCAGACATATGCTGGGCGTGGGAGGGTGGCTCCCTCAGCTGTGTGGGACCCTGCGGCGTCGGGCATGTGCTTTCCTAAGTGCTTCCTCCCCAGGCAGTCTTGCCATCGCATCCTTGGCCTCAGTGAACATACTCCTGATGAGCTGTCCCTTGTTCCCAACTGGCCAAGGATGGGCCTGGAGAGGTGCCAGCCCCTGACCCTCATGGGTCCCAGCACCACCTGGTTGTTGCCATGGTAGTCTGTGGCAGCATGGTCAGTGGTGCTGGGAGGCCACAGACACCTGAGCTCCTGACTCTGGGCTCCTCCTGTGTCCCGTGCACATGCCACTTTGCTCCTCCTCTCATGCCCAACCTGCCCAGCAGCTCCTGTGGCCTGCAGGCCGTTACCCACAGCTGAGGGTCTTCATTAGCTTCCTGCTCCAGCACTGTCCTTGCAGAATTACCTCAGTGCAGGCACAGGTGCTCACAGATACCGCCTGTGGAGTAGCCTGCGTCCTAAAGTAGCATTAGAAACCCCTTTGCCCTTTACATTGAATCACCCCTCATTCCTTTGTTCTGGGGTGACTTGTTTCTGTTGGTATATAAACACAGTGGAACATTGCTCAGCGTTAAGAGAATAAAATCATGGCACTTGCAGGTAAATGGATGAGTTGGAGAGTATCAGGCTAAGTGAAGAAGCCAAACCCCCAAAACCAAAGGCCAAGTGTTTTCTTTGATATGAGGATGTTGACTCATAATGGCGATGGGGGGGCATGGGAGGAACAGAGGGACTCTAGATTGGGCAAAGGGAACGGACGGGATGGGAGGGGGCGCGGGGGTAGGAAAGACGGTGGAATGAGTCAGACATCATTACCCCAAGTCCATGTATGAAGACACGAATGGTGTGAAAATACTCTGTGTACAACCAGAGACTTGGAAAATTGTGCTGTGTGTGTGCAATGTGAAGTGAATTGCATTCTGCCCTCATATATAACAAACTAGAATAAATAAATGATTTAAAAAAGAAAAAAGAAGTGCCTTTGCCCTTCACACTGGATCCCCCTCGTTCCTTTGTTCTGGAGACCTGTTTCTCTTGAGCTTGTCATCTTTCCTCCCTGAGCAAGTGCTGTGCTGGGTTTCCTCAGGGCTCTGGTCAGGCTCTGCCCAGCTGGTGGCTCACAGTGGCTGGGGTCTCCTGGTGCTCCTGTGGGCAGGCTGTGGGCCCCTCTGCTCCGCCTCTGTGCTGTGTGGGGAGAGGGTGGCGGCTCTGCGGTATGCAGGCTCAGGCCACCTCGTGGCTCTTCTTGGCCCCCTCAAGCGCCCTCATGCATATGGCCTCAGCCTCTGTGAGCGGACTCCAGCAAGCATCCTGAGATCACCCACGTGGAAGCCGAGTCACCTTTTTTTTTTTAATTGTCAGTAGACCTTTATTTAATTAATTTATTTGCGTATTTATACGTGTTGCTGAGGATCAAACCCAGGGCCTCACACATGCTAGGCAAGCACTTTACCACTGAGCTACAGCCCCAGCCCCCTGAGTCACCTTTATGTCCTCCCGGGAAGTCACGGTGCCATTTCTCTGGGATGGAGGCGCATCAGGGCTCCGCTGTCCCAGGAGTTTTGAAACAGTCTGATGGTCCCTGGCACCGAGCAGCTGCTTTGCTGTGGTCTGGGGCTGCTGGCCAGGCAGGTGCCCTCCCTGAGCCAGCCTGCTGGTGCTCTTATTTCCAGGCCGCCTGACCTGGGGGGACCTCCTCCAAGGAAAGCTGTGCTGTCCATGCATGGCCTGAGCTACGGCGTGGTCAGAGTTGACACTGAGGAGAAGCTGTCTGTCCTCACTGTCCAGGACGTGGGCCAGGTGATGCCTGGAGGTAAGGCCACCAGAGCAGCTGCCCGCTGCAGCCGACACAGGCTGCCTGGGCGGTGCTCTGGAAGCATGTCCACGTCCAGGATGCTCAGAACTGCTTTCCATCTGCACAGTGCTTTTCGACCTCTCCCTCCCTTTCTGTTAAGTTGGGGGACGAGGTGAAACACAGCCGTGCTGGTGGCCAGTGAAGTCGACCTGTGGTCATGCTGTGGTGCTCGGTGCCGGCCCGAGCTTCATGCCTCCTGGCCCGGTGCCTGTGCGGAGGCTTGGAGGAGGTCACGCTGGCCAGTGACTTGCTGTCGAGATTCCCGAGGGGCACTTGTGAGAGGAGGCTGGTGAGGAGGTATCCCAGAAGTTCCTGTGGATTCCAGAGAGGCCCACGTGCCCTCCCACAGAGTTGGCCTGTGGGCCAGAGGTCACGGGAATGTTGGGATCACGGCCCCGTGGCAGTGCAGCAAGCAGGAAGGCGAGCAGCCTGTCCATGGTGCAGTCTCACTGAGGAAGCAGCGTAGAGCCTGGCCCTGGAGGCCCTCGGCGATTCCCTGGCTCTGAGGTTGCCACCTCTGTGACAGCCTACTGGGACCCATAGGCAGCTATCTTGCTCTTTTGGTGATGTCTAGAGGCATCCAGTCACCCTTGTCCCCGTGCTGTCTGCCTGTGTCAGGTCACAGGACGTGCAGGCTACCTGGCATCCTGGCCTGGCTGCAGCCCTCCCTGCAGCCTGTCTGCACAGGTGGCCTTGTTGACAGGCATGGGCTTCTCAGGTGCAGTGCTGGGAGCTCCAGTGGAGAGCCATGGACAACACCTGACCAGGGGTGAATGCACAGTGCCCTCAGGTGTTGTGTGCACATTCCCCTCCCAGGTGTTGTGTGTACGTCCCCCCTGCCAGGTGCTAACCCCAACCCTCCGTGTGAGTATGCACAGTCCCCCCAGGTGTTGTGTGCACAGTGCTCCCCTAAGTGTTGTGTGCACATCACCCCCTGCCATGTGTGAGTATGCACAGTGCCCCCCAGGTGTGAGTGCACAACAAAGCCCAGGGCCTCAGGCATGCTCGGCAGGCACTCACCACAGACCTCATCCTGGCCCTCTACTGCCTGTAACTAGTGTCATGTGACATGGGAAGACTTAATAACTAGGTGGAGTGTGTCTGCACACATTTACGTCATAAGTCTTACAAGAACTTGTGGTGTCTGTAATGTTTCCGGAACTTCAAATATGGCAGCAGCAAGTAGGGCTTTGTGGATGATCCGCTTACATAAATTCTTTACTCATGGCCTTGAATGTCTTTCTCTTTTTAGCTAGTGTGTGTGTTGTGAAGGTTGAAGGTACCCCGTATCTTTGCAAGACTGATGAAGTTGGAGAGATCTGTGTTAGTTCCAGTGCAACTGGAACAGCATACTACGGATTACCTGGAATCACAAAAAGTGTGTTTGAGGTTTGTGCCTTTTCCTGGTCTTTGTGTTGAAGTCAAGACCCCACTGGTGTTGATGGGGCCCTGGGGTGCAGGGTACCAGAGGCTGCGATTGCTGCTGTAGGTGCACTCTACCCTGAACAGGGGAGGCTGGGACAGCCTGGCCAGCAGGAAGGCCTAGAGAGGCCTCTGCTGAGTTTGCCTCTTTACGACACTCATTGCTCATACTAAGTCTGGTGAGGCCAGCCAGGTATAGCCAGGCACCGGGCAGACGTAGACGTGAGGGCCGCCTGAGCCCTGCTTCAGGAACCGTTCAGGCAATGGAGGAATCCGACCCATAAAACAGGGCAGGAGGCCAGGGACCTTGGGAGTCCAGGCCACAGCCTTGCGGTCTCTCACTCCACAAAATACGGGTATTTTCACAGCTCTGTGTTATGGAGGGTGGGGGGTCTCACCTGCCCACCAGTCCACAGCCTGACGTCTCCTGCTCTGTACAGACTGTCCCTGTCACGGTAGGAGGAGCCCCTGTCTCTGAGAGGCCTTTCACCAGGACAGGCCTGCTGGGCTTCATTGGGCCTGTGAGTATGTCCTCTTGAACCAGGGTGGCAGTTGGGGTGGACCAGGTGGGGGCAAGGGACACTTCACCTGAGTTCTGTGTGCCCAAGTTGGTCATGCTGACCGTGCCTGCATGTGGCGTTATCTGTGTGCAGGGCTGTCCACACCCCTGTGAGACCAACCTGCAGACCATACGCAGCCTGGGGGCTGCTGGAGGTGGGCCAGGGTGCCAGGTGCATGGGCGTGATGCTGCTCTTTACCACTTTGGGTGTCTGAAGTATTTAGATTTGCTTTGTAACGTCTGACCCCACAATTCTCAGCAGGGTGGACTCACTCCCTGCTCCCAGGAGACATTAAGGTGTCGTTGCTTGGGGAGGGGAGTGCCACTGTCAGCTCATGGGTCTCTAGAGGCCGGCGTGCTGCTCGGCATGCGCCTTGTGGGGCACAGTGCCTGTGACAGGATGGTCAGCCCAGGGTATCAGGTGCCACGCTCAGGAACCCTGCCCTCAGCCAGTGGCTTCCAGTGTCCTTTGCGGGGTTTCACCCACGACCTGAAGCCCTCGGAGTCTGGCTTACCCCCAGGCCTCCACACCTCCCAGTAGCTTCCTTCACCCGTAGCCCTCACCCGTAGCCCTCACCTGCAGCCGTTGCTCGCCTTAGTGCCTGAGGGTGCTGCAGCGCTCTGCACCCTATGTTGAGAGGCACTGGGTTTAGGTGGGGCTGACCACACCCCTCCCTAGGACAACCTGGTTTTCGTCGTGGGCAAGCTCGACGGGCTGATGGTCGTGGGAGTCCGCCGACACAATGCAGACGACGTCGTGGCCACCGCTCTGGCCGTGGAGCCCATGAAGTTTGTCTACAGAGGCAGGTGATGCGCTGCAGACCCTGCGCTGTGGGTTTCAGTTCCCCTCCAGTTAACGTTTGGGAAGTCGGTGCAGTGGAAAGAAAGCCAGTAAATCTAGGTTTGCAAAACCTAAGAATTTCTGTATATCAGAAAAACATCACAAAGGAAAAGAGAAGTGTTTGCAACAGCGATACCAGAGTTAATGTCTGCACTACCCAAGGAGTTTGTTCACTTCCTTAAGAGAGCCAGGCCCAGGTAGGCGTATCAGACCCTAGATCGGGTCTAGAGAAGCCCCCCACTCAGAAAGGCCCTCAGGCAGGCTGTGTGGGCCCATGTCTGTAGGGAAGGGCAGCCCCAGCCTGGGTGCAAGTGCCTTGCCAACAGCCTGCCCCTCGCAGGGACCCTGTGGGTGCAGGTGTGTGGGAGGATGGCATCAGGGTAGCCTCACCCTGCTTCTCGGGTGAGCTGGGGAGGCTGCCTCCTCATGTGCAGTGGCTACCTGAATTGACACAGTGATGCCAGCCAGCTGGTCGGCAGGGGCAGGGGTGATTGCATCTGCAGACAGGTAGGCTGTTGGCCCCCAGGGGGGCTGAGGAGTACAGGGTCCTGAAGCGAAGCCATAGCCAATGGCCTGTGTGTGCTCTTGGAAAAAGACACAGTAGATGGATGAGGACAGCTGGGCAGGGAGGGACACCTGGCAAGCCAGGTAAGAAGCTGCTCAGAGTGCAGAGAGAAAGCTCAAAGGCCGCAGGGGTGAGGAGAGGAGGGCCTCGGGTGGTGGCTGTGGGAAGGGGTGCTGGAGGGCAGGACAGGCAGGGCAGGCAGGAGGCGCGCCCTGGATGCGCCGGCACAGGGGCTGCTGTGCCAGGAAGCCAGGCAGACACCTCAGGCAGCACAGGGACCTGCATGGGTTTCAGTGAAGTATGTCTCCCCAGCCCGGGAGCCTCAGCGATTTTACCACAAAACAAGGCGTATCGAGAACGCTGTTAGACAAGGCTCTAAGAGAAGTGCATTAGGATGTGCTACGGAGAGGCCAGTGAGGGACATACTGGGCCAGGTCTCAGATAGAAGCACCGCGGGGGGTGTCAGGTGTGTGGGTTGTGTGTGTGGAGCATGTCAGGTGTCGGGGTTGTGTGTGTGGCGCATGTGTGTGTTGCTGGATGTATGCAGGATGTGGTGGTGTGCATGGGATCTGTGCAGAGTGTGTGTGCTGCTAAAGGACAGAACGAGAACGTGTGCCGTAAAAGCTCAGAAGGGACTGCTGCCTCGAGCAGGAGGGTCTGGTGGGAGACCTGCTTCTCACTGCCCGGGGAAAAGGTAGGAGGAAAGGGCAGCAGGGGAGGAGATGGTGAGAGCGCCGAGGCCAGACGTAGGGCAGGCCCACGCTTGTCCGTCGAAGCGAGCCGACAGGTGAGCCGGTGCAGAGCGCAGCGCCTGGGGTTGAGGACTGCACGAGCTTCTGACCAGGACCTGCACGAGCCAGTGAGGCACCGCCTCAGTGCTGGAACAGGGGCCGTGCTGATGCTGCGTGCCGAGGGCTCTCCTGTCGTATGCTGGGCCTCTCCCCTGCCCCAAGGAGGCTAGGCTGGGTCACTGTGCATTTGCTGTAGAGTTTGTTCACCAGGCTGACTGTGGTGAGGGCAAAGCACTTGTGTCCTCTGCTGTGTGGTCACTCTTGCCTGGTCCTCCCTCAGGATTGCTGTGTTCTCTGTGACCGTGCTGCATGATGACCGGATTGTCCTGGTGGCTGAGCAGCGGCCCGACGCCTCTGAGGAGGACAGCTTCCAGTGGATGAGCCGCGTGCTGCAGGTGGGTCCTTGGGAAGGGGACCCCGAGGCACTGGGGTGTGTGCATGCCACGGAGGTCGCAGGACCCCACACTGCAGTGTCATTTCCCACTTTGACGTCTTTGCAGTACAGTATTCCACGGGTAGCAGGCGTAGACACCTGTGTGACAGCCCACGTTCCCCTCCCTGGAAGCTGGGTCTTTGTTTCCGTATGAATTTTAGGATTTTCTTTCTAGTTCTGTGAAGAATGTTATACAACATTAACATTTTGGTGGGAATTGCATCAAATCTATAGGTTTCTTTTGGCAATATGGCCATTTTAATGATATTTATTAGGCCTGTTTGTGACCATGGGAGATCTTTCATCTTATGTTCTCTTCTTCTATTTCTTTTTCCTTGTAGAGATCTTTCACCTACTTGGTTAGATTTATTCCTAGGTTTTTGTTTAGTTTTTTTGAGGCTATTGTGAATGGAATTATTTTTCTGATTTGTTTCTCATGAGTTTATTATTGGTATACAGGAAAGTTGATTTTTTTTTTTTTTTTTTTTTGTATGTTGGTTTTGTATCCTGCTACTTTGATGAATTTGTTTATTAGCTCTATAATCCTTTGATGGAGTCTTCAGGGTCTTCTGGGCATATGATAATATCTGCAAATAGGGATGATTTAACTTCCTCCTTTCTTATTTATCCCTTTCCTTTCTTTCTTTTCCCTAATTGCTCTGGCTAAAATTTTAACTACTGTAATGAATAGGAATGATGAGAGCAGACATCCTTATTTCATTCCTGATTTAAAGGAAATGCTTTCAGTTTTTCCTCATTCGGTGTAATGTTGGCTGTGGGGTTGTTACATATAGCCTTTATTATGTTGAGGTACGTTCTTTCTATCCTTGGTTTCTTTAGGGTTTTTCTCATGAAGGATGTTGAATTTTGTCAAAGGCTCTTTCTGCATCTGTTAAGATGATTACATGATTTTTGTCCTAACCCTAACCCCAAATAGATAAGACCAGAAAAGAACCTTTCTACTGTACATTATAGTTAAAATGCCAAAAACGCATATCAAAGAAAAAAATTTAAAACTGTAA
Organism: Marmota flaviventris; assembly: GCF_047511675.1. Taxonomy (NCBI): domain Eukaryota; kingdom Metazoa; phylum Chordata; class Mammalia; order Rodentia; family Sciuridae; genus Marmota; species Marmota flaviventris. The sequence continues at coordinate 278,251 of NC_092505.1, read as the reverse complement.
GAGAGAAAGTCGAACCAATCAGAATAATAGCATCTTTCTCATCAGAAACCCGAGAGCCCAGAGGGGCATGCATGGCGTATCTGTGAAAAAAATGACTGCCAATCTAGACTGCTCTACACAGCAACGATGTCCTTCAGAACCAAGGAAGAATCACAGACTGTTACCACCAAGCAGCACTGCAGAAGGTGCCGGAAAGGATTCTAAAAAGAGACGAGGAGGATAAAAATAACCGGAAGGGCATGGGGAAAAATAAATCTTGTAAGAGTAGAGAAGCAAGTGAAATGAAGAGCAAATTAAATTTCAGAAAGGGAACAAAATGACAAGAAGTAATACACAGTCTCTAGAAAAACACTGACGTATATGATCTTTAACCCTCCAGTTACAGGTCGCACACTGGTCACTGATATTGGCCAGATCAAGTTGTTGATATTGTGTGCGTGTACTAACATATAACAACAAGTCACACCATTAGGTACAACTATAATGTGCTCATAAAATATGGAAAAATACACTAAAAAAGACATACAGTGGGAGACTGGATTTAAAAACCTATCTCTAGGGCTGGGGTGGTGGCTCAGTGGTAGAGCGCTAGCCTAGCACACGTGAGGCACTGGGTTCAATCCTCAGCACCACATACAAAAATAAATAAAATAAAGTTATCATGTCCTCTACAACTAAAAATATTTAAAAACAAACAAACAAAAAAACCTGTCTCTGCTCTGTGTTGTCTACAAGAAGCCCACCTATGGGTAAGACGTCCGCAGACTGGAAGTGAAAGAAGGGAAAACAATATCCCCTGTGAATGGAATCTCAAAGCCAGTGGGAGGAGAGAGAGGGTACTACTGGCGACAAAGGAGCAGTCCAAGAAGATACAGCTGCATCTTGTGTGTTCAGCGACCCAGTTTCATGAAGTGATGCTACTCAACATAAGGGGACAGATAGAACCCAATACAACACCAATGGCTGACACCAATGTGCCATCCTCACTAATGGAGAGGCCTTTCTGATGGAAATCAACGCACTGCAGGATCAGTACTTGTCATCAAATGGACTTGACAGACACCTACAGACTATTTCATCCAACAAAAAGTGAACACTTCCTTTTAGTTGCTGAGAGAACTTACTCCAAAAGAGATTATATATTAGACCACAAAGCAAGTCTTAGCAAATGCAAGGAAAAAGATAAAATAAAAACAACCCCTGAAATAATTGCTTCTATCTTATTGGACCATAAAGAAATGAATTAGAAATTAGCAACAAGAAAAATGATACAAACTGTAAAACACATGGAGCTTGAGTAATATACATCTGAATGATGGCCATGTGGAGAATGTCTGTCTGGTTCTCAAGGCTCAGAAAGTTCCCTGAGTCTTAAGTTAGGTCTCTTCGTGTTGCTCTAGAGTTCTTGTACATTTGGGGAATGAGGGGGATGCTCAATCACTGAGCCACATCCCCAGGCCTTTTTATTTTTTATTTAGAGATGGTCTCACTAAGTTACTTAGAGCCTTGCTAAGTTGCTGAGGCTGGCTTTGACTTGTGATCCTTCTGCCTCAGCCTCCCGAGTTGCTGGGATCACAGGCGTGTGCCACCGTGCCTGGCTAGAGTTCTTGTACATTCTACAGAGTTTCTAATTTTTCTTTTTTGCTGTCTCTGTGATCAAGTTGTTTTCTACACCTGAAATTCCATCTTTTGCTTGATCTAGTTTATTGGTGAGACTTTTAACTGTTTTTTTTTTTTTTTCTTTCATTTTTCTTTTGTAGTTCTCCATGGACAGAATGCCTTTATTTTATTTGTTGATATGGTGCTGGGGATCAAACCCAGTGCCTCATACGTGATAGTCAATGCTCTGCCATGAGCTACAGACCCAGTCCTTAACTGGGTTTTTATCTGATTATTTGAGCATTCATTTCCAGGGTTCGAGTTTGGCTCCTTTTCATAGTCTCTCTATTGAAATGCTCTTTCGTACCTATTTTGTTTCCCTTTGTGCATTCCTTAGGTATTTTCGTTCGTTGCTTCAGCAGTTGACTTTGCAGCATTTCTTCTTTGGCATCCAGGGTTGTTCCTGGAGGCATCCAGTGCCTTGTTTTCTCAGGCCTCCTGTGTTTCTGTGTGGAGCTGTGCACATCTGCTGGGGTGGGTTTCTCCTCCACCTTAAAGTGAGGGCCTTTGTAGTGAGCTGTGCTCTGTGCCGTGTCCTGCCTGGGTTGTTTCTGTGTCCATGCACCCCTACTCAGTTCACAGTACTGGGACGCACCCTGCCTGCCAGGAGGGGGTGGCCAGCTGCAGGAGGTGGCCACCTGGGAATGATAGCATGCTGGGGGGCCACAAACACTAATCAGAGATGTGCCCTGCAGCTCCCCTAGTCCAAAGGGCGATGGGGCAGTAATGCCCTACAATAGGCTGGAAAAATCAGTAGAGAAAGTAAAATTAATATTGAACTATGGACAGAAAGAGCCAGCAGCAGAAAAAGGGAAGCAGAAGGGGAGGGAGAGAAAAGCAGCAGCAAGGAGAGAAGGTTATAGAGAGAAGGCAGAAGAATAGAGCCGGGATTCCATTGACACCTCACAGCATCCAGAGGAGCACACGGAGCTGGTCGAGGTGTCAAATAGGCAGGGAAGCTGCAGCCGCAGTGCAGACGGTATTACCAGTTTGTCCGCTTTCTGTCCCTGTGACGGAAGACCTGACAACTTAGAGGAGGGAAGGTTTATTTTGGCTCAGAGTTTCAGAGGTTTGGTCCATGGTCAGCTGGCCCCAGTCAGACACAGCATGGCAGAAGGGTGTGGCAGAGGAGAGCTGTTGGCTCATGGCAGCCAGGAAGGGGGCCAGGCCGGAGACAGGGCTGCAGCCAGGTGCTGTCCCCAAGACCATGCTCCTGCAGTCATACCACCTGCGTGTGGTTTTCCCCACCTCCCAGTAAATCCAAGTCTGTAATGCGTCAAGTGGATGAGCCGCTGGTGTGGTCCCAGCCCTCATGGCTAGTGTTTCCCCTGGGAACACTGGGCCATCGCCCAGCACATGAGCTCTTGAGGGACGTTCCAGATCCCAACCGTAACGTCAGTGACAGCTTAAAAAAACTAATATTGAAGCATCTACAGCTACTCCTTGCTGAGATACTCAAAATGGAGAGATTTCTTTTTATTGGTACAGGGATTAAACCTAGGGGTGCTTAAACACTGAGCCACATCCCCAGCCCTTTTTTTATATTTTAGTTAGAGAAAGGGTCTCGCTAAGCTGCTTAGGGCCTTGCTATGTTGCTGAGGCTGGCTTTGAACTTGAGAGCCTCCTGCCTCATCCTCCCCAGCTGCTGGGATTACAGATGTACAGTGCCATGCCCAGCAAGACAGAGAGGTTTCTTACTGGGCCTTCCAGCTTTGGATTCCACCAGATACCTGGAGTATGTGTCCACCCTCGGCTGTGTGATCCGAGTGTCTCTGGATCCAATCTGTCTCTGGGTGTGACCACACCAGCCATTTCTGCTGGGCTGAGGAGCTCTATGTTCAGTTTTCACCACACTCAGCCTTATGCTTTCAAAACTGCCCAGAATTCAGGTACCTGCTCCATCCATTGACCTTGACCTGCCCACCTCTGGTGTGACCTTTCCAGGTGCCTAAAAGCCCTCAGGAGGGTCTGAGGGACGGGTCTGATTGTCTGTCCTGGTTTGAGGTGCTTCTAGGCTATCAGCTGCTCCCCCCTTTTCTGAGTAGCCGGGGCTCTGAGCGTTCCATGAGGAGTCCTGGTGCTGCAGCCCTGGGCCTTGGTTTCCTGTCCAGTGTGGTGTCCCCTGGGCTTCTCCACATGGCTGGAGCCCATGCTCAGTGGGTCCTTCCCTTCCAGGCCATCGACAGCATCCACCAGGTGGGCGTGTACTGTCTGGCGCTGGTCCCTGCTAACACCCTGCCCAAGGCTCCCCTCGGGGGGATCCACATCTCTGAAACCAGACAGCGCTTCTTGGGAGGAACCCTGCACCCCTGCAACGTGCTGATGTGCCCTCACACCTGCGTGACCAACCTTCCCAGACCTCGTCAGAAGCAGCCAGGTCAGTCTGCCCAGCAGCCCCATTGTGACTGGGGGCCAGCCCTGAAGACCCTGCAGTGGTAGCTGCCACTCCCTGGGGCTGGGCCCAAGGGCCAGAGCCAGCATTTGCCAGTTGCTTAGCACCCTGCCTGCTGGCACTGGGCCAAAGTTGAGGAACTGTGGCCATTTCACCTGTGAGGATAATGGCAAATCCAAGGCCCACACCTGAGCTTTGGATGGCTAGGAGGTGGCTCCCTAGGGACAGAGATGAGGCCCAGAAACAGGCCTGGGCCTTGGGATCTGAGGAGCCTCTTGGCCACCATCATGCCCTGCTACCTGCTACCTGCCTCCAGCTACCTGCCCCCAGGCTGCCTTCCACAGCCCTGTACCTGTTAGAGTGGCCGGCTTCATAGGACCTTAGGGGTTTCTCAATGGCCAGTTGCCCATCCCTGACCTTATGGCTGGCTTAGCTGTTCATGCGATTTGTCATTGCCTTGGTCATGTAGACTTTGAGTGCAAGCCAACTTCTTGGAACACATAGAATGTCACTACATGAATACATGTCACCAGGAAGACTTAGTGTTCAGATTGACACAGAAATGCAGTAAAATGATAAAACATGTCAGGAATTTGGCTGAGGTCAGAGATGTCATATTCTCAGTTTCTCATTGTGCTTTAGTTTATATTTATGAGTGATTCTGTCAATCAGCGTAAACCCTTAGCTGGTTTTACAAACACTTGTGTTTTAGAGAAGACTAAAGTCGAATTCAGGTGTGTTTCAGAATAACAAGTGTGAGGGAATTTAGGCTCAGGGTGAGCCTGATTCCCAGCCCCAGCTTCTCCCTGGGAACCACTTCTAGAGGTTGGACCTGCATCCATGATTGTGGGGAACCTGGTGGCTGGCAAGAGAATCGCACAGGCCTCAGGGAGGGAGCTGGCCCACCTGGAGGACAGCGACCAGGCGCGCAAGGTAACGGTGGCTTTGGAGGGGGCCCGAGGCCAGGAGGTCTGGCAGGCGCTGAGCCGGGCCCTCTGTGCAGTTCCTGTTCCTGGCTGACGTGCTGCAGTGGCGAGCGCACACCACTCCTGACCACCCGCTGTTTGTGCTGCTGAACGCCAAGGTGAGGCAGGCCACCGCATCTGGAACATAGTGGGCCTAAGGCTTTGCTCCCTGCTCCTTTGCTTATGAAACCTCGTTTCCATGCAGTTCACACAGTAGTATCTTGTATTAAACAAGAACATTCTCATTAACTTTTGTGTGTGTGTGTGTGTGTGTGTGTGGTGCTGGGGACTGGACCCAGGGCCTTGTGCACGTGAGGCCAGCTCTGCCAACTGAGCTGCATCCCCAGCCCATCAACTTCACTTTTAAAATCAAGAACAAAATACATGTAAATACCCGTAAGTTTGTGAACTAAAAGGAAATGTCTGTATTTTCAATCCCAGGCACTTAGGTTTCCTGTGTCTGTTCACACTGCCCAGTCCTCCTGTGACTGAACATGCTCCTCTGAGTATCTGGTCACCTGTTAGCGTACAGGTGGTGTCTGGGTGGGCGGGAGAGCTATAATGCCACGTCCAGGCGTGACAGGAATACAAGATGCAGAAACACAAGACTCCTGCTCCCTGCCGCCTGCTCAGCTTGTGTGAAGTCTCAAGCTTTGCGTAGGAGGGGCGGTTGCCGCAGTCTCAGAGGACACTGGGGCACCTGCTCACTCACAGACGTGTTGGTCCCATGTAATGTGTGGGCAGGACACTTTGAGTGACTCTCCCTGCTCGACACGCGTCCTGCAGGGGAGAAGCTCTTTCCTGGTCGTTTTACCTCTGAGTTCTAAAGTCTGCAGAGAGCGTGGTCAAGTGTTGGCAGGGTTCAGCCATGTGTGGTGAGAACCCAGAGATCAGAGAGGGGGAGTGCTGGGCAGGCTGCAGGCAGGCCCGGGGCTGGCGGCAAGGGGGCTGAGATTGGGAGGCCAGGGAGTGGGGACTGGCCTGGGGTTCTGGCCTTCATCCCAAGGGTGCACTGGGGTGCCCTGATAGGGTGGAGCAGCTGGGTGCACTCGTGGTCACAGTGGCTGCTCAGGACTGTAGAAGGGTGACTTTGGGGGCTGGGCACATAACAGCAGTGTGGAGCAGGGAGCCAGTGCCTAGGCGAGTGTGATGTGTGGCTGGGGGCATGTGTGTGAAGAGTGCACCCTGGGCTGCTGACCGAGGTCTTGGGTGGGTGCTCTCAAGGGATGAGGAAGCCATGGGGGGGGGGGGGGTGGTGAGTACAGGTGCTGATTAAGCATCCATGTTCTTTTTGGCCTGTTTCTCCATAAAGCAACAGGTCCCCAGGGACATGCTGCCCTGGGACCCAGGAACCTCCTCTGGTGGTGCAGGTAGAGGCTGTGGCCCTAGTGGACCTAGGCTTTGAGGTCTCAGAGCATGTGAGCCCCCTAGCCCTGTCAGTGCTTGGATCCTGCCCAGGGGGCTTCACTCTCACAGGGCCACTCGAGGTGCCTGGCCCCACACTGTAGACAATGGGCACATCTGTGTCCTGGGTGGTGCCTGTGTGTTTGCACACCAGCATAGTGATGGTTGCCTTCCTAGGGCACGGTCACCAGTACTGCCACCTGTGTCCAGTTGCACAAGAGGGCCGAGAGGGTGGCTGCTGCTCTGCTGGAGAAGGGCAGGCTGGACGCTGGGGACCACGTGGCTTTGGTCTACCCCCCAGGTAGGTGCACACTTTGGACCATCCCTCCCAGCCTGCCTAAAGCCCCTCTGCCCCACACATGGCCGTCCCAGGCTCAGACCCCTCCAAGAGCCTCTTGTGGTTGGATGGGACCTCTGACCTGGTGGCCCCACGCTGGCAGGGTGGCAGGTGCTCAGCTCACTTGTGCCTCTCAGTCCAGAACGAGACTGTACCATCTCTCAGAGCCCAGATTCTGATTGTTTAGAACAAAAACAGAGATCTGGAGAGGCCTATGATAGAGTCCCCTGAGATAACCTTCCTCTAGCGCAGGCTAGGGCTGCAGGGTTCCACCCATCTGCTGAGGTCTCTTTCCTCCCCAAGACCCCTGGTTGTTCAGGATGGGAATGTCCTATGGTTGCTCATTGGCTTTATCTACTGTACAATGTGGACACTGCCTGTGTCCCTGCCCGCCTCACCCCTGCCCAACCCATGGCACTGAGCCCCTGATTCCTGGTGTCCTGTGTGGTCACTGCCCTCGTTCCTGCCCTCATCCCTGCCCACTCGCCCCTGCCCAGCCCACAGCATACTGTGTTGCTTTCTTCATCTGGATGTTGAACATGGCCTGTGGGGTGTTAGTAGTTGGGGTGAGGATGATGACTGAGGCCTGCAGTTGTCCCTGCTGTGGGTGTGTCTGCTGTTCTTCATGTTGCCTGTTTGGGCCTTTTTTTGAGCCGACATTGGAGACAAGGGCCGTGTAAGCTAGGACAGCACTCTGGCTACTTTGCTGCATCTCAGCCCCATGTTTTAATGAAAAAAAAAAAAAAAAAAAAAAGAAAGCTCCTGGTTTTTAATTTGCCTTGAAAGCCTGCCTGGGGGAGAGTGTGGTCTCGGGAAGAGCTGGTGTGCTGTGTGTCCCCTCTGCCTGGAGGTGGCGAGCTGGTGTGCTGTGTGTCCCCTCTGCCTGGAGGTGGCGAGCTGGTGTACTGTCTGTCTCTGGGCTGGCGAGACAGGTCCACATTTTGCACCCTGTTCTCAATGGCTCAGTGCCATTCAGGAATGCAGAAGTGGGGTGTAGGGACAGAGTTCCTGCCTTGTGTTTGGGGGTGCAGATGCTTGGCAGGCAGCCCAAGTTCCTGGGCTGCAGGAAGAGGACCTCTGGCCAAGTACTTCTCTTGTGAGGCCTCCATGCGGGGTGCTCTCCTTTATTCTGCTGCCTTGTGCTGAGCTGCTGCCCGTGGTCCTCTTGAGTCACTAAGGGCCCTGGCAACTGTCAACTGGTAACACCCTCCCTGGCTGGACAGCCTAGGTCATTGTCCGTCTCATGTCCAAGATTGCATGTGGATGTTGCATATTCATTTGACTCTAAGAACGAGTGTCTGTAGCCTGAGGGTGCTGTGGGGTTGTCTCTGATTCCAGGCTGGCAGGACTTGGTGCTCTGGGCTCAGGGGGACCAGGGCAGGGAATGAGTTCTGTCAGACTAACTCTGGAAGATAGGCGTTAAGCATGGCACAGGTTCCCACAAGCCTTAATTATAGGGAATTTTAAACCTTTAGAGAAGTCGAGAGAGTGGTGGTTGGAACCTCTGGCCTAGTTTGGGTAAGAAGCAGGCAGCCCAGGGCCCACACCAGTGCCCAGGGCCCAGGAGTCTTGGCATTCGGGTGCTGCCCCTCCTGGTTTGGTCCTGTGGAAACCCTGTTACACTGGTGTGTCTCAGCCTCCTCTGAGGGTCAGTGTGTGCAGGCCTCAGTCCTTCCTGCTTCTGGGTCCCTCCAAGGGCACTACCTAGGCTCCTGTGCACCCCCAGTGCACCCTGTAGTGTGGCCCCTCCCACTGCCCGGCCCTCAGGGAGAGGGGGCTGACCTGACCTCCATGGGCTGCCTCTGTGCCCTTCCATCAGTGCTGGCCTCTGTAAATGCTGTGGCCAGACCGCGAGAAAATTTTTGCAGGGCCTGACTATGGATACCATGCTCTGGGCCCTCCTGACATCTGCTCGTCTTCTCAGGGGTGGACCTCATCGCCGCCTTCTATGGCTGCCTGTACTGTGGCTGTGTGCCTGTTACTGTGCGGCCCCCACACCCCCAGAACCTCGGCACCACGCTGCCCACCGTCAAAATGATCGTGGAGGTGCGTGCTGGGAGGGATACCACAGGCTAGGCTCTCCAGCTCACAGCCTCCTACTGTGGGCAGGGCTGGGCGGGATGCCACAGGCTGAGCTCACCAGTTCACAGCCTCCTCCCTCCTGGTGCAGGTCAGCAAGTCTGCGTGCGTGCTCACCACACAGGCCATCACACGGCTGCTCAAGTCCAAGGAGGCAGCTGCTGCTGTGGACATCAAGACCTGGCCAACCATCCTGGACACTGGTACGCGTCTTCAGCAGATGGCTCGTGGACAGACTCCTCTTTGTAGGGTTTCTTCTCCTTTTCATAGGGATCACACTCTTGCCATCCAAAATTAAGTGGTAGGGTGAATGACCAGCTGAAATGGGAGTGGCCTGTGCGGGGCATGTGACCTCCTGTGGAGTGTGCAGCCTGTGAGACCGCAGGACCCCGTCCCAGGTGTGACCTCCCCTTCCCAGGCCCATGTGCTGGGGTCTGTACCCTGCTGCCTGCACAGCAGGTTGGCACTCTCTGAGCCTTCCACCAGCCCCTTGAGGACATTTCCCACTGTGTACCCTGACTCCTTCTGTCCCCATCACTGGAAAGATGCATGGCCGGGAAATTGCTGGACCCTCTGCCTGGGCAGCTGGTTCAGCTTGGTGAAGCATGTCTCAGCCTAAGGTGAGACACCCAGCCCAGCAGCACCCCACAGCTCTGCAGTCACTGAGTACAAGCCAGGAGAGGGCCCTCCCTCCCCACTGCAGCCCGTGCACTCCATGATGCCACCAGAGGTGAAGCCGGGGACTGTGTAGTCTGTGGCTGCCACCTGGCACCATGAGGGGCAGGAGGAACCATTTTCAGGGTAGCTGTTAAGGGGTCTGGCCAGAGCCTGTAGCCCAAGGGCTCACTTGCCTGGCCAAGCCTGTGTCGAGGGGCTGCTGCCTCATAGGTGTAAGAACTGGGTACCGCAGGCAGAGCCTGGAGCCTGCATGCCTGCTCTTGCTGGTGCTGCAGTTCTGGGCAAGCCCTCAGCCCTGTGGCTTCCTGTGCTGTCCTCGTAGCCTGGCCCCTGCTCCCCTCGCCCCACTTTCCCCTCATCACACACCTGCAGTGTCTGTGTCAGCGTGGCCTCCAGACGCGGCCTGCTTCTGATGGGTGTGCGCTCTGGGCCTCACAAACACCAGTCTCCTCTCTCACCTGCTGAGGCCTCGGCACAGCACGTGCAGGGACGCTGACCTCACTGTGTCCCTGTTTAACAGATGACATACCAAAAAAGAAGGTGGCTAGTGTGTTCAGACCACCCTCCCCGGATGTGCTGGCCTACTTGGACTTCAGCGTGTCCACCACAGGGATATTAGCAGGAGTAAAGGTGGGTCTTTGGAGAGAACTCCTGTGTGTTCTGCCCCTGGAACCCGCGAGAAGACGGGAAGGGTGGGCGTGTGGCTCAGGCAGGTCCTTCTTATCCAGACCGAAGAGCAACAAGCGTTGTGTCTTAAAATTTGTAAGGAGCACCAACAGACCCCCAGTGAGAGAGCCTGCAGGTCAAACTTACTTGGATGTCCAGCTTTCTGGCTTGTGACTGACCCCAAGGAATGGGGGGCTTTGATGAGTCCATTTCCTCATTAGGAGTGAAGAGCTCAACCTGGAATCTTTGCTCAAAGACTCTCCTGTGCCATTTCCTGGGGGTCTGTCAGGTGTCATGGGGATGGCAGCCAGCCGTCTTGAGGAAGTCAGTGTGAGGTTCTGTAGCTGGAGCTGCATGCCCTCCTGGCCAGGGGCTCAGTGGACACGGCTGCAGGCCCTCCTCCTTCTCACCACTAGTGACCGTTTCTTTCCTCCTCCAGATGTCGCATGCAGCCACAAGTGCCCTGTGCCGCTCCATAAAACTGCAGTGTGAGCTCTACCCCTCGAGGCAGATCGCCATCTGCCTGGACCCCTACTGTGGCCTGGGCTTTGCCCTGTGGTGCCTGTGCAGGTGAGTGTGGCCCACTGCTCTGGGCTCTGGCCGTTCCCGTGCTGCTCTAGGATTTGGCCTCCCGGAGGCTGGAGATGCATGTGAAGGCTTGCTTGGGATGAGGTGGTTGGAGTCGGGGTCTAAAACTGAAAGAGTAGAAGCATCTTTCACTAAAGGCAAGCACCATCCACCATCAGAAGCTGGAATAATCTGCCCAACTCCTTCAGATGCTAGAGAGGGGTGCTCTGTCTCTAGAGTTACGAGGCCTCATGGGGCCCAGCTTCGCCTCAAGTGTTTGAAGTAGAGGCCAGGACCCATGCATGGCACCCCCAGCCTGCACCCTGCGGCTCCTCCCCTCAAAGTCCCCTGGTGGGAGAGCAGCACGGGGCTCCTGAGGAAGGGGCAGCACCTGGTGCAGTGGCTTCTCCCCAGCTGACCCCCTCCCGCAGTGTCTACTCCGGACACCAGTCAGTGCTCGTGCCTCCGCTGGAGCTGGAGAGCAACGTGTCCCTGTGGCTGTCAGCCGTCAGCCAGTACAAGGCCCGTGTCACCTTCTGCTCCTACTCCGTGATGGAAATGTGCACCAAGGGCCTGGGCGCACAGACAGGCGCACTCAGGGTGAGTCCTGGGCGGAGGCTTCTGGGCACGGTGCCCTGAGCCAGGCAGTGGCCCCCTCCCAAGGCCCATGCCAGCCCCCTGTACCTCCCAGGCCCTGTGCCTGTAGGGAAGGTCTTCCTCGAGCTGCACACCCGCAGGAGAGAGAGAGAGGGGTATGGGCTGGATGCTGCCCTCTGCGCTTCTGTGTCAGAAGCCCCAGCCTGACACTGGGGGGCAGATAAGTGTGTCAGCTTCCCTTGTGCACTCAGACCGAGGACCAGGCCATGCTGGGCACCACCCAGAAACTTCTAGGAGGGGTAGAGCCTGGATCCTTGCCTGTGTGGAGTGCACCAACTCCCTGCTCCTCTGCAGATGAAAGGGGTGAACCTGTCATGTGTGCGCACGTGCATGGTGGTGGCCGAGGAGCGGCCGCGGATTGCCTTGACACAGTCCTTCTCCAAGCTGTTCAAGGACCTGGGCCTCCCTGCGCGTGCTGTGAGCACCACCTTTGGGTGCAGGGTCAACGTGGCCATCTGCCTTCAGGTAAGGGCCAGCTGCAGACCACCCTGTACACTTGCCTGCTCCACTCTCCACCTCCGAGCCTTTGCTTCACTTTCCCATGGCCGTTTAGAGCTCCGAGGCTTTATTTTAAAAGATTTAGTGTTCTTGTTGATGAAGAAAGAGTTATTTAGAAAAGAACACATTGATTTGACTGGTACACCTGTAAGAATCTCTAACCAGATGCAATGTGTGGCTACTTGTTAAAAGAATTGCTGGACTCACAATGTTACAACATCTAGCAAGTTTAAATGGGAACATTGTAAATGTGCTTATTCTTGTAAACCCAAATCTGTTTTGAAGCTGTAAGTTGCAGAAACGAATTTCCAATGTAGGGCTTCTCTTCTGCTTTCTGGATTTGGCATCTCCATTGACTTTCTTTCTGAAAATATATTTTTTTAATATTTATTTTTTTTAATTGTAGTTGGACACAATACCTTTATTTTATTTATTTATTTTTATGTGGTGCTGAGTATCGAACCCAGGGCTTTGCACATGCTAGGCAAGTGCTCTACTGCTGAGCCATAGCCCCCGCTTATCTTTCTGGAAACATCTTAAACCCACATAGCTTATCAGAGATCCTGCACAGGAGGAGCTGGGAGCAAGAAGCAGGTGCTCCCAGGGCCGAACTGTGGGCCCTTCTGAGTTTCCAGCACCTGTGCTGTCCTCAAGGAGGCCTCGCGTATAGGTGGGGTGCAACCTCAGATCCCATGTTAGGCCAGCACCTCATGTTTCTGCTGATGTCCTCTCAGCCTAAGAAAGGCTGTTGGCCTCTCCAAGCTTCAGACCTTGAACGGTGGAAGGTGTTGGGGGTCCCGCCTTGATGTTCCTCACGTGGCTGGCACTCTGGCTGGTGCCTGTGAGCTGAGACCCCACCCTGTGTCTGCAGCCTGTTCCCTGTCTGGGTGCTGGAGGCACCTGCTTGCCTGCTGGCGAGCGGGTGCCCATGTGGCCACAGGGCTCTCAGTGGGATACCACCTGTGCTCTGAAGATGCAGTGACGTGTTTTGCTCTCTTCCGTGTTTCTCACGTGGCCGGTGGCCTTCTGTTTGTGTTTCCTGTGGCTGTCTCCTCCCTGTCTCCCTCTGCTGGCCCCTTGGCCTCTGTCAGCCCAACAGGCTGGGAAAGCTGGCTGAGCAGGTATGACCTTACCCTTGCCCTCAACCTTTCTAGTGCCTGACCCCACCCCCAGTTCTTGTGATCTTCTCGTGAATTTCAGATGCAAATGTGTTTCGTTTGCTGTCTAACTCTGTTCACAATGGGTATTATTTGACATATCACAAAAGCTTCTTTGTGACAAAATCTAAAGTAAAACTATTTTCAAAGTGTAACCTTGGCACATTGCAGGGACCTGGAATCTCAGCAGGGCTTGGTGTTGATTCAGGGCAGACACAGCTGATGTTGCCTGGGACCTTCAGGAACGTGCTGATCAGAGTCCGTTTGTTAGTGACTTCCCAGCTAGTGGAACAGCACATTCTGCTCTTGAATCAGGACTCAAACACTAGACTTAGAAGAAGTCAGGACAGGCGTTGTCTCCCATCTCATCTGAACGAGCTGTGCTGTGCTGGGTCCCTAACAGGATTGTTGAGGGCAGGCCCTGCTCTCACCACTGAGCAGAAACGTCCCAACCACAGCAAGAGACCACTGGGAGTAGAGAGTTAGAACTGAAGCGAAGCTTGTGTGGCTCGATGTTTCCAGTGTTCCTGAATGTTTCACTTGATATCACAACCCTCATGGGTGTTGGATGGGGAGCAGCAGCAGCCCTGCCCTGGGACCCTGAGCCCCAAGGCAGACCCGCTCTAGGGAATAGGCTGCTTTCTGGGCACTCCCCATGGCCCGGGAGGAGCTGCCACACCGCCAAGTCGGTGGCCCCCAGAGCAGAGTGCAACCCGAAGGCAGCTCCTCCGTGCTCCTCCTCTTCCAGGGCACAGCTGGCCCAGACCCCACGACCGTCTATGTGGACATGCGGGCGCTGCGCCACGACAGGTAATGTCCACACCTGCTGGCAAGGTGCCACAGCCTGGATCTGTACTAACAGCACCCTAGGTCCCAGACTTCAGTGGACACTGGTTGGCTCAGGGCCTCCAGGCCCTGGGTGTCAGTGGACTATGGCTCAGCCAGGGCCATCTGCACTGAGAGAAGTGGAGGTGTGTGGGTCTCTTGGGGTGCCCTGTGGGGAAGGTGGGCTTTCACCCCTGTGCCCCACGTCCTCAGAGCTGCAGGGAGCAGCCCTCATCCTCCCTCACACAGCCCAGGCGACAATGGTTGCTTTCTTGGGGAACGTTAGAAGGCAGGACAGCCAGCTAATGGAAGCACCATCGTCCTGGTGCTGCTTCAGCGTCTGCCTGACGCTCACATCAGGAGGCATGTGCTGGGGCCAGATCCTCAGGGTGGTCACGCTCCTGTGCTATGTAAATAGTGGGTGCAGCTCCCTGGGTGCCAGGGGCTGGCTAGGTGGCAGACAGCCCAGGAAGCAGGGCAGGTGGGGCCTGCCTGGGGTTGTTTATAAGAGGCTGATATTCCGGCTGTTGTTGACAGACACCCTCAGGGAAAAGGTCTCCAGAGATTATTGCCCACATAGTAAGTTTTATTCTGAATCTTTTTCTGTGTTAATTTTTAGGGTACGCTTGGTGGAACGGGGTTCTCCGCACAGTCTGCCTTTGATGGAGTCTGGAAAGGTAGTAGAAGCTGGGACTCCTATGCCCCAGGGCAGGTCTGAGACCTGTCTCAAATGCCACCCAGTGGAGGTGCTGGGGCTGTGTGCTGCCCAGCGAACGTAGCCAGACCCTGGGAGTGGGCTGGGCCACTGCAGAAGCCACTTCCTCCTCTCCGCACACGCAGAAGCATGAGCTCACATCCAAGAGTGAGCATCCAGGTGCAGATGCAGAGACTGATTACCCTTGACCAGGCCATGGAGCAAGGGCCCGCCCACACACACTCTTAGACTCGGGTGGCTGAGGTCAAGTGGCAGCAAGGAAGGGGCCCTTCCAGGGCTGCAGGCCAGTGGGGATGTGCCTCCACCTGCTGAGGTCCCCGAGGGTGCTGAGGGAGGAGCTCTGGGCCTGAAATGCCCAGGTGAGAGGTGCTTCGTGCAGGAAAGGCCAGCCGGTGCAGACCCAGGAGCCAAGGTGCCTTCAGAGCTAGGGATGCCCAGCAAGGGCCACTGGTCAGGGTGAGAAAGTGAGTCAGGCTGGTGGTGTGGGCATGCAGCGCATGTAGGGGTCTCCAGGGCCCCACACAGCAGTGGCCACACACCTGGGAGCCTCTGGAACCCCTGGGGAGCTGCCTCTCTGTACCTTCACAACTCAAGAAGGTTCAGAGAGGCTACCCAACTCTACTTGCCATGGCTACGGCCACAGCTGCCTCTAGGAGGCAGGGTGCTGCCCAGAGAGGGCCAGAGCCAGCCACAAAATGGCCAACACATGGGCCCTGTTGGCTGCCTGCGGGTGGGCGTGTGTGAGCCAGTGGCAGGTGCAGGCGGCAGAGCTGCCTCCACACGTCTTTCCACTTTCTCTAAGCAGCAGCCCCGCTGAGAGCTGAACGGATCTGGCCCGTGGAGGCCTGTGAGGAGACTGGGGACTGCGGCCCTGCCTGGGTTGGAGCTCCTCCAGGTGGTTTTGCAAAGTCCTGATGTCACCCTGGCACATGTTCCCTGGGTGCCCTCAGGAGCCCCACCCTGCCCTATGGCCTCCCCCTTTGGTCGGACTTTTCTTTCCTTCCCCTTTGCTGGCACAGTAGCTCAGGCCTGCTGGGCTGTGTTCTGGAAGGAGAGCTGTGGTTCTGGGGTTCAGGTGGGCCACGGTGGGGGAAGGCATCCAGGAAGACAGGCAGAGTAGGGAGGGCCTGGCGCCAGTGTAGGACCACACCTCCCACGCACGGCCCTGTCCCCTCCTCCACCTGCCTGAGGGCCACATGCCATCGCCCTGGCCCTCCCTCATCTGTAGCTGAGGGTGCAGAGCTAGCAGCCAAGCCTGTGCAACCAGGTGGTGACCTGAGCCAGGGAGGGGCCCTGGGTTGGCCAGGAGGCTGGGACATGGCCTCCAGGCTGCCGATCCTGCACTGAGGAGGGGTCAGGCACAGACCCCTGGGGAAGCATGAGGCTCTTGAGGCCCTGTTGCGCAGGGCCAGTGGTGGTTGAGGGTTTTCGGCTTCAGTGAAAGCCCTGGTGGACCCCAGCGCTCGCCCAGACGGGAAGTGACAGGACATGCTCGGGACCTGGGGTTGTTCTGCTGGGTCCACAACTCACATTTTTTCTTTTAATGTCTCCTTTCTTTTAAAATTCCAAGTCAGGTTTGTAGTGGCTTCTAGATTTCTAGCCTGTCCCGGGTGGGCAGTCCTGCTGCGGGGCTTCTGAGGGACTCTCTTTGATGCCCCTGCATCAGGAATCTCCTGCTGTTTTCTTTGATGAGGACTTTTAATAGCTAGCTGTCCTCCTTCCAGATCCTCCCAGGGGTGAAGGTCGTCATCGCACACACTGAGACCAAAGGGCCCCTTGGAGACTCGCACCTGGGCGAGGTGAGTGTTAGCCAAGGTTGCCCTGAACCACGGGGAAGTGGCGGAGCCCTCCAGCCTCGCCAGCTCTGCCGTCTGCCCCTTTCTGTCCCAGATTCAGGAATTTTGACCCTGGGGTCACACATGTCTTTGGGAATCCCGGGAACACTTTGGCCCTTTCTCCCGTCACTGTATTCCCAGACCTGCTGCCCTGGGTGGCCCCAGCAAGGGAGCCTCAGGTCTGAGGGCCCTGGATGGCCGGAGGAGCCACCGGGAGCCAGCTGCAGGTGAAGCCCATGCTCTCCTCTGACCCCGGGTCTGTCCTGGAAGCATGTGAGCACGCATGTGAGTGCCACCAAGGGTGCCTGTGTGGATGTGGCTGGATGTGGCGTACTGTATGCTCAGGCTCCGTCGTTCAGTCTGGTCTGAGCAGCTGTGTCTGCCACCTGGTCCTTCTGGGGACTGAGCTGTGGGTTGCAGTGCGAGGTGGGCATTTTGGCCTGAGGATGTGTGGGCTCTGTGCCCACCCCCAGCACAAGACAAGCACCCTTTATTTGAGGAAGGAAGTGTCACTTGCCTTCTGTGCCTATAGCTGTGCTCAGTCCACAGAGTGAGATGCTGAGAACGCCCCTGACGCCTGGCTCAGGTTTCCGTGAGGCTGTTCATGGCCCGGGGCTGCCTCAGGATGGAAGTTGTGCTCTCTGGTTTGTGACATGCCCACGTTCTTGTCCTCTGGGCCCCACCAGATCTGGGTGAGTAGCCCCCACAACGCCACTGGGTACTACACGGTCTACGGGGAGGAGGCACTTCATGTTGACCACTTCAGTGCCAGGCTGAGCTTTGGAGACACGCAGACCGTCTGGGCAAGGACTGGCTACCTCGGCTTCCTTCGGAGAACAGAGCTCACAGATGCCAGTGGAGGTGAGGGCCGCTGTGAGTGCCTGCCGCAGCGCTGGGGGGCAGGGTAGCTGTCCGTGACAGCCCTGGGACCTGCTGTGCCTGCCTGTTTGCTGGAGCTTGCCTAGTCCGGGGATCTCACCACATGGCTGCCCCTCACCTCCTTGGACCCATGACTCCCGCAAGGACAGGGGTGAGTGAAGGATGGTGGCTATTGGTGATAGACAGAAGACCCTTCCTCAGGCATACCAGCCTCCCCAATGGCCTGCCCCCCAGTGTGCTGGGGGTGGAGTGTCTGAGCCGTGGCCAGGGTCCCGAGGACTGCGGCCAGCCCCACAGCTAGGTTGCCCCTATGACTGCTTTTTCCAGAGGTGGGAACAGTTAGCGTGCACACACCACTCATGCCTGCCACTCACTGCAGTGACAGCCTCTGCGTGGATGGCATCCAAACCTCCCTGTCCAGGGCTCTTGGCTGGGCCCACAGACACTGGGCGGCTCTGCCTTCTGAGCACCTGCTCTCACCTGCATCCTAGAGCGACACGATGCGCTATATGTTGTGGGGTCTCTGGACGAGACGCTGGAGCTGAGAGGCATGCGGTACCACCCCATTGACATCGAGACGTCTGTGATCCGGGCACACAGGAGCATCGCTGAGTGGTAAGGGACCAGCTGAGGAGCGCTGCCCCTCTGCATGCACACAGGGCAGGGCCTGGCACTTCCACATCAAGTGGACAGGTCCCAGGGAGGACCAGGACTTCCTGAGTTCTTCCTCTGGGTGTGTTTCTGGGGAACCCCATCAGGGCACACCTCGTTGCCTTTGCCAGGGTTTCGGGTTTTTTCTCTTCCTAATCAGTTTCAAACCAAGAGACTACCCCAGATGTGCAGGCAGAAGTCCCAGACTCTGCCACGTGTGCTGCGGCATCTCTTTGAGCGTGGTTCCTTGATGCCCACAGGCTCCTGGTTCTCAGCAGCAGCTGGGCTGAGGCGTGGTGCCCTGGAGGCACATGGCCCACTGTGGCACATGCTTGTTCTATTGCTTCTTGGCACTTTGCCAATGCCTTTTGTGTGACTGCCTGTCACAGTGCTGTATTCACCTGGACCAACCTGCTGGTGGTGGTGGTGGAGCTGGATGGGCTGGAGCAGGATGCGCTGGACCTGGTGGCCTTGGTGACCAATGCAGTGCTGGAGGAGCACTTCCTGGTGGTGGGCGTGGTGGTCATTGTGGACCCTGGTGTGATCCCCATCAACTCCCGGGGCGAGAAGCAGCGTATGCACCTGCGGGACGGCTTCCTTGCAGACCAGCTGGACCCTGTCTACGTGGCCTACAACATGTGAGTGCCACCGCCAGAGCCTCAGTGCCCCACTGTGCCCTGCTGTGCTCTGCGGGTGCCTGCACAGTCCCCATCACTCCTTCAGGAAGCACTTCCTGGACTCCCTGAGACGTGCTGGGACCTGCCAGGGATGTTCACAGACACAGAAGCCAGCATTTACCTGGAGTGCCAGGCGGAGAGGGAGGCCCCTGCTGCACCGCAGGGTGGAACTTCTTAGGCCGCACGCATGGTTCTTGATTTGTAAAATTCAGTTATTTATTCCCACTTAAATGACAAGTGCATATCAAACCTCATTTGGAGAGAACTCGGAGGCCACGTCACAGCGGCCTTCTGTCACCCGGGGCAGAGCCCAGCCTGGTAAGCCTGCTGGGTGGGAGCATGTCCTGGCCTCCCGTGTGGATGGCAGCGGGGCCACGCTGGGAGCTGTTTCTTCGCAGTCTCGCTGTGGAGGTTGTCTGCACATGGTGTCACTGATGCTCATGAGGCCACCTGAGACCATCGGTCCACGTGCTGTCCCTGCCCTCCTGTGTCCAATTCCTGAGTTCTCATGCCTCCACATGCTGCTTCTCATGGAGTGTGTGGAACTGACATCCTTACTCCAGCAGATGGGGCAGGAGCCCAGGTCCACCAAGGTGTCCCCAATGTGCTGACCCACCCGCTGGCTGAGGAGGGCCATTCCTGTTGGAGGTAGAGCTGTGACCCTCCTCGTCAGCGAGTGCGCTTTGAGTTCTGTGCCTACGGAATTTGGCCAAATCATTTCCAGTTATTTCATTCGAACTTAACAAGGCTGAGTGATCTGTTACATTGAACCTGAATCAGTGAAGAGAATGTAAGATTCTTGAACTGTTTAGGGACTAGGAGCTGAACACTAATCTGAGACAAAAATTATTTTTATAGAGCTGATTAAGAGGATATTACAGGTGGTTGGGTTTTAGGATTCAAGGGTGGGAAGTTATGGATTGTGTGTGCTTCACAGAAATAACCAGGCTATCCTGGATAGTGCCTATAGTTCCACAGCGTGTCTGGCCAGCCGGGCGGTGCTGGATGGCAGCATGGTACGTGGGAACAGACCAGATCCTGACAACACTGTTGTAACCACATACAGAATTCATGTAGCTCATTGTTGGTCCCACAGAAGTCTTAGCAGTGGATTCATTCTTTACCAAGAATGGCTGAGAAGGGACAGAACTACCTAATGCCAATCTTAATGTAGTTTTATAGCAAACAAAAATTATAAACTTTTTGTATTGAAAGGTCAGTGGCAGTAAGACAAGGTATCTGGTAAATTAAGATTTTAAGATGCACATTAAAATGTTTTAAAATTGCTCTCTGGGAATTCTGTATACACACTAAAATTTTTATATCATTATGTTAATAAAAGCTATTGACTATTTGTAATTCTGCATTTTGAAATGTGTGAAAGGTTTTATAACTTATCCTAAATAGGATCTATTTTATGATGCATTCTTTCAGAATATAAAAACAACTATGCTTACAGCATAAAATCTAGAAAGCACATTGAAGTATAAAGAAGAAGAAAAGTAAAACTCCATGAACATTTCTCTGAGTAATAGTAATATTAATTACTATCAATAGTAATAGTAATGTCAGTACCTCTGATGTTAATACATTAATATTAACATCAATCTTTCAGGATCAATTTTTCCTTTTAAACATTTTTTATAGAATCGGGATGACATGCCTATTTTATCACCTGCTTTTGTACTTAACAAATAACAGATGTTTTGGCTGTTCTCTGTGCTCCTCGGGTCTGATGCCCTCATCCTGCAGGTGTGCCAGACTTACACCAGATGTGGCATTAACTCTGCACTGCACACGGGCTACTTCAGGGTACAGTGGAGGACCGCCACTCAGACAACGCTGCCACTCCACACTTTTGGCTCTGCGTGGGCTCAGCTCTCACAGAGTGGGCATGGTGGTCACTCCAGGCCCGGAGCCCCAGCGCCCCTGCCTTCCAGAAGGATGGCCAGAGGTCACTTCCCAGCATTGCTGGCAGCAGGGTCACATGAGTCTGCTGCCACCAAGTGCACCCTTGCATGGGAGGGGCTCCTGTCTATTTCACTGTGGACCAACCTCTTCAGATTTGGCATCTTACTGCGCTCGAGTTTTTCTTATTGATTGGTGGAGACATTTCACATTAAGAATCATCCTTCTTATTTTCCCAAGTAGGTCGTTCTTGTCTTGATTGTACTTACTTTAGTTCAGATGGTGCTTTAACTGAGGTCAGTTGTGCTTTATTTCAGGCTGTGAACTAGCTGGCTCATCTCAAAAGTGCTGCTGCTGGAGTGGCCGGCAGAGCCATGGCACAGCACGTGCCAGAGGAGTGACTTACCTCCTGTTTGCTCAGGTCCCACCAAAGGGCCTGCCTCCCACCTTCCAGAATGCTCCAAAGGAAGTCATGAGGCCTGGTGTGTCTCTGACTCTCTGCAGTAAGTATACAGAAAGAGTAGGAAGACACATCACCCTCTGTCTGAAACCATTTTGCATAAGGTCTTACAGGATTAAGGGATTACCTTATTAAATTGGTTGCAGTAACAGTGTTACAGCATAGTGTAGCATTCATCTGCAGAGTAATGTTCAGTTTTAGTAGCAGAGAATTCCTTTAAAAGGTAAATATATGCAAAATTTCAAAACTTAACTCCTCTTACATTTTTGCTTCTTACTAAATAATGAGTGTTTAAAGATGAATGATCCCTAAAGTGTCTGTGCAGATGGCTGGAAGTTCAGCTGATCTGGAGCTGAAAACACATTAACCGAAATGGAAAGTTCACTAGAGAGATTCAGAGGCAGACTGAGGAGGTGGAAGAAACAATCCCTCGACTTGAAGCTAGGACAACAGAAATCATCAAGTCTGAGGGACAATAAGAGAGAAGACTGAGGGAGAGTGCAGGAAGCCTGCAGGACACGGCCTCCTTCCAGTGCACCAGCATGCACATTTGAAGAGGGGACAGAGAATATGAATATGAGCATAAGAGAATATGAATATGAGCATAAGAAGCTAAAGGAATGCAAGTAGGAACTCAGAGGAACCACACGGGTCACTGTGATGGAGCTCTGAAAGCTAGAGGAGGAGCAGAGTCTTTGGGCAGCAGGAGGGCGTGGCTTGTCACATGCATGGGCTCTTCAGTGAGGCAGATTCTCATCAGAGGCCAGCAGGCTAAGGACTGATAGATCCCAAGGGCCAAATAAACAGATGAGGACAACAAGACCTGCCTACCAAGAACCTCCGCAGCCAAGACAGAAGGGAACTGAGATGGCAGCGGGAGCTGGTTTCCAGGAGACCTGCCCACAGGAGGGTCTGGAGGCACTCTGAAGAGTGGTGTTAGAACACTGGGCAGGGACCTCGGTGGGCAGGTGCAGGGCACCTAGAGAAACTGGCCTTGTGACACTGGTCTATGATTCCAGAGACGAGTATCTTCAGACATCGCTGGTCTGAGAGCTGTAGTATTGCAACTTTGGTTCGTAATCCCACATGGTGTTTTCTACATAATTTAGGAGGCCAAAGCATTTCAAACAATTATTATTACATTTGGGGAGTACAGTGTGTAAAGATGTGATCTTGTGACATCATAGTGGAAAGGGCTGGGGACAGAGCTATTAGTGAAGCAGTTTTTTTAATGACACAGAGGTTAAGCTGGTAAAATGGAAGTCACATGTTAGAGTTTGTTTAATGTAATCCGTATGGTTACTACAGAGAAAAATATCTGTAGCATATACACAGAAGGAAATGAGAAAGGGATTTAAACATTTCATTACAAGAAATCAACTACACACAAAAGAGGACAGTAATGCAGGAAATGAGGCCCACAAAGCCGCATGGCATATACGGCTCACACAGCAAAAGGGCAGAAGATCCCCTGTCAGTGGTCGTGGCCACGTGGGTCAGAGTTTGGCATGATCCATCCACCTGTGTGTTTTCTCCAAGGGACACTTTTTAGATCGGGTAGATGGAGAGTGAGCGGGTGGAAGAAGATGTCCTGTGGGAATCTCAACCTGGAGAGCAGGGCAGCCATGCCGCCAGATGCAGAGGACGCTACCTGTTAATAAGAAGGTTCCTACAAGAACCTGCAATTGCTATTGACATTCACACCCGAGGCAGGACTCTCGGAATACCTGGGAGGAGAACCGATGGGACAGGCAGTTGTGTGACAGGGGACATCAGTGGCCCACACTGTGGATAGAGGCCCTGAGGAGATGAGGGGGATTGCTGTGCGTGACACCTGCATCAGCACCAGTAGGAAAGCGCGTGCTGAGGAAGGGAAGGTGCGGCGTGGCAGGAGGGTGCCTGCAGCCACCAGGTCTGTGCCGGGGCTGCCTCCCTCAGCAGGTATGTTCCCAGGACCCTGGGTGGCTCTGGGGTCTCTGCCCAGGAGCCCATCTCTTGGGCCTCTGGGGAAGCCTCATGTGGCAGGCAGAGCGGAGCCATTCTCCCTGTGTCCAGGACAAGACGGAGAGGAAGGCCTAGGCCAAGCCCCAGGGGCAGAATACCTCCCCCTAGGCCCCACTTCTCTCAGGTCCCTCTACCTCCCAGCGCATCATTCAGGGAAAGGCTTTGGGGACAGACATTCCCCGTCCACCTAAAACAACGACTATGAAAAAGTGAACATCAGAATAGAGAGCGTGGTTGGAGAGGACAGATCGGAGCCTTGTCCGCCAGTGGGAAGGTGCGACGGCCAGCTTCTGTCAGAGGAGGCCGTGGTCAGCTCAGGACTGATCACCATGCGGTCCAGGAACCAGACTGCACACTCCACAAGCTGAGGGCTGTGTCTCCAGGAACATCTGTGCCTCCCACCCTCTGGGGCCTGGAGCTTTCCCACACCAGCCTCCTGTCCACCCCCATTGCTGCTCCTGCCCCTGACACTCCCATCCACATGCCTTGCATTGTCCAGAGCGCTTCCTGAGTTTGGTCTGCCCCAGCTGGAAGCCCCTCTGGTAGCCCCACTGCCCCTGTGGACCTTGGCCTGGTGTCCTTGCAGATGCCAGCCATGGCATTGAAAGTGTGAGTGCTTTGCAGCTAAAGGACCCAGGTGTCCTCCCTGGGCTGAAGCCCCTCTGGCTCTAAGAGTTGCCTGAGGCTGCTTGGTGGGGACTTCCGCCTTCCTGCCAGGGATGTGACCGCCTTGGAGGGTCTGCCCACATATGGTCAGTGCGGGAGTCCTGCCAGCATGGGAATTCAGGTTCTCCAGGAGAGCTGCCGAGTGCCAGCAGTCACCACAGCCACCACTTCCAGAAGGGTCCAAGTCGTGAGGGAGCTGCAGCACACCCGAGGCCACCATGTTGGTGACTTTCCAGGCCACGTTGAGAGCAGCAGACTCAGGAGCTCAGCCAGTTCCCTCGGCTTCACGGGACCCACTGCCCCACTCTGACTTGCTGAGGGGGCAGCAGACATGCATGTTCTTCACTCCACCCCTGTCTTAATTACGACTCGTTGGCCCTGGGTTACGGAGGTTGTGAGGTGAGCGGTGCTGGTGAAGCCAGGCGGCGGCTGATGGCTGTGCCCTGTGGGGGCTGGGTCACAGCTGGTGGTGACGAGCCTGTGGAAGCCATGGCTGGCATTTGAAAGGCACATGTGGTGTTTCTTACCAGCCTGTGCCCTAAGGTTCAGGTCCTGCCCTGGCACCAGCTCGGAGTGGAGTCGTTGGGCACCTGGGAGCAGGATGGAGCAGGCAGCCCAGCAGGCCCACCCAGCCTCCTGTCAGCCAGCCACCGAGGCCTGTGCTGAGGTCAGCAGGTGTCTGAGCTGGACCCAAAGCTGGTCCTCTCCCTCCTGACTGGTCCAAGGATGGGCCCATGACCACCCAGGCCAAAGTCTCTACAACTCTGTCCCTGGGGAGGCTGGAGAGGTTGAGTTGAAGTCCGGGAGGCCGGGAGGTTGGGGAAGGCTGGGGAAGACAGGGGAGCCTTGAGAGAGGCTGAGGAATATTCAGGGGAAGAGGCCAGAAAGGACAAGGAGACAAACACGCCAAAGGTTTGCTCTCCCTGCCGTGGGCAGTCCCACTTCTGGGACTTTAACTCCTCACGTCAGTCTGGCAGATAGTCCTTTTTTAAAAAAAATTTTTTTAGACATTGATGGCCCTTTATTTTATTCATTTATTTTTATGTGGTGCTGAGAATCGAACCCAGTGCCTCACACATGCTAGGCAAGCACTCTACCACTGAGCCACAGCCCCAGGCCCAGATAGTTTTTATTTCATATTTAATGGATATGGAGAACTGGACAGTGCACTCTTTTATTTAATGCAAATACAAGCAAGCAGTTGATTTATGAATTTCCGGACCTATTCCCTTAATAAAACAAAACAGGAAGTAGGGCAGGTGAGACTAATTTGAGTTTTCCTGAATTCATAACTTGAATTTAAAAGTTGGTGTATTTGAACACGCAGACATAAAAGCGAGTTCGGCCACCACGTCTCCTGACTAGACTTCACCAGGCAGAAAGCTGAGCTCCGGCAGAGCAGTCCAGTAGTGACCTCCTCCAAGAGGCAGCATCCGGGGAGCCTGCCACCCACTGTGACACACAGCACCCCAACCCAGTGAGGCCTCTGGCTTCACAGACAGCAGAGGAGGTGGGAGAGGAGGCTTGCAGCACGCCTGGCTGGAAGGGCCGAGCGGCCCTGACCTGGCCCACCTGTTCCTGCCACACACATGCCCACAGGGCCAGCAGTGTCACCCAGAAGGAGAATCCACCCCATGTGGAGTTTGAATCATCAGTCTGAGTGACGATGTCAGTACCGTTGGTTTATGAATCATTTTTTCCTGTTCTGCGTGGTCTTGCTCTAGTTTAGGCAGGAGGCATCCGACTGTGTGAGCCTTGGTGGGCACTGAGAGCCACAGATGCGAGGACGGGCAGCCTTTTTTGTCCTTTCCCAGGTTCTAACTTACTGGAAGCCTGGGGCCACCTGGTGGGGCTGCAGCTGGCGTCTGTCCTCTTGAGTCGGGATCTGAGCAGCACTCACTCTGGCTGAGGGTGGACTCTCGTAAGGGATCATGTCCAGCAGTCCCTACACAGAGCCTAGTGCCGCAGAAGCAGCGGTGCGGCCACTGAGGACGGCGCTGGAGAGCTCGGCTCTCCACTGCGAGCAGGTCAGCCTTGCCCGCCAGCATGTGCCGCACAGCTCTGCCACCCCCTTGCGGACCTTCGTCCCTCGGGCACAGCTCTGCTGTCTCTCCTTCCTCCCTCACTGGTGCTCAGAGAACTCCTGGCAGACAGTGGTCACCATGGTGACGACGGCCGGGACCTCCTGGAAGTCGCACTCTCCTGTCTCCCTCGGTGTCTCCACGACTTTGTCCACGCCTCCTGCTCTTTGATTCCCAAGAGAGAAAAGAGAAGTTGCCCAACGTGTCTGTAAATGGACTATGATGAGAACCTGGAGGACGCGCCGTGCCTGCCGGGCTGCCCCTCGGCAGACGTGGGTATGTCTGGCCTCTTGTCCCAGGACCAGTGCTGCACGTGTGGGTGCAGCCACGTTGTCCCTGCCCAGGAGCTTGGCCTCAGGTCCCTGACCCTCCACCCGTACCCTTGGCCTGCCCCACTGCCATGGCCACCTGCACGTCCTCAGGTTTTCAAGGAGGTCCAGATGGGCTTCCAGAAGTGACCAAGCGTGGCTCAGAAGAGGACACGTGGTGGTGGTCATTGGAGGGCAGGCACACTGGGCCTGTGGGCAGGGCTCTCCTGCAAGAGGTGCGGGAGCGAGTCCTTGACGAGCTCCTTGAGCCCCAGCTTCCTCAGCCTGTGCTCGTCCCCTCCCTTCCGGAGCACTGGTGGGTGAGCTGTCACCGCCTTCTCCAGCTCTGACAGGGAGAGGCTGCCCAGACTCCCCCAGTCTGCCACCCTGCTTTCCCCTCCGCCTGCCTCCTCTCCCAGTCAGTGGGAAGCCTCAGCAGATGCAGGGAGGCAGGGCGTGGGTCCTGCCCTGGGGTGGCCCCCTGGCCTGCGGGGCCGCATGCCAGTGAGAGCAGGGAAGACAGAGGCACAGCCAGGGCACCCTGTGGCTTGCTGTGCAGAAGGGGTCCCTGTTCCCGTAGCGCAGCCCTCAGCCAAGGTCAGGAAGCATGTCCAGGAACACAAAGTGCAGGAACTTGTTTTGCTTTGAATTCGTGTATCAATTTCAGCCACTTGAAATAAAAACATGACTGGAAGTTTATTTTTGTGGTGAGGAACATAACAGAAGCAGATGTAGAATTTATCTGGGAAGATAGATGAGGTGGTGCACACCTATAATCCCAGTGGCTCTGGAGGCTGAGGCAGGAGGATCGCGGGTCCAAAGCCAGCCTCGGCAACTTAGAAAGACTCTGTCTCAAAATATAAAAAGGGCTGGGGATGTGGCTCAGTGGTTAATGGGTTCAATCCCTGGTACCAAAAAAATAAATCAGATAGAATTGTCAGTGTCTTGAAAAATAACAAGAGTTCCTGATCTACTGAAGGCCACCCTATTTGGTAGTCACACTGCTGAACTAAGTAGAGAGATGTACAGACGCTGGCCTTGAGTTCTGACATAGATATGTACCTGCACACTGTCACGTTAAAATCAGTTCAGAGGTTTGATTCCTATGCTGAACGCGTCAGGGCTCAAGAGTCACTTGGAATGAGGTGTTCAGCAGGCTGGAGAGTTGGGAGAACCAGCAGGTGCACCGTCCAAGAGGCTGACGACCCAGAACAGGATGGACCAACGGTGCCTCCTGGAGGACCAAGGCAGAGTCAGCTTTGGAAGAGTGAAGAAGCAAGAACTCGATATCCTCAGACGATCGCAGCAGCAATCAAAAACCCGTTCAAAATGGAGCTTGCATCTGCTGCTGCTCCCTGGTTCTTCCAACTTTTATTCCATCCAAGCCATCATCCTATTGGTCAGTGCTGCCCATGCTTAGGGGGGATCTCCATTTCAGGTGGCTATCCCACACGCCAGTCATTCCTAGACACACCCTTACTGACACACCCATAATCCCTGACAACTCTTAATCCAATGTAGTTGACAGTTCAGATTCGCGATTACTGTCGCCTCTTTCCCAAAGACCTGAGACCAAGACTCGTCAGCTCAGGGTGAGGGCACCTCACCATCATGCCGAGCAGCTGGGAAGTGAAAGAAGTGGACGTTTGAACCTATCTGGAGGACCTGGTTCATGTCCCAGGTGAGAAACCGAAGCAGAGCTTGACCAGCATCCCCCCATCGGAGACAGGGACCCATCAAGCCTCCTCCAGTGAGCCTGTCCCCAGATCTGAGATGCAGCAGCCAGGTGTCTCAGGGATCCAAGAACGAGGCTGAGGGACAACAGGGGTAGAGCAGCAGAGTTGCTGTCTAAACGGCTTCCAGATAGGTGGCCTCTGAGCTGCTCGGTCCAGGGGTTTCTATAGAGCTGACCTTTAAACTCTTGGTGATGACTTGGGGAGGGGAGCTTCTTCATGGTAAGCCCGGCCCCCGTGCAGTCGGGGTGTTGGCCACAGGCCGCCTGGCCCGTTACACACTTTGCTCGCTGCCCGGTTGCAATCAAGGTCCTGCCCTCTGCCTCCAGGAGGAGCAGGGCTCAGTGCCTGAGATGTGGTGACCATCCCTGGCATTTTGTACTACATGCCATGGAAAAGCAGCACATTTAAATGGTTTGTGGGGATTTCAGATTCCACATGCATTATCTTTGCTTCTACCCTGAGGACAGCAGCTCAAAGTGGGACCAGGGCCAGCTGGGGCTATAAAGCCAGGCACTTGACCACTGTCAAGCCACGAATGCACCAGCAGTAGCCAGGCAGAGGCCTCTAGGACTCTGTGGTGTTTCCATGCCTTCTCTGTGCTCTTGGGCCTTGACAGTGGCACGGAGGCTGCTCTGGGCAGGTCTGACGTGGACCACTGGTGCGTGGGACTCCAATTCCCTAGACGCAGCCCCTCCCTGGCCTCCCTCAGCCCGGGTCACAGTGAGAAGAGCTCTGGAGCCTGCTGTGTCCTTGCCCTGGCAGCACTCTGGGTCCCCAGGGCTGTCCTCTGGGCGTCACATGGTTGCCCGAGGTTGGGTGGGAGGTGGCAGGCCATTCTGTGTTACTTCTCCAGCAGTTGCTGATGGTTGGGTCATTGGCAACCTGGAAGGATTGGGCTTAGGAAGCTGGTAACGCGAGCTCTGGAGGGGTGTGTGGGGTCCACTCTGATGGCTCCTCTCCCTGCCTCTGGTGGCACGTGTGGCCTTCTGTTTGGTGCTTTTGCTGGTGCCTGGTGTTATCTCAGGATCCCCAGGCCTCTGTGCAGCCCAGGCTCTGGGTCTGGAGTCAGTGAGGTTGGTCCCCAGTGCCGCCCTGCCCTGATGGCCAACGAGGTCCAGCTCTGCTGTTCATACGTGCTGGCAGAAGACGTGGGGTTGGGGGCGGGGATGGCTCATGACACATCAGTAGCAGAGCTTCTTGACGGTGCTGGTCCCTGCCCCTGAGCCCTGCTGCAGAGGTGCAGAGCCGTGTGACTACCTGTCCTGCTCCCCAAACACCTCTGCCAATGCCGCGCTGAGAACGGCTTGGGCAGGGAGCAGTGGGGCCTGGCACCAAGCAACCTCAGTGGCACCCCAGGCCCTGCAGATCCCCAGGCCAACGAGGGGCCTGTAGCTCAGGCTGGGGCCTGCTCTGCCTGGGCAGCGACTACCAGCCCCCTTGAGCCCTGCCAGACCTTGAGAGGCTCCCCTGTAGGGTCCAGCTTTCCTGGTGTCCTTCACAGGCCTGGGGCACCCGCTGGACTACATGAGTCACCACGTGGGCTGGGGTTGTGACTCAGGGTGGAGCACGTGCCTAGCATGTTGAGGCAATGAGTTCGATTCTCAGCACTGTGTATGAATTATAAAGGAGCAGGGACCGGTGCCATCAACTAAAAGCAACTAAAAAATATTTTCAAAAAGTACAGAAATATTACTGAGTGGTTTCTGTCTCTTGGTTGGACAGACTGATACATTAATAACAAGAAAAAAGTTCTAGTGAAATCTTGTAACTTTTGTCTAAGTGATTTCTAAAATTCTATTTTTAAGACAGTATGTGGAAAGAGTGAGCTTGTGGGTGATGGGGAGACTCTCCTTCTGCTCGTGGGATGGATCTACGCTTCTTGCCCAGCTCTCCTAGGAAGCGTTGTTCTCCGTAGTGCAGCGGGCCTCGGCGGTTCTCTGGTCTGAGTGGGGGTGTCCACTTTCTGTTGTTGATTCCGGGTCTGTTCCATCTGGCCGTCTGAGAGCAGGCCTGTGTGACTCTGTTCCCTTGCACCTCGGGTGCGCCTGTTGACCTGGATGTTGGTCCGTCCTGGTGAGTGTCCGTGGGCGCTCAAGAGTGGGCTCTGCCCTTGTGGGATGGGGCAGCCGTAGCTGTCCATCGTACCCAGGGGACCCATGGTGCCGCTGGGCTGGACGTCCTGACCGCCCTGCCTGTGGGTCTGGGGTGGCTGAGAGCTGTTGCTGCCCCAGCGACTGTGGCGCGCCCTCTCACTGCAGGTCTGTGGGCTTTGCCGTGCACCGTTGCCTTTCTGAGACATGCACCCCTGCACCAGGCAGCGCTTGTGACTTCCTCGTGACTTCCACGGCTCCAGCTGAGACCAGTGCCGCTCCTCCTGCCTCCTCTGTTCCCCAGTCTTCTCCGCTCGCTCCCTCGTGGGCGCCTCACTTGCCTTTGTCTCCGTCGCCTGTGAGGCTGGGGTGGAACCTAAAAGCCCTCTGCCGCTGAGCTGCACCTCTTCATGTGTTCTGAGCAGGGTCTTGCTGAGTTTCCCAGTCTGGCCTCAGACTCACAGTCCTCCTGCCTCTGCCTCCTCAGTAGCTGGGGTCACAGACGTGGCCACTGTGCCCAGCTAGCTACATCATACCTCTCATGGTTGCTCCGTGCTTCCTGGATTGTTCTGCTGTTATTTTTTCTCTTAGATTTTTAATTTCAGAGGGTTCTTTTCTCATGTTCTCACCTCACATTCTTAGCCATGAGCCTCCCAGGGAACCCATCCAAAGTGCTCATCAGCTCTGGGCAGTTTTGATCTCTAGCCTTCTTTCTGATCTTAGGATTTCTGTCTCTCTGCTTGCATTGTTCAGTTGTTCTCTCAGCATTCACTTTTTCCCATTAGATCCCATAACACATCGATCATAGCTTTTTAAAATTCCTGGTGTTATCATTCAACATTCTTGTCATATCTGACTCTGCTTCTGATGCTCATTTAGGCTCTTCAGACTATTTTTTCTTTGCTTTTTAATCTGCCTTGTAATTTTTGGTTGAAAGCGGAATATGATGTATTGGATAAAAGGAACTGCTGAAAATAGACCACTAGTGATTGCATTAGTCTGTTTTCTGTTGCTGTATCAAAATAATTGAGGCAGGCTACTTTTAAAGAAAAAAGGTTTGTTTAGCTAACAGTTTTGGAGGCCAAACATCCAAGTTCAGGTGGCCCTATCTGCTCTTATGAGGCTCCCTTGTCGTCATGGCAAGAGCAAGCATGATAAATAGGATCACAGAATCTGCCAGGAGACCAGGCAGACTCAGGGGCTCCTTTGGAACAACTGGCTCTTGCCAGGTGGGCTTTTGTCCCCTCTGCAGGTGATGCCCCTGTAAACTAATCCCGTCCTGTGAGGTCCCACCTCCTAAAGGTCCCTCCACCTCCCAGCACCTCCACCCTGAGGCCGAGCTTCTACACATGACCTCTGGGACGCGCACAGCTTGTGGAAACCCCGCAGTAGTGTGGAGGGCACCTGGCCCTGTGACCAGGCCTCGGTGCTGGGGAGCCTGAACCCTCACCGTGCATCTCCATGTGTTTCCCAGTCTCTCCCAGGGCAGTGCGGCTGCAGGGCTGAAGCCAAGTGCTCTCTGCCCACACGGAGGGCAGGGGCTGCTGAAATCAGGTTGGCCTGGCTCTGGCAGCAGGCCTGGGGTGGAGGGCCAGCTGGTGGGCCGTGTCACGGTGGCTCCTTTACTCCTGTCTGTGCTGGAGCTTGAGGGGGTCTTCCTCCCACGTTGTCCCCTGGAGCTAAACCTAGGGATGCCAGGTCCCTGCATAGGTCCCCAGAGTCCTCATTTCTCAGGCTTCTCCACCCTGGGCCTCCAGCAAGTGGCCAGTGCTGATGGACCTGCCCAGTGCCCATGCCTGGCCCAGGGCCTCCGCTCAGGTGAGTCCCGTGTCCCCATTCTGCCCCTCCAGCCTTGGGATGGCATTCCTTGCTTCCTGGTGGGTCTGAGAAGAGTGTGGGTCTTCAGGATGCAGGTCTTGATCATGGGGCTGGAGGGCGACACCCCGCCTGAAGTGCTGGGCCTGGAGCTAGACGTGGACGGCTGGTGTTGGAAACCTCCAACTAGAAAACAAGACATGGCAGAGCTGCCATCTGCGAGCGGAAGGTGTGCCATTGCCCAGACCATTAGCAAGCCAGGGACACAGTGCCAGACAGGAGCCATGGTGTCCCCGGGGCCGAGACCAAAGGTATGGCTAGACTGACAGGGCTCTGTTGTCTCTGTGGCGGGTGGTCACAGCACTGTGAGAGCTGACCTGGGTTTCCTCCTGGCGCTTTGGAGGTACTTGGGAGTGGGTGACGGAGGCCCAACCCCACTGTCTGGGCAGCCACACCCTTGATGCCAAAGGCACTGTCATGGAGAGACCTGGTGGGTCAACAGGCATCTGCTCTGGACATCGGGAGCCTCTGCTGCCACCTCTCCAGTCACGGGGCTTCCTTCTCCCTCCGTGGCCCCGGTCTTCAGCTGCCAGCCTCTGCTTATTCAGGCAGCTGGTCCTACGCTGGCCGTGCTGCTTGGGGTGGGAGGGGGTTAGGAGGAAAGGCCTGGAGCAGCAACATTGTTCCCTCACACAAAGCACAGTGCCACCCCGCCACCAAGCTGCTCACGAGGTTGGTGACAGTGGCCATGTCCACGAAGAGAGAGGAGGCTGGGTTCTGGGGACGTGGGAGGGAGACAAAGGCTTCCATGTGGTGAGGGTAGGGTTGATGCCAGGGGGCCACTGCTACTCTGCCCCAGAGGCCCAGGTGGCTCCTGGGGTCTCGGATCCCACTCAGCTCCTCCTGCTGCAGACAGAGCTCAGCCAGCCATCTGGGTCAGCCTCAGTAAGAGCTGAGTCTCAGGGTGGTTGGAGGAGCAAAGGGACACGTGCATGTAACTCGCAGGTGTGCACCACAAGACGTGACACACAGGCACACAGGTGTGCACCTCAAGACATGCATGCACATGTACCCAGGCACACACCACAAGATGTCACACACATACACAGGCTTGTACCACAAGACATGACACATGTACACAGGTGTACACCACAAGATGTGACCCACACATGTGTGTGTGCAACATAAGACATGCACACACACAGGCTTGCACCCTAAGACATGCACACACATGTACACAGGCGTGCACCACATGGCATCGTCGGAGATTAAAATGCACACACATAGATAGCAGTGACAAAGATGAAGCACTTTACTGCAAGCTGGTGCTAGTTTATATAGAAAGTGAGAGTCAGTTATCTTAAACCAGGAAGCTCCCGGGGCCAATCACAGTAAAGGTCAGGTCATCACCTACGGTGCACGCACGTCCGCCCTGCGTAAGATTCATGGGGGGCACGAACTGTCCACGAGTTTGGAAGATGGGAGGGCCAATTAGAAGGTTTTCAAAACAACTTGTTATCCGCCCACTGGCAATTTGCCCGCCGCCATGCTGCATTAGGGGCTCCTTATCTGAAAGGCCCGGGGAGTTCTAGCCGCCCACTGGCAATTCACCGCCATGTTTGAAAGGCCCGGGGAGTTCTCAGGGAGACTCCCAACAGTGTGCACACACAAACACAGGTGTGCACCACACAGCATGCACACACATGCACAGGCCTGCACCACGTCCTGTGCACAAGCACACTTGCACCTAGCTGACGTGTGGAATCACTAGGATCATTAACATGACAAAGGTTACGATTCTGATTTTTCTTTCAGAAGAACCTGCACAGTCAGGCAGGAGGCAAAGGAAGGCAGGAACAGAAGGACAGCCATCTTTCTGAGCCAAATGCATTGGGGTCCAGAAGTGCAGGCCGAACCCCTTGGCTCACTTAGGTGCCTGGAGCCCAGGGGGCCCCCAATTTGGCAAATGGTGACAGAACACAGAACGTCTGTGTGTCAGGGGTATCACATTTTGTTTTTGTTCCATCTCATCGAATCCCATGCTTCCACTTCATTCCAAAGCCGGTGTCCCTTCCATAAGAGCCAGTCCCCACAGCACCTGGAGCAGAAAGCAGGGCTGTTGGCTCTGAGTCCCTGGCAATGAGGGACCCAGCCTCAAACCCTGTCCTTTTGTTTTTGTTTTTGACTTTCTCTGTGAGGACTAGAGGTGGGAGCACTGCGCACACACAGAGCCACCTCTGTGGGTTTGTCCTCAGGACCCCACTGGCCTCATGAGAGGAACCCCCAAGGGATCTGCAGGTGGCCTCTCAGACTCTGACATGGACCATGCTTTATGTAACTTTAAAGATTTTTAGAAACCTGTGGTAGAATCATGTCAGGTTTGAAGCAGAAAATGCACAGGGTGGTTCCTCTACTCAGTGGGACCCTTCTGCACAGGCCTCTCTGTCTTCATCCCTTCCCCAACGCCACACAGGGACTGCGGCTGACTCACCAGCTAGTGCCATCTATGCACCTGCATCACAGACAGCTGTAGAGCTGAGTCCTCTCCAACAGAACGCCCAGGGTCAGGACCAGGCCTCGGTCCTGGGGAGCCTGCACCCTGACCGTGCATCAAACCTGGAAACCTGGTCCTCGAGCTCACCGCCACACACGGTGAAGTCATCTGGAACACATGCTACCTGGAGGTGGAGCGTTCCCATGGGTGTAGAGCACCTACTGGTTAGAACTGGAAGGTACTCAGATAAGATCATAGCAAGAACTGGGGGATTAAAATTTAAAGTAACCTCCATAATAAAATCGAACAAGTTGGTAAAAACCTTGTAACCTGCATTAAGTTTATCTTTTAAAATATATCATCTGTTGTTACACTTCTAAATGTGTGTGTATACCAACTTAACCAGCACATGTTCTGAACATGCTGGAATGGTTTTTTAGAACCTTTAGCAGGATTCTTGCAATGTGACCCAGAATCCAGCCCAATGGGAGCTCAGCTCAGTGCCTCCTGGCTGTAGACCCCCTGCTCCAGCTGGGGCCTGGGACAAGGGCAGTGTTTTGGTAATCACAGCTTTAGAACAAACCTCAGGTGCCCAGGATGCCACAGCTTGCACCCCCGTGTGGAATCCGCTATGAGGCGGGGCCTCCTGCTCACCCAATGCCTGTGGGCTGGCTCTGCCCCAGCCTGAGCTGGCCAGGGGGTGGCCTGCAGCCTCAAATCCTAAACTTAAATCATACCCATACTCTTGCAGGGACAGAATTTGCAACTTGTGACAACACTCTACCTGCAGGCAACTCAGGTGTCCCATGTTGCTTCACTGGGCAGAGGGCCCTTGCCCCCTTCTTTGTGGCAGCAGTCCCAACCACTCCAGGTGCTCAGTGGCCACAGGACTGCTTAGGGGGACAGAGTTGTAGGTCCTTGAGGCAGAGGGTCCCTGCTAGTGGCTGGATATGCACAGTCTTGGGCTCAGCATCATTCGTGGGGACATTGCTTGGGTCAGAGATCCAGAGTGTCCCCAAAGCTACAAAGCACTTACATGACAAGTTACCCAGAAAGGGTCATGGTTGGGTGGATCCCAACCAGGAGAAAAAGCTCAGCAGGTATTCCGAGGCTCAGCCAGTCTAGGAAACGGGCATTTGTCTAAGTATGAGGAAAGTGGCTCAGTGTCTCCATTACTTTGTGGTGTGTTACAGCCGAGATCTGAGTCTGGGCAGCCTTTGGTCAAGTCCACGCTCTGTAGCATGCAGAAATGCCTGCTCTTCAGAGAAGCGGGAGAAGGTTTTCTACGACATTTTGGCAATAGTTCTCTTTGTAAATCCAGTGTATTTTTTAATAAGTCATTTAGGAAAGATAGAAGTGATTTAAGGAACGCGGGTGCCATGGTTTGTCATGTTTTGGAAACTTACCCCAACCAGCAGTGCTGACCGTGGACCTAAGGACACGGCTCTGCCTGTGCAGTGACGAGCGCAGGTGCAGGTGGAGGGTCGGTGGCAGTGGGCGTGGGCGTGGGCGTGGGCGTGGGCGTGTTCATCTCTGGTTCCTTCTCCTGCATGTCAGCGCAGCAGTGACGCCCTGGCCAGAGGCAGCCCCGCCATCTCACCTGCCTCCAGAACCACGAGCCAAATCAGCCTCCACTGCTTATAAATCACCCAGATTGTGTTCTGATAGAGCAGCCAGAAGTGCACTAGGACAGTGCACCTACATTTAATTCCTCAATTATTTTTCTAAGAGCATTTCTAAGAGCTAGTAGGAAGAGTTCTGCATGCATATTTGAATCACTGACTTTCTTCAGATTAAAAAGCCAACTGTAAACCCTGCACTTAAGAAGTTTTATGTTTCTACCCATGACTGCCAAAGGCAATTGAAGGACTTTGAGAAGCGGCCAGAACTCCATCACCAATGACTTCACATCCTCTGCGCCTCCCATGCAGGGGAGACCTTCCTCACATGACAGAAGAATCCAGTTGCTGCTATGGCAAGTACTGCAAAATGTACAGCTGAAGAAACACACTTTCTTTGAGCCCAGGAGTTCTCCAGGTAAGGATTTGGGCCAGTGTTTTTCTCCACTGAGGTCACTTGCGGTTTTCAGTTGGCGCTGGAGTTGGTCTGGGGACCATATGGCTGGACTTCCCTGTCTGGTCCTTGGTGGGGAAGGCAGGTCCTCTGCAGGAGGACTTCTTTCAGGGGAGCTGTCTCAGAGGTCATGCTGGCCCACTCATCATCTCCTGGTTACAGACAGGCCATGAGGCCAACTGCAATGGAAAGGACAGGACTAGAAGCCACCTCTTGCTGGAGCGGTGCAACACACTGGGTGGGAGACCTGTTGTGAAAATACAGTCTACTCTGTGGCCTCACTCCACACACTTGCCCAAGACCCCGGGGCCTTGCCCCTTCAGCATCCCACTCCAGGACCTGTCAGGATCCTGCATGATGAAGCACTTTGCGTAGTTCCTCAGGATTAGCGGCTCAGGGACATTTCCTTCTCAGCCCAAAGAGTTGGGACCTAGAGAGCCAGGGCCCTGACTCCCAGTGGTGGGACAGGGACCAGGTGCCACAGTAGACAGGCCCACCTGAAGGGGTACCGTGAAAGGCATGAAGTGTGCACTGTCCACAACAATCCTGAGATCCAGCCCAACGCAGGGACACACTGCTCCTGATGGCCCCCATGGCTGCAATTCTGGCTTTGGGCCTTGACCCCGCCCGCTTTGAGTCAGAGGCTTCTATTGCATTACTTTGGGCTTGTTTAATCCACACTAGTGTTGACTCTGATGGTATCATTCTCCTGATAACTTGCAGCTTTCCATGAATGTTATGGATGTTCACCCAATTGGACAAATCCAATCGGGGGTGAGTACCAGGGATTGAATTCAGACGCACTCAACCACTGAGCCACATCTTCAGTCCTATTTTGTATTTTCTTTAGAGACAGTGTCTCACTGAGTTGCTTAGCACCTCACTTTTCCTAAGGCTGGTTTGAACTCGCAATCCTCCTGCCTCAGCACCCCGAGCTGCTGGGATTACAGGTGTGCACCACCGTGCCTGGCTCTGATTATCTTTTAAACAGGCTCTTTCCTATTTTGGGCTCCTTTTGAGAGAGTGTTGTGAAGCAATGCTCTTAAGATTCTTGGAAGGGCTGATTAATGAGGGCCTGAGAAGACCTTCACAGAGGCCTTTGCTCACTGAAAGGAGCAATTCAAATCTGAACACAGGAGGTTTACAGCCCCAGCCTATTTTACAGACAGGTCTTCCTGACAGTGTCCTGGATTCCATCTTTGCCGTGAGCCCTTTTCTTTAAGAATCTTCTGCTGGGAGAACCTGGTGGTGCAGGATTCAAGAGTATGAGAATGGAAACCCAGGCCTCAAATCCTAAACTTAAATCGTACCCAATGACTTTTGCCACTTCTCTAGGTTAAAGCACACCCTCTGGCCACCCTAGACTCGAGGGTCCTGCCCTTGCCGTAGGTAACTGGAGTGGGATGGCCTTTGCAATCTCCCAAGGTTGGCCCGTTGGCCACAAAATATTTACATTGTTCAACCTTGTTCACCCTCTGGTAGGACCCCCTGAGTCTCGCCCATACCTGGTTTAAACCAGGCCTGGCAGCAGCTGAGGCTCCTTGGTAGCATCTCTTCTTGTTCCAGAGATTTGGGAGCTAATATAATATAACACACTGTGCCCCTCCACACCCCCTGGAGAGACACCAGGAAAGCACAAGCAGTGCTGCCACTCAAAATGGGGAGGAAGAAGTGCAAGGAAGTCGAAGATTCGAAATCTGTGGGGCAAACACTCTTGAATTCCTCAGCCTCAGTGCAAGAAAACTCTGGTTCAAGCCCAGCTCCACTCCAAAGGGCTCTGGATCCATTGTTGTTTGCTGCCCCCAGGAACCCATCTTGCCGGAGACCACCTTCCATCCCAAGAGAGGCCTCTGCGTTTGCAGCAGGCAGATTTCCCAGCATTCCTGCCCGCAGGAGGGTGCAGGGTCACAAGAGTCCCCTGTTCAATTTCAGCTGTCTCAGTGTAGTAGCAGCAGGGGAGTGCTCTTGCCAGTATGCATTTCTTAATGATGTTCCTGAGCAGTGCCCCATTGTAGAAAGAGACCACTGTCTGTGGATGGGCCATGATCTTAAAGTAGGACAGAAGAGACTGGACACCTGAGGAATTTTTCAGGAAGTAGGTTTATTGACTGCAGGGTTCAGAGGTGGCTCTCACCTAAGAATTCATCCTCTGAACATGAGTACAGAAATTCTTTGAACTTATTGGTGGGGGCTAGGAGGTTCATATGACAAGCGCATTCCCTTCCATCCTCTAGAGGGGTTTTACGAGTTTTTCCTGCAAACCTGGCATTTATAAATAAAGAGGAAGCTACAAAACACAGTGCCTTCTGCAGATTGTTGCCGATAGCCGATGTCCTATGCAAAAAGCTCTCTGATAAGAAGAGCAACTTATATACCACAAATATGGTGAGGGTTTCTGCTTAATTATGGTAAGGGTCTTCTGGGTGGGGGGTCTCTGGCCTGCTTCAGTCTGTGTGTGGATAAGCCACAACTTGTGCCCATGTTCCTGTTGATTGACACACAAATATTATCAGCCTTTTGCTATTATAACTAAAATTCCCATGAACATCCTCAGACAAGGCTGCTTTGGATGTACGTTTTCATTTCTCTTGGACAAATACCTTGGGATTTCTTTTTCTGGGCCATTATGCCCCCACAATCATCCGTTGAAGCCAAGGTGAACTGAGGTCTTAAGGAGGTAAACGAGGTTCAATTAGGTCATGAGAAGGACTAGCCAACAGCACTGAGACTGAGAAAATGTCTGTTTAGGTCACCCAGTCCGTGGCACGTGGTTTCTGCAGTCCCAGAAGACTGGCTGTTGAAGGAATAGGGTTTCCTAAGGTCGTAGACTGAGGTGGTTTCCTGCTGGTGGCTGGCTGTCGACCTCAAGAGTACCTAGGGGTCCTTGCCATGGGGTTGCTCCCCTCGTGGCCACTGGTTTTTATCAAAGCCGACAAAAGACTCACGTAACATGGACCCTGGGGCCGCGTCTTGTCCCTACCCACCCCCCCCCCCAACCCCAGGCCTCTCCCTATCCCCAGCAGGAACCCCACGCCGCTCTCTATCCCGACCCCCCACCAGGACTCCCAGGGCCGGCTGCCTATCCTTATCCCCAGCAGGACGCCACCCCGACCTCCCCGTGAGCCGACCTCGAGCATAACGCGTGGGCAAAGCTGCCAGGCACGCCCGCTCGGAGCCTCGGGCCCTGGGCGGGGCCTCCTTCACGGCTTCTGTGTACTGCGCCTGCGCGGGCCCTGGGCAGCGGTTCTGCTTCCGGGACTGCGGGAAAACCTACGGACTGCGCCTGCGCGGGAGGCTGGGACCTGGGCGGGTCCGGCTTTGGGGACGGCGCGCGCGTACTGCGTCTGCGCGAGTCGAGGGCGGCGGCCCAGGCTTCTGGTTCTGGTAGGGATCGTCTGCCCCTCTGCGGTGTAGGCGCAGAACTCAGCGGAGAAACGCGGCCGAGGTAGGTTTTCAGATGGGCAGCTCAGGCACCTGGTCGCAGGCATGGCAGGACCTAGTAGGTGAGCGATCCTCGTCGTGCGAGTACGTCGCTGGTGGACCGAGGCTGCCGCCCGCTTCCGGAACCCCGCGGTCTGCACCGTGCGCTGGCGGCTGACCGCTAGCTGGGGCCCGCCCCGCCCCCATTCAGCCACACCCCTTTCCACGTGCCCCACCTCCCGGGCCAGCGCCCCCAGACCACGCCCGCCCCCGTGTCCCGCCTTTATGGGCCACGCCCATCTCCTAGCGCCACTTTTCTTTCCAATGGCTTGGCCTTTCTTCCCATCCCCAATCCTTCGAGGGCCATGCCCCTCCAACGCCACACCTTCAGGGCCACACCCTTCTCAGTGCTATGCCCTCTGGGCATACCCACCCCAGTGCTCTCGCACCTGGCCAAAGTCTTCTCAATCCTCCCCACATCCCTATAGGGACACACCCACCCCAATGCCTGGCCCTGAAGACTCATCTTTCCTACCACTACATCCTCCAGGGCCATGCCTACCCAGCACCAGGCCCTCCAGAGCCACACCTTTTCAGTACCACGCCCTCCAGGGCCACGCCCTTCCCAGTACCACACCCTCCAAGGCGTGCCCACCCAGCACCATACCCTCCAGGGCCACACCCTTCCCAGCACCACACCCTCCAAGGCATGCCCACCCAACACCAGGCCCTCCAGGGCCACGCCCTCCCCGGCACCACACCCTCCAAAGCATGCCCACCCAAAACAAGGCCCTCCCAACGCATGCCCACCCAGCACCAGGCCCTCCAGGGCCACGCCCTTCCCAGCACCACATTTTCCAATGCATGCCCACCCAGCACCAGGCCCTCCAGGGCCACACCCTTCCCAGCACCACATTTTCCAATGCATGCCCATTCAACATCAGGCCCTCCAGGGCCACGCCCTTCCCAGCACCACACCCTCCAAGGCATGCCCACCCAACACCAGGCCCTCCAGGGCCACGCCCTTCCCAGCACCACACTTTCCATGCTCACCCAGCACCAGGCCCTCCAGGGCCACGCCCTTCCCAGCACCACACCCTCCAAGGCATGCCCACCCAGCACCAGGCCCTCCAGGGCCACGCCCTTCCCAGCACCACACTTTCCATGCTCACCCAGCACCAGGCCCTCCAGGGCCACGCCCTTCCCAGCACCACACCCTCCTAAGCATGCCCACCCAACACCAGGCCCTCCAGGGCCACGCCCTTCCCAGCACCACACTTTCCAATGCATGCCCACCCAACATCAGGCCCTCCAGGGCCACGCCCTTCCCAGCACCACACCCTCCTAAGCATGCCCACCCAACACCAGGCCCTCTAGGGCCACGCCCTTCCCAGCACCACACTTTCCAATGCATGCCCACCCAACACCAGGCCCTCCAGGGCCACGCCCTTCCCAGCACCACACTTTCCAATGCATGCCCACCCAACATCAGGCCCTCCAGGGCCACGCCCTTCCCAGCACCACATCCTCCAAGGCATGCCCACCCAGCACCACACCTTCCAACGCATGCCCACCCAGCACCAGGCCCTCCAGGGCCACACCCTTCCCAGCACCACACTTTCCAATGCATGCCCACCTAGCACCAGACCCTCCAGGGCCACCCTCTCTGAGGGCATGTCATCCAGTCCACGCCTATTCTGGGTGCTCCGCCCTCCTCCACCTGGCCCAAGTGTTTCTTCTCCTCAACCCTCCTTCCTGGCAGCCACTGCCTCCCAACTTGGCCCAGGTTTTCCTCTGGAAATGTAAATTAATGAGTGTTTGTAATTACAAATCTCACAAAAATAAGTTAAGTGAAGCTGCCTTTTAAATGAGTCAGTCCTTGGGGCGTGGGCCATGCTGGCAGGTGCAGGGACCCCCGGGAAGCCAGTGGCCTCTGTCAGTTCTAGTCATCAGGGAAGCGCAGGTACTGACAGGTTTCCAAAAGGTAGTCCCTGGCAGCCCTGTGAGAACTCGCGCTCTGGAGTGTCCGGTGTCCTGCTTTAGCTGTCTCTGAGGGGTTGTGATGGATCCTTTTCTGTGCCAGCTTCACCTGGGCATGTTGTACTTTCTCTTTGGAGTACCTTGTTGTGGGCCATGCCGCTAACAGGCTCTTGTGTTTCTTTATTTAAAAGTAGGAGTGCAGGGACTATGAAGTGATGAAGCAGCAGTTATGCGGCTGAGCCTAGGAGAGCTATGGCAACCCCAGGCGACTGCCCCAGGCGTGAATCGGAGGTAACTTCTGTTCTGATTGGTGGGAGTGTGTTTGTGACCAGTGTGCACACTGTTGAGGACTCGACCAGGCTCTGTGTGAGAACCCACCTTGTCCCTTGAAGGTCCAGACAGGAAATGCAGGGCTGGTAAGCCCACAGACCATCTTCTAGGGAGACACTCAGGATGCCCCAAGATCACAGTCACCCAGGTCCCTGGCCGGTGCCCCAGATGGCTCTGGGCTGCTCATGCAGTGCCAGGCCTAGGCCCTGGCTCCATGCATTGGAGAGGACTCCTGTTGGCCTGGGGTTCATGTAGACTTTATTCAAGTTAGTGGTGAGAAATGTCACCTTAAATGTTAAGGAATGTTGACTATCTTCAAGTAAACAGGTGGATACTCTAATAAACAGTGCTTCAGAAAAATTAAACATTTCTATGTTTGATGTCAATGTAGCATTTTTCTTTTATTCTAATGATCTACCTTTTCCCTCATTGTTCTACTTTCATTGGGCTTCTATATATAGAGATTTCATGTAGAATTGGCATATTTGATTAATCTTATTTCTTTTAACTAATCATCAAATGTTTTAATTTCCATGGACAGCCTATTTTTCTTTTGGGGAATTTTAATATTGGGACATTTATAGAATGATACTGCAAACAAGAACACATTTATGTAGAATTGAAAGTTTAATGTTTTGTAACATTAATATTTGCCTCAGAACTCACACACATAAAGTAACAATCCCAGAGTTAAAAGTCCCTTTCCCAGACCAGTCCTTGTCCTCTTCCTCTTTCTCGGAGGTGAATTATGCTTGATGTCGTGGTTTGCACCACTTCTTACCGTATGCCTTGCAGACATTTGAACAGTGCATGATATTTGTGTGTGCTTTATAAAGTTTAAATGAGAGGTGTCCATTCTGTGTCCCTGTTGTTGAGGTAGCACCACTGTGGAGGACTTGTCCCGTGGATGGTGTGCAGCTGGCTCAGTCCTGCTGCCTGTGCCTCACCTGAAGCATCGTGTGCACAGGTGTCTGTGGGGTGGAGGGTGTGCACCTGTGGTGTCTGCTGCCCTCCTTACGAGCTTCCAGTTTTCTTCACATCACAGTGATGTGGGGAGTTCCTGGCTCTGCTCCTGTGCCCCCTGCCAGGCAGCTGTGGTTGGTGGGGATCAGTCTAGGCTTTCCAGGGCCCATAGCATCAGCCTCTTTGAAAACAAAGCCAGTTAGCTCTTCTTTGTGTCCACTATTCTATCGGTCACTGAAGGAGACGTGTTGAAGGAGGGCGCCACCATGGCTGAAAACGTGTCTGTTTCTCCTATTGGTTGTGCCACTCTGTCCCTGTACTGGATCCTTGTTGTTGGATATGTGGCTTTAGGATAGATTAGGTGGCCTTTGATTTTTCTGATGAAATCTCTTTTCACTGTTGCTGAATACCTGGGCCCCATGATGCTTTTCCCTCTGTTGGTGTGGCTGGACGGCATTCCTGCAAGGGTGGCCTGTGGGGTGTGCGCGTGCCTTTGCAGACCTAACTCCTCAGTGGTCTTAGGTCCTCAGAGTAAAGTGTTTCCCTGGCAAAGAGCTGTTCAGGTCTTTTTTTCCTGTTAGACAGTTTCCGCCCTTTAACTGCAGCCTTGTCGTCTTTGACATTTAGTGTAATGACTGATGGGATCCAGCCTAACATCTTTCTGTTTGTTTCTTAGTTATCACGTTCCTTCTTGGTACATTTTTGCAGTCCTGCTCCTTCTTGGACCAGTTCCTCCTCTTTCCCTTATTGGCCCGTCACCTGGACGTTTCCTATTGTTTAATGGCTTCCCAGGAATCGGTGACATGGAATCCTGTAACTGTTCTCATCTTTCCCACTTCGCAGGAGAGAATCTCAGAGTCCCATTCCCACCCGCACATTTCTGTCCTGTTGTAGAGACCTGTGTCACTTCTGCCTGTTCTCAGCCCTAGCACAGATGCCTGCTGCCTGGTGCAGCTGAGCCTTTCCTGTAGTGTGAGGAGGGGTCTCTGAATTCCCCAGAGGTGCTTCTTAGAGGCCTTCATTCTGTACTCCTCTGTGCCCAGGGAAGGTCACTCCCTCGTTTCTGTGGTTAGTAGTGTGGGCTTGTTGTGTTGGATCATGTCAGTGTTGGCTTGAATGAGCATGTGCTTTGCTTTCTTTCTTTTCCTTTTTTTTTGGTACCAGGGATCCACAACCCTTTTTTATTTTGAGACAGGGTCTCGCTGAGTTGCTGAGCCTAGCTTTGAACTCATGATCTTCCTGCCTCAACTTCTGAGCCGCTGGTATTACAGGCATGTGCCACCGTGCCTGGCTTGCTTTCTTTTCTTTTCTTTCTTTCTTTTTTTTTTTTTTAAGAATGCTTCTGCTTGAAATGGAATTTTAGGTTTGCATTTTTTCCTGTGGTGCTGTGAAGATGTGACCCCATGGTTATCTGGCTCCCTGGACTGTTCCACTAAGAGTGATGGGCTCTCTCCACTGTCTGCATTTAGGACTCTGAGTTGGTTCTGACTGGGGTTAGCTGAACTTGTTATTTTAGAAAAATCCCTTGTTGTCCCCAGGTGTCTCTGCTGCCTCTTCTCTCCTCGGCATGGACACAGGTCTCGTGCTCTGCTCTTCTTCCTTTTTGTGTTTCAGTGTGGATAGTTTCTACTAACCTGACTCCAGGTTTACTGCAGAGAGACAAAATAACTTGAAAAATAACATATTTGGCAAAACATTTACTCAAGATTGCAGATAAGATTTACATCATTACAAAGAATTCTTCCAGTCTGATAAACAGGACAGTAGCCAGAAAAAATAACGGGCAAAGTAAATAAGAGGCCTTTTTCAGAAAAAGCAGATGCGAGTCCCCAACAGGATGCCTGAGGTCCCACTGCCCGCCTGTCTCTGGCAGTGCAGGGTGCGGTGCTGCCACCCCAGGCGTTTAGGAGGAGCACACACTTGGGGAGCCAGGGAGGAAGCCTATGCCTGGAGCAT
This sequence comes from Marmota flaviventris, assembly GCF_047511675.1. Classification (NCBI taxonomy): domain Eukaryota; kingdom Metazoa; phylum Chordata; class Mammalia; order Rodentia; family Sciuridae; genus Marmota; species Marmota flaviventris. The sequence continues at coordinate 233,326 of NC_092505.1, read as the reverse complement.
GGTCCTTTGAGCCCCCTTCTGCCCTGTTGGAGTACGGGCTGCAGGGTTGGTGACTGTGGTAGTAAGGATACAAAATATGTAGCGGGTGACTGAAAAGTCAAGCAGGTTGGTATTCTGTGGAATATTGTGTAGCCATTAAAATGCTAGAATTTTCCACACACACCCAAATATTCTTTATAAGAGAAGTGATGTCAAGAGCCTGCGTGTGAACACAGCACAGGGCTTGGACTGCAGCCTGGAAGGATGAGGACAGTGTGCACCACTGGGGTGTGCTGGGGAGGTGGTGAGGGAGGAGCAGGGCCGAATGGAGCCCCGCAGAAGGTAGTGGCACCGCAGAGGAACCAGAGGCTGCAAGAGGGCAGTGGGCAGAAGGAGAGTAGGCTGGGCACCTGGAAGTCATGCTTGACCGTGCTGCCAGGGCCAGTGGAAGGAGCAGGGTCGTTCAGCTGTGTGGGGGCCAGTCCTGCGATCCTGAGGCGCAGGACGCAAGTCCCAGGCTGGCCTGGGCACCCAGGCGAGTCTCAAAGTAAAAGCAGAAAGGGCTGGGGGTGCAGCTCAGTGAGTGTCCCTGGGATCCCCAGGATTGAAAAACCATGTCTTACCCATAAAATTGAGATTTGGGTGGTCAGTATCCGTTGTTGAGAAAGATGTAGGAAAATAGGTAGTTCACACTCACCTGGACTAGACCCACTCCCTGAGCAGTGGCAGGGGAGGCATTTGGTGGTGAATTACAAGTCATGCGTGTACGGTCTTGCCCTGAGTTTCACACTCAGGAGTTGCCCAGAGGAGGTGACCAGCCACATGCAAAATGGTTTGTTCAAGAAAGTTCACCTTGATAATTCACAACAGAAAAAGCTGAAAACAGTCCAAATGTCCTAAAACTAGGAGACTGCTTATGTCAGGAGAGTTCGTAGACAGGAACACTACACAGGTGTGAAAAATGAGAAACATTCAGAATCGGGAAGTGAGAAGCAGGTCGTGGTGCCAGCATCTGGTCTGTGGGTGTGCTGACATGCATTTTCCCAAGCTCAGAGGATAAGTGCACTGTGTTAACCCAGGTCTCTGGTACAAGAATAAGGCTCTTAGGCATTTTAATTTTCTTCTGTGTTTTGCACATTTCCTAAGTGAGCTGAACTCTTGATTCCTTAGAGAGGAGTGTACTCTGGCAGCACTGCTCCCTGGGCCAGGACCTGAGGCTTGAGGCCCCATAGCGTGTCTTCCAGGCACGTTGACTTGGAAGTGGCACAGAGGCAGGGCCCCCCAGGTCTTAGCTGCTGTCTCCCAGCTGGGCCACGGGGCTCTGCTGATGCAGACGGTTTATGTTGGCTTGCTAGCACCTTCTGTGGGCCCCCAGCCCCATCCTCAGGTCCAGACGCCGCCGGAGCCAACACCCACGGGCACGGTTTCTTCCCGAGTTGGGCATCACTTTCAGGAGCGTTGTTGCCAAGCCAAGGGTCAGCGCCTCCTTTCTCGCTTCTTCCTTGACATACTCTTCAGGATGCACAGCGTCTGTTAGATTAAAGGTGGAGCTATGCTGGCGGCCCTCATTCTGCCAGTAGACAACCCAAATAATTTGCATAATATCATACTTGTAATGTGAGTCTTTGAAAACATCGCGGTCACCTAGTCGAGAAAGAAGGAGAGGAAGGAGCAGGGCGCACTGTTTGCTTGTGTCTCCTTGCCTGTGCAGGAGGAAGAAGCCCTGGAGTGTGGGCAGGCGCAGCTCCTGCAGGAGGGCCCGCAGCCAGAGGAGTTCGTGGCTATTGCCGACTATGCTGCCACTGATGCCACCCAGGTAGCCTCTCGCAAACCAAGCGCTTGGACCGCGTGTGTAGTGTTCAGTGGCAAAGCTAGGCATAATTCTGTAAAGTCGTACCAGGTGTTCAGAAACCCACGAGGTCGTGAACAACGTCATAAATAGGCCCAGCACTGGGAGGAGGGCTCAGTCAGGACAGGGCGCGGCCCAATGGAAGGAGCCACTGCAGTTCCGCTTGAAACCCTCCACAGACCCACCTGGTTAAATGACAGAAGGGTTGGTCGGGCGGGAGAGTCTGTGTGAATGCAGTTCCTCTTTCCCATCAGGAGTCTCAGAGTCAGCCTCCAGTAGCCAGCTGTCGGGTGACTCTGCTGAAGGGGAAATAACTGGAGAAATAACTGTGCTAAAGCATTTGGAAATGCGGGGTGCTCTACCACTGGGCTGCGACCCCAGCTCTTTTCTCAGTGAGCTGCCTAGGCTGTCCTGGAACCTGCATCCTCCTGCCTCAGCCTCCCCAGCTGCTGGGATCACAGGAGAAAGCTATTTTATTAACCCCACCAACACACTTATAAATGCATAGAGAAAAATGTAATGATAAAATTACTAAATTTATTGTATGAAATTAATATATAAATGTGATGAAATTTCGTTTAGAATCACAATGGGGCATGGCTTTTTTTTTAATCAGATAAATAATTTTTTATTTTTGGGGAGGGTCCTAGGGTTTGAACCCAAGGATGCTATGTTGCTGAGCGCCGCCATCCCCAGCCCCTTTTTATTTTTTGAGACAGGGTCTCGCTGAGTTGCCTAGGCTGTCCTAGAACTTGCATCCTCCTGCCTCAGCCTCCCCGTTGCTGCGGTCACAGGATGGGCCACCCTTGCTTCCTTTTGAAAAGTACCAGTTAGCGGTGTCCTGCTGCGACACCTGCAGACCCTCTGCACTTGGGTGTGCTCAGCAGGAAGGTTTGTCGCCAGTCACTGTGGACACTTGTGTTCTCTGCTGGATTTTAACTTGTCCGTTTTGGGTCTTTGCAGCTCAGTTTTTTAAGAGGAGAAAAAATTCTTATCCTGAGACAAACCACGGCCGACTGGTGGTGGGGCCAGCGCGCGGGCTGCTGCGGGTACATCCCTGCAAACCACGTGGGCAGGCAGGTGGCGGAGTACGACCCCGAGGACACGTGGCAGGACGAGGAGTACTTCGGCAGCTATGGGACCTTGGTAGGCGGCTCCCAGCCTGCAGCCGGCCTCTGCCCCTGTGGGGAGGCAGCCAGGCCCAAGCCTCCCCAGCACACTGAGCGATTTCACAGGACGACACACAGCACGGTCTTGTCTTTTGGTTTAAACACTGTGACAAACGTGGAAACCATTCTTAGTGCAGAGGCCCTACAGGAACCGGGCGGCTGCTCCGCGGTGGAGCCCCGGTGATGGCTGCTTGGGGTCCCTGCAGATCCCAGGCCGCAGGCGTGGGCCCTGGACACAGGAAGCTTATTGTAGGGCGCTTCAAGGGTCCGTGCTTTTGCGGGTCCCTTTTTCTGCAGTTCCCAGCCCCTCCCCAGCCGAGCTTCGTCACCTCTGTTCTGGCTTTGGCGCCTCCCTGGGAGCCTGCGCTGAGCTTCCCGCCCCTGGCGCCCAGTGTTTCTGCTGACTGCTCAGCTGGGAGCAGTGACAGCTCTTTGGTGCCCCGTCCCCTCCCTGTTGTGTAAGGCTCCCAGAGCACAGTCGGACTTGTTCCTGGACTGTCCGTGAACATGCCGGAAGGTGGGGGTGCCCCAGCGAGGGCTCGTGCCTCCTCCACCGGTGCTGTGTCCAAGTGGGGGTGTTGCAATCTCGGATCCTTCCTGTGACTGCCTGTTTCTCCATTTCTCCTGGGTTTGCCCAGTGTATTTGAAGCTCTGTTTTTAGGTACAAAAAATATTTGAAAAATATTGTGATTTTGATGAACCCATCCTGGGTTATGCACTGGCCCTTCTCGCTCCTGGGGACGGTTCTGCTCTGCGGTCTGTGCAGCCCCTCAGCTCTCCGGTTGTGCTGGCCCAGCTTTTTTCTGTGCTTTGCTCTAATCCCCTGTCTTTGCAGAATGGGGTCGTTGTAGGCAGCATAAGGGGGCTTTGGCCTTCTGTCCACACTACTGAGCCCCTTCACCTGCCCCTTGGCCTTCATTCTGTGGCAGTGTCTTTGTGGACAGTGGTGAGGCCTCCGGTTTGTGCTGGCAGGTCAAGCAGCCGTCCTCATCTACTGCCTGGCTGCTGCTTCTGCTCTGATCTGCAGCCAAGGGTACTGGGTGGGTGCAGCCTACCAGCAGCCGGGCTCTGAGGATGCCCTCAGGTCATGACCAGGGCTGGTGGGGTTGTCATCTCCCCCAGAGCTACAGTTTTGGCCTTTCCCAAGCAGTGAAGGAGCAAACTTAGACGTGAAGAGGATGTGGGGGCCCTGCTGCCTCCCCTGGCACCCGCTGTGGTGCATCCACTCCTCTCTGGATGGACCTGGCAGGGACTCAGCCTTGGGAGAGGGGCGATGGCCAGCAGCTCCTCTATCCTGGCTGGTCTACACCTTTGCTTGCTGGGCTCCTGGGGAGTGCACTGAGTTGGAAGGATCCTGGAAACTCCCTCTTGGCATATCTTGTCTGACTTTTAAGCCTACCTGTTGCTCCTATTTTCAGGGGTGGGTTGGGTTGCAGCCCTGACCCTCCTCAGACCAGACCTCGGTGCTGCGCCAGGCCCTTGCACTGAGTCTCAGTGTCTTCTCTAGAAACTTCACTTGGAGATGTTGGCAGACCAGCCGCGGACAACCAAGTACCACAGCGTTATCCTGCAGAACAAGGAGTCCCTGAAGGACAAGGTCATCCTGGACGTTGGCTGTGGCACCGGGATCATCAGCCTCTTCTGTGCACACCACGCTCGGCCCAAGGCAGTGAGCATGCTAGCTGGCCAGGCAGCCAGCGCGGACTTGGCTTTCTGGATGGCCAGGGGTCCATCCTGAGAGGCTGGTGTGGGGAGGACGGTAGCTGTTCAGCTGTGAGGTGCTTTGCTGGTCACAGACAGCTTGGAGTGCAGTGGACAAGATGGAAGTGACCAGCCCCTCGTGAGGCCAGAGGTGTTTTCTCGTGTTACTTTAGTTAAATATGCACAGGAGTTGGTTCCGCTGTGTCCGGGCCCCAGCACAGAGCTCCTGTGGAACCAGGCCCCACTTTGCCTCCTTGTATGTGGGAGGGACGGCTCCCGGCAGGAGGGTGGGTGCTAGTTGACAGGGTTGCAGTGCAGTGGCCTCCTGTGCCCCGGATGCCAGGCCAACAGGCGGCACTTGCATCAGACACTCTACAATCTGACTGTCCCCCAGGCTGCAGGTGCCCATGAACCCACTGTCCTCACTGCCTGTTGGGGACTATGCTTGCTGCGCTGTGGTCCCTGACCCAGCAACTGCAGGTTCTCTCTGCCTGTGGCCTGAGTAGGCATGCTGTGCAGGAGGCGCAGGAGGGGTGGGAGTGATCTGCACCTTCTTCTGCCACCCAGGGCACTGCCCTCTGGTTCTGTCTCTGGGCCACCCAGCATATGGGCACGTGTGCTGATGGTGTCTTTGCCTGCAGGTGTACGCCGTGGAGGCCAGCGAGATGGCACAGCACACAGGCCAGCTGGTCCTGCAGAACGGCTTTGCCGACACCATCACTGTGTTCCAGCAGAAGGTGGAGGATGTGGTGCTGCCCGAGAAGGTGGACGTGCTGGTGTCCGAGTGGATGGGCACCTGCCTGCTGGTAAGGGCCGGACGTGTGTCAGGCTGGGGCCATCACAGGGATTTTGATTTCCCCACGGTGAGGCATCTTGTGTGCACACCAGCTCAGGGTTGTGACTTGTTGACTGATGATAGGAGATTTGGGTTGATCAAGTGTGCCTTGCTCATGGTGGCTCACTGCACTCTTGGCCTGCGGAGGTCCAGTGCCTGACCGAGGTGGTCTCCCTAGTTATAGCCACCCATCTCCTGTCTCCTCTCACTTGAGGCCAGACCTGGCAGCCAGTCAGTGTCTGTGAGACTGCAGGCGCCTGTGGGTGGAAGGGGGCCGTTTCTGGCCACTGGTCAGTGTACGTGCCCACTCCTTTGTTACCATGCTGCCAGCTCAGAGGAGAGGGACAGGCAGGTGGAACAGGCCTGTCATGCCCAACCCTCCTTCTGGTCTTGGCACCAGGGGACTCAGGTGTTGTGGTGAGATGTCACTCGGCAGTTTAGTCTGCATCAAAATCCGAAACAGCTGCACCAGGTAAAGGAAGTGACATGTGATGGACATGTCCCCGAGGGCCTTGTGGGTGGTGGATATGTGTGTTGCCTGGGGAGACAAGAGCAAGGACACTGGGCTTTGGCCCTGCAGAGGTCACATTGTGAATGCTGTGGATTTGGAAGGTGATGCACAGCAGAGAGGGGCTGTGCCAACCCAGGCGTGTAGTCACCTTTGCTGAGAATGCTGGTGCTACCCAGAGGAGGTGCCCTATGCGCTGCTGGCTATGGGTGGACAGACGACAGGGACTGAATAGGTGGACACTTGGCCCTGTGCTGCTGAGAGAGGAAGCTCAGTTGCCAGAGTCCTTGGCTCTGAGGCTAGGAGGATATGGGTTCAGGGGGCGGGAGGAGCTGCCACCTGCCACAGACATCAGGGAGGTGACGCCAGGCCTGGCTTGGGTGCTGTGATCTAGAAGGCTTGGTGCAGCCTCCAGGGCTCAAGGAGCCTGGTGTGTTGGGAGCCTGATGTGTGGCTATAGGTGGGGTCCAGTGCAGCGATCAGGGCCTGGGGGTAGCTAGGTCCAGCAGAGTGGTAGGGACCAGAGGTAGATGCATCCAGTGCAGTGGCTGAGGCCTGGGGTTAGCTGGGTCCAGTAGAGTGGTAGGGGTCTGGGGTAGCTAGGTCCAGCAGAGTGGTAGGGGTCTGGGGTGGCTGGGTCCAGCAGAGTGGTAGGGGCCTGGGGTTAGCTGGGTCCAGCAGAGTGGTAGGGGTCTGGGGTAGCTGAGTCCAGTGCAGCCACTGGGACCTGGGATTAGCTGGGTCCAGCAAAGTGGTAGGGGTCTGGGGTAGCTGGGTCCAGCAGAGTGGTAGGGGTCTGGGGTAGCTGGGTCCAGCAGAGTGGTAGGGGTCTGGGGTAGCTGAGTCCAGTGCAGCAGCTGGGGCGTGGGGTTAGCTGGGTCCAGCAGAGTGGTAGGGGTCTGGGGTTAGCTGGGTCCGGAACAGTAGGGGCCTAGGTGTAGCTGGGTCCAGTGCAGTGGCTAGGGCCTGGGGTTAGCTGGATCCAGCAGAACAGTAGGGGCCTAGGTGTAGCTGGGTCCAGTGCAGTGCTGGGGCCTGGGGGTAGCTGAGTCCAGCAGAGCAGTAGGGGCCAGCAGAGCAGTAGGGGCCTGGAGATAGTTGGGTCCAGGGCAGCGGCTGAGGCCTGGGGTTAGCTGGGTCCAGCAGAACAGTAGGGGCCTAGGTGTAGCTGGGTCCAGTGCAGTGCTGGGGCCTGGGGGTAGCTGAGTCCAGCAGAGCAGTAGGGGCCTGGGGATAGTTGGGTCCAGGGCAGTGGCTGAGGCCTGGGTGTAGCTGGGTCCAGCAGAGCAGTAGGGGCCTAGGGATAGTTGGGTCCAGTGCAGTGGCTGGGGCCTGGGGTTAGCTGGGTCCAGCAGAGCAGTAGGGGCCTGGGGTTAGCTGGGTCCAGCAGAGCAGTAGGGGCCTGGGGGTTAGCTGGGTCCAGCAGAGCAGTAGGGGCCTGGGGTTAGCTGGGTCTAGCAGAGTAGCAGGGGCCTGGGGGTAGCTGGGTCCAGCAGAGTGATAGGGGACTAGAAGTAGCTGGGTCCAGTACAGTGGCAGGTTCCCCAGCAGAGTGGTAGGGGCCTGGAGATAGCTGGGTCCATTGTAGTGGTTAGGGTCTAGGATCTAGGGTCTAGGGTTATAGTCAGAGTCTAGGGTTAGCTGGGTCCAGCACAGCACTCAGGGCCTGGGGGTAAGTTGAGGTCTGGGGCTATGTTGGGGTCTAGGGCTAGGTCGGTGTCTGTGGGATCTTGGGGTTATTGGAGGTCTGGGGGTTCTTTTGTGGGGAAGTGGGGGTCCAGAGGTAGTTTGAGGCCTGGGGTTTTCTTGAGGTCTAGGGGTAGGTCAGTTTCTATGGGGCAGTTGGTGTCTGGGGCTGGCATGGTGGCTGTGAGGGGCTCTGCCCATGGCTGAGGGATGGTGGGGCAGGGTCCCTTGGGGCAGCTTGTGGATGCTGGTGGCAGCCTGGGGCCTGGAGGTTTGCTGCTGGTGTGGCCTGCACACAGCCTGTGACCCCCGAGGTGCAGGTGTGCAGGGCACCCTCCGTTTTCCTGCGAGTTTGCAGGACTGGCCCTGGTGGTCTTGAGGCTAAACCTGGAACTCCCAGATGGGCTTCGGCTTTCTGACCCCACCCTGACCTTCGGGCAGTTTGAGTTCATGATCGAGTCCATCCTGTATGCCCGGGATGCCTGGCTGAAGGAGGATGGGGTCATCTGGCCGACCACGGCGGCGCTGCACCTGGTGCCCTGCAGTGCTGACAGGGACTACCACAGCAAGGTGCTCTTCTGGGACAACGCCTACGAGTTCAACCTCAGCGCGCTCAAGTAGGTGTGAGGCCACCGCAGCTGGCCCCGCCTGGAGGGAAGGGCCGGGCAGAGGGGGAGGCGGGAGGCTCCCCGGGGTCCTGCCATCCTGGGGGCACAGTGCTTCTTCTCTTGGAGCACTATCCTGTACCCGGGGACCTGTCTGAGGCTCCTCGCCATCTCCTGCCTGCCGTGGCCCTGCCTGCCCTGCTCCCAGTCAGCTCCATGGGACACTCCCTGCTTCTGAGCAGGTAGGGGGAGAGCCCCACCCTGGACAGGACATGCAAAGGCCAGCTGAAGTCACCACTTGCCTAAGAACTTTCTGTATGGCTTTTAAAGATAAAAAATTAAATGCCTTCAATCTAAGGTCTCCCGTTCAGTGGGAAGTCACGTGGGTGCTGCTGTGTGGGCCTCCACCCCCTCTGGGAGTGTGGTGCAGGCTGGAGCAGCTGCCCGGGGTGCGGGGCCCTGGCCCACAAGTACTGCTCCTGAGATCCGGCTGTGTTGGCTGCTCCAGTTCTGCTGTGGGTCCCCCTGTCAGGAGCAGCTGGCAGCAGGAGTATCTTTGCAGGGTGGTAGGAGAAAAAATAGGGCCAAGGGTAAAGAACACCCAGCAGCCCGGATCCTCGGGTCACCTGGTGAACGCTGGCATCGGTGTGCTTAGCCTCCTGCACATGGCACTAGAGGGAACCCAGTACTGACTGGCTCAGATAAGGCCGGGCAAGGCCATCAGACCCAGGGCGGGCCCCCCAGGCCAGGCTCCCAAGGCGAGCCCTTGGGTGTGGGGGGGCTGCCCGAGGCTGAGCTGGTGGCAGGTGGTGAGCATGTGGGTGCTGCAGGGGACACTCAGCTCTGCTGCAGGTGTTACAAAGCCTAGGTCTCTGGTGACCTGGAGCCTGAACTGACCTTCTCCAGATCTTTAGCAATCAAGGAGTTTTTTTCGAAGCCCAAGTATAATCACATCTTGAAGCCAGAAGATTGTCTGTCTGAACCGTGCACCATATTGCAGCTGGACATGAGAACCGTGCAAGTCTCTGACCTGGAGGTGAGTAACAGGGAACTGCTTCCTCTGGCCTCAGGCATCCGCCCTGTTGCCTTCACAGACCCAGCCAGTGCAGGGGCGTGTGCGGCTGATTATCATACAAAGACCTGGGTTTATACACATATGCTGTTGCTTTTTTCCTTTTTTATGGTCTGTTTTGATTTTGTCTTTTTTTTTTTTCTCCCCCTGGGGACTGAGAATTTAACCCAGGTGCTCAACACTGAGCCACATCCCCAACACTTTTAATTTTTTATTTTGAGACAGGGTCTCCCTAAGTTGCTTAGGCTGGCCTCAAATTTGAGATCCTCCTGCCTTAGCCTCCTAGTCAACATGCCTGGCTCATGTTCTAAAAATTTTCTTTATTGTTAAATCTCATTAGTGTCTCCAGTTATTTTTAGATTTGTGTTTAGAATTCTTGGCATTTTCAAAATTATGTTCTATTTCATTTATCATGGTACAATATTTGAACTGAATATTCTTCGAAAAGTTTTTAGCTACCATTTGGCTAAACTCCTGACATCTTTTCATGGTGACTGCATGGACTTAGCTGGGCCTGGCTGGTCCACAGTTTACCAGGGCCAGTCAGTGCTGTGCCTAACCTGGGGCAGTATCTGCAGGAGAGACAGGGTAGTGGGACTCAAGCTGCTCGAGGCCATCTGCAGTGGCCCCTGGGGTCACCACTGGGGTTAGGGATGGGGTTAGGCCTATGGTTAGGCTCGGAATTAGGACTCAGGTTAAATTTAGGCTTAGGGCTTTGGCCAGGGCTAGGCACATGACTGAAGTTAGGGTTAGAGTTGGACTGAGGGATACTTTCTGGTTTGGGAAGAGTATCAAGGTTATCCTTGGGGTTTTGGCTGTGGCTAGGCCTGTGTTAGGTTGGGGTTGGTGGTTGGTGACCCCCGTGCTGGGAAACCTACCACCCACCTGCTATCCTTTGTTTGGGTGCAGACCATGCGTGGTGAGTTGCGCTTTGAAATCCAGAAAGCCGGCACCCTGCACGGCTTCACCGCCTGGTTCAGTGTGCACTTCCAGAGCCTGCAGGAGGGCCAGCCCCAGCAGGTGCTCAGCACAGGCCCGCTGCACCCGTGAGTGCCCTGGGCCCCTGGTGGGGAAGGGATGGGGCAGAGAGAGTCGGCGGCTGGTGTGTCTGGTCTGTGGAGTTGGACAGGTCACGGGGAGTGGGACGTAGAATGGGTGGGCGTAGGCAGTTCCCTGTGCCTGGGCGATGGCCTTGTTGGGTGGGCAGTTGATTCCCTTCCTTCAGCCTCCTTCCTGCCTCCTCACTCTAGGAGCAGACTCAGGCTCCCCAGGAGAGTCCTGCAGAGCTGGGCGGGCTGCCCTGCCTCCCTCTGCCATGGCTTTGTGTTGGGTGCAGACCCTCCTAGAGCTCTTGTGGTCGGCTACTCCCTTGAGTCCTGTCCCCGAGGGCACTGTCATTGTTGGTTGCCAGAGAATGGACATAGGTGCCATGTGGCCAAGGCAGGGAAGAGAGGAAGAACGGTGGCCCAGTCCAGGCTCAGGCACAAAGGGCTGCAGATGCTTCCTGTGTCCCTGGAGAAGTCCCTCCCGCAGTCTTGCTCACGCTCATTGCACCTCTTGGAAATGACCACTGTGACCTGGTGGGTCAGTGTGTAGACTGGGCATCAGAAGCCTGGGGCTGTGTGCTAACAGGCTGTCCTCTGGGCAGTCCCAGAGTCTGTAGCTCCCCACCCCATGGGCTGCCCAGTGACCTGCACGGCCTCCAGAACACACTCCCCAGCTGCCTCTGTTGGGGTTTGATCCCGTGCACCCTGCCTGATCTCTGGTCTCGGCACTGGGCAGTCTCCTCCTACACTGCCCTGGCCCATGAAGCTGGGTCACTGCAGGCCACGCCAGGGCCAGCTCTTGGCTTGTGACTCATGCCCTGTCTTACAGCACCACACACTGGAAGCAGACCTTGTTCATGATGGACGACCCAGTCCCAGTCCACTCGGGAGACATGGTCACTGGGTCCATTGTACTGCAAAGAAATCCGGTGTGGAGGAGGCACATGTCCGTCACTCTAAGCTGGGCCGTGGCTTCCAGAGAAGACCCCACATCGCAGAGAGTAAGAGCCTGGTGCGAGGAGGCGTCCTGTGGCGGGGTCGGCAGTCCGCGTGGCCTGCCTGGTCCTGCACCTCTCCCTGAGCCTGAGGAAGTGGGTGCTCTCACTGGCGTCTTCTCCTGTGGGGCAGCAAGTGGAAGGTTCAGGGGGCGGTCATCTCCCAGGCGAGGCAGCCAGGGCAGGGGTGCCAGCCTGCCCAACGCAGAGGAGCCTGGCAGGTGGCTCCGGGAGCTGTCCTGCTGCTCAGCACCCTGGTTTCTGGTGTGCCGCGGTGCGGGTGCCCGGAGGTGCAGGTGCTGCCAGAGCTGCCATTCTGTGACCGGGTACAGAGGCTGCAGGAAGGCGGAGCTCTTTGGGCTTAGGGTTAATGTGGGAGAGAAAGACGATCTCGTGGTTTTTCTTGACTTTTCTGTACCTGTTTGGTACGTTTTGGTCACTTTGTGTTCAGATGCTCTTCGTTTACAGAAGCAACCTCTTGGAGCCAGTCACAGAGGTGACGCACGTTGGGTTTTCTTTCTCAGGTTGGGGAGAAGGTCTTTCCCATCTGGAGATGACGGTGGACGATCGGCAGTGGGGCCCCAGGAGGGGCCAGGACGCACCTGCCCCAGTGCCGTGAAGTCCCCGCACATGCCTCTGCTAGACCCCTCCTGGCACTGCAGGTGACGCCAGGGCCCTTCACTGCAATCGCATGGGCTTGTCCCATAGCTACCCTCCCAGTACCCCCTAGAGTAGGTGTGTCTCCAGGTGTTTGCCCCGTGGTGCCCAGTGCCGCCCTGGGTGGCAGCTGTGCTCCCAGCTAGGTGTAGTTCCAGACTCCTCGGTCGCACGCATGCCAGCCCATGTACCCTGTGACCGTGACATTACCGTGGGTGTCGGGGTACCTGCAGTCCCCACTGAGTCACTGCACTTGCAGATGGGGTGTGGCCCTCAGTGGGCCTGGGGATGGACACTGCATGGGACCCAGTGTGTAGGTGTCTTCCAGTGAGTTCTGTGTGGACATGGTACCTGCTCAATAAATATTTTTTAATGAACAATGTTGTGTGTCCTGTTTCCATGTGGATGGCACTGTCACCAGCCTGGATGCAGGGCCCCCAGATAGGGAGGGCCCACTGTTCACCCTGATCCTCTGTGCTTTGCTTTGTGACCTTTACTCAGTACAAGGAAACTCCCCTGGCAGTAGCTGCATGTCTGTAATGTGGTTTTGTATTGTTTTGATGTTTGGTAAAATTTTATTATTTGCTGAAAGTTCAGCATGTCCTGTGCAGAGATGCATCTTGGAGAGTGCACCGGTGTAACCAGGAGTCAGCACGGCAGTGGCCAGGGCCCGGCCCCTTCCTGGCTCAGAGTGGACACGGTGGGGTCTCACACTGCCCTGGCGTTGTCTCCCCCAGGTCTGCATGTCCAGGTCTGAGGCCACTCTGGGAGTCCTAGGCTCTATGACCCTCCTCCTGCGAGATTCTTCTGGATGTGCACCACCCTCCCTGCGGTATGCTGGTGGCATATGGGTGTCCCAGCGCGAGCCCCTAGGGTTCGGCCCATGTGAGCGCCTGCGCCCTCGTGGCACCGCCTTGGGGGCAGGGTCTGCACGCGGCCGCCCAGCCACTTCCCTCGGGGCATCTGGTGCGTGTGCAGCTTCAAGGCGCCTTTCCCTGGTGTCTCTGTGCCCCATGGTCCCTGGCCACTGGGTCGCCTAGCTGCTGCCGGGAGCCGGGGAGCCCGTCACCACCATCGTGCTCTTCTCCCACCATGCTGCCTGGCGCTTCCGACAGGCGGGTGGCACCTGGACCAGCCTGCGCTGAGTTCTGGGTGCGAGGGTACCTGTGAGCTGGGCTCGGTCCTGTCACGAGCGCTGAGCCTCCGGAACGATGCTACTGCTAGATCCCGCAGGGGATTTGGGTGTCTCCAGTATTTTTAGACCCAGCAGTGGACTTCTACGTGGCGAGCCACAATGAATGAGCACACCTTCCAGTCCTGATGCCTCATATTCTGGCCATCTGCTGCATTGGCTGTGGCTTGGGCACGGTCTAGCTCCCATGGTAAGGGGTCTTCCTTGTGGGTGTGCCCCTGGGGTTGAGTTACACTCTCCTGTCCCTTCTAGTCCTGCCCCTTCTGCCCTTTTATGGATAGAACTTTCTAAGGACAGAGTCCTCCCAATAAAAGCTGGCTTCCGAACGTGCTGGGGAGCCTGAGGCTGAGAGCCAGGAAGCCGTCCTAAAGCTTGTGTGAAGGTAAATTGTGTCTGTTATTTGGTGTCCTTGCAAATTCACCCGAGCCATCTTAAGTCAGCTGCCCGTGCTGGTCCGGGCGGCACTTTTATGTATTTCAGTATGAGGTTTCATGGATTTTTCAATCTCTGTTATGATTTCTTGTTGTTTGAAGTTTTGGGGGGGCCTGTGGCTTGATTTCAAGAGGTGGGATCTCCCAGTTATCTGTCGCTAATCTGCTTGATTCCACCGTGGCTGAGAGGAGGCTGAGGGATTTCCTCCTCTGAGATCTGCTGCAGCTTGCTTCACGACTCAGCAGCGGTGGTGCACTGAATGCTGGGTGGGATCTGAAGGCCTGAAGGCTGGGCTTCCTGGTGGGTCTGCCTGCTGTGAGGCCCTCAGGGCAACAGGAACTTACTTCCTGCAGTCTGGAGGCTGCAGGTCTGAAGCACCAGTGTGCTGCCAGCCTCTTCTGGGTGGGCCCCCTCCTGGAGTGGACAGCTGCCTTCTGCAGAGTCCTCATGTGGTAGAGGAGCAGGGAGCTGAAGTCTCTTGTGGGGACACTGGTTCGACTGTCAGTCTTTGCTGCCGCAACTCTATCTCTACTCTGACAAGACGCCGATGAAGTCCATGACTTATGCCTGTGCCCTGTTCACCAGAGGGCCAGCTGGCTGTCACTGTTGTGGCCTCGTGTCTTGCAGCATGGACAGGCTGAGCATGTTCCAGCTCCTCACATTCAGGTTCCTCCATGCTTGGCAGTGTCCTCCTCCGTGGATCTCCTTCTTCAGTTTTCACCAAGCCATGCCTCAGCCCAGCTCAGTGGCCAGAGGTGGCCACTACAAGTTCTGCCCCCACAGAGCACCACAGCACAGTGCAGCAAGTGCTACTGGGTAGATGCACTGTGCTGAAGCCCAGGGGCAGGAAATCAGAGGCTCATCACTGTGGTGATCTTCCTGGGCAAGACCTATGATGAGTGACCAGGTGACAGAGTCAAGTGCCGCCGTGTCCAGGTTTGGGGAGACCCTTCCTTTTGTGGGTCTCAAGTGAGAGGGTTACATCTTGTGAGGTTGAGAAGCTGCCCTGTCTGGTGTTCCTGATATGATTTGGGATATCCATATATCCAGGTGCTCCTGATTTAGTTCGATAAGTTATTTATCAGTTTGTGCCCTATGTCGTGCCGGGCAGATGGTGGTACTTTACTTGTGCAAAAAGGGGTGGGGTCATCCTATCTTGGCACCTATATTACAGCTTTAAAAAAACAGGGAAACTCAGGTTTAGATACAGTAAGACAACTGCTGTTTTACACATCATGGAGTCACTCAGGGCAGGCACGTCCTGAAAGCTGCTGTCCTGCTTGCCATGGAGTCACTCAGGCAAGCACAGCCTGGAAGCTGCCATCCTGTACACCATGGAGTCTGAAGTCCTGGGCTTCTCCCCAATGCACACACATTATTTGTGCTGTTCTGTGGAGAAAAAAGTGATCATCTTTCAGGGAAGACAGGCCACATCAGATGGGAGTACTTACATGTAGCCTGAGAAACAGCAACAACATTTTTTAAAAAACTAAAATGAAATTTATCAACTCTTTCTGAAAGTATGGTCTCTGCTACATGAAGAGCTCTGTACAGGGTCAGATAAAAAATAGATTAATCAATGGTGGTAATGGTGGTTGTGATGGAGATGGAGATGGTGATGGAGGTGGAGGTGGTAATGGTGATGATGATGAATGGTGATAGTGATGGAGATGGAGATGGAGATCTAGTGGTGATGGTGATGGAGATGGTGATGGTGATGGTGGTGGAGTGGTAATGGTGATGATGATGTGATGGTGATAGTGATGGAGATGGAGATAGAAATCTGGTGGTGATGGTGATGGTGATGGAGATGGAGATAGTGTTGGTGATGATGATGGAGTGGTGATAGTGATAATGATGGAGATGGAGATCTAGGGTGATGAGATGGTGATGGAGATGGAGATAGTGACGGAGATGGAGTGGTGATGGAGATGGTGATGGTGATGGTGTTGGAGATGGCGATGGTGATGGTGTTGGAGTGGTGATGTTGATGGTGATTGTGGTGTTCATGGTGATTGTGGTGTTGATGGTGATGGTGATGGAGATGGTGATGGTGATTGTGGTGGTGATGGTGATGGAGTGGTGATGATGGTGGTGATGGCGATGGAGATAGAAATGGTGATGGTGTGATGATGATGATGGAGTGGTGATAGTGATGATGATGATGGAGATGGAGATGGTGATGGAGATGGCGATGGTGATGGTGATGGAGATGGTGATGGAGATGGTGATGGAGATGGCGATGGTGATGGTGTTGGAGATGGCGATGGTGATGGTGTTGGAGTGGTGATGTTGATGGTGATTGTGGTGTTCATGGTAATTGTGGTGTTGATGGTGATGGTGATGGAGATGGTGATGGTGACGGTGATTGTGGTGGTGGTGGTGATGGAGTGGTGATGATGGTGGTGATGGCGATGGAGATAGAAATGGTGATGGTGTGATGATGACGATGGAGTGGTGATAGTGATGATGATGATGGAGATGGAGATGGTGATGGAGATGGTGATGGGAGATGGAGATGGAGATGGTGATGGGATGGTGATGAGATAGAGATGGAGATGGAGATCTAGTGGTGATGGGATGGTGATGGAGATGGAGATCTAGGGTGATGAGATGGTGATGGAGATGGAGATAGTGATGGAGATGGAGTGGTAATGGAGATGGTGATGGTGATTGTGGTGTTGATGGTGATTGTGGTGTTGATGGTGATGGAGATGGTGATGGTGATTGTGGTGGTGATGGTGATGGTGTGATGATGATGATGGAGTGGTGATGGTGATGGTTATGGAGATGGTGATGGAGATGGTGATGGTGATTGTGGTGGTGATGGTGATGGAGTGGTGATGATGATGGTGATGGCGATGGAGATAGAAATGGTGATGGTGTGATGATGGTGATGGAGTGGTGATGGTGATGGTTATGGAGATGGTGATGGTGATTGTGGTGGTGATGGTGATGGAGTTGGTGATGGTGTGGTGACAGTGATGGAGTAGTGATGGTGATGGAGTGGTGATAATGATGTGATGAGTAGTAATGGTGATTATAAGTTGTGGGTGAATTAGGTGTTGTCAGTGTAGGTCGGGAGTTATTCGGTCTACAGGGCAGAACCTCAGTGGGACACCTGCGTCTTCACACTGTGCATAGGACATTGCCAGTGCTCTGCTTGCAGAGGGGTGGAAGGAGACCATGCAGTGCCATGAGACTGGCAGATTGTCACACATGGATGTTTTCAGGTAGAATGAAACATTTGGGTAGTTCTAGGGACTCTCAATGACCTCTTGCTTTCAATGTATTTCCAGTCAGCCTGTGATAGGAAAGGACTTGTGCTAGGAAAGAAATTCTCATGATGGGGTTATGATGCTCAGTGAAAGTTTCACATTATTTTAAAATTGTGTATTTTAAAATACACAAGCACCAACACACTACCATTTTAAAGTGCACCACCCTGTGACAGTAAGTACACGTGCACTGCTGTACCCTCTGCGGCTCTCCAATGAGTACAGCAGCTGCTCCATGACCTTCAATATTAATGTAATACCCATCCTACCACATATGACACAAATGTAATATCTGCTCTTTATGCTAATATAATGTCGATAACATAGTGTCTAAAAAGATCACAAAATAGCAGCCCTGTGGTCTTTAATAGCAATATAATATCTATTCTACAGCACCATAAACTAATGTAGTACTTCCCTGTGGTCATTAATAATGAGATAATATCCATCATCCTACTGCATATAATATCTGCTCTTTGACCTTTATACTAACATAATGTCCATAATATAGTATCTAAATCTCACAAAATAGCAGCCCTGTGGCCTTTATCATGTTATTATGATATCCATAGTGTAACATCTGAAACTAATGTAATAGCTGCCCTGTTGCCTTAATACCCACTTAATAGTATCTATCAATCATCTTAGAGTAATAGAATAACTATACTGTGTCATCTTAGGGTAATAGAATATCTGCACTGTGGCCTTTAATACTATCATGATATCGATGTTCCAGTATCTAAAAATAATAAAATAGCTGCCTGTGGCCTTTCACATTATTATAATATCTATAGCAGAGCATCCAAAACTAACATAAAAGTTGTTCTGTAGCCTTTTGCATTCAAATATATCCATACTGTAGCATCTCAAGCTAATAAAATAACTGCATTGGGCCTTTAATAATAATGAGAAATCCATAGTATATCATCCTAAACTAATATAGATAATAATAATAGATACCCCATGGTTTTTAATATTATTGTGATATCCATACTTTAGCATCTGGAAACAATGAAAGTGTGTCCTGTGGTCTTTGAGCTAATGTGGTTTTAAGCTAATGTAATATATGTTCTTCAATACCATTATGTTATTCATACTGTACCATCTAAATCTAATATAAAGCTGACCTATGTCCTTTTATACTAATACTATATCCACAGTATATTATCTGAAACTAACATAATACTGCCCCATGATCTTTAAAAGTTATGTGATGTACATACTATAGCATCTAAAAATAATGTAATATCTAGGGGCTAGAGTTGTGGCTCAGAGGTAGAGCACTCACCTACCATGCGTGAGGCACTGGGTTCGATCCTCAGCACCACATAGAAATAAAATAAAGATATTATGTCCACCTATAACTAAAAAAATAAATATTTTAAAAAAGTAATGTAATATCTAATATATAATAGCTGCCCCTAAGTGGACTTTATTATTAATGTAAAATTTATGCTATAACATCTTAATCTAATGAATGGCTGCCCTGTGGCCTTTAATTCTAAGGTAATATCCATATCATAGCACATAAAACTAATATAATAGCTTCCTTTTGGCCTTTGATATTAATATAACATCCATACTGTGGTCTCTGATACTCATACAATAACTGAGCTTGGCATTCAATACTGTTTATTGTGTGACTTCTAAAGCAAATATAATAGCTGTTCTGTGGCCTTCAATATTAATATACTTTCCATAGTATAGCATCTAAAACTAAATAAGTTCTTCTTGTACCCTTTAATTCTTATGTGATATACATACAGAAACATTTAAAACTGATATAATAGTTGCCCTGTGGCCTTTAATACTGATATGATATACATATTAGAACATCTAAATCTGTTGTAATAGCTATGCTGTGGCCTTTAGTATTAATATAACATCCATAATATGGTATAAAAGACTGATAAAACGATGGCCATAATTGACTGTGTAAAATTGATATATCTACCTTGTGCCTATTATGCTAATATGGTACACATATTATAGTACCTAAAATCAATATAATAGCTGCCCAGTGACTTTTAACAGTGATGTAATATCCATACTGTAGCCTCTTATATAATAGCTGCCCTGTGGCATTTCATGCTAATATGAAGTCCATAATATAGCATCTAAAACTAAGCTGCATCTTGGTTTTATAACTGATAATATACATACTATAGCATCTAAAAGCTGATATAATAGCTGCTCTATGGCATTTAAATCTATGCTGTATTCATCCTGATAGCTGACATGTGCTCTTTAATATCAATGTGATATCCATATGTAGACTCTAAAACTGATATAATAGTTGCCTAGTAGCCTTTAATATTGATGAAATATCTATACTTTAGAATTTTATACTAATATATTAGCTGCTAGTGGCCTTTTATACCAATATGATATCCATAATATAGCATCTAAATCTAACATAATAACTGCTATGTCACTTTAAAACTCTTACAATTTTCATAATATAGCATCTAAAATTAGTATAATAACTGTTGTGTGAATTTTATATTAATATGATATGCGATAGATATGAAAGCAGAGCAGAAATATTTGAATGCCTTGCACTTTGGCCAGAAGAGTGCAGGTAAAACTGGGACTATGGGGCTGGGGTTGTGGCTCAATGGTAGAATGCTTGCCTCACATGTGTGAGGCACTGGGTTTAAGTGTAAATAAATGAATTAAGTAAAGGTCCATCAACAACTAAAAATGTATATACATAAAAAGCTGGCTATGGAAGTCGTGGTTGCTAAAGACACTAAAACCTCTAAAGAGATGCTAAATGCTTTACCCAGA
This sequence comes from Marmota flaviventris, assembly GCF_047511675.1. Classification (NCBI taxonomy): domain Eukaryota; kingdom Metazoa; phylum Chordata; class Mammalia; order Rodentia; family Sciuridae; genus Marmota; species Marmota flaviventris. The sequence goes on along the minus strand of NC_092505.1, from coordinate 213,532 downwards.
GACAATAGGAAAGATGACTTGAGGGCATCTCAGGAGTTGGCAAGACCTACCCCACCTCAGGCCCAAGGTTATAGAATTAAAAATTCTTTGAGAAGAGACCATTTGTGTACCCTGCTTGTACAAGGGGGCCTAGGAAACTGTTTCACCCTGCTCAGCCGCCCAGATACTCAGAGGATACTTCAGCCTGGATCCCAGGAGTCTTGGCTACTGCTCACAATGCTGCCTGACCTTGACATCGACCATGTGGTGATGACCCCGGGTCTCAGGGGGTGGTCTGCGGGACTCCCTTTTCTGCAAGATTGCAGAATTCCAGAGCTAGGGGGTCATGGAAGCTTCCATTGAAATTTCAGTGGAAAACCTGGGAGGCCAGGCAAAGTGTAGCAGGGTTGGAGTCCTGCATGCGGCCCATGAGAGAGTGATGCATGAAGAAGTGAGAAGGCAGCTGCAGCTGTAGTCGAGACCCCTGAGATTAAGAGAAGCAGCAGAGGATTCACCAGGAGCTGGCCTCAGCACCACCCAGGAGCAGCCACCCTGCGGGGAGTGGTGGTGGGGTGTGGCCGGCGGGGTGTGGCCTCGGCACCATCTTTGGTGCCTGTCCTGCCCCCTCCACATGAGGACCCCAGCTTTCTGCTCAGTAGAGCTGAGGCACCTCACAGGGACTGGCAGAGTTTCCTCTTCCTCAGAGAAGCCTGAGGGGACGCCTGACCTGGGGACCTCGTGGGTTGTGTCTATGGGACGCTGCAGCTCCCTTCTCCTCAGAGCAGCCTGTGGGAGACGCCCAGCCTGGGGACCTATGGGTCTGTCTCTAGGGACACCCAGAGCTCCTTCTTCCTCAGAGCAGCCTGAGGGGGACTCCAGGCTTGGGGACCTCGAGGGTTGTGTCTACAGGATGCTGCAGCTCCCTTCTCCTCAGAGCAGCCTGAGGGGACGCCCAGGCTTGGGGACCTCGAGTGTTGTGTCTACAGGATGCTGCAGCTCCCTCCTCCTCAGAGCAGCCTGAGGGGACGCCCAGGCTTGGGGACCTCGAGTGTTGTGTCTACAGGATGCTGCAGCTCCCTCTTCCTCAGAGAAGCCTGAGGGGGATGCCTGGCTTGGGGACCCTCGTGGGTTGTGTCTATAGGACGCTGGAGCTCCCTCCTCCTCAGAGAAGCTAGAGGGAGACATCTGGCTCAGGGACCGTCAGCTTGACTCTATAGGACACTGGAGCTCCCTTATCCTCAGACCAGTCTGAGGGGCACGCCAGGCATGGGGACCCTCGTGGATTTTGTCTGTAGGACGCCAGAGCTCCCTTCTCCTCAGAGTAGCCTGAGGGGACGCCCAGACTTGGGGACCTCGAGGGTTGTCTACAGGATGCTGCAGCTCCCTTCTCCTCAGAGCAGCCTGAGGGACATGCCTTGCTTGGGGACCCTCGTGGGTTGTCTGTAGGACGCCAGAGCTCCCTTCTCTTCATAGCCTTGTGAGGGAGGTGCCTGGCTTGGGGACTTTGAGGATTTTATCTATAGGATGCTGTAGCTCCCTTCTCCTCAGAGCAGCGTGAGGGAGGCGCCTGGCTTGGGGACACTTGTGAGTTGTGTGTACAGGATGCCTGACTTCCTTCTCCTCAGAGCAGCCTGAGGGAGATACCTGGGACATGTCTATAGGGACACCCAGAACTCCCTTCTCAGTTCAGCCTCAGGGAGATGTCTCAGGAGCTTCTGGACTAACAGGCACTACATAATGAGTACCTGCCACTTCCTCAGCTGTTACTATTTGGATGTGAGGCGTCCCCCAAGAGCTTACATGTGAGACAGTGCAGGAAGGTTTGGAGGAGAAAAGATTGGGTTAAAGAGCCTTGACCTCATCAGGGAATCGATTCCTGATGGGATTACCCGAGTGGCGGCTGGTCAGGTGGAGTGTGCCTGGAGGAAGTGGTTCATGGCGGGGTGTGGCTGTGGGTTTATATTTTGTATCTGGAGAGTGGGTTCTCTCTGTCTCTGGATTTCTGAACATGATGTGAGCTGGTCTTTCTGCCACACTCTTCCACCATGGTGTTCTACTTCCCCTTGAGTCCTGAGGAATGGAGCCGGCCTTCTGTGGACTAAGACTTCTGAGACCGTAAGCCCTGAAATAAACTTTCCCTCCTCTACATTTGTTCTGGTTCAGTCATAGCAGCAAAAATGTGGACTAAAACATCAGCACTTTAAGGCAGCTGGTCCAGAGCAGGTGGTGGTGGTGAATGGCACAGGGACTACTGCCCCTGGATTCAGGGTGGCTCCTGGTGCTTAGTGCAACGGCAGGTGGTGGTTTAGGCAGGCTGTCTACCTCTGCTGAACTTCAGCCTCGGCCTCCTCTGGGTGGGATGTGGGGATGGAAGGCCGGAGATTTAGGGGTTCTGAGCTAGTGGCCACTAAGATTGCTGCTCCTCACTACCTGTGGTCCCTATGACCCTCCTCCAGACCTGGCCTCCCATCCTGACCCCACCCTTCTCACCCCACGCCTCCTCCTGCCCCTGCCCTAGTCCAGGCTCTGCTCCTGATGGGCTAGATTGAGCAGCTGCCCTGGTTTGTGTCTCAGTCACTAGTTGGCAGTATGGTTTTTTTTAATATTTATTTTTTAGTTTTAGGTGGACACATATCTTTATTTTATTTTTATGTGGTGCTGAGGATTGAACCCAGTGCCTCATGCCTGCCAGCCGAGGGCTCTACCACTTGAGCCACATCCCCAGCCCCAGGCAGTATGTTTTTCATGGTGCGCAGAATGGTGTCTGTTGTATAAACATTCACATCCTACATTGAATGAGATATCTTGACTATATCAGGGTTTGATATCCATAAAATGAATTCAGTAAAGTCATCATCTTTCTTCTCTAGATGATGGACATTTGAAATAAAATCAGAATTTGTTAAAGGTCAGGTAATACTCTGCTGTGAGCCCCCTGATCCTGGGTTTTCCAGTGGGAGATCTCCAGCTTTCCTGTGCTATTTGATCAATCTAGAGTTTCTTTATTTTAAAGTCATGTTGCACTGTCTATATTTACGAGGAAATCCCCCATGTCCTCCAGGTTTCCAGTTATGTGCTGTAGCTTTATCCTATTCAACTTTTAATTTCTCCTCTGTCCAGTTTTCTACAAAATTCTTAATCCTGTGAACTCTGCTAGTTTTCATCAGCAGTGTTTTAATAATATTAAATTAATAATTTTAGCTCACTTTGTTTTTGAGAGAATTGCCTTATTTGAAAATTCTTGTGATAAGCTCCTGGACTCCCCTTTCTGCTCTCTAGAGATTTCACTCCTCCTCTTGCCACAGACAGCACAGCCAGACCTAGTGACAGCAGTGGGAGGAAGAAGCAGAGTCCCCAGGAAGCCCAGATGCTCCCCTCCCAGCAGGGTGTCTCCCCAACCCAGGGAGGTGTCTCTCCTGGGGGGGGCTTCTCCTTTCCCAGCAGGGCGTCTCCCTTCCCTGCAGTGTGTCTGCACTTTCTGGGGGTGGCTCCACATGCAGGGGGTGTATTTCCTCCAAGCAAGGTGTCCTCTAGGGGACGCATCTTGTGTGTGAGGGGAAGGGATCTCCCCTCCCAGCAGGATGTCTCTCCCCTGGGGGGGAGTGTCTACCCTAGAAGGGTGCATCTCCCCTAGAACGGGTGTCTCCCCTCTCAGGAGGCATCTCCACTTCAGCTTCAGGTGAGCTTCAGGGACTGAGGGGCCTGGGCGCCATCTTGGATGCTGTGTGGCCCTCAGGCTGAGGAGGGAGCTTTCTCCTCAGAGCTGAGCAGAGGAACCCTGACTGCTGGACAGGTGGGTCATTCCACCGGGAGGGCAGAGCTCCCCTCTCCTCAGAGCAGCCTGAGGAGATGCCAGGCCGTGAAAACCTCGTGGGCCACGTCTCTCGGGATGCCCCAGGGTTGCCTCCCAGAGCAGCCTGGGGAGATGCAAGCCTGGGAGCCCTGGTGGGCCACGTCTGTAGGGCCGCCTTGATTCCTTCTCCTAGAACAGCCAGGGGGAGGAGGATTCTAGGGATTCTCTTGGCCACGTCTCTAGAAACCCCCGGCATTTTCTTTCCTCAGAGCAGCACGAGGAGACACCAGGATTGGGGACCCTCATGGGCTACATCTCTAGAGACACCCCATGTTCCCTTCTCTGAGCAGCCTGAGGTGACCCCAGGCCTCTGTACCCATGTGGGTCACGAGTCTAGGAACACTTGGGGTTCCCTCTCCTCAGAGCAGCCTGGGAAAAATGCCAGGCCTGGGCACCCTCTTGGCCACGTCTGTAGGGACACCGGGGTTCCCTCTCCTCAGAGCAGCCTGAGGGAGATGCCAGGCCTGGGGAACCTGGTAGGCCACGTCTCTAGGGATGCCCCAGGTTGCTTATCCTCAGAGCAGCACAAGGAGACTCCAGGCCTGGGCACCTTCTTTTCCCCATCTCTAGGGACACCTGGGGTTCCCTCTCCTCAGAGCAGCCTGAGGAGACGCCAGGCCTGGGGACCCTCTTGGCCACATGTGTAGGGATACATGGGGTTCCCTCCCAGAGCAGCCTGAGGAGATGCCAGGACTGGGCATCCTCGTGTGCCAGGTCTCTAGGGACACCTTGTGGTTCCCTCCTCATAGCAGCCTGGGCAGATTCCAGGCCTGGAGACCTTGGTGTGCACATCTTTAGGAACGCCGGGGGTTCCCTCTCCTCAGAGCAACCTGGTGGAGACGCGTGACCTGGGGAACCTCTTGACCACATCTCTAGGGACACCTGGAATGCCCTCTTTTTATAGCAGCCTGGGGGAATGACCAGACTTGGGGACCCTGGTGGGCCACATCTATTGAAACACCTGGGCTTCCTTTCCCTCAGAGCTGCACAAGGAGACACCAGGCTTGCGGACCCTTATGGGACATGTCTTTAGGGACACCCCAGGTGCCCTTTCCTCAGAGCAGCCCGATGAGACGCCAGACCTGGAGACCCTGGTGGGTAATGTCTCTGGGGACACTCGGGGTTTCCTCGCCTAAAAGCATACGAGAGGAAACGCCATGTCGGGGTCCCTCTTGAAAATGTCTCTAGGGACTCCTGAGATTCCCTCTCAGAGCATCCTGAGGAGATGCCAGGCCTGGGCACCCTGGTGGGCCACGTTTCTAGGGACACCTGCGGTTCCCTCTCAGAGCAGCCCAAGGAGACGCCAGGCCTGGGGACCCTCGAGGGCCACATCTCTAGGGATACATGGGGTTCCCTCTCCTCAGAGCAGCCAGTGGGAGACGCCAGGCCTGGGGATCCTCTTGGCCACATCTCTAGGGACACCTTGGATTCCCTCTCCTAAGAGAGCCTGGGTCAAAGGCCAGGCTTGGAGAACCCGGTGGGTCATGTCTATAGGAATGTCCGGGGTTCCTTTTCCTCAGGATGCCGAGCAGCATGAGGAGGCACCAGGATGTGGGACCCTCATGGGCCAGGTCTCTAGGGACAGCTCAGGTTCCCTTCCCTCAGAGCAGCATGAGGACATGCCATACCTGGAGACCCTGGTGGGTCATGTCTCTCGGGACACCCAAAGTTTCTTCTCCTCAGAGTAGCACAAGGAGACCCCTGGCCGGGGAACCCTCTTGGCCACGTCTCTAGGGACGCCTGGGGTTCTTCTCCTCAGAGCAGCCTGGAGAAGATGCCAGGCCTGGGGACCCTGGTGGGCCACATCTCTAGGGACACCTGGGGTTCCCTCTCAGAGCAGCCCAAGGAAACACCCAGCTGGGGACTCTCTTGGGGCGCATCTTTAGGGACACCCATGGTTCTCTCTCCTCACAGCAGCACAAGGAGACACCAGGCCTGCGGACCCACATAAGCCATGTCTTTGGGGACACCTGGGGTTCCCTCTTTTCAGAGCATCCTGGGTGAGATGCAGGCCTGGGGACCCTCGTGGGCCACATCTCTAGGGATGCCCCAGGTTCCTTCTTCAGAGCAGCCTGATGTGACCCCAGTCCTATGGATCCATGTGGGCCATGTCTCTAGATTCACTTGAGGTTTCCTCTCCTCAGAGCAGCTTGTGGGAGATGCCAGGTCTGGGGACCCTGTGGGCCACTTCTCTAGTGACACCTGGGGTTCTCTCTCCTCAAAGCAACCTAGGGGAGATGCCAGCCTTGGGGATCCTGGTGGGTCACATCTCTAGAAATGCCCAGTTTCTTTTCCTCAGAGAAGCACGAGGAACACCAGGCCTGGGGACCCTTCTGGCCATGTCTCTAGGGACACCTTCAAGCCTGGTGATTCTGTGGGCCATGTCTCTAGGGGTGCCCCAGGGTTCCCTCTTCTCAGAGCAGCCTGAGGGAGGGAGACACCAAGCCTGGGGACCCTCTCGATCACATCTGTAGGGACACCTTGTGTTCCCTCTCCTCAGAGCAGCCTGGGGAAGATGCCAGGCTGGGGACCCTCATGGGCCATATTTCTAGGATGTTACTGGTTCCCTCTCAGAGTAGCACTGTTACAGTTAAAGCTTCATCCAAGGGTTTCATAAACTGGTTTCCAGACCACTCACATATAATTGAATCAAGCCTTTATTGAAGCACACCAGTGGCGGCTGACCAGAACATAAAGCTGTTCCCCTGATCAGCCCCAAACAGTTGCAAGGGCGCTCTTTATAATCCTGAAAACTGCAAAAGGGATGTTCGGGGCTGGGGGGTCTAGCCAATGCAAGCCAGCCAGGTTACAGAAGCGGGACAGTGCAGTCAAGCAGGGGGAAGCCTAACCAATCACAGTTAGCCCAGTCACCCCAGTTACAGAAACAGAGCCCCGTCACCCCAGTTACAGAAACAATGCCCCATTAGGTAGTTCATGTTCTTAAAGGTTTCTATAGCAAAAGGAGAAGAACATCTTGCCCCAGTCATGACCCTTCTACCTGGCATGGTTGTTTTACAGGATGAAGTCATAAAACAAAATGGAGTCACATTTGCTCCTACTATCACAGCACGAGGAGACACCAGGCTGGGGACCCTCATTGGTCATCACTCTATGGTTGCCTGGGTCCTCCCTCTCTTCAGAGCAGCCTGAGGTAGATGCCTGGGTTGGGGACCCTTGATTGTTGTGTCTATAGGGGTGCCTTCTCCTCAGAGTGGCCTTGGGGAGATACCTGCTTGGGGAACATTGTAGGTTCTGTATGTAGGGATACCTGGAACTGCCTTCTTCTCAGACCAGCCTCAGGGAGATACTTCAAAAGCTTCTGGATGGGCAGGCATTATGTAATTGCCCCTGGATTCTGGGCAGACCTTGGTGCTTAGTGTGGTGGCAGGTGGTGGATCAAACAGGTTGTCTGCCTCCACAAAGCTTCAGCCTCAGCTTCCCCTGGATGGGACGTGGGGTTAAAAGGCTGGTGATTTAGGAGCTCTGAGCCGTGGTCCCTCTGATCCTCCTCCAGGTTCCCTTCTACAGACCCTGCCCTCTCCTTCAGGCCCTGACCCTGTTAGGCTAGGTCGAGCAGCTTCCCTGGGTCAGAACCTCAGTGCACTAATTGGTAGTATGAAACTTTTGTTGTTGTAGGTGGATAGTATGCCTTTATTTTATTTATATTATGTGGCACTAAGGATCGTACCAAATGCCTCACACATGCTAGGCAGACGATCTGCCACTGAACTATAGACCCAGGCCAGCAGTATATTTTTAATGGTGCACACAATTGTGTCTGTTGTACAGACATTGACATCCTGCACTGGGTGAAATATCTTGACTATATTAGGATTTTATATACCATAAAATGAATTTAGTAACATTATCTCTTTTTTCTCTAGATTGTAAACATTTGAAATAAAATCAGAATTCATTAGGGGTCAAGTAACAGATGTGAGCCCTGATGCTCCTGGGTATTTTCCAGTGGGAAATATCCAGCTTTTCTATGATAATCACTGCATTTATAGTCTCCTTATTTTAGAGTCATATTACACTTTTTGTATTGACTAGGAAATGCCATGTCCTCAAGTTTTCCAGTTCCATGCATTAGGTTTCCCCTATTCAACTTTTAATTTCTCCTCTTTCTAGTTTTCTACAGAATTCTTAATCTTTTGAACTTCTTCTATTCTACCCATATTTTGAAAATATGTTTTAGCTTACTTTGTTTTTGATTGAGAGAATTGTCTTGTTTTAAAATTCCCATAAGTGATTTTAATTAATTTTTGTTTATTATGATGTTGTTGGAAGCTGGGTGTGTGTCTGGGTGGCAGAGCACCTTTGCTTAGCATGTGAGAGGCCCTGGGTTGAATCCCAGCACCCCCCCCCCCCACACACACACACAACTTTGACAGTACTCAAGGGTCAGATGTATCTAGAGGTATCCTTTAAAAAGATCATGTACTTGCACATACACACATACACCACAGTGCTGCTTCCAAATTTGGATAAAATTATTCTAAGCAAAAATTTCAAATCAGTTCTAGAAGATAAAACAAGATGGTGATATTTTTAATGCCAGCTATGCTATTCATGATATCACTATATATGAAATTTCCTCAGGAATCAAATCTTACAATATGTAAGCGACAAGTCGTAGCTACTTTTTGTTATTCAAGACATTTAGTAAAAATAAACTTTTTAAATAGACATTTTCTTTTTTACTTGTTAAACTTAGAAAGAATATCCATATGTCTTATTAAAGTTGTATATTCATCAGAAAATTAAGTTCTCTTATTCTTTGTAAGCAAGGAGATGTGCCTTCCTATGAGCATGATGTTTTATATTTTGTCAGGAATTATTATTGGAGAACACTTAAGTGTTTACCTTCTGTTCAAAATATCATTTTAAAATATGCCATTATGCTTTTGAATCCATAAATTTGAATTTCTTCTTTTGAGGTTATGTATTTTTAATACTTAAGGAATTTCATGTGGGAAGTGCCATGGTTACATTTTACTCTAATGTTGGTGCCCCCTTGTGCTTATAAGTTAGCTTTCAGAACAAAGTTGTATATATGTCTTTCATATTTGTTGGATTAATTAGCAAAGTACATAAATACATACACATTATTATTTAAATTACTAGAATTAGAGGTTAAACATGTTAGCAATTGAGATGAACAAAGTGCAGATTTGGTTTAATTATTTTTGGGAGGTTGACATAATGGCTTCTGCCCTGTTCTACACCTGCCATGGTTGTCTGTGATCCAATGTCTGGCCTGGAGAAATTTTTTTTGGCACTGGGAATTGAACCCAGGGTTTTGCATGTGCTAGGTAAGCACTAAGCTACCTATATCCCCAGACCTTTGAAAATTTTATTTTGAGACAGGGTCTTGCTAAATTGCCCAGGTTGACTTCAAATATGTGATCCTCTTGCCTTAGCCACTCAAGTAGCTGGGATGATAGGCATGTGTCAAAGTGTCTGGCTTTTCTTGGAAGATTTTGTGTCAACATCATATGCTTACAATGTATATAATAATTTTAAAGCTCTACCATGTTCATTTTTTAATTTCTTAAGAGTTAATAGAGTTTTTGTTGTTTTGATGTATGCTTAATGTAATGATCCAGCTGTGCAATCCACTGTAAGGAGAATATTTTGATTCTGATAGTCTCAACTGTGTTTCAGGCCCAAAATATTTTGCTAGAAGCAGAGAGTATTAATTTTCTATTTGATTATACAAATAAGGCACAAATTCTCTCTTTTTTCCCTTTGTGGTGCTGGGGGTTGAACCCAGGGCCTCTTGCATGCCTGGAAAGCACTCTTCCTTTGAGCTGCATCCTCAGCCCCATAGATTATTTAGTTATCATTAGCTTCATGACTATCTAGCATGATAACAAAATCAGTGAAAAGTTCAGCTGAATTTGAAACCATTCAAGAGTCTCCGCATCCAATAATGCTTTGTGATTTCTAAAAGGTAAAGTATTTTTCCACAACATAGTATCACCCATGGACTGTGCTATCACTTGTGTTTCTCTAGTTTCACCACTTCCTGCAGAGCATCATGGAGGAGTTGGGTGCAGGTGTCTTTTAAATCCTCTACTTACAAGGCATCACTCATTGTAAGTTGCTAATCCTGTTTATCTTTTTCTTTTCTTTGACTATTTGTCTCAGTGGCAAATATTTAATTCTGTTACTGCTAAAGGATATGCAAAGAAACAAAATAAAAACTGATTCTTTGGGACAAGTGATCCAGTTAGTGAGTCAATTTGCCATTGGAATGAATACGAATACGAATATATATATATATATATATCTGTGTGTGTATATATTTGTGTGTGTATATATCTGTGTGTGTATATGTGTATATATATATATAAAGTCACTCTTTGAAAAAAATTTAGCCATGAGTTGAAATAGTCTCTAAAAAGTTATTTGATCAAGTTTTTTTTTAAAGAGAGAGAGAGAATTTTTTAATATTTATTTTTTAGTTTTCAGTGGACACAACATCTTTATTTTATTTTTATGTGGTGCTGAGGATCGAACCCAGCACCCCGCGCATGCCAGGCAAGCGTGTTACCCCTTGAGCCACATCCTCAGCCCATGATCAAGTTTTTAGGAGGCATACCTAAGGACCTAGTGACAACATAAAAATACAGCAACTTTCCATATGTGTTTTTGCTTCTACATAAAAACCTGTAAAAGAGGTACTTATTTTGAGTATTACATTAGATTTAATTCTTCGATTTTTGTTATAATAAATTTTTTAAAGAGAGAGAGAGGAGAGAGAGAGAGAGAGAGAGAGAATTTTTTAGTATTTATTTTTCAGTTTTTGGTGGACACAACGTCTTTATTGTTATGTGGTGCTGAGGATGGAACCCAGTGCCTCGCACATGCCAGGCGAGCGTGTTACTGCTTGAGCCACATCCACAGCCCTATAATAAATTTTTGTGTTCATAGTAAAATACAGAACTAGTTAAGAATGTCAGTTACCAGCAATCAACTGTATAAATAAGCAAGCAGGTGTTTGGAAAAAATACAGCCATGTCTTAAGGACTTATTTTAAAGTAGTTTTATTTTTATACAGAAATTGCAAAGAAAGTGCAGAGATTTTTATATAGTCTCAACCTCATTTTTTCCCCTTGTTATGGCTTAGGTGCACTGTCTCTGATGTGTTAACATAGACCATTTTGTCATTAAGAAAAAAATACTGCCAGGCATGGTGGCACACACCTATAATCCCAGTAGCTTGAAAGGCTGAGAGACAGGAGGATTGTGAGTTCAAAGCCTGCCTTAGCAACAGCAAGATGCTAAGTAACTCAGTGAAACCCTTTCTCTAAATAAAATGCAAAATAGGGCTGGGGGTGTGGCTCAGTGGTTGAGTGCCCCTGAGTTCAATCCCTGGTACCCAGTCCCCCTCCCCATAAAAAAAAGAAGAATACTGGTATGCTACTGTTAACTGAAGTTGATTTTTTTTTTTAATTCTCAGTTCCGCCTCTTCCTGTTCCAGGACCCTATCCAGGACCACACACAATCCTCTTGGGGTTACAGTTTCTCTGACTTTCTTTGTTCCAATGTCCTTAACAATGTTGAGGAGGACCTGTCAGGTACTTTTTAAAAAAAAAAAAAATTATTCTCCTTTGGGTGTTTTCATATTTAGCCTGGGGCTATGGGTCTGGGGAGTCAGGTCACAGAAGTGGAGAGCTACTCTGTCATCTCATGTCCTCAAAGTTAATGTCATGTTAGTACTGACTGTGCTCATCTAGGTGAGTCAGTGCTTTTCAAGTTTCTCTATGTGGAGTTACTGTTATCTGCATGTCCACATTGTGTTCTTTTGGAGGAAGCCACTCTGCAGAGCCCACACTCAAGAGGCAGGGAGTCAGCCCCGTCTCTTTGATGACTGAATGTCTGCCTCAATTACCTGGAATTCTTCTTCACAAGTGGTTTCTAGTCAACCCCATCTGTTTGTCTATTTGGTCATTTATTTATGACAGTGTGATCATCTGGATAGTTGCTAGGCTGTTTTTTTTTTTTCTATAGTACCTCATTGCTCACTTGATTTCCTGCTTTAGCCATTGGGAATTCTTTCCATTGGGAGCTCTTTTGATTTTTTTAATCCTAAAGTTCTTTCTTTTTCATATTTAAAAATTACTCTGAGATATATTTACTGTCTTAGTCCTAATATCAGCTATTTATTCAAAGAGTCCTGGCTCCTGTGATTTGAGAGTGATATTAATTTTTTTTTTTTTACCTAGCAGCTGAAGGTGCTTATTGCATCTTGACCCTCACAACTGACAGTGCAAATTGTGTGTGTTCTAATCTTTACATACCTCCTAGTTATAACTATGTTTATGGGGAACCATCTGGGTGTATATTAAGCTAGATGTAAGTTTATATTGATCTGTAATCAGTGATAATCATTATAATAATCAGTCATAATCCATTATGACAGATCACTCTGCCTTCACCCCTTGCTTATCTGTAACTTCTCACCCCATCAGTGGGAAACCTAGCTCCTAGTTTCTGCTACGAAATTAATTTATTGTTGCATTATGAGCAATTAATTCATTTCTGTTCCAAATTACAGGTTATGACAAAGTAAGAGACACACATTTGACCTCTGTCCCCAGTTTCTGATGCAGCACTCCTAAAATCCTCATATTTCCTGAGCGATAGAGGTCTTTGAACCATCTTTTGTTATAACATTGGTTCTTTGATCTTGTCTTCTTGAACAGAGCTCCCAAATCCTACAGAATCTCCGGGGTGGCAGGAGGGTCTTTTGCTCTACATGACCCTTGGTTGGCCCTAGGAATTTGGTCATGAGAGAGACCAAATGATGACTAAAAGCTTGGAACTTTCAGTACCCCACCCATCCTCTGGGAAAGTAACTAGAGATTAATAATCCATCATGCCTACAGGATTAAGTCTCCACAGAAGTCTTTGTAATAAGTGGTTCAGGGAATTTCTGACTTGTTGAACACATCCATGTTTAGGGAGGGTGGTGCTCCCCAACTCCATGTGAGTGGAAGGCCCTGCCTGGGTATCCTGTTGGCCTTATTCTGCACATCTCCTCATCTGACTTTAATTTTGTCTTTTCTAGAATGTCATATAAAATGAACCATGCAGCATGTAGCTTCTTCAGACTGGCTTATTTTACTAGCAGCATACCAGGTAGGATGCATCTCTGTCTTTGTGTAGGTTGATAGTTCATTCCTTTTTATTCTGCATTGATACATTTAGCTATGGAAGGATTTTCTGACTTATTATTTGATGAGTATCAATAGAGCCATTATGCATAATTCCTGATGGTTTTGTCAGGTTATAGATTAGACTTGTTTTGCTTTGAGGAGAAAGGGCACATTATTTTCCAAAGTGGCTGTGCCACATGTTCTCCCAACAATGTCTGAGAGTCCTGGGGTCCCACATACTATAGCTGTTGGTGTACTGCCATTTCTTAGAGTTTAGCAGTTCTAATAGTTGTGCCATGCTACCTCAGTATTGTTTTAATTTGTTATTCCCTAATGATATGCTATGCTGAGCATTATTTTGCATAACTATTTGCCATCTTTTTATTTTCTTTGGTCATATATCTGTTCGGATATTTACTCATTATAATTGAGTTTTTAGTTGTTGGTTTTTAAGAATTTGTTGTGTATTTTGAGTACAGCTTTCTTTTAAGAAATGTTTCTGTAAATAATTTATCCCAGCCTGTGGCTTATCTTTTTGTTTGAACTTTCACAGAATAGAAAATCTAACTTTTGAATGTTTAGTGCTGGGGATTGAACCCAGGGCCTCACACAAACTAGGTAAGTGCTTTACCACTGAGCTATATCCCATCCCCTTTTCAATTTCCCAGTCTGACCTTGAATTTGCTATCCCCCACCCCTATCTTTTTAGTAATTGAGATTGTAGGCATGCAATACTGTACTTGGTAAAAATTTAATTTTATAAAGTCCATATTATCATTATTTTTCTTCTGTCAACTGGCTTTTGGTATTGTGAGTTGAAACTCATCACCAAGAGCTGGGGAAGTAACTCAGTATTAGAGAGCATTTCTAGCATGTGTGAGGCCCTGTGTTCAATCCCCAGTACTAGAGTGCACACACACACACCCCCTCATGACTACATCTAAGGTTACATAGATTTTCTTCTGTTTCCTTGTAGAATTTTTTAGTTTTCCCACAGTTTAGTCATGAACTACTATGAATTAATTTTTGTAAAAATTTCATTTTGTGTCTACTACATTTATTTTACTCAATATAGTTTTCAAAATCTGTTCAATCATCATTTTTGAAAAATCATGAGTAATGTGTTTTATTTTAGTTTTAAATCCAAAATCGTGGCCTTGAATAATCTGGATACAGTGCTGAAATTTGTCCATTTTTAAAAAATATTTATTTTTTAGTTGTAGTTGGATACTTTGTTTATTTATTTATTTATATGTGGTGCTGAGGATTGAGCCCAGGGCCCTGCACATGCAAGGCAAGTGCTCTACCAATGAGCCACAATCCCAGCCCTAAAATTTGTCCATTTTTCAGGAACACAAAGAGAGGGTGTACATGCACCTCTGAACTACAGTGTCCTTTGCTGAGCCCTAGCAGCCACCAGAAGATGTGCTGCCTTCCTGGACCTGGTGGTGACATAATGCTGATATGGTAGTGTGATAATCCATGTGTCGTCCATTGCATCCTTTAATGCTAATGCATTATCCATAGTGATCTTTGATGCTAATGTGTCCACATGTGGTCTCTGATACTAATACAATGTCCACAGAATGGCCTTGAAGACTAATACAACAGCTGCCATATGGTCTTTAACATTAATATAATATCCACTTTGTGGCCTTTAATACTAAGGTAATATTTATAGTATGGCATCTAACACAAGTATAATAGCTTCCTGAGGCCTCTAATCTTACTATTCATACTCATTAGTGAAATTTATATTGTAGCATCTAAGACTGATCTAATATCTGCTCAGTAGACTTTAGCACTAAGATAATCCCCATAGTATAGCATCAAAACCTGATATAATAGCTACTCTGTGGCATTTCATAGTAATATAATATCTATAGTACATAATCTAAAACTAACATAATAGCTGATTTTTGGTCTTTAATACTAATATGATATGCATACCATAGCATCTAAAATAAGTACAATGGCTGCCTTGTGGCCTTTAATACTATACTGATATCCTTATTATAGCATTTAAAATTCATATGACAGCTGCTCTGTGAACTTTAATATTAATATCCATTGTATAGCATCTAAAACTAATAGAATAGCTGCCCTGTGGCTGTTAATACAAATATAATATACATATTATAACATCTAAAACAAATCCAGTATCTCTCTGTGGCCTTTAATACTAATATGATATCCATAGTATAGCATCTAATGCCAATATAATAGCTGCCTTATATCCTTTCATATTCTATTCTTTTTTTAATATTTATTTTTTGGTGTAGATAGACACAACACAATACATTTTATTTTTATTTGGGGCTGAGGATTGAACCCTGGTCCCACCCATGCTAGGTGAGTGCTCTACCATTGAGCCACAATCCCAGCCCCTGTCCTTTCATATTCTTATGGTATCTATAGCTAATATGGTTTAGATATGAGTTGTTTCCCCAAAACAAACTCATGTGTGAGAAAATGAGAACAAATTTAGATGTGTAATGACTGGGTCATGAGAACATTAATCTAATCCATGAATTAATCCACTAACAGGGATTAACTTGGTGGTAACTGTAGAGTGTAACTGGAGGAGGTGAGTAAATGGGGGCATTCCTTTGGGGTTAATATTTTGGCCCTGGTGAGAGGATCTCTCTCTCTCTCTCTCTCTCTCTCTCTCCCTCTCTCCCTCTCTCCCTCTCTCCCTCTCTCTCTCTCCCTCTCCCTCTCCCTCTCCCTCCCTCCTTCTTGTTTGCTATGTTCTGAATCACTTTTCTTCTCTACACCTTTGGCCATGATGCTCTGCCTCACTTTGGATGGAGATAAATTGAGTTGTCTGTCTTTGGACTGAGACTACTGAAACCATGAACACCAAATAAGATTTTCTCTTTAATATTTGTTCTTGAAGTTCTTTTGGTCACAGTGATGAAAAAGCCCACTAAATAGAAATTGGTACTAAGAGTGGAGTTTTTGCTATGACTAACCTGACTATGTGGTTCAGAATTCTTTTGAGCTATTTGTTGGGGGAGGAATTTTGAAATGTTTAGAGATGCAAGCTGGAAAAGGTTTAGAACACCGTAGATAGAGTTTAATGGGTGATTCTGGTGGGAACAGAAATCCAGAATGCCAGTAGGACTGCAGACTAAGTTTGTAAACTTTCAGAGAGAGAGAGAGGATTCTATTGAAATTGGGCAAGAGGCCATTTAAGTTACATTCTGGCTAAGAAGTTGTCTACATTTTTAAAAATATTTTTCTTTTAGTTGTAGATAGACATGATAACTTTATTTTATTTATTTTTATGTGGTACTGAGGATCAAACCCAGTGCCTCACATGTGCTAGGCAAGCACTCTACCACTGAGCCACAACCTCAGCTCAGTTGTCTATATTTTGCCTGTGTCTTGAGACATTCTGTGAGACTGGATTAAAGGTGATGGAGTAATTAATTTGGCAGAGGAAATTTCAAGCTAGCACACCATTCAGACAATGACATGAATATTGCTGGCAGGCTTTAGCCAAGTTTACTGTGATAATCAGCATCAGAAAGCAGAGCAGAAAGATTTGAAAACCTTGCAGTTTGGCAAGAAAATTGTGAGTAAAACTGGGGTGATTGTTAGAGATATCACAACCAAAGAAATTTTAAATTACTTTACCTAGGGATGATAGGGAAGATGACTTGAGGGCAACAGGAATTAGCAAGACCATACCCAACTCAGGCTCAAGGTTGTAAATGTAAAAATTCTTTCAGAAGGGACCAATCACTCTTTATCTACACTAACTACCAGACCTTCTCCCCCTGCCTCAGTTTGCTGAGGAATGGGATGTTTCCTTTTCCCTCAGGACAGGCCAGGCCAGGCTGCAGGCAGATAGATTCTTTTTTAAAATATATATATATTTAGTTGTAGATGGACACAATATCTTTATTTTATTTATTTTTTATGTGGTGCTGAGGATCAAACCCAGTGCCTTGCATGTGAGGCAAGTGCTCAACCATTGAGCCACAACCCCAGCCCAGCAGATTGCTTTTTTGGCAAAGAAACATGTGGGGAGTCAGTAGAGTCAGTACATTTCATTTATATAACTATTCTCTTAACCTCATGTTCTCACCATCCTCGTTCATCTGTCTACTTATACCATCCCTTCTTTATATGCCCCTGTGCCATTATATATTGGATGTATGTAACTTGCTTTTGATTTTTTTATGGGGGCTTATGCTGAGAGTTTGCCTTGAATCTCAGAAAAGACTTTGGACTTGGACTTTTGAGTAATGCTGTTAAGACTATATGGACTCTTGGAGGAGATGGGCATGAGCTTTGGGAGCCAGGGTCAGAATATTATGGTTTAGATATAAAAGCTCAAGTGTGGGAAAATGCAAGAAAGTTGTGAAATGATGGGGTTATGGAGCTTTAGCTAATTAGTGTGTTAATTCACTGATTAAGGAAAAATTTGATGGCATATGTGAGTAGATGGGGTTTGGCTGGAGGAGATGGGTCACTGGGGGTTTCCTTTTAGAACATATTTTGTCTCTGGTCTCTCTCTGCTTCCTGTTTGCCATGTCCTGAGCCACTTTTCTTCTCCATACTCTTGGGTTGGGTAATGATGTTCTGTCTTATTTCAAGCCAGGAGCCATGGATCCACCTTGGAATTGGTAAACAGAGACCTTGGAAACTCTGAGTGCCAAATAAAGTTTTCATTCTCTTAAATTATTCTTATCAGGATTTTTAGACACAGTGGCAAATATTGACTAAACAATAATGTAGTATCTAGAAATAATATACTTGTGGCACTTAGGCCTTTCATGCTAATGTAGTATTCATTGTATAGTATCTAAAATTAATTTAATGACTTCAGTGTGGCCTTTAATATGAGTATTATATTAATATTACAGTTTCCAAAACTGACTATACTACTCTAAGATACATAATTTAGCAGCTAAAAACTATTATGATAGCTGCCCTGTGGTCTTTAGAATTAATATAATATCAATAATGTGGCCTTAAAATTGAAATAACAGTTTCTTTGTGGCCTTTTAATATTAATAGGACATTCATATTTGGGCATTAAAAACCAATACAACAGTGGAGCTGTGACCTTTATAATTAATATGATATCTATAGTATAGCATCTAAAACTGATAAAGTAGCTGAAATGTGGAATTTAATGTTAAAACTATATCCTAAAACTAATATAATAGCTCCCTTGTGGCCTTTAATACACTATCCATTTTATGGCACCTAAAACTAATAAAATAGCTGCCCTGTGGCCTTTTGTACTAATATGACATCCATATTATACCATCTAAAATTAATATAATGTCTGTTTTGTGGTCTTTTCATACTTATAATAGATCCTTTGTATAGAATCTAAAATTAATACAGTAGCTTCCCTGTGGCATTAAATACTAATGTGACATTCATATTGTAGAATTTAAAAGTGACATAATAACTTCCCTGTGGCCTTTATTATTCTTAAGATACACATAGTATAGCATCAAAACTAATGTAATATCAGCCTTGTGGCCTTCAATACTAATATAATATGCATACTATGGCATCAAACTCTAATAAGTACCATGTGGATTTTAATAATTAAATACTATTTATATTATAACATCAAAAATGAATACCATAACTGCCCTGTCTGCTTTAATTCTAATATAATATCCATACTAAAACTGACAAAATGGTTGCCCTGTGCCTTTAATACTAATATAGTGTCATAAAATAGCATTTAAAACTAATATATAGCTGCCATATGTCCATTAATATTAATGTTCTATAAATAGTGTGGCCTTTAGGGGATGGGGATATGGCTAGTGGCAGAGCACTTGTTTAGCATGTGTGAGGCACTGGGTTTGATTCTCATCACCACATATAAATAAATAAAATAAAGGCCATTAACAATTAAAGAATTTTTAAAAAGTGTGGCCTCTAAAACCAAGATAATAGCTGCTTTGTGACCTTTTAATACTAATATCCAAAAATTAGCATCTAAAACTATTGCAATAGCTACCTTGGTTTAATAGTAATATTATATTCACCCTATGGACTCTAAAACTAATATAATTACTCTCCTGTAGATTTTAATATTAATTCAATATCTATATTATAGCATATAATACTAGTATCATAGCTGGAAATGCATCTCAGGTACTATTATGATGTCTATAATGTAGCATCTAAAGGTATATAGCAGCATTTAGTACTAGTATGATATTCATAATATAGTTTATAAGCTGGGCATGGTGGTGCACACCATAATCATAACAATTTGAGATGCTGAAACATAGGGTCACAGGTTTGAAGCCAGCCTCAGTGACTTATAGAAGCTCTAAGCAACTTAGCAAGACCCTGTCTCAAAAAAAGGGGAGTGCTGGGGCTGGAGCTCAGTAGCAGAGCCCTTGCATAGCATGTGTGAGGCACTGGGTTCTATCCTTAGCAACACATTAAAAATATACAAGTAAAATAAAGGCTTCTTTCCATCTACAGCTATAAAAACATTTTTTAAAAATACAAAAATAAAAAGGACTCAGTGGTTAAAGCAACCCTGGATTCAATCCCTGGTACCAAGAAATAATAATATTACAGTCTGTAAAACTAATATAACTGCTCTCTGGGGCCTTTAATACTCATGTTATCCAAAAATAGCATCTAAAATAATAGAATAACTTCCCTATGGACTCTATTCTAAAATGTTATCTGTACTCTATCATCTAAAAACAATGTAAGAGTGGTCCTATACCCTTGAATACTAATGTAATAATATCCATATTCTATCATCTTAGAGTGATAAAAGAGCTGCCCTTTGGCCTTTAATACTAACATAATACCCATATTGTAGCATGTAAAACTAATATCATGGCTGCCTTGTGGACCTTAATGCTAATATGATATCAGTACTATAGCATGTAAAACTAAAAGAAAAACTGCCATATGGCCTTGATACTAATATAATGTCAAAAATTAATATAATGAGTGCCCTATGACCTTTAATATTAACATAATATCAATACTGTGGCCTCTAAAACTAAAATAATAGCTGACCTGTGGCCTTTTAATACTTATACAATATTCATACTATATCATCTAAAACTGATGTAATAGCTTCTCTGTGGCCTTCATAACTAATAGAATATCCATATTTTTTGCATCTAAATTAATACATAGCTATCCTGAAAACTTTAAAATTATTTAATATTCAAATGTTATTATCTAAAACTAATATAATAGTTGTCCTTTAATGCTAATATATCATTCATTTTGTAGAATCAAACCTAATAGGTGCCCTGTGGCTACAATACTAATACAGTAAAACTGATATATTGGCCCTGTGACCTTGAATAATTAGGCAAAATCCATACTATAACCTCCTGAACTAATATAACAGAATTAATATAGTCAAAATGGGCATACTACCAAAAGCATTATACAGATTTAATGCAATTTCTATTAAAATCCCAATGACATTCTTCATAGAAATAGAAAAAGTAATCATGAAGTTCATTTGAAAAAATAAGAGATTCAGAATAGACAAAGCAATTTTAGCAAAAAACGTGAAGCAGGAGGTATCACAATACCAGATCTTAAACTATACTACAGAGCAATAGTAACAAAAACAGCATGGTATTGGCACCAAAATAGACACGTACACCAATGGTACAGAGGAGAAGACACAGAGACAAACCCACACCAAATACAGTTATCTCCTACTATACAAAGGTGCCAAAAACATTCATGGGAGAAAAGATAGACTATTCAACAAATGGTGCTGGCAAAGCTGGAAATCCATATTTAGCAAAATAAAATTGAACCTCACCCTGCCCAATATTGCAATATGTTCCCACTAATCCTAGTGTGTCTAGTGTTTTGAACATGAAGAAATGCTGTATTTTGTCAAATGTTTTCTTAGCATCTATTGAGATAATTATATGATTCTTGCCTTTAAGTCTATTGATGGGATAGATTATGTATGTTAATTTCCATACGTTGAACCAACTTGCACCCTAGGATAAATCCCACTCGATTGTGGTGCACTATCTTTTAAATATGTTTTTGTATGTGATTTGCTAGAATTTTAATGAGAATTTTTACATCAATGTTCATCAGGGATATTGTTCTTTCCTTGATGTGCCTTTGTCTGGTTTTGGAATCAGGGTGATACTACCCTCATAGAATGAGTTTGGTAGGGTTCCCTCATTTTCTATTTCATGGGATAATATGAGGAGTATTAATATTAATTTGAAAGTCTTGTAGAACTTGGCTGAGAATCTGTCTGATCCCATGTTTTTCTTTATTGGTGAGCTTTTGAGGCATCTTTTATTTCCTTGCTTGAAATTGATCTGTTTAAATGTGTATATCCTACTGATTCAGTTTGGGTAGATCATATTGCCTCTAGAAATTTGTCAATATCTTCAGAATTTTTTATTTTACTGGAGTATAAATTTTCAAAATAGTTTCTAATTATCTTCTGTATTTCAGTAGTGTCTGTTGTGACATTTCCTTTTCAACACGAATTTTGGTAATTTGAGTTTTCTCTCTCCTTCTTTCCATTAGGGTGGCTAAGGTTTATCAATTTTATTTATTTTTTGAAAGAACCAGCTTTTGGGGGCTGGGGATGTGGCTCAAGCGGTAGCGCGTTCACCTGGCATGCGTGCGTCCCGGGTTCGATCCTCAGCACCACATACAAACAAAGATGTTGTGTCTGCCGAGAACTGAAAAATAAATATTAAAAAATTCTCTCTCTCTCTCTCTCTTTAAAAAAAACCAGCTTTTTTTTTGTTTTGTCAATTTTTTCAATTGTTTATTTAATTTCAATTTCATTGATTTCAGATCTGATTTTAATTATTTCCTGTCTTCTTCTAATTTTGGTATGATTTCTTCTTTTTCTAGGGTTTTGAGATGTAATGTTAGGTCATTTATTTGTTGACTTTTTATTCTTTTAATGAGTGAGCTCAATGCAATGAACTTTCCTCTTAACACAGCCTTCATAGTGTCCCAGAGATTTTGATATGTTGTTTTGGAGTACTTATTTACCTCTAAGAATATTTTTTATCTCCTCCTTGATGTCTTCTGTTATTCATGTGTCATTCAATAGCATATTGTTTAGTGTCTAGGTGTTGTAGTAGTTTTATTTTTAATTTTATCATTAATTTGTATTTTTAATATTTATTTTTTAATTGTAATTGGGCACAATATCTTTATTTTATTTATTTATTTTTGTGTGGTTCTGAGGATCAAACCCAGGGCCTCCCACATGCTAGGTGAGCACTCTACCACTGGGCCACAACCCCAGCCCTCATTGATTTGTAATTTTATTCCATTATGGTCTGATAGAATGCAGGGTATTATCTCTGTTTGTTTGTATTTATAAGACTTGCTTTGTGGCATAATATATGGTCTATTTTAGAGAAAGATCCATGTGCTGCTGAGAAAAAAGTGTATTTGCTTATTGATGAAGAAGATATACTGTATATGTGTTAAGTCTAAATTATTGGTTGTAATATTGAGTTCTGTTGTTTCATTGTTTAATTTTTGTTTGGAGGATCTGTCTAGTGGTGAGAGAGGTATGTTAAATTCACCCAGCAATTTTGTGTTGTGGTCTGTTTGATTCTTGAAATTGAGAAGGGTTTGTTTGATATAGTGGATGCTCCATTGTTTGGGGCATAGATATTTACAATTGTTATGTCTTAATGATGTATGATTCCATTAAGTAGTATGAAATGACCTTCTATATCCCTTCTGACTAAGTTTGGTTTGAAGATATGAGGGTGGAAACCCCTGCTTGTTTATGTGGTCCATGTGAGTTATATGTTTTTTTTTCCATCCCTTTACCTTCAGTCTGTGGGTATCTTTTCCTATGAGATGAGTGTCTTGAAGATAGCATATTGTTGGGTCTTTTTAAAAAATCCAGTCTGCCAGTTTGTCTTTTAATTGATGAATTTAGGCCATCAACATTCAGGGTTATTATGAAATATGGTTTGCATTCCTGATTATTTTGGCTTATTTTGGTTTTTATCTTGACTTGGTTTCTCCTTTGATTGACTTTTCCTTTAGTGTAGCTCCTCTATTTGCTGATTTTCTTTGTTGTTTTTCATTTCTTCTTCCTGGAATATTTTGCCAAAATATTGTAGTGCCAGATTTTTCATTGTAAATTCTTATAACTTTTGTTAATCATGGAAAGTTTTTATTTCACCATTAAATCGGAAGCTTAGTTATGCAGGATGTAAGATTCTTGGTCAGCATCTATTATCTTTTAGAGCTTGATATATGTGGTTCCAGGACCTCCTAGCTTTGAGGATCTGGGTTGCAAAAATATGCTGAGATTTGAATTGGTTTCCTCCTATAAATAATCTGAGACTTTTATATTGTTGCTTCTAAAATTCTATCCTCATTCTATATGCTAGGCATTTTCATTATACTGTGCCTTGGTGTGGATCTGTTGTAGTTTTGTACACTTGGTGTCCTGTAAGCCTCTTATATTTGATTTTCCAATTCATTCTTCATGTTTGGTAACTTTTCTGATATTATTTCATTGAGGAGATTGTGCATTCTTTTGGTTTGTATCTCTGGGCCTTCCTCTATCCTGATAATTCTTAGATTTGGTCTTTTTATTTTACTCCATAGTTCTTGGATATTCTCTTCATGGTTTCTTACCATATTCATTATGTGTTCAACTTTATTTTTAAGATTATATATTTTGTCTTCATTGCCTGAGGTTCTGTCTTCCAAGTGATCTAGTCTGTTGCTGATGCTTTCTATCGAATTTATTATTTATTTCCTTCATTTCAGGGATTTCTGTTAGGTTTTTTTCAGAGTCTCTATTTCTTTTTTGAGGTAATCTTTTGCTACCTGTATTTGCTCTCTTATCTCTTTGTTGGAGTGATCAATTGTTGCTTATAATTACTCTCTTATATTGTTCTGTGTTTCACAGATCATTTTAAATTTGTACATTCTGAACTCCTTCTCTGAAATTTCATCTACTGTGCTGTCAATCAATTCTATTATTGTAGCATCTTGGTTTGTTTGGGACAATTTCTTCCCTTGTATTTTCATGTTATTCATGTTTCTGCCTCTCTAGCATTGTGGTTCGGAGATATTACAGTTTCTACCCTATAATCTTGTTGTGTCCCTACAAGTTAGACACCTCACCTTTAAGGGGAAGATCAATATTTACATCATCCAATGCAAACAATATGCAACCTTAAACCAAATAACTACTATTTAGACAGTTACAGTTTTGTCACAATAAACAGAAATGATGTGTTTAATTAGTAATCACACTATAAATAGTAGGTTTGCATATGAGTCTATAATAGTCTCTAATGGTGGACAAGGGTGTGTGTGTAGGATGTGGGGTTTATAAGGGAGGAGGTGAGAATATGGAGGTATTAGATCATAGGAAGAGTGAAAGGAGGGAATCAAGAGAATTTGGCTAGCAGGGATACCTCTGGTGTAACCAGGTCTACAGAAACCTTGGTCATAGTCTTCTAGTCCTGGCTGTTGTCTCTAGTTGGAAGTGGGCTTGGAAGAGCCACATTGGTAGATGGGGGGGGGGGGGCAGCATAGTTGGTCTCCTCTTCTGTGTGTGCATGGTTGCTCTCTTTCAACTTAAATATGTGTGTGTGTGTGTGTGTGTGTGTGTTGTAGATGGACACAATACCTCTATTTTATTTATTTATTTTTATGTGGTACTGAGGATTGAACCCAGTGCTTCACACATGTTAGGAAAGTGCTCTACCACTGAGCACCCCAGCACCCCCTTAGTAGTCTTAAATAAAACATCTATACTATAGCATCTAACCTTATAAAATAGCTACCCTGTGGCCTTTAGCACTATTATGATAGCCATATAATATCATCTAAAGTTAGTATAATAGCATTTAATAGTAATCTTATATCTAAATTATATTATTTAAACTAATATAATAACAATACTAATAGGGCACTCATAGTATAGCTTATAAAACTAATATAATAACAACTTGGGGCTTTATTATTAATATACTATGTATACTACAGCATCTCAAAGTATTGAAAGAGTAGCCCTCTTCATTTGATATTAATATTATATCTATACTGTGTTCTGTTAATGGAATATTATAGGTCCTCTGTGGCCTTTCATATTAATATGGTATACGTACTATGGCATTTAAGGCTAATATAATAGCTACCCTATGGCCTTTAATATTAATGAAATATCAATATGTTGACCCCTAACATTGAAATAATAATTTCCCTGTGATCTTTTAATATTATATAATATCCACATTATAGCACTTAAAATGAATATAATACCTGCCCTGTGGCCTTTAATACTAATATGTTATCTGTATTATAACATCTGTTATTCATATAAAAGCAGCCCTCTTACCTTTGTATTGTTATGATATCCATATTATAGCATGTAAACTAATATAATTGCTGTCTTGTGACCATTAATTATTATATTATTTTCATACTATAGCATCTAAATATAATGTAATAGCCCTGTAGATTTTTATACTAATGTAATATCCACTCAGTTGCATCTAAAAGTGGTATAATAGCTGTCATCTGGTCTTTAATACTGATATAATATTCACATTAGAGCATCAAAAATTGATACAGTACCTTTCCTGTGGCTTTAATACTAATATGACATTTTTGTTGCAGCATCTAAAATTAATATGATAGCTGCTCTGTGGCCTTTGATATTAATATTATACCTATAAACCAGTGTCTCAAACTGATATAATATATGCACTGTGGCCTTTATAGTTAATATGATATCCATAGTAGAGCATTAAAAAATATTAGAATAGCTGCACTGTGGTGTTTAATACTATTATGTCTATACTATAGTATTGAAAATGGATATCAAAGCTGCTCTGTGGCCTTTTGTATTAATATGATGACCATTGTATTGCATTTAATATTGACATAATATTTGCCCTGTGTTAAATTTTTTTGGGGAGGGTACTAGGGATTGAACTCAGGGGCACTCCACCACTGAGCCACATCCCCAGCCCTATTTTTGTTTTATTTAGAGACAGGGTCTAACTGAGTTGCTTAGCACCACACTTTTGCTGAAGCTGGCTTTGAGCTCACCTGGCTTTGTGGCTTTTATTTCTAATGTGATATCCATATATAGCATCTAAAACTGATACAAGAGCTGTCCTGTGGCTTTTAATACTAATATAGTGTCCCATACTGTAGCAACTGAAAATAATAAAATAACTACATAGTGTTGTTAAATGCTAATGTGATATTCATAGTGGAGAATATATCACTAATAAAGTATATATTCTTTATATAGCCTTTAATACTATTTTATGTAGCCTTTAATACTATTATTATGTTCATAGTATACCTTCTAAAACTTACTTAATAGCTACACTGCCACTTAATATTACTGCAGCATCCATATTATTGTTCTAAAACTAATAAACTATCTACCCTATGCCCTTTGATATTAATATTTGTACTATAGCATTCAAAACTATCATAATGGCTGCCCTGTGCTGATTAAAATTAATATATTATCCATATTATATATTCTAAAATTAATACAATTGCTATCATGTGGCCTTTAATATTATGATATTCATTCTCTAGCATCTAAAGATAATATAATAGCTATCCTGTGGCCTTTAATATTACTGTGATATCCTACTATAGCATCTAAAACTAAATACTAGCTGTACTTTGGTCTTTAGTTGATGTTAACATTCATCCTGTGGCATCTTATACTAATATATTAGCTGCCCTCTGTTTTTAATATTAATGTAGTGTTCATATTTAGCATCAGAAGTTAGTATAAAAGGTTCATGTGGCCTTTAATACTAATAATATCCATACCATAGCATCTAAAAGTAATAAAATTAGTAAAATATGTGCTCTAGTATCTTTCATATTAATATGATGTCCATACTATACCTAACTGTAACATAATAGCTTCTCTGTAGTCTTTAATAATAATGTGATGTTCATACTATAGCATGTAAAACAAATGAAGTAGCTGCCTTTGGTGTTTAATATTAATAAATTATCTATGTTATAGAATCTAAAACTAATATATATAGCTGCCTGTGGTTTAATATTAATGAACTATTCATACGATAGCATATTAGCTAATTTATATCCTATGGCCTTATGTGATACCCATATTGTAGCATCTACTACAAATATAATAGCTACCATATGGCCTTTAATACTGATATCTACACTATAGTATTAAAAACTATGACAATACATGCTGGTGGCCATTAATGTTAATGGGATATCTATCTTACTATACATAATATTAATACAATATCTGTCCTTTGCTTTTATACTAATATAATGTCCATAATATAGCATGTTAAACTGACAAAATAGCTGACTTGTTGTTCTTAATGTTATTATGAAATTTATAATATAACATATAAAACTGATATAATAACTGTCCTGTTGCCTTAATGAAATGTAATATCCATACTCAGAATATCTGCTCTGTGGTCTTTAAAAGTAACAAAATATCCTTAGTATAACATCTAAAATTAATACATTCATTGCTGTGTGTCCTGTGATATTACTATAATACCCAGACAGATAAACATAATAACTCCTCTGTGGCTTTTAATATAGAGATAGTATTTATATTATAACATCTACTATTAATAAAATAGCTGCTCTGGCTCTTATACTATCATGATATCCATAATGTATCATCTAAAATTAATATAACAACTGCCTTATGGACTTTAATATTAATATAGTATTCATGAAATATCCAAAACTAATATGAGCTGCCCTGTAGCCTCTTGTAGTAAAATGATGTCCATACTATAGCATCTCAAACTAATATAGTAATGGCACTGTGCTCTTTAATACTAATGTAACATCCACAATATCATCTTAAACTAAAATAATAGGTGTCGTGTTGTCTTTAATATTAATGTAATATTCAAACTTTAGCATCTAAAAATAACAAAAGTGTGCCCTGTTAACTTAATGTAATATTTGTACTATTACATCTTAAACTAATGTAATATATGTCCTGTGGCCTTTAATACTATTATGATACCCATAGCATACAATCAAATACTAGTATAGGGCTGGGGATGTGGCTCAAGCGGTAGCGTGCTCGCCTGGCATGCGTGCGGCCTGGGTTCGATCCTCAGCACCACATACAAACAAAGATGTTGTGTCCGCCAAATACTAAAAAATAAATATTAAAAAATTCTCTCTCTCTCTCCCTCTCACTCTCTCTTTAAAAAAAATACTAGTATAATGGCTGCCCTCTGGCCTTTAATGCTAATGTAATAATCATATTATAGTATCTAAAATAATCTAATATCTGCCCTGTGACCTTTATTATTAATGTAAGATGCATACTATAACATTTAAATTAATATAACACCTGCCTTATGGCCTTTAATAATAATGTAATATCAAAATTAAAGCATGGAAAACTAATGTTAATACTATAATGATATCCATACTATATGTTATGTGACTGTTAATGTAACATTCATAGTGTGTCCTCTAATGCTGTATAATAGCTGATCTTGGCATTCAATATTATGTCCATACTGTGACTTCTAAAGCAAATATAATAGCTGTCCTGTGCCCTTCCATATTAATATAATATCCATAGTGTAGCATCTAAAAATAATATAATTGCTTCTTGTGGCCTTTAATCCTTATATGACATTCATAGACTAACATCTAAAACTAATATGGTAAAAGCCCTATGGATTTTAATGCTGATATGATATTCATACTAAAACATTGAAATCAGATATAATAGCTACCCTGTGACCTTTAAAATTAATTGTTCATGTAATAGTATTTAAAACTGATAAAATAACTGTATGTGGCCTTTGGAATTAATATTATATCCATAATGTGGCATCTAAATATAATCTGCCTCATGGCTATGATACTAATATGATGTCCATTCTAGAGTATATAAAATTAGTATAACGGCCATTTTCTCTCTAATACTAATATGATATCCATCCTTGAATATATAAAAGTGCCATAATAGTTGCCCTGTGGCCTTTAGTACTAATTTTATATCATACTAGTGTTATTGCTGTTGACCGGTGACGAGTTCTTGCTTCCCCAATGTTGAAGAATAACACCAAAGAAGCACGCTGAGGCAAGGTCAGAGTAGAAATTAGAAGTTTATTAAAGGACAGCAGAAAAGACTTCTCCCGGAGGAGGAAGGGGACCCAAGAGGTGGAATCCTTGGAAGGGATGTTGTCTCCCCTTTTTATAGTTCTTTCAGTGATGGAATGTAGGTGGGAAGGCCCAAGGGGTGGGACACAGGTGGGCCAAAGAAGTAATCTGGTCAGGAAGGACTTCTGAGTCAGCACCTTTTTGCTGGGGGCTGTTCATTAACATTTCTTTGAGGTGGACTTTGGCCTAGGGCCTTTTCGGGACTTCATTAACATTCCATGAGTTGTCCTGCGTTTCCGGAATCATTGCCAGCATGGCCTCCATTTTAGATTTCACTCGGCATTAGACCCGATTTATCTAACTACACTGACTACCTAACTTTAAATCTGGCTTCACTAGCACACCTAAAACTGATATAATAGCTACCCTGTGGCCTCTAATACTCAAGCAATATCCATAAATGCATTTAAAATTTAAATGATTGCTGCTCTTTAGTCTTTACAATGACATGAAACCTATACTATAGCATCTAAAAGTAATATAATGGCTCCCCTGTGGCCTTTCATGCTAATAGCAAATCTATACCTGTTGTGGTTTAGAGTTGAAATTTTTCCCAAAGCTTATGTATGAGACAATGAAAGAAAGTGGAGATGTGAAAGGATTGAGTTATGAAAGCTTTAACCTAATTAATGCATTAAACCACAGATTGGGATTAAGTGGATATTAATTGTAGGAAGTTATGGTATGGCTAGAAGAGGTGGGTCATGGGGGGCATTCCTTTGAGATTTATATTTTGTTCTTGGTACATGGAGCTTTCTCTCTACTTACTATTTGTCATATCCTGAGCAGTTTTCTTCTTACATAACCCTGTATGATCTGCCTTATCTTGGGCCAAGAGTAATGGCAACAGCCATCCTTAGACTGGGACCTCTAAAAAATGACTACTAAGTAAACTTTTCCTCCTCTAAAATTGTTCTTTTGATCACAGCAACAGAAAAAGATGACTGAAATAGAAATTGGTACTAAAGGAGGAAAATTGAACTTTAGAGATGCAAGCTGGAGAAGCTATAGAATATTGAATTGGAGATTAATGGGGGATTCTGGTTGGATCCTAGAAGTCCAGAATGCTGATAGGAGGGTATATAGTAAAGACTGGGCTCCTAAGGTTTCAGAGGAAGAGATGTTATTGGAAATTGGACTAGAGGCCATTCTTTCTATGTTGTGGCTAAGAATATGTCTACATTTTGCCAGCATTCTGAGATTTTCTGAGATTGAATTTAAAGGTAATGGAGTAATTAATTTGGCAGAGAAAATTTAAAGCTAGCACAGCATTCTGGCAGTGACATGAATATTGCTGGCAGATTTTAGTCAAGTTTACTGTGATAATCAGCATCAGAAAGCAGAGCAGAAAGATGTGAATACCTTGCAGTTTAGCCAGAAAATTGTGAGTAAAACTAGGGTGATTGTTAAAGACATCACAACCATTAAAGAATTTTTAAATTATTTTACCCAGGATGATAGGAAAGATGGCTTGAGGGCAACAGGAATTGGCAAGACCACACCCATCTCAGGCTCAAGGTTGTAAAAGTAACAATTCTTTGAGAAGAGACCATTTGTGCACCCTGCTTCCACAAGGGGAGACAGGAAGTTATTTAACCATGCTAAGATGCCCAGATATTCATAGGCTGCTGCAGCATTGGTCCTAGGAGTCTTGCCTACTATGTAAAATGGTGGTAGCCTTGGCATCAACCATGTGGTTAGGGTGCTAGGGTGTCATGGAGGTTTTTACTGAGATTTCAAAGGAAATACTTGGAGGCCAGGTAAGATGCCACTAGGTTGGAGTCCCTATAGGCAGCCCCTGAGAGGGTGATGCATGATGAAGTGAGAATAAAGCTGAAGCTTCTGTGGAGACCCTTGAGATTAAGAGATGCCAGTACCATGGGAAGTCTGTCAAGGAAGGCTGTGGGAATCAAACAGATATAAGCTAAGAGAAGTTTGTGGTTTGCAACCAACAAATTCATAGAGCAGAGCTGCATAAGCCCTTTGGAAAGAACATCACAACATCATATGCCTCAGATGCTGAGTGTGGAACTATAGGTCTTGTTTTTCTAGCTAAATTTGAAATTTCAGTCATTATCTATTGGATTGCATGTAATTTGCTTTGATTTTTAGGGGGGGGGGCTCATGCTGAGAGTTTTTCTGAAATCTCAGAACAGACTTTGGACTTTGGCGCTTGGGTAATGCTATTAAAAATATATGGACTCTTGGACTATATATTAAAAATATATAGACTCTGTACTTTACATTGTGAGATGGGCATGAGCTTTGGGGAGCCAGGGTCAAAATATTATGGTGTGAATATGAAAATTCATGTGTGAAAAAATGCAGGAAAATTTACAGGTAAAATGATGAGGTTATGAGAATCTTAAACTAATCAATGTGTTAATTTACTGATAAGGATTGACTTGAAAATTGTAGGTAGTAGGGTGTGGCAGGAAGAGGTTGGCCATTGGGAGCATTCCTTTGGAGTTTCTGTTTTGTCCCTGGTGAGCAGAGCTCTCTCTTCTTCCTGTTTTCATGTCCTGAGCTAATTTTCTCCTCCACTCATTTTGTTCATTATGTTCTGCTTCATTTCAGGCCAAGAACAGTGGGGCTGGCCCTCTATGGATTGAGACATTGGAAACTGTGAGTGTCAAATAAAATGTTCATTCTCTTAATTTGTACTTGTCAAGATTTTTAGACACTGGCAAAAATGATGACTAAAACAACAATGTACTATCTAAAAATAATATAATAGTGGCAATTAGGCCTTTTATACTAATGTAGCATTTATTGTATAGTATCAACAATTAATTCAGTAATTCAGTAGTCATCCTGTGGCCTTTAATACTAACATAGTTTTTAAGTGTTGATATAGTATCAACACTGTAGCATCCAAAACTAATATATTACCTACATGAAAGCTCTTAATGCTACAACAATATCCTTAATATAGCAGCTAAACTGATAGTTGTTCTGTGGCCTTTAATATTAATACAATATTAATAATGCAGCCTCTAAAACTGAAATAACAGTTGCCTTATAGCCTTTTAATGCTAATATGACCTTTATACTATGGCATCAAAACTAATATTATAAGTCCCTTGTGAACTTTATCACTAACATTGCATCCATATTATGGCATCTACAACTGATATAATAGATGGAATGTGAAAATTAAAATTAACATTATATCCATACTGTGGACTTAAAACTAATATAATAGCTCCCCTGTGGTCTTTAAAATTAATAAAATTCATACTCTAGCTTATAAAACTAATATAGTAGTTGCCCTGTGTTTTTTGGTATTAATATGGTATCCATACTGTAGCATCTAAAACTGATATAAAAGCTGCCCTGTGGCCTTTAGTACTAATAAAATATCCATGCTAAAACAATTAGAGGAACATCATAGTTGCCTTGTGGCTGGTAATACTAATATGATATCTATGCTAGAGCATGTAAGGAAAATAAAGATACAGAGACACAAGATGCAGAGGCAGAAAAGATAGCTTCTTGTCCAAACAGCCACATTTATTTATACCGATAGGTTACATTTGGTTATTAGTGCCATAACTACATCATTGTTTATTGTATCAGTAAGGTTGCTTATTCTACAGTTACAATATGCAATGTTAGAAACTTTGTGCAGCTTTTAAGAAAGTCCATTGTCTGAAGTTAGGGCAGGTGTTGGGAAAACATAACTGGCATCAGCACCCCAGAGAAAAACCCCAGCATGGCGCCTAACGACCTTCTTCTCTTTTTTTCCTTTCACTGGCGCAAAACATTCCCACCGGCGCCAATGTTCAAATCCTGCTGGTGGGAAGCCTTAGCCCCAATAAGAATTAACTTCTTGGGCTCCGGAACTGACATATGGAAGAGCTTGCCAATAAACGGGTGACCTATTATCTACCTCAGCCCTGCTACCTCTCCTTAGACCTATATAAACACACAGCCTTTTGTAATAAAGTGGAACCTCTTTGGTGATCTGTGTCATGTGATGTCTCCCATTCATAGTGTGGTGCGGCGTCTTCCAGTCTTACAGCAGGTCCAGGAGCACCAGGGCTTTTAAGAAAGTCCATTGCCTGAAGTTAAGGCAGGTCCAGGAGCACCAGGGCTTGGTGAAACATTATAGTTATCTGAAAAGCAAGCTCCTTTATTCCCAGGAGCTGTGTGCCTGAGATCAAGGTTGAGGCTGATAAGACTCTAGCACAGAGTCTCCTCATTCAGGACATGGCTACAGCAGCTAGGCTTCCAATGTCTTTGCACAAGAGTTTTCCTAGCAGCCAGGCATTCTGTGTGTTTGCACAAGAAACATCCCTAGCCACCAAACCTGCCACAGTCATGAAACTATCGGAGACCTCAATCTCAAACACAGAACACTTATAAGAGCACACAAAACTGATATGAGAGCTCTTCTTTGCCCTTTACTACTAATATATTGTCCACATTATTAGATTTAACACTGATAAAATAGCTTCACTGTGCCTTCAACAATATTATGATATTTATTAATAATATAGCATATAAAACTGATTGCTTTAGTTGGTTTTTCATTGTTGTGACCAAAAGACATGACAAGAATAATTTAAGAAGTAAAATTTTGGCAGGGGTCTCACAGTTTTAGAGGTGTCAGTTCATAGATAGCTGGCTCCATTCCTGGGATGAGGCAGAACCTCATGGCAGAAGTGTGTGGTGGAGGAAAGTGGCTCAGAACATTACACCAAGAAGCAGAGAAAGAGCTCTACTCAACAAGGACAAATGTGTACCCCCTAAACATACACCCTACCTGCTTGCTGAAAAAACCCAGTTAATTACTATCAGGGATTAACATACTAATTAGCTTAAGGTTCTCATAACCTAATCATTTCACCTTTAACTTTTATTGTCTCACACATGACCTTTTGGGGGACACCTAATATCTAAACCTTAATAGTCTGCCTTTGGCCCATAAAAAGCCCATACCCATCTCAAACTGTAAGATACATTTAGTTCATTTTAAAGGGTCCCCATAGTCTCAACAGGTCAAGTATTGCCCAAAAGTCAAAGTCCAAATCTCCCACTGAGACTCAGGCAAACTGTAAGTGTGAGCTGCTTTAAAAAAGAAAAAGCAAGTTACATGTATCTAATATGTAAAGGTGCAGAGTAATTATTTCCATTTCACAAGGAGGAATAGGGACAGAGAAAGGAGGGATGGGACCAAAGCAAGACCAGAATCCATTTGGGAAAATAAATCCTGTAGCTTCCTATCCAGCATCTGGGGCATGTGACATCATGATGTTCTCTCCAAAGAGCTACTCTGGCCCTTGACTTTGCTGGTTGCAGCCCACATGGCCTCCTTGTTGACTTGTTTTTGCTCCATTACTTCAGGTTTTCTTGGCAGATGTTCCACATTGCCGGCATTTTTTAATCTTTTGGATTCTCCTTTGCAGCTTTCTGGTCTGCTGCCATTTCAAGCAGTAGCCAATCTTCCAGGGACCCTTGCTGCAGCAGTCTCTGAGTGCCTAGGTGACTGAGCACAGTGAAATAACTTTCTAGGCCTCTCTGTGTAGGCAGGGTGCACCAATGCTCTCTTCTCAAAGGAATATTTTCTTTTACATCCTTGAGCCTGTGGTGTGTGTGGTCTTGCCAATTCCTGAGATGCCCTCAAGCCATTTCTCCAATTTTCTCTATTCAAAGTCTTTAGCAGCATCTCTTTAGTGGTCATAATATATATGACAACCACAACTTTTTTAGTTCCATTTTTACTGTCAGTTTTCTGGCAAAACTGGAAGCTTTTCAAAATTTCTGCTCTGTTTTCTGCTCCTGATTATTACAATAAACTGGGCTTAAATCTGCCATCAATATCCATGCCATTGCCTAAAGGCTATGCAGCATAGGCTTTTCTCTGCCAGATTAAGAAGTCCACCACCTGTTAACTTCAGCCTCACAGAAAGCATGAGGACATGAGCAAAATATAGACAACTTCTTAGCCAGAACATAACATGATGGCCTCTAGTATAACTTCTAAGAGTCCTCCTTCTCTGAAATCTCATGAGCACTGTCTTTAATGCCTACAGTCCTATCAGCATTTTGATTTTCTAAGCTTCCACAAGAATCACCCATTAAGCTGTGCTTATAATATTTTAAAGCTTTTCCAGCTTGCATCACTAAAATTATTGAAATTCCTCCTTCATATTCCAAAATGTTCCAAAGGCTTCTGAACCACTTGGTCAAGTTAGTAACAGCCACGATCCCACTTTTACTACCAATTTATGTTTTAGTCAGGTTTTTTATTTGTGACCAAAAGACATGACAAGAACAATTTTAAGGAGAAAAGTTTATTTTGGGGCTAACAGTTTTAGAGTTCTCAGTCCATAGATAGCTGGTTTCTTCTTCAGGGCCTGGGATGAGGCAGAACATTATGGCATAAGTGTGTGAAGGTCTGGTGGAGGGAAATGATTCAGGACATTGCACCAAGAAGGAGAGAGGCAGAGGCAGAGGCAGAGGAAGGGACACACACACACACAACCACACACACACACACATATGGAGGGAGGGAGAAGGAGAACTCTGCTCAACTAGGACAAAATAAATATATACCCCAAAGGCACCTTCCAGGAACCCACTTTACCCACCACACTCTATTGCCTATAGTTATAACCCATTTATTCTGTATCAGGGATTAATGTACTGATTAGGTTAAAGCTCTCATAACCCAATCATTTCACCTCTAAACTTTCCTGCATTGTCTCACATACAAGCTTTTGGGAGATATCTAATATCTAAACAACAACCCTGATACAATAGTTTCCCTGAGGCCTTTGATATTTTACCCATACACTAGCTTATAAAACTGATGTTATTGCTGCATGGTGACCTTTAATACTGACATATTATCTGTATAATATCATTGAAAATATGTTAACCCCCTGCGGATTTAATATTAAATTCTCACTACAGCATGTAAAACTAATATAATAGGCTTCCCATGGCTTTTATTATTGGTATAATATTCACATTATGGCATCTAACACCAATATAATATCTATCTTATGATCTCTAATACTAATAAGATATACTATAACATATAATATAGTAGTTGCCTGATGGCCTAAAATACTAATATGATATTCTTACTATACCATCAAAAACTAATATAATATCAGCCTGTTGTCTTTAATACTTTTGTTATCCATACAATACCATCAAAAATTAAATAATAGGTGATGTGACACTTTTAATATTAATATCTGCATTATAGTATCTAAAATAAATATAATAAATGCCGTGTCTCCTTTAATACTTGTATAGTAAACATAATTAGTAGCATCTAAAACTGACCTAGTGGCTTATCCTGTGGCCTTTAATACTAATAGGCATCCATAAAATAGCATCTAAAAGTAATGTAATAGCTGCAATGTGGCCTTTATTATGAATATAAAATTTATACTATAATACCTTAAACTCATAATAGCTTCCTTGTGGCCTTTATATTAATATTTATAGTGGCCTCTAATAGTGATATAATAGTTGACCCGTGGGCTTTAATGTCAATATAATATCTATACAGTGACCTATAACTTAAGGTCAGAGGAGTCTTCACAGGCCCCAAAGAAAAAGGTATCTCTGTCTCTGTGTGATTATTTCATGCAGCCCAGTTCAGTTCACCTGGAGTGATCCTAAGTGTTTTAGTCATGAGAAATTCAACAATTGGTGGCCTGTGCTGGGACTCCAAGGTTAATTTTAGAAATTTAGTGGGATTGGAATTTCTCTCCAGAAGTTAAGCACACTTAGGATTTGAGAGTATTGTGGGCTGAATTGTAGAAAGTAAGTGAATTAGAAGAAAAATCTGTGATGTTAACTTTTTTTAATATTTGGGAATATTTTTATTTTATTTTTAGATATATAAAAAATTATTTTTGCAATTCTAGAGACCCTAAATAAATGTAAAAAATTATTAAGATGATTAATGAGATATGTTGTAAAGTTCAATCCTCTCCCAAGGGAAAAGTGCTTCTGTTGACTTTTTTGGATTGTTTTTGTGACTCTTTATATTTTGAAATATTAGGTAAAGGGTTTTGGGGTTTATGTAGTAGAAGTCTGCACTTGGAGAGTGAGAAAAAGGAGAAATTTTTTTGTGATGAGACTTGATATAAGGTTTATTTACCTGTGGAGAAGTGAATTTTATTTTTCTATTATTTTTGTGAATACCCAGAAGGTTTATACTGAACCTCTTTGCTACATTCTTGTCCTATGGATCAGAATGGCTGTAACTCAGCTGCTGTGGACAAAAGACTTTAGCTGCTATTCCCTATGGGGTCTGTAACTAAACCCACAGCCAGCAGTGTTTTAACCCTTAAACAATCTGACCTAAGTGCCAAACACAGACTGCCTTAAGATCTGGTAGTAACACTGGCATCTGCTGTTAAAACTCACTTTTAAAGTCCCACATGCTGCAAGGAAAGGTACAAAAGACCAAAAGACAGGAGAACACAAGCTACAAGCACAGGTCACAGAGACAAGGCAAGCCACTGCCCACTGTGTGTGTGTGTGTGTGTGTGTGTGTGTGTGTGGGAATACAAATAAATCAAATGGAATGCAACTAGCTAGAGAATGGAATGAACTGGCTAGAAGCTCCAGGAGCTTTTGCCCTCACAATGGGCAGCCAGCTCCATGCTGTTTCCATCACCATGGTAATTGACTCCTGGCTGGAGGAATGGTCTTCCTGGTTTCACCTCCTGCATTTTCACGGGCTTCTCATTGGTCCTTCCACTGTCACTCAGAACTTCTGGTCCCGCCTTCCAGCCACTAACCTGTACTTCCTGTTTCACACAGACGTGCTACTGAAAGTACACAGAGTCTGCATTTTTAAGAATGCCCACCTGTAAATGCTAACAAAATATCCTTTTCAGGCAAAATCTAATTCCACAGGTTTCTAAGTTGCAGCCCTGAGCCTAACTTAATTTTCAAAGCTAAATAACCTATTTTTTTCTTTTTAGCTGTATTATTAAGAAAAATTGCAGAGGTAATATAACAATTATAAAAAAATACATGTGCTTTTTTATATTTTGTTTTTAATTTTGAAGGTTATGAGGATGCATTTGCTTGTAGCAGGAACAAAACCTGGCAATGTTCCTATGATAATCAAGAAATCCTTATTCTCATTCCTGACTATATAATTGCAAGAAATGAATAAATGCATACAAAAAGATCTTATTTCAGCTACATCATGTGATGTCACATATAAGAGTGCACTCCTAGCTAAAAATAAATTGAATGGATCCAAATATCCTAAGAACCACGTGGTTACATAAAGTTAAAACAATTATAAGTTATGCTCTTATTCTTAATATATATTTTTCTAGGTATTGAAATAAACTATAGTTGTTAACCTATAAAATAATTAGCATATATATCTAATTGTTTAATTAATATATGTTTATCTAATTGTTTTTCTTCAATAGAAACACATAATTTATACATTTCTTATATATGCATGTATCTGATGCTCTGCCTTTTAGTTGCAGATATTTGAGATAAATGTATTTTACTATATATTTACTTTCAAGAGGACAAACAACAATCAAGTAATCTTGTATTATTATACAAACCGTATATGATGATAAACAGTTATAATTCTGTCTACAGAAATATCCAAGTACTTTAACTGTATTTTCATTAAGATATTTCTTCTTATCAAGGTACGATAACTTGTTTTGATTCTAAAGTTTTCAGAAATTGTTCCAAAGTATAACCAGGAAAAGTTTTAAAAGGAATGGAAGATGTTTCAACAGAGAGAGGAAGCACACATTGGAGGTTCTCAGAAGAAGAAAAAAATCATCTTTGGGTAAAACAAGGTCTTTCTATTCTAGATTTTAATGATAAAGATATTTTTCTAAATAGAAAGATCTTTATGTCATTATCTAGACAGATGATTTAGAAAGTTAAAACAGTTGAGAAAAAGATTTATATGTACTGGACTGACTATAAAAATTTTAACTGATTAATTTAAGAATATTTCAGGCTGTTTTCCTGATTTTACTATGCTGATGTGAGCTAAGATTTTGTCCATATTTAGATATGATAAAGATATATTAAAATGTTAAGTTTATTTTCTTTAAGAAAGGTCTTTATTGCCTAATGATTTCTACTGTTTAAGGCAAGGATTTTTTTTTTAATAAATTCATATCCTTAATTAAACACTAAATATATTAAGCTGCTAACTTAGATCCCAATTTTGACAATTCTCCTTGTTACTAAATTTGATTGATTCAAAGACACTGCTGATACTTACATATTACTTTGTTTGTTGGATAATTGTGAGATTTGGGAGAACATTTTATTAGGACTGAGGTTTCCAAATTAAAGTCGTATATTAGTTTTGAGCAATAAAGGTTACAAACTTTGTTGTAAATTCATTGGTATTTTATAATTTCTCTGACTGGACCTATTATCCATAAAAAATATGGTGAGATTTATATATCACTCTCTACACTGGGAAGTAACCTTAATCATATTTTCTAAAAGACAATTAAGAAGCACCTAATTAAAGGATAATATTCTGAAACACAGAGATTTTTTAAGACCTTGTCTCAGAAAGAGATTGATTGTTCTTTCTAAATTGTTAGAATAAATTAACTAGTCTATATATTGGGAAATTACAATAATCAATAAAAGGTATCTCATTTTCATATCTAGCCTCAATTACTCTTAAGAGAAGGCCTTAAAATTTTGCCTACCAGGGCTGGGGATGTGGCTCAAGCGGTAGCGTGCTCGCCTGGTATGTGTGCGGCCCGGGTTCGATCCTCAGCACCACATACAAACAAAGATGTTGTGTCTGCCGAAAACTAAAAAAAAATATTAAAAAAAAAAATTTTGCCTACCAGAAACTATAATCAAAGGAAATCTCTCAAACTTAATATAGACCAAAATTAATTCAGGGAGATTTCCAAGAGATCCAGATTCATATATTAATATTTTAGAATTTACACCAGACCTTTAATCAATTTTATTAAATAAAGAAAAGGGGGAAAACAGGACTCCACAGGCACACACTACATCTTACATATATTTCAAAATTTTCTTAAATTGTGATACTGAGAGTCTTACTGTTACTGAACATGATTCAGTAAATTAATCAGATTTTAAATGATAAAGTTTAAACCTGTCATCATGATAATGACTGAGAAACCTGGCACAGGAAGGTAAATTTTCAGCTGCAGAGTTTATAGCCATGTAGATTCATGAACTTGTCAGGTCAGTAAAAATTATGAAGAGACTTCTATGGACCCATTTCTCAGGTCCATTTTTAATGTACATTGCAGTGTGGACTGGAAAGTCTACCAATGAAACTAGATTAATTGTACTGACTGTAATGGTCAGCTATACCTATATGTTGATCCTATGGTAACAGGCTGTCTGGAAGTATCTTTTGAGAAAAAGACAGCATATAAGAAACATAAACCAGCCAATCATGCTGGTCCCTAAGATTAAGACTATATTTACTTATATAGACAATTGTCAGGAAAAAATATTAAAATTGATTTTTCCTATTCAGGCCAGTTATTTACATAGAATATCCACCAATGTATTATTGCCTTAATATTTCTACATTAGAAGTTGGTACCTTTTCTAAGTGGATGAATTATGCATGTCTTGTCAGTACAACACAAGATATCTAGAAATAATGGATATATTTTAGGCTGGTCTCCTAGAATGGACAAGAACAATTGCATGAGGATGCCATAACTCCTAGAAACTTTATTTATTTTTTAAAAACATATTTATTTATT
This sequence comes from Marmota flaviventris, assembly GCF_047511675.1. Classification (NCBI taxonomy): domain Eukaryota; kingdom Metazoa; phylum Chordata; class Mammalia; order Rodentia; family Sciuridae; genus Marmota; species Marmota flaviventris. The sequence continues at coordinate 172,589 of NC_092505.1, read as the reverse complement.
TATTTAGTTATTGGCAGACACAACATCTTTGTTGGTATGTGGTGCTGAGGATTGAACCCGGGCCGCACGCATGCCAGACGAGCATGCTACCACTTGAGCCACATCCCCAGCCCTCCTAGAAACTTTAAACTCTTGGTGAGATGGCATCCAAAAAGATGTTTTGATGTTTGACTCTTATCTTCAGAATATTTACATTACTGACAGACCTAATAAACTTCTTAAATGTGAGAATTAAGAGGAAGGATGAACAATACAACTTATATTATTGTATCACTAGTTATTGCCAGCTAATATTTTAAATCTATTATATACTGAAGTTAATGTTCAGGCTTTGAACAGGTGCATGGCAATTAACCAGACCTAGGCAAGCTCTTGATCTCACAGTCCTCAAAGTGACCTCTTTAAATATTATTCCTTGTTTCTACAATATTTCTTGCAGCTATATCTTAAACTTATAACATATAACATATGGATTTTCTTAATATTTGACTTAAATTATTTCCAAGATCCTTCATAGTCAGATAAGTGCTGATGGAAGGATTGAAACTAAGTTAATACCCCGAGGATTCTGAGCAGTTAGGAGTAGGGCTAGAATTAGTGCAAGGGCTAGGGGTCAGTTAATGTTTGTCCTTTGCTGATTTCTACATGGGATCCTGGCAGCCACTGTATGAGCTCTCTACTCTACACTTTATGTAGAGGCCTAAATGTCATGCCAAATAAAAATGTCTATATTACTATGGCCAAACAGAATGCTTCTCAATAAAATTGGGAAAAGATTAAGAAACTTCTGATGAGTGTTTGGCAAAATAATAATAATAACTGGATCTTCCAAAGTTAACTAAGTGACTTTAATCCTAAATATGTTGAAACATTCCACATGGTGTGTCATTGAGATAATATGTTTTCTAGCAATTCCTTTTGTGTTTCAATAGTAGATCATGATGACCTTGGACCAAGAATCCAGTGACTAAAAGATATAATTCCCCAATTGTCTTTAAATATAAAGAAAGGGGGAATATGTGGAGAGCCACATTGAGCTACCATGCCTTCCAGTCTGGTGTGGTAGTGCCATGACTCATGACTCAGTCTTTTCCACCACTCGAATAGCAAGGCCAGTCTTCTAAGTAGGCATACCCCTGAGTTTGAGCTACACTTACCTATTCTTTTGTAACACTACCCCTTTGCCCTGTTTGGGATAGAATGTTCCATGGAAACTCCCTTTGTGTGTCCCCTTCTCTTTCTCTGCCTTTGAGCATGGCCTTCTTAGCTGTCAGTCAACCTGCTGATAGCAGATCATGAAGCTAGACTCACTTCCCTGAAACCTGACCCCTTCTCCTAATTTGAATGGCTTCTCCCCAATAAAAGGGTTCAGCACATACTCTCTCTCTTTCCACAAACCCCTAGGTCAGAGGAGCCTTCACGGATCCAAAGAAAAAGATATCTCTGTCTCTTGTGTAATTATTTCATGTAGCCCAGTTCAGTTTACCTGGAGTGACCCTAAGTGTTTTAGTCATGACAAATGCAACAATTATAGATAATGTTATTGTAAATTTTGCCCTCTCACCTCTGTCAGGAATCCCATGGAAACTGAAAGCCATATACCCTGGTGCCCTGAGGATTCTGAGTATTGTTAGGGTCAGGATTAGGGCTATGGTAGGTTTAGTGTTTGTTTTGGTACTAGGGATTGAACCCAGGATGCTTAAGCACTGAGCCATATCTCCAACCATTTTTTTTTTTATTGTTAAGTTGCTTAGGGCCTCACTAAATTGCTAAGGCCAGCTTTGAACTTGTAATCCTTCAACCTCAGTCTTCCAAGCCACTGGAATTAAATATATCCTCCAATGTTTAGCATTTTACTGATTATCTGCTAGGGATCCTGGTGGTTTTTTCCTAATTAGAATTGAGGGTAATATAGTCCTGTGATTAGCCCACTCACTATGAGAGGAGGGCTCTGACAATTTCTGCCCCTTGGCATCATGGTTGATATAATTCTGAGTTTTGCTCACATATCTCTACTAGTAGTCACATAAAGATGAATGCCTATTTCTTGCCCTGGTACCCCGAGGATTCTGAGCAGTTAGGAGTAGGGCTAGAATTAGTGCAAGGGCTAGGGGTCAGTTAATGTTTGTCCTTTGCTGATTTCTACATGGGATCCTGGCAGCATCTGCCACTTCAGATTGTGGGTAAGATAATCTGTGATGTGCCTGCTGATTGTGGGGAATCCTTGAAGCATTGGATGCTCCCTAGCACTGGGGTGTAAGGAGAGTGAAGGATGAAAAAGGACTGAGGGAATCTGGGGACAGGAGCCCACTGTGCTACTAGGAGAGATTAAGGGTGACATTGAGGTACAAAGAGAGTGAAGTGCTGATAATCAGGGTCAGGGTGGACCACAGGAAGTGTTGCTTTGGGGCAAGCTCAATTCAAGTGGTCAAGAGCCAGGGTGACAGAAGGGAGGTCACTGACCTGATGAGAAGAAGGGTCCTGGAGGCTCTTACCATGTAGTGAGTAGGGATGATGCACCTCAGCCAATCTCTGCATAGGGGGAAACTGATCAATGACCCTCTTTCTTACTGGAGATTTGGGTAAATGAGATAAAGCCCCTTTTCTGCAGGATCAAAACAAGGATGTCTGCTGTTGCCCTCAGGTTTGGTCATTATCCTAAAACCCACCCATTGATGAGCCATCAGAACCAACAAAACCTGTCCCACTCAACCACAACCACTTATGCCAGATGACCCCAAGTCATAATCTACAGAACCACAATCACCAGGCATATAGAATTTCCAACAGAGATCTCCTAGAAAAAACACAATTTCAAGGCAACTGGCTGCCAGGTGTTGTCATCCCCTCAGGCAGTGGGGTCATCTCTCCTGCTCAGTTCTCTCCTTCCTTAGTTGGAGACTAGGGCATAGAGAGGGAGGCTGGGGCACAGGGGTGATGAACTTGGCTCAAGTGGCCTAGGCTGGCTGGATTGGTTGCTGTGTCTGTCTCCCTACTTGAGGCCATGTCATGCTGTATGTGCTCCCTCCTCCCCCTAGTGGATTGTGGAATTTCTTTCCTTACAGGAAAGAAATCTGTGATGTGCAGCAGCAATCACCAGAGTGTGCCTGGAAAAGGGTCCAGGCCCATGTGGTGAGCTGGCAGAGGTGGGTAGCTTCCTTGTGACAGAGCTCCTACCACAAGCTCCTGATTCATGGTCCCCAGATGTAGACCTCAAGAGCCATAGGCCCAGATAAGCATTTCTGCAGAACATGAAATTAAATATTCCCTGATTTATAGACTTCCCATCTTGAAATATGCAGATAAAGTTTTCCTCAGGGATTTCTGAAAACTATAATCGTTCCTCCAGCCTACATCTTTCAAAATCAGCAGTTTGCACTCAAAGAACACCCCCAAAATCAGGGCAGATGTGGGCATCCCATCTTTCTTATGGTGTGTAGGGCTTACTTCCTCCTGAGATCACCCTGGCCTCCGCAACCTTTTCCTGGCATTTAATTTCTCAGATAAAGTCTACTGCATTTCTGAGTAGCATCAAGATCCTGATTTTATATTCCAAATTATAGTTTTGAACAGGGTTAGGAGGGTCTTGAACAACCTAGTTGAGAATATGCTATTGATGACATCAAAGCTAAGGACTGTTAGAGATGGAGCAGAGATGACCAAGGTCTCTGAGGGACTGCAGAGATGGGGTGAACAGTGTGATGGGATAATCTGGGATCCTCTTTGGAGAGAAGACCAAAACTTCAAGGATGGGGGAACAGCTAGGAGACTACAGAGAGGATAGACACTGTGGTGGAGTGGTCTGGGGTCCTCTGTAAAGAGATTATGACCAAGGCCTCCAGACTGGGAATACAGGCTGGGGGTTGAAGAGAGAGGGGGTGGGTGGAGAAATGTGATGGGGTTTCTGAGTTTCTCCGGTGGAGAGGGGATTACCACCACCACAATTGTCCTATCTCCATTAGGGGCCATGGGGACTAGGTCCCTGGGATAGAGGAAAAGATCTGGGGACCCAAGGCAGGTGCTAAGGGAGGGCAGAATTAGGGAACATGAGGAAAGGATAGTAGCCCCCACATCACATGGTCTGCTTGCTGAAACCATCTAATTATTAGAACACACTTAAACTTGCTGTTGCCAGAGTGGGACAGATGCCTCAGAGCCACCTGTGTCCCTGTGGGTCAATGACAGTTACTTATCTGTGAATGACATTGCCTGTTGATGGTTATGTTGTGGGGTAGGTCACTCAGAAAACATACTATGTCCCAGTTTTGTTCAAACTAAAGAGTCTTTATTCTGACTGGCTGTGACTGCTTCCTACAGGACCAAGTTTTCTCTGCAGAAAAAAGCCTTGGGCTTCAACATTTTAGGGTATTTAAAGGCAAAAACCCACATCTAGGATGATGTAGCTTCAAGCAAGCAGAGGTACAGAAGCTGAATTGAACAGTTAATGAAACAATGCAATGGATGTTCCATGTTGCCATAGCAGCAAGCAAGCAAAAGGGAAGTGGGTCAAAATGACCCCAGTTGAGTACAAGTTAGAGAATGATTACTAACGGTTACTACTGATGGTTACTAGACAATCTCTGTCAGGGTACATTGCCCAAGAAAAATAGGAACAAAAAAGAACAATTTTACTTTGTATAAGAATTGTCATTTTTGTGTTGAAAAGTATGCTATGCTAGGTAAATATTAATGAGTACAGAGGCAGGGCTTTCCCATGGGAGAAGTATTTCTTACAGGATATGTAGTCTCAGGGTAAAATGGAGTCTGTTTGGTCATTGCCCATATAGCCTGACCCATAACAGAGCATTATATGATAGGCTTCTGTGAACATTCCTGTGCATGTGTGCTCTGCAAACACCTTCACTTTCCTTGGTGCACATCAGGAGTGTACTGACTGCCAACATGGAGGCATGTGTCAACATGTTTAGGAATAACTGTTGTCCTGGGTGACTGTGTCTGCCCATTCTCTGCCCTCCCTCCTCCTACTCCTTAACTTTGTCCTAATGGCCTCCCATCTCCTACATAACTAAGGCCCATCATTCACCATCTCCTCCTTCACATGCATGCACTGGATCCATCTCCATTAACTTGTTCTGACACCCTATTTTCAGTTGCCCTGTGACTTGTGGAGCAACTCTATTCAAGTGTGTCTGTTGCAGTAATTCACTTGCAGGTCAGCATGGGAAAAGAAAGAAGAAGCAGAGCAAGTGAAGCAGCAGTAGAAAAAAAGTCCTTTATTGTGTACAAGCAATCTTGTTATAGTATTGTGAACAAAGAAGGCAGCCTTCCAACATCAATAAATCAGGTCTTTCAGCTAATTAAACATAGCATACAGAAGTTTTACTTTCTAATCAGAAGTGACCCGCTTCTCATGGCTAGTCTATTCTCGGCCCGGAGTATGTTGAGCTCTGCTCTTTGTTAAGAACAGATAATAAAATTTTTCTCAGTGCCCTCCTAGCCCACTTGGCAGAACATCCCGTTTGCAGGCAAGTCCTCCCAAGGACAGCAGACACCTCGTTTTCAAGCATGTCCGCTGTTACCTTATCTAAACCTTGAAGGAGCCTCTCGTTTGCAAATAGGCCCTCCCAAGGACAGCAGACACCTCGTTTTCAAGCATGTCCGCTGTTACCTATCTATACCTTGACAGAATATCCCATTTGCAGGCAGACTCCATCAAGGACAGTAATAGTAACACAGTTACATCTGATTCTCTACATGTGTCACATTGCCCTCTTAATAGACACCCTTTACAGGGTTGGGCATTGACAGAAGAGAGTGTTCAGAATTCACACTGAACACCTAGGATGACTCCTAATGTGGAAACACATTGGTGGAGTGATCTTGTTAGGGAGACAGAGCCCATCCTGATGTGTAAAAAGGAGGACTGCAATATCCTGTCACATAGAACCCCTGAGGCAGAGCCCATCTCAACACTGTCCTTCTGCCAGAACCCCAGAGCAGCTGCCAGCATCATCTGCCATCCCAGGCCCCATGTCTGCCATAGAGCTGAGCCAGCTCTTGCTCTCCAGCAAGGAAAGGCCTTCCTATGAGCACATGTTTCCCTCTTCCTGCCTGATTTAGAGCTCAAGGCTGAGGAAGGCTCAGCCAGTGTTGTTGATATGAATAGATGAGGTTAACAAGGATCAGAGACAACTCACAGCTGGATGTTAGTGGACTGAGAGCTAGGGTAAGGTTGTTGTAGGACATTGTCCCCTCCAGAGTCCAGAGTATGGCCTGCACATTAGTCCTGGGTTTAACCACTCAACATGGGGGATTCTGGGACCTTCCTACCTCTTTAGAATTGGAGGTAATACATTTCCAAAATTTATTTGCTTGCTTCAGGGATTCCTGGGAAACTTGTTAAAAATTATTGTGGACACTATAGTCCTATTTGACTGCCCATTAGATAATCTTGGTGCATACTACCCCTTGGGATTGTGGAAAACATAGTCCTTGGAATGCCCCTCACTGTTGAGGATTCTGGGAACATCCCAGGATTGTGGATAATGTAGTACCAAGTTTTGACTGCAAACTGCAGTGATTCCTGAAAAACTTATTCACAAAGGATCATGGGCACTGTAATTCAATTTGACTGGTCACTGATGTGCAACCAATTGCCCCTTAGAATTGCCAGCAAATTAGTTATTGGAATTTCCCTCTTGCTGTAGAGGATTCTGGAAAATTCCTCCCTAAGAACTGTGGGTAATATAATCCCAAAATTTGCCTGCTTACCTCAGAGAATTCTGGGAAATTTGTCCATGTAGGATTGTGGGTAATGAATATTTGCAATTTATCACATAGCAGGAAAATTTGGGAGCATACAGTGTCATAGCATTGTGGGTTTTTTAGTCCTTGGAATTGCCCTCTTACTGTGGAGGATCCTGGGAACTACCTCACAAAGTATTGTGGTGAATGTTGTTTTGTAATTTGCCAGATGACTGTATGGATGACTAGGAAACTTGTGCATTAAAAAACTGGCCATCAGTGAACAGTCAAATTAGTCCAATTTGACTGCTCACTGATGGACACTTGAAGGGTCTTAACTCTTACAATTGTGGGCAATGTATTCCTTGGATTTACCTTCTCAATGTAGAGGATATGGGGAAATTACTACCCAAAGATTATGGGTAAGGTAATCTCACACTTTGATTGAACACTGCAGAGATTCTGGGAAACATATCCATGTGGGATGGTGGGTAATGTAGTGTAGCAATTTCACCACTTATTTCAGGAACACCTGAAATCTTCAAGGACCACAAGACTGTGAACAATGCAATATTCAAAACTGCCACCTAGCTGCATAGAATTCAAGGAACTACTACCCTAAGAATTATAGGTAATGTAGCTCAACAATTTTAATGCTAACTGCAGGGTTAGGTTTAAGGTAAGATTGTTAGGGTTATGGTAAGGGTTAGGGGTTAGGATTAGAGTTAGAGTCAGTGAACTGATTTCTATGATACCAAAACTCACAGCAGTACTGTACTCTCATGGTAACCTGGGGAATTAAGGCTCTATTGATGGTACCACTCTCAGAGTTACTGGCTATATGTGCATAACCACAGAATATGGTTTCCATTTTAGGCAGTTTCACTGGCTCCTGAACTCTGTGAAGAACCTTATAACTCATCTTATATGATGGTAGGATACACAAGCCTGCTGAGCAAAATGTAGAACATAGTTAACTGTTTCTATTATGTTAGAATTCCCAGAACTGTTGAGATCTACCTATGGTTCTTGGGATTTATGATGAAAAACCTACCATATCATCTTGGGGCTATGGGAGTCACATAACTGGCTTTCCATTGTGGCAGGATTCATAGACCTGCTGACCTCTATGTTTAGAAAAAGGAACCAGTTTCTATGATGGGAGGAAAACAAAGCTGCTGGTAGCTACAAAGAGAATCAGAAAAGTGGTGTTGTATTTTCTAAGGATCCCCAGGTCTTCTGCACTTTACTTGGAGATCCAGATAAGTAGTGTCTTATGATAGCAGTTATAAAAGGTATGCTGGACTCCGTGTGAAAAGCAAGTGAAATAGGGTTTAATTTGGTAGAAGTCAAATGACTGATTTATTGTGTGTCCAAAGCTAGGGAACTGGGTTTCTCTTGTGTCATAACACACAGAGGTGCTCAGCTGTATGTGCAGACAGAAAAATGGGTTTCTGTTATGGTGATACCCCAGGGCTTGTAAACTCTGTAGTGGCTAGCCAGGGATCTGAGTTTCTTTTGTTGGCAATGTGATTATTATTGCTGGTTCTACATATAGAGACAGGTAACTGGCATTATAAGATGGCAAGACACGCAAGACTGCCAGATTCTACTTTGAGAGTCAGGGAAATAGGGTTTTATGATGATCGGTGTTTGAAGGTTGCTGGACTTTATTTTGAAATCCAGGCAACAGGGTTTAAATTAAGGCTGACTCCAAGGACTGCATGGCTCTCCATGGAGGCCTGGTCAATTGCAATCTATGATTTCCTAATACCCAAATCTGCCTCAAAAAATGTGGAGTCATAGAACTGGGTTTCTTTGATGACAGGACACCCAAAGCTACTTGAATCTCTGTGGAGAGTAAAAAATGACAAATTCTATAATGACAAAACTTTTAGAAATGTTAGGTTTTTCATGGTTAGCCAGAGAGCAGGAGAAATAAAATAGCAGGGATTCCAAGTCTTCATGATCATATTTGGAGAATCAAGGAACTGGAGTACTGATGACAGGAATCTCCATGTTGCAGGAGTCTTTGTGGAGTGCCAGGGATTTGAGGTTCTATCATGACATAATTTTGAGATTTGATACTATAATGGTGAAACTCACAAAGTTGTTGAGATTTATATATTCTAGGGAAATGGGGTTATATTTTGACAGGATTCACATTTTTTTTTTTTTTTTGGCTTCTTGGTGAAAATTGAGAGATCTTGATTTTATGTTGACAGGACTCATGTGGTCCATACAGGGAACAAAGGGATGAAATTAAATTGATGGTAGAGTTCCAATCCTGTCTGAGCTGTACATGAAAAACAAAACAACAACAAAACAGGCTTTCTGTTTATGGCTCAATGCACAGGGTTCCTGGACTCTACAATGAGAGATGCAAAACTGGTGTTCTATGACAGCAGGACAACTGAGCTTTATACAGAGAAAAGAAACTATGATAGCATAAACACGAGAGCTGCTATGAGATATGTGGAAAGCCAGGGAACACAGGTTTGATAAATTGGCCTCTCATGTTTTCTTGGCTTTACTTGGAGACAGAGAAATGGGGTTGTATCATGTCAGAACTCACAATTCTGCAGGTCTGTATATGGAGATCAAGGGAACTTGGTTTCTATGATTGTATGACTTTCAGGACTGTTGTTCTTCATGTATATAGCAAGTGAACTATTTTTTTAATGTTTCCAAGAAATTCAAGTCTGGTGGAATTTACTGGAAGTCACAAGGAACTGGGGTTATATGATCACAGGACTCTCAGTACTTTGGGGCTCTTGGTAAAAAAACAAAACAAAACAAAACAAAAAAAAAACAGGGAAAAGGGTTGTATTGTTGGAGTGACTCCCAAAGCTTATGGGCTCTGTGTGCAGAGACAGGAAACTATGTTTCTGGGTTATAGCAAACCTGGAGCTGCTGGGCTTTATGTGGAGTAAAAGTAAAGTGGGATTCCATTGCTGGCAGGATTTGAAATGTTACTGGATACTTCTATGTGGACATCCAGGGAACTGAGATTTTATAACAGAATTCACAATTCAACTGAGCTCTATGTAGACAGAGGGCAACTTGGTTCTATGATGGCAAGGGACTGAAGTTCTATGAAGGTGGATCTCACAGGGCTGCTGGGCTATATGTGGAAATTCACATCATGGGATTTCAATAAATTGTGTCTCCCAGCACTATTACATCCTGTGTGGAGAGCTGGGGAACTTGGGTTTTATGGTGGCAGCACACACAAGCTAGCAGGTCTGCATATGGGGAGAAGAAAACTGGTTTCTATAATGACATGATGGTAGGGATTTGGGGATTTGCATGCAGAGCAAGAGTCTTGGATTACATGTTGGCAGGAATCACAGGGCTGCTGGAATCTATTTAAAGAAGGAGGGACCTTTGTTTCTATGATGTCAGGGCATGTATGACTGCTAAGCTGTACATGGAGAGGAGTAAAATTATGCTTATAATGACAAGATACATAGGTCTGCTGAAGTCTACATTGAGAGTATAGAATCTTGCTTTCTAGACTCAGATTTTATTCACTGCAATACTTGCAGGCCCCTGAGAATTCACCTGGAGAGCCAGGAAACTGGGATTCCATGATGACAGGACTTGTAGTGATGTTCGTCTCTATCTGTAGAGTCAAGGAACTGGGTATTTATCATGGCAAGACTCCCCAGGCTAAAGCACAGTACTTTAAGAGGCAGGGACTTTGGATTATATGATGGCAGGACTCTTAGGGCTGCTGAGGTTTATGTGAAAAGCCAGGGAAATTGGGTTCTGTGATGGCAGGGATGCTGGGTTCCATGCAGAGAGACAAAAGTGGCTTTTATAATGACAGTATATACAGTGCTTCTGGGTTTTTCTTCAAAATCCAGGGAACTTTTGAAAGGAAAGTGACCACAACACTCGGAGCAACCAAAAGATCTTTATTGCAGCAGTGCAACAAAGAGAAAGGAAAGAGAGAGAGAGAAAAGAGAAGAGATGAACAGGGAGAGAGCAAGAGCAAGAGAGAGACAGACAGCGCACGTAAGAAAGATAAAGAGCAAGAGAGAGAGAGAGCAAGAGAGAAAGAGCAAGAGAGAGAGGGAGAGCAAGAGTGAAAGAGCAAGAGAGAGAGGGGCCTGGCAGGAGGGAGTTTTTATAGCCCAAATCTAATGGGGCCTCTGGGTCTGCAAGCTGCCTTGTTGGCCCAAGGGGGGGTTAAGTGTTCAGCCTTAAGCAGGGTTGAATGTTCAGACTTGAGGCAAACAGGTGATAAAGGACCAGATAGAGGGGGATTTGAGTGCGTGGGCTATCTTGCAGCCAACATCTGTTCAGCCTGCCCTGCAGACAACACAGTTCAGCCTGCTCTGCACCCAACAACTTTCAGGTGCAGTGGAGCACATCTGTAATCCCAGTGGCTCAGGAGGCAGGAGGATAAAGAGTTCAAAGCCAGTGTCTGGACTGCTGTTCTCCATGGATATAGCAAGTGAACTATTTTTTTTTAATGTTTCAGGACTGCTGTCAGCAACAGTGAGGCACTAGGCAACTCAGTGAAACTCTGTATCTAAATAAAATACAAAAAAACGGGTTGGGGATTTGGCTCAGTGGTCGAGTGCCCCTGAGTTCAACCTGCATCACCAAAATAACAACAGCAACAACAAAAAACCCACAGGGAACTGCAATTCTAGGATGGTAGGACTATCTGTCCTGCTAATATTTATGTGGAAAGCATTGAAGTTGAGGTTCTATTTATGGAAGAATTCATGGTCTCCTGGGGTCTACAAGAGAGACAGGTAAGTGGGTTTCTCTGGTAGCAGTGAAGCCAGAATTAGACAGGCAATCAGTGTATATAGGTATATGGAGTCAGATCAGATCATGGAGGCCAATTTGAGTGAGTATGGGCAGTTGGATATTGTCCCCTGAGGGATCTAATCAAGAACCTGCCTCTGCTCCAACCGGTTACCAAGGTAACTTGTCCCAGGAATTTCCCTTCCCTATAGGGAGCTATAAGGTTGTTAATGTGTCCTTGGCTACTCTGCCCTGCCCTTCCCTCTTCAGCCCACCAGTTTCCCAACTTTTGGCCAGCTCACTGGGCATTCCTGGGCCTAGTCACTAGGCAGGAAGGAGAAAGATAAGGGGGAAAAGGCAGGAGAACAAAAGAATCCTAGAACATATAAAAAAGGCAGAACACCTTGCCTCTTGGGATACTAAGATACCAGCTATGGCCCCCTTTTCCCTCGCTGGAGAAGTTTATGTTACCCCTTTTTAAATAAACCATGGTTCATAGGCTTGCTTTGGTGTGCTTCTCTAATGTTAAAATTTCAACTGTTATGCTTGACTTCGGGACCCCCAAAAGACCACCAGAGACGCAGATCGATGTAAACAGCAAAGAAGTGTTTATTGCGAGCTAGCTTGGTCCTCTGTGCGCATACACAGCAACTGGTGACACTGAGAGGCCCGGATCCCAGGGTTTGCGGCAGTTTTATACATTCTTTGGAGAAGGCAGGGACTTCACATACATCATAGCATCTCTTAGCAAATCATCACACACCGTGGGAAAATCAAATAACAACTCTTCACTTGAACTGATTGGTTTAAGCCAAGAGGGGTGTACGTGCTGAACTACATGGTTTCCCAACATGTTATTAACCACCATAAATTACTGGGAAGGTCATCTGGCATCCCAGGTATTTCCCTGTTTCATGCTGATTGGTGGCTGCTAGAGGGTTGCTATAGATCCCCACCTAGCCTGAGTCAGGGACACCTGGTGCAGCAGATCTCTCCTGTTATTTGTAGATAAACAACTTAGCAGGGTGGGAATGTGCCTAGGAGTTCTCTGTGGGTTTTTCCAAGGACAAAGGTGATGTCCCTTCCTTGGACAGGCTTTGCTCTGAGGTAGAGGCTGTTTTTTCACAACATGTGGGGAAGCAGGACTTGTCACTGATAACTGGCAGTGTTACAGCTGTTTACTGGTGACAAGTCCTTGCTTCCCCGAATGTTGAAGTATAACACCAGAGAAGCATGCCGGGCAAGTGTAGAGTGGAAAGTGGAAGGCTTTATTAAAGGATTGCAGAAAAGACTTCCTCCGGGAGGAAGAAGGGTATCCATGGATGGGGGTGGTCTTCCCTTTTTTATAGCTAAGGTCTTCCCACATTTTTGTCCTTTGTTTCCCTTTATCCTGCAGTGATAGAATGTAGGTGGGAAGGCCAAAATGTGGGAGATAGATGACTGGAGGAGTAATCTGGGCAGGTAAGCACCTCCCTGTTTGCTGCAAGCTGTTTCATTAACAGTTCCTTAGAATGGGTTCCGGGTGGGCCTTGAAGACGTTAACATTTCGATTTCCCTAAGTGCTGCTCTGGTTTCCTGGACTAGAAAAATGGAACTGGGGTTCTCTTGATGGTAGTGAGAAACTACTGTGACTCCATTTAAGAGAAACCAGACTCTACCTCAGAGCAAAGCCTTGTCCTTGGAAAAACCCACAGAGCACTAAGCACATACCCACCCTGCTGAGTTGTTTGTAAATAACAGGTCTGTGGTACCAGGTGTCCCTGACTCAGTTAGGCTAGGTGAGGACCCATAGCAAGCCCCCTAGCAACCTCCAATCAGTATGAGACAGGGAAAATACCTGGAATGCCAGATGACCCCCAAGTAGTTTATGGTGGTTGATAATGAAGCCAGATTTAAAATTAGGTAGACAGTGTAGTTAGGTAAATCGGGTCTAATATCATATCGAGTGAAATCTAAAATGGAGGCCATGCTGATAATGATTCCAGGAAACAGCCCCCAACAGATTTGGAGATAGCCCATCCCAAAGAAGTGATAATGAAGTCCTTCCTGCCCAGATTACTTGTTTGGCCCACCTGTGTCCCAACCCTTCCCCCTTACATTCCATCACCAAAACTATAAAAAGGGGAGACAACAGCATGTCCATGTCCACGGATTCCACCTCTTGGGTCCCCTTCTTCCTCTGGGAGAAGTCTTTTCTGCTGTCCTTTAATAAACTTCTAATTTCTACTCTGACCTTGCCTCGGTGTGCTCTCTGGTGTTATTCTTCAACATTGGGGAAGCAAGGACTCCTCACAGGTCAACAGCAGTAACAATAACATGTTGGGAAACCATGTGGTTTAGCACATACACCCCTCGTGGCCTAAACCAATCAGTTCAAACAAATCCCCCTATTGTACTAACCAATCACCCCTACCCAACTTGTTCCCGCCAGTGAATGTACTAATAAATGTTAAGAGTTGTTGTTTGATTTTCCCGCGATATGGAATGATTTGCTGTGTGATGTTGTGACGCATAGAATATCCCCCCAAACCTATAAAATCTCACTCCCTGGGACCACTGCATCGGGAACGGTTGTGAGTCCAGGCTCAAGCTTGCAATAAAGACTCTTGTGTGCTTGCATTGGATTTAGCTCCTGGAAGTCTATTGGGGTCCCACAAATCTGGCATAACAGTAGGACTCACAGTGATGCTGGGCTTTACAGTGATGAGCTAGTCTATGACACAGTACTAACTGGGAATCTTGGCTTTCTGTGGAGCATCCAGAACCTGGGATTTTATCATGGCAGTATAGCTGGGGTCTATGTAGAGAGTCAGGGACCTTGAATTGTGGAGAGCAGGATTTGCAGAGATGGTTACCTCCTCATGGAATGTCAGAAAACAGAATTGAGGGAGCCTTCTGGCTGGAGTGATGATGAGGTACACAGTAAGATGGACCGTAAACAATGGTGAGGATTTTAATTAAGGCAAGGACCTTCTAGGCACTCAGAGCAGCAAGAACCAAGGTGAAAAGAGAGGTGGCAAGTCATAAAGACACAGGATTTATTTAGAGGAGTGGTTCTTAAATTTTTGTCTCAGAGGCTTGTTATCGCTGTTGACCAGTGATGAGTCCTTGCTTCCCCAGTGTTGAAGTATAACACCAGAGAAGCACGCTGAGGCAAGTTTAGAGTGGAAAGTAGAGGCTTTATTAAAGGACAGCAGAAAAGACTTCTCCCGGAGGAAGAAGGGGACCCAAGAGGTAGAATCCATGGAAGTGTGGTTGTTTCCCCTTTTTATAGTTCTTTCAGTGATGGAATGTAGGTGGGAAGGCCCGAAGGGTGGGGCACAGGTGGGGCAAAGAAGTAATCTTCATTGACATTTCTTTGGGATGGGCTCTGGGCCTTGGGCTTTTCCGGACTTCATTAACATTTCAAGAATTTAAAGAGTTGTTCTGCTTCCTCCCCCCCCCCCCCAATTCATTCTTAATATGGCCTCCATTTTGGATCTTACTCAATATTAGACCCGATTTACCTAACTACACTGACTACCTAACTTTAAATCTGGCTTCAGGCTGAGGCAGGAGGATCACTTGAGAGGTCTTGAATTTGGGACAAATTCTGGGCAACAGAGCACAATCCCATTTTTAAAAAAACATTATTCATCATGAAGAGCCTTCATCATAAGATGACATCAATTAGTTTTTATAGTTTTAGAAAATAAAATTGAGTAAAGTTTGAGTTATTGTGTCAATTCCCTATGGCTGCTCAAGGAAGTTGCCACAGATAGTGACTTAAATGACAAAAAATTATTATCTAGGCTCCTGTAGTAAGAAGTCTAAGATGAGTTTCACAGGGCTAAAATGAAGGTATGCCAGGCAGCAATCTCTTGATGTCTAGCTCCCAAGATCAACCTCAGGTCCCTGGGATTACAGATGTGCACCACCAAGCCCAGCAAAAGTTTCTTAATCATATCTACAAAATCCCTTTTGTCACTTAAGATAACATATTGAAAGGTTCCACAGATGAAACATGTATATATCTTTGAAAGACCATTATTCTGCTTACCACAATTAGTAATTTATTAATTACACATTGGCACACATTCATAAATCCCAGGGACTTGGGAAGTTGAGGCAAGTGAATCAAAAGTTTGAGGAGAGCCTGGGACACTTAGCCAGACCCTGTTTCAAAATAAAACAGAGGGCTGGGGATGTAGCTCAGTGGCCATCATCCCTGGGCTCACACCTCAGTACCACAACACACACACACACATACACAGTTATAAATGCATTACAAGTTAACATAAATTTGTTATAAATAATAATCAAAAAAGTGAGAAGAGCAGTATTATTTCACTCTTTTGCAAATACTTTAAGTCTAGCATGATAAAATACCAGATTCTTGAAATTTGCTTCTGCATTTAGTTTCTTGGGTTAATGTAAGTCTGGTAGTCTCTGGTCAAATTCTGCTATTCAAATATGAAATGATGATAATAAAAAGGCAAACAATGTATTATACCATGAAAAGTTTTCATTTTATGGACCCTCTGAAAGAGCCTCTTTCCATATGGGCTTCTGGATTATACTTTTGGTTATGTTTTGAGTTTGTTTGAGATACAAGGTGTATATGTGGATGATGACCTTGGAACTATTGTTTTCATATTGATCTCCCACTTATGGTGGCCACTGAGTCCCCAAATGTCTGTAAGTTATGCTGACATCTATAGAGGCTTTATGAATTGGAAAAGGTATCACTATGGTTTTTTTTTATTTTTTTATTTTTTTAGTTGTAGATGGACACAATATCTTTATTTATTAACTTATTTTGGTGTGCTGCTGAGATTCAAACTCAGTTCCTCATGCATGCAAAGCAAGTAATCTACCACTAAGCTACAACCCCAGTCCACTATATTGTTATTTTTTTCTTTAAGAGAGAGAGAGAGAAGAGAGAGAGAGAATTTAAAATTTTTTTTTTTTTTTTTTTTTAGTTTTCGGTGGACACAACATCTTTATTTTTATGTGGTGCTGATGATCGAACCTAGTGCCCCATGCATGCCAGGTGAGCGCATTACTGCTTGAGCCACATCCCGAGCCCCCCACTATGTTGTTTTTATGTTATTATTTTTGCAGTACTGGGGATTGAACCTGGGAGCTCTTGCATGTTTGGCAAGTGCTCTGCCACTAGGCAAGATCTCTATCTCTCCTTGCCCTTTATTATATTGTTATTTTGAGACACAAGAGATGGCTAAGTTGACCAGGTTGGCCTTGAACTTTCCAGGACTCCTCCAGCCTCAGCTTCCCAAGTAGCTGGGCTTATATGTATGCCCTATAGCACTGGCTCACCACATGTTTTTATTTATTTTTTATATTTTATTATTATTATTATTATATATTTTTTAATTTTAGGTGGACACAACTTCTTTATTTTATTTTTATGTGGTGCTTAGGATCAAACCCAGTGCCTCATGCATGCTAGGCAAGCACTCTACCACTAAGCCACAACCCCAGCCCCTCACCACATGTTTTTAAATGGAAAAAGATATGATTTAAATTTCCAAGTTACTTTAGTAGAGTCCTGGTAACATTTTGTGGCAAAAAAGAAAAACCACATAATTTTCACATGGAGAGTGAGAGTAAAAAATTTGTCATAATGAGGAATTAAGAAAGTAATAGTTCAGGGTTGAGCTCTTGAAGCTGAAGAGGTTGTTAAAGATGTTCAGGTGGAAGGTGTGACTATGACTGCACAGGGCTATAGGACTAGGTAAGTGCTTTTTGGCATGGAGAGGTTCAAGGATGAGTGTTAGAAAACTCACCACATTGGCATCACTCTGCAAGACAGGGGGCCACATGGATGGGGTGGGCCTGCTAAAATTACCAAACAAAACAGGAGGCTGCTCTGGAGGCCTTTAGGGGATGTTATGTGAAACCAAGTATCATATCATTACTAACACAGAACACAGACCTCCATAATTATCTCACTTCTAAATAATTTTCAAACTCATTTCTCTGTTTTAACAATGAGAATAGTAGCATAGTCAACTTCTATAAAATACCACATGGTAATAAGTTACTAGCGAGTGAAGCCAGATTTAAAATTAGGTAGTCAGTGTAGTTAGGTAAATCGGGTCTAATATTGAGTAAGATCTAAAATGGAGGCCATGTTGAGAATGAATTCCGGGAAACACAGGACAACTCATGGAATGTTAATGAAGTCCTGAGAAAAGCCCTAGGCCCAAAGTCCATCCCAAAGAAATGTTAATGAACAGCCCAGCAGATTTGAAGATAGCCCATCCCAAAGAAATGTTAATGAAGTCCTTCCTGCCCAGTTTACTTCTTTGGCCCACCTGTGTCCCACCCCTCTGGCCTTCCCACCTACATTCCATCACTGAAAGAACTATAAAAAGGGGAGACAACCGCACTTCCATGGATTCCACCTCTTGGGTCCCCTTCTTCCTCCGGGAGAAGTCTTTTCTGCTGTCCTTTAATAAACTTCTAATTTCTACTCTGACCTTGCCTCAGCGTGCTTCTCTGGTGTTATTCTTCAACATTGGGGAAGCAAGGACTCGTCACTGGTCAAAAGCGGTAACAAGAGGACTTGTACTTGGCAAACACAGGTTATTAAGTTCCTATGACACTGAGATGCGATACTAACCCTAAGGGGGGGGGGGGGCGGCTTGCGGGGGTGGGGGGGGGACCGCGGGGCAGCGGGACACGGATGCTCCTGCCTCTGCGGATATGGAACGCGCCCACCACGAAGCCTTTGGAACCCTGATTGGGCGCCTCAGTCCTAAGGTGAAGGTCAGGTGGAGAGCCACAGCTCCCTCTGACCACGTGGGCAGTGGTCACATCCTTAATGCAGAGGGATCTGTGCTGCTCTGGAGGAGCCTGCGTCTTAGAGGTAAGGGCTGTAATTAGCTGGAGGGACTCTTGGTGGCTGAGAGCACCTCTGAGTTTATCCTAAACTACAAAGCCAGAGTTGTCCTTGATGGGACTTAAACTCCTGGTCCTTGATTGAGGAAGGACAGAAGTCACGTCCTTGTGCACATTTCTGAGATTAGCCTAGGGACCTGCATCTCCATGCACTGGGACAGTGTGCCTGACACTCAGGGAGGCTAGGCACCCAATCTTCTTGTTGTTTTTTTCCTTTGTTTCTTGTTAAAATTTTGAGTAACTATCAAAGTAACTTTAAAATTGAAAATAAGAAACCTATTTCCATGGCTTAGGATTTTCAGAAAATTGTTTTAGCAGAATATTGTATTGGGGATATATGATGACACAACACCCAAGTTTGCTGGGTTCCTTGCGGTGACCCAGGAAACTAGGTTTCTATAGTGACAGTGCTTCTGAGCCCCTCTGAAATTCAGTGTCCATTCTTTCTGTAATGGAAGGACTTCCAGGGTTACTTGACTCTATCTGGAGTGCCAGGATTTCTATCTGGGTTTCTATAATATGATATATGCAGTGCTGCTGAGCTCTGTGCAAACATCAGGGATCTAGAGCCTATTGTGACACTGGGCTAGTAGAGACTTGTAAAACAACAGAGAATGAGGTTCTATATTAGTAAGACTCATAGGGATGCTGACTTTTATATGGAGAGAGGGACATAGGTGTCAATGATGGAGGAACTCCCAGTGCTGCTGGGCTCTCCCTGGAGTGCCAGTAAAGTGGACTTTTGTGATGGCAGTGCTCACAGTATTGTTGACCTCTGTGTGATCATCAGGGAGCTGGTCTGTATGCTTACCAGATACACTGGGTTGCTGGGCTCTGCATTGAGAGCCAGAGAATGGGGTTCTAGGATGGCAAGTTTTGCAATCCTGAGGATCTTTGGAGAGAGAAGAAACTGGATGTCTATGATTTCAGGATTCTCAAGATGCTGAGATTCACATGGAAGACCCAAGGAACTGGTGTTCCATGATTTCAGGACTCACAGATTTTCTTTGCTCCTGCAGAAGAGAAAGGGATTCTAAGATGCCTGGATAGGCAGCACTTCTTGGTTCTAGGAAGAGGGCCAGGGAACAGTATTTCTTTGGATGTCAGAATTCCCAGGGCAGATGAACTCTACTTAGAGAGCCATGGAAGACAGGTACTTTAGATTTCAGTATTCATGGGGATGCTGACTGTATGAAAGGGGAATGTTAATGGTATTTTAAGATGGCAGAATGCTCAGGTCTGCTTAGCCATATTTGGGAAGCCAGGGAACTAACTTGTCTTCTGTAATTGAAGGATTACAAGGGCTACAGTAATCTACATGGAGAATTGGGAAAATGGGATTCTATGATTGCAGAACACTTTAGGGATCCTGATCTTTATGTGCAGTGACAGGGAGTTATGTTTTTCACTAAGGGCTGGTGATCTCTGCATTCCAAGCTGGAAACTGGAGTTCTATGATGGCAGGTCTCATGGGATTCTGTGTTCCTGATGTAGAGGTGGACCATGTTGATTCTAGTGATGGCAGAATGTGCAAGGGTGTTCAGTTCTATGTGGAGTTCCATGAAAATAATGTTGTATGCTTGTAGGATTCACAGGGCTGCTTGGTTCTACATGGTGAACCTGGAGGTTGATTATGGCTTGATGTTCAGGACTGTAGCCTCTTCACAGATTGCCAGAGAACTGGGGATCTATTAAGTCAGAACACCCAAGGTTGCTGGAGTCTGTTCAGAGATCTAAGGAACCCTAGTTCTATGATAGCAGAACACTGAAAGCTGCTGGACTGTATACGAAGAGTAAGGGAACTGGCTTTATAAAGTTGCAGAACTTGTAGAAATGCTGAGCATTTTGTGGAGAGCCAGAGAACATGATATCTAAATTGGAAGGAAACACAAGATTGGACTCTGTGAAAAACCAGGATATTGTTTTTCTACTGAGCTCTTTGTGGAGAGCCAGGGTACTGGAGTTCTAGAAAGGCAGTAGTTGTAAAACTGCAGGGCACTTTGTGAGGAGCCAGGAAACCAGGGACCTATTAGGGCATGATTCTGAGGTCTGCTGAGTGCAAGGTGGATACCAAGGAAAATGGAGTACTATTATGGTAGGAATCGCAGAACATTAGACAACATATGGAGAGGTGGGAAACAGGGCATCTATGATGGCACACATTGTGGTACTGCTGGTAATGGGGTTCTATGATGGCAGGGCTTGCAAGGCTAATGGACTTGGTGGAGAGCCAGGGATATGTGGTTCTATTGATGGCATGATTGGAGTTCTACTGGTCTCTATGTGTTGGACTAGTATAAAGGATTTATATGGATGACAAACCTCGTAAAGGCTGCAGAGTTATACAAGGAGTACCAGAGAAGTGACATTTCTGATGACATGATTTCCAGTGTTGCTGAACACTGTTTGGATGGCCCAGGACTGGGATTATAATGATAAAAGGAAACAGGTCTTCTGGATTTTATGTGGAGAGTCGGGAAAGTGGATTTCAGGATTCACAGAATTGCTGGGTTCTTGGTGGAGAGTGAAGAATGTGGGGTTCTAGGATGGGAAACTATTCAGGACTGCTGGAATCTATGTGGTGAGACATTGAGCTATAATTCTATTGATGTCTACATGTTCAGTACCAAAGGGCTGTACACGGAGAGCCAGTAACTGGAATTGTATGATGTCAGGACTCATGGTTCACTGGACTCTGCTTAGCCCAAAGAGTTGTGTTATTTGATGACAAGACTCACAGGGCTGGTGGACTCTATTTGAGCACAAGGGAACTGGATTTTTATGATGGCAGGATTATAAGACTGCTGGTCTGTTTGTTCAAAGCCAGGAAACAGATTCTATGATGGCAGGGGTATTAGGAATGTTGACTTATTGTGGAAATACTGGAAACTGGGATTTTCTTGATGACACGACTCATTAAAGCTGTTGGGCTCTTGGTACTGAGACAAGAAACTTGTGCTATATTGATGGCATTATGTTCATATCTTCTGAGTTCTATGAGGTAATTCAGGGAACTGGAGTCCTATGATGGTGTGTATCATAAGGCTACTTGACTCTCCATGGTGAGTCAGGAAAATCTGATCTGTTATGGAAAGACTGTAGGGCTGTTGTGCTATATGTGATGAACCAGGGAAGTGAGATTCTATGATGGTGGTCACTCATGGCTTGTTGTCTCTACATCGGGTTCCAGGGAGCAGGAGTTTTCTGTTGGTAGGGCAACCAGCACTGCTGTGCTTTTTGTAGAGACTTAGGGACCTGAAGTGCTATGATGGTAGGACAGCCCAAACTGTTGGGTTTCATGAGGAGAGTCAAGAAACTGGCATTTTATAGTGGAAGGAGTCTCAGCATTGCTAGGTGTGTGTGTAGAGCCAGGGAACCAGTTCCCTGGCTCTACACATACACCTACAATTTCTAAGGTAACAAAAATTGCCAGGCTCTGTGCTCTATTTGGAGAACCAGGGAACTAAGATACTATGAAGGAAGAATACACAATACTGATATTATGTACGTGGAAAGCAAGATTACAGAGTTTCTGTGATGGCCAGATTCTTCATTATACTGGGGACTATGTTGAATGGCACAGAACTGGAGTCTTTGATGACAGAACTTCCAGGTCTATAGGGATCTTTGTGGAGTGCCTCAGAACTGATTTTCTATGAGAAAAGCACACTTGACTGCTGAACTCATCTGCATCCTGAGATGACAGGATGTTCAGAACTGATGGCTTTGAGTGGTAAGCAATGGAATAGTGATTCAATGATGTCTGTACTCCCAGAGCTGCTGCTTTTTTATATGGCAAGCAAGGGAGCTGGTGTTATGTTGATAAGACTTGAAGTGTTCCCAGATTTATGAGAAACCTCAGGGAAGTGTGGTTCTGTGATGGTAGGACTCACAGTACTGCTGGACTCTGGTAGCAAGGGAACTGGGATTCTATTGATGACTGGACAACTAGGACTACTGTCTTCTAGATAGAAAGACATGGAACTGGTGTCTATGTCAGCAGTACACACAAGGCTGCTGCAATCTTCATGGAGACACAGAAAGTTGTGTTTCCATGATATCAGAAATCCAAGGGCTGCTGGTGTCCACATGGAGAGGCAGGTAACTGGTGTTGTAAGATGGCAGAATTCACTGGTTTTACTGGGCTGTATGTGGGGATCCAGGGAAATTGGGTTCTATGATGGCAGGATTCACAGAGCTGCTGAACTCCATGTGTAAGCAAGGAGAATTTATGGTATGCCTCAGAATACTGCTGGGATCTGCTTGGAGAGCAAGTTAACTTGGTTGTATGATGGCAGGAATTGCCAGGCTGCTGGTTTTAATGTGAAGAGCAGAGAAAATGGGTTTCTCTAATGACAGGATTCCTGGGGCTGCTGGTGTATATGTTCAAGGGGAGACAATTGGGTTTCTATGATGGCAGAAATTGCAGGGCTTCTTGAATTTACATGGAAGTCACAGAAAATTGGGGTTCTATGATGTCAGGACTTACAAACTTGCTCTGCTCTATGTGGACAACTAGGGAAATGGGTTCTTATGATGGCAGGATGTGAAGGACTGATGGACTGCTGTAGAAAAGCCAGGCAACTTGGTTTCCATGATGGGTGGACACACAGTATTGATGGACTGTACATCAGGAACAGGAGCATGGGGTTCTATGCAGTCAGGAAATCATACTGTCCAGAATTTCCATTGATAGTGATCTATAATGCTCATGGTCTCAGAATTAACATGGCTGCTGGAATCTATTTTGAGACTCACAATGCCAGGGCTGCTCTTTCCATGTTCAAAGCCAGGCAACTGGGATAATGATAGCAGAAAACTCAGGGCTCCTGGGCACCCATTGTACAGACAGGTGACTGGGGTTCTATTGATGGATAGATGTGCAAGACTGTTGAATTCTATATACAGAAAACTGGAGTTTTCTGATGGAAAGATTCTTAAGGCTGATCATGTCTACTGGCAGATCCCAGAAACTTGATTTCTAAAATGTGAACAATTGCAGAGTTGCACATGTCCACACGGACAGACAGGAACATACAGGACTGCTGTGCTGTATATGGAGACCCACATAACTGGTATTCTATGAATGCAAGAATCACAGGGCTACTGTGCTCCTGGAAAAGAGCTGACAATTTCTTTTTTTAATGGGATGAAACACCATAGCTATTATGATTTTTTACTCAGATCCACATTTTTCTTCCTGGAACTCTTTCTGAGCCTTTCCCTCATTTTCATGACTTAAAAAGATGGAAAGAACACACACACATTTTGCTTTGAATACCTTCTTTCTGTTCTTTGGTGTAAAAACCTAGGAAGAGACTTGAGTACTATGATAATTCTAATAATTCTAATTTTAACTTTTTGATAAAACTTCAATTATTCCACACACAGGTCACACATTTTCTTCATTCTTACCAATGCTTGCTATTTTAAATTATTTTGATAATGGTTATATTAACAGGAGTGAGGAAATTTCACTGTGACTTTAACTTACATGTCCATAATTAATGAGATGTTAAGGATCTTTTCATGTTTGCTAGTGCAGTGTGTATTCAAGTTCTTTTTCAAGTTGAAAAGCATTTATATATATGCCATTTATTTCTTTATGTGTGTTGGTGAGTAATAATAAGAAATACAGACAAGGCACAGTGTTGGATGCCTGTGAATCTAGTGCCTTGGGGAGGGTGAGGCAGGGGGAATACAAATTCAAAGCCATCCTGAAAAACTTATTGATACCCTAAAGCAACTTAGGAAGACCTTATCTAAAAATAAAATAGTTGAATAAATAAATAAATAAAGGTATGGGGATGGAGCTCAGTGGTTAAGTATCCCTAGGTTCAACCTCTGGTACCAAAAAAAAAAAAAAAAAAAAAAAAAAAAAAGGTCTTTGACCCAGTTTACTGGCACTAACCTCCTGATCCTTCAATCTATGAAGCAGTGTGTCTGTTTGCAGCCAGGGAGGTGAACCATGGTCTATGATTCCTGGGTGGCCCTGGATGGCAGGGTGCAGTGTAACCAACTCTGTGATTAGCTCATTGGAACTTGAGCCCTCCTACAAGTTTGGGGAGGATTGAGGGTCTGAAGTTTCAGGTGATCACCATGAGCAATTATTTAATGAATCATTAAATGAAAAGCAAAAGGACAGGGGTTAAGGACCTTCCATGTTGCTGAAGGTGCTGGGAGGTGGTACCTGGAGAGGGCATGAAGTGACATGCCCTTTATGACTTCTTTTCCCTGATTTTTGTCACCTGCCTGTTCAAGTTTATTATTTAAGATATGTTTGAAAGATAGGCTTTGTGGTGAATTGGCAGTACTAAGTACACTATTTTCTTTTCTTTTTTTTTTTATTCTATTTTTATGTGTTTTTCTTTTTTTTTTTTTTATTGGTTGTTCAAAACATTACAAAGCTCATGACACATCATCTTTCATACATTTGACTCAATTGGGTTATGAACTCCCATTTTTACCCCAAATACCAATTGCAGAATCACATCGGTTACACACTCACATTTTTATATAATGGAATATTAGTGACTGTTGTATTCTGCTACCTTTCCTATCCCCTACTATCCCCCCTCACCTCCCCTCCCATCTTCCCTCTATACCTCATCTGCTGTTGTTCAATTCTCTCCCTTGTTTCCCCCCCTTTCCCCTCACAACCTCTTATATGTGATTTTGTGTAACATTGAGGGTCTCCTACCATTTCCGTATGCTTTCCCTTCTCTCTCCCTTTCTCTCCCCCCACTCGTCTTTGTTTAATGTTAATCTTTTCCTCATGCTCTTCCTCCCTGTTCTGTTCTTAGTTGCTCTCTTTATATCAAAGAAGACATTTGACATTTGTTTTTTAAGGATTGGCTAGCTTCGCTTAGCATAATCTGCTCTAATGCCATCCATTTCCCTGCAAATTCTATGATTTTGTCATTTTTTAGTGCTGCGTAATACTCCATTGTGTATAGATGCCACATTTTTTTTTATCCATTCATCTATTGAAGGGCATCTAGGTTGGTTCCACAGTCTAGTTATTGTGAATTGTGCTGCTATGAACATTGATGTGGCAGTATCCCTGTAGTATGCTCTTTTAAGGTCTTCAGGGAATAGTCCGAGAAGGGCGATAGCTGGGTCAAATGGTGGATCCATTCCCAGCTTTCCCAGGAATCTCCATACTGCTTTCCAAATTGGCCTCACCAATTTGCAGTCCCACCAGCAGTGTACAAGTGTACCCTTTTCCCCACATCCTCACTAGCACTTATTGTTGTTTGACTTCATAATGGCTGCCAATCTTACTGGAGTGAGATGGTATCTTAGGGTGGTTTTGATTTGCATTTCTCTGACTGTTAGAGATGGTGAGCATTTTTTCATGTACTTGTTAATTGATTGTATGTCCTCCTCTGTGAAGTGTCTGTTCAGGTCCTTGGCCCATTTGTTGATTGGGTTATTTGTTATCTTATTGTTTAATTTTTTGAGTTCTTTGTATATTCTGGATATTAGGGCTCTATCTGAAGTGTGAGGGGTAAAAAATTGTTCCCAGGATTTAGGCTCCCTATTTACCTCTCTTATTGTTTCTCTTGCTGAGAAAAAACTTCTTAGTTTAAGTAAGTCCCATTTGTTGATTCTAGTTATTAACTCTTGGGCTATGGGCATCCTATTAAGGAATTTGGAGCCCGACCCCACAGTATGTAGATTGGAGCCAACTTTTTCTTCTATCAGACGCAGTGTCTCTGATTTGATATCAAGCTCCTTGATCCATTTTGAGTTAACTTTTGTGCATGGCAAGAGAAAGGGATTCAGTTTCATTTTGTTGCATATGGATTTCCAGTTTTCCCAGCACCATTTGTTGAAGATGTTATCCTTCCTCCATTGCATGCTTTTAGCCCCTTTATCAAATATAAGATAGTTGTAGCTTTGTGGATTGGTTTCTGTGTCCTCTATTCTGTACCATTGATCCACCTGCCTGTTTTGGTACCAGTACCATGCTGTTTTTGTTACTATTGCTCTGTAGTACAGTTTGAAATCTGGTATCACTATACCACCTGATTCACACTTCCTGCTTAGAATTGCTTTTGCTATTCTGGGTCTTTTGTTTTTCCATATGAATTTCATGATTGCTTTCTCTATTTCTACAAGAAATGCCGTTGGGATTTTGATTGGCATCACATTAAACCTGTAGAGAACTTTGGGTAATATCACCATTTTGATGATGTTAGTTCTGCCTATCCACGAACAGGGTACATTTTTCCATCTTCTAAGATCTTCTATCTCTCTCTTTAGGGTTCTGTAGTTTTCATTGTATAAGTCTTTCACCTCTTTTGTTAGGTTGGTTCCCAAGTAACTTATTTTCTTTGAGGATATTGTGAATGGAGTGGTTTTCCTCATTTCCATTTCAGAAGTTTTGTCACTGATATACAGGAATGCCTTTGATTTATGCGTGTTGATTTTATATCCTGCCACTTTGCTGAATTCATTTATTAACTCTAGTAGTTTCTTTGTAGACCCTTTTGGTCTCTTAAATATATTATCATGTCATCCACAAATAGTGATAATTTAAGTTCTTCTTTTCCTATTTTTATGCCTTTAATTTCTTTTGACTGTCTAATTGCTCTGGCTAGTATTTCAAGAACTAAATTGAATAGAAGTGGTGATAGAGGGCATCCCTGTCTTGTTCCAGATTTTAGAGGGAATGACTTCAGTTTTTCTCCATTTAGGATGATGCTAGCCCGAGGTTTAGCATATATAGCTTTTACAATGTTGAGGTAAGTTCCTGTTATCCCTAGTTTTTCTAGTGTTTTGAACATAAAGGGATGCTGTACTTTGTCAAACGCTTTTTCTGAATCTATCGAGATGATCATATGGTTCTTATCTTTAAGTCTATTGATGTGGTGAATAGCATTTATTGATTTCCGTATATTGAACCAGCCTTGCATCCCAGGGATGAATCCTACTTGATCATGATGCACAATTTTTTTGATATGCTTTTGTATTTGATTCGCCAGGATTTTATTGAGATTTTTTGCATCCAAGTTCATTAGAGATATTGGTCTGTAGTTTTCTTTCTTTGAAGTGTCTTTGTCTGGTTTCAGGATCAGGGTGATGTTGGCCTCATAGAATGAATTTGGAAGAGCTCCTTCTTTTTCTATTTCTTGAAATAGCTTGAAAAGTATTGGTATTAATTCTTCTTTGAAGGTTTTGTGAAACTCCGCTGTATACTCATCCGGTCCAGGGCTGTTTTTGGTTGGTAGTCTTTTGATGGCTTCTTCTATTTCTTCCTTTGTTATTGGTCTGTTTAAATTGTGTGTGTCTTCCTGACTCAATCTGGGCAGATCGTATGACTTAAGAAATTTATAGATATCTTCACTATCTTCTATTTTATTGGAATATAGGGTTTCAAAATGCTTTCTAATTATCTTCTGTATTTCTGTAGTGTCTGTTGTGATATTGCCTTTTTCATCCTGTATGTTAGTAATTTGAGTTCTCTCTCTTCTTCTCTTCATTAGCATGGCTAAGGGCCTGTCGATCTTATTTATTTTTTCAAAGAACCAACTTTTAGTTTTATCAATTTTTTCAATGTTTTTTTTTGGTTTCAATTTCGTTGATTTCTGCTCTAATTTTAATTATTTCTTGTCTTCTACTACATTTGCTGTTGTTTTGCTCTTCCTTTTCTAGGTTTTTGAGGTGTAGTTTGAGTTCATTTATTTGTTGGTTTTTTCTTTTTTTGAGGAAAGAACTCCAAGAAATGAATTTCCCTCTTAAAACTGCTTTCATTGTGTCCCATAGATTCCAGTATGTTGTGTCTGTATTGTCATTTGTCTCTAAGAATTTTTTTATCTCCTTCTTTATGTCTTCTGTAACCCATTGATCATTCAGTAACATATTGTTCATTTTCCATGTGATGTAGGATTTTTCCTTCCTTCTTTTATCATTGATTTCCAGTTTCATTCCATTATGATCAGATATGGTGCATGGTATTATCTCCATGCCTTTATATTTACTAAGAGTTGCCCTATGGCATAATATATGGTCTGTCTTTGAGTAGGATCCATGTGCTGCTGAGAGGAACGTGTATCCACTTGATGATGGTTGATATATTCTATATATGTCGGTTAAGTCTAGGTTATTGATTGTGCTGTTGAGTTCTATAGTTTCTTTATTCAGCTTTTGTCTAGAGGATCTGTCTAATGGCGAGAGCGGTGTGTTGAAGTCACCCATAATTATTGTGTTGTAGTCTATTTGACTCTTGAACTTGAGGAGAGTTTGTTTTATGAACGTTGCAGCTCCATTGTTTGGTGCATACAAATTGATAATTGTTATGTCTTGTTGGTGGATGGTTCCTTTTAACAGTATATAGTGTCCTTCTTTATCTCTTTTGATTAACTTAGGTTTGAAGTTGATTTTATTCGATATGAGTATGGCCTCTCCTGCTTGCTTCCGATGATCTGTGAGTGGTATGATTTTTCCCAACCTTTTACCTTCAGCCTGTGTATGTCTTTTCCTATCATATGAGTCTCCTGAAGGCAGCATATTGTTGGATTTGTTTTTTTGATCCAGGTTACTAGCCTATGTCTCTTGATTGGTGAGTTTAGGCCAATAACATTTAAGGTTACAATTGAAATATGATTTGTACTTCCAGTCATGTTTATTTATTTATTTATTTTAGTTTGGCTAGTTTTTACTTTTTGGTTATTTTCCTCCCCCTTTACTGAGATACCTCCCGCTGCTAGTTTTGGGCACTATTTTTCAATTCCTCTTCTTGTAGTATTTTGCTCAAAATGCTTTGCAGTGCTGGTTTTCTGGCTGCAAATTCTTTTAGCTTTTGTTTATCGTGAAAGATTTTTATTTCATTGTCAAATCTGAAGCTTAATTTTGCTGGATACAGTATTCTTGGTTGGAATCCATTATTTTTCAGCGTTTGAAATACATTGTTCCAAGATCTTCTTGCTTTCAAAGTCTGTGATGAAAAATCAGTCGTTAACCTAATTGGTTTACCCCTGAATGTTATCTGCCTCCTTTCTCTTGTAACTTTTAATATTCTCTTCTTGTTCTGTATGTTGGCTATCTTCATAATTATATGTCTTGGAGTTGGTCTATTACGGTTTTGAATGTTTGGGGTACTGTAGGCTTCCAGGATTTGGCAATCCATTCCATCTTTCATCTCTGGGAAGTTTTCTAGAATTATTTCATTTAATATGTTGTCCATTCCTTTGGTTTGAATCTCTATGCCTTCTTCTATCCCTATGACTCTCAAATTTGGTTTTTTTTTTATGACATCCCATATCTCTTGAGTAGATTGCTCGTGGGATTTAAGCATCTTTTCTGTGTTGACTATATTCTTTTCAAGTTGATAAACTTTGTCTTCATTATCTGATGTTCTGACTTCTACTTGATCTAGTCTATTTGTAGTATTCTCATTTGAGTTTTTAATTTGGTTTATAGTTTCCCGCATTTCTAGGATTACTGTTTGATTTTTTTTAAGATCTCTATCTCCTGGTAAAGCTCGTTCTTTGCCATTTGAATTTGTTTGTTTAATTCATTTTCAAAATATACTTTTATTGCTTGGACTTGCTGTCTCATGTCTTCTCTAATATTCCTTTCCATCTGAGTTAGGTATGCCTTGAGTTCTTTCCCTATCCATGTTTCTGATGCTTCTAAGTCCTCCTGTAGATTTAAGTTGTCCTGCATTATTTGTACTCCTTTTTTCCCTTGTTTTTTCATGATGTTCATGTTACTTTCCAGCTCTATTTGATTGCTGTGTTTCTGCTCTCTTCTATAGATTTGTTTGGTTTTTTATATCTCTGTTGTCTCTCCTTTGTGTTGGTAGACTATGCCTGCTAAAGTGGATTCCGCTGGGAAGGAATTCTGACGGCCGAGCTCCAGTGACGTCACCTCTCTGCTATGGCGGGCCCCAGGCTCCTTGCCGGGGTGTCCGAATGGGGGGGTGGGACTGGACTGTCTCTGGTTGGTTTCAGCTCCTGGTCGCTGGCAGGCGGGCGGTCTCCAGCCGCCCAGTCGCATGGGCAGCGGGTGGGCTGTCGCTGGCAGGCGTGCGGTCTTCAGCCGCCCAGTTGCATGGGCAGCGGGCCGGCTGTCGCCGGCGGGCAGGTGGTCTCCAGCCGCCCAGTCACAAGGGCCTGGCCTCTAGTCCCCTGGTTTCTCCTGCTAGTCCTGGTTTCTCCTGCTAGACCAGATTTCCCCTGAGTGATGCTTCTCGACAGTTCAAACTGTACTCTGGGCCTGCCATTTGTTGGGTGTGGAGGGTGGCTATTGGGAACCCCGGCACTCTATTGTTTTGATTTTTTCCGCTTGCCCCTCCCCCAGCGCTGGCAAGACAGGTTTCGTTTTCGCTGCTGATGGGAGGGGGAGTTGAAGGTCAAGTGTCTCTAGTTTTCCCCCGCGTCTTTATGCAGGCTTGCTCTGATAATCCCTCCTCTGGAAAGCCTAGGAGAGATTTTATGTGAATTCCCCGCTGAATGGGAGATGAGCTGAGTAACACACACCTGTTTTATTGTTGCAATCTGTCGGAGAGTGGTGGTGGTTACTTCAGCTCTCCAAGATGGTGGCCTCTGGTTTCCTTGGTGGAGTTTCCTTAAGTACACTGTTTTCTGACTCCTGTGAGCCACATCAAAAAAAGAAGGGTCTTGAAAGCTCACATTTGTGTCCATGGACATAGGAGGTATTTACATCTTCTTGAGTCATCTTCAATTTCTTTATTCTATGTTCTATAGATTTCATTGTAGAGATCTTTCACCTCCTTGGTTAGAATCGTTCCCAGATATTTTATTTTCTTTGAGGCTATTGAGAATGGAATAGTTTTCTTGATTACTTTCTCTGCATATTACTTATTGATGTATAGGAAAGCTATATTTTTAAATCAACTATTTTTTTTTAATAATTTTTTTTTTGAAGAGAGAGAGTTTTTTTAATATTTATTTTTTAGTTTTTGGCGGACACAACATCTTTTTGTATGTGGTGCTGAGGATTGAACCCGGGCTGCACGCATGCCAGGTGAACACGCCACCACTTGAGCCACATCCCCAGCCCCAAGTTACTGATTTTTTATGTTGATTCTGTAACTTGCTACTTTGACAAATTTTCTTATTAGCCCTGGTAGTCTTTTGGTGGAGGTCTTTTTTTTTTTTTGATCTTCTAAGTATAGGACCGAATCATCTGCCAACAGTGATAATTTGACTTCTTTCTTTCCTAATTTTAATCCCTTTATTTCCTTCTCTTGCCTAATTATTCTGCCTAGAATTATATTAAACAGGAGTGGTGAAAGTGGACATCTTTGTCTTGTTATTGATTTTAAAGGAAATGCTTTCAGTTTTCTCCCACTTACTGTGGGGTTGGCTTTAGATTTTTTCATATATACTCTTTATGGTATTGAGGTAGGATCCTTCTATCCCTAGTTTCTTCATTGCTTTTATTTTGTCAAATTTTGTGCCGAATTTTGTCAAAGGCTTTCTCTGTACCTATCAAGATGATTAAGTGATTTTTGCCCTTAATTCTACTTATGTGATGAATTACATTTATTGATCTGTGTATATCAAACCATCCTTGCATCTCTGGTATAAAACCAAGTTGATCATGACGTACAATCCTCTTAGTATGTTGTTGAACATGATTTGCTAATATTTTATTAGGTATATTTTTTAAAAGTCTAAGTTCATCAATGATAGTGGTCTGCAGTGTTCTTTACTTTATGTGTCCTTATCTGGTTTTGATATGAGAGTGATACTAGCTTCATAGAATGAATTTGGAAGTGCTCCATTCCTTTCTATTTCATGGAATAATTTGAGGAGTATTGGCTTTAGTTCTTCTTTAAAGGTCTGGTAGAATTCAACTGAGAATCCATCTGGTCCCAGGGTTTTATTTTTTGGAAGGCATTTTTTATGGTTTCTATATATCATTCCTAGTTATTGGTGTTTAGGTTTTCTATGTCCTCTTGATTCAGTTTTAGCAGGTTGTATGTGTCTATTTCTTCTAGGTTTTCCAATTTATTGGAATATAAGTTTTCGATATAGTACCTAATGTTCTGCTGAATTTCTGTAATGTCTGTGATTTCTCCGTTTTAATCTCTAATTTTATGAATGTAAGTCTTCTCTCTTTTCATTTTGGTTAGTTTGGCTAAATGCTTATCAATCTTGTTTATCTCAGAGTTAGCCACTTTATTGTACAAAGTGTGTCCACTCAAAGCCCATTTCACTGAAATCCATTTCTGTGCAAGGGCAAACCTGCATTTACTTCCCCTTGGCCAGCCTTTCACATCCCCCTTTTGCAGCTGCCTGCTCTTTCCAGTAGCATCCATGGGGCTTAGACACTGAACTTCTGCTGGAACCCAGAAGGCCTTGTGTCCAAGATGAGGACACAAGTGTCTATAGGACAGGGAACCTACTGGCAGTAAGGAGGTGGGGCTTAGTGCCCCATGGGGAAGGGTCACAGCAGTGCCCAGAACCCAGCCAAGTGTAGGATCCCTTCTGCAGTCTTCCTTTTGCCTTTCTCCTGAGAATTGCTTTCATGTATGCTGTGTCAAAGTAGCTCCCATCCCACCTGCTAATTGGTATAATTCAGACTCAAGATCAGATAGGCAGGGCCTGGGTGTTTACTCAACAGTTCTCAAAACACCTTACATTTTGGTCCAGGCTCAGTCCTATTCCTAGACATAATTTTGTCCCAGCCTCAACATCATGTGTAAACACCACGTCATGCCTATCCGCTTCCAGCCCCAGCATATTGCAGGGCCCAGTCTTAGATGAGAGAAAAACCAAACCCACCTGCATTGGACACTGAGAAATCTCAGATCTAAAGCTTGAAAGAAAGGTTTAAGTCTTGAAAGGAGGAATAGCAAATGAGGGCATTTATTTTTTATTTTTATTTTCCTTTTATGTGTTGCTGAGGATCGAACCCAGGGCCTCACATATATGAGGCAAGTGCTCAGTCACTGAGCCACATCCCAGCCCTGCAAATGAGGGCATTTACTGCATGGTTCTCCAAACAATGTGGGGTATATTGAAGTATGGGTGAGTACCTATGTGGAATTACGTTATGGCTGCAGTGAGGCGAAGCGTGAGCACAAGCTGAATACAGAGCTATGGAGAGGGGAGCAGGATCCATGCCCAGAGGGTTGCAGTGCTACAGAGCCCCAGAGTGCTTTCCAACCCTGAAAGCACCAGCTCCTTGCTGCCCATCTGGCGGGAACCAGGACAGCACTGCCACCGCCTGGCGCAGGTGGGAAACTACAGCTCAGAGTTGTTAAGTCACATGGCCAAACCAACAGGAATTAGAACTCAGAAATCACGACCTGGAACGCAGCCCTTTCTCCCACTCCAGCACCCTGGATTGACTTTATGCAGCCTGGGAGGCCACTCGCCCTTCCCACGTGCGGCTTCAGGGGTCCTGGGTCTCCACGCTCTGCTGCCAGAAAGGCCCCCTGTTTGTGTCACCCATAGGAGATACCTGGAGGACAGAAACCAGGCTGTAGGTTTCTGAAAGGTGCTTGATCTATCCTGCAGTGGAAACTGTGGGCCCGGCTTCCGGCTTCCGCGCACCGTGGCTCTGCCCTTTCTCCTCCAGGCTCCCCAGCCCAGGAGGCGCTCACCTGTTCTGCTCCACTCCCACAGCGCAGCCACCAGTCCCCAGAGGCAGGGACACTCTGCTCGCCCGGAGGACACCTGCAGGATTTCGGTGGCTTGGAGCTACAGTTGCTAACCTCAGGGCCACTATGGCTCAATGAAAATGAAGGGAAAAGTTAAGTTGGAACAACAGATAACACCTCTGCAGCCTCTGGACACCGAGTTGCTCAGATGGCAGAGTGTGCAAACCTCAACAACTGCTAAAATCATAGCAATATGTAAAGAAACGACCTCATTTTCTAGGTCAACATCACCATCTTCCTGAGGAATTTAACATGGGTGTGAATTGACAGACTTGGGAACTATCTTCTTGATTTTGAATGATGCAGAGTAGAAAAGCATGTGTAGGTTGATGTGAGATCCCCAGCGTCCTAAGGAACAATCAGAGATGGTTGTGCATGATCCAAGCACACAGCAGCCTGTTCCAGAGAGGACAGATAGCCAGAAAGGTTGGAGAACAGCTGCTGTAAAGTGCATTTGCACTGAGAAAGTAAGTTTACATCTCCGTCCTTTGACTACTAAGTGGAACTCCCCAGATGAGGCAACTGATTTGGTACGAATGCCACCCCTGTGGAATCAGCTCTGTGGGGAGCAGGATGCTCATTTCCTCCACATACCCCTTTACTCAGGCCAGGGTGCATACTGTGATCTGGTGACTTCCTTGTGGATGGGCACCCATGCAAACACACTACTGCAAAATTAAAAAGTCCAAGAAACTGTCAGATTTGTTTTCTCAGCTTCCCCTATGTGCTGTACAGATGTAAAGAACAGACTGATTCCACAGCAAGGAACACTCCTCAGAGTGCAGAGACAACCTACAGAATGGAAGAAGAAAATTCATCATCTATAGATCTGGCATGGGGTTGATATCCAGCATATATAAGATACTCCAAAAGTTCAATAGCAAAAAAAAAAAAAAAAAAAAAACTAAATAAACAGATCATAAATGTGCAGAACTAAATAGACCTTTCTAAAAAAAAGCTTAGAATAAGTTTGAGAGAACTTTATCTTAACTATATTAGTCTGCCAATCCTGAACAAGGAATGTCTGCATTCATTTATATTAAATTTGTTTTCTTTCAATTGTGTTCAAGGTTTTCTGAAAGTACATTTGTATTTTAAGATTCTTAATTAAGGACTTTAATTTTGGGGGATACTATTGTAAATGGTAATGCTTTATCTGGGCACAGTGGTGCTTGCCTGTAATCCCAGTGGCTTGGGAGGCTGAGATGGGAGGATTGCAAGTTCAAAGCCAGACTCAGCAACAGCGAGGCACCAAGCAACTCAGTGATCCCTGTCTCTAAATAAAATACAAAATAGGGCTGGGAATGTGGCTCAGTGGTCGAGTGCCCCTGAGTTCAATTCACGGTACTCACCCTCCCAAATTTTTTTTCTTATTTTAGTTTTCAAACTTCAAAAGCTCCTACACATTATTTATAATATATAGGAAATCAAAGGACTTTTTTCCCGGTGGCTATTTACTTTGCTTTTTGTTATTTCCACCCATTTAGATCAAGACTTGGGATGGTATGCTCTATTTCTGTTTGATGTCCTGGAGTAATTAGAACAAATTTCAGAGTTTTACCAGTGTTGCCATGAGGGGGCGCTTAGCCATGGTTAAACAAGGAGCATCCAGTGTCCTGTGCTGTCCACATCGACTAGCAGGGGGCACACAGACTCACTCTCTCCTATTTCTGTGAGGATCCCACCTTCAGGGAGTGGGTTCCTGTGTTTACAGTGAGCTTCCTTCTCCTGTGACCCACCTGGGAAGACCCCACATTTGGGGAAGCCTGGGGATGCTTGTTGGGGGAGTGTTTCTTCTCCTCCGGACCCACCCTTGGAAATGCTGCTGCTGGGGACACTGGGAGGACACCTCCTACAGTGAGGACCAGAGATTCCTAATCCTCAGGATCCACCTGGAGAGATGCCCCTGCTGGGGACACTTGGGGGCCATGGCTACAGTGAGGATCAGAGCTTCCTTATCCTAGAGACTCACCTGGGATATGCCATAGCCTGGGGACACCTGAAAAGCATGAGGACATCCAGAGGGCCATAGCTTCCTTCTCCTTGTGACCCTCCTGGGAAGGCACCGTGGCCTGGGATGCCCGGTGGCAGTGTCCATGGTGAGGACCAGAGCTTCCTTCACTGCTTCCCAGTGTGCTGAGGAAGCAGCCCTGCTGTATTCTTTACTTTCCCTGGTAACATTATCCTTTATTGAGGGTTGGCCACTTGCCAACATAGCATGTCAAAGTGTTTCACTGGGATTGGGGGTGTTTCTGGGGAGAAATCCTGGGAAAGAATGGGGAAATACAGATACAACCTCAGGATGGTGCAAGGAGGGCAAGGAGGGCCCAGCATCTGAAGCCACACTAGGGCCTGAGGGGAGAGCTAATGCACGTCTCATTTCTTGTTTTTATTCATGTTATAATGGCTCATTTTTTTGGTACCAGGGATGGAACTCAGGGGCACTCAACCACTGAGCCACATCTCCAGCTCTGTTTTGTATTTTATTCAGAGACAGGGTCTCACTGAGTTACTTAGCACCTTACTTTTGCTGAGGCTGGCTTTGAACTCGAGATCCTCCTATCTCAGCCTCTCAAGCCTCTGTGATTACAGGCATGCACCACTGTGCCTGGTTATGGTTCACTTTTGTTATAGTGTTAAAGTACTTGAAAAATACTGTTTGAAAAGTGAAAGACCCCAAATTACTTTAAGTGTAAATATTATATTTGTCTCTGTTAAAAGAATAATCTAATGGATGGAGTTCTAGCTCAGTGGTGGAGGGGTGATGAGCATGTGTGAAGGTCTGGGTTCAAATCCAGGCACTGCAAGAAAAACCTAACCAAACCCAACCCAGACTGGAAAATTGTGCAATATTTATTACCTACTATTATCAGTAGGTAAGTTACATGGAAAGAAAAGGAAGGAGGACTTAAGATGTATTAATCATTTGCAATGGATGCTCCTAGTATGAACCAAATTTATTTATATTTAAAACTATAAAATTAATTTGAAACAATTGGAAAAATCTGTGTATTTACTGGGCATC
This sequence comes from Marmota flaviventris, assembly GCF_047511675.1. Classification (NCBI taxonomy): domain Eukaryota; kingdom Metazoa; phylum Chordata; class Mammalia; order Rodentia; family Sciuridae; genus Marmota; species Marmota flaviventris. The sequence goes on along the minus strand of NC_092505.1, from coordinate 135,549 downwards.
TGGGATTAAGGAATTATCTGTTATTATTTCTACTGTGAAAATATTATTGTGGTTGCATTAAAGAGTTCTTCCCATTACATGATTAAATTTTTTTTGTAGAAGAAGCCAGATGATAGTGGGTTTTGCTGGGTGATCCTGCTCACAGTGGGGTGAGCTGTCTGGTAAGTTCCAGAGTACTGGCTGTGTGTGTAGTCATCTGGCTTCACTACTCAGAATCCTTGGGGTATAGCCTTCAGCACCTATGAACCCAACAGTAAGTGGACAGAGTGCAGGACCACCACTCAGAATTGTCAGGGGCCCCAAACTCCCAGCAGCCTCTGCTGTGAGGGCTGCATGGGCAGAACAACAGAGTACATTGTACATAATTCTCGGGGCCTGCAGCTCCTAGAGGCCTCTGTGATGAAGGCTGCAAGATCAGAAAGCCAGAGTACGTTGCCCAGAATTCCTGAGCATGCCTTTGTTAATGCATAGCCTGCAGCTCCCCTGGCCTTACATAGTCATGACTGTGTGGGAAGAACACTGGGTACCCTACCCAGAATCCGTGAGGATTCCTGGATGAATGGGCAACCTGTAATTCTGAGAGCTTTCTCTGTTGAGGGCTCCATTGCTAGAGCATTGGATGACATTACATAGAATCCTCAGATTATCAGAACAAGCATGTGGCCTGCAGCTTTCATGTCCTGTTGGTAGGGGTGTGCAGGCAAAACACTGCACTACATTACCCAGAATCCTCAGGAGTGGCAGCTCCCAGGATCCTCTGTGGTGCACAGGCAAAACACTGGACTACATGTCCCATAATTTTTAGGGAGCTGTAGCTTCCAGAATCCTCTATGGTCAGGACTGTTAGAGGAGAGAAATGAATTCCACTATCTAGAATCCTGGGGCAGGGGAGTGTCAAGGAGAATGTGCAGCCTACAACTCCCTGAGATTTCCACTGTGAGAACTGTGCAGGCCGAAGGCCAGACTACAGTACTCCTCAGAATCCCCAGGTGAACATGTAGCTGCAATTCCCAGAGGCCTTCATGGTGAGGGCTGCATTGGTGGAGCACCAGATTATACTAGCTAGAATCCTCAGAGTGCCAGGACAAGCTTGTGGCTTGCAGTTTCAATAGTCCTCCTGGCAGGGGTGTATCAGCAGCCCCTAAGAATTGTACACTCAATTCTCAGGGGCTGCAACTCTCAGGATTCTCCCTGATGAGAACTGGAGAGAGCTGAACTATACTACCCAGAATCTTTGGTGGGAGACATCCAGGCAAACATGCAGTCTGCAACTCCCGGAGGCCTCCATGGTATGGGCTATGAACGCAGGTCAGATTACACTACCCAGAATTCCTGGGGGAATAGAAGCTCCCAGAGAGATGTCCTGTGAGGGCTGTATGGGCAGAGCTTTGGACTGTGCTACCCAGAATCCCCAGGAGTACCTGGGCAGGAATGTGGCAGGCAGCTATCAAGGGCCTTGATGAAGAGGTCCACTTAGGTAGGGTAGAATACTGCACTACCTAGAACACCAAGTGGCCCACAGCTCCCAGAGACCTCTGAAGTCAGGGCTGAAGAACTGACTGCAGTGTCCAGAATCCTTGGGGTCTCACAGCCACAGGAGCCACCTTGGTGAGGCTATACCAACATAGTGCCAGGCTATACTTTCCATGATCTTTGGGGGATCTGCAGCCTCCAGAGCAAGGGCTGCATTGTAGAATAATGGATCAAACTATTCTGGGGCTGCCAGGCAAACACAGGCTTGCAGCCAACTTAGGCTTCCAGAGTGAGTGCTGCACCTGTAGAACACCAGACTGCACTGCCCAGAAAACTTGGGGGCCTGTGTCTTCCAAAGCCTTCACATTGATGGCTGGGTGGCAGAGTGCCAAAATACACTTCTGGTCCATATCTCCCAGAGGTCTCTTGCAGGAGGGCTGCATGGTTAGAGCACGACTACTCTGCCCAGGTCCTCTATGGCAGAGTAGTTGTGGCACTCAGCTCCCAAAGTCCTCTATAGCAAGGCTTGTGTGGACAGGACACCTGATATGCTGACCCAAATGCAGAGTGAATGTGCAGCCCAGGGGACTCTGTGGTGAGAGATGGGTAGATAGGACAGACTGGATTATGTAGATTGCCCTGAGTCAAGGGTGGGCATTGTGGCTGGCAGCTCCCAGACACCTCTGCTACTAGAGGATGGCTGGTAGGATGGAGTGAACTGTCTAGAACGGCCCTTGGCTTCTAGGAGTTTGCTTCTGAGCTCAGGTTCTCCTCATCTTGACAGTGGCCATCCTGTGCTGGGATTAACAGATTTTCTTAAAACCCCTGATTCAAAAATGGGACAGTCCCTGGCTAAGTCACTCTGTCTTGAAGACTTCACATTCCAGAAGCCTCTGTGGTGGTCTGTTTCTGGCCTTCTACCCTTGGGCGCATGAGTGAGTGTCTGGACTCCCTGAGGCTGCCTCCATTAGTGCATCTGCTGCCTGCCTGGCTCAGGCTGCTGCAGCACTTGGCCTGGTGGAGTGTAGGGCTGGGGTGCAGGGAGGGGGTCTCCTGGACTCTATTTCTCCTCTCCTGAGATTCCACTCCTCATGGTGCCACAGCCAGACCTAGTTACAGCAGTGGGAACAGATTTTATTCAGTAATTGCTGAGGATGGAAGAAAGCGCTGACATTCACCAGGGAGCCAGGAGAGGCCCTGCCTCAGAGCTGTGAGCAGCTCCTTCAGGCACGGCCAAAGGGGCGTGGCCAACAAGGGGCGGGGCCTCGACGCCATCTTTAATGCCATCTTTAATCCTTGTGAGGAGCTGGCTTCCCCCTCAGGACCAAAGTGGGAGAGCCCCAGCTCACGGGAGTGTTGGGTCACTCCACAGGGAGGGGCAGAGCTCCCTTCTCAGAGCAGATTGAGAGAGACACCCAGGTTGGGGACTCTTGTGGGTCATGCCTCCAGGGACTCCTGGAGCTCTCCTCAGAGCAGCCTCAGCGGACTCTTGGCTTAGAGACTTTCGTGAGTCATGTCTCTAGGGACACCTGGGGTTCCTTTGTCCTCAGAGCAGCCTGAGTGAGACACCTGTCTTGGGGACCCTCATTGTCACGTTTCGAGGGACACCCAGAGGTTCCTTCTCCTCAGAGCAGCCTGAGGGGAATGCCTGTCTTGGGGACGCTTGAGTGTCACATTTCTAGGGACACCCAGAGCTTTTTTCTCTTCAGAGCAGCCTGAGGGCGATGCCTGTCTTGGGGACCCTCATGTGTTATGTTTCTAGGGTTGCCTAGGGTTTCCTTCTCCTCAGAGCAGCTTGAAGGAGATCCAGGGTTGGGGACCCTTGTGGGTCATGTCTCTAGGGATACCAGGAACCACCTTCTCCTCAGAGCATCCCGAGGGAGTCGCCTGGCAGGGGACCCTTGTGTGTCATGTTTCTAGGGGCACCAGGACCTCCCTTCTCCTCAGAGCAGCCTGAGGTAGATGCCAGGGTTGGGGACCCTTGTGGGTCATGTCTTTAGGGGTGCCAGGAACCCCCTTCTCCTCAGATCAGCCTGAGGAGGATGCTTGTCTTGGGTACCCTCTTGTGTCATGTTTCTAGGGACACCCAGAGCTTCCTTCTCCTCAGAGCAGCCTGAGGGGGACACCTGTCTTGGGAATCCTCATGTGTCAGGTTTCTAGGGTTGCCTAGGGTTTCCTTCTCCTCAGAGCAGCCTGAGGTAGATCCAGGGTTGGGGACCCTTGTGGGTCATGTCTCTAGGGATGCCTGGGTTTTCCTTCTCCTCAGAGCAGCCTGAGGGAGATTTGCAGCTTGGGGACCCTCCTGGGTTATGTCTCTAGGAACACCTGGAGCTTCCTTCTCAGAGCAGGCAGAGGGAGACACCTGGCTTTGTACCCTCGTGAGTCATGTCTCTAGGGATGGCAGGTGCTCCCTTCTTAGAGCAGCCTGAGGATGAACCTCACTTGTGGACTCTCATGGGTCATGTCTCTAGTGATGCCAGGAGCTCCCTTCTCCTCAGAGCAGCCTGAGTGAGATTGCCTGGTTTGGGGACCGTATGGGTAATGTCTCTAGGGACACCAGGAGCTCCCTTATCCTCAAGGCAGCCTAAGGGAGATGCCTGGCTTGCATACCCTCATGGATGCCTGGAGCTCCCTTCTCAGAGAGCCTGAGGGAGATTCCTGACTTGGGTACATTGTGGTTTATGTCTCTAAGATGCCCAGAGATTTTTTTTCTCCTTAGAGCAGCCTTATCCAGACTCTTGGCTTGGGGAACCTCATGGGTCATGTCTCTAGGGATGCCAGGAACTCCTTTCTCCTCAGAGCAGCCTTGGGCTGATGCCTAGCTTGGGGGATGCATGGAGCTTCCTTCTCCTTAGAGCAGCTTCAGGGAGAGGCCTCAGAAGCTTCTGGATGGACCAGTGGTAGATGAGGAAAATGTGGGGAGGGTGACTAGAAACTCCCCAACCTGGGCCTGAGAGCTGAGGGGAGCCTGGCTGTGAGCTCATTCTCTTCTCTTTCAGCAAGGCTCACCTTATAGAAGGTCCCCTTCCTTGAGGCTGTGACCCTCATCATCGTAACATGGCCAGCCTTGGTGTTTTCTGAGGAACTTGACAGGTAGAAAGGAGAAATATTGAGGGAGGGTCCTGAGCCCCAAAAGATGGAGCCTTAGTGTACTCCATTATTTGTTTTCCTTAATGTTTTTTTAATATTTTAAAAAATATATTTTTAGTTGCAGATGGACACAATACCTTTATTTTATTTATTTATGTGGTGCTAAGGATTGAACCCAATGCCTCACATGTTTCATGCAAGTGCTCTACCACTGAGCCACAACCCCATCTCCTTCCTTAATGTTTTAATGTTTTCCCCCTTTTTTAAAGATTAATTTTTAGTTGTAGATGGACACAATAACTTTGTTTTATTTATTTATTTTTGTAGTGGAGCTACAAAAATGGAGCTTCCTTCTCCTTAGAGCATCAACCCTTCACTTTTTTTTTTTTTTTGCATCAACCCTTCACTTGAGTCTGGTTTATTTCACTTTGAACCCAGTGCCTCACACATGCTAGGCAAGTGCTCTACCACTGAGCCTTAACCCCAGCCTGTTTCATTTTTTTCTTGCAATGTTAAAGTAGGAAAATATTAAAAATTGTATTTGTTAAGCACACTAAGTTATTTAAGCCTAAACACATTATTTCTAACAAAGTCAGAATTTATTAAAATTTTATTTCTCATCTTTCATGGAACTAAAGTCAACCACATTTTGTTTTGGTTGATAAAATCACAGTTTAATTGAGTAATTGAGAGTGTCTATATCTTCTTCTTCTTCTTCTTCTTCTTCTTCTTCTTCTTCTTCTTCTTCTTCTTCTTCTTCTTCTTCTTCTTCTTCTTCTACTTCTTCTTCTTCTTCTTCTTTGCAGGGAGGTACCAGGGATTAATCAGGGGCACTCAACCACTGGAGCCACATCCCCAACTCCATTTTGTATTTTATTTAGGAACAGGGTCTCACTGAGTTGCTTAGTGCCTTGCTTTTGCTGAGGCTGGATTTGAACTCATGATTCTCCTGCCTTAACCTCCAGAGCTGCTGGGATTATATGTGTATGCCACCATACCCGGCTATCTTCCCTCTTTAAAAAAATGTTTTTATTCATGCATTTTAGTTATATGTAATAGTGGGGTCCTTTTTGATGTAGGCATATGTGCATGAAATATAATTTGCTCCATCTCATCCCCAGTATTTCTACTTTCTCTTTCCTCCACCCTCCCTGTCAACCCCCTTCCTCTACTCCATTGACCACCTGTCTATTTTCATGGGATCCCTCCATTATATTTTCTTATTTCTCTCTAGCTTACATCTTAAATGAAACATTCAACCCTTCACTTTAGTCTGGTTTATTTCACTTTGCATGATGTTCTCCATTTCCATCCATTTACCAGCAGATGCCGTAATTTCATTCTTCTTTACATCTGAATAAAACACCATTGTGTTTACATCTGAGGAAAACACCACATTTTTATCCATTCTGTTGATGGGCATCTGGGCTTTTTCCATGACTTGTCTATTATGAATTGTGCTGCTATAAAATTGATGTGCCTATATCACTGTAAGATGCTGATTTTTAGTTCTTTTAGATAAATACCAAGGAATGGAATCTCTAGGTTACATGCTCTAGTTTTTTGAGGAATTGCAATTCTGCTTTCTAGAGTGGTTGCACTAGTTTGTAGTCCCACCTGTCAGATCAGGCGAGGTGGGCAGCGATCAAATGAGGCAGATTTAAAAGGGCCGCTGATTGAGGCTTTATTGAGATATCACTCCTGGGCGGAACTCGATCAGACCCACAGAGTGGACAGGAGAAGGGGCTGAGGAGAAACCGTGTGGAAACTCGACCAGTGGACTTTTATGGGGCTTACAGCAGGAAGGGAAGGGCTTGGGACTGGAAAAGATGTTTTTAAGGTCCCTTGCCCCTTTGGAGTTGGTCAGGGGAGTTGGGTGAACTCCAGGATTAGCCAGGGGGTCCTGCTGATTGACAGGCATTAGTCAGGAGATCTGGCTGATTGACAGGCATTTCTGCCAGCATCTGATTGATGTTCCTTTCCCGCGCAGGCTGCTTTGTTCTAAGTCGCCATTAAGTCACCACCACTGACCTAACACCACCAACAATGTGTGAGTGAACATTTTCCTCATATCCTCCCTAGCATTTATTATTTGTATTCTTTTTTAAGAGAGAGAGAGAGAGAAATAACTTTTTTAATATTTATTTTTTAGTTTTCGGATACAGCATCTTTGTTTGTATGTGGTGCTGAGGATCGAACCCAGGCCGCACGCATGCCAGGCGAGCACGATACCGCTTGAGCCACATCTCCAGCCCTATTATTTATATTCTTGATGTTTGTCATTCTAACTGGAGTGAGATGAGTCATCAATGAAGTTTGCTTTGCATACCCCTGATTGCTAGGGATGTTGATCATTTTTTCCCCATATATTTCTTGGCCATCTGTATTTCTTCTTTTGAGAAATGTCTGTTTAGTTCTTTTTTCCTATTTTTTTTTTGAGGGAGGGAGGGAGGGAGGGAGGGAGAGAGAGAGAGAGAGAGGGAAGAGGAGAGAGGAGAGAGAAATAATTTATTTATTTATTTATTTTTTTTTTTAGTTTTTGGCAGACACAACATCTTTGTTTGTATGTGGTGCTGAGGATCAAACCCAGGCCACACACATGCCAGGCGAGCGCGCTACCACTTGAGCCACATCCCCAGCCCTTTTTTCCTATTTTTGATTGAGTTATTAATTTTTTGGTGATAAATATTTTGAGTTCTTTATATAGTCTTGATATTAATCCCCTGTTGGAAGAGTAACTGGCAAAGATTTTCTCCCATTCTATAGCTCTCTTTTCATGCTTCTTCTTCCTTGGCTGTGCAGAAACTTTTTAATTTGAAGCCGTCTCACTTTGATTCCTGATTTTATTTTTGAACTTGTGTCTTGTTAAGGAAGTTAGTGCCTGTACCAATATGTTGGAAAGTCAAGTTTCTATGAGTCTAATCTAGCTTTTCTACTGACTTACATCTTCATTTTAGAAATCCTTTATCGTTGATTGATCTCTAATAAACAGCATCTTATATTTTAGTTTCAAGTGCTCTACAGCTTCTGCCAAGTAGTTAATTGCGCATGAACATTAAAATGTTGACAAAGATAAAGTTAGAATAAATGGAAATGGGATTTATAATAACAATGCATTTCTTCTCCACCTGCAGCTATTTTTTTTTTTTTTTGACATGATCTGGCTAAATTATAGTCATAGACCATCATGCCTGGCTACTTTCCTCTTCTAGCCTATGTAATGAATACTTGCCACTTGCAGCACTTCTAGGCAGCTGGTACAGAGCAGGTGGTTGTGGCTGGCAGTGGAGGAACTACTTCCCCTGGATTCAGGGTGGCTGCTGGAGCCTCATTCAGTGGGCGAATAGTGGATCAGGCCAGCTATGGGCCCTGCTTCAGCCTGTTTTTTTCCGATGGTGGGCTGGAGATTGGCTCTGAACTAACCACTAAGGCTGTCATTGCCACGGGTTGTCCCTCCAGACCCTGCCCCCCACCCTCCTCCAGACTCCGCTCCACCACAGGCACCCCCCCACACACACACCGCCTCCCTAGACACCATGCTCCTCCTTAAGACTGTCGCCCACTAGGCTAGGAGGAGTAGACTTTCTTGCTGTAATTTGCAGTGTGTTTGCAGAGGTGCACAAAATTATGCCTGCTGTATAAACATTGACATCCTTCATTGGATGAAATACCTTAACCGTATCAGGCTTCCAGGTACCATAAAATGAATTTAGGAAACTTACTTCTTTCTTCTTTCTTTTCTCTAGATCATGAACATTTGAAATTAGAATTTGTTAAAGGTCAGGTGACACTCAACTGTGAGCCTTGGTAATCCCGGGCTCTTGTCCAGAGGGAGATCTCTAAGCACTAGTCTAAGCTTTTCTATGCTAATTGATTGATTTACAGTTTTCTTATTTTAGAGTCATGTTGCAATGTCTGTATTTACTAGGAAATCCCCCATGTCCTCTGGGTTTCTAGTTCTGTGCAGTAGAACTTGCCCAACTTTAAAAAAAAAATTTGGTAGTTGTAGATGGGCAACATGCTTTTTATTTATTTTTTTTATGTGTTGCTAAAACTCATCCTCAGTGCCTCACACATGCTAGGCAAGCACTCTGCCACTGAGCTATAGCCTGTTGTTCAACTTTTAATTTCTCCTCTTTCTAGTTTTCTACAAAATTCTTAATCCTGTGAACTTTTGCTATTTTTCATCAGCAATATTTAAAAAGTATACTTTTAGCTTACTTTGTTTTAGATTGAGAGAATTTATTGTTTGAAAATTCTCATGATAATCTTAAATGATTTTAATCACTTTCTGTTTATTAGGACATCTTTGGGGCTACATGTGCAGCTTGGTGGCAGAACACTTGCTTAGCACATGAGAAGTCCTGGGTTCTATCCCAGCATGACACACAATGCCTGTGACAGGACCCAAGTGTCAGAGGCATCCACAGGTATTGTTTAACAAGATTATGTATTTACACATTTACACACACACTACAATACCTCTTCCAAATTTGGATAAAATTATTGTAAGCAAAATTTTAAATTAGTTTTAGAAGATAAAAGCAGAATGGTGTTATTTTTAGTGCCAACTGTTGATATTGTATGCTACCTAAAACTACTATGGATGAAATTTCCTCAGGATTCAAATCATTACAATATGTGAGAGACAAATAAGTAGCTGCTTTTGGCAATATGGATACATAAACTAAAAATAAAATTTTAAACAGAAATTTTCTATTCTACTTTTCAAATTTAGTAAGAATTTCCATGTTTTATTAAAGTTCTATATTCATCAGAAACTTAGTTTCCCTTATTCCCTTCAAGCAAGGGATGGGCCTCTGATGAGCATGATGCTTTATATGTTGTCAGGAATTCTTGTTGGAGAACTCTCTGTTAAGTGTTTCCCCTCTGTTCAAAATATCATTTAAAAATGTACTAACATGGGCTGGGGCTGTAGCTCAGTGGCAGCACACTTGCCTAGCATGTGTGAGGCACTAGGTTTGATCCTTCATTTGTTTAGCATCACATTAAAAATGAAACAAATAAAGGCATGCTGTCCATTTACAACTATAAAAAACTTTAAAAAATGTACCAACATGCTTTTTATTTCAGAAATTTGAATTTCTCTTGAGATTATATTTTTATTAGTACTTAGGGTTATTTCATGTGGGAAGTGCCATGGTTACATTTTATCCTAATATTGGTGCCCCTATGTGCTTATATAGTGGCTTTTAGAACAGAGTTAAATATATCTTGTATTTGTTGGATTCATTAGAAAAGTGCATACACTTTTCTTTTTATTTAAAGAGTTATCATGTGAATTTGTAGAAGAAGAAATTAGACATATTAGTATTGTGAGCTGAACAAAGAGCAGGTTTAGTTTAATTATTTTGGGGAGGTTGACATGGTTGTCTTTGATCAGATGTTTGGCCTGGAGAATTTTTTGGCATTGGGGATTGAACCGAGTTGTACACATACACACTAAACTATATACATCCTCATCCTTTAATAAATTTTATTTTGAATCAGGGTTTTGCTAAATTGCTCAGGTGGGCTTCAAATTTGTGATCCTCCTGCCTTAGCCTCCAAAGTAACTGGAATGACAGGCATGTATCAAAGTGCCTGGAGTGTCCTGAGGGATCTTGATGTCAGTATCACATGTTTCTAATGTGTTTATAATTTCCTAAGCTATATTATGTCCATTTTCTTCTCAGCAGTAAATAAAGCCTTTTTTGTTGTTTTGTTTTATGCTTAATGTGAATATGCTTTGTGATGTGACACTGCTGTTCATGATGGTTTGGATGTGCAAGCCACTATAAGGAGATTATTTTGATTCTGATAATTTCAGCTGTGTTTCAGGTCCAACATATTTTCCTAGAGGCAGTGATTATTCATTTTCTGTTTGATTACACAAATAAGGCACAAATTCTTTTTTGTTCCCTTTGTGGTGCTGGGGGTTGAACCCAAGGCCTCCTGCATGCTGAGCAAGCACTCTTCCATTGCACTGCTTCCCCAGTCCCATAGATCCTTTAGTTATCATTAGCTTCATGACTAGCTTGAGAGATAATAAAATCACTTAGAAGTTTAGCTGAATTTGGAAGCATTCAAGAGTTTGGGCATTCAGTAATTCTTTGTGATATCTAAAAGACAAAGTATTTTCCTATAACATAGCAGCATCTAAGGTCACTCCTGAGCTGAGCTGCTACCTATGCTCCTCTAGGCTCACTACTTCCTGCAGGGCACTATGGAGGAGATGATGTTTGTGTCTTTTTATAGTCTTTTGCTCAGAAGGGGTCACTCTTTATGGACACCAATCTGCTTTCTCCTTCTCTTTTCTTTCTTTTTGTCCCAGTGGCAAATATTTGATTCTATTACTGCTAAAGATTATGTATAGAAACAAAATAAAGACAAAGGCTCTTTGGGATAAGTAATTCAATCACAGTGAGTCAATATGCCATTGGAATTTATTTTTTACAAAGTGACTCTTTTGAGAAAGTTCAGCCATGAATTGAAATAGAGTCTCTAAAATGTTTTTTTTTTTTCTCTAAAATGATCAAAGTTTTAGAAGGCAAATTTTACTTTCCTAGAGACAGCATGAAAATATAATGTTTACATATATGCTATTACTTCAGCATAAAACATGTAAAAGAGGCCCATATCTTAAATATATGTTAGTTTGAATTATTTAATTTTTGTGTTATAAAAATGTTTATAATAAAGGCTGTGGTTGTGGCTTAGTGGTAGAGCATTTGCCTGGCACTTGTGAAGCTTTGAGTTTGATCCTTAGCACCACATAAAAAATAAATATAATAAAGTTATGTTCATCTATAACTAAAAATAAAAAAAAATTAAATGTTATAATAAAATATAGAATTAGCTAAGAATTTCAGTTATAAGTGATAACTGTATAAATAATTAAACAAGCAGGTGTTTGAGAAAAAAATATAACCATGTTTTAAGGTTTTATTTTAGAGTATTTTTATCTTTTTTAAAAAATATTTATTTTTTAGTTGTAGTTGGACATAATACTTTTATTTTATTTATTTATTTTTGTGTAGTGCTGAAGATCGAACCCAGGGTCTCATACATGCTAGAAGAGCACTCTGAACCACAGCCCCGCCCTAGAGTATTTTTATCTTTATACAGAAATCACAAAGAATGTACAGAGATTTCCCACGCAGCCTTGACCTGGTTTTCCCTTGTTATGACTTAGGTGCACTATCGCAGATGTGTTAACATCTTAGACCACTTTTCATGAAGAACAAATACTGATATGCTACAATTAACTATTATGTTACTATTAACTATTATATTACTTTTACTAATAGTAATATAATATCCATGCACTTCCTTTGGATTCTGCCTCTTCTGTTCTAGGACTCCATCCAGGACCCCACATGACATCCAGTCATTGTGTTTCCAAGGACTTCTCTTAGGGTGACTATTTCTCTGACCTTACCTGTTCTGACAATCTTGACAGTGTTGAGGAAGACCTGTCAGGTATTTTTAGATTGGTCTCTGCTGGGGTTCCCCGCTCCCCACCACCCCATATTTAGCCTGAGGCTGTGGGTTTTGCCTGAGGCTGAGAGTTTTGTCTTCTCAGCATATCCAGGGATCTAAATTCTACAATACCCAGTTGTTCCCAGAAAGTCCGTGAGTTGTTTTACTGTTTGAGGAAGGGGATGTGACAATATTGATTGACTTTTCTCTAGAAGAAGTTTTCAAATTTTACTTTCCAGTATCATGCCTAAATAGGTAATGTGAGGTAGGTATAATTGAGACTTCTCTTGGATAGTTTATATCCCCTGTTGACCAGGAAATTGAGTAGAGAGCCAGTGCCCTCTGAAACTATTTTTCTGAAGATCCAAACAAAAGAAAGTCATCTATATATTGATGTAACACTGCTTCAGATTATGATCAGTCCATGAGGTCTTGTGCCAATGTTTGTCTAAGTAAAACTTGGCTAACTTTAAATTCCTGGGGAAGGACTGTTCATGTAATTTATACAGACTTATAAGTAGGATCCTCAAAGGCACATAGAGGTTGGCTACTTGGATATAGAGGAATCCAGAAAAAAGTCATCCTTTAGGGTGAGGACAGTATAATAAGCAGTTCCTTTGGGAATCTGGGTAAGGAGAGTATATAGAATTGGAACCACTGGATGCAAAGGGACTACTGCTTCATTGATTATACAAAGGTCTTGAACTAATCTCCACTTGTTTGGAAATTTGAGACCCCAAATATAGGAGTATTCCTGGTGCTATATCAAAAGTCCTTTTCATTTCAAATTTAGTATAATGGGTATTAATCACTCCTTGGCTTCTAGTTTAAGGATATTGCTTCTGATGAGGGAAGTATAAGGGGACCTTAAGATATATTTTAACAAGAGTTGCAATTTGTGTTCTTTCCACTATATTATTGTCTGATCAGACTGTGGGATCTATATCAATTTCCATTAGAGGCACACAATTATATTGTTGTGGAAAATTATGGCAATAGGAAGAGACAAGCAGCACTTGGAGATGTAGAAGGGCACAGTTTATTTAGCACTAGTAAAGGCTTAGTGGAGTGTTCTTCAAAAGTTGAACACTGCCTTTTGTTCTCAGTATCTTTTACACAGTACAGACATCTGGGTTTTAAGACTTTCTCATATGTAGATTTGATGTCTCCCCCTTTCTCCAGGCAGCTCTGGTTCCTGCCATAGCTGCTGAGCAAGCATGATTACAGAAGCAGAAACTAGCAGGTTGCAGATATTAACAGAGTTAAAAAGAAGTTTTCAATTTAATATTTCCCAGGTAGTAACAGTAATTTGACCTTTAATTGAGATAATAAGTGAAAATAACCCCATGAATAAGCAATAGGTCTAGTAAAATATTGCTCAAGGGGCTGGCTTGATATGCTATGAACAGTTACTTTATCATGGGACCAAGGCCCAGGCAGAAGGATAGGAATGAAAATCAGCTGTTGTGCCCAGAAGGAAGTTTATCTATTATCTATCCATAAGCAAGGTCACCTGGCACTCTTTGAGTTATACTTTGGTTCAGGAGCCATGAAGGAAGCCCTTGAGGCCCATAATTGGGAACTCATAGGTGATGGCCTCAATTCTGATAGGTTCTGAGGACATCTATCCTGCCAATTGTTTTCCCCACATAGTGGACAATGTCCAGGAGATGGCCTGGGGGATATAAACCTCTGGGGGCATTCCTTCTTAAAATGGCCTTCCTTCCCCAAGAGAAACACAAAGCTGAGAAGTATCCTGGTACACCCACCTGCAGGGCTGCCACTAATTCTCCATGTCATCTGTCCTTTTACTCTTTTTCTAGGTCCCTATTATAAAAGACTATTGTAGCAACCTGGACTAATTGGTCCAAGGTTTTTCCTGGTTCTACAGCAAGTTTTTAGAGTTTCTTTCTGCCTGTCTTGGGGTAGATTGGGTCAAGAATTTTTTAAAATATATTTTTAGTTGTCAATGGACTATAATTTGTTTATTTATATGTGGTGCTGAGAGATAAACCCAGTGCCTCACATATGCTCGGCAAGCACTCTACCACTGAGCTACAACCCCATCCCCTCAAGAACTTGTTTTTAAGGATAATTTTCTCTGTCTGTTACTCTGGCTAAACATATCAATATGTTTAGTAATAGCCTCCTAGAGTCTTTGTAATAAGGTCACTGATGGCTCCCCTTCTCCCTGAACCACTTTGTTAATTGATCATAATTGAAAGGCTTAACTTGGGCCCTTCTTCATCCTTCCAACACAATATATATAAAGTGACATCTATCCCATTAATCTCTATCTCTTGTCAGTATTCCAATTTTGTTCAGTAAGGGGAACTGCCTGATTCCCAGTGGGAATGCTCCAACTCTTGCCAGCCATGGTTACTTTCTCTGCTGTATAGTAGTTATTTCCTATAGTTATTTTCTGTTTTTAGAGCCTTCTCTAAGACCCTTTGTTTTTCCAGGGAAATTAGTCTGACTAAAAAAACAATATAACATTCTTCCATGCTAAATCATGAATATTTGATAACTGTTGGAAGGTCTGAAGATATTGCTCTGAGTTTTCAGTGTCATGCCATAGGTCTTTCTTCATGTTCTTTAATTCAGTTAATAAAAGAAGGACATGTACCATCTCAGGCCTAAATCCCCCCAGCATTGTCCTGAGAGGAAAAGTGCCCTGAGTAGCAGGTTTTATAGCAATTCTGGGACCATAGGTGAAGTTTGCTCCTAGATAAATAGGATTGGACTCTAATCCTTTTCAATTAGAATATAAAGGGGAAGAGATCTTAGGATCTATTATCTTTTCTTAAGATAGGGGTGAGGGGATTTTCTGTTCCACTGGTAAATGTTCCTTTTTCTCTTTCTATAGTTTTTCTTTTCTGGGGATTTAGTGTCTGGTTTAGAGGAGCAGACTGTCTCTAAGATCTGAGTGTCAAGTTTGCAATCCTTTGCTAATTCAGGATGATCTGGCCACAAGGAAGATAGGTGATTTCGCAAATGTCTCAAAAAAAAAAAAAAAATTGGGAGTTGCTCTATGATAGGGCCTTTTGACCAGAGCTAACTATCCAGACAAAAGGATAAAGACTCTGCATAGGGAAGAAAAATGAGGATTGACCTTGTCTCACTTGACAAACTGTTGCCACAAGGAGGAAAGGAAATGTTGTCAATTTTGTCATGGACAATGGGGCCTATTACTCATGTGTCTGGGAATTTGACCATGCTAGTGGTGGCTGGGGACTTACCTGGCCTTATAGAGCCACAGAAAAGCCAGATAATCCATGATCACTTTCCAGGTGTCATCAGCCATATGACATGACTGTTACTGACCTTTGAGTCAGTGGTTTTGATCCAGATGAGCTGCCAGTTTTGTTATCATCTATGGGTCTTGGGTTCATTGTCTTCACTCAGCAAAGAATTGAAGAGCAGGATACAGAGAAGGCAAATAAGCAGCAGGTTTACTTCAAAAGTGACAGTAACAAACTTCTCTGAAAAAAAAAAAAAGAGGCCCCAGAGCTGAAAGTCCAATGGGGAAGTTTTGGCTTGTTCTTTTTTTTGGTACTGGGGATTGAACCCAGGGGCACTTAACCATTGAGCCACATCCCCAGCCCTTTTTAATATTTGTTTAAAGATAGGATCTCCATGAGTTGCTTAGGGCCTCACTAAGTTGCTGAGGCTGGCTTTGAACTCATGATCCTCCTGCTTCAGCCTCCCAAGCCACTGGGATTACAGACATGCACCACCATGCCCAACTATGGCTTGTTCTTCTTATGGTTCCTGGAATTTTTTCTTTCCTTATCTCCTCTCCTCTTTTTTCTCTCACTATTGTTCATTGGTGCTCTCACTATTGTTCATTGATGCTCTCACTATTGTTCATTGGTGCCCTCATGTCCACAAATCCATTTTAGTTTTTCTATTGCATCCCCTGCTTAGGAGCATGAATCCTAGTGTCTGTCTGATTATGTTCCCCTCTTGTGTCCATGAACACTTTCATCAGCTGGGAAGTTGACCTCATTAGAAGACCCTCTCCATGCTCCTTTGATCTGGTTCTGCCCCTTACTTCCTCACTTGCCAACTTGCCATGACTGTCTTCACCCTTCTACATCTACCTCAACAGCATTGGGTGGGTTTAGGTCCTCTGGGCTTTCCACCATTGTCAGTGTCGGGGCCTGAGCCTCTTCAGTGTCAGGCCTCCTCTTCAGGCAGCTACCACATCTGAACTTCCTGTGTTACTGTGGTCTTTGATATTAACATGTATTCACACTATACCATGCAAAACTAATAGCTGCCATGTGGCCTTTAATGTTAATAAAATATCCATGCAGTAGTATCTGAAATTAATACAATAGCTACCCTGTGTTCTTTAATACTAATATGATATCCATACTATAGCATCAAAAACTAATGCACTAGCTGCATTGTGGCACTCCATACTAATATGCTACACATAGTGATACACTAATATAATAATAAAAATTATATTAGTATTAGCATTTAATGCTCATCTAATACTAATATAATAGCTGCCTGGTTGATTTAATACCTATATAATATCCATACTATAGCATCTAATACTAATGTGGTACCTTCCCTGTGGCCTTTGATACTGATGAAATATACATACTGTAGCATCTGAAACTAATGCAATAGCTAAACTGTGTCTTAGTACTAATATGATATCCATAGTATAGCATCTACTACTAATATAATAGGTACTCCAATACAACAGCTGTGCTGTGACTTCTAATACTAATGTGACATCCATACAATAGCATTGAAAATGATATATTAATTCCCTGTGGCTTTTTATATTAATATAATAGTCTTGGTATAGCATTTAATGCTGATATAATCACTGTCCTGTGGAATAGATATAATAGCAACAATAATTAATATAAAACTTCCCTTTTATCATTAATAATCATACTATGGTCTGTAAAACAGGTATAATTGTTGCCCTGTGGCCTTTACTAATAATATAATATTCGTAGAGTGTCCTCCAAAACTAGCGTAATAGCTTTCATGTCACATATATATGTATTTTTTGGTGGTGCTGGGGATTGAACCCAGGGCCTTTTGCATGCTAAGTAAGCACTTTACCAGCTGAGCTAGATTCCCAAAATCCATGTCACTTTTAATACTAATATGATGTCTACAGTGTATCATCTAAAATAAATTAATAGGTTCCCTGTGGCCTTTAATACTAATGTGGTATCAGTTGACTATGGCATCTGAAATGAATAGAATACTTTCCCTGTGGCAATTAATCCTAATATGCTATTCATACTGTAATATCTAAAGCTAACATAATAGCTGTCTGGTGGCCCTTAATATTACTTTGATATCATGCACTAGCATCTAAAACTACTATAATAGCTGCACTTTGGCCTTTAATATTGATGTAATATCCATACCTTAGCATCTTTTCTATTAGCTTCCCTGTGACCTTAAATACTATCATGATATTCATAATATAATAGCTATATGTGGCCTGAAATGCTAACGTGATATCTATACTATAGCAATTACAGCTAATATACTAACTGTCCCCTTTCCTTATTATTAATATTATATTGTAGCTTCTAAATATAACACAATCCTGCCCTGTGGCCTTTAAAACCAGTGTAATAGTTTCCCTTAAAATGAATATCATGTCCACAGTAGAGCAGCTAAAATTAATGCAGTAGCTGGTGCTGTGGCCTTTAATACTAATATGATAACCATACTATAGCATCTAAAGCTAATATAATAGGTATCTGCCCTTTACAATAAATATTATCACCATATTATAATATGTAAAACTAATTCAATAGCTAACACTGGTCTTTAATACTAATATGAATTCTATAGTGTAGCATCTAATGCTAATATATGACCTGTGGCTTTGATACTTATATAATATCCATAGTATAGTATCTAAAACTACACTAAATCTAAACTTCCCTGTGGCCTTTAGCACTAATATAATATCCATATTATTGAATTTGAAGCTTATAGAATAGCTACTTTCTGGATTTTATTGTGATTATAATATCCATATTCTAGCACGTAAAACTAACACAAAAGCTGCCTATGGCCTTTATTACTAATAGGACATCCATGTGACAGCATCTAATACTGACTTAGTGCTGACATAGTGCTGCCCTGTGACCTTAATCATTAATATAAAATCCATACCATAGCATCTTACTAATATAATAGCTGTTATTGTGGCCTTTAATACTATTATTGATAGTGTAGCATCTAATACTAATATAAGAGCTGCTCTGTGGCATTAATACTTATATAATATCCTCACTGTAGTATCTAGAACTTATGTGACAGTTCCCTGTGGCCTTTGAAACTAATATAATATCCATATTGTAGCATCTAAAACTAGTACAATAGCTGTCCTCTTGACAGTATTTTAAACTGATATAATACCTGCCATGTGGCCTTTAATACTAATATGATGTCAGTACTATAACATATGAAACTAATATAACAGTGCTCTGTCACAATAAAATGATACCCATACAGTAGTATTTAAAAGCAATATATTAGCTGCCCTATGGCCCTTAACATGATATCACATTATATCTTTGAAAACTAATAGCTGCCCTGTGACCTTTAATATTAATGTAATATTCATATCATAGCATCTAAATCTAATATAATAGCTGTACTCTGATATTTAATAACAATGTAATATTCATAATACAGCATCTGAAACTGATACAATATCTTCCTTGTAGCCATTGATCTTAATAAAAAATCAAAGTATAGCATCTTAACTAATATTTAGCTGTCCTCTGGCCTTAAATACATTGAGTTTTCTCTATCTTGAGGTACTAAACTCTCATGGCTGGGAATGGAGCTCAGTGGTAGCATCATTCCCTGGGATGTGTGATGCCTGGGAATGAGTTCAAAGGACTGCAGTATAAATTAGTGAATGAATGAATGACAACCAGAAAACAATATAAGGCAAAAAATTTTATGGGATGCTAGTAACCTATGATTTTTTTTTGCTAGTTGAGAATTTAACTACTGATGGTGCCAGAATAAATATATGTGTGGTAGGCTGGGGTGCCAGCAAGAGGAGTTTTAGCCTGTAGTAGCAGCTTTTTCAGAAGTTGAGGTCGAGGATCATGTGAGTGCAGGAATTACAGGCCTGTTATCAGCCAACACAGCAGAGAAACTGAGGAGAAAAAGAAGGGGAGAGAGGAATAGGAAGTTATGGACAAACAGAAAAGGGAATGTCTAGGTTTTTTTCTTCCTGGAATAAAGGCAGCATTAAAGAGAGAAACTAGAAAGAGAGTAGTAGAGGGAAGGAAAGAAAGCACAAAATAAATTTATGATTAGTGAAGCTGAGGAATGAACCCGGGTGCACAGTACCTGCATCTCCAGCTCTTTTATATTTTATTTTGAGACAGGGTTTCATGAAGCTGCCCAGGATAATTTTCTTCCATCTCAGTTACCCTAGTCACTGGGAAGTTTCTTTAAAATTGGTGTCAAAGAAATATACATCCTGTTTAAGGAAGAAAACCAAATTCTTTGTGCCTTAGGCTGTATTCCCTGGGGCTATATTTGTGGGAACACAAAGCCTTCTGTAGCTCAAATGCTCACTTCTTGGAGCTGGAGTAGAGTTGAGTACTGGAGGCTTTCCCTGGAGTGTTGAAGCCTAAGATTGTATTCCCAGGACTGTGATATAAAAAAAATGAATGAACAAAGGAGTGAGTGACAACCAAAGAAACAAAATCAGTCAGAACAAAAACATGTATGGGATGCTAGTAACACGAAATTGTTTTCTAGCTGAGATGTTTACTCTGGTTGGTGTTGGAAGAAACATCAAAACATGTTCAAGTGGGGACAGTCAAATATTCAAAGAGAAGGCTCTTATGGGATATGGAGGAACAACTTGGAAGATAATTTAGACCTCGCAAATCAGAAAGAGGTAGTTGTGGCAGTCTGTGGTACCCATGATTCCAGAAGCCGAGGCTGGGGTTTGACCTAAGTGCAGGTGTTCTAGCTCATCCTTGGGGAACACAGCTGGGACACTGTGGAGAAAAAGAAGGGCTGAGAGGAATTAAAGGTCATGGAAGAAGGAAGAGAAGGAAAAGGAAAGAGAAGGAAAAGTCAAGTTTATCTCATTCTGCCTTTCAAGAAAGGAAATAATGGGCTGGACAGTGGTGCACGCCTGTAATCCCAGTGGCTTGGGAGGCTGAGGTAGGAGGATTGTGAGTTCAAAATCAGCCTCAGCAACAGAGAGAGACTAAGCAACTCAGTGAGACCCTGTCTGTAAATAAAATACAAAAACGGGCTGGGGTTGTGGCTCAGTGATTGAGTGCCTCTGAGTTCAATCCCTGGTACCACCCCCCCCCCCCACCAAAAAAAAAAAAAAAGAAAGAAAGAAAGAAATGAATGAATGAGGGTGAAAACAAGGAGCTTGCTGCTTCTCAGACCCAGCCTCTTGTTGCTTTTTGTTTTTGTGAAATTGAATATTTTATTTGTTCTTATTTTGCTGCGAATCTGTTGCTTCAGTGTATAAAAATAATAGCAGCATATGCAGCCTATTATAAAATTAGGACAGTATTGTTCTTCTGACACTGTATGACAAACAATTTTTTCCACTCCAGAAAATTTTTTTCAAAGGGAAGGTTATTAAGTATCTTGATCCCCATCCAGGGATGGTTGTAAACAAGTTACAATACTATAAATGTTTATAACAAGATTGTCCTGTAATTACATAATTTTAGAAGTAGTTTTAACCATAGATCAATGTCATGAATTCTGAATACCAGAGCCTAAAGCCTATTATAAAATCATAAGGAATTGTAAAAAGGATGCATATTGTTGTATTTATCTGCAATTCTTGGGAAGTTAAGGGAGTATCTTCCCCAGTAGCAGTGTTGTTCCTTTTTAAATATTCTCTCCCCCACTAACTTATGACAACTGCACTGAAGCTATTTCACATGAGTTTATTTAGGGTGCTATTTTTATTTGTCAATAGATTTCACATATTTATCAAATGCCTCTTCACTCATTAAGTCATCTAGTTCTGAAAGGTCACTTGTCATCTTCCTCGGCCAGCAATCTCCATAACAAGGTTTGTTCACAAGCCCTGGGTTTTCTTCAAGTGTCTCACTAATTTCAGTTACTTCTCCTGATAGAGGGGAACAGTGTTCACTGGCAGCTTTCACACTTTCCAAAGCACCAAACTAATCTTGTTTTTTTGATTTTGTCTCAACTGCACATAAACTACAGTAAATAATATCTCCCAGAGCTACCTGTGCAAAACAGCTGATTCCCACTGTTCCAAAGCCATTTTCTGTTTATCCACTCATGTTTCTCTGTGACTTTACACATCAAAAGCAGAGTGGTCCTGTCATAGCCACCAAGGCTGAAGCTTGCATGCTCTATACCACTTTCAGCACTGGGTGCACAAGTTTACAAAGCGTCACCACCCTGCTTTGAACTCGAGATTCTCCTATCTCAGCCTCCTGGGCCACTGGGATTACAGGTGTGCACTACCATGCCCAGTGGGATTCTTCCAATTCTTGAACTTCTCACCTCCCAGGGTTTTGCATGTGCCTTCAGGTGAGAAATTAACCACTGTTGGTGGCAGAAGAAACATCAAATCATGTTCAAGAGGCTACAAGTCAAACCTGTGAAGAGAAATTCTGTGTGGGATCAGGATGAACAAAGTAGAAGATAATTTAGACCTTCCAAAATTAGGAACAGGTAGGTGTGGAGTACCAATGATTCCTGACAATGAGGTTGGTGGGTCCAGTGAGCACATGTTCTGGCCTACCTGGTTGAACAGAGTCGAGATCCTGAGGAGAAAAAGAAGGCTGAGAGGAATGTAAATACATAGAAGAATCAGAGAAGGAAAAGCTGTCTCTTTCTCTTTGCTGCCATGAATAGCATCAGCAAACATGAGAGAAATAGAGAATGAAGACTGACTTCCAGCTGCATAGGTAAACCTTCAAGTGTCCCAAGAGTCTCTGGACCTTGCAAAACACCTACCATGTTCAGAGTCCTGTGCCAAGTTCTGGTTTCACTGTTGTGCTCTGTGCAGCTTTGGACCAGGTCCAAAGGTACAAGGAAACTTTCTGAAAGAGCACCATGTGCCCATTTGTCCAACTGGGGTCCTAGTAGTTTCAGTGGACAGTAGAGCTGGCCTCTCTCTCCTCTTTTCCTGGGAGATTGGTAAAGCTGAATGATGCCAACAGCCTGGTTGGAAAGGGCGACTCCTTGTCTGGCCTGCATGGATGACCAGTCAAATTGTACAGCAGACACTATGGGCAGGGAAGAAGCTATATTTTAATCTGGGATGATCCAGGACACACTTGAGAGATCTGACCAAAGCCACTTCTGGTGCCTAGGAGGTTGCAAAGTAAGTTTGAAGTTAGCAAATGCTCTTAGGTAAGAACCTAGACTCCATTGTCTGTGGAGTGTGCAGCCAAGTGTCAAATCCATCCCAGGCCAGGGTTCTTATGATTGGAGCTCAGAGGGAGTGAGACAGGTATTGGTCCAGGCAAGGATGAGGATTAGGTGTAGCTGGGTGAATGTCCCTCACCCTGGTCCTCACCCTTCAGTTGCTCTTGGGACAGCATCCTGTCCCCAGAAGCAACATCTGCCACAGGGAACATTGTCCCTGTCAAGGACTGAGATCCCTCCTTCCTTGTCTTGGAGATGGTGAAGTGTGGTGGAGTAGCTGGGAGTGGGGGCTGGGGTTGTGCTCAGGACTCCAGGTGTGCTGCATGCCAGGATGTGGCCCAGGGTAGTTACTTCAATGCTCAGAACCTGTTTTAATCCCATCAGTAGTGTACAAATATCTCAGTACAAGGCTGATGTGACCCTCAGGTACAATATTCACAATTTCTGTGGAAAAAGTGACTTAATTGTTTTAGGTCAAGTTCACATTAAGACAGATCAGGTCTTGGATCTCTCCAACCTGGTCCAGAAGAGTGCATTAAGAATCCAGCAGATGTGGCCAGCTATCCCTGGATGGAGGAAAGAGGCCTGCCTTCAAATGTCATCCACACTTGTCAATGTCATCCATACTGAAGCCTAGCCCCTCTTCAAGGTCAAGATGGGGAAACCAAAATTATATGGTAAGCATTAGGGTTAGGGTGGGAATTATGGCCAGGGTTGTGCCTGTGTGGGGCAGAAGCTTCCCTGCCCTTTTCCACCACAACCCACTAGCACACCCCTGCTCCTACCCAAGCCACCACACAATACCCTGCTGCCTGCTCTCCCTAGTGTCCTCCCTTAAAACCTATTAGCCTCTCTCTTGCCAAAAACACAGCCAACAAAACAGGACAGACACCTCCTCTACTGCCCCTCATTGCTAATTCCCTTGGAGCCTTGCTGGCACCAGTGCCTGGGCCAGGGCCCCTCTCTACAGTTATGGGGATGGCAGTTTGCTTAGATGCCTACCTCTCACTGCTGATGGGATACCTCATCCTTGGTCCTACCACTTTATTGGATGAGGACTTTGGCCTGTGGCCTGCCATCCTCATGGGGTATTCTACTTCTTCCCAGCTACCAGTCCTCAAGTGGCTCAAGAGCCCCTGTGGGTGGCTTTGTCAAGGACTACACCTGGACCCTGTTGCCTCTCCTTACATTATTCTGGTAATGACCTACCATTGTACCATATGGGGCCCCCCTGGTGTCTGTCTCACCATTTCCCATAGCCTCATGTCCTACAGGACAGGGATCACCCATGCTCTGGTCTGTTGCCTGTATCTGGCTTATTCTGTGAACTCTGCAGAACTCTCTTCTCCTCCTCCTACTCTGTGTGCAGCTTCTGGTCACCCCAGGGACTGACAAGCTATGCAGGTGGACTTGCCTTCCACTGGTCCTTCATGAACCTGAACAGATGCTCAGAGAACATACTTTAGATCCAGAGCATGGTGTGAAGCCCTCACAGCCTGGCCTCCCTCTCACTTTCCCCACCCAAGCACCTGGTTTCTGATGAAGGCTGCTGCTGGCTGGGGTCTGAACTACACCAGTGGCTGCCTGCTCACTTACCAAGATGACTAGCCAAGGAGAAAAGGTTCCAGACTCTGGTCACTCACCATTGTTCTGCATCTGCCAGACAGCATACCCCATGCCCCACAGGCCAGAGAGCAGGAAGAGCACTGCAATCTGGGAGGAGCATGGGTGCCCCAGTAGGAGGGCCATGATGCAGGAGAGGTGGGTTGCCGCACCTTGGTCAGAGGGAGGAAGCCAGGACAGGAAGTGGCCAGGGGCACTCAGAACCCCCAGTAGAGGAGACACATTTACTTCTCTGCTTCTTGCCTAGCCATTTTACACAATGTGAACAGATTGCTGTTTTACTCTGTAAGCTGGTGTGGTGTGTGTCCTACTCTAAGTTAACACTCTGGACACCACAGAACCTGCTACCCTGGTGCTCAGCTGACTCAGCCTGGAGGGCTGTGGGCCATCTTGTCTGGACCCTAGGTGGCTTCTGCACTGAGGGCACCCAGATAGTGACTGGAGAAGAACTTCTCATTACGGTAAGCTTAAGGCCCCTGGTAAAGTGTTCCTACAGGGCTTCTTGGCACCTATGTAGTCAGTCCTCGCACACACTGTAGTCTGGCACCCTCTTTCCACTGCAAGCATCAACAATGGACTGCCAGTATATTAGTTTTGAATGCTATAGTATGATATCATATTAGCATCAAAGGCCACAGAATAGATATTACTTTTAGCATCCCATGGGCTGGGATTTCACTGCTTTTCCTCACACCCCTGATCCTGAAGTGAGTTTCTGTCACCATGTATCAAAGACCTCTTCCAGAGGCCTCTATGGTGGCCCCTTTCTGGCCTCTGCCCTTGGGCGCAGGAGTGAAGAAGGGCTCACTGTGGCTGCCTGGCCCCTGGCTGCAGCAGGCCTGAACAGGCTGGGGTGCAGGGAGGTGTCTCCTTTACTCCCTTTACTGCTCTCTAGAGATTTCACTCCTCCTCATGCCACAGACAGCACAGCCAGACCTAGTAGTGACAGCAGTGGGAACACTCCTGGGGGGATGAAGAAGCAGAGTCCCCAGGAAGCCCAGATGCTCCCCTCCCAGCAGAGCTTCTCCCCTCCAAGCAGGTGTCTCCCCATCCCAGGGTGGTATCTCCCCTAGAGAAGGAGCCTCTGCCCTCCCAGCAGGGTGTCTCCCTTCCCAGCCCGGTGTCTCCACTTCTAGGGGGTGGCTCCACACCCAGTCTTCCCTCCTAGCAGAGTGTGCCTCTTCCCTAGGGGTTGTCTGGGTTGGTGGGGGCAAGCATCTCCCCTCCCATCAGGAAATCTCCCCTCTTAGGCTTTGGCTTCCTTCTCAGCAGCTGTCTCTTCCCTACAGAGGGGTGACTCCCCTAGAGGGGGTGTCTCCCATAGCAGCAGAGTGTCTCCCCTCCTAGGGGGCATCTCCACTCCCAGCCAAGCTTCAGGTGGGTAGCATAGTGGGGGGCTGAGGGTGGGGCTGGGGTGTCACCTTGGATGCTGTCTGGCCCTCAGGCTGAGGAGGGAGCTTTCTCCTCAGAGCTGAGCAGAGGAACCCTGACTGCTGGACAGCGTGGGTCATTCCACAGGGAGGGCAGAGCTGCCCACTTCTCAGAGCAGCCCCAGGACATGAGCAACCCAGGCTGGGAAACCCTCGTGGACCTCATCTCTAGGTGTGCCCCTGGGTTCCCTCCCTGAGCAGCCTGGGAGAGATGCCAAGCCTGGGGACCCTGGTGGGCCAAGTCTCCAGGGCTGCCAGGGTTCCTCTCCTCAGAACAGCCTGGGGGAGATGCCAGGCCTGGGGACATTGTTGGTCATGACTCTAGGTGTGCCCCGGGGTTCCCTCTCTTCAGAGCAGCATGAGGAGACACCAGGCCTGGGACCCTCTTGACGACATCTCTAGCGATGCTGGCGGCACTCTCAGAGCAGCCTAGAAGAGATGCCAGGCCTGGGGACACTGGTGAGTGACGTCTCTAGGGATGCCCGGAGTTTTCTCTCATCAGAGCAATCTGGGGGGAGACACCAGGCCTGGCCACCCTGGTGGGCTACATCTCTAGGGAATCCCAAGTTTCCCTCTTCTCGGAACAGCCAGGAGGAGATGTCTGGCCTGGGGACCCTCTTCACATCTCTATGGACACCTCGGCTTCCTTTTCCTCAGAGCAGTCAGGGGGAGGCAGCAGGCATGGGTCCCCGGTGAGCCACAGCTCCAAGGACACTCTGGGCAAGAAGCTGCTGAGGCTTGGTGAGTTCAGGTTTTCCCAACCTTGAGAGTGGCCACCATGGGCTAGGATTTCACTCCTTTTCTTCAAACCTCTGATCCCACAAAGTTGGATTATGTCACCCTGTGTCAAAGACCACTTCCCAGAGACCTCTGTGGTGGCCCAGTGCTGGCCTCTGCCTTTGAGCACAGGAGGAAAGCAGGGCTCCATGTGGCTGCCTGGCCCCTGGCCGCAACAGGCCAGATTGGGTTGAGGACTGGCTGGGGTGCAGGGAGGTGGCTCCTCGACTCCCTTTTGTTCTCTCTAGAGATTCCACTCCTCTTGGTGCTAGAGACAAGAGAGCCAGACCTACATCCTGAGGTGGAGGGAGAAGCAGAGTCCCCAGGAAGCCCAGGCAGCTCCCCTGGGTGGGAACTGGTTGCCCTCTTGGAATCTGTGTCGCCCTCAGGCTGAGGAGGGAGCTTTCTCCTCAGAGCTGAACAGAGGAACCCTGACTGCTGGACAAGGTGGGTCATTCCACAAGGAGGGCAGAGTCCCCCTCTCCTCAGAGAAGCCAGAAAAGATGACAAGCCAGAAAATCCTCACGGGCCACGTCTTCAAGGGCATCCCAGGAGTACCCATGGATAGCAGCCTGGGGGAGATGCCAGGCCTCGAGATCCTCTTGGCTACATGTCTTTGGATGCCTGGGGTTCCTCTCCTCAGACCAGCCAGAGGAAGCTGCCTGGCTTGGGGACCCTCTTGCCCATGTCTCTAGGGACTCTTGGGGTTCCCTTCCCTCAGAGCAGCCTGGGGGAGACGTCAGGCCTGGGGACCCTGGTGGGCCTGTCTCTAGGGATGCCCGGGTTTCCTTTCCTCAGAGGAGCCTTCGGACACTCATGGACCATGTCTCTAGTGATGCCCGGGTTTCCCTCCTCAGATCAGCCTAGGGGAGATGCCAGGCCTAGGTACCCTGGAGAGCTATGTAGTCTCTTGGGACACTTGAGGCAGGGGGCAGGTGCAGCCTTCAGCTCCCAGAAGCTGCTGGGGCTTGCTCTGAGTTCAGGTTTCCCTACTCCTAGACTGGCAAACATGGGCTGGGATTCCATGCTTTTCCTCACACCCCTGATCCTGAAGTGAGATTCTATACCCTGTGTCAAAGACCATTTCCAGAGGCCTCTGTGGTGGCCCATTTCTAGCCTCTGCCCTTGGGCACAGGAGTGAAGATGGGCTCAGTGTGGCTGCCTGGCTTCTGGCCGCAGCAGGCCTGACCTGGTGGGGGACAGGCTGGGGTGCAGGGAGGCGTCTCCTGGACTCCCTTTTCTGCTCTCTAGAGATTTCACTCCTCCTCTTGCCACAGACAGCACAGCCAGACCTAGTGATAGCAGTGGGAACACTCCTGGGGGGAAGAAGAAGCAGAGTTCCCCAAGAAGCCCAGATGCTCCCCTCCTAGCGGGAGCTTCTCTTCTTCCAGCAGGGTGTCTCCCCATACCAGGGAGTTGTCTCCCCTAGAGTGGGGGCCTCTGCTCTCCCAACAGAGTGTCTCCACTTTTAGGGGGTGGCTCCAGTCCTGGCGATGTCTCCCCTCCTAGCAGGGTGTCTCTCTTTCCTAGGGGGTTGTCTTGGTTAGTGGGGGCAAGCATCTCCCCTCCCAGCAGGGTATCTCCCCCCCCAGGTGTTGGCTTCCCTCTCAGCAGGTGTCTCTCCCTTAGGGGGAGGGTCACTCCTAGAGGGGGTGTCTCCCCTCCCAGAAGGGTGTCTCTCCACTCAGGGGGCATCTCCACTTTCAGCCAAGCTTCAGGTGATTAGCATAGTGGGAGGCTAAGTGCGGGGCCTGGGGGCCACCTTGGATGCTTTCTGGCCCTCAGGCTGAGGAGGGAGCTTTCTCCTCAGAGCTGAGCAGAGGAACCCTGACTGCTGGACAGCATGGGTCATTCCACAGGGAGGGCAGAGCTCCCCTCTCCTCAGAAAGCCCTAGGATAGGCCATGCTGGGAAACCCTTGTGGGCCTCGTCTCTAGGCGTGCCCCTGGGTTCCCTTCCAGAGCAGTCTAGTTGTCTAAATGTCTAATTGTTTAGTTAATATATGTTTATCTAATTGTTTTTCTTCAATATAAAACACATAATTTATACATTTCTTATACGTGCATTCATCTGATGCTCTGCTTTTTAATTGCAGATATTTGAGATAAATGTATTTTAATATATATTTGCTTTCGAGAGGTCAAACAACAATCAAGTAATCTCATATTATTATACAAACTGTATAAGATGATAAACAGATATAATTCTGTCTACAGAAATATCCAAGTACTTTAACTATAGTTTCATTAACATATTTCTTCTTATCAAGGTATGATAACTTGTTTTGATTGTAAAATTTTCAGAAATTGTTCCAAAGTATTACCGGGAAATGTTTTAAAAGAAAAGAAGATGCTTCAACAGAGAGGAAGCACACATTGGAGGTCCTCAGAAGAAGAAAAATAATAATCTTTGGGTAAAACAATGTCTTTCTATTCTAGATTTCAATGATAAATATATTTTCCTAAATAGAAAAATCTTTATATCATTATATAGACAGACAGATCATATAGAAAGTTAAAATAATTGAGAAAAAGATTTATATGTACTGGACTGACTATAAAAATTTTAACTGATTAATTTAAGAATATTTCAGGCTATTTTCCTGATTTTACTATGCTGATGTGAGCTAAGATTTTGTCCATATTTAGACATGATTAAGACATATTAAAATGTTAAGTTTATTTTCTTTCAGGAAGGTCTTTATTGCCTAATGATTTCTACTGTTTAAGGCAAGTTTTAATCTTTTCAATAAATTCGTATCCTTAACTAAACACTAAATATATTAAACTGCTGACTTAGATCCCAATTTTGACAATTCTTCTTGGTTACTAAATTTGATTGATTCAAAGACACTGCTGATTATTACATATTACTTTGTTTCTTGGATAATTATGAGATTTGGGAGAACATTTTATTAGGACTGAGGTTTTCCAAATTAAATTGTATGTTAGTTTTGAGCAATAATGGTTACAAACCTTGTTGAAAATTCATTGGTACCTTATATGTTCTCTGACTGGACCTATTATCTGTAAAAAAAATATGATAAGATTTATATATCACTCTCTACACTGGGAAGTAACCTTAATCATATTTTCTAAAAGACAATTAAGAGACACCTAATTAAAGGATAATATTCTGAAACAGAGATATTTTAAGACCTTGTCTCAGAAAGAGGTTGATAGTTCTTTCTAAATTGTTAGAATAAATTAACTAGTCTATATATTGGGAAATTACAATAATCAATAAAAGGTATCTCATTTTCATATCTAGCCTTAGTTACTCTTAAGAGAAGGCCTTAAAATTTTGCCTACCAGAAACTATAATCAAAGGAAACCTCTCAAACTTAATACAGACCAAAATAAATTCAGGGAGATTTCCAAGAGATCCAGATTCATGTATTAATATTTTAGAATTTACACCAAGACTTTAATCAATTTTATTAAATAAAGAAAAGGGGGAAAACAGGACTCCACAGGCACACACTACATCTTACAAATATTTCAAAATTTTCTTAAATTGTAATACTGAGAGTCTTACTGTTACTGAACATGATTCAGTAAATTAATCAGATTTCAAAAGATAAAGTTTAAACCTTTCAACATGATAATGACTGAGAAACCTGGCACAGGAAGGTAAATTTTCAGCTGCAGAGTTTATAGCCATGTGGATTCATGAGCTCATCAGGTCAGTAAAATTATGAAGATACTTCTATGGACCCATTTCTCAGGTCCATTTTTAATGTACATTGCAGTGTGGACTGGAAAGTCCACCAATGAAACTAGATTAATTGTACTGATGATACCACTAGTTATTGGTGACAAGTCCTGCTTCCCCATGAAGTTTGAACATTAGAGAAGCATGCTGAGGCAAGCATATGAACCAGGGTTTATTTAAAAAGGGGTAACATAGACTTCTCCCACGAGGGAGAAGGGGGTCATAGCTGGTATCCTGGTATCCCAAGAAGCAAGGTGTTCTGCCCTTTTTGTATGACCTAGGCTTTCTTTGTTCTTCTGCCTTTCCCCCCTTATTTTTCTCCTTCCTTTCTAGTGACTAGGCCCAGGAATGCTCAGTGGGTGGGTCAAAAGGTGGGAAATAGGTGGGCTGAAGAGGGAAGAGCAGTGTAGAGTAGTCCTGGACATATTAACAACCTTATAGCTCCCTGTAGGGAGGGGAAATTCCTGGGACAGGTTACCTTGGCAACAGGTTGGAGTAGAGGCAGGGTCATGATAAGATCCTTCAGGGGACAGTCTCCAAGTTCCCAGACTCACTCAAAATTGGCCTCCTTGACCTGACCTGATTCAATGTACCTATCTATATTGACTGCCTGTCTAATTCTGGCTTCACTGACTGTAGTGGTCAGTTATACCTATATGTTGATCCTATGGTAAACAAGATGTCTGGAAATATCATTTGAGAAAAAGACAGCATATAAGAAACCTAAACCAGCCAATCATACTGGTCCCTAAGATTAAGACTATATTTACTTATCTAGACAATTGTCAGAAAAATTAATAAAATAGATTTTTTTCTATTCAAGACAGTTATTTATATAGAATATCCACCAATGTATTATTGCCCTAATATTTCTACAATAGAAGTTGATACCTTTTCTAAGTGGATGGATTGTGCATGTCTTGTCAGTACAACACAAGATATCTAGAAATAATGGATATATTTTAGGTTGGTCTCCTAGAATGGACAAGAACAATTACATGAGGATGCCATAACTCCTAGAAACTTTAAACTCTCAGTGAGATGGCATCCAAAAAGATGTTTTGATGTTTGACTCCAACCTTCAGAATATTTATATTACTGACAGACCTAATAAACTCTTTAAATGTGAGAATTAAGAGGAAGGATGAAAAATACAACTTATATTATTATCTCTAGTTATTTCCAGCTAATATTTCAGATTTATTAAATGCTGAGTTTAATGTTCAGGCTTTAAAACAGTTGCATGCCAATTAACCAGACCTAGGCAAGCTCTTGATCTCATGATCCTTGAAGTGATACTTTAAATATTATTCCTTGCTTCCACAATATTTCTTACAGTTATATCTTAAAACTTATATTGATTTTCTTAATATTTGACTTAAATTACTTCCAAGATTCTTCATAGTCAGATAAGTGCTGATGGAAGGATTGGAACTAAGTTAAAATGCTCTAAGAAGCCACTGTAATAAATATTGTGAATGAGCTCTCTGCTCTATGGTTTGTGGAAAGGCCTAAATGCCATGCCAAATAAAAATGTCTATGTTACTATGGCCAAACAGAATGCTTCCCAATAAAATTGGGAAAAGATTAAGAATCTTCTGATAAGTGTTTGGCAAAAGAATAATAATAACCTGGATCTTCCAAAGTTAATTAAATGACTTTAATCCTAAATATGTTGAAACATTCCACATGGTGTGTCATTGAGATAATATGTTTTCTACTAATTCCTTTTGTGTTTCAATAGTAGATCATGATGACTTTGGACCAAGAATCCAGTGACTAAAAGATATAATTCCCCAACTGTATTTAAATATTGAGAAAGGGGGAATATGTGGGGAGCCACATTGAGCTGCCATGCCTTCCAGTCCTGATGCACCACAAAGATCTGAAAGATCACTGTAGTCTGGCATGGTAGTTCCATGACTCATGACTCGGTCTTTTCCCCCACTCGGATAGCAAGGCCAGTCTTCTGAGTAGGCATACCCCTGAGGTTGAGCTACACTCACCTATTCTTCTGTAACACTATCCCTTTGCCCTGTTTGGGATAGAATGTTCCATGGAAACTCCTATAAAAAGGCCATGCTTTTGAGCATGGCCTTTCTAGCTGTCAGTCAACCTGCTGACAGCAGACATCATGAAGCCAGACTCAACCCCCTGAAACCTGACCACTTGCATGATTTGAATGGCTTCACCCCAATTAAAGGGTTCAGCACATGCTCTCTCTCTCTTTCCATGAACCCCTAAGGTCAGAGGAGCCTTCACAGGACCCAAAGCAAAAGGTTTCTCTGTCTCTTGTGTGATTATTTCATGCAGCCCCATTCAGTTTACCTGGAGTGACCCTAAGTGTTTTAGTCATGAGAAATGCAACAATTATGGGTAATGTTATTGTGAGTTTTGCCCTCTCACCTCTGTCAGGAATCCCATGGAAACTGAAAGCCATATACCCTGGTGCCCTGAGGATTCTGAGTATTGTTAGGGCCAGTATTAGGGCTATGGTAAGTTTAGTGTTTGTTTTGGTACTAGGGATTGAACCCAGGGCTGCTTAAGCACTGAGCCACATCTCCAAACTTTTCATTTTTTATTTTGAGACAGAGTCTTGTTAAGTTGCTTAGGGCCTCGCTAAATTGCTAAGGCCAGCTTTGAACTTGTAATCCTTCAACCTCAGCCTCCCAAACCATTGAGATTAAATACAATGTTTAGCATTTTGCCGATTATCTTCTAGGGATCCTGATGGTTTCTTCCAATTAGAATTGTGGGTAATGTAGTCCTGTGTTTAGCCCACTCACTATGAGAGGAGGGCTATGACAACTTCTGCCCCTGGGCATCATGGGTGATATAATTCTGAGTTTTGCTCACATACCTCTGCTAGTAGTCACATAAAGATGAATACCTCATGCTTGCCTGGTACCCTGAGAATTCTGAGCAGTTAGAGTTAGGGCTAGGATTAGGGCAAGGGCTAGGGGTTGGGTTAATATTTGCCCTTTGCTGATTTCTACATGGGATCCTGGCAGCATCTGCCTTTTCAGATTGTGGGTAAGGTAATCTGTGATGTGCCTACTTATTGTGGAGAATCCTTGGTGCATTGGGTGCTCCTTAGCACTGGGGTATAAGGAGAGTGAAGGGTGAAAAAGGACTGAGGGAACCTGGGGCAGGTGCCCACTGTGCTTCTAGGAGAGATTGAGGGTGACATTGAGGTACGAAGAAAGTGAAGTGCTGATAATCAGGGTCAGGGTGAACCACAGGCAAGCTCAGTTCAGGTGGTCAAGAGCCAGGGTGACAGAAGGGAGGTCACTGACCTGATGAGAAGTAGGATCCTGGAGGCTCTTACCATGTATTGAGGAGGGATGATGCACCTCAGCCAATCTCTGCACAGGGGAAAACTGATGAATGACCCTCTTTCTCACTGGAGATTTGGGTAAATGAGATAAAGCCTCTTTTCTGCAGAATCAAAACAAGGGTGTCTGATGTTGCCCGCAGATCTGGTCATTGTCCTAAAACTCACCCATTGCTGAGCCATTAGGACCGACAAAACCTGTCCCACTCAACCATAACCACTAATGCCAGATGACCCCAAGTAATAATCTACAAAACCACAATCCCCAGGCATATAGCATTTCCAACACAGATCTCCTAGGACAAACACAATTTCAAGTCCACTGGCTGCCAGGTGCTGTCATCCCCTCAGGCAGTGGGTGGGTCCCTCTCTCCTGCTCAGTTACCCTCCTTCCTTAGTTGGAGACCAGGTTTAGAGAGGGAGGCTGGTGCACAGCAGTGATGAACTTGGCTCAGGTGGCCTGGAATAGCTGGGCTGGATGCCTACTTGAGGTTGTGTTATACTGCATGTGGACTGTGCTCCCTCCTCCCTCCAGTGGGTTGTGGAATTTCTTTCCTTACAGGATTTACCCATCCATGCAGCAGCCATCACCAGAGTGTTCCTGGAGAAGGGTCTAGGCCCAAGTGATGAGCTGGCAGAGGTGGGCAGCTTCCTGGTGACAGTGCTCCCACCATAGACTCCTGATTTATGGTCCCCAGAGGTAGGCCCCAAGAGCTTAGGCCTAGACAAGCATTTCTGCAGGACATCAGGTTGGTTAGTGCCTGATTTATAGATTTGCCATCTTAGAATATGCAGATAAAGTATTCCTCAGGGATTTCTGAAAAGTCTAATAGTTCCTGCCTACATCTTTCAAAAACAGCAGTTTTGCCTTCAAATAAAAGAACAGGCTGGGGAGGGTCTTGAACAGCCTAGGTAAGAAACTGCTCTTGATGACTTCAAAGCTATGTACTATTAAAGATGGAGCAGAGATGACCAAGGTCTCTGGGGAACTGCAGAGATGGGGTGAAAAGTATGAAGGTGTCATCTGGGGTCCCCTTTGGAGAGATAGACCAAGACTTCAAAGATGGGAAAACAAGTAGGAGACCACAGAGACAGTGTGGACATTGTTGTGGAGTGGCCTGGGGTCCTCTGTGGAGAGATTATGACCAAGGCCTCCAGACTGGGAATACAGGTTGGGGGTTGCAGAGAGAGGGGATGGAATGGAGAAATGTGATGGGGTGGTCTGAGGTTCTCCAGTGGAGAGAGGATCACCTCCATCACACTTGTCCTATCTCCATTAGTGGCCACCAGGACTAGGTCCCTGGGATAGAGCTGAAGATCTGGGGACCCAAGGCAGGTGCTCAGTGAGGGTAGAATTAGGGAATATGAGGAAAGGGTAGTAGCCCCCACATCACATGCTGTGCTTGCTGAAATGATACAATTATTAGAACATAGATGAACTTGCTGTTGCCAGTGTGGGACAGATGCCTCAGAGCCACCTGTGTCCCTGTGGGTGGATGACAGTTGCTTACTTGTTCTTGTGGATGACATTTGCATGTTGGTGATTATGTTGTGGGGCAGGTCACTCAGAAAACACACCAAGTCCCAGTTTTGTCCAAATTGAAGAGTCTTTATTCTGAATTGCTTGGACTGCTTCCTACAGGACCAAGTTGTCTCTGCAGAAAACAGCCTTGAACTTCAACAATTTAGAGTATTTAAAGGCGAAAACTACATCCAGGTTGATGTAGCTGCAAGCAAGCAGGGTACAGAAGCTGAATTGAGCAATTAATGAGACAATTCAACGGATGTTCCATGTTACCATAGCAGCAAGCAAGCAAAAGGGAAGTGGGTCAAAATGACCCCAGTTGAGTATGAGTTAGAGAATAATTACTAATGGTTACTACTAATGGTTACTAGACAATCTCTGTCAGGGTACATTGCCCAAGAAAAATGGGACCAAAAGAGAACAGTTTTACTTTGTATAAGAATTGACATTTTGTGTTGAAAAGTATGCTATGCTAGGTAAATATTAATGAGTACAGAGGCAGGTCTTTCCCATGGGAGAAGTATTTCTTACAGGATATGGAGTCTCATGATAAAATGGAGTCTGTTTGATCATTGCCCATATAGCCTAGCCCATAACAGAACATTACAAAATAGGCTGCTGTGGACATTCCTGTGCATGTGTGCTCTGCAAATACCTTTACTTTCCCTGGTGCACCACTGACCGCCAACAGGGAGGCAGGTGTTGACATGTTTAGGAATAACTGTTGTCCTGGGTGACTGTGTTTGCCCATTCTCTGCTCTCCCTCCTCCTGCTCCTAAACTTTGTTCTAATGGCCTCCCATCTCCTTCATAACTCAGGCCCATCCTTCACCATCTCCTCCTTCACATGCGTGCACTGGATCCATCTCCATAAACTTGCTCTGACACCCTATTTTCTGTTGCCCTGTGACTCGTGGAGCAACTCTACTCAGGGTGTGTCACATTTCCCTCTTAACAGACACCCTTTAAAGGGTTGGGCACTGACAGAAGAGAGTATTCAGGATTTACATTGAGCACCTAGGATGACTCCTAATGTGGAAAAACATTGGTGGGGTGATCTTGTTAGGGAGACAGAGCCCATCCTGATGTGTAAAAAGGAGGACTGCAATATCTTGTCACATAGCACCCCTGAGGCAGAGCCCATATCAACACTGTTCTTCTGCCAGGACCCCAGAGCAGCTGCCAGCACCATCTGCCATCCCAGGCCCCATGTCTGGCATAGAGCTGAGCCCACTCCTGCTCTCCAGCAAGGTGAGGCCTTCCTATGAGCACCACGTTTCCCTCTTCCTGCATGATTTAGAGCTCAAGGCTGAGGAAGGCTCAGCCAGTGTTTTTGATATGAATAGATGAGGTTAACAAAGATCAGAGAAAACTCACAGCTGGATGTTAGTGGACTGAGAGCTGGAGTGGGGTTGTTGTAGGGCATTGTCCCCTCCAGAGTCCAGAGTATGGCCTGCACAGGGCCAGGAGGCCCCATGGGGAAGACAGTTCTTGGCAGAGGTGCCTCTGCATGTAATGCTTTGTTGGCTTTCTGGGCACATTGGCCTAAAGCTGGGCCTCCTGTGATGCCTTCTTGGAAGGCAGGAGGCTACTTGAACTTTCAGTGGCATCTGGGCAGAAATATGTATGGGGAGCCAGGTCAGCCCCCCATGAAGATCAGGTAAAGATTGTCAGTTTTTCAACAAAAGTTATAGAGCTTCATTTTGAGTAAAAAACCAGAGGTCCCCAGAAATTTCTTAAGGTTTCTGTGGAGACAAAAACACTGCCACCCTTCAGTAGTGTGTTTGGCAGCTCCTTGTGTTAGAGGGAGCATTTGAGAAATGTTCAGAAATTGAGCAGCAGCCACAGGTCAGAATTGAGCTCCCTGTGTCCTCTGTGCAGTGAAGTCTTACCTAGAGAGGGAAGTGTTCCCTTTCCCACCACCTGTGCACAAGATTACATTCCTGCACCCCATTAGCCTTCTAAATGGGGTGTGGGCTGCATTCTGAAATGCTTGTGTCCATGGGGCATCTCCTTTGAGTACTGAGAAGGAAACCTGACTGAGGAAGGCCCAGGGAGGGTTGACAAGGGTGGATTTTGATTAAATTGTAATTCATTGGGTTTGAGAAGAAGGTTGTAGCCCCCAGCTTATTCTACCCTCACTGCCTTAAATGGCTGGCTGGGCCCAGTGGACACAGGTGAGATACCATGACCAGGTGGAGCATCCTCTTCTGTGCCTTCCTGAGACACTCTTCCTGCTGAGATTAAAAGGGACACCTCGGCTGTTCCAAACTGTGGATGGCTAGGGGGGCATGAGAGATTGGTGGGCTTTCTGGATTCTGGGATTTTGGAGATTGAGTTTCTAACACAAGAAAATTTAAACACATGTGGAATGCAAACATTCAAGCCATAGTGACATGTTTTTAGATTCAGGCATGGGATAATGGGTTCAATTTCAGCTTAAATGTGCAAACTTATGTTGTGGAATAAAGGGAACACTGAATCTCTTTGGCCATTCTGAATAGAATTTCGGTGTATAAATGCATGTTGTATATACATATTTTGAAGACATATTTTCTAAGCAATTGTCTAAATTTTTAAGTTTTTATTGGATCATATGGTGTGCTTATGTATTGCTCTGGAAAAAAACTTAAAACTTTTAAAAGTGATGAACTATTATGCATTCCACCAGCAATGAATGAGAGTTCTGGTTCTACATCATCCAATTGAAAAAGTTTGGAGCCATTGAATGCAGTTGAAGTTCCATACAGCATTGTGGGTCATTTCCCCTCATGTCAGGTATAGCTGAGCAGCATTTCTATGCTTCTTTGCCATTTTCATATCTTCTTTATTGAGTTATCAGTTCAGATATTAACCCATTTTAATTCAATTGTTTCTTACCATATTTAGTACACAAGTCCACTTTAGATGGACTTCATGTATTTTCCAAATATTTTTACCAGTCTCTGACTTAATTTTTTTGTTCCTTTAATATGAATTTTTCAGAGTAGATGTTTTTATTTTAAAAAATTTGGGGGGAGCTGGAGCTGTGGCTCAGTGGTAGAGCACTTGCCTGGCATGCATGAGGCACTGGGTTTGATTCTCAGTACCACATATAAGCAATTAAATAAATAAAGATCCATCAATAACTAATAAAAATATTTTTTAAAAAATTGGTACTGAACATAAAACACAGGGGTTTTCTACCACTGAGCTATATTTCCAGCTCTTCTTAACTGTTTTACTTTGAGACAGGGTCTTGCTAAGTCACCTCAGGCTACCTAATAGCTGGGACTACAGGCATGCACCACCATGCACAGTGACAATTTAAATTTAAATTAAGTCCACATTATCAATTCTTTCTTTCATGGATTTGTTTTTGCAGCTGTATTTTTTTTAATAAAAACTCAATATGAAACATGGTCATAGTAGTTTCTACTATAATTATTATAGTTTCACATTTTTGATGTAAGCCATGGTCTATTTAGAGTGAGTTTTGTGAACCTTATAAAGGTTTTCCCTGTCCATTTCTCTCATAGGGTTTCCAAACACTCCAACACCATCTGTGCAGTAGATGCTGTTTTCTTCATGAAGGTCTTTTTCCTTTGACAAAATCAGCTGCCTGTAGGCATGTGTGAGTTTTGGGCTCTCCAGTCATCTCCATTTATATCTACCTGTGTATCCCTTCACAGCATCACATTTCCTCACTACTTCAGGTGTTGTGACACAGATGTGCGAGTCCTATGTCCTTCTGTAGTCTGTGACATCTATTCTAGGTTCAGAAAAAAATTTCTGGAAATTTGAGTGTGATTGTGCTGAATCTGCAAATCAACTGTGAGAGAATTTCATCTTTACTATGTAGAGACTTGAACAATGAATATCTCTATTTATATTTTGTTTGATTTCCTTCAATTGTTTCAAGATTTTCTAAAAGTATAGTTATAATTTAAAACATATAACTTTTCAATTTTGGGGGTGCTATTGTAAATGGAATAGTTCAATTTTTTTTCTTATTCTAGTTTTTAAATTCCAATTTTTCCTATATAGTTTTGCTGATATATAAGAAATCAATTGATTTTTGCTTGACTATGTATTTTGCTTTTTGCTATCTTTATCCTTTATGAACATGGGATGGTGGATTCTATTACTGTTTGATTTCCAAAATTATAGCCTCATAAAACCAAAACCATGAATTTCAGAGCTTCACCAGGACTGCCACAAGGGGGCGCAGAGCCAGTGCTGAACAGCAAGCACTGATTATCCTCAACTGCCCACAATGGCCAGAAGAGGGTTCTCAGAGTGACTTTTTCTGATCCTCTTGAATCATGACTGCCAGGGATGGATGTCCTATGACCACAGCAAACTTTCTTCTCAGGACTCACCTGGGGAAATCCATGGCTGGGGATACCTGGGGTCTATGTCCACAGTAAGGTAACCCAAACTTTCAAGACCTGCTGTAACCCTCACCCTTGTGGTCCACCAGGGGCGACCATTGCTGTGGACACCTTGGGGCTATGAGTATGGTGACAAAAGCTTCCTTCTCCTTGGGACCCACACAGAGAAATGCTGTAGCTGAGGACACCTGGTGCCCATGTCCACAGTGAGGTAACTCTAACTCAAAACTGGGAACCCATCCAGGAAGGGACCATGGGTGCAGGCTCAAGGCACCTTGGAGCAATGATTGTTGTGACAGAGCTTCCTTAATACCCTCACAGGGAGATGCCTTGGCTGGGGACACCTAGGGACCGTGTGTACCATGAGATTTCTTCCCCTTGGCATCTACATGTGGATGGCACTGTGATTTGGGGATAACTGAAGTCTATCTGAGGAAAAGGTGGGGGAAGAATGAGGAAAAGCCTCTTGTCCACTATCCCATGTGCTGAGAAAGAAGCTCTGCTGTGTTTTTACTTTTGTAGGTAATATTTGAGTGGGACTTAATTTTATGAAAGTATTCCTTGTGAGGCTTTGACTGCTCACTGTCATAGTATATTTTATGGAGAGAAGGTATATTTTATGGGGAGAAAACCCAGCACACTAAAAGGAGAAATTTGATAGACCCAACCTGATCTTTTCTTAAAATTGGGCATCTCGCCACAAAACCATGAAAAGATAATTTCGGCTTTACTATAAATTACTGCAAATTCTGAACCTGCTTGGAATGCCTGCCCGTGCCTTGAACTCACCCATGCCTGGCTCTCTGACCAGATAGCAGCCCTCTCTGAAACTTAGTGACACCTCATATATATTGGCCTTCCCTGGCCAGACAACGACCCTCTCTGAGGCTCTAATGGTCCTCATAAATTCTGATGTTGGGGCCAGCAAAAAATGTAAACTACCATTAGTGTGATGCTTGTCAGAGTTCTGTTATCTGTAACCCCCTTTTGTGTAACTTTCTGGGCTATAAAGCTGGGCTGTAGGAAAGCTGGGGTGCTGTTTGTTCCCACCGTTTTGGGAGGGAGAGGCAGCCCGGCTGGTCGAAATAATAAGCTTGCTTTAATTTGATTTTAATTGGAGTCAGTGGTCTTTTCTTGCGTCCTGGTCTAACAAATTGAGGCACAAACTCAGGGTAGTACAGAGGAGGCCTGG
Organism: Marmota flaviventris; assembly: GCF_047511675.1. NCBI lineage: Eukaryota > Metazoa > Chordata > Mammalia > Rodentia > Sciuridae > Marmota > Marmota flaviventris. The sequence goes on along the minus strand of NC_092505.1, from coordinate 95,125 downwards.
GATTCCCAGCACAGGGAGACTCACTAGTGCCTGAGGGCAAAGGCTAATGCTGCTTCATTGTTTATATTTATTCTGGGTAAGTCTGTACACAGTTGAGTGATTTGTCTGATAATTCCCAGAAGCCACTGTGGTGATAACTGTGCTTACATAGACATCTGACAAAGGTGTATGTGGGAAAAACACTGGACTACATTACCCATAATTCTCAGGGGGCAGTAGAAGCTTACAGGAGTGCCCCCCACTGTGAGCTAGCAAAGTGTGGGACTACATTACCCACAGTCCTAAGGGGGAAGAAGTTCTCAGGATCCCACCAGAGAACCAGCAAAACACTAGACTACATTACCCACAATGCTTGGGGTGGGGGTGGGAATGGGAGGTTCATAGGAATTTCTTCACCATGAGCTGTAATGTGGGACTACATTACCCATAATCCTGAGGGACAGAAATCACAGGATTCCCATGCCTCCTGTGAGCTGGTAAAACAAGAGACTAAATTATTCACAATCCTGAGTTGGCAGATGCTTCCAGATTCTCCCACAGGAGCCAGCAAAATGCTGCACTACAGTGCCTTCAGCCCTCTGGTGTGGAAATTCTCAAGAGCCCCTTTTCTCCACCCCCCAGGCAGGCAAAAATGCTGAACTACATTATTTATAATCCACAGAGGGGGAGGTAGAAGTGCACAGAATCAACCCCTCTGAGCCAGAAAATACAGGGACTTCATTACCATCCTAATGGAGCAGAAGTTCCCTGGGTTCTGCAGAGAGAACCAATACTGGACTACATTACCCACAATCTCTAGGGGGGGGGGTCACCTCATGGGAGCACTGCCCCCCCATAAATTGACAAAATGCTGGACTACATTACCCACAGCCCTCAGGGTCAGAAACTTTTAGGAGAATTATTTCCACCTCTTCCCGTGAGTGGGAAAGTCTGGACGAAATGACCTACAATCCTAAGGAAGATGAAGCCCCAGGATCCCCCATGAAGAGCTAGCAAAATGCTGAACTACCTTACAACAAGAATGGAGTTAAGGTTTGGGTTTTTCTGACTCTCCTTGGGGGATTCTGGGCACTTCCTCACCCTAAGAATTATGGGTGATGTAGTCCTTGATCTTACCCACACACCTCTTCCAGGAGATCCATGAAAGCTGAATGCACATGCTTACCCTTATACCCTGAGGATTCTGAGTAATTTTAAGGGTAGGGGTAGGGATAGGCAAAAATTAGCCACAGGGCAAAGGTCCATGAGTATTACAAAACCAAGTGGTACTCTTGAATTTCTGCCACTAAAGACCATGGGTAGTATAGGCCCACATTTAACTACTGACACTGGAGATCCTGGGAACTTCTTCCCCTTAGGCTTATGGATAATGTAGTCCCAATATTTCCTGCTCTTAGCTTGGTATTGTGGGAGGCTCTCCCCAAATATTGTGGGTGGGGCTGGGGATGTGGCTCAAGCAGTAGCGCGCTTGCCTGGCATGCATGCAGCCCGGGTTTGATCCTCAGCACCACATATGAAACAAAGATGTTGTTCCGCCGATAACTAAAAAATAAATATTAAAATTCTCTCTCTCTCTCTCTCCCTCACTCTCTTTAAAAAAAAAAAAATATATTGTGGGTGAAGTATTAAGAGGAGTATGGCTCAGGTTGAGGAATTCTGGGTAATTCCTCCTACCAATTCACCTGGAATTGTGGGTAATATAATCCCATGTTTTATTCAAACTGTGGAGACTTGTGGGAGATTCCTCCCCTGTTAGAGTTGTGGGTAGTGTAGTTTCATGATTTATTGGCTCTGTGCAGAGGATCTTGGGAACTTCCTCCTTCCTAGGATTATGGGTAATGTAGTCCAAATTGCCTGCCCACTGCTGGGTATTCTGGGAGCCACCTCCCTGAGGATTTTGGGTAATGTAGTCCCATGATTTGACCTCTCCATGCAAAGAATTCTGGGAACTTCCTGAGCCATAGAATTGTGGGTCATGTAGTCCCACATATTACACAGTTGGGGACTTGCAGAAGTTTCCTTTCCTGTGGACTTGTTGGTATTATAGTCCCATGATTTAGCCTCTCTGAGCAAAGAATTCTGGGAACTTCCCCTTCTTAGAATCATGAATGACGTAGTATCAACATTTGCTGTTCACCACTGGGTATTCTGTGAGCCTTTTCCCATAAGGACCCCGGGTGAAGTAGTAAAGAGCATACCACTTACTTTGGGCAGCTCTGGGAATTCCACCTAATAGAATTGTGGGTAATGTAGTCCCATGATTTCTCCTCTTTGTGCAAAGGATCCTGGAAACTTCCTCCCCTTTAGTATTATGGGTAACATAGTCCCAGATTTCTCTACTCACCACTTGGTATTTTGGGTGCCTCCTTCCCAGAGGATGATGGGTGAAGTAGTCGTGAGCATACGACTCACTTTGGGGAATTCTGGGAACTTCCTCCCCTCAGAATTGTGGGTAATGTAGTCACATAATTTATACTATCTGTGGGGAATTGTGGGAGCTTTCTCCCTGTTTGAATTGTGGGTAATGTAGTCTCATAATTTTTCTTCTTCATGCAGAAATCCTGAGAAATTCCTCTGCTAAGGGTTATGGGTAGTGTAGTCCCAACATTTGCTTGCTCACTGCTGGGTATTCTGGAAGCCATCTTACCCCTTAGTTTTGTGGGATATGTAATCCCAAGTTTTGCCTGCTCACTGCAAGAGGTCCTGGGAAATGCGTATTCATAGAATTCTGGAAATTAAAGTTCCATTATTTGCTTGCTCACTGATGGCTGTCCTGGGAGACTCTTCCCCTAAGAATTACTGGTAATGTAATTTCAGATTTACTGCTCATTTTGGGGAATCCTGGGTGCTTTGAGCCCATATAATTATGGGTATTATAGTTCTAGACATAACCACTTCGGAGGGGGAGGGGGATACCATTACCCATAATCCTAAAATGGAGGAAGTTCCCAGTATCCCACTTCCTCCATTTTAGTATTATTGGTAATGTCCCAGGTTTTTCCCTGATAGCAGCAGGGTCTCAAGCGAGGATTATGGGTAATGTAGTCCAAATTGCCTGCCCACTGTTGGGTATTCTGGGAGCCTCCTCCCTGAGGATTTTGGGTAATGTAGTTCTATGATTTGCCCTCTCTATTCAAAGAATTCTGGGAACCTCCTGTGCCATAGAATTGTGGGTCATGTAGTCCCACGTATTACATAGTGGGGGACTTGTGGAAGCTTTCTTTCCTGTGGACTTGTTACTCTCCCAGTGAGGATTGTGGGTAATGCAGTCTTGGGTTTATCACTCACTGGGGGATTCTGGGAGATTCCTCCCCCCATAAAGATGTAAATACAGTGTCAGTTTTACCACAGGCCAAGGGGTTCCTGGAACATCTTTGCCTTAGGTAATACAGTTCTGAGATTTATGAATAACATGCCCCCATTTTTCCTTGATAAGCACTGGCAATGCTGGGAGCTTCCCTTTTTTTCTTGGGATTGTGGGTAGTGTAATCCCTGGTTTAGCTTGCCCACAGTAGGAAAATAGGAGTTCCTAAACCTTAGTCTGTACATGATACATTCCTGGGTTTACCACTTATGACAGAGGATCTTGGAAACTTTCTCTCATTAGGATTGTAGGTAATGTAGTCCCATGTTTTACCTGATCACATAGGGAATCTTAGGAATTTCTGCCCATAGTAGGATTGTGGGTAAAGTGGCCTCACAATGAGGAATTTTGGAGCCTTTATTTTTAGAAAATTATAGATAATTATGGATAACTAAATTATAGGTTAATTTAGTCCTGTGTTTAACCCCTCAACATGGGGGATTATGGGACCTTCCTACCTCTTTAGAATTGGAGGTAATATATTTCCAAAATTTATTTGCTTGCTTCAGGGATTCCTGGGAAGCTTGTTAAAAATTATTGTCAGCACTATAGTCCTATTTGACTTCCCATTAGATAATCTTGGTGCTTACTACCCCTTGGAATTGTGGAAAATGTAGCCCTTGGAATGCCCCTCACTGTTGAGGATCCTGGGAACTTCCCAGGATTGTGGATAATGCAGTCCCAAGTTTTGACTGCAAACTGCAGTGATTCCATAAAAACTTATTCACAAAGGATCATGGGCACAATAATTCAATTTGACTGGTCACTGATGGGCAACCATGGCAGTTTCTGCCCCTTACAATTGTTGGCAATATTCATTGGAATTTCCCTCTTTCTGTAGAGGATTATGGAAACTTCCTCCATAAGAACTGTGGGTAATATAATCCCAAAATTTGCCTACTTACCTCAGAGAATTCTGGGAAATTTGTCCATGTAGGATTGTGGGTAATGAATATTTGCAATTTATCACATAGCAGGAAAATTTAGGAGCATACTGTGTCATAGCATTGTGGGTTTTTTAGTCCTTGGAATTGCCCTCTTACTGTGGAGGATCCTGGGAACTACCTCACTAAGTATTGTGGTAATGTTGTCTTGTAATTTGCCAGATGACTGCATGGATTACTAGGAAACTTGTGCATTAAAAAACTGGCCATCAGTGAGCAGTCAAATTAGTCCAATTTGACTGCTCACTGATGGACACTTGAAGGGTCTTAACCCTTACACTTGTGGGCAATGTATTCCTTGGATTTACCTTCTCAATGTAGAGGATCTGGGGAAATTCCTACCTAAAGATTATGGGTAAGGTAGTCTCACACTTTGATTGAACACTGCAGAGATTCTGGGAAACATGTCCATGTGGGATGGTGGGTAATATAGTCTAGCAATTTCACCACTTATTTCAGGAACACCTGAAAGCTTCAAGGACCACAAGACTGGGGACAATGCAATTTTCAAAACTGCCACCTAGCTACATAGAATCCAAGGAACTACTACCCTAAGAATTATAGGTAATGTAGCTCAACAATTTTAATGCTAACTGCAGGGTTAGGTTTAAGGTAAGATTTGTTAGAGTTATGGTTAGGGTTAGGGTCAGGGGTTAGGATTAGAGTTAGAGTCAGTGAACTGATTTCTATGATACCAAAACTCACAGCAGTACTGTACTCTACATAGTAACCTGGGGAATTAAGGCTCTATTGATGGTACCAATCTCAGAGTTACTGGCTATATGTGCATAATCACAGAATAGGGTTTCTATTATAGGCAGTTTCACTGGCTCCTGAACTCTGTGAAGAACCATATAACTCATCTTATATGATGGTAAGATACACAAGCCTGCTGAGCAAAATGTAGAACATAGTTAACTATTTCTAATATGTTAGAATTCCCAGAACTGTTGAGATCTACCTATGGTTCTTGGGATTTATGATGAAAAACCTACCATATCAACCATAGGGTCTATGGGAGCCATATGGGAGCTTTCCATTATGGCAGGATTAATAGATCTGCTGACCTCTATGTGTAGAAAAAGGAACAAGTTTCTATGATGGGAGGAAAGAAAAGCTGCTGTATCTACAAAGAGATTCAGAAAAGTGGTGTTGTATTTTCTAAGGATCCCCAGGTCTTCTGCATTTTACTTGGAGATCCAAATAAGTAGTGTCTTATGATAGCAGTTATAAAAGGTATGCTGGTCTCCATGTGAAAAGCAAGTGAAATAGGGTTTAATTTGGTAGAAGTCAAATGACTGATTTACTGTGTGTCCAAAGCTAGGGAACTGGGTTTCTCTCATTTCATAACACACAGAGGTGCTCAGCTGTCTGTGCAGACAGAAAAATTGGTTTCTGTGATGGTAGGTACCCCTGGGCTTCTAAACTCTGTAGTGGCTAGCCAGGGATCTGAGTTTCTTTTGTTGGCAATGTGATTATTATTGCTGGGTCTACATATAGAGACAGGTAACTGGCATTATAGGATGGCAAGACACGCAAGACTGCCAGATTCTACTTTGAGAGTCAGGGAAATAGGGTTTATGATGATCGGTGTTTGAAGGCTGCTGGACTTTATTTTGAAATCCAGGCAACAGGGTTTAAATTAAGGCTGACTCCAAGGACTGCATGGCTCTCCATGGAGGCCTGGTCAATTGCAATCTATGATTTCCTAATACCCAAATCTGCCTCAAAAAATGTGGAGTCATAGAACTGGGTTTCTTTGATGACAGGACACCCAAAGCTACTTGAATCTCTGTGGAGAGTAAAAAATGACAAATTCTATAATGACAAAACTTATAGAAATATTAGGTTTTTCATGGTTAGCCAGAGAACAGGAGAAATAAAATAGCAGGGATTCCAAGTCTTCATGATCATATTTGGAGAATCAAGGAACTGGAGTACTGATGACAGGAATCTCCATGCTGCAGGACTCTTTGTGGAGTGTCAGGGATTTGAGGTTCTATTATGACATAACTTGAGATTTGACACTATAATGGTGAAACTCACAAAGTTTTTGAGATTTATATATCCTAGGTAAATGGGGTTATATTATGACAGGATTCAAAATTTTTTTTTGCCTCTTGTTGAAAATTGAGAGATCTTGATTTTATGTTGACAGTACTCAAAGTGCTACTGTGGTCCATGCAGAGAACAAAGGGATGAAATTAAATTGATGGTAGAATTCCCATCCTGTCTGAGCTGTATATGAAAAACCAAAACAACAACAAAACAGGTTTTCTGTTTATGGCACGATACCCAGGGCTCCTGGACTCTACAATGAGAGATGCAAAACTGGTGTTCTATGACAGCAGGACAACTGATCTTTATGTAGAGAAAAGAAACTGTTTTCTATAATAGCATAAACACCAGAGCTGCTATGAGATATGTGGAAAGCCAGGGAACACAGGTTTGATAAATTGACCTCCCATGTTTTCTTGGCTTTACTTGGAGACAGAGAAATGGGTTCTATCATGTCAGAACTCACAGTTCTGCAGATCTGTATATGGAGAGCAAGGGAACTTGGTTTCTATGATGGCATGACTCTCAGGACTGCTGTTCTCCATGGATATAGCAAGTGAACTATTTTTTTTAATGTTTCCAGGAAATTCTAGTCTGGTGGAATTTACATGGAAATCACAAGAAACTGGGATTATATGATGACAGGACTCTCAGTACTTTTGACTATCATATTAGTATTAAAGTTCATAGGGGAGTCATTGTATTAGTTTATACATATATATACATACTAAAGATATTTAAAATACAAAAAAAAAAAAGGGCTGGGGATGTGGCTCAGTGGTCGAGTGCCCCTGAGTTCAACCTGAATCACCAAAACAACAACAGCAACAACAAAAAACCCACAGGGGACTGCAATTCTAGGATGGTTGGACTATGTCCTGCTAATATTTATGTGAAAATCATTGAAGCTGAGGTTCTATTTATGGAAGAATTCCCAGTCTCCTGGGATCTACAAGAGAGACAGGTAAGTGGATTTCTCTGGTAGCAGTGAAGCCAGAATTAGACAGGCAGTGAGTGTAGATAGGTAAATAGAGTCAGATCAGATCTAGGAGGCCAATTTGAGTGAGTATGGGCAGTTGGATATTGTCCCCTGAGGGATCTTATCAAGAACCTGCCCCTGCTCCAACCCATTGCCAAGGTAACCTGTCCCAAGATTTCCCCTCCCTATAGGGAGCAATAAGGTTGTTCAGGTGTCCTTGGCTACTCTGCCCTGCCCTTCCCCCTTCAGCCCAGCAGTTTTCCAACTTTTGGCCATCCCACTGGGCATTCCTGGGTCTAGTCACTAGGCAGGAAGGAGAAAGATCAGGGGGAAAAGGCAGAAGAACAAAGGAATTCTAGAACATATAAGAAGGGCAGAACACCTCTCCTCTTGGGATACTAGGATACCAGCTATGGCCCCCTTCTCCCTCACTGGAGAAGTCTATGTTACCCCTTTTTAAATAAACCCTGGTTCGTATGCTTGCTTTGGTGTGCTTCTCTAATGTTAAAACTTCAACATGTGGGGAAGCAGGACTTGTCACTGATAACTGGCAGTGTTACAGCTGTTTACTGGTGACAAGTCCTTGCTTCCCAGAACCTTGAAGTATAACACCAGAGAAGCTGGTAATCTCTGCATTCCAAGCTGGAAACTGAAGTTCTATGATGGCAGGTCTCACGGGATTCTGTGTTCCTGATGGAGAGGTGGACAATGTTGATTCTAGTGATGGCAGAATGTGCAAGGATGTTCAGTTCTATGTGGAGTTCCATGCAACTAATGTATGCTTGTAGGATTCACAGGGCTGCTTGGCTCTACATGGTGAACCTGGAAGTTCATAATGTCTTGATGTTCAGGACTGTAGCCTCTTCACAGATTGCCAGAGAACTGGGGATCTATTAAGTCAGAACACCCAAGGCTGCTGGAGTCTAGTTCAGAGATCTAAGGAACCCTAGTTCTATGATAGCAGTACACTGAAAGCTACTGGACTATATATGAAGAGTAAGGGAACTGGCTTTATAAAGTTGCAGAACTTGTAGAAATGCTGAGCATTTTGTGGAGAGCCAGAGAACATATCTAAATTGGAAGGAAACACAAGATTGGACTCTGTGAAAAAACAGGATATTGTTTTTCTACTGAGCTCTTTTTGGAGAGCCAAGATACTGGAGTTCTAGAAAGGCAGCAGTTGTAAATCTGCAGGGCACTTTGTGAGGAGCCAGGAAACCAGGGACCTATTAGGGCATGATTCTGAGGTCTGCTGAGTGCAAGGTGGATACCAAGGAAAATGGAGTACTATTATGGTAGGAATCGCAGAACATTAGACAACATATGGAGAGGTGGGAAACAGGGCATCTATGATGGCACACATTGTGGTACTGCTGGTAATGGGGTTCTATGATGGCAGGGCTTAAAAGGCTAATGGACTTGATGGAGATCCAGGGATATGTGGTTCTATTGATGGCATGATTTGGAGTTCTACTGGTCTCTATGTGTTGGACTAGTATAAAGGATTTATATGGATGGCAAGCCTCATAAGGCTGCAGAATTATACATGGAGTACCAGAGAAGTGGCATTTCTGATGACATGATTTCCAGTGTTGCTGAGCACTGTTTGGATGGCCCAGGACTGGGATTCTAATGATGAAAGGAAACAGGATTGAACCCAGGGCCTCACATGTATGAGGCAAGCGCTCAGTCACTGAGCCACATCCCAGCCCCACAAATGAGGGCATTTACTGCATGGTTCTCCAAACAATGTGGGGTATATTGAAGTATGGGCAAGTACCTATGTGGAATTACATCATGGCTGCAGTGACAAAAAGCGTGAGTACAAGCTGAATACAGAGCTATGGAGAGGGGACCAGGATCCATGCCCAGAGGGTGGCAGTGCTACAGAGTCCCAGAGTGCTTTCCAACCCGGAAAGCACCAGCTCCTTGCTGCCCATCTGGCGGGAACCAGGACAGCACTGCCACCGCCTGGCGCAGGTGGGAAACTACAGTTCAGAGTTGTTAAGTCACATAGCCAACACGCAGGGTTGGGCCAGGGTGTAGCGGAATTAGAACTCAGAAATCACGACCTGGAACGCAGCCCTTTCTCCCACTCCAGCACCCTGGATCGACTTTATGGAGCCTGGAGGGCACTCGCCCTTCCCAGGTGTGGCTTCTGGGGTTCCGGGTCTCCACGCTCTGCTGCCAAAAAGGTCCCCTGTTTGTGTCGCCCATAGGAGGTACCTGGCGGACAGAAGCCAGGTTGTAGGTTTCTGAAAGGTGCTTGGTTTATCCTGCAGTGGACACTGTGGACCTGGCATCCGCGCACCACCGCTCTGCTCTTTCTCCTCCAGGCTCCCCAGCCCGAGGAGGCGCTCACCTGTTCTGCTCCACTCCTACAGAGCTGCCACCAGTCCCTGGGAGGCAGGGACACTCTGCTCGCCCGGAGGAGACCTGCAGGATTTCGGTGGGTTGGAGCTACAGTTGCTAACCTCAGGGCCACTATGGCTCAATGAAAATGAAGGGAAAAGTTAATTTGAACAACAGATAACACCTCTGCAGCTACTGGACACAGAGAAAGCTGCTCAGATGGCAGAGTGTGCAAACCCCAACACCTGCTAAACCATCCTTTTAGATCAAAACATGGGATGATGGGCTCTATTTTAGCTAAAATATGCAAATGTATGTTGAATAACCATAGCTTTCATGGATTTTGGGGGTGGGTTGTATTTAGAACCTCATCATGAAACATGTGGTCATGCACATCTTCTAGAGTTTTACAGTTTCCCATTTTAAATGCAAATCTAGAGAGTATTTTGATAGTTTCTGGCATCCATATGTGTGGTTTCTTGAAGTGCATGTCCTTTTTAGTCAGTGATGTGTAGTCTAGGTTTAAAAAGAGCATGTTGGGAATTTCTGGAATGCACTGAATCTTCAGATCAGGTTTGAGGTAGTTTAATCTTAATTATATTGAGACCTGAACAAAGACTAGCTCTGTATTTATTTATATTACATTTGATTTCTTTATAAACATTTCAAGATTTTCTGAAGTATGATTGTACCTTAATACTTACATGTAAGTACTTCAAATTTGGGGTCTCTATTTTAAATATTAATGCTTTAAAATTTTTCTTATTCCAGTTTATAAATTTCACTGTTTCCCCTACATGATGGCCGAAATATAGGAAATCAATGAAATTTTGTCTGTGGGCCATGTACTTTGCTGCTTGCTATCTCCATCCATTCTGATCAAGACATAGAAGGTAGGCTCCATTTCTTTTCGATTTTCAAAATCATGACCTGGAATAGTCAGAACTATGAATTTAAGAGCTTCATTGTGCCTAGCACAAGGGGGTGCAGCTCTGAACAGTGAACACCCAGCATCCTGCACTGTCCACATGGCCAGCAGGGGGCACTCAGAACAACGTTCTCTGATCAACAGCTTTTGTGGGCTGTGTTCTGTGCCCTAATCCAACTTCCTTCTCCTGGGGACCCACCTGAGAGATGCCACATCTAGGGACTCCTAGAGGCTCTATCTAAGGTGTAGACCAGAGGTTTTTTTCCTTTTTTTAATCCTGGGGAGACACCTGGAAAGATACCATGGCCTGGGGATGCCTGGTGGATATGCCTGTGGTGAGGACCAGAGCTTTCTTCTCTGGTCCTCACCACAGACATATCTGGCACCTACCCAAGGAGACTCCACTGTGGATTCAGGATGACTGAGGTCCATGTGAGGAAAACATGAGGAAGAATCTTCCTGTGCACTGCCTGGTGTGCCGAGAAGGAGATTCTGCCATGTTCTTTACTTTCTCAGATAATATTTTACAAGAACTTATTTTACAACAGTATTTCTTACTGAGGCTTTGGCTGCTCATTATCATGGTATGTCAATGTATTTTGTGTGGCTTGAGTGTCTAAGGACACAAATGCCCCCTCAAGATGGTGCAGGGAGGGCCCAGTGCCTGGAGTCTCACTGGGGCCTGAGGGTAAGGGCTCATGAAAAATGCAGCAAGAAGCTCTCAGGAGCCTCTAGGGTGAGAGATGCAAAGATTATGATGGATTGTACTACCTGAATCCTGGGTAACTGCAGAATCTTCATTGCAGTTACCAGAGCCTTCTACAGTGAGGGCAACCTAGGTCAAATGACAGACTGTGCTACCCATAATTCTTGGGGACCTGCAACTTGCAGAGACCTCTGCAGAGACGGCTGTACAAAAAATTAAAGTATACTACCAATTACTTTTGGGTGCCTGCTCTGCCCAGCAACTTCTGGGGTGAGAATTGCAAGGGCAGAATACCAGACTTCAATGCTCAGAATCTTTGGGGGTGCCTACATACCCTGTAAGTCCCAGAGGTTTCTGGGGGGATGGTTGTATTGGTAGAACACACTACCTAGAATCTCCAGGGTCCCAGGGAAAGCATGGGGTCTTCAGCTCCTGTGATCCTCAGCAGGACTCTGCAGGCAAACCCTAGACTGTATTCTCCAGAACCCTCAGGGACTGCAGCTCCCAGAATCCTCTGTGGTGATTGGGCAAACCATTGAACTGCATTATCCACAATCCTAAGGGGGAATTTTAGTTTCAGAATTTTCTGCAGTGAGTAGGAAAAACACAGGGCTATATTACCCACAAATCTTGGTGCCAGCAGCTCTCAGGATCCTTTGTCGTAAGGACTGTTGGACTGAGAGCTTAACTACAGTATCCAGAATCCTTGGTGGGGTATGTTGCCCGGGTGAGTATGCAGCCTGCAACTCCCAGAGGCCTCCCAAGTGAGAGCTGTGCATTATGCAGGTCAGACTACACTACCTACAATTTCTGGGGACACACTGGTGAGTGTGCTGCCTGCAATTCCAGGAGGCTTCCACAGTGAGGTCTTCAGTACCAAGGCAAGCATGTGGCCTTCAGTTCTCATGGCCCTTGCAGTAGGGGCATGTAGGCAAAACACTGGACTACCTTATCCAGAGTCCTCAGGGGGAATTGCAGTTCCCAGGATCTGCAATAGTGAGGGCTTCAGGGTAGGGAGCTGAACTACACTACCTAGAATACTTGGAGGTGCCCCATGTCCATGTGGCCTGGAACTCTCAGAGGCTTCCAGAGTGAGGGCTATGGAGGTAGAGGGCAAGACTATACTACCCAGAATCCCTGGGGGCCTGCCACTCCCAGACACCTTCCTTTTGAGTACCACTGGGGCAAACTTTATATTGCACTACACAGACTCCTCAGGGGTATCTAGTCAGGCTTGTGCTACACAGATCCCAGAGCCATGATGGGGGTGAAGTCCACTTAGGTAGGATGTACTGCAGAACCCAGAATAATCAATGGCCCACAGCTCTCAGTGACCTCTGCGGTCAGAGCTGACTGAGTAGAACTGACTACAATACTCAGAATTCCTGGACGATCTGAGCTCTAAGTAGTCACTGTACAGTTGAACATAGCACTAGGCTATAATACCCATGATCCTTGGGGGCTTGCAGCTCCCAGAATCCACTGTAGTGATGCTGCATGGGCAGAACACCAGAATACACTGTCTAGAATCCATAGGGATGCCTGAGTGACTGTGTAGCCTGCAATTTCTAGAGACCTCTGCAGTGGGGGCTGCATTGTAGAAGACTGGATTACACTACCCAGAATCCTGGTTAGGGGTATGAGGTTGAATGTGCTACTTGAAGCCCCCATAGACTTCTGGAGTGAGGGTGAGTGGGCAGAATGCCAGGCTACACTGTTCAGAATCACTAGGGGTGCCTGAGTAGCCTGCAGCTCACAGAGACCTCTGCAGCTGGCCTGCAATGTGGAATACAAGACTGCACTACCCAGAATCCTGATGGTATGAGGTTGAATGTGCTACTTGCAGCCCCTAGGCTTCTGGGGTGAGGGCTGCATGGGTAGAACACCAGAGTCCACTGCCAGGGTTCTCCAGGGTGTCTGGGCCAGCACATGGCACACACCTTTCTTGGTCCTGTAGGGCAAAGACTGTGTGAGCAGAGCACCAGACTACACTGTCCAGAAACCCTGAGAACCCTGAATCTGTGTAGCCTGCATCTCCCAGAGGCATCCATGGTGAGAGCTGGACAGGCAGGACAGACTGAATGATCTAGAATGATCTCATAGGCTACTGGGAATTTGGTCTGAGCTCAGGTTTTTCTACCCTCCTACAGTGGTCACCCTGGGCTGGGAATTAACAGATTTTCTTAAAACCCCTGATTCTGAATTGGAACAGTCCCTGGTTAAGTCATTCTGTCTCAAAGACTACACGTCCCAGAAGCCTCTGAGGTGGTCTGTTTCTGGCCTCTGCCCTTGGGCTGAGGGTCTAGCCTCCCTGTACCTGCCTCCCTCTGTGCCTCTGCCTGCCTGTCTCAGGCTGCTGCAGCACTTGGCCTGGTGGAGTGCAGCGAGGGGGTCTCCTGGACTCCATTTCTCCTCTTCTGAGATACCACAGCCAGACCTAGTTAGAGCATTGGGAACATATTTTATTCATTAACTGCTGAGGGTGGAAGAAGGTGCTGACATTCACCAGGGAGCCAGGAGAGGCCCCCGCCTCTGAGCTGGGAAGAGCTCCTGCACAGTGCATGGCCAAAGGGGCGTGGTCAATAAGGGGCAGGGCCTTGCCGCCATCTTTAATGCTGCCTCCTTGAGAGTGAGGAGCTGACTTCCCCCTCAGGACCAACCCGGGATAGCCCCAGTCCTCGGAGTGTTGGGTCACTCCACAGGGAGTGGCAGAGCTCCCTTCTCAGAGCAGATTGAGAGAGACACCCAGGTTGCGGACTCTCATGGGTCTTGCCTCCAGGGACTCACGGAGCTCCCTTCTCCTCAGAGCAGCCTCAGTGTGGATTCTTGGCTTAGGGACTTTCGTGAGTCGTGTCTCTAGGGATTCCCAGGGTTCCCTTCTCCTCAACAGCCTGAGAGCGACACTTGGTGTGGGGACCCTTGTGGGCCACGTCTCTAGGGGTGCCTGGGGCTCCCTTGAACTCAGAGTGGCCTGAGGGAGACGCCTGTTGTGGGCACCCTCTTGGGTCATGTCTCTAGGGACACCCGGGGTTCTGTTCTCCTCAGAGCAGCCTGAGGTAGATGCCTGGTGTGGGGACCATTTCAGGTCACATTCTAGGGACACTGGGGGGCTCCCTCATCCTTACAGCAGCCTGAGGGAGATGCCAGGTCTGGGGAGCCTCGTGGGTCATGTCTCTAATTAGGCGGGGCGTTCCTTTCTCAGAGTGGCCAGGGGCAGATGCCAGGGTTGCTGTGCATGGTCAAAGGGGGCGTGGCCAACCAGGGGCTGGGCCTCAGCGCCATCTTTAAGGCCACCTCCTTGAGAGTGAGGAGCTGGCTTTCCCCTCAGGACCAACCTGGGAGTGTTGGGTCACTCCACAGGGAGGGGCAGAGCTCCCTTCTCAGAGCAGATTGAGAGAGACACCCAGGTTGGGGACTCTCATGGGTCATGCCTCCAGGGACTCACGGAACTCCCTTCTCCTCAGAGCAGTCTCAGTGGACTCTTGGCTTAGGGACTTTAGTGAGTCTTGTCTCTAGGGATGTCTGGGGTTCCATTCTCCTCAGAGCAGCCTGAGGGAGACACCTGGTTTCGGGACCCTCATGGGTCACAATCTAGGGACACTGCGGGGCAGCCTCATCCTTACTGCAGCCTGAGGGATATGCCAGGCCTGGGGAGCCTCGTGGGTCACGTCTCTATGTAGCCCTGGGTTCCCTTCTCCTCAGAGCTGCCTGGGGCGGTTGCCAGGGTTGCTGTGCTTGGCCAAAGGGGGCGTGGTCAACCAGGGGTGGGGCCTCATCGCCATGTTTAATGCCGCCTTTTTGAAAGTGAGGAGCCTGCTTCCCCCTCAGGACCAACCCGGGAGAGCCCCAGTCCTCGGAGTGTTGGGTCAGTTGTGGGGAGCCTTGTGGGTCACAACTCTATGTAGGCCCTGGGTTTTCTTCTCCTCAGAGTGGCCTGAGGGAGATGCCTAGTGTGTGGACCCTCGTGGTTTATGTCTCTTTGGATGCCTGGGGTTCCCTTCTCAGAGTAGCCTTGGGGAGATGCGTAGCATGGGGACCCTCATGGGTCATGTCTCTAGGGACACCTGTGATTCCCTTTTCCTCAGAGCAGCCTCAGAGAGATGGCTCAGAAGCTTCTGGCAGCTCTGGCAGCCAGTGAGGGGATGGTGGGAAGCATGAGGAGCAAACCCTGTACTGGACCTGAGAGCTGAGGGCATCCTTGGCTGTCAGCCCCACTCTGTCCTTCACAATTTCATCCTGGCTCCCTGTGCAGCAGTGACCCTTCCTTAGGCTGTGACCCTCATCATCTTAACATAGTGACCCAGGGTGATTTCTAGGGAACCTGGCAGGGAGGAAGGAGGAATGTGTAGGGAGGGAGGAATATACAGCCTAAGGGAAGGGGGCCCCAGTCCACTTCCTTGTTTTCCTTAGTGTTTAAAATGTTTGCTTTTTCTTGCAGTGTTAAAATAGTAGAAAAAAATTGAAAAGTACATATGTTAACATCCCACTATGTTATTTAAAAAAAAAATTTATTTTTATTTTTGGATACTGGGGATTGAACTCAGTACTTATCATTTTTTGTTGTTGTTTCATATGACCACTGAGCCATATCTCCAGCCCTATTTTGTATTATAGAGACAGGGTTTTACTGAGGTGCTTCATACCTTGCTTTTGCTGAGGCTGGTTTTGAAGTCCAGATTCTTCTGCTTCAGCCTTTTGAGACGCTTAAGTTTAAATATATTACTTCTAACAAAGCCAGAATTTATTAAAAATACATCTCATGTTTTTTGTGGAACTGAACTCATGAGCCACATTTTTCTTTTTCTTTAATCTCTGCTTAGTTTTTTTTTTCAATTTTTTTTAGTTGTAGAAGGGCACAATATATTTATTTTATTTATTTATTTTTATGTGGTGGTGAGGATCAAAACCAGTGCCTCACACAATGCTAGGCAAGCACTTTACCACTGAGCTACCACAGCCACACGTTTTTCTTTTGGTGGAGAGTTTAATTAGCAAGAAGCCACCCCTCCAGGACCCTCTTGCTAAGGCCTTCCCCTCCAGACCCTGCCTCTCCTCTAGACCCCACCCACATTCTATGGCCCCGCACATCCTCCTGAACCACCCTTCCCCCTCCTTCCTACCTTGACTCTCCTCTAGGTCCTACTCATGTTCCAGGGCCTGTCCCTTCGTCAGGTCCCACCCCTCTGTGAAGCCCTGCCCCCTTGTGACTCATTCTCCCCTCCTTCAGAACCTGTCTCTCCTCCAGATCTTTCCCTTCTTCCTGTCCTGCCCTCCTGCAGACCTCACCCCTCCTCTTTAAATTTTTTTTTTGTTGTTGTTGCACATGGACACAATGCCTTTATTTTGTTTATTTATTTTTATGTGGTGCTGAATATTGAACCCAGTGCGTCACACATGCTGGGCAAGTGCTCTACCACTGAGCCATAACCCCAGCCCAACCCTCCTCCTCTTTAAGTCCCTGCCTCTTCTCCAGAACCCACCCATCTTCCAGGCCCCCCCCCCACCTTCCATCCCCCTCCTCCAGACTCTGCCCCTGCTAGTCTAGGATGAGCAGCTCCCTGGCTGCTGTGCTAATTGGCAGTATATTTGTCATGGTGCACAAATAACATCTGTTGTATAAACACTGACGTTCTGCATTGGATGAATTATCTTGACTATTATCAAAATTTGACATACCATAAAATAAATTTAGAAAAGTCACCTTTCTCTCTCTTTTATTCTCTATAGATCATCAACATTTGAAATAAAATCAGAATTTGTTAAAGGGCAGATGACAGCCAGCCTTGAGCCCTGATGATCCCAGGATCCCATCCAGTGGGAGAACTCTAAGTATCAGTCCAAGCTTTTGTATGCTAATTGATTCATTTATTTTTCTTATTTTAGAGTTATTTTGCTATGTAATTCCCCATGGCCTTCAGTTCTGTGTAATAGGTTTTTCCTATTCAATTTTTAATTAATATTCTTTCAATTTTCTACAGAATTTTTAAAATATTTTTTTAGTTGTCAGTGGATCTTTTTATTTTATTTATTTATTTTGTTTATTTATATGTGGTGCTGAGGATTGAACCCAGGGCGTAACACATGCCAGGCAAATGCTCTGCCTTTGCGCCACAACTCTAGCCCTGTATAGGATTTTTAATTCTGTTAACTTCTATTTTTTATTCATTTTCTATTTGATTACACCAATAAGGAATATTTTAAAAATTTCTTTTAGCTTACTTTGTTTTTGATTGAGAGAATTGTTTTGTTTGAGAGAATTGTCTTGTTTGGAAATGCTCATAATCAAATGATTTTAATTAATTTCCATTTATTAAGACATGTTTGAGACTGGGTGTGCAGCTCAGTGGCAGAGCACTTGCCTGGCATATGAGAGGCCATGGAGTCCATCCCAGCACCACACACACAGAAGATGTCTTTGACAGGACTCAAGCATGAGAGGTATGCTTTAAAAAGATCATGTATTGGGGCTGGGGTTGTGGCTCAGCAGTCGAGCACTCAACTAGCACGTGCGAGGCCCTGGGTTCGATCCTCGGCACCACATAAAAATAAGTAAATAAAACAAAGGTATTGTGTTGAACTACAACTAAAAATAAAGAAAAAATGTTTAAAAAAGATCATGTATTTACACATATACACATATACCAAAGTGCCTCTTCCAAATTCATATGAAATTATTCTAAGAAAATTTCAAATCAGTTTTTAAAAGAGAAGAGGGATGATGATATTTTTAATGTTAACTATTGATATTTCATGATATTTAAAACCACTATAGATGAAATCTCCTGAGATGCAAATCATTACAAAATGTAAGAGACAAGTCAGTAGCTGCTTTTTTGTAATTCAGATACATTTACTAAAAATAAGCTTTTTAAAAAAACAGATATTTTCTTCTTTTCAAATTTAGAAAGAATTTCCATATGTCCTATTAAAGTTCTACATTCATCAGAAAGTTCTCTTACTCCTTGCATACAAAGGGATGGGCCTTCTAATGAGCATGATACTTTATGTTGTCAGGAATTCTTGTGGGAGAACTGTTTTAAGTGTTTTGCCTCTGTTCAAAATATCATTTAAAAATGTATCAATTTGCTTTTGATTTCAGAAATTTGTCTTTCTTTTGAAATTATGTATTTATTAGTATTTAGGGTTATTTCATGTAGGAAATGCCATGATTACATTTTATCCTAATGTTGGGGCCCCTATGTGCTTATAAGGTGGCTTTCAGAATGCAGTTGAGTATCTCTCTCATGTTTGTTGGATTCATTAGAAAAGTACATGCACTTTTGATCATATTTAAATGGTTGCATTTGAATTATTAGAAGCAGAAATCAGACATGTTAGTATTGTGAGCTGAACAAAGTGTAGGTTTACTTTAATCATTTTGAGGAGGTTGACATAATGGCATCTGCCTTGTTCTGTACCTGCCATAGTTGTCAGATGTCTCACCTGGAGAATATTTTTTTTGGCACTGGGGATTAAACCCAGGGCCCTGCTTGTGCTATGTAAGCCCTGAACTACATATGTCCCCAGTCTTTGTTACAATTTCATTTTGAGACAGGGTCTAGCTGAATTGCTAATGTCAGCCTCAAATTTGTGATCCTTCTGCTTTATCCTCCCAAATAGCTGAGATGACAGGCATGATTCAAAGTGCCTGGCTTGTCCTAGAGGATTTTGATGTCAGTATCATATGTTTCCAATGTGTTAATAATTTCCTAAGCTAGATTACGTTCATTTTTCTTATCAACAGTCAATAAAGCCTTTTTGTTGTTTTTTGATGGTATGCTTAATGTGAACATGGTTTATGATGTGACACCACTGTTTATGGTGATCTAGCTCTGCAATACACTGTAAGGAGAGTATTTTGATTCTGAGAGTCTCAAGTGTTTTAGGTCCAACATGATTCCTTAGAGGAGTGATTATTCATTTTCTATTTGATTACACAAATAAGACACAAATTCTTTTTTTGTGTGTGGTTCTGGGGGTTGGTCCTAGGGACTCCTGAATGCTAGGAAATCTTTCTACATCCCCAGCCCCATAGATCCTTTAGTTGTCATTAGCTTCATGTTGAGCTAGTGACAATAAAATTACTTAGAAGTTCAACTAGATTTAGACTCATACAAGAGTGTGGGCATCCATAGCTCCTTGTGATTTCTAAAAGGTAGAGTGTTTTCTCACAACACAGCATATATATAATTTCTGGACCAAGTGGACACCTCTGCTTCTCTTGGCTCACCACTTCCTGCAGAGTTCTTGGAGGAGATGACTATTTCTTTGACTATTTGTCCCAGTCACAAATATTTGATTTTATTGCTGCTAAAAAGGTATGCATAGAAATAAATTAGAGACAAGGATTCTTTGGGATAAATGATTCAGTCACAGTGAGTCAATTTGCATTAGGACTTTTTTTTTTTTTAATATAAAGGCACTCTTTCAGGAAAGTTAAACCAGGAGTTGAAATAGAATCTCTAAAATGTCATTTTTCTCCTCTAGTGATCAAGTTTTAAGAAGACAAACCTAGAACCTAGTGACAGCATAAAAATATAAGGAGTTTACTTATGTTATTACTTCAACATGAAATATGTAAAAGAAGCACATACTTTGAATTTTATGTTAGTTTGAACTATTTGATTTTTGTGTTATGAATGTTCATAATAAAATACAGAACTAGCTAAGAGTGTCAGTTACCAGTAACTAACTGTATGAATAATTAAACAAGTAAGTGTTTGAGAAAATATAACCATGTCCTAAGGTTTTACTTTAGAGTAGTTTAATCTTTTTTTTTTTTTTTTGGTGTGGGGGTACTGGGGATTGGGTGCTTAATCACTGAGCCACATCCCCAGCCCTTTTTTATATTTTTTTAGAGGCAGGGTCTCACAGAGTTACTTAAGGCCTCACTAAGTTGCTGAGGCTGGCTTTGAACTCAAAATCCTCCTGCCTCAGCCTCTCAAGATGCTGAGATTACAGGCATATGCCACCATGCCAGGCTTAGTTTTATCTTTATAGAGAAATTGAAAAGAAAGTGCAGAGATTTCCCAGGTAGCCTCAACCTGGTTTCTTCCCTTGTTAAGACTTAGGTGAGCTGTCTCTAAAGTGTTAACATCTTAGACCATTTGTCATGAAGAAAAAATAATGGTATGTTAACATTAACTGAAGTCACATATCCTTTGGATTCTCAGTTCTGTGTCTTCCTGTTCTAGGATCCATCTAGGAGCCAATGTGAGATCCAGTCATCATGTCTCCATAGACTTCTCTTGGAGTGACAGTTTCTATGAACTTCCTTGTTCTGATGACCTTGACAGCATTGAGGATGACTTGTCAGGTATTTTTTAGATTTTTTTTTTGAATTTTCCTTTTCATATTTAAACTGGGGCTGTGGGTCTGGGGGAGGCAGGTCACAGAGGTGGAAAGCTTCTCTGTTATCTCTGTCCTTATTGTTATATTAGTATTGACTGTGCTCACCTGGCTGAGGCAGTGCCTTTCAGGTTTCCTTGTGTTTCTCATATTTAGCCTGGGGCTATTGGACTGAGAGAAAATTTAGATGTGTAATGACTGGATCCTGAGAGCATTAACCTACATCAGTGCACCAACTTAATGAAAGCATTAACATAATTATCCACTGATAGGGATTAACTGGGTGGTAACTGTAGGGTGTAACTGGACAAGGTGGGTAAATGGTGGCATTCCTTTGAGGTTAATATTTTGTCCCTGGGGAGAAGAGCTCTCTCTCTCTCTCTGTCTTTCTCTCTCTCTCTTTCTCCCCCCTCTCCCTCTCCTTCTTGTTTGCCAGCTTTTCTTCTCTACAGTTTTGGCAATGATGTTCTGCTTCAATTTGGACCAAGAGCTCAGCGGTAGAGTGCTTGCCTAGCATGTTTGAGGCACTGGGCTCAATTCTCAACACTGCATATAAATAAATAAAAGTCCATTGATTACTAAAAATTTTTTTAAATGAGCAATTGAGTTGTGTGTCTTTGGAGTGAGACCTCTGAAACCACGAGCAGCAAATAAGCTTTTCCTTTTTAAAATTTGTTCTTGTTAGATCCTTTGGTCACAGTGATAAAAAAGCTGACTAAATCAGAGAGTGGGTTTTTGCTATGAATAAACTATATGATTCAGAAGTCTTTGGAGATGGTTTGTTGGGGGAGGAAGTTTGAAATATTTAGAGATAAAGCTGGGAAAGGTTTAGTATGTTGCAGGTGGAGCTTAATGAGGGATTCTGGTGGGATCTCAGAAGTCTAAAATGCCAATAGGATTGTAAAAAACAAAGAATGGAGTTGTAAGGTTTCAGAGGAAGAGGACTGTATTGAAATAGGACTAGAGGGCATTCATATTACAGTTTTGCTAGGAAGTTGACTACATTTTTCCTGTGTTCTGAGACATTCTATGGGGTTGAATTAAAAGGTGATGAACTAATTAATCCGGCAAAGGAAATTTCAAGGCAACACAGCATTCAGGTAGTGAGATGGATATTGCTGGTGACCTTTAGTCAAATTTACTGTGGATCACATCAGAAAGCAGAGCAGAAATATTTTCACAATTTCCAGTTTGCCCAGAAAAATGTAGAACTGGGGTGAAGTAAGTTGTGATTGTTCAGAACATTACCACCACTGCAGAGATGCTAAATTACTTTACCCAGAGACAATATAAAAGATGGCTTGTGGGCATCTTAGGAATTGAAAAGATATCACCTATCTCTGGCTCAAGGTTATAAAAGTAAAAATTCTTTGAGACCATTTGTGCACCTGCTTGAACAAGGGGGGCTGGGAAGTTGTTTCACCATGCCAGGCACTCAGAGGATACTACAGCCATAGTCATAGAAATCTTGCCTACTGGTTGAGATGGTGAAAGAACTTGGCATCAACCACATGGTGCTTTTTCTATTATCTTCCTTTTTTTGATTGGGGGACATTGGAGTTAGGGAGTTATGGAGGCTTTCACTGAGATTTCAAAGGAAAACCTGGGAGGCCAGGAAAATGGTTAGATGCTGTGGGCAACCTCTGAGAGTGTGATGTATGAAGTGAGAAGGCAGCTGGAACTGTAGTGGAGATCCCCAAGATTAAGAGATTCCAGTACCATGGAAAGTCTGCCAAGGAAAGCTGTGGGAATCAAACAGATGTATAAGCTGAGAGAGTCTTGTGGGTTTCAACCAGCAAAGCCATAGTGCAGAGCTGCACAAGCTGTTTTGGAGAGAACATCACCATGCCATGTGCCTCAGATGCTGGTTGTGGAACTATAGGTTTTGTGTGCCCAATTGAGTGTTAGTGTTTGTCTTGGATTACTCCAAGCTTGTTCTATGCTCACTCCTTCAAACGGCCAGCTGGGCCCAGTGGGCATAGGTGAGACACCATGAGCAAATGGAGTATCATCTTCTATACATTCCTGAGGGACTCTCCCTGCTGAGATTAAAAGAGATATTTTGGCTGTTCCAAGGTGTAGATGGCAAGAGGGGAGCCGAAAGAGAATATGAGGGGTGGTTTGTTCAGCCCTGGACTTTCTGGGATCCAGGGCTTTGGGGACATAAAATATGGGTGGAAAATATTCAAACCATAACACCATCCTTTTAGATCAAAACATGGGATGATGGACTATATTTTAGCTAAAATATGCAAACGTATGTTGAATAACCAGAACAGTGAATTTCAGAGGTTGTGCATCAGGACTAGGTAGTGGCACAGCTCTCTCTACAATACACTAAACAAGCTAATCAATCAACAGAATCCAAGCTCAGGATGCATTTGCTACCTGTGGAAAAGAGATGAAATTAAAAGTTGGGATAGGGGTATGAAGCTGTAGGATAATGTCCTCTAAGCTAATCAGAGGTGGGACATAGGGACCCTAATGCAGCCACATCCAGGTTCTCCCCTAGATGTGGTTCTTTGGGGATCCTGGAGTTGCCTCCATGTTTGTCTGTTGTATCCCTGGAAGCTCCTATGGATGGACAAAGATGCAGGCCTGGGTTGTTGTGCTTGCATTTTTCTGAGTTTACCACCCACATCCATAACTTTGAAATCTCTTTCCATAGGCAGCAACTGCACACTGAGCCTGAGTTTATCAGCTGCATATACAGGTGTTTCTATTCAGAATTCACTTTTCCCTCTGTGAGGTATGCAAAGGTAAGGGCAGTCCAGGTTCCAGACCAGAGTAGAGACCTCAGGGAGCTCAGAGACACCAGGGCCTCCATGGCATAGATTTATAGCAGTTATGCTATTTGTTCACCCATTGAAGCACATCCTGATTGCTTAAGGTATTGGGGAATTGTGAATAGAACTACTATATGTAATTGCATGCTGTTATCTAGATATACATTTTTGAGGAAGTTGTCTATATTTTTAGGATTGTGTGGTGACACCATGTCTAACTTTAGGGAAAATGCCCAGTTTTTTGATAGTGTTGAACTGTTGTGTGCTCTTCCAGCAATGCACAAGAGTGCCTGTGGCTGCTCATCATCCTCATGGTTGATACCACACTTAATAAAGACCTTAGCAGCTCAGTAGGTGTACAGTGCAACTTGGGGTCTTAGTTTGTGCTTTTCTCATGACAGGTGATACTAAGAATCATTTGTATGCTTCTTTGCCATGTCGTATTTTTCTTGTGAGTTGTCTGTTCATGTCTTTACCAATTATGTTGTCTTATTGTTGAATGTCTCACTATTTTTTTTTATACAAGTTTGTTGTAGACATATATCTTCCAAAGATTCCCCCAGTGTTTGACTTGTCTTTTCATTTTCTTTATATGATTTTTTTACAGAGAAATTTACTACAGTCCACATCAGGTTTTCTTTCATGGATTTCTTGTTGTTATCATTTGTTTGCTTGGTAGCTGGTATTGAACCCAGAGGAGCTTAACCACAAGCAAATAGCTTCCATGGTCCTGAAGGCAAAGACTGTGTGAGCAAAGCACCAGACTACACTGTCCAGAAACCCTGAGAACCCTGAATCTGTGTAGCCTGCATCTCCCAGAGGCATCCATGGTGAGAGCTGGACAGGCAGGACAGACTGAATGATCTAGAATGCTGTCATAGGCTACTGGTAATTTGGTCTGAGCTCAGGTTCTTCTACCCTCCTACAGTGGTCACTCTGGGCTGGGAATTAACAGATTTTCTTAAAACCCCTGATTCTGAATTGGAGCTGACCCTGGCTAAGTCACTCTGTCTCAAAGACTACACATCCCAGAAGCCTCTGAGGTGGTCTGTTTCTGGCCTCTGCCCTTGGGCTGAGGGTCTAGCCTCCCTGTACCTGCCTCCCTCTGTGCCTCTGCCTGCCTGTCTCAGGCTGCTGCAGCACTTGGCCTGGTGGAGTGCAGGGAGGGGGTCTCCTGGACTCCATTTCTCCTCTTCTGTGATTTCACTCCTCAGGTGCCACAGCCAGACCTAGTTAGAGCATTGGGAACATATTTTATTCATTAACTGCTGAGGGTGGAAGAAGGTGCTGACATTCACCAGGGAGCCAGGAGAGGCCCCGCCTCTGAGCTTGGAGGAGCTCCTGCACAGCGCATGGCCAAAGGGGCGTGGTCAATAAGGGGCAGGGCTTTGCTGCCATCTTTAATGCTGCCTCCTTGAAAATGAGGAGCTGACTTCCCTCTCAGGACCAACCCGGGAGAGCCCCAGTCCTGGGGGTGTTGGGTCACTCCACAGGGAGTGGCAGAGCCCCATTCTCAGAGCAGATTGAGAGAGACACCCAGGTTGTGGACTCTCATGGGTCATGCCTCCAGGGCCTCACGGAGCTCCCTTCTCAGAGCAGCCTCAGCGTGTGGATTCTTGGCTTAGGGACTTTCGTGAGTCATGTCTCTAGGGATGCCCGGGGTTCCCTTCTCCTCAGCAGCCTGAGAGAGACACTTGGTGTGGGGACCCTTGTGGGCCACATCTCTAGGGGTGCCTGGGGCTCCCTTCAACTCAGAGTGGCCTGAGGGAGACGCCTGGTGCGGGCACCCTCTTGGGTCATGTCTCTAGGGATGCCCAGGGTTCTGTTCTCCTCAGAGCAGCCTGAGGTAGATGCCTGGTGTGGGGACCACTTTGGGTCACATTCTAGGGACACTTGGGGGCTCCCTCATCCTTACAGCAGCCTGAGGGAGATGCTAGGCCTGGGGAGCCTCGTGGGTCACGTCTCTAATTAGGCTGGGGGTTCCCTTCTCCTCAGAGGGCCTGGGGCAGACGCCAGGGTTGCTGTGCATGGCCAAAGGGGGTGTGGCCAACCAGGGGTGGGGCCTCACCGCCATCTTTAAGGCTGCCTCCTTGAGAGTGAGGAGCTGGCTTCCCCCTCAGGACCAACCCAGGAGAGCCCCAGTCCTCGGAGTGTTGGGTCACTCCACAGGGAGGGGCAGAGCTCCCTTCTCAGAGCAGATTGAGAGAGACACCCAGGTTGGAGACTCTCATGGGTCATGCCTCCAGGGACTCACGGAACTCCCTTCTCAGAGCAGCCTCAGCGCGGACTCTTGGCTTAGGGACTTTTGTGAGTCATGTCTTAGGGATGCCCGGGGCTTTCTTCTCCTCACATTGGCCTGAGGGAGAAGCCAGATGTGGGGAGCCTTGTGGGTAACAACTCTATGTAGGTCCTGGGTTTTCTTCTCCTCAGAGTGGCCTGAGGGAGATGCCTGGTGTGTGGACCCTCGTGGTTTATGTCTCTTTGGATGCCTGGGGTTCCCTTCTCAGAGTAGCCTTGGGGAGATGCCTGGCTTGGGGACCCTCATGGGTCATATTTTTAGAGAAGCCTGGGGTTTTCTGCTCAGAGCAGCCTGAGGAGATGCGTAGCATGGGGACCTTCATGGGTCATGTCTCTAGGGACACCTGTGATTTCCCTTTTCCTCAGAGCAGCCTCAGAGAGATGGCTCAGAAGCTTCTGGCAGCTCTGGCAGCTGGTGAGGGGATGGTGGGAAGCATGAGGAGCAAACCCTGTCCTGGACCTGAGAGCTGAGGGCATCCTTGGCTGTCAGCCCCTCTCTGTCCTTCACAATTTCATCCTGGCTCCCTGTGCAGCAGTGACCCTTCCTTAGGCTATGACCCTCATCATCTTAATATAGTGACCCAGGGTGGTTTCTAGGGAACCTGGCAGCGAGGAAGGAGGAATGTGTAGGGAGGGAGGAATGTACAGCCTAAGGGAAGGGGACCCCAGTCCACTTCCTTGTTTTCCTTAGTGTTTAAATGGTTTGCTTTTTCTTGCAGTGTTAAAATAGTAGAAAAAAATTGAAAAGTACATATGTTAACAGCCCACTATGTTATTTTAAAGAACTTTTTTAATTTTTATTTTTGGGTACTGGGGATTGAACTCAGTACTTATCTTTTTTGTTGTTGTTGTTGTTGTTGTTGTTGCATGTGATCACTGAGCCATATCTCCAGCCCTATTTTGTATTATAGAGACAGGGTTTTACTGAGGTGCTTCATGCCTTGCTTTTGCTGAGGCTGGTTTTGAAGTCGAGATCCTTCTGCCTCAGCCTTTTGAGCTGCTTAAGTTTAAATATATTACTTCTAACAAAGCCAGAATTTATTAAAAATACATCTCATGTTTTTTGTGGAACCGAACTCATGAACCACATTTTTCTTTTTCTTTAATCTCTGCTTAGTTTTTCTTTCATTTTTTTTAGTTGTAGAAGGGCACAATATATTTATTTTATTTATTTTTATGTGGTGGTGAGGATCAAAACCAGTGCCTCAAATATGCTAGGCAAGCGCTCTACCACTGAGCTACCACAGCCACACGTTTTTCTTTTGGTGGACAGTTTAATTATCAAGAAGCCACCCCTCCAGGACCCTTTTAAAAAAAGAGAGAGAGAGAGAGAGAGAGAGAGAGAGAGAGAATTTCAATATTTATTTTCCAGTTTTCGGCGGATACAACATCTTTGTTTGTATGTGGTGCTGAGGATCGAACCTGGGCCGCATGCATGCCAGGAGAGTGCACTACCGCTTGAGCCACATCCCCAGCCCCCTCCAGGACCCTCCAGACCCTGCCTCTCCTGTAGACCCCACCTATATTCTATGGCCCTGCTTGTCCTCCTGAACCACCCTTCCCCCTCCTTCCTACCCTGCCTCTCCTCTAGGTCCTACTCATGTTCCAGGGCCTGTCCCTTCCTCAGGTCCCACCCCTCTGTGAAGCCCTGCCCCCATGTGACTCATTCTCCCCCTCCTTCAGACCCTGTCTTTTCTCCAGATCTTTCCCATCTTCCTGTCCTGCCCCTCCTGCAGACCTCACCCCTCCTCTTTTTAATTTTTTTTTGTTGTTGTTGCACATGGACGCAATGCCTTTATTTTGTTTATTTATTTTTATGTGGTGCTTAGGTTTGAACCCAGTGCCTCACACATGCTAGGCAAGTGCTCTACCCCTGAGCCATAACCCCAGCCCAACCCTTCTCCTCTTTAAGACCCTGCCTCTTCTCCAGACCCCACTTATCTTCCAGGCCCCCCCCTCCTAACCTTCCATCCCCCTCCTCCAGACTCTGCCCCTGCTAGTCTAGGATGAGCAGCTCCCTGGCTGCTGTGCTAATTGGCAGTATATTTGTCATGGTGCACAAATAACATCTGTTGTATAAACACTGACGTTCTGCATTGGATGAATTATCTTGACTATTATCAAAATTTGACATACCATAAAATAAATTTAGAAAAGTCACCTTTCTCTCTCTTTTATTCTCTATAGATCATCAACATTTGAAATAAAATCAGAATTTGTTAAAGGGCAGATGACAGCCAGCCTTGAGCCCTGATGATCCCAGGATCCCATCCAGTGGGAGAACTCTAAGTATCAGTCCAAGCTTTTGTATGCTAATTGATTCATTTATTTTTCTTATTTTAGAGTTATTTTGCTATGTAATTCCCCATGGCCTTCAGTTCTGTGTAATAGGTTTTTCCTATTCAATTTTTAATTAATATTCTTTCAATTTTCTACAGAATTTTTAAAATATTTTTTTAGTTGTCAGTGGATCTTTTTATTTTATTTATTTATTTTGTTTATTTATATGTGGTGCTGAGGATTGAACCCAGGGCGTAACACATGCCAGGCAAATGCTCTGCCTTTGCGCCACAACTCTAGCCCTGTATAGGATTTTTAATTCTGTTAACTTCTATTTTTTATTCATTTTCTATTTGATTACACCAATAAGGAATATTTTAAAAATTTCTTTTAGCTTACTTTGTTTTTGATTGAGAGAATTGTTTTGTTTGAGAGAATTGTCTTGTTTGGAAATGCTCATAATCAAATGATTTTAATTAATTTCCATTTATTAAGACATGTTTGAGACTGGGTGTGCAGCTCAGTGGCAGAGCACTTGCCTGGCATGTGAGAGGCCATGGAGTCCATCCCAGCACCACACACACAGAAGATGTCTTTGACAGGACTCAAGCATGAGGGGTATAGTTTCAAAAGATCATGTATTGGGGCTGGGGTTGTGACTCAGCAGTAGAGCACTCGACTAGCACGTGTGAGGCCATGGGTTTGATCCTCAGCACCACATAAAAATAAGTAAATAAAACAAAGGTACTGTGTTGAACTACAACTAAAAATACAGAAAAAATTTAAAAAAAAGATCATGTATTTACACATATACACATATACCAAAGTGCCTCTTCCAAATTCATATGAAATTATTCTAAGAAAATGTCAAATCAGTTTTAAAAGAGAAGAGGGATGATGATATTTTTAATGTTAACTATTAATATTTCATGATATTTAAAACCACTATAGATGAAATCTCCTGAGATGCAAATTATTACAAAATGTAAGAGACAAGTCAGTAGCTGCTTTTTTTGTAATTCAGATACATTTACTAAAAATAAGCTTTTTTTAAAAAAGATATTTTCTTCTTTTCAAATTTAGAAAGCATTTCCATATGTCCTATTAAAGTTCTATATTCATCAGAAAGTTCTCTTATTCCTTGCATACAAAGGGATGGGCCTTCTAATGAGCATGATACTTTATGTTGTCAGGAATTCTTGTGGGAGAACTCTTTTTAAGTGTTTTGCCTCTGTTCAAAATATCATTTAAAAATGTATCAATTTGCTTTTGATTTCAGAAATTTGTCTTTCTTTTGAAATTATGTATTTATTAGTATTTAGGGTTATTTCATGTAGGAAATGCCATGATTACATTTTATCCTAATGTTGGTGCCCCTATGTGCTTATAAGGTGACTTTCAGAATGCAGTTGAGTATCTCGCTCATATTTGTTGGATTCATTAGAAAAGTACATGCACTTTTGATCATATTTAAATGGTTGCATTTGAATTATTAGAAGCAGAAATCAGACATGTTAGTATTGTGAGCTGAACAAAGTGTAGGTTTACTTTAATCATTTTGAGGAGGTTGACATAATGGCTTCTGCCTTGTTCTGTACCTGCCATAGTTGTCAGATGTCTCACCTGGAGAATTTTTTTTTTTTTTTGGCACTGGGGATTAAACCCAGGGCCTTGCTTGTGCTATGCAAGCCTTGAACTACATATGTCCCCAGTCTTTGTTACAATTTCATTTTGAGGCAGGGTCTAGCTGAATTGCTAATGTCAGCTTCAAATTTGTCATCCTTCTGCTTTATCCTCCCAAATAGCTGAGATGACAGGCATGAGTCAAAGTGCCTGGCTTTTCCTGGAGGATTTTGATGTCAGTATCATATGTTTCCAATGTGTTAATAATTTCCTAAGTTAGATTATGTTCATTTTTCTTATCAACATTCAATAAAGCCTTTTTGTTGTTTTTTGATGGTATGCTTAATGTGAACATGGTTTATGATGTGACACCACTGTTTGTGGTGATCTAGCTCTGCAATACACTGTAAGGAAAGTATTTTGATTCTGAGAGTCTCAAGTGTTTTAGGTCCAACATGTTTCCTTAAGAGGAGTGATTATTCATTTTCTATTTGATTACAAAAAATAAGACACAAATTCTTTTTTTTTTTTTTTTTGTGGTTCCGGGTGTTGGTCCTAGGGACTCCTGCATGCTAGGAAATCTTTCTACATCCCCAGCTCCATAGATCCTTTAGTTGTCATTAGCTTCATGATGAGCTAGTGACAATAAAATTACTTAGAAGTTCAACTAGATTTAGACTCATAGAAGAGTGTGGACATCCATAGCTCCTTGTGATTTCTAAAAGGTAGAGTGTTTTCTCACAACACAGCAGCATCTAATATAATTTCTGGACCAAGCTGACACCTCTGCTTCTCTTGGCTCACCACTTCCTGCAGAGTTCTTGGAGGAGATGACTATTTCTTTGACTATTTGTCCCAGTCACAAATGTTTGATTATATTGCTGCTAAAAAGGTATGCATAGAAATAAAATAGAGACAAGGATTCTTTGGGATAAATGATTCAGTCACAGTGAGTCTATTTGCATTAGGATATATATATATATTTATAAAGTCACTCTTTCAGGAAAGTTAAACCAGGAGTTGAAATAGAATCTCTAAAATGTCCTTTTTTTTCCCTCTAGTGATCAAGTTTTAAGAAGGCAAACCTAGAACTTAGTGACAGCATAAAAATATAAGGAGTTTACTTATGTTATTACTTCAACATGAAATATGTAAAAGAAGCACATATTTTGAATTTTATATTAGTTTGAACTATTTGATTTTTGTGTTGTGAATGTTCATAATAAAATACAGAACTAGCTAAGAGTGTCAGTTACCAGTAATTAACTGTATGAATAATTAAACAAGTAAGTGTTTGAGAAAATATAACCATGTCCTAAGGTTTTACTTTAGAGTAATTTAATGGTGTTTTTTTTTTGTTGTTGTTGTTTGTTTTTGGTGTGGGGGTACTGGGGATTGAATCCAGGGGCACTTAATCATTGAGCCACATCCCCAGCCCTTTTTAATATTTTATTTAGAGGCAGGGTCTCACAGAGTTACTTAAGGCCTCACTAAGTTGCTGAGGCTGGCTTTGAACTCGAAATCCTCCTGCCTCAGCCTCCCAAGATGCTGAGATTACAGGCATGTGCCACCATGCCAGGCTTAGTTTTATCTTTATAGAGAAATTGAAAAGAAAGTGCAGAGATTTCCCAGGTAGCCTCAACCTGGTTTCTTCCCTTGTTAAGACTTAGGTGAGCTGTCTCTAAAGTGTTAACATCTTAGACCATTTGTCATGAAGAAAAAATAATGGTATGTTAACATTAACTGAGGTCACATATCCTTTGGATTCTCAGTTATGTGTCTTCCTGTTCTAGGATCTCATCTAGGAGCCAACATGACATCCAGTCATCATGTCTCCATAGACTTCTCTTGGCGTGACAGTTTCTGTGAACTTCCTTCTTCTGATGACCTTGACAGCATTGAGGACAACTTGTCAGGTATTTTTTAGAATTTTTTTTGAATTTTCCTTTTTTTTCCATATTTAAACTGGGGCTGTGGGTCTGGGGGAGGCAGGTCACAGAGGTGAAGAGCTGCTCTGTCATCTCTTGTCCTTATTGTCCTATTAGTATTGACTGTGCTCACCTGGCTGAGGCAGTGCCGTTCAGGTTTCCTTGTGTTTCTCATATTTAGCCTGGGGCTATTGGACTGGGGAAGCTGGTCACTGACATGAAAAGCAGCTCTATCATCTCATGCCCTCAAGGTGAAATGGTAGTATTGATTGTGCTCACCTGCTTGAAGAAGGGCCTTTCAGGTTTCTTACTGTGAGGTTACTCTTTTTTTGCATGTCCACATTGTCTGTTCTTCTGGAGGAAGTCATAATGCAGAGCCAATGCTTAGGGATCAGAGAGTTAGCTCTACCTCCTTGATGACTGTGTCTCTCTCAATTATATGGAATTCTTCTGCACAAGAGGTTTCTACTCAACCTCATTTGTTTGTGTATTCAGTCATTTATATATATCAGTCATCTGGATAGTTTCCTTAAGCTGTTTTTTGTTCTCTCCCCCCCTCCCCCTTTTTAAAATACTACTTTGCTGCTCAATTCATCCCTACTTTAACCATTGGGAATTCTTTCCATTGGAGATCTTTCCATTATCTCCTGTTGTCCTTTAACATATTTTCTGGTTTTGTCCCAAAGTTTTTTCTTTCTGATATTTAAATTATCCTGACTTATATATTTACTGTCTTACTCTTAGTATCAGCCATTTCTTCAAAGAGTCCTGACTCCTTTGATTAGAGAGTGATATTTAAATCTTTCATCTGGCAGGGGCTGTGGCTCAGTGGTAGTGCACTCATCTGGCATGTGTGAGGCACTGGGTTCGATCCTCAGCACCACATAAAAATAACAAATAAAATAAAGGTCTTTAAAAAAGTCTATAAAACATATTTCATCTTGCATCTTGATCCACACAAGTGACAATGCAAAGAAGTGTATATGTATTCTAATCTTTTCATACCCCCTAGTTATAACTATGTTTATGTGGAACCATCTGTGAATGTTTTAAGCAAAATGTGAGTTTATACGGATATGCAGTCAGTGGATTCTGACCCCTTATGACATAGATCCCTCTGCCTTCACCCCTTGTTTATCATAACTTCTCACCCTATCTAGCTCCCAGTTTCTGACATATAATTAATTCATTGTTTCATTATGAGCAATGAATTTATTATTGCTTCAGATTATGGGCTTTGACATAATAAGAAATACACATTCAGGGCTGGGGATGTGGCTGAAGTGGTAGCGCGCTCTCCTGGCATGCATGTGGCCCTGGTTCGATCCTCACCACCACATACAAACAAAGATACTCTGTCCACCGAAAAGTAAAAAAAAAGAAAAAAAGAAAAAAAAAATACACATTCAGCCTCTGCACCCAGTTCCTGGTACAGCACTCCTAAAATCTTCATATTTTCTGAGTGACAGAGGTGTTAGGAGCATTTTTTGTTCTAATATTGATTCTTTTACCTTGGTTATTTGCACAGAGCTCCTAAATCCTGTAGAATCTCCTGGGGGCCTAGGAGGGGCTTGTGCTTTAATAAGGACTTTTGGTGGGCTCTAGGGCAGCTTCAGGATGGAGGATGGTCATGAGAAAAACCATAGGAAGGGTGGTGCACCGCAACTCCATGTAGATGGAGACTCCTGTGCTGGGAGGCTCCTGGGCCTCATCCTGCACAACTTTTCCTCTGTAATTTGGTCTTTTCTAGAATGTCATAAAAGGTAAACCATACAGCATGTAGCGTCTTCAGCCTGGCTTATTTTACTTAGCAGTGTACCAGGTAGGATTTATCTATGTCTCTGTGTAGGGTGGCAGTTCATTCCTTTATATTCTGTGTTGGTTATGCATTCAGCTATGGGAGGACGTTCTTATTTATGATCTGATCAGCATCATAGAGCTGCTATGCATAATTACATGCTAGTTTTGTTTTGACATACTTTTTCAAAGAATTTCTCTAAATGAAGATAATTTATAGGGACACTGTTGGGTCATAGATTGGACTTTTTTGCTTTGGGAAGAACTGGCACATCATCTTCCAAAGTGGCCATGCTACATGTTCTCCTAGTAATGCCTGAGACTGCTGGTATCTCACATCCTGCAGCTGTTGGTACACTGCTGTTTCTTAGAGTTCAGCAGTTCTAATAGCTGTGCCATACTACCTCACTATCATTTTAATTTATGATTCCCTGATCATATGGGATGCTGAACATAATTTTGTATAACTATTTGCCATGTTTTACAGAGTAGGAAAAAAAATTGTGTGTGTGTGTGTAGTGCTGGGGATTGAACCCCAGGCCTCATATAAACTAGGCAAGTGCTCTACCACTGAGCTATATCCCATCCTTTAAAAAATTTCCTAGGCTGGGCTCAAGTTTGCAATCTTCCTGCCCCAGACTTTTGAGTAATTGGGATTGTTGGCCTGCAACAGTGCACTTCGTAAAAATTGAACTTTATAAAGTCCATGTTATTGGTATTTTTTTTCAGTCAGTTGGTATTTGGTATTGTGAGTTAAAACTCATCATCAAGGACTGGGGAAGTAGCTCAGTATTAGAAAGTTTGTATAGCATGTGTGAGGCCCTGCATTCAACCCCTCATATCAGAAACAAATTTACACTACCATCACTAAATCTAAGATCACATAGATTTTCTTATTTTTTTTTTTTCAGATTTCTTTTAGTTTTACCACATTTTAGTTATGGACTATTATGAGTTAATTTTTGTAGGAGTTTCTGTTTTTGTCTACATTCATTTCACTCAATATGGTTTGAATAACTTGTTCAATCACCATTTCTTAAAAAACAAGGATACTGGGTTTCATTTTAGTTTGAATTTCCAAAATCATGGCCTTGAGTAATCTAGATCCAGTACTGAATTTCATCCATTTCTCAGGAATGTCAGGGGGTGCCCATACACCACTGAATTGAAGCATTCTGTGCTGGGTCCTAATGACCACCAGAGGGTATGTGCCACCTTCCTGGATATGGCAGTGTCACAATACTGTTATGGTGGAGTGATAATGCTAACATGTTGTCCATGTGCAGTCTCTAATGCTAATGTAGTAGTCTTTGATGCTATTGTGTCCACATGTGGCCTCTGATACAAATATATTATTCGTAGAGTGGACTTGAACACTAATACAACAGCTTCCATGTTAATATAATGTCCACATCATGGCCTCTAATACTAAAATAACATTCACAACATGGCATCAAAAACTAATATAATAGCTGCCGTATGGTCTCTAATCCAAATATAATATATATACTATAACATCTAAAACAAAATAGTATCTCCCTATAATCTTTAATACTAATTTGATATCCATAGTGTAGCAGCTAAGGCTAATATAATAGCTGCCCTGTGTCCTTTCATGTTCTTATGGTATTCATAGCTATTGTGGTTTAGATATGAGTTGTCCTTTAAAAATCTCATATGTGAGTCAATGAGAGAAAATTTAGATGTGTAATGACTGGATCCTGAGAGCATTAACCTGCATCAGTGCACCAACCTAATGAAAGCATTAACCTAATTATCCATTGATAGGGATTAACTGGGTGGTAACTGTAGGATATAAAGATAAAGATTAGGGTATAAAGATAAGATTCTGATGGATCAAAACATGGGATGATGGGCTCTATTTTAGCTAAGATATGCAAACGTGTGTTGAATAACCAGAACAGTGAATTTCTGAGGTTGTGCATCAGGACTAGGTAGTGGCACAGCTCTTTGCAACACTAAACAAGCTAATCAATCAATAGAATCCAAGCTCAGGATGCATTTGCAACCTGAGGAAAGAGAGGAAATTAAAATTGGGACAGGGGTATGAAGCTGTAGCATAATGTCCTCTAAGCTAATCAGAGGTGGGTCACAGGGGCCCTAATGACAGCCACCTCCAGGTTCTCCACTAGATGTGGTTCTGTGGGGATCCTGGAGTTGCCTCCATGTTTGTCTGTTGTTCCCCAGGAAGCTCCTATCCACAAAGATGCAGGCCTGTGTTGTTGTGCTTGCATTTTTCTGAGTTTACCACCCACATCCATAACTTTTTAATCTCTTTCCATAGGCAGCAACTGCACACTGAGCCTGAGTTTATCAGCTGCATTTACAGGTGTTTCTATTCAGAATTCACTTTTCCCTCTGTGAGGTGTGCAAAGGTAAAGGCAGTCCAGGGTCCAGACCAGAGTAGAGACCTGGGGGAGCTCAGAGACACCAGGGCCTCCATGGCATGGATTCATAGTAGTTATGCTATTTGTCTACCCATTGAAGCACATCCTGATTGCTTAAGCTATTGGGGCATTGTGAATAGAACTACTATATATAATTGCCTGCTGTTATCTAGATATACATTTTTGAGGCAGTTGTCTATATTTTTAGGACCATATGGTGATACCATGTCTAACTTTTGGCAAAATGGCCAGTTTTTTTTGATAGTGGTGAGCTGTTGTGTGCTGTATCAGCAATGCATAAGAGTTCCTGTGGCTGCTCATCATCCTCATGGTTGATACTGCACTTAGTAAAGACATTAGCAGCTTAGTAGTTGTGCAGTGCACCTTGGGGTCTTAGTTTGTACTTTCCTCATGACAGGTGATACTAAGAGTCATCTCTATGCTTCTTTGCCATCTTGTATCTTTCTTGTGCATTGTCTGTTCAGATCTGTACCCATTATGTTGTGTTATTGTTGAGTGTCTTACTATATTTTGTACACAAGTTTGTTTTAGACATATACTTTCCAACGTTTCCCCCAGTCTTTGACTTGTCTTTTTATTTCCTTAATATGATTTTTTTTTTTTACAGAGCAGTTTAATACAGTCCACATTATCAGGTTTTTCTTTCAAGGATTTGTTGTTGTTATTGTTTGTTTGTTTGGTAGCAGGGATTGAACCCAGGGGTGCTTAACCACTGAGCCACATCCCCAGCTTTCATGGATTTTTTTTTGGGGGGGGGGGCTGTATTTAGAACCTCATCATGAAACATGTGGTCATGCACATCTTCTAGAGTTTTACAGTTTCCCATTTTAAATGCAAGTCTAGAGAGTATTTTGATAGGTTCTGGCGTCCATATGTGTGGCTTCTTGAAGTGTGTCCTCTTGCAGTCAGTGCTGTCTAGTCTAGGTTTAAAAACAGTTTGTTTGGAATTTCTGGAATGCACTGAATCTTAAGGTCAGGTTTGAGATAATTTCATCTTAATTATATTGAGACCTGAACAAAGTATATCTGCATTTATTTATATTTCATTTGATTTCTTTCTAAACATTTCAAGATTTTCTGAAAGAATGATTGTACTTTAAGACTTACATGAAAGTACTTCAATTTTGGGGTCTCCTCTACATGATTGCTGAAATCAATGAAATTTTGTCTATGGGCCATGTATTTTGCTGCTTGCTATCTCCATTCATTCTGATCAAGACATAGGATGGTAGGCTCTTTTTCTTTTTGATTTCCAAAATCATGACCTGGAATAGTCAGAAGTGTGAATTTTAGAGCTTCACTCTGCCTAGCACAAGGGGGTGCAGCTCTGAACAGTGAACACCCAGCATCCTGCACTGTCTACAGTGGCCAGCAGGGGGCCACTTTCTCTGATCAATTGCTTTTGGGGGCTGTGTTCTGTGCTCTAATCAAACTTTCTTCTCCTGGGGACCCACCTGAGAGATGCCACATCTAGGGACTCCTAGGGGCTCTATCTAAGGTGTAGACCAGTGTTTTTTTTTTTATCCTGGGGACACACCTAGAAAGATACCATGGCCTGGGGATGCCTGGTGGATATATCTATGGTGAGGACCAGAGCTTCCTTCTCCTTGGCACCTACCCATGGAGACTCCACTGTGGATTCAGGATGCCTGAGGTCCATGT
Organism: Marmota flaviventris; assembly: GCF_047511675.1. Lineage (NCBI taxonomy): Eukaryota > Metazoa > Chordata > Mammalia > Rodentia > Sciuridae > Marmota > Marmota flaviventris. The sequence continues at coordinate 57,643 of NC_092505.1, read as the reverse complement.
GAGGAAAACATGAGGAAGAAGTTTCCTGTGCACTGCCTGGTGTACTGAGAAGTAAGTTCTGCCATGTTCTTTACTTTCTCAGGTAATATTTTAGCAGAACTTATTTTACAACAGTATTTCTTTTTTTTTAGGATTTATTTTTTAGTTTTCGGTGGGCACAATATCTTTATTTATTTTTATGTGGTGCTGAGGATCAAACCCAGCACCCCAGCGCATGCCAGGTGAGTGCACTACAGCTTGAGCCACATCCCCAGCCCCACAACAACAACAACAACAGTATTTCTTACTGAGGCTTTGGCTGCTCATTATCATGGTATGTCAATGTATTTTGTGTGGCTTGAGTGTCTAAGGACACAAATGCCTCCTCAAGGTGGTGCAGGGAGGGCCCAGTGTCTGGAGTCTCACTGGGGCCTGAGGATAAGGGCTCATGAAAATGCAGTAAGTAGCTCTCAGGAGCCTCTAGGGTGAGAGTTGTAAAGATTATGATGGATTGCAGTACCCTGAATCCTGAGTAACTACAGAATCCTCATTGCAGTTACCAGAGCCTTCTGAAGTGAGGGAAGTATGGGTCAAATGACAAACTGTACTAACCATAATTCTTGTGGACCTGCAGCTTGCTGAGACCTCTGCAGAGAGGGCTGAATTGACAAAATATCAAACTATGCTACCAATTACTTTTGGGTGCCTGCTCTACCCAAGAGCCTCTGGGGGTGAGAATTGCAAGGGCAGAATACCAGACTTCAATGCTCAGAACTTTTGGGGATGCCTATATACCCTGACCCTGTAAGTCCCTGACGTTTCTGTGGTGACAGTTGTATTGTTAGAGCACACTACCTAGAATCTCTAGGGTACCAGGGAAAGCATGGGGTCTTCAGCTCCTGTGATCCTCAGCAGGACTCTGCAGGCAAACCCTAGACTGCATTATCCAGAATCGTCAGGGACTGCAGCTCCCAGAATCCTCTGTGGTGAGTGGGCAAACTGTTGAACTGCATTACTCACAATCCTAAGGGGGAATTTGAGTTTCAGAATTTTCTGCAGTGAGTAGGAAAAACACAGGACTATATTACCCACAAATCTCGGTGCCAGCGGCTCTCAGGATCCTCTGTTGTGAGGACTGTTGGACTGAGAGCTTAACTACAATATCCAGAATCCTTGTTGAGGTGTGTTGCCCAGGTGGGTATGCAGTCTGCAACTCCCAGAGGCCTCCCAAGTGAGAGCTGTGCATTATGCAGGTTAGACTATAATACCTACAATTCCTGGGGCACACTGGTGAATGTGCTGCCTGCAATTCCAGGAGGCTTCCACAGTGAGGTCTTCAGTACCAAGGCAAGCATGTGGCCTTCAGTTCTCATGGCCCTTGCAGTAGGGGCATGTAGGCAAAACACTGGACTACCTTATCCAGAAATCTCAGGGGGGATCACAGGTCCCAGGATCTGCAATAGTGAGGACTGCAGGGTAGGGAGCTGAACTACACTACTTAGAATTCTTGGAGGTGCCCATGTCCATGTGGCCTGGAACTCTCAGAGGCTTCCACAGTGAGGGCTATGGAGGCATAAGGCAAGACTATGCTACCCAGAATCCCTGGGGGCCTGCAGCTCCCAGACTCTACCTTTTGAGTACTGCCGGGGGAAGCTTTGTATTGCACTACACAGACTTCCAGGGGTGTCTAGGCAGACTTGTGCTACACAGATCCCAGAGCTTTGATGGTGAAGTCCACTTAGGTAGGGTGGATTGCACAACCCAGAATAATCAATGGCCCCCAGCTCTCAGAGACCTCTGTGATCAGGGCTGACTGAGTAGAACTGACTACAATACTCAGAATTCCTGAGGGCTCCGAGCTCTAAGTAGTCACTGTACAGTTGAACATTGCACCAGGCTATAATACCCATGATCCTTGGGGGCTTGCAGCTCCCAGAATTCACTGCAGTGATGGCTGCATTGGCAGAACACCAGACTAAACTGTCCATAATCCCTAGGGATGCCTGAATGACAGTGTAGCCTACAATTTCTAGAGACCGCTGCAGGGGATGGGGGCTGCATTGTAGAAGACTGGATTACACTGCCCAGAATTCTGGGTGGGTGTATGAGGGTGAATGTGCTACTTGAAGCCCCCATAGGCTTCTAGAGTGAGGGCTGAATGGTCAGAATGCCAGACTACACTGTTCAGAATCACTAGGGGTTCCTGAGTAGCCTGCAGCTCACAGAGACCTCTGCAGCTTGGCTGCATTGTAGAATTCAAGACTGCACTACCCAGAATCCTGGGGATATGAGGGTAAATGTGCTACTTGTAGCCTTTGGCTTCTGGGGTGAGGGCTGCATGGGTGGAACACCAGAGTCCTCTGCCCGGGTCCTCCAGGGTGCCTGGGCCAGGACATGGCACACAGCTTCCATGGTCCTGAAGGGCAACGACGGTGTGGGAAGAGCACCAGACTACACTGTCTAGAATCCCTGAGAACCCTGAATCTTTGTAGCCTGCAGCTCCCAGAGGCATCTATGGTGAGAGTTGGACAGGCAGGACAGACTGAATGATCTAGAATGCTGTCATAGGCTACTGGGAATTTGGTCTGAGCTCAGGTTCTTCTACCCTCCTACAGTGGTCACCCTGGGCTGGGAATTAACAGATTTTCTTAAAATTCCTGATTCTAAAGTGGGGCAGACCCTGGCTAAGTCACTCTGTCTCAAAGACTACATGTCCCAGAAGTCTTTGAGGTGGTCTCTGCCTTTGGGCACCTGAGTGAGGGTCTAGACTCCCTGTGGAAGCCTCCCTCTGTTCCTCTGCCCACCTGGCTCAGGCTGCTGCAGCCCTTGGCCTGGTGGAGTGCAGGGAGGGGGTCTCCTGGACACCATTTCTCCTCTCCTGAGATTCCACTACTCATGGTGCCACAGCCAGACCTAGTTAGAGCAGTGGGAACATATTTTATTCAGTAACTGCTGAGGGTGGAAGAAGGTGCTGACATTCACCAGGGAGCTGGGAGAGGCCCCGCCTCTGAGCAGTGAGCAGCTTGCTGCTGGAGCACATGCACATGGCCAAAGGGGCGTGGCCAAGAAGGGGCAGGGCCTCGCCACCATCTTTAATGCTGCCTCCCTGAGAGTTAGGAGAGCTGGCTTCCCACTCAGGACCAACCCAGTACAGCCCCAGTTCACTGGAATGTTGCGTCAGTCCACAGAGAGGGGCAGAGCTCCCTTCTCAGAGCAGATTGAGAGAGACACCCAGGTTGGGGACCCTCGTGGGTCATGCCTCCAGGGACTCCTGGAGCTCCCTTCTCAGAGCAGCCTCAGCGGACTCTTGGCTTAGAGACTTCGAGAGTCATGGCTCTAGGAATGCCTGGGGTTTCTTTGTCCTCAGAGCAGCCTGAGGGGGACGCCTGTCTTGGGGACCCTCATGTGGCATGTTTCTAGGGTTTCCAGGATTTCCTGAGGGAGATGCCAGGGTTGGGGACCCTCACAGTTCATGTCTCTAAGTAGGCCCGGGGTTCCCTTCTCCTCAGAGTTGTCTGGAGGAGACACCAGTGTGGGGACTCTCTTTGGTCACGTCTCTATTGATGCCCGGGGGTCCCTTGTCTTCAGAGTTATCTGAGGAAGACTCCTGGTGTGGGGAGCCTTGTGTGTCATGTCTCTAGGGACACCTGGGGTTCTGTTCTCCTCAGAGAAGCCTGAGGGAGATGCCTGGTGTGGGCAACCCTGTTTTGTATTATAGAGACAGGGTTTCACTGAGTTGCTTCATGCCTTGCTTGTGTTGAGACTGGTTTTGAACTCAAGATCGTTCTGCCTCAGCCTTCTGATCTGCCTAGGTTTAAATATATTACTTCTAACAAAGCCAGAATTTATTAAAAATACATCCCCTGTATTTTAAATAATGAACCACATTTTTTCTTTAATCTTTGCTTAGTTTTGTTCAAATTTTTTTTTAATTGTAGAAGGGCACAATACATTTATTTTATTTATTTTTATGTGGTGCTAAGGATCAAACCCAGTGCCTCACACATGCTAGGCAAGCACTCTACCACTGAGCTACCACTGCCACACATTTTTCTTTTGGTGGAGAGTTTAATTAGCAAGAAGCCACCCCTCCAGGACTCTCTTGCTAAGGCCTCCCTCTCCAGACCCCACCCATATTCTTTGGCCCTGCTTGTCCTCCTGAACCACTTTCCCCCTCCTTCCTACCCTGTCTCTCCTCTATGTCCTACTCATGTTCTAGGGCCTGTTCCTCCCTCAGGTTTCACCCATCTGCCAGGCCCTGCCCCCTTGTGGTTCATTATCCCCCTCCTTCAGACCCTGTTTCTCCTCCAGATCTTTCCCTTCTTCCTGTCCTGCCCCTCCTCCAGACCTCACCCTCCTCTTTTTAAATTTTTTTTTATTGCACGTGGACACAATGCCTTTATTTTGTTTATTTATTTTTATGTGGTGCTAAGGTTTGAGCCCAGTGCCTCACACATGCTAGGCAAGCCCTCTACCATGGAGCCATAACTCCAGCCCAATCCTCCTCCTCTTTAAGACCCTGCCTCTTCTCCAGACCCCACTTATCTTCCAGGCCCCCTCCTCCTCCTGACATTCCCTCCTCCTCCTCCAGACTCTGTCCCTGCTCGTCTAGGATGAGCAGCTCCCTGGCTGCTGTGCTAATTGGCAGTATATTTGTAATGGTGCACAAATAACATCCGTTGTGTAAACACTGACATCCTGCATTGGATGAATTATCTTGACTGTATCAGAATTCGATATACCATAAAATAACTTTAGAAAAGTCACTTTTCTCTCTTTTTATTTTCTCTATAGATCATGAACATTTGAAATAAAATCAGAATTTGTTAAAGGGCAGATGACAGTCAGCCTTGAGCCCTGATGATCCCAGGATCCCATCCAGTGGGGGAACTCTAAGTACCAGTCCAAGGTTTTGTATGCTAATTGATTCATTTTCTTATTTTAGAGTTATTTTGTAATATAATTCCCCATGGCCTCCAGGTCTCCAGTTCTGTGCAATAGGTTTTTACAATTCAATTTTTGATTAATATTCTTTCAGTTTGCTACAGAATTTTTAAAAATTTTTTTTAGTTGTCAGTGGATCTTTTTGTTTTATTTATTTATTTTGTTTATTTATATGTGGTGCTGAGGATTGAACCCAGGGCCTGACACATGCCAGGCAGATGCTCTGCCTTTGTGCCACATTCTAGCCCTTTATAGAATTTTTAATTCTATGGACTTCTATTTTTTTTATAAGGAATATTTTTAAAATTACTTTTAGCTTACTTTGTTTTTGATTGAGAGAATTGGCTTGTTTGAGAGAATTGTATTGTTTGAAAATGCTCATAATGAAATGATTTTAATTAATTTCCACTTATTAAGGTATCTTTGGAGACTGGATGTGCAGCTCAGTAGCAGAGCACTTGCCTGGCATGTGAGAGGCCATAGAGTCCATCCCAGCACCACACACACAGAAGATGTCTTTGACAGGACTCAAGCATGAGAGGTATGCTTTGAAAAGATCATGTATTGGGGCTGGGGTTGTGGCTCAGTAGTAGAGCACTCACCTAGCACATGCAAGGACCTGGGTTCGATCCTCAGTACCACATAAAAATAAGTAAATAAAACAAAAGTATTGTGTCCAACTACAACTAAAAATAAAGATTTTAAAAAAAGGTCATGTATTTCCACATACATACATATACCAAAGTGCCTCTTCCAAATTCAAATGAAATTATTCTAAGAAAATTTCAAATCAGTTTTAAAAGAGAAGAGGGATGATATTTTTAATGTCAACTATTGATATTTCATGATATTTAAAACCACTATAGATGAAATTTCCTGAGATACAAATCATTACAAAATGTAAGAGACAAGTCAGTAGCTGCTTTTTTGCAATTCAGATACATTTACTAAAAGTAAGCTTTTTTAAAAAAAGATATTTTTTCTTCTTTAAAATTTAGAAAGCATGTCCATATGTCCTATTAAAGTTCTACATCCATCAGAAAGTTCTCTTATTCCTTGCATACAAAGGGATGGGCCTTCTAATGAGCATGATACTTTATGTTGTCAGGAATTCTTGTGGGAGAACTCTTTGTTTTGCCTCTGTTCAAAATCTTATTTAAAAATGTATCAGTTTGCTTTTGATTTCAGAAATTTGACTTTCTTTTGAAATTATGTATTTATTAGTATTTAGAGTTATTACATGTGGGAAATGCCATGATTACATTTTATCCTAATGTTATCCTAATGTTGTGTTAATAATTTCCTAAGGTAGGTTATGTTCATTTTTCTTATCAACAGTCAATAAAGCCTTTTTTGTTGTTTTGATGGTATGCTTAATGTGAACATGCTTTATGATGTGACACCACTGTTCATGATGGTCTAGGTATGCAATACACTATAAGGAGAGTATTTTGATTCTGAGAGTCTCAAGTGTTTTAGGTCTAACATGTTTCCTTAAGAGGAGTGATTATTCATTTTCTATTTGTTTACACAAATAAGATCCAAATTCTTTTTTTTTTTCTTTTGTGGTTCTGGGGGTTGGTCCTAGGGCTTCCTGCATGCTAGGAAATCTTTCTACCACTGAGCTACATCCCCAGCCCCATAGATCCTTTAGTTGTCATTAGCTTCATGATGAGCTAGTGACAATAAAATTACTTAGAATTTCAACTAGATTTGGACTCATGCAAGAGTTTGGGCATCCATAGCTCCTTGTGGTTTCTAAAAGGTAGAGTTTCCCACAACACAGCAGCATCTAATATCACTCCTGGACTGATCTGACACCTCTGCTTCTCTTGGCTCACCACTTCTTGTAGAGGTCTTGGAGGAAATGAATGTTCTATGACTATTTGTCCCAGTGACAAATATTTGATTATATTGTTGCTAAAATGTATGCATAGAAATAAAATAGAGACAAGGATTCTTTGGGATAAGTGATTCAGTCACAGTGAGTCAGTTTGCAATTAGACATCTTTTTTTTTTTTTATAAAGTCACTCTTTCAGGAAAGTTAAACCATGATTTGAAATAAAATCTCCAAAATGTCATTTTTTTCCTCTGTAGTGATCACGTTTTAAGAAGGAAAACCTAGAACCTAGTGACAGCATAAAAATATAATAAGTTAACATATGTTATTACTTCAACATAAAATATGTAAAAGAGGCATATACTTTGAATTTTAAAAAAAATTTTTTTTAGTTGTAGTTGGACACAATGCCTTCATTTTCATTTATTTATTTTTATGTGGTGCTGAGGCTCAAACCTAGCACCTCACACATGCTAGGTGAGTTCTCTATCACTGAGCTACAACCCCAGCCCACATACTTTGAATTTTATATTACTTTGAACTATTTGATTTTTGTGTTATAAATGTTCATAATAAAATACAGAACTAGCTAAGAGTGTCAGTTACTAGTAATAACTGTATGAATAATTAAACAAGTAGGTGTTTGAGAAAATATAACCATGTCCTAAGGTTTTACTTTAGAGTAGTTTAATCTTTTTGGGGGGAGGGTACTGGGGATTAAATCCATGGGTGCTAACCCTAATCCTTTGGCCTTTAATATTAATATTTACCCATACTATTGCATCAAAAAGTGATATAATAACTGCCCTGTGGACTTTAATACTAGTATAAAATCAATACTATAAAATGTAAGTGATATAAATGCTACCTTGTGACTTTAAATACTTACATGATATCCATCTATTATAAAATTGATAAAATAGCTTCCCTGTGGCAATTAATACTAATGTAATATCCTTATTCTAGAATCTAAAGCTAATATTGTAGCAGGAAAGTGACATTTAACATCAATGTGGTATCAATACTATAGCATGACAAACTAATATAATTGATTCCCCGTGGAATTTAATATGAATATAATATCCTAGTATACCATGTAAAATAAATATGATAGCTCTACTGTAGCCTTTAATACTGATGTTATGTCCATTCTATAGTATTTTATAGTAATATATTAGCTGTCCTGTGGACTTCATACCAACATGATATCCATATTGTAGCATCTAATGCTAATATAATAATATCTTCCCTGTGACCTTTAATATTTACCCATACTATTGATATTATAATGTAATATCCAGATTATAGCATCTAAGACTAATATACTATCTGCCCAGTGAATTGCAGTAATAATAAAATCTCCACAGAGAAGCACATAAACTTAATGTAAGAGCTGTTTTGTGTCTTTTCATGATAATATGATATCTATAATATGCAATCTAAAAGTAATAGTAGCTGACTTTGGTTTTTAATATTAATGTAATATGCATACTATAGCATCCTAAAGTACTATAGCAGCTGCCCTGTGGTTTTTAATACCTTTATAATATCCATACTATAGCACATAAATTCAATATAATATCTGAATTTTGGTCTTTACTACTAATATCCATATTATGGCATCTAAAAGTAATAAAATAGGTGCCCTGTGGCCTATAAATGTCATATGATAGCCATACTATGGCATCTAATGCTAATATAATAGCTGCCCTGTAGCCTTTGACTTTAGTATAATATCAATACTTTGTCCTCGGAAACTAACAGAATAGCTGTCCTGTAGCCTTTTAATACTAATTTTATCCATATGTAGCATCATTATAGTCTCCATGTCGCCTTGTATTCTAATATTATATTCATACTGTAGACTCTAAAATGAATAAAATAGCTTCCTTTTGGCCTTCAAGAGTAATATGATATGCACTATGGTACCTAGAAAATATTATAATAGCTTCCCTGTAGTCTTTAATACTAATGATATCCATGCTATAGTACCTAAGACTAATAGGTGTCTGTTGTGTTTAATATTAAAGATGTCCATACTATACCTTCCCAAAACTAATATAATAGCTTCTCTGTGACCTGTAATATAAACATAGTATCCATACTGTAGCATCTAAAACTAACATAATAGCTACCTGGTAGCCTTTAATATTGAGATAAAAACTGTGGCCTCTGAAATTAATGTAATAGCCGTCAAGTGATGTTTTAATACTTATAGTGCATACATACTATAGCACCAAAAACTGATAATATAGCAGCCTTGTAGAATTCCATAGTAATATAATAATTATAACAGGCTATAAAACTTTAATATTAATAAAATATACTGTTGATCTAAATCTGATGAAATGGCTGCCTGTAATCTATAATAGCCATATAATATCCTTACCAAAGCTTCTAAAACTACAATAATAGTGCCCTGTGGTCTTTAATGCTAATAGGTATTCATACTACAGTATTTAAAGCTGATACAATAGCTGAATTGTGGTCTTCCATATCAATGCAATGTCAATATTATAGCATATTGAAGTAATTTAGTAGCTTCCCTATGACAATTATATGCCAATATAATATCTAACCTGTTCACTTTAATACTAACATGATATTTGTACTGTAGCCTCTGAAACTGATATAATAGCTAATTTATCATCTAAAAGTAATATAGTAGCTGCCCTGTAACTTTAAAACTATTACAATTTTTATAGTATAGCATCAAAATTAATATAATAGCTTCCCAGTGGCTTTTATATTAATATGATATCTGTGCTACAGTATATCCAATACTAAAAAATAGTGGCACTGTGGCTTTAAATACTAATATGATATCCATGCTACTGCAACTCAAGCTAACATAATAGATGATTTGTGTCCTTTAATCTTACTATAATATCCATATAATAGCATATATTACATAATAGATGATTTCTGGCTTTAAATATTAATATTATATCTATAATACAGAATCTTAAATTAATATTACATATGTCCTATGTCCTTATGACAAATATTATATCCATACTGTTGGATTTAAAACTATTATAATAGATACCTTGTGGACTTTAATACTAATATGCTATCCATACTGTAGCTCCTAAACTGAATACAGTAGCTGCCTGGGCCCTTTAATATGATATGTAATATGATAAACATATTGTGCTTTTTAAAACTAAAGTAATAAGTGCTCTGTGGCCTTTAGTGCTAATATAATATTTATAATATACCATGTAAAACTAATGTAATAACTTCCTTGTGTCGTTTAATATTGATAATGTAGCATCCAAAACTAATATGATAGCTGCCCTCTAGACTTTAATATCATAATATTCATACTGTGACCTCTAAATTTAATACAATAGCTGTCTTGTGGCCTTTATTACTGGTATGTTATTCATACTATAGCATGGAAAACTGATTAAATAACTGTTCTGTGGCCTTTAATATTAATATGATTTCCATATCATAGCAAAAAAACTGATATCAGAGGTCTTTATTACTAATAGATGCAAACTATCGTATCTAAAACAAGTAAGTAGATGTGCAATAGAATTTAATACTAAGTCACATCCATGCTAAAGCATGTTAAACTAATAGCTCCCCTGTAGCTTTTGATACTAATATTATAGCCTCCAAAACTGATGTAATAGATGTCCTGTGGCCTTTAATATTAATGTTACATCATTCCTATAATCTGTGAAACCAATTTAATGTTTCTTATGAAATTTAATATTCATTTAATATCCATATTATAAATCTAAAACTGATAAACAGGTGCTCCATATAAAACTGGCAAATAGGTCCTATAGTATTAATATGATATTGTATCACCTTAAACTAATATAATGTCAGCTTTGTGGCCATTAAACTAATATGATATTTTTAGGATAGTATTAAAATCAATAAACTGCCATGTTGACTTTAATGCTAACATGATATCCATACTTGAGTATCTAATAGTACATAATTATTGACCTGGAGTGTTTAATTCTAATATGATATTCATATTGGAACATCTGAAACTGATGCAATAGTTGCCCTGTGGCCTTTGATATTTATATGATATCCATCCTATAGTATCCAAAGCTAATAAAATATATTAGCTACCCTGTGGCCTTTAATAGTAACATAATATCCATACTGCAGCATTTAAAATGATAGATGCACTGTGGCCTTAATACCATATAATTGGTTTGGATATGCTCATGTGTGAGACAATGTAAGAAAGTTTAAAGGTGAAATGATGGGTTATGAGAGCCTTAACCCAAATTAGTAATCCTCTGACAGGAATTAACTGAGTGGAAACTGCAGCCTGATAGTGTGTAGTTGGAGGAGGTGGGTCATTGAGGCTGTGCCTTTGGGGTACATATTTGGTGAGCTGAGCCTAGGTTCTCTGCTTCCTGATCACCACTTTCCTTCACCACACTCTTCTGACCCACCTTAAGCCCACAAGGAATGGAGTTGGCCATCTATTGGCTGAGATCTCTGAAACTGTGAGCCCCTAAATGAACTTTTCCTCCTTTAAAATTGTTCTTGTCAGATCCTTTGGTTAAAGCAGTGAAAAAGATGACTGAAACAATAACATACATGACATAGATCTAAAACAAATACAATTGTTGCCCTGATGCCTTTAATACTAATATGATATTAAGAGTGTAACATCTAAAACTGATATATAATAGTTTCCCTGTGACATTTAATGTTAATATAATATTCATGCCATAACATCCAAAACTAACATTATAGCCTCCCTATAGCCTTTTATACTAAAGTAATATCCGTACTATAGCATTTCAAGCTAATATAATATCTTCCCTGTGGCCCATAAAGCTAATGTAATACATAGTATTGCATCTAAAATTGTTATAATAGCTGCTCTGTATCCTTTAATATCAATAGACATCCTTATTATAGCATCTTAACTTGATATAATAGTTGCTCTTTGGCCTTAATATTTATATGATACCCATAATAGCATCTAAAGTTGATAAAATATTAGCCCTGTGGCCCTTATAGGTAATATGATACCCAAACTATATCTCCTAAAACTAATATAATAGCTAGATTGTGGCATTTAATATTAATATTTTATCCGTATTATGCCCTCTGAAACTAATAAAATAGCCCCCTTGTCATTTTAAGTAAAATATCCATATGATAGCAATAAACCATATAATATAGCATATCCATATGATAGCATATAAAGTTAACATAATAGCTGACCTCTGGCATTTAATAGTAATCTGTTGGGCTGGGGATGTGGCTCAAGCAGTAATGCGCTCGCCTGGCATGCTTGATATGGAACTACAGATCTTGTTTGCCCAGCTGGATTTTGGTCTTGTTTTGGTCCCATCTCTTCTTTCTATGCCCCTATGTATCACTTGTAGAATGGAAATGTTTAATCTATGCCATTATATATTGGATTATGTAGCTTGCTTTGATTTTTATGGGCTCTCATGCTGACGTTTCCTTAAGTTTCAGAAGAGGTTTTGGACTCTGACTTTTGGGGAATACTGGAACTGTTAAGAACATGTGGACTCCTGGATATGAACTCAATGTATTTTGCATCATGAGATGGACATGAACTTTTGCGGGGGCAAGGGCACAATGTTATGGTTTAGATATGAAGTGTTACTCTAAAGCTCATGTATGAGAAAAGGCAAGAAAGATTTAAAAGTGAAATTATTTGGTTATGAGAGCCTTAACCTAGTGAGTGCATTAATCCACTGATAGTGTTGAACTGGATTGTAACTGTAGGAAGGTAGTGTGTAGCTGGAGAAGGTGGGTCACTGGGGGCATTTCTTTGGAGTGTATATTTGTCTCTGGTAAGCAGAACTCTCTATCTGCTTCCTCTTTGCTATGTCTTGATTTGCTTCCTACCTCTGTACCATTTGGGCAAGAGCCATGGAGTTGGTCTTCTATGGACTGAGACCTGGAAAATATAAGTGTCAAATAAAATTTTCATTCTCTAAAAATTGTTCTTGTCAGGAATTTTAGACACAATGGCAAAAAAGCTTACTAAAACAATACTGTACTATATAGAAATAATAGTGGCCCTTTGGCCTCTTATATCAATAATATAGCATCTAAAATTAATAGTTACCCTGCGGTGTTTAATCATATTATGATATAAATAGTATAGCATCCAAAACTAAGATAATACCTTCAATGGCTTTTAATACTACTATGATATCCATAATATTGCAACTAAAACTAATATTATAGCTTCCCTGTGGCCTTTAATATTAATGTAATATCAATAATGTGGTCACAGGGTAGCTATTAGCTTTATAGATAACTGTATGGATATTAATATTAAATGTAAGGAAAATAAAAAGAGACAGAGAGAGAAGATGCAAAGTCAGAAAGACAGAATGGCAGAATGGTCACGCTGCCAGCTTTATTTATATCAATAGGTTGTATTTGGTCATTGGCATTAGTAATATACTATTGTTTATTGTGTCATTTGGAAGGTTATAGAGTCAGCAACGTTATACAGCTTATTCCTCAGTTACATTCTACAGTTACAATATGCAATGTTAGAAGATTTGTGTAGCTATCAAGAAAGTTTATTGTTTACAGTTACTGTTAGGTGGGCAGGTCCAGGAGCATGGGAGCTTGGTGAAACATTTTTATTGTATAACAAGAGTGTTTCTTTATTCCCAGGACCTGTGTGCCTGTGATCAAGGTCAAATCCGATAAGACTCTAGCAGAAAGCCTTCTAATGCAGGGCATTGCTACAGCAGGTAGGCATCCCGTGTCTTTGCACAGAAGGTTTCCTAGCATCCAGACATTCCTCATCTTGGCACAGAAACTTACTAGCCACCAAGCATGCCACATTCATGAAGCCATCAGAGACCCCAGTCCCAAACACAGAACCCTTGTGGACCAAAGGGAAGCTTTAAGGCCAAAGGAAAGCTGTTATATCAGTTTTACATGCTATAATGTGGATATAATATTAGTTTTAAAACTGAAGAGCTGCCTGTGACCTTTTAATACAAACATGTCATCCATACTATGAAATTGTAATGGATATAATAGCTCCCCTGTGAACTTTATAACTAATATGGTATCCATATTATGGCATCAAAAACTGACATAGTAGCTGAAATGTGTAATTTAGTATTATATCCATACTGTAGACCTAAAACTAATCACATACCTTTCATGTGGCCTTTCATATTAATACAATGTCCATATTATAGCATCTAAAACTAATATAATAGCTGTCCTGTGGCTTTTAGTACTAATATGATATCCATATTATAACATTTGCCAAGGTCCGTTAATATTAGTATGATATTGATAAACTAGCACCTAAAACTAATAAAATATTTGCCCGTGGGCTTTAATACTTTTTAAAATTTAATATATTTAAATATATATATATATATATATATTAAATTTATATATTCATATATACCATCTAAAAACAGTATATTAGCTTCCCTATGGCCTTAAATATTAATATAATATTCATACTGTGACATATGAAACTAATATAATAGCTACACTGAATTTTTTTTAAAAAAATATTGTTTTAGTTGTATATGGAAACAATACCTTTTTTTTTTTTAATGTGGTGCTGAGGATTGAACTCAGTGCCTCACATGTGCTAGGCAGGCACTCTACAAATGAGCCACAGATGAAACATATATATATCTTTGAAAGACCATTATTCTGCTTATCACAATTAGTAATTTACTAATTGCACATTGGCACACATTCATAAATCCTAGGGACGTGGGAAGTTGAGGCAAGTGGATCAAAAGTTTGAGGAGAGCCTGGGACACTTATCCAGACCCTGGGTTTCAAAATAAAACAGAGGGCTGGGGATGTAGCTCAGTGGCCCACATCCCTGGGCTCACACCTCAGTACCACAACACACACACACACACACACACACACACACACACACTTATAAATGCATTACAAGTTAACATAAAATTGTTATAAATAATAATTTAAAAAGTGAGAAGAGCAGTATTGTTTTATTCTTTTGTAAATATTTTAAATTCTAGCATGATAAAATACCAGATTCTTGAAATTTGCTTCTGCATTCAGTTTCTTGGGTTAATGTAAGTCTGGTAGTCTCTGGTCAAAATCTGCTATACAAATATGAAATGATGATAATATGATAAATGATGATAATAAAAAGGCAAATAATGTATTATACCATGAAAAGTTTTCATTTTATGGACCCTCTGAAAGAGCTTCTTGTTCCATAGGGGCTTCTGGATTACACTGATGTTGATGGTTGTTTTGAGTTTGTCTGAGATACAAGGTGTATGTGTGGATGATGACCTTGGAACTATTGTTGTCATATTGATCTCCCACCTATGGTGGCCACTGAGTTCTCAAATGTCTGTAAGTTATACTGACATCAATAGAGGCTTAATGAATTGGAAAAAGGTGTCACTATTTTGTTTTTTTATTTTTATTTTTTAGTTGTAGATGTGTTACCACTGTTTTACCGTTGAAGAGTCCTTGCTTCCCCAATGTTGAAGCATGTGGAGGCAAGTTCAGAGTGGAAAATAGAGGCTTTATTAAAGGACAGCAGAAAAGACTTCTCCCCTCCCTGGAGTAAGAAGGGGACCCAAGAGGTGGAATCCATGGAAGGGTGAATGTGTTCCCCTTTTTATAGCTAAGGTCTTCATCCAGCTTTCCCCCATTCCTGTCCTTTGTTCTGTTGTCTTTCAGTGATGGAATATAGGGTGGGGCACAGGTGGGCCAAAGAAGTAATCTGGGCAGGAAGGACTTTTGGATTAGCATCTCCATTTTCACTGGGAGCTGTTTCATTAACATTTCTTTATTTTATTTTTAGGTGGTGCTGAGGATCGAACCCAGTGCCTCATTCGTGCTAGGCAAGCACTCTACCACTGAGCCACAACCCCAGCCCTTCACCACATGTTTTTAAATGGAGAAAGATATGATTTAAATTTTCAAGTTACTTTAGTAGAATCCTGGTAACATTTTGTGGTAAAAAAGAAAAACCACATAATTTTCACATGGAGGGTGAGAGTAAAAAATTTGTCATAATGAGGAATTAAGAAAGTAATAGTTCAGGGTTGAGCTCTTGAAGCTGAAGAGGTTGCTAAAGATGTTCAGGTGGAAGGTGTGGCTGTGACTGCACAGGGCTATAGGACCAGATAAGTGCTCTTTGGCATGGAGAGGTTCAAGGATGAGTGTTAGAAAACTCACCACACTGGCATCACTCTGCAAGACAGGGGGCCTGCTAAAATTACCAAACAATACAGGAGGCTGCTCTGGAGGCCTTTAGGTGATGATATGTGAAACCAAGTATCATATCATTACTAACACAGAACACAGACCTCCATAATTATCTCATTTCTAAATAATTTTAAAACTCATTTCTCTGTTTTAACAATGAGAATAGTAGCACAGTCAACTTCTATAAAATACCACATGGTAATAAGTTACTAGGAAGGACTTGTACTTGGCAAACACAGGTTATTAAGTTCCTATGACACTGAGATGCGATACTGTTGCATTGGAGCCTTAACTCATGCTCAACAGTCAACGGGTTGGGTTTTGCTTAAGCTCCGTGAGTGGTTTCTAGTGTGTCTCTGCTTGGGCTCACAGGAGGGCACCGTTTGCAGCAAGCAGCACCACCCAAAGAAGCCGACTCCATGGTCTACCGACTCACTCAAGTCCATTCCTTTCTATGGAACCTCCCGCTGCAAGGACACCGGGCAGCCTTGGCTTTAGCTTTCCTGGGAGTTCACTTGGGTGAGCAACAGGGGCCTGGGGCCGCTCACCCTGGAATCCCAGCTCGAGCTGCGCGACTGTGCAGATCGCGACCTGGAAAGAGACCCCGCCCTTGAGGCTCAGGGGGCTAGACTGAGGCCAAGCGCAATGGCAGGCAGCCCAGTGCGGGCGCGCTTCCTTCTCTCTTCTGCTGGTCCTCCCGTGCACACCATTAGCTCACCTGGACGCTACTGTGGGTCTGCTGTCCGTCTTGATTGCCTCCGCCCAGGTGAGCGCAGGCTCCCGTCTTGCTGTGGCGGTGGCGTCGGAGAGCAAGAGGGCCGGCGCGGCAGGCCGGATGGGAGCGTGCGGGGGACCGCGGGGCAGCGGGGCGCAGAGGCTCTTGCCACTGCTATATGGCGCTGCGGATATGGCGGCCCGGAGGAGAGGGGCGCCCTGGAACGCGCCGTCCATGGCCGCCTTCGGAACTCTGACTGGGCGCCAAGGTCCTAAGGTGAAGGTCAGGTGGAGAGCGACAGCTCCCTCTGACCGGGCAGGCGGTGGTCGCATCCTTAATGCAGAGGGGTCTGCGCTGCTCCGGAGCCTGCGTCTTAGAGGTCAGGGCTGTAATTAGCTGGAGGGACTCATTGTGTAGCAAAGGGATCTGCAGCCTGTGATGGCAGGATGTTCAGAACTGATGGTTTTGAGTGGTAAGCAATGGAATAGGGAGTCAATGATGTCTGGACTCCGAGAGCTGCTGCTTTTTTATATGGCGAACAAGGAAGCTGATGTTCTGTTGATAAGACTTGAAGTGCTCCAAGATTTATGAGAAACATCAGGGAAGTGTGGTTCTGTGATGGTAGGACTCACAGTATTGCTGGACTCTGGTAATAAGGGAACCGGGATTCTATTGATGACTGGACAATTAGGACTACTGTCTTCTAGATAGAAAGATATGGAACTGTTGTCTATGACAGCAGTACACACAGGGCTGCTGCAATCATCATGGAGACACAGAAAGCTGTGTCTCCATGATATCAGAAATCCAAGGGCTGCTGGTGTCCACATGGAGAGGCAGGTAACTGGTGTTGTAAGATGGCAGAATTCACTGGGTTACTGGGCTGTATGATGGCAGGATTGACAGAGCTGCTGAACCCCATGTGTAAGCAAGGGAAATTTATGGTATGCCTCACAGTACTGCTGGGATCTGCTTGGAGAGCAAGTTAACTTGGTTGTATGATGGCAGGAATTGCCAGGCTGCTGGTTTTAATGTAGAGAGCAGAGAAAATGGGTTTCTCTAATGACAGGATTCCTGGGGCTGCTGGTGTGTATGTTCAAGGGGAGACAATTGGGTTTCTATGATGGCAGAAATTGCAGGGCTTCTTGAATTTACATGGAAGTCACAGAAAATTGGGGTTCTGTGATGTCGGGACTTACAAACTTGCTCTGCTCTTTGTGGACAGCTAGGGAAATGGGTTCTTATGATGGCAGGATGTGAAGGACTGATGGACTGCTGTAGAAAAGCCAGGCAACTTGGTTTCCATGACGGGTAGACACACAGTACTGACGGGCTGTACATCAGGAACAGGAGAATGGGATTCTATGTGGTCAGGAAATCATACTGTCCAGAATTTCCATTGCTAGTGGTCTATAATGCTCATGGTCTCAGAATTACCATGGCTGCTGGAATCTATTTGGAGATCCACAATGCCAGGGCTACTTCTGTCCATATTCAAAGCCAGGCAACTGGGATAATGATAGCAGGAAATGCAGGGCTTCTGGGCACCAATTGTACAGACAGATGACTGGGGTTCTATTGATGGATAGATGTGCAATACTGTTGAATTCTATATCCAGAAAACTGGAGTTTTCTGATGGAAGGATTCTTAAGGTTGATCATGTCTACTGGCAGATCCAAGAAACTTGATATCTAAAATGTGAACAATTGCAGAGTTGCACATGTCCACATGGAGAGACAGGAACATACAGGATTGCTGTGCTGTATATGGAGACCCACCTAAGTGGTGTTCTATGAGAGCAAGAATCACAGGGCTGCTGTGCTCCCTGAAAAGAGCTGACAGTTTCTTTTTTTAATGGGGGATGAAACACCATAACTATTATAATTTTTTACTCAGATCCACATTTTTCTTCCTGGAACTCTTTATGAGCCTGTCCCTCATTTTCATGACTTAAACAGATGGAAAGAACACATACACATTTTGCTTTGAATATCTTCTTCCAGTTCTTTGGTGTAAAAACCTAGGAATAGACTTGAGTACTATGATAATTCTAATAATTCTAATTTTAACTTTTTGATGAAACTGCAATTATTTCACACACAGGTTACACATTTGTCTTCATTCTTACCAATGCTTGCTATTTTAAATTATTTTGATAATGGTTATATTAACAGGAGTGAGGAAATTTCACTGTGACTTTAACTTACATGACCATAATTAATGAGACCTTAAGCATCTTTTCATATTTGCTAGTGCAGTGTGTATTTAAGTTCTTTTTTCAAGTTGAAAAGCATATATATATATATATATATATATATATATATATATATATATATATATATATATATATATGCCTTTTATTTCTTTATGTGTGTTGGTGAGTCATAATAAGAAATCTGGACAAGGCACAGTGTTGGGGAGGGTGAGGCAGGAGGAATACAAATTCAAAGCCATCCTGAACAACTTATTGATACCCTAAAGCAACTTAGGAAGACCTTATCTAAAAATAAAATAGTTGGAAAAAAAATAAAAATAAAATAGTTAAATAAATAAATAAATAAAGGTACGGGGATGGAGCTCAGTAGTTAAGTGTCCCTGGGTTCAATCTCTGGTACCAAAAAAAAAAAAAAAAAAAAAAGTCTTTGACCCAGTTTCCTGGCACTAACCTCCTGATCCTTCAATCTATGAAGCAGTATGTCTATTTGCAGCCAGGGAGGTGAACCATGATCTATGATTTCATTCCTAGTTATTGGTCTGTTTAGGTTTTCTATGTCCTCTTGATTCAGTTTTAGCAGGTTGTATGTGTCTATTTCTTCTAGGTTTTCCAATTTATTGGAATATAAGTTTTCAATATAGTCCCTAATGTTCTGCTGAATTTCTGTAATGTCTGTGATTTCCCCTTTTTCATCTCAAATTTTATTTATGTAAGTCTTCTCTTGTTTTATTTTGGTTAGTTTGGCTAAATACTTATCAATTTTGTTTATCTCAGAGTTAGCCCCTTTATTGCACAAAGTGTGTCCACTGAAAGCCCATTTCACTGAAAGCCCATTTCTGTGCAAGGGCAAACCTGCATTTACTTCCCCTTGGCCAGCCTTTCACATCCCCCTTTTGCAGCTACCTGCTCTTTGCAGTAGCATCCATTGGGCTTAGACACTGTACTTCTGCTGAAATACAGAAGGCCTTGGTGGAAAACTCTTGTGTCCAAGATGAGGACAACCTGGTGTCTGTAGGACAGGGAACCTCCTGGCAGTAAGGAGGCGGGGCTTCTTACCCCATGTGGAAGTGCCACAGGTCAGAGCAGTGCCCAGAGCCCAGCCAAGTGTAAGATCCCTTCTGCAGTCTTCCTTTCTGCCTTTCTCCTGTGAATTGCTTTCATGTATGCTATGTAGAAGTAGCTCCCATTCCACCTGTTAATTGGGTAATTCAGACTCAAGATCAGAGAGGCAGGGCCTGGGTGTTTACTCAACAGTTCTCAAAACTCCTTACATAGGCTCAGTCACTATTCCTAGACATAACTTTGTCCCAGCCTCAATATCATGTGTAAACACCACATCATGCCTATCAGCTTCTGGCCCCACCATATTGCAGGGCCCAGTCTTAGATGAAGGAACAACCAAACCTACTTGCATCGGACACTGAGAAATCTCAGATCCAAAACTTGAAAGAAAGGTTTAAGTCTTGAAAGGGGGAATAGCAAATGAGGGCATTTAGTTTTTATTTTTAATTTTTATTTTCTTTTTATGTGGTGCTGAGGATTGAACCCAGGGCCTCACATATATGAGGCAAGCGTTCAGTCACTGAGCCAAACCCCAGCCTTGCAAATGAGGGCATTTACTGCATGGTTCTCCAAACAATGTGGGGTACATTGAAGTATGGGCAAGTACCTATGTGGAATTACGTTATGGCTGCAGTGACTTGAAGCGTGAGTACAAGCTGAATACAGAGCTATGGAGAGGGGAGCAGGATCCATGCACAGAGGGTGGCAGTGCTAGAGCCCCAGAGTGCTTTCCAACCCTGAAAGCACCAGCTCCTCGCTGCCCATCTGGTGGGAACCAGGACAGCACTGCCACCGCCTGGCGGAGGGTGGAAACTACAGCTCAGAGTTGTTAAATCACATAGCCAAACCATGCAGGCTTGGGCCAGTGTGCAGCGGAATTAGAACTCAGAAATCACGACCTGGAATGCAGCCCTTTCTCCCATTCCAGCGCCCTGAATTGACTTTATGGAGCCTGGAGGGCACTAGCCCTTCCCAGGTGTGGCTTCAGGGGTTCCGGGTCTCCATGCTCTGCTGCCAAAAAGGTCCTCTGTTTGTGTCACCCATAGGAGGTACCTGCGGACAGAAGCCAGGTTGTAGGTTTCTGAAAGGTGCTTGGTTTATCCTGCAGTGGAAACTGTGGGCCTGGCATCTGTGCACCACGGCTCTGCCCTTTCTCCTCCAGGCTCCCCAGCCTGAGGAGGCGCTCACCTGTTCTGCTTCACTCCCACAGAGATGCCACCAGTCCCCGGGAGGCAGGGACACTCTGCTCACCCAGAGGAGACCTGCAGGATTTCGGTGGGTTGGAGCTACAGTTGCTAACCTCAGGGCCACTATGGCTCAATGAAAATGAAGGGAAAAGTTAATTGGAACAACAGATAACACCTCTGCAGCCTCTGGACACAGAGAAAGTTGCTCAGATGGCAGAGTGTGCAAACCCCAACAACTGCTAAACCATCCTTTTAGATCAAAACATGGGATGATGGGCTGTATTTTAGCTAAAATATGCAAATGTATGTTGAATAACCAGAACAGTGAATTTCAGAGGTTGTGCATCAGGACCAGGTAGTGGAATAGCTCTCTTCGCAACATTAAACAAGCTAATCAATCAACAGAATCCAAGCTCAGGATGCATTTGCAACCTGGGAAAGAGATGAAATTAAAAGTTGGGACGGAGGTATGAAGCTGTAGCATAATGTCCTCTAAGCTAATCAGAGGTGAGACATAGGGGCCCTAATGACAACCACCTCCAGGTTCTCCCCTAGATGTGGTTCTGTGGGGATCCTGAAGTTGCCTCCATGTTTGTCTGTTGTTCCCCAGGAAGCTTCTATGAACAAAGATGCAGGCCTGGGTTGTTGTGCTTGCATTTTTCTGAGTTTACCGCCCACATCCAGAACTTTTTAATCTCTTTCCCTAGGCAGTAACTGCATACTGAGCCTGAGTTTATCAGCTGCATTTACAGGTGTTTCTATTCAGAATTCACTTTTCCCTCTGTGAGGTGTGAAAAGGTAAAGGCAGTCCAGAGTAGAGACCTGGGGGAGCTCAGAGACACCAGGGCCTCCATGGCATGCATTCATAGCAGTTATGCTATTTTATTACCCATTGAAGCACATCCTGATTGCTTAAGGTATTGGGGCATTGTGAATAGAACTACTATATGTAATGGTGTGCTGTAATCTCGATATACATTTTTGAGGCAGTTGTCTATATTTTTAGGACCATGTGGTGAAACCATGTCTGACTTTGGGGAAAATGCCCAGTTTTTTGATAGTGTTGAACTGTTGTGTGCTCTTCCAGCAATGCACAAGAGTGCCTGTGGCTATTCATCATCCTCATGGTTGATACTACACTTACTAAAGACCTTAGCAGCTCGGTAGGTGTGCAGTGCACTTGGGGTCTTAGTTTGTGCTTTCCTCATGACAGGTGATACTAAGAATCATTTCTATGCTTCTTTACCATCTTGTATCTTTCTTGTGAGTTGTCTGTTCATATCTTTACCTATTATGTTGTCTTATTGTTGAGTGTCTTACTATATTTTTTACACAAGTTTGTTTTAGACATATACTTTCCAAAGATTCCCCCAGTGTTTGACTTGTCTTTTCATTTCCTTAATATGATTTTTTTTACAGAGGAATTTAATACAGTCCACATTATCAGGTTTTTCTTTCATGGATTTCTTGTTGTTATTGTTTGTTTGTTTGATAGCAGGGATTGAACCCAGGGTGCTTAACCACTGAGCCACATCCATAGCTTTCATGGAATTTGGGGGTGGGTTGTATTTAGAACCTCATCATGAAACATGTGGTCATGCACATCTTCTAGAGTTTTACAGTTTTCCATTTTAAATGAAAATCTAGAGAGTAGTTTGATAGGTTCTGGCATCCATATGTGTGGCTTCTTGAAGTGTGTGTCCTTTTGAAGTCAGTGATGTCTAGTCTAGGTTTAAAAAGAGCGTGGTGGGAATTTCTGGAATGCACTGAATCTTCAGATCAGGTTTGAGGTAGTTTCATCTTAATTATATTGAGACCTGAACAAAGACTATCTCTGTATTTATTTATATTTCATTTGATTTCTATATAAACATTTCAAGAATTTCTGAAGTATGATTGTACTTTAATACTTACATGTAAATACTTCAAATTTGGGGTCTCTATTTTAAATATTAATGCTTTAAATTTTTTCTTATTCCAGTTTATATATTTCACTATTTCCCCTACATGATGGCTGAAATATAGGAAATCAATGAAATTTTGTCTATGGGCCATGTACTTTGCTGCTTGCTATCTCCATCCATTCTGATCAAGACATAGGAGGTAGGCTCTATTTCTTTTCAATTTCCAAAATCATGACCTGCAATAGTCAGAACTATGAATTTAAGAGCTTCATTGTGCCTAGCACAAGGGGGTGCAGCTCTGAACAGTGAACACCCAGCATCCTGCACTGCCCCAGTGGCCAGCAGGGGGCACTCAGAACAGCTTTCTGTGATCAACTGCTTTTGGGGGCTGTGTTCTGTGCCCTAATCAAACTTCCTTCTCCTGGGGACCCACCTGAGAGATGCCACATCTAGGGACTCCTAGAGGCTCTATCTAAGGTGTGGACCAGAGGTTTTTTTCTTTTCTTTTTTTTAATCCTGGGGAGACACTGGAAAGATACCATGGACTAGGGATGCCTGGTGGATATGTCTGTGGTGAGGACCAGAGCTTCCTTCTCCTTGGCACCTATCCATAGAGGCTCTACTGTGGATTCAGGATGCCTGAGGTCCATGTGAGGAAAGCATGAGGAAGAAGCTTCCTGTTCACTGCCTGATGGGCTGAGAAGGAAGTTCTGCCATGTTCTTTACTTTCTCAGGTAATATTTTAGGAGAACTTATTTTACAACAGTATTTCTTACTGAGGCTTTGGCTGCTCATTATCATGGTATGTCAATGTATTTTGTATGGCTTGAGTGTCTGAGGACGCAAATGCCCCCTCAAGATGGTGCAGGGAGGGCCCAGTGCCTGGAATCTCACTGGGGCCTGAGGGTAAGGGCTCATGAAAATGCAGCAAGAAGCTCTCAGGAGCCTCTAGGGTGAGAGATGCAAAGATTATGATGGATTGCACTACCCAGAATCCTGGGTAACTGTAGAATCCTCATTGCAGTTACCAGAGCCTTCTGCAGGGAGGGCAGCATGGGTCAAATGACAGACTGTGCTACCCATAATTCTTGGGGACCTGCAGCTTGCAGAGACCTCTGCAGAGAGGGCTGTGCTGACAAAAAATCAAACTATGCTGCCAATTACTTTTGGGTGCCTGCTCTACCCAGGAGCCTCTGGGGGTGAGAATTGTAAGGGCAGAATACCAGACTTCAATGCTCAGAATATCTGGGGATGCCTACATACCCTGTAACCCTGTAAGTCCCACAGGATTTGGTGGTGATGGTTTTGTTGGTAGAGCTCACATCCTAGAATCTCCAGGGTCCCAGGGAAAGCATGGGGTCTTCAGCCCCTGTGATCCTCAGCAGGACTGTGCAGGCCAAACACTAGACTGCATTATTAGAACCCTCAGGGACTGCAGCTTCCAGAATCCTCTGTGGTGAGGGGCAAACCACTGAACTGCATTACCCACAATCCTAAGGGGGAACTTTAGTTTCAGAATTTTCTGCAGTGAGTAGGAAAAACACAGGACTAAATTACCCACAAATCTCGGTGCCAGTAGCTCTCAGGATCCTCTGTTGTGAGGACTGTTGGACTGAGAGCTTAACTACAGTATCCAGAATCCTTGGTGGGGTGTGTTGCCCGTTAGTATGCAGCCTGCAACTCCCTGAGGCCTCCCAAGTGAGAGCTGTGCATTATGCAGGTCAGACTACACTACCTACAATTCCTGGGGACACACTGGTGAGTGTGCCACCTGCAATTCCAGGAGGCTTCCACAGTGAGGTCTTCAGTCCCAAGACAAGCATGTGGCCTTCAGTTCTCATGGCCCTTGCAGTAGGGGCATGTAGGCAAAATACTGGACTACCTTATCCAGAGTCCTCAGGGGGAATTGCAGTTCCCAGGATCTGCAATAGTGAGGACTTCAGGGTAGGGAGCTGAACTATACTACCTAGAATTCTTGGAGGTGCCCCGTGTCCATGTGGCCTGGAACTCTCAGAGGCTTCCACACTGAGGGCTATGGAGGTAGAGGGCAATACTATACTACCCAGAATCCCTGGGGGCCTGCAACTCCCAGACACCTTCCTTTTGAGTACCGCCGGGGCAAACTTTGTATTGCACTACACAGACTCCTCAGGGGTGTCTAGGTAGGCTTGTGCTACAACGATCCCAGAGCCATGATGGGGGTGAAGTCCACGTAGGTAGGATGGATTGCTTGACCCAGAATAATCATGGCCCACAGCTCTCAGTGACCTCTGCGGTCAGAGCTGACTGAGTAGAACTGATTACAATACTCAGAATTCCTGGAGGCTCTGAGCTCTAGGTAGTCACTGTACAGTTGAACATAGCCCCAGGCTATAATACCCATGATCCTTGGGGGCTTGCAGCTCCCAGAATCCACTGTAGTGATGCTGCATGGACAGAACACCAGAATACACTGTCTAGAATCCCTAGGGATGCCTGAGTGAGTGTGTAGCCTGCAATTTCTAGAGGCCTCTGCAGTGGGGGCTGCATTGTAGAAGACTGGATTACACTACCCAGAATCCTGGGTGGGGGTATGAGGGTGAATGTGCTACCTGAAACCCCCATAGACCTCTGAAGTGAGGGCTGAGTGGGCACAATGCCAGTCTACACTGTTCAGAATCGCTGGGGGTGCCTGAGTAGCCTGCAGCTCACAGCGACCTCTGCAGCTGGCCTGCAATGTGGAATACAAGACTGCACTACCCAGAATCCTAGTGGTATGAGGGTGAATGTGCTACTTGCAATCCCTAGGCTTCTGGGGTGAGGGCTGCATGGGTAGAACACCAGAGTCCACTGCCAGGGTTCTCCAGGGTGTCTGGGCCAGCACATGGAACACAGCTTCCATGGTCCTGAAGGCAAAGACTGTGTGAGCAGAGCACCAGACTACACTGTCCAGAAACCCTGAGAACCCTGAATCTGTGTAGCCTGAAGCTCCTAGAGGCATCCATGGTGAGAGCTGGACAGGGAGGACAGACTGAATGATCTACAATGCTGTCATAGGCTACTGGTAATTTGGTCTGAGCTCAGGTTCTTCTACCCTCCTACAGTGGTCACCCTGGGCTGGGAATTAACAGATTTTTTTAAAAAAATTCCTGATTCTAAAATGGGGCAGACCCTGGCTAAGTCACTGTCTCAAAGACTACATGTCCCAGAAGCCTTTGTGGTGGTCTCTGCCCTCGGGTGCCTGAGTGAGGGTCTAGACTCCCTGTGGAAGCCTCCCTCTGTTCCTCTGCCCACCTGGCTCAGGCTGCTGCAGCCCTTGGCCTGGTGGAGTGCAGGGAGGGGGTCTCCTGGACTCCATTTCTCCTCTTCTGAGATTTCACTCCTCAGGTGCCACAGCCAGACCTAGTTAGAGCAGTGGGAACATATTTTATTCATTAACTGCTGAGGGTGGAAGAAGGTGCTGACATTCACCAGGGAGCCAGGACAGGCCCTGCCTCTGAGCTGGGAGGAGCTTCTGTACAGCGCATGGCCAAAGGGGCGTGGTCAATAAGGGGCAGGGCCTTGCCGCCATCTTTAATGCTGCCTCCTTGAGAATGAGGAGCTGACTTCCCTCTCAGGACCAACCCGGGAGAGCCCCAGTCCTGGGAGTGTTGGGTCACTCCACAGGGAGTGGCAGAGCCCCCTTCTCAGAGCAGATTGAGAGAGACACCCAGGTTGCGGACTCTCGTGGGTCATGCCTCCAGGGGCTCACGGAGCTCCCTTCTCAGAGCAGCCTCAGCGTGTGGATTCTTGGCTTAGGGACTTTCGTGAGTCTTGTCTCTAGGGATGCCCAGGGTTCCCTTCTCCTCAGCAGCCTGAGAGAGACACTTGGTGTGGGGACCCTCGTGGGCCACATCTCTAGGGGTGCCTGGGGCTCCCTTCAACTCAGAGTGGCCTGAGGGAGACGCCTGGTGCGGGCACCCTCTTGGGTCATGTCTCTAGGGACGCCCAGGGTTCTGTTCTCCTCAGAGTAGCCTGAGGTAGATGCCTGGTGTGGGGACCATTTTGGGTCACATTCTAGGGACACTGGGGGGGCTCCCTCACCCTTACAGCAGCCTGAGGGAGATGCCAGGCCTGAGGAGCCTCGGGGGTCACGTCTCTAATTAGGCTGGGGGTTCCCTTCTCCTCTGAGCGGCCTGGGGCAGACGCTAGGGTTGTTGTGCGCCAGGGTTGCTGTGCGTGGCCGAACGGGGCATGGCCAGCCAGGGGCGGGGCCTCAGCGCCATCTTTAAGGCAGCTTCCTTGAGAGTGAGGAGCTGGCTCCTCCCTCAGGACCAACCCGGGAGAGCCCCAGTCCTGGGAGTTTTGGGTCACTCCACAGGGAGGGGCAGAGCTCCCTTCTCAGAGCAGATTGAGAGAGACACCCAGGTTGCGGACTCTCATGGGTCATGCCTCCAGGGACTCACGGAACTCTCTTCTCCTCAGAGCAGTCTCAGTGGACTCTTGGCTTAGGAACTTTTGTGAGTCGTGTCTCTAGGGATGCCTGGGGTTCCATTCTCCTCAGAGCAGCCTGAGGGAGACGCCTGGTTTGGGGACCCTCTTGGGTCACATTCTAGGGACACTGCAGGGCAGCCTCATCCTTACTGCAGCCTGAGGGATATGCCAGGCCTGGGGAGCCTCCTGGGTCACGTCTCTAAGTAGCCCCGGTTTCCCTTCTCCTCAGAGCTGCCTGGGGGGGTTGCCAGGGTTGCTGTGTTTGGCCAAAGGGGGCGTGGTCAATAAGGGGTGGGGCGTCGCCGCCATCTTTAATGCTGCCTTTTTGAAAGTGAGGAGCCTGCTTCCCCCTCAGGACCAACCCGGGAGAGCCCCATTCCTGGGAGTGTTGGGTCACTCCACTTGGAGGGGCAGAGCTCCCTTCTCAGAGCAGATTGAGAGAGACCCAGGTTGGGGACTCTGGTGGGTCATGCCTCCAGGGGCTCAGGGAGCTCACTTCTCAGAGCAGCCTCAGCGCGGACTCTTGGCTTAGGGACTTTTGTGAGTCATGTCTTAGGGATGCCTGGGGTTCCCTTCTCCTAACATTGGCCTGAGGGAGACGCCAGATGTGGGGAGCCTTGTGGGTAACAACTCTATGTAGGCCCTGGCTTTTCTTCTCCTCAGAGTGGCCTGAGGGAGATGCCTGGTGTGTGGACCCTCGTGGTTTATGTCTCTTTGGATGCCTGGGGTTCCCTTCTCCTTTGAATAGCCTGGGGAAGATGCCTGGCTTGGGGACCCTCATGGGTTATATTTTTAGAGAAGTCTGGGGTTTTCTGCTCAGAGCAGCCTGAGGAGATGCGTAGCATGGGGACCCTCATGGGTCATGTCTCTAGGGACACCTGTGATTCCCTTTTCCTCAGAGCAGCCTCAGAGAGATGGCTCAGAAGCTTCTGGCAGCTCTGGCAGCTGGTGAGGGGATGGTGGGAAGCATGAGGAGCAAACCCTGTCCTGGACCCGAGAGCTGAGGGCATCCTTGGCTGTCAGCCCCTCTCTGTCCTTCACAATTTCATCCTGGCTCCCTGTGCAGCAGTGACCCTTCCTTAGGCTATGACCCTCATCATCTTAATATAGTGACCCAGGGTGGTTTCTAGGGAATCTTGCTGGAGAGGAAGGAGGAATGTACAGCCTAAGGGAAGGGGACCCCAGTCCACTTCCTTGTTTTCCTTAGTGTTTAAATGGTTTGCTTTTTCTTGCAGTGTTAAAATAGTAGAAAAAAATTGAAAAGTACATATGTTAACAGCCCACTATGTCATTTTAAAAAACTTTTTTAATTTTTATTTTTGGGTACTGGGGATTGAACTCAGTACTTATCTTTTTTTTTTTTTGTTGTTGTTGTTGCATGTGATCACTGAGCCATATCTCCAGCCCTATTTTGTATTATAGAGACAGGGTTTTACTGAGGTGCTTCATGCCTTGCTTTTGCTGAGGCTGGTTTTGAAGTCGAGATCCTTCTGCCTCAGCCTTTTGAGCCTCTTGAGTTTAAACATATTACTTCTAACAAAGCCAGAATTTATTAAAAATACATCTCATGTTTTTTGTGGAACCGAACTCATGAACCACATTTTTCTTTTTCTTTAATCTCTGCTTAGTTTTTTTTTTTCAATTTTTTTTTAGTTGTAGAAGGGCACAATACATTTATTTTATTTATTTATTTTTATGTGGTGGTGAGGATCAAAACCAGTGCCTCACACATGCTAGGCAAGCGCTCTACCACTGAGCTACCACAGCCACACGTTTTTCTTTTGGTGGAGAGTTTAATTAGCAAGAAGCCACCCCTCCAGGACCCTCTTGCTAAGGCCTTCCCCTCCAGACCCTGCCTCTCCTCTATACCCCACATATATTCTATGGCCCTGCTTGTCCTCCTGAACCACCCTTCCCCCTCTTTCCTACCCTGCCTCTCCTCTAGGTCCTACTCATGTTCCAGGGCCTGTCCCTTCCTCAGGTCCCACCCCTCTGTGAAGCCCTGCCCCCATGTGACTCATTCTCCCCCTCCTTCAGACCCTGTCTCTCCTCCAGATCTTTGCCTTCTTCCTGTCCTGCCCCTCCTGCAGACCTAACCCCTCCTCTTTAAAAATTTTTTTGTTGTTGCACATGGACACAATGCCTTTATTTTGTTTATTTATTTTTATGTGGTGCTTAGGTTTGAACCCAGTGCCTCACACATGCTAGGCAAGTGCTCTACCACTGAGCCATAACCCCAGCCCAACCCTCCTCCTCTTTAAGACCCTGCCTCTTCTCCAGACCCCACTTATCTTCCAGGCTCCCCCCTCCTCCTGACCTTCCGTCCCCCTCCTCTAGACTCTGCCCCTGCTAGTCTAGGATGAGCAGCTCCCTGGCTGCTGTGCTAATTGGCATTATATTTGTAATGGTGCACAAATAACATCTGTTGTATAAACACTGACATCCTGCATTGGATGAATTATCTTGACTAGTATTAAAATTTGACATACCATAAAATAAATTTAGAAAAGTCACCTTTCTCTCTCTTTTATTCTCTATAGATCATGAACATTTGAAATAAAATCAGAATTTGTTAAAGGGCAGATGACTGCCAGCCTTGAGCCCTGATGATCCCAGGATCCCATCCAGTGGGAGAACTCTAAGTATCAGTCCAAGCTTTTGTATGCTAATTGATTTATTTTTCTTATTTTAGAGTTATTTTGCTATGTAATTCCCCATGGCCTTTGGTTCTGTGTAATAGGTTTTTGCTATTCAATTTTTAATTAATATTCTTTCAATTTTCTACAGAATTTTTAAAACATTTTTTTAGTTGTCAGTGGATCTTTTTATTTTATTTATTTATTTTGTTTATTTATATGTGGTACTGAGGATTGAACCCAGGGCCTAACACATGCCAGGCAAATGCTCTGCCTTTGTGCCACAACTCTAGCCCTGTATAGGATTTTTAATTCTGTGAACTTCTATTTTTTATTCATTTTCTATTTGATTACACCAATAAGGAATATTTTAAAAATTTCTTTTAGCTTACTTTGTTTTTGATTGAGAGAATTGTTTTGTTTGAGAGAATTGTCTTGTTTGGAAATGCTCATAATCAAATGATTTTAATTAATTTCCATTTATTAAGACATGTTTGAGACTGGGTGTGCACCTCAGTGGCAGAGCACTTGCCTGGCATGTGAGAGGCCATGGAGTCCATCCCAGCACCACACACACAGAAGATGTCTTTGACAGGACTCAAGCATGAGAGATAGTTTCAAGATCATGTATTGGGGCTGGGATTGTGACTCAGCAGTAGAGCACTCAACTAGTATGTGCAAGGCCATGGGTTTGATCCTCGGCACCACATAAAAATAAGTAAATAAAACAAAGGTATTGTGTTGAACTACAACTAAAAATAAAGAAAAAATTTAAAAAAAGATTATGTATTTACACATATACACATATACCAAAGTGCCTCTTCCAAATTCATATGAAATTATTCTTAGAAAATTTCAAATCAGTTTTAAAAGAGAAGAGGGATGATGATATTTTTAATGTTAACTATTGATATTTCATGATATTTAAAACCACTATGGATGAAATCTCCTGAGATGCAAATCATTACAAAATGTAAGAGACAAGTCAGTAGCTGCTTTTTTGTAATTCATATACATTTACTAAAAATAAGCTTTTTAAAAAACAGATATTTTCTTCTTTTCAAATTTAGAAAGCATTTCCATATGTCCTATTAAAGTTCTATATTCATCAGAAAGTTCTCTTATTCCTTGCATACAAAGGGATGGGCCTTCTAATGAGCATGATACTTTATGTTGTCAGAAATTCTTGTGGGAGAACTCTTTAAGTGTTTTGCCTCTGTTCAAAATATTATTTAAAAATGTATCAATTTGCTTTTGATTTCAGAAATTTGTCTTTTTTTTGAAATTATGTATTTATTAGTATTTAGGGGTATTTCATGTAGGAAATGCCATGATTACATTGTATCCTAATGTTGGTGCCCCATGTGCTTATAAGGTGGCTTTCAGAATGCAGTTGAGTATCTCTCTCATATTTGTTGGATTCATTAGAAAAGTACATGCACTTTTGATCATATTTAAATGGTTTCATTTGAATTATTAGAAGCAGAAATCAGACATGTTAGTGTTGTGAGCTGAACAAAGTGCAGGTTTACTTTAATCATTTTGAGGAGGTTGACATAATGGCTTCTGCCTTGTTCTGTACCTGCCACAGTTGTCAGATGTCTCACCCGGAGAATTTTTTTTTGGCACTGGGGATTAAACCCAGGGCCTTGCTTGTGCTATGCAAGCCCTGAACTACCTATGTCCCCAGTCTTTGTTACAATTTCATTTTGAGACAGGGTCTAGCTGAATTGCTAATGTCAGCCTCAAATTTGTGATCCTTCTGCTTTATCCTCCCAAATAGCTGAGATGACAGGCATGAGTCAAAGTGTCTGGCTTGTCCTGGAGGATTTTGATGTCAGTATCATATGTTTCCAATGTGTTAATAATTTCTAAGCTAGATTATGTTCATTTTTCTTATCAACAGTCAATAAAGCCTTTTTGTTGTTTTTTGATGGTATGCTTAATGTGAACATGGTTTATGATGTGACACCACTATTTATGGTGATCTAGCTCTGCAATACATTGTAAGGAGAGTATTTTGATTCTGAGAGTCTCAAGTGTTTTAGGTCCAACATGTTTCCTTTAGAGGAGTGATTATTCATTTTCTATTTGATTACAAAAAATAAGACACAAATTCTTTTTTTTTTTTTTTTTGTGGTTCCGGGTGTTGGTCCTAGGGACTCCTGCATGCTAGGAAATCTTTCTACATCCCCAGCTCCATAGATCCTTTAGTTGTCATTAGCTTCATGATGAGCTAGTGACAATAAAATTACTTAGAAGTTCAACTAGATTTAGACTCATAGAAGAGTGTGGACATCCATAGCTCCTTGTGATTTCTAAAAGGTAGAGTGTTTTCTCACAACACAGCAGCATCTAATATAATTTCTGGACCAAGCTGACACCTCTGCTTCTCTTGGCTCACCACTTCCTGCAGAGTTCTTGGAGGAGATGACTATTTCTTTGACTATTTGTCCCAGTCACAAATGTTTGATTATATTGCTGCTAAAAAGGTATGCATAGAAATAAAATAGAGACAAGGATTCTTTGGGATAAATGATTCAGTCACAGTGAGTCTATTTGCATTAGGATATATATATATATTTATAAAGTCACTCTTTCAGGAAAGTTAAACCAGGAGTTGAAATAGAATCTCTAAAATGTCCTTTTTTTTCCCTCTAGTGATCAAGTTTTAAGAAGGCAAACCTAGAACTTAGTGACAGCATAAAAATATAAGGAGTTTACTTATGTTATTACTTCAACATGAAATATGTAAAAGAAGCACATATTTTGAATTTTATATTAGTTTGAACTATTTGATTTTTGTGTTGTGAATGTTCATAATAAAATACAGAACTAGCTAAGAGTGTCAGTTACCAGTAATTAACTGTATGAATAATTAAACAAGTAAGTGTTTGAGAAAATATAACCATGTCCTAAGGTTTTACTTTAGAGTAATTTAATGGTGTTTTTTTGTTGTTGTTGTTGTTTGTTTTTGGTGTGGGGGTACTGGGGATTGAATCCAGGGGCACTTAATCATTGAGCCACATCCCCAGCCCTTTTTAATATTTTATTTAGAGGCAGGGTCTCACAGAGTTACTTAAGGCCTCACTAAGTTGCTGAGGCTGGCTTTGAACTCGAAATCCTCCTGCCTCAGCCTCCCAAGATGCTGAGATTACAGGCATGTGCCACCATGCCAGGCTTAGTTTTATCTTTATAGAGAAATTGAAAAGAAAGTGCAGAGATTTCCCAGGTAGCCTCAACCTGGTTTCTTCCCTTGTTAAGACTTAGGTGAGCTGTCTCTAAAGTGTTAACATCTTAGACCATTTGTCATGAAGAAAAAATAATGGTATGTTAACATTAACTGAGGTCACATATCCTTTGGATTCTCAGTTATGTGTCTTCCTGTTCTAGGATCTCATCTAGGAGCCAACATGACATCCAGTCATCATGTCTCCATAGACTTCTCTTGGCGTGACAGTTTCTGTGAACTTCCTTCTTCTGATGACCTTGACAGCATTGAGGACAACTTGTCAGGTATTTTTTAGAATTTTTTTTGAATTTTCCTTTTTTTCCCATATTTAAACTGGGGCTGTGGGTCTGGGGGAGGCAGGTCACAGAGGTGAAGAGCTGCTCTGTCATCTCTTGTCCTTATTGTCCTATTAGTATTGACTGTGCTCACCTGGCTGAGGCAGTGCCTTTCAGGTTTCCTTGTGTTTCCTATATTTAGCCTGGGGCTATTGGACTGGGGGAAGCTGGTCACTGAGATGAAAAGCAGCTCTATCATCTCATGCCCTCAAGGTGAAATGGTAGTATTGATTGTGCTCACCTGCTTGAGGAAGGGCCTTTCAGGTTTCTTACTGTGAAGTTACTCTTTTTTTGCATGTCCACATTGTCTGTTCTTCGGGAGGAAGTCGTAATGCAGAGCCCACACTTAGGGATCAGAGAGTTAGCTCTACCTCCTTGATGACTGTGTCTCTCTCAATTCTATAGAATTCTTCTGCACAAGAGGTTTCTACTCAACCTCATTTGTTTGTGTATTCAGTCATTTATATATATCAGTCATCTGGATAATTTGCTTAAGCTGATTTTTGTCCCCCCCCCCCCTTTTAAAAAATACTTTCCTGCTCAATTCATCCCTACTTTAACCATTGGGAATTCTTTCCATTCTCTCCTGTTGTCCTTTAACATATTTTCTGGTTTTGTCCCAAAGTTTTTTCTTTCTGATATTTAAATTACCCTGACTTATATATTTACTGTCTTACTTTTAGTATCAGCCATTTCTTCAAAGAGTCATGGCTCCTTTGATTGGAGAGTGATATTAAAATCTTTCATCTGGCAGGGGCTGGGGTTGTGACTCAGTGGCAGTGTACTCATCTGGCATGTGTGAGGCACTGGGTTCCATCCTCAGTACCACATAAAAATAAACAAATAAAATAAAGGTCTTTAAACAGTGTATAAAAAATATTTCATCTTGCATCTTGATCCACACAACTGACAATGCAAAGAAGTTTATGTGTATTCTAATCTTTTCATACCCCCTAGTTATAACTATGTTTATGTGGAACCATCTGTGAATGTATTAAGCAAAATGTGAGTTTATACTGATCTGCAATCAGTGGATTCTGACCCATTATGACATAGATCCCTCTGCCTTCACCCCTTGTTTATCATAACTTCTCACCCCATCAGTGGGAAATCTAGCTCCCAGTTTCTGCCATATAATTAATTCATTGTTCCATTATGAGCAATGAATTCATTTTGCTCCAGATTATGGGCTGTGACATAATAAGGAATACACATTCAGCCTCTGCACCCAGTTCCTGGTGCAGCACTCCTAAAATCTTCATATTTGCTGAGTGACAGAGGTGTTTGGAGCATTTTTTTTGTCCTAATATTGATTCTTTTACCTTGGTTATTTGCACAGAGCTCCTAAATCCTGCAGAATCTCCTGGGGGCCTAGGAGGGGCTTGTGCTTTAATAAGGACTTTTGGTGGGCTCTAGGGAAGCTTCAGGATGGAGGATGGTCATGAGAAAAACCACAGGAAGGGTGGTGCACCGCAACTCCATGTAGATGGAGACTCCTGTGCTGGGAGGCACCTGGGCCTCATCCTGCACAAGTCTTCCTCTGTAATTTTGTCTTTTCTAGAATGTCATAAAAGGTAAACCATATAGCATGTAGCCTCTTCAGCCTGGCTTATTTCACTTAGTGTACCAGGTAGAATTTATCTATTTCTCTGTGTAGGGTGGTAGTTCATTCCTTTATATTCTGTGTTGGTTATGCATTCAGGTATGGGAGGACATTTTTTTTTGAATTTTAATATTCATTTTTTAGTTTTCGGCGGACACAACATCTTTGTTTGTATGTGGTGCTGAGGATCGAACCTGGGCTGCATGTATGCCAAGCGAGCACGCTACCACTTGAGCCACATCCCCAGCCCTGGGAGGACATTCTTATTTATGATCTGATCAGCATCATAGAGCTGCTATTCATAATTACATGCTAGTTTTGTTTTGACATAGTTTTTCAAAGAATTTCTCTAAAAGAAGATGATTTATAGGGACACTACTGGGTTATAGATTGGACTTTTTTGCTTTGGGAAGAACTGGCACATCATCTTCCAAAATGGCCATGCCACATGTTCTCCTAGTAATGCCTGAGACTGCTGGTATCTCACATCCTGCAGCTGTTGGTGCACTGCTGTTTCTTTAGTTCAGTAGTTCTAAAAGATGTGCCATACTACCTCACTATTGTTTTAATTTATGATTCCCTGATGACATGCGATGCTGAGCATCATTTTGTATAACTATGTGCCATCTTTTACAGAGTAGGAAAAAAGTGTGTGTGTGTGTGTGTGTGTGTGTATGTGTGTGTGCATGTGTGCATGTATGAGTGTGTGTGTGTGTGGTGCTGGGGATTGTACCACAGGCCTCACATAAACTAGGCAAGTGCTCTACCACTGAGCTAATCCCATCCTTTAAAAAATTTCCTAGGCTGGGCTCAAGTTTGCAATCTTCCTGCCTCAACCTTTTCAATAATTGTGGTTGTTGGCATGCAACAGTGCACTTCGTAAAAAATTGAACTTTATAAAGTCCATGTTATTGGTATTTTTTTTCAGTCAGTTGGTATTTGGTATTGTGAGTTAAATCTCATCAGCAAGGACTGGTGATGTAGCTCAGTATTAGAAAGTTTGTACAGCAAGTGTGAGGCCCTACATTCAAACCCCCCTGAAACAAATATACACTACCATTACTAAATCTAAGATTACATAGATTTTCTTATTTCTTTCCAGATTTTTTTTAGTTTTATCACATTTTAGTTGTGGACTATTATGAGTTAATTTTTGTAGGAGTTTCTGTTTGTGTCTACATTCATTTCACTTAATAAGTTTTCAATAATTTGTTCAATCACCATTTCTTAAAAAACAAGGATACTGGGTTTCATTTTAGTTTGAATTTCCAAAATCATGGCCTTGAGTAATCTAGATACAGTACTGAATTTCATCCATTTCTCAGGAATGTCATGGGGTGCCCATACACCACTGAATTGAAGCATTCTGTGCTGGGTCCTAATGACCACCAGAGGGTATGTGCCACCTTCCTGGATATGGCAGTGTCATAATCCTGTTACGGTGGATTGATAATGCTAACATGTTGTCTGTGTGCAGCGTCTAATGCTAATGTATTATCCATAGTAGCCTTTGATGCTATTGTGACCATATGTGGCCTCTAATACAAATATAGTGTCCATAGAGTAGCCTTGAACACTAATATAACACCTTCCATATTAATATAATGTCCACATCATGGCCTCTAATACTAAAATAATATTCACAAAATGACATAAAAAACTAATATAATAGCTGCCCTGTGGTCTCTAATCCAAATATAATATACATACTATAACATCTAAAGCAAAATAGTATCTCCCTGTGATCTTTAATACTAATATGAAATCCATAGTGTAGCACCTAAGGCTAATATAATAGCTGCCCTGTGTCCTTTCATGTTTTTATGGTATCCATAGCTATTATGGTTTAGATATGAGTTATCCTTTAAAAAACTAATGTGAGTCAATGAGATAAAATTTAAATGTGTAATGACTGGATCCTGAGAGCATTAACCTACATCAGTGCACCAATGTAATGAAAGCATTAACCTAATTATCCACTGATAGGGATTAACTGGGTGGTAACTGTAGGGAGTAACTGGACAAGGTGGGTAAATGGTGGCATTCCTTTGAGGTTAATATTTTGTCCCTGGGGAGAAGAGCGCTCTCTCTCTCTCTCTCTCTCTCTCTCTCTCTCTCTCTCTCTCTCTCTCTCTCTCTCTCCCCTCCCTCCCTCCCTCCCTCCCTCTCTCTCTCTCCCCCCTCCCTCCCTCCCTCCCTCTCTCTCTCTCCCTCTCTCCCTCTCCTTGTTTGCCAGCTTTTCTTCTTTACAGTTTTGGCAATGATGTTCTGCTTCAATTTGGACCAAGAGCTCAGTGGGTAGAGTGCTTGCCTAGCATGTGTGAGGCACTGGGCTCAATTCTCAGCACTGCATATAAATAAATAAAAGTCCATTGATTACTAAAAAGATTCTTTTAAATGAGCAATTGTGTTGTGTGTCTTTGGAGTGAGACCTCTGAAACCATGAGCAGCAAATAAGCTTTTCCTTTTTAAAATTTTTCTTCTCAGATCTTTTGGTCACAGTGGTGAAAAACTGACTAAATCAGTGAGTGGGTTTTTGCTATGAATAACCTATACGATTCAGTAGTCTTTGGAGATTTTTTTGGGGGGAGGAAGTTTGAAATATTTAGAGATAAAGCTGGGAAAGGTTTAGTATGTTGCAGGTGGAGCTTAATGAGGGAGTCTGGTGGGTTCTCAGAAGTTTAAAATGCCAATAGGATTGTAAAAAACAAAGAATGGAGTTGTAAGGTTTCAGAGGAAGAGGACTGTGTTGAAATACGACTAGAGGGCATTCATATTACACCCTTCTAGGAAGTTGTCTACATTTTGCCTGTGTCCTGAGACATTCTATGAGGTTGAATTAAAAGGTGATCAACTAATTAATCTGGCAAAGGAAATTTCAAGGCAACACAGGATTCAGGTAGTGAGATGGATATTGCTGGTGACCTTTAGTCAAATTTACTGTGGATCAGATCAGAAAGCAGAGCAGAAAGATTTTAACAATTTTCAGTTTGCCCAGAAAAATGTAAAACTGGAGTGAAGGAAGTTGTTATTGTTCAGGACATTACCACCACTGCAGAGATGCTAAATTACTTTACCCAGAGACAATATAAAAGATGGCTTGTGTGCATCTTAGGAATTGAAAAGATCTCACCTATCTCTGGCTCAAGGTTATAAAAGTAAAAATTCTTTGAGACCATTTGTGCACCTGCTTGAACAAGGGGGTTGGGAAGTTGTTTCACCATGCCAGGCACTCAGAGGATACTACAGCCATAGTCATAGAAATCTTGCCTACTGGTTGAGATGGTAAAAGAACTTGGCATCAACCACATGGTGCTTTTTCTATTATCTTCTTTTTTTTTTTGATTGGGGGACATTGGAGTTAGGGAGTTATGGAGGCTTTCACTGAGATTTCAAAGGAAACCTGGGAGGCCAGGAAAATGGTTAGTTGCTGTTGGCAGCCTCTGAGAGTGTGATGTATGAAGTGAGAAGGCAGCTGGAACTGTAGTGGAGACCCCAAGATTAAAGATTGCGGCTCAGAGACACCAGGGCCTCCATGGCATAGATTCATAGCAGTTATGCTATTTGTTCACCCATTGAAGCACATCCTGATTGCTTAAGGTATTGGGGCATTGTGAATAGAACTACTATATGTAATTGCATGCTGTTATCTAGATATACATTTTTGAGGAAGTTGTCTATATTTTTAGGATTGTGTGGTGACATCATGTCTAACTTTAGGGAAAATGCCCAGTTTTTTGATAGTGTTGAACTGTTGTGTGCTCTTCCAGCAATGCACAAGAGTGCCTGCGGCTGCTCATCATCCTCATGGTTGATACTACACTTACTAAAGACCTTAGCAGCTCAGTAGGTGTGCAGTGCACCTTGGGGTCTTAGTTTGTGCTTTCCTCATGACAGGTGATACTAAGAATCATTTCTATGCTTCTTTGCCATGTCGTATATTTCTTGTGAGTTATCTGTTCATGTCTTTACCCATTATGTTTTCTTATTGTTGATTGTCTCAGTATATTTTTTACACAAGTTTGTTTTAGACATATATCTTCCAAAGATTCCCCCAGTGTTTGACTTGTCTTTTCATTTCCTTTATATGATTTTTTTTTACAGAGAAATTTACTATAGTCCACATCAGGTTTTCTTTCATGGATTTCTTGTTGTTATTGTTTGTTTGCTTGGTAGCTGGGATTGAACCCAGAGCTTAACCACTGAGCCACGTCCCCATCTTTTATGGATTTTTTTTTGCGGGGGCTACATATAAAACCTTATCATGAAACGTGGTCATGCATATCTTCTGGAGTTTTAGTGTTTCACATTTTAAATTCAAGTCTAGGGAGTATTTTGATAGGTTCTGGCATCCAGATATGTGGCTTCTTGAAGTGTATTCTTTTGCAGTCAGTGCTGTCTAGTCTAGGTTTATAAATAGCTTGTTGGGAATTTCTGGAATGCACTGAATCTTCAGATCAGATTTGAGATAATTTCATCTTAATTATATTGAGACCTGAACAAAGACTAGCTCTGTATTTATTTATATTACATTTGATTTCTTTATAAACATTTCAAGATTTTCTGAAGTATGATTGTACCTTAATACTTACATGTAAGTACTTCAAATTTGGGGTCTCTATTTTAAATATTAATGCTTTAAAATTTTTCTTATTCCAGTTTATAAATTTCACTGTTTCCCCTACATGATGGCTGAATTATAGGAAATCAGTGAAATTTTGTGTATGGGTCATGTACTTTGCTACTTGCTATCTCCATCCATTCTGATCAAGACATAGGATGGTAGGCTCTATTTCTTTTCGATTTCCAAAATCATGACCTGGAATAGTCAGAACTATGAATTTAAGAGCTTCATTGTGCCTAGCACAAGGGGGTGCAGCTCTGAACAGTGAACACCCAGCATGCTGCACTGCCCACAGTGGCCAGCAGGGGGCACTCAGAACAACTTTCTCTGATCAACTGCTTTTGGGGGCTGTGTTCTGTGCCCTAATCCAACTTCCTTCTTCTGGGGATCCACCTGAGAGATGCTACATCTAGGGACTCCTAGAGGCTCTATCTAAGGTGTAGACCAGAGGTTTTTTTTTCCTTCTTCTTTTTTTAAATCCTGGGGAGACACCTGGAAAGATACCATGGACTGGGGATGCCTGGTGGATATGTCTATGATGATGACCAGAGCTTCCTTCTCCTTGGCACCTACCCATGGAGGCTCCACTGTGGATTCAGGATGACCGAGATCCATGTGAGGAAAACATGAGGAAGAAGCTTCCTGTGCACTGCCTGGTGGGCTGAGAAGTAAGTTCTGCCATGTTCATTACTTTCTCGGGTAATATTTTAGGAGAACTTATTTTACAACAGTATTTCTTACTGAGGCTTTGGCTGCTCATTATCATGGTATGTCAATGTATTTTGTGTGGCTTGAGTGTCTGAGGACACAAATGCCCCCTCAAGATGGTGCAGGGAGGACCCAGTGCCTGGAGTCTCACTGGGGCCTGAGGGTAAGGGCTCATGAAAATGCAGCAAGAAGCTCTCAGGAGCCTCGTGGATGAGAGATGCAAATATTATGATGGATTGTACTACCTAAATCCTGGGTAACTGCAGAATCCTCATTGCAGTTACCAGAGCCTTCTACAGTGAGGGCAACATAGGTCAAATGACAGACTGTGCTACCCATAATTCTTGGGGACCTGCAACTTGCAGAGACCTCTGCAGAGAGGGCTGTACTGACAAAAAATCAAACTATGCTGCCAATTACTTTTGGGTGCCTGCTCTGCCCAGGAGCCTCTGGGGGTGAGAATTGTAAGGGCAGAATACCAGACTTCAATGCTCAGAATCTCTGGGGATGCCTGCATACCCTGTAACCCTGTAAGTCCCAGAGGATTTGGTGGTGATGGTTTTGTTGGTAGAGCTCACTTCCTAGAATCTCCAGGGTCCCAGGGAAAGCATGGGGTCTTCATCTCCTGTGATCCTCACCAGGAATGTGCAGGCAAACCCTAGACTGCATCATCCAGAACCCTCAGGGACTGCAGCTCCCAGAATCCTCTGTGGTGAGTGGGCAAACTATTGAACTGCATTAGTCACAATCCTAAGGGGGAATTTGAGTTTCAGAATTTTCTGCAGTGAGTAGGAAAAACACAGGACTGTATTATCCACAAATCTTGGTATCAGCAGCTCTCAGGATCCTCTGTTGTGAGGACTGTTGGACTGAGAGCTTAACTACAGTATCCAGAGTCCTTGGTGAGGTGTGTTTCCCAGGTGAGTATGCAGCCTGCAACTCCCAGAGGCCTCCCAAGTGAGAGTTGTGCATTATACAGGTCAGACTATACTACCTACAATTCCTGGGGACACATTGGTGAATGTGCTGCCTGCAATTCCAGGAGGCTTCCACAGTGAGGTCTTCAGTACCAAGTCAAGCATGTGGCCTTCAGTTCTCATGGCCCTTGCAGTAGGGGCATGTAGGCAAAACACTGGACTACCTTCTCCAGAATCCTCAGGGGGGAATCACAGTTCCAGGATCTGCAATAGTGAGGGCTACAGGGTAGGGAGCTGAACTACACTACCTAGAATTCTTGGACATGCCCGTGTCCATGTGGCCTGGAACTCTCAGAGGCTTCCACACTGAGGGCTATGGAGGCAGAAGACAGGACTATGCTACCCAGAATCCCTGGGGGCCTACAGCTCCCAGACACCTACCATTTGAGTACTGCTGGGGCAAGCTTTGTATTGCACTACACAGACTCCCAGGGGTGTCTAGGCAGGCTTGTGCTACACAGATCCCAGAGCTTTGATGGTGAAGTCCACTTAGGTAGGATGGACTGCACAACCCAGAATAATCAGTGGCCTACAGCTCTCAGAGACCTATGCGGTCAGGGCTGACTGAGTAGAACTGACTAGAATACTCAGAATTCCTGGATGCTCCAAGCTCTAAGTAGTCACTGTACAGTTGAACATAGCACCAGGCTATAATACCCATTATCCTTGGGGGCTTGCAGCTCCCAGAATCCACTGTAGTGATGCTGCATGGGCAGAACATCAGACTACACTGTCCAGAATCCCTAGGGATGCCTGAATGACTTTGTAGCCTGCAATTTCTAGAGAGTTCTGCAGGGGAGGGGGGGGTGGCTGCATTGTAGAAGGCTGGTTTATACTGCCCAGAATCCTGGGTGGTTGTATGAGGGTGAATGTGCTACTTGAAGTCTCTATAGGCTTCTGGAGTGAGGGCTGAATGGGCAGAATGCCAGACTACACTGTTCAGAATCACTAGGGGTGCCTGAGTAGCCTGCAGCTCACAGAGACCTCTGCAGCTGGGCTGCATTGTAGAATACGAAACTGCACTACCCAGAATCCTGGCACTATGAGGGTAAATGTGCTACTTGCAACCCCTAGGCTTCTGGGGTGAGGGCTGCATGGGTAGAACACCAGAGTCCACTGCCAGGGTCCTCCAGGGTTCCTGGACCAGCACATGGGAAACAGCTTCCATGGTCCTGAAGGGCAAAGACAGTGTCGGTAGAGCACCAGACTACACTGTCCAGAATCCCTGAGAAGCCCATCTGTGTAGCTTGCAGTTCCCAGAGGCATCCATGGTGAGAGCTGTATAGGCAGGACAGACTGAATGACCTAGAATGCTCCCAGAGGCTACTGGGAGTTTGGTCTGAGCTCAGGTTCTTCTACCCTCCTACAGTGGTCATCCTGGGCAGGGAATTAACAGATTTTCTTAAAATCCCTGATTCTAAAATGGGGCAGACCCTGGCTAAGTCACTGTCTCAAAGACTATATGTCCCAGAAGCCTGTGAGGTGGTCTCTGCCCTTGGGCACCTGAGTGAGGGTCTAGACTCCCTGTGGAAGCCTCCCTCTGTGCCTCTTCCCACCTGGCTCAGGCTGCTGCAGCCCTTGGCCTGGTGGAGTGCAGGGAGGGGGTCTCCTGGACTCCATTTCTCCTCTCCTGAGATTCCACTACTCATGGTGCCACAGCCAGACCTAGTTACAGTAGTGGGAACAGATTTTATTCAGTAA
This sequence comes from Marmota flaviventris, assembly GCF_047511675.1. Classification (NCBI taxonomy): domain Eukaryota; kingdom Metazoa; phylum Chordata; class Mammalia; order Rodentia; family Sciuridae; genus Marmota; species Marmota flaviventris. The sequence continues at coordinate 14,302 of NC_092505.1, read as the reverse complement.
CGGCTGAGGGTGGAAGAAGGCACTGACATTCACCAGGGAGCTGGGTGAGGCCCCGCCTCTGAGCTGTGAGCAGCTTGGGGCTGGGGCGTGGTGAAGAAGGGGCAGGGCCTTGCCGCCATCTTTAATGCTGCCTCCCTGAGAGTGAGGAGAGCTGGCTTCCCATTCAGGACCAACCCGGGAGAGCCCCAGTTCACTGGAGTGTTGGGTCACTCCACAGAGAGGGGCAGAGCTCCCTTCTCAGAGCAGATTGAGAGAGAGACACCCAGGTTGGGGACCCTCGTGGGTCATGCCTCCAGGGACTCCCGGAGCTTCCTTCTCCTCAGAGAAGCCTCAGCGGACTCTTGGCTTAGAGACTTCGTGAGTCATGGCTCTAGGAATGCCTGGGGTTTCTTTGTCCTCAGAGCAGCCTAAGGGGGACACCTGTCTTGGGGATCCTCGTGTGGCATGTTTCTAGGGTTTCCTGAGGGAGATACCAGGGTTGGGAACCCTCACAGGTCATGTCTCTAAGTGGGCCTGGGGTTCCCTTCTCCTCAGAGCCGTCTGGAGGAGACGCCAGTGTGGGGACTCTCTTGGGTCACGTCTCTAGTGACTCCCGGGGTTCCTTTCTCTTCAGAGTTGTCTGACGAAGACTCCTGGTGTGGGGAGCCTTGTGGTTTGTCTCTAGGGACACCTGGTGTTCCATTCTCATCAGAGCAGCCTGAGGGAGATGCCTGGTGTGGGGCAGCTCTATTTTGTATTATAGAGATAGGGTTTCACTGAGTTGCTTCGTGCCTTGCTTTTGTTGAGACTGGTTTTGAACTCAAGATCCTTCTGCCTCAGCCTTCTGAGCCGCTTAGGTTTAAATATATTACTTCTAACAAAGCCAGAATTTATTAAAAATACATCCCCTGTATTTTTAATAATGAACCACATTTTTTCTTTAATCTTTGCTTAGTTTTGTCCAATTTTTTTTTTTTTTTAGTTGTAGAAGGGCACAATACATTTATTTTATTTATTTTTATGTGGTGCTGAGGATCAAACCCAGTGCCTCACACATGCTAGGCAAGCACTCTACCACTGAGCTACCACTGCCACACATTTTTCTTTTGGTGGAGAGTTTAATTAGCAAGAAGCCACCCCTCCAGGACCCTCTTGCTAAGGGACCCTCGTGGGTCCTGCCTCTTCTCCAGACCCCACCCATATTCTTTGGCCCTGCCTGTCCTCCTGAACCACCTTCCCCCTCCTTCCTACCCTGCCTCTCTACATCCTACTCATGTTCTAGGGCCTGTCCCTCCCTCAGGTCTCACCCATCTGCCAGGCCCTGCCCCCTTGTAGCTCATTATCCCTCTCCTTCAGACCGTTTCTCCTCCATATTTTTCCCTTCTTCCTGTCCTGCCCCTCCTCCAGACCTCACCCTCCTCCTCTTTATAATTTTTTTTAATTGCACGTGGACACAATGCCTTTATTTTGTTTATTTATTTTTATGTGGTGCTAATGTTTGAACCCAGTGCCTCACACATGCTAGGCAAGCCCTCTACCACGGAGCCATAACTCCAGCCCCATCATCTTCCTCTTTAAGACCCTGCCTCTTCTCCAGACCCCACCCATCTTCCAGGCCCCCTCCTCCTCCTGACATTCCCTCCACCTCCTCCAGACTCTGTTCCTTCTAGTCTAGGATGAGCAGCTCCCTGGCTGCTGTGCTAATTGTCAGTATATTTGTAATGGTGCACAAATAACGTCCGTTGTGTAAACACTGACATCCTGCATTGGATGAATTATCTTGACTGAATCAGAATGCAATATACCATAAAATAACTTTAGAAATGTCACTTTTCTCTTTTTTAATTTTCTCTGTAGATCATGAACATTTGAAATAAAATCAGAATTTGTTAAAGGGCAGATGACAGTCAGCCTTGAGCCCTGATGATCCCAGGATCCCATCCAGTGGGGGAACTCTAAGTAGCAGTCCAAGGTTTTGTATGCTAATTGTTTCATTTTCTTATTTCAGAGTTATTTTGTTATGTAATTCCCCATGGCCTCCAGGTCTCCAGTTCTGTGCAGTAGGTGTTTCTAATTCAATTTTTGATTAATATTCTTTCAGTTTTGTATAGAAATTTTAAAATTTTTTTTAGTTGTCAGTGGATCTTTTTATTTTATTTATTTATTTTGTTTATTTATATGTGGTGCTGAGGATTGAACCCAGGGCCTGACACATGCCAGGGAAATGCTCTGCCTTTGCACCACATTCTAGCCCTATATAGAATTTTTAATTCTGTGGACTTCTATTTTTTTATAAGGAATATTTTAAAAATTACTTTTACCTTACTTTGTTTTTGATTGAGAGAATTTGCTTGCTTGAGAGAATTGTATTGTTTGGAAATGCTCATAATGAAATGATTTTAATTAATTTCCACTTATTAAGGTATCTTTGGAGACTGGATGTGCAGCTCAGTAGCAGAGCATTTGCCTGGCATGTGGGAGGCCATAGAGTCCATCCCAGCACCACACACACAGAAGATGTCTTTGACAGGACTCAAGCATGAGAGGTATGCTTTAAAAAGATCATGTATTGGGGCTGGGGTTGTGGCTCAGTGGTAGAGCACTCACCTAGAACATGCGAGGACCTGGGTTCGATCCTCGGCACCACATAAAAATAAGTAAATAAAACAAAGGTATTGTGTCCAACTACAAGTAAAAATAAAGATTTTTTTTTTAAAAAAAGGTCATGTATTTCCACATACATACATATACCACAGTGCCTCTTCCAAATTCATATGAAATTATTCTAAGAAAATTTCAAATCAATTTTAAAAGAGAAGAGGGATGATATTTTTAATGTCAACTATTGATATTTCATAATATTTAAAACCACTATAGATGAAATTTCCTGAGATGCAAATCATTACAAAATGTAAGAGACAAGTCAGTAGCTGCTTTTTTGCAATTCAGATACATTTGTTAAAAATAAGCTTTTTTTAAAAAAAGATATTTTTCTTCTTTAAAATTTAGAAAGCATGTCCATATGTCCTATTAAAGTTCTACATTCATCAGAAAGTTCTCTTATTCCTTGCATACAAAGGGATGGGCCTTCTAATGAGCACAATACTTTATGTTGTTAGGAGTTCTTGTGGGAGAACTCTTTGTTTTGCCTCTGTTCAAAATATCATTTAAAAATGTATCAGTTTGCTTTTGATTTCAGAAATTTGACTTTCTTTTGAAATTATGTATTTATTAGTATTTAGAGTTATTATATGTGGGAAATGCCATGATTACATTTTATCCTAATGTTATCCTAATGTTGTGTTAATAATTTCCTAAGCTAGATTATGTTCATTTTTCTTATCAACAGTCAATAAAGCCTTTTTGTTGTTTTGATGGTATGCTTAATGTGAACATGCTTTATGATGTGACACCACTGTTCATGATGGTCTAGGTATGCAATACACTATAAAGAGAGTATTTTGATTCTGAGAGTCTCAAGTGTTTTAGGTCCAACATGTTTCCTTAAGAGGAATAATTATTCATTTTCTATTTGATTACACAAATTCTTTTTTTTTTTTCCTTTTGTGGTTCTGGGGCTTCCTGCATGCTAGGAAATCTTTCTACCACTGATCTACATCCCCAGCCCCATAGATCCTTTAGTTATCATTAGCTTCATGATGAGCTAGTGACAATAAGATTACTTAGAATTTCAACTAGATTTATACTCATGCAAGAGTTTGGGCATCCATAGCTCCCTGTGATTTCTAAAAGGTAGAGTTTCCCACAACACAGCAGCATCTAATATCACTCCTGGACTGATCTGACACCTCTGCTTCTCTTGGCTCACCACTTCCTGTAGAGGTCTTGGAGGAAATGGATGTTCTTTGACTATTTGTCCCAGTGACAAATATTTGATTATATTGCTGCTAAAATGTATGCATAGAAATAAAATAGAGACATTTTTTATAAAGTCACTCTTTCAGGAAAGTTAAATCATGAGTTGAAATAAAATCTCCAAAATGTCATTTTTTCCTCTGTAGTGATCACGTTTTAAGAAGGAAAACCTTGAACCTAGTGACAGCATAAAAATATAATAAGTTAACATATGTTATTACTTCAACATGAAATATGTAAAAGGGGCATATACTTTGAAGTTTAAAAAAAATTTTTTAGTTGTAGTTGGACACAATGCCTTCATTTTCATTTATTTATTTTTATGTGGTGCTGAGGCTCAAACCTAGCACCTCACACATGCTAGGTGAGTTCTGTATCACTGAGCTACAACCCCAGCCCACATACTTTGAATTTTATATAATATCTGAATTTTGGTCCTTACTACTAATATCCACAGTATAGCATCTAAAAGTAATAAAATATGTGCCCTGTGGCCTATAAATGTCATATGATAGCCATACTATAGCATCTAAAACTAATATAATGGCTGCCCTGTAGCCTTTGACTTTAGTATAATATCAATACTTTATCCTCTGAAACTAACAGAAAAGCTGTCCTGTAGCCTTTTAATACTAATTTTATCCATATGTAGCATCATTATAGTCTCCATGTAGCCTTTTATTCTAATATTATATTCATACTGTAGACTCTAAAATAAATAAAATAGCTTCCTTTTTGCCTTCAAGAGTAATATGATATGCTCTATGGTACCTAGAAAATATTATAATAGCCTCCCTGTGGTCTTTAATACTAATAATATCCATGCTATAGTACCTAATACTAATAGGTGCCTGTTGTGTTTAATATTAAAGATGTCCATACTATACCTTCCAAAAACTAATATAATAGCTGCTCTGTGACCTGTAAATATTAACATAATATCCATACTGTAGCATCTAAAACTGGCATAATAGCTGCCTTGTAGCCTTTAATATTGAGATAAAAACTGTGGCCTCTGAAATTAATGTAATAGCTTCAAGTGATGTTTTAATACTGATAGTGCATACATACTATAGCACCAAAAACTGATAATACAGCAGCCTTGTAGAATTTCATAGTAATATAATAATTATAACAGAATATAAAACTTTAATATTAATGAAATATCTATACTGTTGATCTAAATCTGATGAAATGGCTGCTTGTAATCTATAATAACCATAAAATATCCATACCAAAGCTTCTAAAACTAGAATAATAGTGCCCTGTGGCCTTTAATGTTAATAGGTATTCATACTACAGTATTTAAAGCTGATACAATAGCTGAATTGTGGTCTTCCATATCAATGCAATGTCAATATTATAGCATATTGAACTAATTTAGTAGCTTCCCTATGACATTTATATGCCAATATAATATCTAACCTGTTCACTTTAATACTAACATATTTGTACTGTAGCCTCTGAAACTGATATAATAGCTAATTTATATCTAAAACTAATATAGTAGCTGCCCTGTAACTTTAAACCTATTACAATTTTTATAGTATAGCATCAAAATTAATATAATAGCTTCCCAGTGGCTTTTATATTAATATGATATCTGTGCTACAGTATATCCAATACTAATAAAATAGTGGCACTGTGGCTTTAAATACCAATATGATATCCATGCTACTGCAACTCAAACTAACATAATAGATGATTTGTGTCTTTTAATCTTACTATAATATCCATATAATAGCATATATTGTATAATAGATGATTTCTGGCTTTAAATATTAATATTATATCCATAATATAGCATCTTAAATTAATATTACATATGTCCTGTGTCCTTAGGACAAATATTATATCCATACTGTTGGATTTAAAACTAGTATAATAGATACCTTGTGGACTTTAATACTAATATGATATCCATACCGTAGCTCCTCAACTTAATATAGTAGCTGCCTGGGCCCTTTAATATGATATGTAATATGATAAACATATTGTGCTCTTTAAAACTAAAGTAATAACTGCTCTGTGGCCTTTAGTGCTAATATAATATACCATGAAAAACTAATGTTATAACATCCTTGTGTCCTTTAATATTGATAGTATAGCATTCAAAACTAATATGATACCTGCCCTCTAGACTTTAATATCATAATATTCATACTTTGACCTCTAAATTTAATACAATAGCTGTCTTGTGGCCTTTATTACTGTTTTTTTATTCATACTATAGCATGGAAAACTGATTAAATAACCGTTCTGTGGCCTTTAATATTAATACGATTTCCATATTATAGCAAAAAAATTATATCGGAGGTCTTTATTACTAATAGATGCAAACTATAATATCTAAAATAAGTAAGTAGCTGTGCAATAGAATTTAATACTAAGTGACATCCATGCTAAAGCATATTAAACTAATAGCTCCCCTGTAGCTTTTGATACTAATATTATAGCCTCCAAAACTGATGTAATAGATGTCCTGTGGCCTTTAATATTAATGTTACATCATTCCTATAACCTGTGAAGCCAATTTAATAAGTTTCTTATGAAATTTAATATTCATTTAATATACATATTATAAATATAAAACTGATAAATACGTGCTTCATATAAAACTGGTAAATAGGTCCTATAGTATTAATATGATATTGTATCACCTTAAACTAATATAATATCAGCTTTGTGGCCATTAAACTAATATGATATTTATAGGATAGTGTTAAAATCAATATACTGCCATGTTGACTTTAATGCTAACATGATATCCATACTTGAGTATCTGATAGTACATAATTATTGACCTGAAGTGTTTAATTTTAATATGATATTCATATTGGAACATCTGAAATTGATGCAATAGTTGTCCTGTGGCCTTTGATATTTATATGATATCCATCCTATAGTATCCAAAGCTAATAAAATATATTAGCTACCCTGTGGCCTTTAATATTAATATAATATCCATACTGCAGCATTTAAAATAATAGATGCACTGTGACCTTAATACCAAATAATTGGTTTGGATATGCTCATGTGTGAGACAATTTAAGGAAGTTTAAAGGTGAAATGATGGGTTATGAGAGCCTTAACCCAAATTAGTAATCCTCTGAAGGAATTAACTGAGTGGTAACTGCAGGCTGATAATGTGTAGCTGGAGGAGGTGGGTCACTGAGGCTGTGCCTTTGGGGTACATATTTGATGAGCTGAGCTTAGGTTCTCTGCTTCCTGATCACCACTTTCCTTCACCACATTCTTCTGCCCCACATTAAGCCCCAAGGAATAGAGTTGGCCATCTGTTGGCTGAGATCTCTGAAACTGTGAGCCCCTAAATGAACTTTTCCTCCTTTAAAATTGTTCTTGTCAGGTCCTTTTGTCAAAGCAGTGAAAAAGATGACTGAAATAATAACATACATGTCATAGATCTAAAACAAATACAATAGTTGCCCTGATGCCTTTAATACTAATATGATATTAAGAGTGTAACATCTAAAACTGATATATAATAGTTTCCCTGTGACATTTAATGTTAATATAATATTCATGCCATAACATCCAAAACTAACATTATAGCCTCCCTATAGCCTTTTATACTAAAGTAATATCCATATTATAACATTTCAATCTAATATAATATCTTCCCTGTGGTCCTTAAAGCTAATGTAATACATACTATTGCATCTAAAATTGATATAATAGCTGCTCTGTATCCTTTAATATCAATAGACATCCTTATTATAGCATCTTAACTTGATATAATAGTTGCTCTTTGGTCTTAATATTTATATGATACCCATAGTAGCATCTAAAACTGATAAAATATTAGCCCTGTGGCTCTTATAGGTAATATGATACCCAAATTATAACTCCCAAAACTAATCTAATAGCTGGACTGTGGCATTTAACATTAATAATTTATCTGTATTATGCACTCTAAAACTAATAAAATAGCCTTATTGTCATTTTAAGTGAAATATCCATATGATAGGAATAAACCTTATAATATAGCATAGCCATATGATAGCATATAAAGTTAACATAATAGCTGACCTCTGGCATTTAATAGTAATCTGTTGGGCTGGGGATGTGGCTCAAGTGGTAATGCACTAACCTGGCATGCGCAGGGCACTGGGCTCGATCATCAGCACTACATATTATTTTATAAAGATGTTGTGTCCACTGAAAACTGAAAAATAATATTAAAAATTCTCTCTCTTCTCTCTCTCTCTCTCCCTCCCTCCCTCCCTCTCTCCTCTCTCCTCTCTCCTCTCTTTAAAAAAATACTAATCTGTTATCCAAAGTATAGTACCTAAACTAATATAATTCCTTATACTAATAAGATAGTCATCACATAGCATATAAAACTAATATAATAACTGAACTTTGGAGCTTTAATATTAATGTAATATGTATACTACAACATCTCAAAGTACTGAAAGAGCATCCTTGTGCATCCTGTGCATTTGCCATTAATATTTTATCCATACTGTGGCCTGTTAATGGAATATTATAGCTCTTTGTGGCTGTTCATATTAATATCATTCAATAGCATCTAATGCTAATATAATAGATGCCCTATGGCCTTTAATACTAATTCAGTATCAATACTGTGACCCCTAATACTAAAATAATAATTCTCCTGTGGCCTTTTAATATTACATAAAGTTCATTTATAGCAATTATATGAATATAATTCCTGCCCTATGGCGTTTAGTACTAATATGATATCCATATCATAGTATCTATTAATGATCTAAAAGCAGTCCTCTTACTTTTGTACTGTTATGATATTCATATTATAGCATCTAAACTAATATAATTGTTCTCTTATGACCTTTAATTCCTATATATTTACCATAGCATCTAAATATAGTATAACATCTTTGTAGCTTTTAATACTAATGTAATGTTCTTACAATTACATCTAAAAGTGATATAATAGCTACCATGTGGTCTTTAATACTGATATTATATTCATGTTAGATCATTAAAAACTGATAGAGTAGCTTCCCTGTGGCTTTATTAGTAATATGACATTCTTATTACAGCATGTAAAATTGATATGATAGCTGCCTTTAATATTTATATGATATCCATTATATAGTGTCCAAAGCTGATATAATATCTGCAATGTGCATTTCATAGGTAATATGACATCCTTACTAAAGCATTTAAAAACATCATAAGCCAGGCTCAGTGGCACATGCCTGTAATCCCAGTGGTTTGGGAGGCTGAGACAGGAGAATTGTGAGTTCAAAGCCAGCCTCAGCCACTGTGAGGCATTAAGCAACTCAGTGAGACCCTGTCTCTAAACAAACTACAAAATAGGGCTGATGATGTTGCTCAGTGGTCAAGTGCCCCTGAGTTCAATCCCTGATAAATAAATAAATAAATAAGTAAGTAAATAAATAAAATATAATAGCTGCATAATGGTATTGAATACTATTATTATATCTATATTATAGTATTGAAAATGAATATTATAGCTTCTCTGTGGCCTTTTGTATTAATGTAATCAGAATTGCATTGAAAACGGATATAATAGCAGCCCTGTGGCTTTTAATTCTATTGTGATATACATGTGGCATCTAAAACTGATATAAGAGCTGTCTTATTGCCTTTAATACTCATATAATATCCGTATTGTAGCATCTGAAAATAATTTAAAAAACTACACAGTGGTGTTTTATGCTAATATGATATCCCTAGTGTAGAATCCTTACTAAAAAAATAGGTGCCTTATAGCCTCTAATACTATTATTATATTCATAGTGTGCCTTCTGAAATTGATTTAATAGCTGCACTGTCACTTTTAATATTTCTATGATATTCATACTATTGATCTAAAAGTAATATCTATTCTGTGGCCTATGATATCATACTATGATATCATACTATAGCATTCAAAACTAATATACTGGCAGTCCATTGTTGATTAAAATTAATATATTATTCACATTATATACTCTAAAGCTAAAGCAATTGCTGCCCTGTGGTCTTTAATACTATTATAATACCCATACTATAGCATCTAAAGCTAATATAATAGCTATACTGTGGCCTTTAATATTACTGTGATATCCTAGTATAGCATCTAAAACTAAATACAACTACCTTTTTGCCTTTAATTGATATAACATTAATATTGTAGCATCTATGTTTTTTTTTTATTAATGTAATATTCATATTTAACATAAAAAATTAATAGCTTCCCTGAGGCCTTTAATACTAATATATGTACTATAGCTTCTAAAAATAATAAAAGTAATCAAATACGTGTTCTAGTGCCCTTTATATTAATATGATGTTGATATTATACCATGTAAGCATGACATAATAGCTTCCGTATGGTCTTTAATAATAATGTGATATTCAGGGTCTGGGGTTGTAGCTCAGTAGTAGACTGTTTGCCTAGCATGTGTGAGGTGCTGGATTCATTCCTCAACACCACATATAAATAAATAAATAAATAAATAAATAAATAAATAAAGTGCATCAAAACCTAAAAATATTAAAAAAAATAATAATGTGATATCCATACTATAGCATGTAAAACAAATGTAATAGCTGTCTTGTCCTTAATATACTGTCTATATTATAGATTCTAAAACTAATATGATAGGTGCCCTGTGGTCTTTAATATAAATGAACTATTCATACTATACCATATTAATATATATAATATATGTCCTATGGCCTTTAATACTAATGTGACAACCATATTTTGCATCTATTACAAATATAGTAGCTGCCACATGGCCTTTAATAGTAATATGATATCTGTAGGAGCTGGATTTATACCTCAGTGGTAGAACATTTGCCTTGCACATGTGAGGCATTGGGTTTGATTCTCAGCACCACATAATATAATAAAATAAAATAAAGATATTTTGTCCATCTTAAAAAAAAGAACACCTTTTAATTTGTTCAGAGTCAAATTAAATGTGTGAGTCAAACTGGAGCTTAGGAAGGTGTGATTGTTAAAACATCATGACCACTAAAGAGATGCTAAATACTTTGCCCAGAGACAATAGGAAAGAAGACTTGAGTGCATCTCAGAAATTGGCAAAACCACCCCAGTTTCAGGCTCAAAGATTTAATTATTCTTTTTTTTTTTGGTACCAGAAATTGAACCCAGAGGTACTTAACCACTGAGTCACATCCTCAGCCTTTTTAAATATTTTATTTAGAGACAGGATCTCACTGAGTTGCTCAGGGCCTTGCTAAATTGCTGAGGCTGACTTTGAACTTGCAATCCTCTTGCCTCAGCCTACTAAGCTGCTGGGATTACAGTCAGGCACCATCTTGCCTTGCTCAAAGTTTTAAAAATAAAAATTCCTTTGAGAAGAGATCAGTGAGGCACCATGATTGAAGAGAGGGGCCTAAGAGGTTATTTCACCATGCTTAGCTGCCCAGGCACTCAGAGGTTGCTGTAGTCATGGTTTTAGGAGGTTTGTCTACTGCTTGAGATGGTGGCAGATCTTGGTATCAACTACATGGTGCTGGTTTTTTAAGTTTGCAAGACATTGGCATTAGGGGGTCATGGAGGCTCCCACTGTGATTTCAAAGGACAACCTGGGAGGTCGGGAAAAATGTATTAGAGTTGGAATACCAGCAGGCAGCCCCTGAGAGGATGAAGAAAACTATAGTGGGGACTCCTGAGATTAAGAGATGCTAGTAACATGGATCATTTTCCAAGGAAACCCATAGGAATTGAACAAACACAAGTCAAGCTAGGCCATGTGGACCGCTATTAACAAAGCCATAGGAGTGGAGATGCACAAGTCCTTTGGAGAGAATATCACAATGTTATTTGCCCCAAATATGCTTGATGTGGAACTACAGATCTTGTTTGCCCAGCTGGATTTTGGTCTTGTTTTGGTCCCATCTCTTCTTTCTATGTCCCTATTTATCACTTGTAGAATGGAAATGTTTAATCCATGCCATTATATATTGGATTATATAGCTTGCTTTGATTTTTATGGGGTCTCATGCTGAGTTTTCCTTAAGTTTCAGAAGAGGTTTTGGACTTAGACTTTTAGGGAATACTGGAACTGTTAAGAACATGTGGACTCCTGGATATGAACTCAATGTATTTTGCATCATGAGATGGACATGAACTTTTGGGGGCCAAGGGCAGAATGTCATGGTTTAGATATGAAGTGTTACTCTAAAACTCGTGTGTGAGAAAAGGCAAGAAAGATTTAAAGGTGAAATTATTTGGTTATGAGAGCCTTAACCTAGTGAGTGCATTAATCCACTGATAGTGTTTAACTGGATGGTAACTGTAGGAAGGTAGTGTGTAGCTGGAGAAGGTGGGTCACTGGGGGCATTTCTTTGGAGTATATATTTGTCTCTGGTGAGCATAACTCTCTATCTGCTTCCTCTTTGCCATGTTCTGATTTGCTTCCTACCTCTATATCGTTTGGTCAAGAGCTGTGGAGTTGGTCTTCTATGGACTGAGACATGGAAAATATAAGTGTCAAATAAAATTTTCGTTCTCTAAAAATTGTTCTTGTCAGGAATTTTTGACACAATGGCAAAAAAGCTTACAAAAACAATACTGTACTATCTAGAAATAATATAATAGTGGCCCTTTGGCCTCTTATATCAGTAATATAGCATCTAAAATTAATAGTTACCCTGTGGCATTTAATCATATTATGATATAAATACTATAGCATCCAAAACTTAGATAATACCTGCAATGGCCTTTAATACTACTATGATATCCATAATAATGCAAATAAAACTAATATTATAGCTTCTCTGTGGCCTCTGATATTAATGTAGTATCAATAATGTGGTCACAGGGTAGCTATTATATTACCTTTATAGATCACTGTATGGATATTAATATTAAATGTAAGGAAAATAAAAAGAGACATAGAAGATGCAGAGTCAGAATGACAGAATGGCAGAATGGTCAAGCTGCCAGCTTTATTTATATCAATAGGTTGCATTAGGTCATTGGCATCAGTAATATACTATTGTTTATTGTGTTATTTGGAAGGTTATAGAGTCAGCATCGTTATGCAGCTTATTCCTCAGTTACATTCTACAGTTACAATATGCAATGTTAGAAGCTTTGTGTAGCTATCAATAAAGTTTGTTGTTTACAGTTACTTTTAGATGGACAGATCCAGGAGCATGGGAGCTTGGTGAAACATTTTTTATTGTATAACAAGAGTGTTTCTTTATTCCCAGGAGCTGTGTGCCTGAGATCAAGGCCAAAGCTGATAAGACTCCAGCACAAAGCCTTCTAATGCAGGACATTGCTATAGCAGGTAGGCATCCCGTGTCTTTGCACAGAAGTTTTCCTAGCATCCAGGCATTCCACATCTTTGCACAGAAACTTCCTAGCCACCAAGTATGCCACATTCATGAAGCCATCAGAGACCCCAGTCCCAAACACAGAACCCTTACAATTAAGGCCAAAGGGAAGCTGTTATATCAGTTTTACATGCTATAATGTGGACATAATATTAGTTTTAAAACTGAAGAGCTGCCTGTGACCTTTTAATACAAACATGTCATCCATACTATGAAATTATAATGGATATAATAGCTCTTTTGTGGACTGTATAACTAATATGGTATCCATATTAAGGCATCAAAAACTGACATAGTAGCTGAAATGTGTAATTTAGTGTTAATATTATATCCATACTATGGACCTAAAACTAATCACATACCTTTCCTGTGGTCTTTCATTTTAATACAATATCCATATTATAGCATCTAAAACTAATATAATAGCTGCCCTGTGGCTTTTAGAACTAATATGATATCCAAATTATAACATTTGCCAAAGACCCTTAATATTAATATGATATTGATAAACTAGCATCTAAAACTAATAAAATATTTGCCTGTGACCTTTAATACTAATATGATATTCACATATACCATCTAAAGCAATATATTAACTTGCCTATGGCCTTAAATATTAATATAATATTCATTCTGTGACATAAAAAACTATATAATAGCTACCCTGTGAATTTTTTTAAAATATTGTTTTAGTTGTTGATGGACACAATTCCTTTACTTTATTTATGTTTTTTAATGTGGTGCTGAGGATTGAACTCAGTGCCTCACATGTGCTAGGCAGGCGCTCTACAAATGAGCCACAACCCCAGACCAACTACCCTGTGACTTTAATAATAATATAACATCCATAACTTTTAATAATAATATAACCCATAAAACTAATATTGTAAATTCCCTGTGTATTATATTAATATAATCATTATATTATCATTATATTATTATTAATTATTATATTAATATAACATCCTTGGTATAGTATCTAAAACTGAATAGCTCTTCTATGGCCTTTAATACTAATAAAACATCCTTACTATAGCTGTTAAAAGTGGCATAATAGTTTTTTTGCAGCCTTTAATAGTATACTAACATGATATCCATACTCTACCATCTAAAT